>NC_142030.1:51800200-53000200 GCF_982192425.1 Myodes glareolus
TGACTCAGTGGTTAAGAGCACTGGCTACTCTCCTTAAAGGACCTGGGTTCCATTCTGAGCACCCACATGACAGCTTACAACTGTCTGTAATTCCAGTTCCAGGGGACCTGACACCTTCATACAGACATGCATGCAAGCAAAATACCAATGCATATAAAAATCAGAATAAATTAATCATTTAAAATATACACCAAAGAATAGTACATCGCATTGCTGTTCCCTTGTAAGTGATTATGATCTCTAATTGCCTTCATTTCAACTGGTACAAATATCCAAATTCTTCCATCCTCTTGGCAAAGTTCATCTTGCCCACTTATTGAGTTCCAAATTGAGAAATGGATTATACATGATTTGATATTCTTAGTTTTAGGATTTGGAACTCAATTTTAGATAGATGGGTGGATGGATGGATGAATAGATGATAGACAGATGATAGATAGATAAATATATAGATGATAGATAGATCAATAGATGATAGACAGATGATAGGCAGATGGTAGATAGATAGATGATAGATAGATAGATAGATAGATAGATAGATAGATAGATAGATAGATCCATCTACCGATTGTAATTTAAAACAGTTAAAGTAGAAAGCTTCTTTGTCCCTCCAGAGCCTGTTAAACACTCTTTTTAAGATAACATCTTTTCTTAGTCTTTGTTTATGAAGTCTGGTCAGGAAATGGCCATAAAAAGCTTCAAATCTCAATTGAATAATGTGTTTTTAAAAGTAGCTGCCAAGTGTAAATACCACTGATATACATTCATGCATCCGATAGTATATAAATAACTGAGGAAAGCATAGCAAAGGTCAATCAATTATGTATAGGTCAGAAGGCTTTCCATCTGGATTGAGTCATTTTAACCAGTGACATCATGTGTCCTTTAGAGGCTATTGTGAAATGTGGCATGAGTCATTGTGGAATGGCTTCTGCTCTGGATCGCCAGGATGGCCCTGGTGAGGCTCAATAAATAAGCATGCTATACTTGGTGGGAGAAGATTTACATAATTAAGGGGCAGTGTTGAACGGTTTTTAATACACACACACACACACACACACACACACAAATCTTTTGGCTCCATCAACTAATTTCTAGCTTCCTGTCTCTCTTAAACTGATTTTTTTAAGAACGTGAAGACAGAAGGAGTTGGAGGTGAGCCGTGGGCCCTTCTAGGTACCGCGATGGCTGTTTTCCCATGAAATCCCCAGCAGGGAATCCACAGTAATGAAGTCTTGTGCCTTGTGACCTTGCCATATTTTCTCAGTTCATCCTTGCTCTTCTGCATGGGGCTTGCATGACCAATGGTGTAGCAACACGTTGCTAGAGGTGGGAAGCGGTGGAGGCTGACACAGGAAGGACAACACTGGCTTTTATAGAGATCAAGTGATAAAAGGGATTGCCAGTTCCCCTCAGGGTTAGAGAGGGGAGCATTACTTGACAGACTTTAATGAAACTTCCCCCTACCCCTTCAACAATGTGTTGCCTTTTTAAACTGTAGGGAGAGAGCCTAGAATGGAGGGAACCTCAGTCTCAGTCTCTATCCTGTATCCCAGGTATTTATCACAGATCTTGGAAGGAGTAAGGCCTGGGTGTCCCCAGCAACCCTGGAAGAAAATAGTCCTTGCCTCCAGGAACCTTAGAGTCTACCTGAAAGACAAATGTCACCAACAGGTCAGCATAGAACACGATGCAGCTGCCATTCTATGAAGTGGCTACAGTCCAGGGGCCATAGATACTCGTGGCACTCATTGGTGACACACAGCCCCTGGCTTTTCGGTCTGAGCTGTGAATTATGTCTGAGAAACATGCCTACGCTTGTTCTCATTCTCAAGAACTCGTCAGGGACCTCACAGCTTTTGAGATGGTTACTGTGGGAGAAGCAGAATTTTATCTGTACTTTCTTTGAGTGTTCTCTGGCTGGCCTTGGGAACAAAATCGACATGATGGATTAACAGGAGGTAAGCATATGCATTTATTTAATATGGTTTTTCCTAATGATGTGCTCTTATAAGGAGACAAAGGCCTAAAGAACCGGCAGAGCCTTTATGAGTTTGGAGCTCCTAGAACAAAGAAACAGTCTACAAAAAGTAATTAAATTATATGAGAAGACTAAACATCGATTTTCAAAGAAACCATATTTTAATGGGATCTCTTTGTATAGAATTCTCATGCTTATCAACTACCCCCTCCTCACACACACCATTGCCACCTGTCCCGTCTTGCTGCCATACACACACACACACACACACACACTGGGTGAGGGTCCTTCTGTTTCTGTACAGGAAGGACATCTCCCATGCGTGGGCTCTATCTCCTGATTTCAGGAAGGAGGGGGAAGCATCATTATATCCTTGCACCCATCTTTAGCTCAGAATGGTGCTCATGCTACCGTGGCATGCTATGAAGCAACATATTCTGTTGCCCTTCGCTGTTCTGTTTTGGACCTTTAGGGGCAACATGGCTGTCCTCCCTCTGGAGCAGAACTTGTTATGCTGCCCAATTCCCAAGGTCCTAACTGCATAGTGAAACTGCATGTGCCCTTAGCGGTTGTTCTTTGGTTCTGTCTCCCTGAGCATCAGAACAGAGGGCTGAAAGATAAACGAGTAGGCCAGAAGCCCTCGCTACCTCTGGGATCCTATGCTGAATCGCACTGTCTTGTTTATTCCTCCCCACTTCCACGGTGTGTTGAGGTCATGCCTGTTCTGTGGCCATGGATCAGTATGATAATAGATAGACAAATCTAGAATCTTATCTACATATTCAAGAAAACTTCTTTGTTTATTGAGATGAAATGTCCCTTTATGCTTATTACAGAAGATCAAGGTCCATCTCCCAGGGCGTTTGACACCATTGCTAGCATCTTGCAAGTCTTTTAGGCTGGGTATTGTAAGACTTGCCTAGAATCCCAGGACACAGGAGGCAGGGCAGAAAGACAGCCATATTTCAAAGCTAGCTTTGGTTGCATAATGAGCCTTGCATCAATCAAGCTAAATAATAAGTAATTGTCTCAAACAACAATACCAAAAACAAACAACAACAACAACAACAACAACAACAACAACAAAAACAAAAACAAAAAAGCTCCAGACCCCTAAACTCTTTAGCTAGATACTCATGTGTGAGCATGCACTAGAGTGATGGACATCATTTGGGCATCGGTAAATGTGCACTTTTGTTCTTGTTTCAATAGTAAGAAGCTGAGTAAAGTCAAACTAGAGAGTTTGCATTCCTGGACTTCTTCTTTATTAATTGTTTTAGTTCGTTCTCCTCACAGCTGTCTCTGTGTGTAGGTCCTCAACGCCTTATGCAACCTACCATAATAGTTGACCTAAGTTTCTCCAGCCTGGGGAACGGTGTCATTAGCAACAGACAGTAAACGTGAAAAGGAATGAAAATATTCATAGTATCAAGCAACTCCGAAGACTTCTATCTGGGGCATGCTTTTCTTGCCTGTGCTCTTGCTGTTTAGATGATTTGAGTCTCAATTCACAGCCTTTGGATTGCTCTCGAGGATCCTAACGCTTGTTCCCCTTCTATTCAGTATCAATTTTCTTATTTTTTTAAAAAAAAAACAAACAATAAACTGCACATGTGGTAAAAATATCAAAAGCCTATGTAAACAAAGCGATAAAAATATAACATCCTGTGTATTGAGAACACACTCCACGGTGAGTTAGAGAAAACCCAGCCCACAGCAACTCTCTCCAGGACTCTCCTGGGAACCCAGCTGGTGATGTGGTACTGGCCCATGTGAGCTATTTTTATCTTCACGGTTGCAGTGGATACTGAAGCAGGCACTTAACCGTACCTTTGCTAAAAGCTTAACTCTCCACTTGGGTTCACAAAATAACTAAAAGAAGGAGGAAAACCCAACACCTCTGCCTTCATGTGTGGATGGAGACACAGAGACATTGATTGTCTGTAACCTTTCCTTTCAAGACACTTTGAATTCTAGGGAGAGCAGAGGTCACAGGACAGATTCCACCATCCAGGAGAAGACAGATATGCATGAGGGCCAGGCTGAACCGTAAATAATTAGCACCCTAACAAGCTTCTGGGTCACTTTACAAAACCAATGGATAATTCACCATAGCGAGAGGGACACCTACACTGAACACGACTGTTTAGATGTGCCAGCTCGCCATGCTTTATATAAACCCAAAGCTCGTTTGTGTCAGTGTGCTGAAGACAGACTTGAGGTTGCTGGACCCCTCTAGTGCTTCCTCTCCCCAGTGTGACCATTTTCTCTCTATTTTTGTACCATTTCTTATTATTTAACTGATTTGTTAGGAGCAAGTGGCCAAGCCTAATCTGTTGATGCTGCTGGAGTTTAACACACAAAGTTGGACAGGTAGGGAAGGAATGGATCTGGGAGGAGTTGGAGATGAGCAAATACGATTAAAAACATAAGAAAAATTAAGGATATGTGTGCATATGTGTGTATATATAACCCGTATCATGTTTGTGTTGAGAAAGCAAAGGATAAACAACAGAACCTATTTGCTAGATGAGTGTGCTTTTCTAATTAGACAAAAACGCCCCCAGCAGACCTTTACTTATATCTCATTTTACAAAAACTATCTGCAAGGAGTGCTGGCGTGGGAAGGGATTCTAAACAGAATGTGGTAAGCCAATCAATATTTGTCAAACATTCAGTAACTTTGATAATACTCCATCTGGTTTTTTTTTTGTTTGTGTGTCCGTGTAGGCTATGTGTGTTCGTACATGTGTGTATATATATATATACACATGTATATATGTGACATGTGTTTGTGTGAGTCTGCATATATGTGGATAGGCCAGAGGTTGACATCACATGTGTTCCTCGTTTGCTCTATACCAAAATTTTTGAGACTGTCTGAATGCAGAGCTCCCTACTCTGTTCACTGGCTGGTCAACAAGCTGTGCCTGCCCTGGAGAGCATTGTGGTTTCTCCTGTTCTGAAACCCTTTTCTTTCATGATACTGCAGATAGCTCTTCATGTTATTAAAACACTCCAGCACTAAACAGTTCTTAATGGCTGCATAATCTTCTGCCTTATAATGACATTAAAATTAATTGAAACAATCCTCTTATGTTTGACAGGATCTCCAGGTTTTATTATAATAAGTGCATTGGGTAGGATTATAAATACATCTTTTCTCTGACATTTTTTGACTTTTCCTTTTTGATTCTGATTCTTAAAAACACCTACAAGGAACAGTGTGTGTGTAAATAAACAACTGTCCAGGGACTCCATAAGCTAAGCCCCGAGAAAAGATTTTTTTTTTTCATGACTCAGGAACCTGGATTATATCTAAAAGATGCAAAACATCTTATTGCTTTGGTAAAACTAGAGAAGCAGTTGATAAATTCAGAGATAGACAGAAGGAAGTGACCTTTTTCCTTTCCTTTCCTTTTCTTTCTTTATTTTGTCGAATCATAAGCTAAAGTGATACCTTTGGCACATTTAGTTAAGGGACCGAGAACTTTTCAGACATTCTAATTTTCAGAGTCCTTTCTACTTAGAAATGTAGTTTTATTTTTTTTTCCTACACAGATTGCCAGGTGGGAGCGGAGGCAATGGTCTCACCATTCATTTGTCAGAACGTGGTTTAGGCATGTCAGAGTTGAAGGCTTAATTGACATCCCCTCTAGATGATTCCAGCTTCCAGTGGGGCGAAGGCCAAAGGCTGATATGATATGAACACCGCTTGCTGCCACCCTTGGTGTGGTTTGGAGAAGGGATTCATTGTGCCTGGTTTTCCTTGAGAACCAACAGTGGCTTTGCAGGGCCAGACTCAGAACAGAAGGTTTGAAACTCGCTGAGTACATTAACTCACCTTGTAAAAAGCTTTTAAATGTCCATGCTTCCACACACATGCAGGCACATGGAAGCTGTCCTGTGCTTCAGATATACACTATATGGCTTTTTTAACTGTTTCAAAATAAGGTTAATTTTTATGGTGAACGTTTTATGGCTGGATTTCTGTTATGTGTCAGACAAATTAAGGGCAATGGGGATGGATGGGGGCGAGGATGAAGGAACAGGGTGGGCCTTTTGGAAAATCATTCACCCTGTTGCTTCATCTGCAGGTGCCGTTTAGGTCGCAGCTCCATTCAACTTTCAGTGCTACTGCAGAGGATTGTCTTAAGAGAGAGAGAGAGAGAGAGAGACAGAGAGAGAGAGAGAGAGAGAGAGAGAGAGAGAGAGAGAGAGATTGGTTGCGGGGCGGCTGTTTCACTAGCGATGAGTTCATCCAGCAGAGGGGGCTTGCGGGCAGACGGAGGTGGTGGAAATCACTCAGTTTTCAAGCTTGTTTTCCTGGGTTGACTTCTAAGCCACCTCTCCAGCCCCTCTCCTGGGAGCCCTTCTGTTTCCTGGCAGTAGTCAATGGCTGGGCGAGTTCACTAGTCTTAGGGTCTAGCATTTTCCTGTTGATTCCCATCCTAGGGCACAAGGGGAAGAATAAACAATGTCTTAGTTCATCAGGAACTAAGGAGGAGGAGAAATTTACCTTACAAGAGGAGGAGAAATTTGCGTCCTGGATCTAAGAGGACCCTCAGCTGGATTGTGGTGGGCTCTGCCCTGTCAGGGTCTCAGCTTCTATGAGCTCTTTGGTTCATGAGCCTTCCCTGTGATTTTTGCCACTTCTTGAGTTTGAGGTGCAAGATTAACACCTACTGTGTCTCGGGGGTAACTCATTGTGAAGGTGTAGAAGGATGTGGGATTAGGATGGAGGTTGGGCATCTGCCTGGCATCGAGGTACCTGAGGGGCCAAGAGAATGTGTCCTCTGCCACCCAGGAACCTTGGCTAATGATAGCAGCATACTGATTAAACTCACAGAGGCTCTTTCTTCGTTTGGTACTTTAGGGTCTATTAAAATTGAAACTTTGTCCCTTGTTTGGGAAGGGGAGTACTTGGTTTGCAATAATATATAAATACAGAATTTAGGCAGACTAAGAGAAAATTGTTTCCTTCTCTCTCTCTCTCTCTCTCTCTGTGTGTGTGTGTGTGTGTGTGTGTGTGCGTGCATGTGCATACACGCGTGTGTGTGGTAAAGTGCAGGGTTCAAGCAATATCCATCCACATATTGCCTGCCCATGACCTGCCCACTGCCTGAATGGGGCAAGTGGTCTTGAGCTGGCATGGAGAATGCAGGCATACAGGGTGGCTTGTCACTTTGAAATCAAGCTTTGAAGAACATGGCAGGGAGACCGTTTTGATATCTGTATGTTGTTAGGTAAGTATGGGAGAAAGACTTGTCTACAGTATTTTATTACCTTGCTAAAGCACAGCTACGGGCTTGCAATGGAATTAATTAAAGTACTTTTGCCTCATTTTGGAAACCAAATAACACATTTCTTTCTTCATATTCTCTCAAACACAGCAGCAAGAAACCTGATTTTCAAGGAAAGTTTTAGAAATTTCTTCCCCCACTTTGCTAGAGATAGAAAGCCATTCTTAAGTGGGGAAGGGACTCTTGGATCTCAGAAAAAGCAGGCAACACTTCTACTCTCTGAGACAGCTGCTGAAGAGCTTCCCTTAGCTCCACCACCAGCTCCCATCCCACTAAGCTGATTCCCTTATTTAGATTACTCTGAGGAAATACAAACAAGCAGAGATGACCGCCTCATCGCCTTCAGCCCATCGCCGAGGCTACCTGCGTTCATAACTAGGCCCTGCCTGTGTCGCTGGTCCTCTGCACACTGGGTAAAGCATGGTGGTGGATCGTAGCACCCACAGGTGGAAGTCCAGTCTCTCAGGCCCCGGCTCAGATCATCCAGTCACTGGGTCATGTGCAACTCTCCTGCTCCCTCCCTGTTCTCTTGCTGTTCAGCAGAGAGGCCTCACTTTCCCTTTCAGCAGCACGTTTGTATCTGCTGTTTCTTCTGTCTGTCTTTCCCTCTAGGTGAGTCTTTGCCTCCTCCACACTCAGGGTTCAGCTCAGCCTTTATCCCCTGAGAGAAATCTTTCCTGCCTTTCGTACCATAGTGGTCTTCTTCCCTTAACGTTCTGTGTCCCCTTCACCAGCTTTTCTTTTCTTTACAGGGCTGGGCACTCCCGAGCATCATATCACGAATTCACATCCATCTGATTATTGTCTTAGTAAAATTCTCACAAAAGGAGGGATCTTAGCTGTCTTGTTTTCCTCTTTCTCTCCAATACCTGGAGCATTGTTTCCCATCAGTGTTTACTGTTGAGGCGTTTAACTTGATGATTGATTACTGGCTACATCAGGCGTACAGACTGCCGTGGCTAAGGTCCTTGCACTCGGCATCCCTTTGCTGCTGCTGCTGACGACTCAGTCCCTCGTCACCTGTCTGCGCTTGAAAGGTTGGGAAACAGGCGTCTTCTGTACAGTGTCTTAGGATGTCATCTGGCTTTTCCTTTGCTATAAACACAGCACTTCCATATCAATTCTTCGTGCTTTCCTCATTAGCCCATAACAATTAAAATGCACCATTCCTTTGCCATGCTCAGAGTGTTTATAATGTCATATCAAAGTCTTCATTAATTAAATAACTTGATTAATTAGAACCTTATTCCGGGACAATATCGTTCGGTTACAAATCATCTCCAGTAAAGAGCATCATAGCATATGGGGGACATTTGTGACAACAATTGAGCAACCAGATGTGCACACTGACATGCAGAAAGTCAGAGGCTGTCACTTATGTGACCGTTTGGTGCCAGTGACACTGAGAATGGAGCGTAGTGGATAGGATGAAAAGAAAGACAAAGTCAGACGTGGCTATTAGAAGAGCAGTTCAAATGTCAGGCTGGCATCTAGATTCTTTCAAACATTAATTGGAATTTTTTTTAAAAGCCTCATAGAAAGAGTATCACACAATCCTTTGAGATATAAAATTATGTTTGGAGATTTTAGTTTGAGAAACAATAAAGTATATGGCAAAGTTCTGACTTTCTAAATCACAAGGACTTCCTTGATTTGATCTCAGGGTGTACAGCAGCGAGAGCCACTAAGACAGGGGCAGACAGAAAGAAGACAGAGGCATGAGAGAGATGCTCTACGATACAGGAAGTGATGTGGAAAAAGCAGCTGGGATGTCGGGGTTTAGTCTGACAATAACTGTGATAAGGCTGGAGAGACAGCTCCGTGTTCAAGAGCATCTACTGATTTCACAGCAAGCAACCCTGGCAGGCAGCTCATAACTGCCTGTAACTGCAGCTGCAGGGGAATCTGGCACCCCCAACCTCTGCGGGCACCCATGCTCAGGTGCACATGTCTCCCCCACACAGTAAAGGAGAAAAAACAATAGTGAGAGAAGCGGCAGATGTACCATCAGAGGCCCGTGAGAAATGCATTCCCTTACTTTATTCTAAAGAACTAAAGTGGAAAGGTACTCTCAGTTGGGAATTGTTGAGGTTATTTGCATAAAATCTTACTATTGATTTAAGAGGGTATGATTATGTCTAAACTGCCTATTAAAGTAGGTACATTATAAGGCAAGAATCAATACAGGAATGTTTGTCAGGGTGTGTTGAACTTTATATGTTTAGAGAAAATAATACCTAAATTTTGTAAGAGTGTGCATAAATTAAAGTAGTTGATATTACAAATCAGTTTGCCAGTGATAGGACTAAATAGAAAAGAGGTTAAACTTATCTGTTCAGAGATAAAGGTTTGGTAACTGTAGAGATGGCCCAGTGGTTAAGAGGAATGGGGTTCAGTTCCCAGCACCGGTGTAAGGAAGCCCACAACTGCTTGTAACTGCAGCTCCAGGCTATCTGGCCCTCTTTTCTGGCGTCTGCAGGCACCCACACACAAATATACACATGCATAATCAGAAATTAATAAAAATTTTAAAAGATGTCTTGGTGAAGACTTTGAACTTGGTTGGGGACAGTTATGTCTTCCCTCCTTAGGATAATGACATGGGGGGCCTGGTGGGGACCAATGGAAACTGGCACATCACGTGACCATTTGAAATAAACTAATTAATGTCAAACAAAATGTGCTTCAAACCAAAACCATCGTTTCAGATGAAGATAATATTAATGATGGGAGGACAACCACAGGGAGTGTCTGTCAGTTTTGAGCTGACTTGTGTTACTTGCTAGCAGCACCCTTTCGGAAGGCTAGGAAGTGAAAATGGACAGAATCACAAAGGAGGAGGGAATGTTTATAGCCACACTCTGAGAATCTGACCCATTTTTCTCTCCAGCACAGATAAAAGGATTTGAAAGGATAAAGAAGAGTAAATTACACAGGTGATTAGCTGGTTCAAATGGACATGTGTATAATTTTATTTTAATTCCATGAATGGAAAATATGCATCATATAGAAACCCTTAATATAGATGAGTAAAAATTGTATTGTCTACGTTTTTTTGATGGAAAAAGTTGAGTGTCTAGAAACCGAGAGCAAAATTCCATACACCTAAATCCTCAGAATCATACCTTAATGAGGCTCAAATAATAAAAATATGCTTACAGAAATTGGTAAATATTTTACCACATATGTGATGAATTTGAAGATGGGCATAGCGGATGAGTTTACAGAAATAGGAAAAAGTAGTAAGAAATGAGTGAAGATTGGTGATTTGCGAGGTAAGCATGCAACCGAAAAGGAATGAATAATGGAAGAGAGCGCATCCAAAGACAGCAGATGGAAAGGATGAGAGAAATGTTAGGAAAAAGAAGAGTGTATTGCTCAAGTTCATAATCCTAAGACCAAGAAACTGTAGGCAAGAGCGCTATTAACTTGAGGCCAGTGTTGTGTACATAGTGAAACCCTGTCCTCAAAAATGAGACACATACACAGAAATATAGGAATCAATGTCAACAAAACAGAAGAAGATCTTTTGAAAGACCAAACATTGAAAAACGTTACTGAGACATTTGATAAACAACTCCTTCTCTGTGGGTGTCAGTTTGTGTGTGTCTTTCTTTTTATCTCTGTGTATCTATGTGTATATATGAGAAAGAGAGAATAGATAGTATTAGAAATGGAAGAGGACCTAAATATAGGCATTATAAAG
This sequence comes from Myodes glareolus, assembly GCF_982192425.1. NCBI lineage: Eukaryota > Metazoa > Chordata > Mammalia > Rodentia > Cricetidae > Myodes > Myodes glareolus. The sequence continues at coordinate 51,811,191 of NC_142030.1, forward strand.
AATAAAAACTCAAAAGAGTATATTTACATGAGTAACTTCTTTACAGTACTACATGTGAAAACATGCCAATAAACATCAATATGATGACACATTCTACCCTTGTGTCTCAGGTAGAGATTGAGAGGATGTCAGGCTTTCTAGAGGGGAAATGCATTCACCCAATGTCTATGGAGCACTGTCTTGTGATGGGAATGATGTTGGTATTAACATCTTGTCAAGAATGAGATAGACTTTGAAGAAATTATTACAAAATAGGCAGTTATAAAACCATAGAATGTGAGTTAGCTGAACGTATGTAACAAGGAGCCTATCATATAGGACAAAGGGTGGATTAATAACCGTTATTCCAAAGACAACTGTTGGGACACAGTCAGAAAGAGAGTTTTATGAGGAGAATTTTTAGTACTTATGAGAACACTCCAAGAAAACAGGAGTTTTGGTGCCTCGGTTTCTTATACACCTCCCAGGATTATACATTCATATCAACATCACATTATAAGACTTTCCAAAATTTAAAAGTTCCACAGGCTTTAAAAGTTTAAACATTAGGGCTAGAAAGATGGCTCAGCAGTGAAAGAGCACTGACTGCTCTTCCAGAGGACCTGAGTTCAATCCTCAGCACACTCATGGAAGGCCGCAGCTGTGTACCTGGTACCCGCACACAGACATGCAGGCAGACAAAACGCCAATGCATGTAAAAATAAACAAACAAACAAGCAAATACATCTTTAAAAAATTTCAAGTTCCAAGTCTCTTTAAAATATTCTCAATATTTGCTCAGCTGTCAGCTCTTGTAAAATAAAAAAATAACTTACTTTCTTACCTCAGGAAGGAAGAACCAGGGCACAGCCACAAATGAACAAAGCAAAACCAACCCCCAGTCATGTAAATAACTCAGCGTTCTATGTCTGGGATTCACTCATGATCTTGGGCCTTCTGCAAAGGAACCCAGTCCCAGCTCGGTGCTGCTTGTCACAGCTCTAGCGGTGGTGGGACCCAGGAGAATGGAAAACAGAACTCAAAGATGAAGCGGACTATAAACGAAGTCTCATGCAATAGCCAGCTTTATTCAAAACCCCAGACAATTTCCACCCTGAGGGCTAAGACAGGTCACCTGAGTGAAGTTCTCGTGAATTCAAGCTGTCCACACTCATAAGGGCGTGCAGTATGTGGCAAAGCGTGACATTTGAAAAAGACATAAACATCCACTTAAAGAACAATAGCAAATAATAGTGGGTTAATTGAAAAAAAAACTCAGTCATACTCACTACAGTCAGGAGGAACATGAAAACACATACCAAGAATAATTTTGTGTTTCAAAGAAACTGAGGTCACAAGTCTTGTTTTCTTGGAGTGTTCTCACGGGCACCAAGAACTCCCCTCACGGGACTCCATTCCCAGACTATAGTCTGACAGGTGGCATTTAAGCAGTGACCTAAATGACTCGAATTATCCTGGTAAGGAGATGGTGGAACAAGGTCCAAAGTGAGAAGACAGAGAAAGTCTGTATGGACAATATGGACGACCATGGTAAGGTTGTGGGTGAAAATGTTGATAGATGTGTACACACTTTCAGCAGTTGCCATGGAATATGAACTTCTTGAAGTCAAATACAAATGCACACATCTCTGTGAAGTGTAAACACATCTTTCTCATTAATGGCATTAGGTAAATGCTTACAATTCTTATCTGCAGCGAAAGCACACACAAGCTTGGATGGGGCAAAAGTAAACTAATATCGTTTAGAACCATGACTGCTGCTTTAGAAAAGAAAGCAGAGACTGTGAGGATGACTTCCGTTTTAAGTTTTAATTCCTGAGCCTAAGAGATCCATAGAACCACAGGCCTCTAACCTGTCAGCCCCTTGCCCAAGGACAGCTACTTCTTGAGATGCTGTTGCCCATATAAGAAAACAGGCCACATGTTTGCACTTCCCTGAAGAAGTTTAGTTGACCCAATTGCACCAGACATGCTATATCACACATATGTGGGAGGTACATAGGCAGGAAGTACGTCAGAATATATGATTACCACCCATTGGATGAAGGGAGAAAGTGCGTAACCTTATGGATTTTCCCTCATAAACACCTGGCCAGCATAGACTTTGGCCATTTTCTGGGAACCCTGGAATGGACCTGACCAGAGTCCATCATCCTAGCCAGTATCTGATTAAAGTTTGCTTCAAATCTGGCTCAAAATTGTGGTAGTGGTCTGATTGACACATGATGGTCTGAACAAGACATCTGCGTCCATCTAATGGAAATGACAAGAGAGCCAGCTGCCGGCAGGAGTTTGTCACTTATTTTAGCACTGTTTCAACCCGGAAAGGATTCTTTGATGACGAAATAGCAGGGAAGTAAGTTTAGAAGTGAGCAGAGTGATGTCGCTCTATGGGGAGCGGTGGTTAAACACTGCTAGTCAACGTGGGCTCTGCGGATCAGTTCAGGAAGTGGGAGATGCAGCACTGTGAACTCATGGCTGTAGGCAGCAGTGTCTGACACAGAACCTGCTGGATGCTGCAAATATGAGACACGCTACCAGTGTAGACACACACAGGTTTTCAGTGACTCGGTGACAAAAGGAAGACAAAGCCAAGACTATATATTTCAATATTTGTATGATGACTACCTATTGAAATACTAACATAGACTGGATTGCATAAAACATCGTTAAATTGGTCTGTTTTTACACTTAAATGTGTTTATTGGAAAGATTAAAATTACATATATGAATCTCCTTTCTATTGTTTCTATTGCTGACTGGAAGACATTTATAGCAAGCTAGCTTTTACCATAATAGCTGAGTCCGTATTTTGTTGTATTTTATACATGTGTCATAAGTCAGTACACATAGAAAATAAAAATATAGTCAACTAGTTTGACATTGGAGGAAGTTTGTGAGGTGATTTTAGAACATGTTTTTCAGAGTGCTGTTCTTACTATAAGGAAATACGTGTATTTCTGAGACCCCTGTGCAATATCCTCAGGAACTTATTGTTCGCTTTATTTGGTCATATGTAGTGTATGTGGAAACAGACATTATGAAATCTAAATACAGTTCTTGTATCTGTTTTTGGCTATATAACTTGTAGATCGGAGTTTGAAAACCATTATAAAAACAAGAGTAAAGAACCTGTTTTCTGAAAGTCTAGACACAGACCAGTTTGTTATCAACTTGTGGCTATTTTGAGAATTAAAAGACATGGCGTAAGGAAGCTCATGTTTCAAATTTGCTACATTGCACCATTGATAATATATTTAGATGATAGGCTTCCTTGGATTTTATTCTATAAAATTGACTTATTTTTCTTTTGAATGTACTAGTTACCATTGGACTCAGAGTTTAGCACGTATGAGCTTGTGATTTACAGAGCAATTTTTCTCATCAAAACCTAGGCAGAACCATTTATTTTAAAACCAATATTTATTTTACAATGGGAAGATGGAGCAGATTAAAGGAACATAAAACCATGATAAATCACCCAGTCTTTATCCCATAGAAAATCCCTTAAATGGCTCTTAAAGTCATGGCAATAAAGTTGCCTCCAGCTAGGTTTGGGTGGTTTTCTAGCACATGGCATTGTCATGTAGATTAAAATCTAACTAATGAAGAATTTGTAGAAATTCAGACATGGTCTGTATATACATTCTCAAAAGCCATGTACTGTGTTCACTCCTTAGCCAGGAGTCTGAGTTTTGCTCATGTTCTGAGAGGAATCCAGTCTGAGATTCTCAGCTTTCAAGTCCCAAGACATGAAGTATCTCTGGTCTTTCTAACTTAGAAATCAGTTTCACATGAAATATTTAACAAAATGTACATTTATATTTCTTATACATGACTATAGAGTATTTCCAAAGAAATACTTTCTTATAACAATTACTTTGTTTTATTTGGATCTCATTTGTGACTTGAGCTATAATAATTTCCATAGTTAAAAAATAATGGAGTTATGTTTCTCTCACAGTGTACCTTAATGCTCTTCTAATGCTCCTGAAGTTACATCACCGGGAAACTCTGGACCAAATATAAAACACTAAAATAGAAACAATCTTTGAAGGGAATTGTCCTGCTGTGGGTCGAAGGAACTGTACAGAGTGTCCTGTTGTGGAGTGGATGTCTCTAGCCTCTCTGTAGCTAATGCCACTCAAGGTCAGATTGACAAACCTTCTCTCTGAAGGATCAAAGAGAAAAAAAAAAATCACAGGTTTTCCGCTATAGTTATAGTGGCTAGTGCCATGATTGGTTTACCCGATGAACAAATGTGTGTGCTAGCCTGAGTCACATGTACCATGATTGGGTTACTCCATGAGCGAATGCGTGTGCTAGCCCTTGCCACAATACTTCTGTGTGAAAACATTACCTGATGAAATAATCAAAGGTTGTGGCAAACGCTATCTGCAAGACTGTCTTTATGGCGTTATTTCAGTGATATGAACAGCTGCTCAGGGGCCTTTACTAATTAAAAGAGACACAACCAAGGAGCATTTAGGGTGTGATCTTAAGTGCATGTATCAGGTTATATCATATGAAATTACCGATAACTGCTTCTTGTCTGCTAAATGACAATTTTTCTATTATGAGCCCAAGGTATGTGTGTGTGTGTGTGTGTGTCCCAGTAAGAGGCTGAAAAATCATTAACCTATACTTTTTTCAAGTGGAAGGAATACATTTTTTGTTGTATGCTTTGTTACATATTCATTTTTCACAATGAATCTATTTAAATTTCAAAAAGAAAATGGTAAATTTTAGGGGAAAAAAACCTCTGTCCTTAAATTGTGGCTAATCTCTGGTAGAACTGGGAGGGAGTTTGTGTGTAGTTCTCTTTGCTACAGGAGATGGGCCTCCTGGGAGGAACTTGGGGAGCTGTTTTCTATTGGCAGGGCCATTCCTGCTATGGCAATGGCTTCAGGACGCTGTTGCCAATGGACAGTATGTGTTCCCTCCCACTGGTGAATCCATCTCTCCTGATGCCATTTAACATTCGGTTCATTAAGTGAACTCCTTACACATCAGAGAGCTGGGCTTAGTGTGGAGGATGTCTAGGGTGGGAGTGTGGAGGATGTCTAGGGTGGGAGTGTGGAGGATGTCTAGGGTGGGAGTGAGATTGGGCTTAGTGTGGAGGATGTTTGCAGGCTGGGAATGAACGTGTGGGTCATGCTGACATCTGTTCAACACTGCATTTCACAGGCTGCTTTGGACATATTTGGATTTTTACATGTTGGTCTTGTGAGCTTGTTTAATAAAGTTCATCTCTTGAGAAATGCTTTCTATGCTATGTTCTGAGAACATCAAGGCCAAAGGGGCCAAAACTCAGGGAGGAAAAATGCATATAAGTTATCCACAACTTCTGCCTATCCTCAGGGTGGGGGGACCTGCCACTTCCCACCCCCTGCCTCTCTCCCCTGCTTCTGCACAGTAGGAAGCAGAAGGCCCTCCAGTTTGAGGTGTTGGCTCTTTTCATTTCCCAGTTCTACAAGTCTTTGAGTTTTCTCCCTCCCGCTCTTGCTTGCTCTGTTTTCTTCATTGCTTCTTGTCACCTGCCAGATGCACAGTGGGGAGAGAATGTAACACAACAGACAGGTTTTGTTTTTTATTTTTTATTTTCTTGGCTTTTAACTTTCTCCTGGAGTCCTTGCTGGGATGTCATTGATTTCTAGTGGCTTTGGGAAAGCCCTGAAGAGATAGCTGGTCCCTCCGGCCTGCTGCAAGGCTGGAGTCCCATTTTCCCAGAATCATGGACTGGCATTTGTGTGTGACTGTGGTACATGTCCCTAAAGCCGGCTGCTGCTCACACTGATGACCAATGGGAAATGCTCCGTCAGCCCCTTCACTGAAGAGGGCCAGATATTCTGTAAACCTGCATGCTTGGCTCATCATATTCGGAAGTGGCCTTTCACTGGATTTCAATATAAAAATGTTCAACTGCATATTCAGGAATGATTTCTGCCACTTTCGGAGTATAAGTTAGAATAAGCGTATCTCTGTTGGGGTCAACGAAGGGGTCCCCGTGGCTTACACTACCTCATTAGAGTGATATTGGTTCTCAGCAGCAGGAGATACTGCCTAAATAGAGCTGCAAATGAGAGATCATTGCTACCCCAAACTCTTGTGTCAGCTCTTTTTTCACGAATTAACAGAATCTGGAATTTGTATTTCCTTGAACTGTTTATACAATTTCCCTTTTCAGTAAAAGAGAGAAAAGTCCCAATTCAACATACATTTCTGTGTCAGCTTAGGGTCTGATTGGGGACTGTTATATATATAATATACATTTATTTAAAAAATTATGAATTGTATATAATAATATATTATAATTATATAAATATATAAGTATAATAAATTATATAATAATAAGTTATATAATAATATATATAAGTTATATAATAATATATAACTATATAATATATAATTATATAATAATATATAATATATTTTATATAATTTTTATATTTAATATATCTAATATACATACACATATTTAAAGAAGCCCCTAAAGCAATTGGTAAGGCTACTGATGGACATACATATCTCACACATCTCAAGGAAGCTTTTGGCGTAAAGATTGAAAAGCCTTCAATTCACAGCGTGTTGATTGCATCACTTTGATCAGCGGCATAATTTTTAAGAAGTCAAGTGGATGCATTTTGTTCTTGTCAATGAAGTATATCAAGAATTGTAAAGTACGCGGAGCGCTGTGAAGAAAAACAACATTTCATTTTTCTTTGTATTTAGAAAGAAAATGAAAATTGCTTTCTTTCCCCTCGAGTTCACGCTATAAAAGTTTATAAATATTATGTTGAATGAGTTTAGGTGTTTGTGTGAGCAGAACTCATTTTATAAATCTGGCTGCACAAAGAAGGCAATTAATTTTTCGAAAATTGTCAGCCACAAGACATGCTGAGCCCAGAACAAAATGATTCATTTTCTGTATAGGCAATAACGTATGGTATAAAAATTAGGAGACTGTCACACAGAAAAGGGAAAATGAGTGTAGATCAATAATTTAATTTAGCTCCGACCTGGCTAAGTTCTATAACATGGTTCATAATTTTTCAATGAATAGACTCTTAACATTTTACATATAGCATCTTGGTTTCATATTGATCCGGTCTAATGTACTCTGCATTTCACAGAAGGAGTAGCACTCAACTTGGTAACAAACTCAGTGTCAGCCTGCATGCCAGCATAATGTGGCAACCTGTTCATATGATATTCTCACTTTTCAGAACTCCACTTTTCTGGCTGCTCTTTAAAAACCAGAGGAGATACGAGCAGGGAAGGAAGGAGGGCGAGCGCGTGGAGGTCGCATTAGTGTGTAGACTCCCAGTCTCTCTCCGTTAATTAATTGCTTACTGAAAGTGGAGCCCTGCACACACTCTGCAGAGTGTACCTTTATCCTGGTGAAAAGTATTAACTTTTAATGGAACTAAGTGGCTGTTTGGACAAGGGACCCTGACTATTAATCAGGAGGTGAGTGATTGACTGGTGTTCATGTTTATTAATTATTCATGAAAGCTCAATTACAGGGCTCACAGCAGTACATCACCCGTTTCCCGAGCACTCGATATGTGCTCTGTGCCATTCCCTAATGTCCAGTGTGGGCAAGGGCAGCAGCCCCGTGCTCGGGAAGCCTACAGAGCAGGGAACTCAAGAGACGGGAGTCAGGGTATGCCTAGACACTAAGAGGCCAGCACTTCAAAGGACTGCTTTGAGTTGCTCCTAGAGAAAATGTAGAAAATGACTTTTTTTTTTTTGGCCCAGATTTCCTGATTCTAACTGTCATCCAAGAAAATATTTTGTGTAAAATATGGAGTCACAGTCTTAGAAGCTACCTCTAATGTCTGGAGAGGAGTACAATCTTGGGGGTTGGTGAGGGGAGAGCAGGGCAGGGACTGACATTCTGGACGCTAGTTTGAAGCTTGTTCAGTAATGAACTGCAAATTATTCCTGATTCCTCTGTTCATTATCGTTCTATATATTGGTGCATAATCATAACATTTAGTGTACCCATTAATCAGAACAGTTATCATAATTTTCCACTTTGTGTGAACTTTTTAATTATTAGAAATGGGCTGACTGTTGCTGTTAGTCTCTGCACCCCAATAGGATAATTGTGTTCATCGTTATTTTTCTAGCGTTATCATAAAACCAGGGGTCAAACAGGTGCATGGACATTTTTCTCGTTCCTAAAGAAGTTCGGGAAGGACAGATGAGTTTCAGTTTTATATCGTTGTATAACAGCTGTCTTTCGGATTTCCTTCTACTTCTGGTTAGCAAACTTGCTTCTGTAACTTTATTCCTTACCGTCTGTAACGGTGTGCCCAGACCCTCGAGATGTCTATTCCTTCCCGGCTCGTTTCCTTTCATGTCAGATTCCTGTCTAACCGGGAGTTCCTTGGGAATGAGGCAGTGTCCCCTGTGGAAGCCGGACGGTGAAAAGCCTTCTCAGAGGTGCTTTAGGACACAGAACCCATGGTCTTTGCCACCAGGCCATGTGGATTCCCTCGCTGGGGCAGCCTTCCCTTTGATGAGTTTTTTAAGCTTTCTTTTTTTTCCCCTTCTGTTTCCTCCATGAACTTCACTCTCTCACATTTATCTCTTCCTCAGTCCTGCATCAGAGCCCCAGGAAGGGCAGTTCATAACGGTTAGAGCTGCCGGAAGGAGTTCTTAAGAGGGAGGGTGAGGCACTGAAATTTGGCACTCTAGCCTTTTTATTTTATTTTATTTTCTTAAAACATTATTGCAAAGAAATTGCAAATGAAAAGGGTTGGCAAGAGACTTGTTTCTGGAGGGGTTCTCAGGCCCAAGGAGAGGTCCCCAGATTGTTCCCTGGGCAGCAGAGGAGAGGGTGCCTGAACTGGCCTTGGCCCATAACCATACTGATGAATATTTTGCATATCACCATAGAACCTTCATCTGGCGATGGATGGAGATAGAGACAGAGACACATATTGAATCACTGGACTTAACTCCCTAGATCCAAATGAGAAGCAGAAGGAGGGAAAACGTGAGCAAGATAGGCAGGACCAGAGGGAACCCTCATCCAACGATGGATGGCAATACAGACGGAGACCCACATTGGAGCACCGGCCTGAGCCCCCCAAGGTCCAAATGAGGAGCAGAAGGAGGAAGAGCATGAAAAAGGAAATCAGGACCGCGAGGGGTGCGTTCACCCACTGATACAAGGGGACTGATCGAATGAGAGCTCACCAAGGCCAGCTGGACTGGGACTGAACGAGCATGTGATCAAACCGGATTCTCTGAATGTGGCTGACATGGGGGCTGACTGAGAAGCCATTGACAATGGCACTGGGTCTTGTTTCGTCTGCATGTACTGGCTGTTTGGGATCCTAGTCTGTTTGGATGCTCACCTTCCTAGGCCTGGAGGGAGGGGGGAGGAACTTGAACTTCCCACAAGGCAGGAAACCCTGACTGCTCTTTGGACTGGAGAGGGAGGAGGAGAGGGAGTGGGGGGGAGGGAGTGGGGGGAATGGGAGGGTATGGGGAGGAGGGGAGGAAGTGGAAATTTTTATAAACAAATAAAAAAAAGAATAAAAAAAAGTATCATACTGTAATACTCGTGGTTTGTTATGGACACTCCAGAAGAGGTCACACACAAACTGGATGGATGAATGCAGAGAGAGAGAGAGAGAGAGAGAGAGAGAGAGAGAGAGAGCACTCAAGTGCACGTGGAGTTGGTTGGGAAGGGAGGTGGAGGAGACCTGGGAGGACTGGGGGAATGTAGTGAATATAATCAAAATACATTGCATGAAATTATAAAAGAACTAACAAAAACTTTTTTAAAAAAAATCACATTTCTGGATTAGCCAGATCCAAAATCTACTCCTCTTAATAAATTTCTCTACGGTTAAAATAACCATTCTGAAGTGGTAGAGAGTCGCACGAGATTTTATACTTTCGTCCTATCTTTTATACATGTTTCACCCACCATCCACGCATAAAAAGAGAAAAATCCATGACTGAGTTAAAATTAGGAAAACAGTTAGCTTCATATCCTCTTTCAGGACACATGTATTTTATCTGAGTTCTGTCTAGTCTTTAAAATGAGGGAGTAATACCAGTGTCTAAAGTACTGTGAGAAGTAGCCAATTGCCTGGGAAGCGCTTGGCTCCGCACATGTTACAGCCTCTGCGTGGCTCTCTCCCCACTGATCTTCCCTGATGATGCCTGTCTGTTCCCGTGTGTCTGGAGCCTCAATTCATGTGCTGGTCTATGGGCTGTTTGTTGAGATCCATCAGTGTCCAATGGAGGCAGAGTTATTGCAGCTTTTCCCAAGTTCTCAGCTTGACAATTTTACGTCTAGACTTCTTCTAGATCTCACTTCTTCCAGCCTCCTAGTGTCCATGAGGCAGAATTTTTTTTTTCCTTTTTGATAGTGTGGTATAGAAAGCATCTTCAATGCTCTCCTCCCTCCAGTGCTCTTCTCTTAGATCTCTGCTTTTCTAGGTACAGAGAAGCTTGGCTTTCTCACACGTCACTTCCCGACTACGTTCTCATTTCATTCTGGTCAAGATCTCTCTCCACAGGCTTCTTGCAGATTGCTGCAGCTGCAGTCGGTGTTTACAGTCTGATGACGAGTCGAAGATTAAGGCTTGTCATCACTATTTAATTAACCTCAAATTAAACAGTTTCTGGTCCTCTTTCCGTGTCCCTCCACAAGCCCATGCACCGCTATCACCCAGATGGAAGTCCTCACAGATCCGGGCACTGGAGCTGGGCCGCCTCCGTAGCTACTCTCAAGAGGAGCAATTGATTCCTGCTCATGCCCAGCGGCTGACACTCGGTATTCATCCAAAGGAAACAAGAAGTGAGGGCAAGAAAGGCTAGCAGTTTTCCAGCTCTGGAAGCAGCGTCCAGCCTGTGGATTGCAAAGGACAGGTGTACAAGAGTATATCAGAGATGGGACAGAGTGGTTAGAACTACAAAAAACCTGTTTGGTTTGCAGAAGTAGTGCGCGCCAGCAACGAAGGGATGAGTGGTAAATGTCATAAAGGAGAGAGGGCAGACACGGCAGTGTTTCCTCTTTACGCCTGCGCCTGAAGTGTGCCTGGGATGTCCAGTCCTTTAGCCATTGGCCAGATGTGCTGCTTGAGCGTTTAACACGTGGCAAGATTGTGCAAAGTACATATCAGATTTCTGAGACTTACTAGAGAAAAGATTTAATATATATCGTTAATTTGTTGATTACACATTGAAATATTGCTTTGCATGTCTTGAGCACTAAAATTCACTTAAATTTCTCTTAATTTTTTCATTTTTTATTAAGAATTTTTAATACAATATTTTCTCATTTTACATAGTTATCTCCATTCCCATTCCTTCCCCGCCTCCCACTCCATCCTTCCCTCCATCTGCTCCTCAGAAAGGGTAAGACTTTCCATGGGGAGTTACCAAAGTCTGACACTTTACTTCCAGGCAAGACCAATGCCCTCCCCCCATATCTAGGCTGACCAATGTACTTAGAGACTGCTTATTCATTTCCCCGCCACCCAGACCTGAAATAAACACACAGAAACTATATTACCTGCAATACTGTTTGGCCCATAACTTAAACGTATGTCCAGCTAGCTCTTATATCCTAAACTATCTCATCCCCATTAATCTGTGCATCATCACGAGGTCATGGCCTATGGGCAAAGCCGGCTGCTCAGGCAAGGGCCTCTGTCTCCGGCAGTAGTTACATAACTTCTGTCTGATTTCACCCACTTTCTCCCAGCATCTCCTGCCTAGCTCTCTTCTGTACTGCTATAGGACCAAAGCATTTTTATCATTAAAAAACCACATTAACAGCATACAGAGAGGAATACCACATTAGAGCAAGGTATCCCTCCAAAAATAATATGCCCCTAGACACCAGTTCAAGCACTAGAGATAAATTCTGGTCCCACCGCCAGTGGCTCCACAGACTGCCCAAGCCTCACAACTGTCCCCCACATTCAGTGGGCCTAGTTTGGTCCTGTACATGTTCCCCACTCTCAGTCCAGAGTCAGTGAGCTCTCACTAGCTCAGATCAGCTGTTTCTGTGGTTTTCACCACCATGGTCTTGACTCCTTTGATCATATTATTGCACCTCCCTCTCTTGGGCTGGCCTCCAGTGGCTTGGCCCAGTGATTCACTATAGATCTCTGTATCTGCTTCCATTTGGTTGAAGGCTCTATGATGACAATTAAGGTGGTCATCAATCTGATTACAGGGGAAAGCCAATTTAGGAGTCCTCTCTACTGTTTCTTACAGTCTTAGCTGGGGTCATCTTTGTGGATTCCTGGGAATTTCTTTAGTGCCATGTTTCTCGCTAGTCCTTAAATGACTCCCTCAATCAAGATATCTCTTTCCTTTTTTTCTTTAACTATTCTTCCTTCTTCTTCTTTTTTTTTCTTTTAAACACTGCTTGGCCCATTATCTGTAGCCTCTTATTAGCTAACTCTTACATATTGATCTAACTCATTTCTAATAATCTGTGTAGCACCACGAGGTGGTGGCTTACCAGGAGGATTCTAACCTGCAGCTGTCTCAGAGAAGAGAGTCATGGTGACTGCTTCATTGCCTTCTTCCTCCCAGCATTCTGTTCTGTCTACTCCGCCTATCTAAGCTGCTGTCCTATCAAAAGCCAAGGCAGTTTCTTTATTAACCAATGAAAGTAACACATAGACAGTTAACCCTCCTCCATCATTTCCCCCTTTTCTGTTTAAATAAAAAAGAAAAGCTTTAACTTTAACATAGTAAAATTGCATATAACAAAACAATTATCAAGCAAGAATTACAGTTACAATATTTATATCTACTTTATCTTTTATCATAACTAAGGAAAACTATAGCTAACCATTCTTCAACTCCATCAAAGACTTCAGAAGGATATAATATTACCTAATTAAACAAGAAATAAGCAACTTCCAATCTCTAGAAATGACAGAGACATCTCGCTGCCTGTACAGTCACCCAAAGTTCTTTTGTACCGTTGGAGTATCCATCTTCAGCCTTCAGGCCCATAGTTTCCAGCAGACATTTCCATGAAGCAGGAAATTTCAAAAGCAGTTCAATCACTATCTGCTGTGTCCTGCAGAATGTCTCACAGACTCTTTCATGAATTAGGAACCCCAAAAGACCATCTTACCTTTAGACAAGTTCAGTAGTCCTCTCTCTGTGGGTTCTTTATATCCAATCTATGCATCAGTCCAGGCAAGAGCAGTTTCTTGTCCAAATGGCTATCAAACTGCATAAGGAGCCTCTTCAATGCCCATCTTCCTCTTGAAGTAGATTTGTGCTGCCAGGAGCAGACATGTCTCATTGTCATGAAAACCCTAGTTATTAAAACATTAAATGCCATATTCTGTAGTCTTTGAAAGATATGAAGAATGCCTATCTAACTGAAATATATCTCTATATATCCTAATTATACATTGCATTTTTTTAAAGTAATTTTATTAAATTATAAAAGTTTCCATTTCCGCCCCGCCTCCCAACACCCTCCCACTCCCCCCACTCCCTCTCCTCCTCCCTCTTCGTCCCTAAGGGCAGACAGGGTTTCCTGCCCTGTGGGAAGTTCAAGCTCCTCCCCCTCCCTCCAGGTCCAGGAAGGTGAGAATCCAAACAGACTGGATCCCCAAAATCCAGTATATGCAGAGGAAACAAGTCCCAGTGTTATTGTCAATGGCTTTTCAGAAAGACTCCGGGCTAGCCACATTCAGAGAATCCGGCCACATTCAGAGAATCTGGTTGGATCACGTGCTCGTTCAGTCCCAGTCCAACTGGCGTTGGTAAGCTCTCATTAGATCCATCCCCTTGTATCAGTGGGTGATAGCATCCCTCGCAGTCCTTATTTCTTTTTTCATTTTCTTCGTCCTTCTGCTCCTCATTTGGACCTTGGGGGGCTCAGTCTGGTGCTCCAATGTGGGTCTCCGTCTGTATCGTCATCCATCTCCAGATGAAGGATCTATGGTGATAAGCAAAATATTCATCAGTATGGTCATGGGCCAAGGCCGGTTCAGGCACCCTCTCCTCTGTCCAGAGAACAATCTGGGGATCTCTCCTTGGACCTGGGATCCCATATATAATCAAATCTCCTGTAATCCCAAAAATGACTCCCTTAGTTGAACTATATTCTTCCCTGATCCCATATTCATCCTTCCTCCCTCCCAGACATCCCGGTCCACCGAGCTTTGCCCATTCTTCCCCTACTCCCTTCTTTCTAACCGTCTCCCCTTCCAACAACCCTCCCACCCCACTCCCCCATGCACCCGAGGTTACCTGGGACTCTTGTCTATTTCCTACCTCCTGGCGGATAGCTAAATAATCTTCATCAGGTTCATCTTCTTATTTAGCTTCTCTAGGATCATGAATAACAGGCTCAAAGACCTTTAATTATGGATAGAATCCACTTATGAGTGAATACATACCGTGTTCCTCTTTTTAGGTTTGGCTTACCTCACTCAGTAAAGCGTTTTCTATTTCCATCCATTTGCATGCAAAATTCAAGATGTCATTGTTTTTTACCGCTGAGTAAAACTCTAATGTGTATATGTTCCAAGATATAGGCACAGGAGACCACTTCCTAAGCAGAACCCCAGGAGTGCAGACAATAAGAGAAATAATGAATAAATGGGACCTTCTGAAACTGAGAAGCTTCTGTAAAGCAAAGGACACTGTCAGTAAGACAAAAAGGCTACCTTCCGACTAGGAGAAGATCTTCACAAACCCCTCATCAGACAAAGGTCTGATCTCCAAAATATACAAAGAACTCAAGAAACTAGACACTAAAACCCTAATTAACCCAATTTAAAAATGGGGGTACTGATCTGAACAGAGAATTCACAACAGATGAATTTCGAATGGCCAAAAGGCACTTAAGGTCATGCTCAACCTCCTTAGCGATCAGGGAAATGCAAATCAAAACAACTTTGAGATATCATCTTACACCTGTCAGAATAGCCAAACTCAAAAACACCACTGATAGCCTATGCTGGAGAGGATGTGGAATGAGGGGAACACTCATCCATTGTTGGTGGGAATGCAAACTTGTGCAGCCACTGTGGAAATCAGTGTGGTGGTTTCTCAGGAAACTGGGAGTCAACCTCCCTCAGGACCCAGCAATTCCACTCTTGGGAATATACCCTAGAGATTCCCTAACATACTGCAAAAGCATTTGTTCAACTATGTTCATAGCAGCACTATTTGTAATAGCCAGAACCTGGAAGCAGCCTAGGTGCTCCTCAATAGAAGAATGGCTAAAAAAGGTGTGGAACATATACATTGCATTTTTAAATGAACTACACAATCACAATACCTTAATCAAGATCAGAAATACATATACATATAACAAAATTGACCTTAAATTCCATACCAATGCAAAATATTCATATCTATATCATATCCCCCTTTAAATGTAAAAGAACATTTATAAACAATATTTGGGAATATGGGTGTAGTTATTTCTCTCCAAACTTCTTCCTGCTTTATGTGGGCGCTGTTAGTCAGGTCTTTTATGGTGTATCCTGCATGCCAGGTTCATCTCAGTTGGCAGTTGAGTGAAGTAATTTTCTGAGGGTGTTAACAGCAACCTTTCAGGAGGGCGTGGTCTATCATACCATATTGGGATAGAAGTAATTCACAGGGTCTCATCCTCTGTGAAAACAAAAGAAGAATCTCCTTTCCAAAGCATCATATTCTTAGACCCAAATCCTGAAATCATAATACCTTTATGATATTCATTCTGGTTTAGTTTGGCAGCTCATATAATGAAATGCCTCTCTGTACTTAGCTCCTTCACAGTTAAAAATTTTAAAGAAAACACAATAATACAAAGAATCCAGACTCTCTATGAATTTTCCATTTTTACGTGACTTATTTTTACTCTATCACTTTACTTTATTCTGTCTCTTTAAAGACTTTATCCTTTTTTTTAAAGGCATAACTTTTTACTTTTCTGTCCCAAGCCTATGTAGTCATCCAACATTGTGACCCATTTATAGGTCTTGTATGTCTGAATCTGTCCTATTGTGAATCTGTAATTTTTTTTAGTATCCAGGAGTACTTCTTAATATGCTAAGCAGTTCTTAAAAACTTAAGTTGCACCATATAGAGGTAATACAGTACCACCTATTTCTTGCCCAGTCTAAACCTTAACTGCGCTTTTATTATGATAATTACGATCCTTCCTGCCTGAGGTCAGCACAGTTTAGCCTGGCAGAGCTGAGCCAGAGCTGCTCCAGCCTCAGAGCTGAGCACAGTTCCAGGCACACAGCAGGTCCACATTGGAGCCACACTCAACAGTTTAATTCTGAGACTGAACGTGCAGCACAGAAACTCTTTTCATCCAAGTTACATCCAAATCTGACACACAGAGCACTGCGCAGCCTGGAAACCTCTCTCTGTATGGCAGCAGAAATCCGCCATGCTCTCCCGCCTGCCTAAGCCTGATTCTGTTGTCTGCCCTGGTGCAGGCAGGGAGCGCTGAGCCATTGGCATGGTCTCACAGTACTTTCTTTCCGATCCCGAGCGGGCACACAAACATCCAGGCCCAGAAACACTCCATAGCCGGAGGGCGGCAGGATCCAGGAAGCCGCATTTTAAAATGGCGCAGCTTATTTTTTCTGCCGCTCATGCTGAAACAGGAAATCTCTCTACAGCACGCCCTAGCAAACAGCAAAATCTGTGTTAAACTCTATATTTGTGTCTAGAATTCCTTTTTAAGCCCTCTTAGGTTTTACGTGGAGCTAGTTACCACGTTGGAGCGCCACTCTGTTGAGGAACGGCGGGGCCGTTTCCTGTCGCCCACCCGGCTGGCTTCCCCCCCCCAAATTATTACACGGAAACTGTATTCTTTTAAACACTGCTTGGCCCATTATCTGTAGCCTCTTATTAGCTAACTCTTACATATTGATCTAACCCATTTCTAATAATCTGTGTAGTGGGAAACGCTTACCAGGAGGATTCTAACCTGCAGCTGTCTCAGAGAGGAGAGTCATGGCAACTGCCTAATTGCCTTCTTCCTCCCAGCATTCTGTTCTGTCTACCTCTTCCTTCTTCTTGAGCATTCCATTCTCTCATGTTCTCTTCCTCCCTCACCTTCTCCCTTCCTCCACCCCTTCCAACCTCCCTTCTCCCATCTCCAAATTTTCTCAGGAGGTGTGCTATATATTCCCTTTCCACTTTTTCTTCAATTAGGTTCAGTATGGCTGAATTTATGTTGAGGTTTTTGATCCATTTGGACTTAAGTTTTGTGCATAGGGATAGATCGATCTCTTTGCATCATTTTATATGCTGACACCTAGCTATGCTAAAATCATTTGTTGAAAATGCTTTCTTTTTCCCATTGTATAGTTTTAACTTTATTTTTGTCAAAAATCAGGTGTTTGAGCTGAGCGGTGGTGGCACACGCCTTTAATCCCAGCATTTAGGAGGCAGAGGCAAGCAGATCTCTGTGAGTTAGAAGTCAGCCTGGTCTACAAGAGCTAGTTCCAGGACGGGTTCCAAAGCTACAGAGAAACCCTGTCTTGAAATCAATCAATCAATCAATCAACCAGGTGTTCATAGGTGTGTGGATCTGTATCAGGGTCTTTGATTCAATTTCATTGGTCCACTTCTTTTTTTTTTATGCCAATCCCAAGCTGTTTTCATTGCTGTAGCTCTGTAATAGAGATTGATGTCAGAGTTGGTGATGCCTCCAGAAGTTCCTTTTTTGTTTTAGCTATTCTTAGTTTTTGTTTTTTCGTAGGAAGTTGATTATTGTTCTTTCAAGGTCTGAGAAGAATTGTGCTGTGATTTTGATGGGGATTGCATTGAATCTATAGTTTGCTTTTGGTAGGATTGCCATTTTAACTATGTTGATCCTACTTCTCCAAGAGCATGAGAGATCTTTCCATTCTCTGATATCTTTTGCAATTTCTTTTTTTCAAAGCTTAAAGTTCTTATTGTACAGGTCTTTCATTTCTTTGGTTAGTGTTACCCCAATATATTTTATGTTATTTGTGGCTATTGTAAATGGTGATGTTTCTTTCTCATTTCCTTTTTCATTTGTATATAGAAGGGTTACTGGGTTTTTTTTTTAAGTTGATCTTGTATCCTGCCACATTACTGAAACTGTTTCTCAGTTGTAGGAGTTCCCTTGTTGAATTTTTGGGGTCATTTATGTATACCATCATATTATCTGCAAATAGTGAAAGTTTGGCTTCTTCCTTTCCAACTTGTATTCCTTTGATCTCCTTTGTTGTCTTACTGCTCTAGCTAGAATTTTCTTTTTTTATCTCTTTGTATTTTATTTTTAAAATTTTTAATTATATGGGGAGTATTTGAGGGTAATTATGTACATATGTGGAGGTCAGAGGACAACACACAAGAGGCAGTACCAGAAATCTCTGGTAGCCTAGATTGGCCTCAAATCTACTATACAGCTAGGGATGATCTTGAACTCTGACCCTCATACCTTGAATTTTCCAGAGCTGGGATTGCAGGTGTGTGCAGTCACACTTAATTTCATTTGTTTTCTTTTGTTTTGTTGATTTGTTGTTGTCTTGTTCATTTTAGACATTTCAGTGTCCTAGGCTGGTCTCAAACTCAGCTGTCTTACAGGTCAGCTAAGTACCTGGAATATAGATAGAAGTTTGACTTGGTCTTTATGGTTAGTCTTTTTTTTTTTTTGCTAGAGGTGGAGGGAGAGGTTACGATCTCACTATATAGACCAGGTTGACTCACGGAAATCTGCCTGTTTCTGCCTCCAAGTACTGGAGTGCCGGAGCCAAAGATGGGCGTCTCCATGTCTGGATTTGTTAGGCTGCCTTTAAAGCACTTCTGTAACCACTAACCACAACACACACATAATTTTGACGTAAGATACAATATTGAGTCAAAGGATATGCATATCATCTCTCAACTTCACCATGCATAGAGGGTAGATAACTAGTATAGGTGTTCCCCCTTTACTCAGGAGATCTTGTCTTTTTCTACTTCCCATGTAGATTAGATTCATGTATGTCTCTCTTAGTGTCCTCATTGTTGTCTCTGGGATTGTGAATTGTAGGCTGGTTCTTCTTTGCTTTATATCTAAAGGTCACTTATGAGTGAGTACATATGATTTTTGTCTTTCTGGGTCTGGGTTACCTTCCTCAATATGATGCTTTCTAAATCCATCCATTTGCCCACAAATTTCAAGATGTTATTTTTTTCTGCTGTGTAGTACTCCGTTGTGTAAATGTACCACATTTTACTTATCCATTCTTCAGTCGAGGGGCATTTAGGTTGTTTCCAGGTTCTGGCTATGACAAACAATGCTGCTATGAACATAGTTGAGCACATGTCCTTGCGGTACAACTGAGCATCCTTTGGGTATATACCCAAAAGTGGTGGTACTGTTGGGTCTTGAGGAAGGTTGTTTCCTAATTCTCTGAGAAATCGCCATACTGACATCCAAAGAAGCTGTACCAGCTTGCACTCCCACCAGCAATGCAGGAGTGTTCCCTTTACCCTACATCCTCCCCAGCATAAGCTGTCATCAGTGGATGCTGATAAGGCTCTGGGCAGTCTCTCCAAAGGCAGTCTGGGCCAAGGCCCTCTTTTCTAAATTTTTTAGTGCCACCAGTATACATTTGATAATTGTGTATGTGCCTCATACTATATTTCTATTAAAATTATTTTAAATTTTGTTTATATATGTCAAATTTTTAAATTCATTATACACAACGAATATATATGTAATAAACTATTACACATACAAATTAGTGTTTTAAGTTAATAATATTGTAAATATACTCTCATTTTTTTCTTTGGCTAAGGTAAAGTATGAATGTTTATGTCACAAACTATATGTAGTTTTTTAAATTACATAATATCTCTTTATGTTGACATAACTTCCTTGTTTAATCTAATTTCCTATATTAAAAACTTAAGTTATTATCATTTAAGAACTTATTATAATCTTTATTTGTAAGGGATGCAGTATGAAATTCCCTAGTGGATCCTTAAAATCACAGATAATACCAAGTTCTTTATCTACTGTTTAATCACATATATGATTAAGTTTTATTTGTAAATTAGGCATAGTAAGAGATTTGCAAAATAATAAAATACAATGATTATAGTCATATACTACAATAAAAGTTCTGCAAACACACTCTCAAAAGATTTTACTGTACTAATTCATCCTTCCTATGCTATGAGATGATTCATTGTCTCTATAATGAGATGCTGAAATGAGATAAATAGCATAGACATAGTAATATAGCATTAAGCTACCACTTACAGTTTTCTTAAAGAAAAGCATTGCAATACTACAGCATTTGATCTGATAATTAAGGTCCCTATGCAGATGTAGCAGACACAGTGCAGATACACGGCACAGTATTGTTAGTATCTCAGATGGGGTTGAGTTTGAAGATATTACATGTGTTCATGATGCTCACAAAAGCACATAATTTAACACTTGTTTACCTCTTAAACTCTCTATTTAATATTTGTGGTAAATGGGGTTCACCAAACAGATAACTGAAACCATAGAAGTCAGAATCTGACTGAGGGATAACTGCTGTACAAACCACCCTTGAACACGTTTGTTGAAATACATTTGGGCTTATCCTTAATTCTGTTCTCAGAATTTATTTTGCAAGCTAATTGAAGTCTGCACTTTTTTGTAGGTAGAATGATCACATAGCAATGGTAGAATCGTTGCTTCTAGGTGGATGCTGGAGAGAGAAGCACAAAGCAGAAACTACTAACTGTTAAGAACATCTTTGTTTTCTCTAGGGGAAATAGGTGACACACCCAGACTGAAGGACTATTGGAAAGTTTAGGGACTGAAATATTAACAGAGAAATGAGCAGAGTTAAAAGGACTGGAGAAGGCGATGCAGCAATGGTGGGGAGCCTGAATAGGCCAACTGAGTGTTGTTATCTACACCCAGCGACAGCCCTAGTGAGGGACTCAGAAGCAGAGCTATAAAACTTGGACCTTTCCCCAAACCTCTAACTGTGCAGTGGGATGGGATCAGAGGTGGGAGGCGAGTACCCCAAACTCTGTCCTCCACCCTCTGATGTTTCCCACCATTTCTTAGCGTGGAGTTCATGACGGGATGTAAAATCTGGTGCTGTGAGTCATGTAGTTGATATAGGAAGATCACTTAAACCAGTGAGTTCAAGTCCAGCCTGGGCACATGGTGAAAGCTCTGTCTCAAAAACAAAGGGAAATTTCTGTAGAGAAAAATCGTAAAATGGGCATGAAGTGGGAATGGAAGAAACCAAGAACAAGTTCTGAAATTCCCCTCTGGTCTAAGGCACTTACCCTGTGTGGCTTTGGTTTGTGGACTTGAAAAGCATATGTGTAATGATGCTGCCTTCGGAACTGCGACAGAAGTAAGCAGAGAACACTTAGCACAATGATATTTCCTCACTTGTATTCATCCCTGGTTGACCAGTGGACCAACGTCAACTTCGCACCGTGCGGCCCACTTATGGCTCCTTAAGCGAGTCATCGGGCAAAGCAGAGGAGCTCTGTACTCTTGTGCTTCAGCTTGAGTAGATCTGCACACCATGGTGAGATGGCCACTTGTGTTCCAAATCCTGCATATAAAACTCTTTTATTCCAGTTTTAAAAATCCATATGATTTTTCACAGAGTTGGATAATTGGCCACATGCTGTTGGTTATGCTCAAAAATGGTCATTTAAGTATCCTTTTATTATTATTTTTGGCACCTACAGGGAAATTTAAATAGCCACTGCCTATTTGATTTCTATATGGTCTTTGTTTTTTGTTTTTAATGCTGGAATTGAACAGAGTTTAATAAAACGACTGGGCTGTCAGCTTTATCAAACTCTACTGGGGATAAACCCATAAAAGTACGCCTTAGCCCCCAAGCAAATACTGCTATATAAGTTAGGGACTTTCACGAGTATTCCCCGGGAAGTGCAGTTGGATTCACATAGCGTTCATTTCCAAGCAGCTTTGGAAAAGATTTTAGGCTTTCATTTTCCTTTGTTTTCTTTCCCTTACACTAAAAACAAGTGTCAGCATTCAGGAGTTGGGGACTCTGAAATGCCCTCCCTCAGCTACCAGGCAGAGGAATGAGGAACGGTGTGTGAATGGAGGGTGCCTTCCTGCCCTGTCCACTGGTTTCTCCTGCTGGAATCTCACACACCCTCAGCTCTCCATTGTCTACAAATGTACAGATTCCAGAAACACGTACTCTGTAGATCTTCAACTGCGCATTGTTCTAAGTGCTATGATGAAATCTCTACGTCGCTTAAGAGACCAAACATCCATCTGTGCCGTGATACCTCCCGAGGAGTCACTTAGGAGCTGCCTCAGGTATCGGCTCCACTAGGAAGCTCTTCTGGTGTTTTGTTCAAGTAACCTCTCATTTCATTGACAGTCACCTGAAAGCATAAGACAGGTGATGTGTCGATACACCTATGACAAGAAAAAGCCATAAAATGGTTCTCTGAAAAGTGAGAAAAAAATCTAGGAGAAACCATAGTGTATGTGAATTGTTCCGTCTTAAGTTTCAGGCACACACGAGTATTTTGAAGCATGTCCAAAGGGCAGGCTGCTGTGTATCAAATGCATGAATGTTCTTAAGTTACCCAGCTCTTCTAGGGGATACAATTATCAGATTAATAAAGAATCAACTACGATCAACATGTTGTATTTACTAATCATCGTAAAGTTCCAGTTACCGGTTAAGCTTTTACAGATGACATCCTTTCGATTTCTCCAGCCCTAAACAGAGGTGGCCACGTCTTCCAGTGAGGACACAGAGGCTCCAGAGGCATCAGGTGCTTTCCGTGTCACGTTCGTTGTGTTGTAAGTGCAGAGTGGGAATACACATTTGCCTCCCGAGTCTGAGTTCTTGGCTGCTGTGCCCTCCCAGTTCTTTCTTAGTATTTCTGCAGTTAATTGGAATCGTAAGGAAACTGCTGAGAAGAAACAAGAACCCAGACAAGCCTGTTCTGAGTAGTGAGACGCAGGTTATTCCCAGAAGCTACCTGTCGACTACAAACAAGTTTCTTGATCTATTTCTGGAAAACACTGTGTGTGTGTGTGTGTGTGTGTGTGTGTGTGTGTGTGTGTGTGTGTGTGTACCTGGTTGTTTCTGTATTTGGGTACCCATCCTCTATGCTTGTATGTGGAAGCCAGACTTCATCCTTGGGTGTCGTTTCTCAGGAATCACTGAGTTACGCTCATTTACACTAGGGGCTCATCAGTTGGGTGAGGCTAGATGGCAATAAGTCCCATGAATCCACCTATCTTCGTCTCCATGGCATTGAGATTACAAGTTCCCACTGCCATGCTTGACTTTCTTGATGTGGGTTCTGGGGGTCAAACCCACATCTCCATGTTGGCACAGCAGACTCTTTTCCAGTGGCTATTTTCCCCAGCCCTTTACTTCCTGAAAACACCTTCTTAATAGATCTCAATATCAAATTCACAGTGATAGCTGAGCTAAATGAGTTTTACAATCAATGTAGCAAGAAGTTTACCGAGCACTCCGTTAACATTGATAGGTTTTGATTTTTAACAACCAAGTGTTATTCAAGAATGTACTTTATACCTGCTGCATCGTGTGCTGAGAGGCATCTCTAATTGTGTATTTATTGACTATGAAAGGATGCAAAATGGAGTCCACGATTTTAATTAACCGTCCTTCCTCTGGCATCTCATTGCTGACTTTAGAAACCATAGCTGATGACAGTCACCTGTCAGAATTGTTCTCTCAAGAATGCAAGATGGAGAAATGCTAGGGTTGCCTTTGTAATTGAAGAGGGGAGCCTGGGAAGAAATGGAAACATGTTGTTTCAGCTTCGGCACAGTGGCTACGCCTTAATCTCCAGCTATCTCAGCTATCAATTGCAACCCTGCAGTTACTAGCCTGTTTCTCTAGCAGCGGTCTGGCCACTCAGGCCACAGCCTGATGAGAATTCTCCTGCAATCACCGGCCCTGCCGCTGCCACTAATGGCAGCTTTAATCAAATCTATTTCCTTCTATTTATAGATAAGGTGTTGCAACTAGTTAACCCACTGTCCTTGCTGGCATGCTTTGCCAGGCCACAAAATGCTGCACCAGTCCAAACCCCACACTACTACTTCCTGTTTCTCTCTATCTCTCCTGGATAACTTCTGGTGCTCTATGATTCCTTCCTGACAACTAGTTGCTAACTCAACCTCCTGACCCAAGGTTGACTTTATTTAATTAACACAAATGCAAACTTGGGGTTTACAGTGTAATCGCATATCTCCCCCTTTTGTATCTAAATAATAAGGAAAGGTTTTAACTCTAATACAGTAAAAGTATATAGAAGAGGAACAATTATCAGGTATTGTCTAAGTAAAAAGAAAGGTTTTAACTTTTGCACAATGCAACTATGGACAATAAAAAATTAGCAAACTAAAGATTGCATTCAGATCTTCAGTCCATTTGTATTTGGTGAATTCAGAGAAACTACTCTATTATCTATCCTATCGTGGTGAGTCCAGAATTTTGTACCTAATTAACTTTCTGTTTGAACTTGTTTACCAACCCAAGACTATCTTCTTACCTCAAAACATTTTCTTAGATAAACATTTTAAACTTTTATGTCTCTCAAACTTATCCCTTTATATCTCTTTGGGGAGTTTCTTTTCTGAGCTGGGTAACAAGGAAAAGTGTAACTATAATGATCTCATCTCTAATTCCATCAGGGACCCAAGAGGGATATAATATTTTCTTAGTAAACAGGAAGTGCAAAGCAAGCAACTTCCAAAACTATAGAAATGACAGAGACATCTGGCTGCCTGAACAGTCACCCAAGGGTTCTCTGCAACACCAGAGCAACCATCTTTGGCCTATAGGCCTAGAATATCTGACAAACTTTTCTGTGAAGCAAGAATTTTGAAGAACTGACCTAACTTGTCTTGGCAAAGTTTGGCTGTCTTTTTCCCTTATGTCCTCTTGTCCAGTTTGTACAGCATACTGTCAGCAGTCAACGCAAAAGCAGTTTCTTGCCAAAATGGTGAGCTTTGCCACAATGAAAGCAAACTCCATTTGAACTTTCTTTGATGCCCATCATCCTTTATGAATAGATTGGTACTGCCGGGAGAAATCATGTCTCACTGTTATGAAAAACCTTAGATTATCAAACATCTTAAATGCTAAATTCTGTAGGTCTCTGAATCATTTAAAGATCACCCATCTATCTAAAATATATGTGCTTAACCTTTAAAACATACCTGTCATGACTATAAGTTTGATTGTTATAGATGACTAACTAGTAACCTGTATTTCTTAATTATTCTAAACAGTTTATAATAATATTTTTCAGGGGCTAGGACCTTAAATTACATTGTTAAATGAACTGTGTAAGTCCAACACCTTAAATAAGAGTAGAAACATATGTACAATGTAACAAAAATAACCTTAAATCTGCATCAATATACAAAAATTATACCAATATAAAATATTTGTGATGAATAGTTGTCTTTTTATTCTATATTTCTGTACATCACTAAATGATTACAAACATCTATAACCTATCAAATGACCAAAAACCACCCACTTCACCTCTTGTGGGCACTATGCTCTCTAGACTGCTTTCAGTTGTTTGGGAGTGATGGCAACCCCAGGGGACCCTGAGAAAATTGACATAATGGTCAAGTCCTAGGAAAATTAGCTATAACATTTGTTGTCCAGTCTTTGTGTAATGGTAAAATATAACATTTATATGAAGTCCTAGATAGAATAGTTTGTGAGACTGGACCATTTCTGCTAGGAGCCTTGAAGTTTTTCTGAAGGCATAACTCTGAGGAAACTGCAACGGAGGCACTCTGAAAGGACGGATCACCTGCGCCACCCATTGTCATTGGTGTCTGGTCCCCTTGCTCTGAAAATACACAAACTTTTAAATGTAACATTTATTTGCATTAACACAAGTATGGACTGTGCATTGTACACAGGTCAGCCAAAGATGACCTGTTTTATGTTTGACAGGTAAAGGACATCTGTCAACTTTATAAGTTTGTTTGACTTGTATAGCCAAACCTCTGTCCATGTCATGCAAAAGAATGGCATGTAATAATGAGTCATGAGGACTCTGTAACCAACAAGATTTATCATGTCTCATCAAGTTTCCGAGTTGGCCCCATGTCAAGGAATCGGCATGTATGTCACATGTTAAGGGATCAACATGTATGTCACATGTTAAGGGATCAACATGTATGTCACCTGTCTTGCAGTTTTTCTACAATTATTTCTTTATGTCTGTAGCCAAGATTTTTCAGGGAGTCTCCCTCAATCAAAACTGGTCTCTATTGATTTTGAAGGAATCCACAGTCTTTTATTTCCTGAGGAAACAAAAGCATAGCCTCTCCCCCAATGAAAAACATTTTCTGAAGTCCATATTTAAGACATTCTGTAGCAGGCTTTCTTGGACTCTTAGACCCCAAATCATGACATGTATACTTTTATTAGCTATGAATACTTGGCCTTATCTTATGCTTTTCCCATTAGCCCTTATAACTTAATTTAACCTATTTATTTTCATACACATTTTGCCTCAGGGCTTTTGACCTTTCTTTCCTCCTGCATGTCCTACTTTCAATGCTTCCTCTATATCTGGCTAGCTGGTGCTGGCTGGTTGGGCCCAGGTATCTCCCTCTCTTCCTCCTTTGTTTTCTCTCTTTTGAACCTACATTCCTCCTCCTACTTATTCTCTCTGCCTGCCAGTCCCACCTATTCCTCTGCTGCCTAGCTATTGTCTGAACAGCTTTTGATTAGATCAATCAGGCAAGCAAGGTCAAACAAATGTAACACATCTTTACATAGTTAAACAAATGTAACACATTTGTGTTACAAATGTAACACATCTTTACATAGTTAAAGTAAGAGTCCACAACAACATCCCTAAGGTATCTAGGCAGGTTTAATTCAGCAATTCCTTTTACAACCCCATGTCTCTCAGCAGCTGTAATTTTCTCATCAGCATTCAAAAAATTCAAAGCACCCAACAGGATCCAGATTCCCTGTATATTTCCCACCTTTACATGGCTTATTCTTTTTATATTACTTTTTACTCTTTCTTTAAAGATATCCCTTAATATTTAAAAACTCTTTATTGCTTTCTATGACTATATATACCCATTTTCTTTTCTTAAGCACTTAAGTAAACACTGTAACCTGTTTACTGCACACCTGTAGCATTCTCTAACCATATGAGTCAAATTTTAAAATGCTAAGTGAAAACTAATCCCTTCATTGGTTGGCTCTGGCAGTTGGCTCCGCCCCCTCCTCAGGTCTGCCAGAGCCCAGCCTTAAGCCCATGGGCCTGACCAAGAACTGTATTTAACTAGAAGATGCTGTGTTTAACCCAGAGCTACATTTAATCGCAGTAGCTGCACGACGTTGGTGCCCTCACTCTGACTGGGGTTTTACTTAGCATGCAGTTTCTACTTAGCCTGCTGGCTGCTCAAGTGTTCTATTGCACAGCAGTGCCTCCTAAAGGAGCTGTGCCCTTTCCTTCCTTCCTTCCTTCCTTCCTTCCTTCCTTCCTTCCTTCCTTCCTTCCTTCCTTCCTTCCTTTCCTTCTTCAGCTTTCTCAGGTCCTATGTGGAAATTCAGTCCCCACATTGGGCATCAGAAATGGCTAAAGAGCAACGTGGTAATAACATGGCCAGATAAGCTGAGTTTCTAGCATTTGTAGGTTAAACCTTTGAGCAGATAACAGGCCAATTTAAACTTAAAAGGAAAATGAAAGAAGAAATCATGGACTTCGACTCATGTAATACTTTATAATGTGAAAACAATGGCTTTCTCTTAGAAGCAGGTACCTCTGAAATACTGTATCACTTTACATGAAGTAGTTTCTGAGGGTTTCCCATCATTCCAAAGAGGTAAAGACATGAAGGTCAAAGATAATGGGTCCCCATCTTACACCAGACTGCTTTGCCAAGCACCTGGGGCTCATTTTTGTTTCTCTGTTACGATGAAAGCCAGAGAGAACACTCTGTGCTTTAGACAGTTTCTGTACCAGGTACCCACATGGAAGGATGAGTTGAGGAGGCCAATTTATCCAGCAAATGTGCCCCTGCAAGTCAGGAATAATTACCTCCCTTGACATCTGAGGAACCTCTACCGCATCCCGGTGGATTATCTGTGGATAGTCATTCCGAGTCATTCTCAGAGACTCCACCATAGCAGGTGAGCTTATTTATTTATTTTCACTTTAAGAACTTCACCTCTGCAGAATTCCTTTTAAGGCTGGCATCCTGCATAATGAATGGAGATGCAAGCCGTGTTTTATTAGCAGGTATCTCCCTGCTGCAGGCACCGCCTGGAGAAGTTCGCCTCTGCTGGGTGTGCAAGCCTCATTTATTTTCCGGTGCTTTCTCCTGTGGGCAGATGCTGGCCAGTTGCATTATTAAATTACCATTATTGCATTGTAATGTCCCGGCATGATCAGGGCCTGAGTTGGGAAAGTTAGTGTTGCCTGGGAATGTATTTCTCCCTTTCTCAAACTGCCCCAAGTGGACATGTGTGTCTTGCTGGGCCTACAGCACACAGGAGTCTCTGAAGGCAAAGGGGAGTATGACCAGCGGAGGTATCACTGCTAAGTGCAGAGAATGAAGGATTTATTGTTAAGTGGACTGTTCTGGTCGGGAATCTACTGGACAGTTCATAGTGTTTTATGTCTTTTAGTTTTTCGGGGGTGGGAGGCATTTGACATTCAAAACTATTTGACATTTTCGCAGTCATAATGTTATTTTAAAAGCTATGCCACTAATATACTTACATATAATTTATACACAAGCTTTCAAAGGCTATCTATTCTCAGTAGAAAATTTTTTAATTAAAAATATTTGATTATCTCTCCAAGCCTCCTTAAATCTACTCTTTAGTTCTCTGCCTCCCCCTTGATAACTGACACAGCGTTATATATAATGAAGAAAATCATTATTGTAATATTTGGAATATTTTTGCATTCATCATCACATCACCAGTGCCAACAAATGCCATTGGGGCTGGGGCTTGTACCATCCACTCTACTGGAAGGAAGGAATGAATCACCACCACACCTATATAGTGTGCCACGGCGTGTCACGGCGTGCCACGGCCATGCCGCAGTAAGTTTTAGCATACTGAAATTTTACTTACCTCTCAGAAATGTCCTTTGCTTTTCAAATCTCATAAGGACTGTGATGCTGGAAATCAAATTCAGGTCTTACACAAGGCAAACAAACCCACAATGACTATACTATATTCCGCCTTCAAGTCTTTGTGTTTGTGTTTATTTTGATATTTCTCTTGATATAAAAAACAGTTTCTGTATGTTTTAGTAGATATTTGGGTAGTAAATAAGCATCTTGATGAATGAATGAGTTATTGAATGAACACGTAGTTATATAGTCTTCCCCGAGAACATTTGTGTGTGACGTTGTACAAACAATTTCAATAACAGAATAATAAAACTAATACCTGACTTGCCTGTCTTGCTTGTTCTGTCTCTGACTTGGGAGCCTCTATGCAGTGACTGCCTTCCTCTGTCACGTGCAACCCAGACTGGCCGTGGACTCAGCCAAGGACAGCTTTAAACTCTAAACCTCAGGCTTTCACCGCTGAGATTTTGGAACTGCAGCCTTGTACAGCCACACCCAATGGCTTCACGTAGTTGCTGGGGATGGTACCCAATGCTTCGGGCATGCTAGGCAAGCATTCTACCACCTCGCTTCCAGCTCCTGCCTCACCAACAGTTTCCTCATTGCCATCAAGCCATCATGGTGTTATGCCTTTCCTTGCTTGAAAGCCTCCAGGGGCTTCTTCTTGCCCTTGTCAACAGTATGGGTAGACGCTCTCTGTCCCTGATCAAAGTCCTCCCTGCACCCAGATTACCCTTCTACTCAATGATCCTGTGATCGCTTGGCCCTGCAGTCCACCCTTCTCCTAAGCCTTAACCTGCCGAGTGCTTCATCTTAGAACTCTTTTAATCTTTCCTGAGGTGACTGTGTCTCATGTTGGTCTCATGAGGAACCCTTTACCTCTATACCGCTGCCACAGGCATCGCCACCACCAGCCAAGACAATGCTTTCTCTTTGTATGCCTTTGAGATAGCTCATCAATAAAACAGAGTGGCATGTGGCTGCTTACCGTGTTTGCCAAGTCAGATGAAGTATTAATAGAATTTAAATGGAGATGTCCCACAAGGGTAAGCTTCTCTTCCATAGATTTATCTTGACTCTTTTGATGCTGATGGTTTCTCTGCTCATCCCCAGACACCCGTGTTTGTTGTAGGCAGGAAAACACTGTGCTAAGTGGTTGGCATACTTTACCCATTTGATCTCTATATCCACTTTATAGTGGATTCTGTTACTTTCACCTGTTTTATTGACAAAGACATGTTCAGTGGTCCTCAGAAGCACAGACCTTCTGAGTGGCAGCTGGGGTTCATTTTAGGCTTAGTGACCCGGATTGTCTGTAAGAACTATTTAGCTATTGACTTGCAATTAGTGAATTAATGCCCAATAAGTACTGTGACTATTTGAAAACAGCCCTTTTTGTTTTCTGAGTGTCTCCCATTTATCCCTCCACCCTGCCCCGTGCTTTGCTGTGGAGTTTCTCCGTTGGATGCCTTGTTCCCCAGGTATTACCTTCAATTTCTTCCTCACAATGACCACACCTTTGCTGATAACCTGACTATTACCCCATCTAGATGCTTTGCGTGTCATTTATTTCTTGCCTCCTTGGTAATCAACTCCTTTTATCACCACTTTTTATCAAACAAGTACAACAGCAAAACCATCAAAACTGATTATGCTTTTGCCCTTCCCATTTTGTATCAAGCATTTACATCCTTCACCTTTGTCTTGAGGCTTTCTAACGGAATTGACTGACGAAATTGAAGGCTGCCGTATTTCATGCCATCCTGAAAATAAGAAGCATAGCACATTCACGGGCAAAGGGCAGGTTTCCAAGAAATTTGACTTAATACCATTTTTCCAATGACTTTAAGAGAGTGGGCTCTGTGTCTAAGCAAGGTGTATCTTAGCCACCAGATGCATGACTGATAGAATATCATGCTTGGAAACAGCCTACTGGGTTTTACTTATATAAGTTTGTATATAAGGAAAGGCATATGTTATTTCATAAAAAGAAAAAAAAACTTTTACATAAATAGAGGAGGAAAATTTTAGACAGAAGCACTAAAATAAATGGTGCTGTGCAGATCAACAGGTATTCTAGAAATATTGCTGAATGTGTGCTTTCTCAATGAATTTTAGAAAGAGTAAACAAGAAAAGAAGCGAAAAGAGATTTATTTCTTTAGTTGATTGGTTGGTTCTGCCAGAGGACTAAATGGCATCAGGACTCTGTGCCTGGGGTTTGGGGAGCACTGCTGTAGCCGGGTTTGATACCAGCTGTGCTCTTACCTGGAATGCTTTCATTCTCTTTCCAGGTCTCCCTCATCCATCTCTTCCCTGCTTTCTCAATCAAATTTATGATGTGGGATTCCCCTCTGTATACTGTGAATAGCATTGGTTAAAAAAGGAACTGCTTTGGGCCTATAGTAGGGCTATAAGCGAACAGAGCTAGGTGGGGGAAAACTAAGCTGAATGCTGGGAGAAAGAAGAACAGAGTCAGGGAGAAGCCATGGAGCCTCTGGAGAAAGATGCTGGGAACTTTAGCTGGTAAGCCACAGCCTCTTGGCAATACACAGATTACTAGAAATGAGTTAAGCTCAGATGTAAGCGTGACCCAATAAGAAGTTAGAGCTAATGGGCCAAGCAAATGATTTAATTAATGCAGTTTCTGTGTGATTATTTTTGGGGCTGTGCAGCCAGGAATTAAAAGGCAGCTTCCTCCTACAAATTTATTCTTTGTCCTTTGTATACATGTATACAACATGTTCTGAATTTTCTTTCTTTTCACCCAGTTAATTCCTATTTACCACTCTAGTCGGCAACATGGACCTAGGAGAATGGAGCCTAAAAATGTGGCAGACTAAAGCTGTATGCAATAGCCAACTTCATTCAGCACACTAGGCAATTGTTCTCTGAGAGTTAAGAATCACATGAGCAAGGTGATAAGTCACAAGGGCAAATCGCATGTGGCAAAACCATGTTTTTCCATAGTGGCACATGCATGACAGCAGCTGAAGCACACTCACTCCTCTTTGCTACACGTGGGAGGAGCACAGAAAAGCATTCCAAGAACAGTTCTGTGTTTTTGAAGAAACTGAGGTCAAAAGTACCTTGTTTCCTTGAAGTTTTCTCATAAGCGCTCAGAATCCCCCTTGAGCAATTTCATTCTTGGACTGTGTTCCAGCAATTTCCCAGTGTGGGTAACCAAAGATGCTACGCATTTCATGCTGGACCCTGCCCTAAAGCTGGGTTGCCTACCTCATGCATTGTTTCTCATTATTAATGTCTTCAACTGTCGTTTCAATCATTCATCTCAAAATTGTGTTTAAGTTTCTGTCTCTACACTGAGGGAGGGAAGACATTGCCACCCATCCTTCTAGAACTCCATGTCGAAGAAGAACCCATTAAATGCTAAAGTGAATGAATTTGAGCCAAATAAGATCAATACTTTTTCCTCAGAGAGAGATATAATTCACAGAAATAGTAGTTTTTAAATGTATGTTTAGGAGGCACAAGATTATATCCTTACTTTTTGTCTTCATGGAAATTACATTCTGAAAATTGTTGTTGATAACTGATACATGCAATATATTATATAAAGTATGTGCATATTATATAGATAATTTCCATAAATAATAAGTAACGTACATGATACATAATACACTGTGATATACATCATTAACATGTACAACAAGTAATGTACACTTTATATAGCAGTGAAAAAGTGCTGGGTAAAGTTATATGGTTTAGAGAAAGTAAACTAGTGTGCATTTCTAAGGCACTTTTGTCTCTTTGAGTGGATCATGAATCTTTCTCTAGTGAGGTAACATCTGGGGACAAGTCTGTATAATGTGAGGGAGGGATTCCTGGGAAGATGGGGTGCAAGACCAGAGGATCTGAATTCCGCTTGTCAGAAGCCAAGGTGGGGAGGAGAAGGAAACAGTGGCGTGGGTAGCCAATAGGGCTGTGTCATGTAGGGCCTGGTCAGCCGTTTTTGACTGCGATAGAAACCACTGGAAGCCTAGAGGGAAATTGATGGCATGATATGATATATAATTTAAAATTTTTACTTTAGTTTTGTGTGTAGAAGGGACTGAAAGAGACAAGGGGAGAGGTAAGCCATCAGTACTCACTGACTATATGCCTGAGAAGTGAGCCTGGCTTGAAGCCCTGTGATCCAAGCTACCTACCCATGAGAAGCTCAAGGCTGTACACAGATCTTAAGGGAGAGTCACTAATAACTATGCCTTCTAATGTATTTGTTGATGTACAATGCATTCAAAGTAGCATTTATCATTGACATTTGTTTTCATTTTACTATTGTCCTTAAGATTTACATTTAGTTTCAGTTTATTCTTTTAAGGTAGAACTTAATGACTAATTAGTCAGTAGACTCCAGAGTTCTATCTGGGGCAAGAATGTGTTCCGATGACAAATTTATTTATTCATCTTCTCAAAAGCAATTGAATTTCTGTATTTGCTTTCCGATGTCTGAAATAGTGTCAGCCTTCCAGATGACTACCAAGGAGGTAGGCTATTTTTGCGAGTCATCCTAATTTTGTATTGCCTTATTTTGAATGCCCTCATCTCCACTTTGTATTACAAACTTCATCAGACTGCTGTGTGCTATTAGAGCTGTCGTCACCATGGGGAGAAAATGACTAATTGAAGCTGCTTATTGATATAATAGAGCAGGTTGTGACACTTGGCAAGAATGCTGGAGCGATGGGCTCCAGCTGATGTTATGTAAAAATATTCAGCCATGAAATATGCACTTACGAGTGGTTTTCTGAAGATGTGTGCAGAATGCAAATAATCTGTGTTCTAAGGAAATGTGCAAATTAAAGACGTGTTAGGGTATAGAATAGTGAGGCCACTGTGCAGGGAGGGTCACAGAATGGGCTGGAACTTGTAGCAATGATACTAATGATCAGTTATAAGTATTAGTAAAGCCTATGTTCACTAGCAAAAGAATGATCTTGCCCTCATCTTACTAAAGAATGAAGGCATCAGTTATCGGGAAATGGATGATGAACCTGTGCTAATTTGAAAGTCTTTCAGTAGAAGATATGTTGGCAGCGTGAAAGGGAACATGCATTTATATGTTGTCTTTGGAAACCCAGTGTCCTGTGAATGTTGAGATACATACATGCTTTGACCCACCTGTTGCATTTGGTTGTCCTTTGCCCTAGAAATATTGGAATGCATGTTCACAAGAATCTGTAGACAACAAATATTTATCATGGTCTTGCATTTGCGAAGAAATGATTGAAGATGGCAGAAGTGTCCAAGCAGTAGGGGATTCAGTGAATAAGTGGTTTTCTATCCGTGCTTTATAGTCTCTGTGGAACAGCTGAGCTATCACAAAGACCATCTCCGTGACACTGTGGAGAACGGATTACAGATGCTATTATCTGTGATCACAGATTTTAGAAACGTATAGGGCATGCTTACATATGTGTGTTGAAGGCTGTATTTTGGATCATAAAGACATTCTGTATTTTTATTTCTTCATATACTTATTACCTATTTGAAAACTGTAAGGTAAGCGACTGTCAGCACTGATATGTCTGTCCATTCGTTCTCAGCTTTACCATGGTCTTTCTTTCCTTCCAGGCTGTGCTTTGTTCTGAGAATGGTCATTGGTATGAGACCGCATATCTTCTGTTAGAATACCTTTTACATTTTTATTGAGGTGGAACCTCCTCTTCCTTTATAAAGTATAACTGTAGAATACAGTTCAATACTTTGTTCCCCAATCCTCATGCTTAATGTCCTGAATAGCTCTTTAAAAAACTTGTTTGAAATAATGGCAAAATTATCAAATCCATTGTCTGTGACCTTCTAATAGGTAATCTCGTGGAAATGCTAATAATCAAGGACTCTTTTCAACAACAAACAAAAATTAAATGCTAATAATGATATGTATTACCAACATTTTAAAAAAAACCTAGAAAACCCCCAACTACATGAACAGCAGTGGTTTGAACTGCACAGCCCAAAGCTGCGTCCCTCTTTACGATTGTGTGTGGTACCGCGAGGCCCCGAGAACAATACTTAAAATTCTGTTAATCATCATTACAGGAAGAGCCGTGTGGTTATGTTCATAAACCCTATTGCTCATATTGTGTTTTTAGTTAGAGGGTGGCAAAAGAGTCAGAAGAAAAAATGCACTCCTCAAAAAGTTAAATAACAACTTGTGACTTTCACTCTCTGTTGCTGCAAAAGCTCATTATGAGTGGACCTGTCCTGAAGCACACAGAGGTGTGTGAACCATGTAGCATAAGCAGAGCTTACTTTCCCGGGGTAGAGACTGAAGTTTATGTTTCTTCTAAGCAGCTCCTTCCATTCCACCGCTGCTGTCTAAGGGAGAGCGAAATTTACAAGTTGCTGCTTAACGATACCAAAAAAAAAAAAAAAAAAAAAAAAAAAAATGCTAGGTCCCGAACAGTGAAGGTGAAGTTTACAAGTTGCCATTTGACAACCCCGGCACAGAGTTTTGTTGGTTCGTCTTCCTGTTCTTCCACCAGGTGTAGTAAAATTTATAAGGTTAGTGAAAATTCCTTCATTATTAATACTAGGTTGTATGACTGGTGGGGCGTCCACAAATGGCTCATGAACATATCTGCAGAGAGTGCTTTTGGGCACATTGAATTTATAATCCTCGTTAAGAACATGCAGAGATCCTTATTCCCGGCCGTGTGTCCCCATGATCCCGCTCTGGCTCCTTGAGTCTCTGGAGTACTTTATGTGTGTCTGGCGGGGTCTCGTGTGGGAATGATCCACTTACTGTATGGAGCTTATCTGACTGCATGGCCCTCTTCTTCCATGGACCTTCTCCTTCTCTTCTGTCCTCTCCTCTGAACTTGGAGAGTAGTCACTGGGTGCGCAGTAAATTTAATGGATGGTTCATAACTTTAAGGCATAATTTTCATTCTTATCTTGTATTGTTACCAAAATATTTTATGAGCATTGTATTTTCTTATTTTTAGAATTTCAGGATATGTGTGCCCCATTTCACTGACTATATTATTTTAAGCGCCTTGAGGGGAGAGAGAATGCTCTAAAATTTCTTACATTCCCATTGGAGCATGCATGCAGCTGTATAACTGAGATCAAATGGCTGCTTAGTCACTCAAGAGAACAGAAGGAAAAAAGGGGGGGTGTAACAGGTCACCCTGTCACAGCTGATCTGCAAAGACACCTCCTATCAAGTCCCCATCTTCCTGTTTGTGTTTTAAATGCATGTCTCCCAGCAAGAAAGGAAATCTTTCCGCTACCCTTGACTTTTGACTAGCTTTCTTTTCTTTTCCTTCTTTCTTTCTTTATTATTTTTGTTTTTAACTTGAGAAGGGAATCTCACCATGTAACTTTGATTGACTTGCCTGGACTGGAACTCACTATGTAGAGTGCTGTCCTGAAACTCAGAGAGGCCTGCCTGCCTCTGTCTCCTGTGTGCTGGGATTAAAGGTGGGCCACCTTGCCTGGCCCTTTGACCTCCTGACTAGCTTAATCAATGGGAGATGGCTGAAAGGCCTTGTCTCAGTGTCTGAGATGACATCTCCATGGGGAGACTTCTGATCTCACCCTCCTAGTGCATGGAGCCATCCTGTAAAGAAGTGTGGCCATGGTGCAGGAAGTGGGTCACTTGGAAAAGAGCACAGAGACATAAACAGAAGGCCAGCAAGCCCAGAAAGTGAACTTGGATCTGTCAGTTCCGGCTACCCTATGCAGCTGAGACCATGTGGGGCATCAGGGAGTCATCCTACAGAACCCCGCCCAGTCAGGAAGTGTGGGTCATGGCAGCATCTCCTCGCCTCATGCTTGGAATATTTGTTTCCCTGACTGGTGGCTACTGGTACTGTTCATGGGAGGTGGAGGGTGAGTCTTTAGGAAATGGGTCTGTCTGGCAGAAGTAGGCCACTAGGGACAAAAGAACTTTGAAGGTTATTAGCCTGCCATTTCTCACTAGAGAAAGCTGTAACTCTTTACCTGCTAACAGAGACACTATAAGAATCTATGCAACAAACTTTACCAAGGACCCTTTATCTTTCTTTCATGTATGTGTCTTCCTAACATTTCCCACCTAGAAACAGATTCCTTTGTTCTGTCCTTCCTCTGAAACTGTAGTTCTCTCTTAAGAACTTTGCAAAGCCAAGTACAAGTCTAAAGTGTCGGCATTGCTCGCTGCTGGCTATTCCCAGCATGTATACACAATGCACACATTAATAAAGGTTTGCTTTTCTGTACTTAGTCTGTCATGTGTCAGTCTAGCTGACGGGGCCCCAGTTGACACATCTAGGAGGGTAAAGGGAAAAGGGTTTATCTCAGAGCAAACACTTCTATGTACAAGCAGTTGCTGTTGTTAATTGTCATTATTAATGACTGTCACCAGGCATCCATTTTGTTTAAACACACATCAGGCCTGGGAGTATACCATTACCCTTAGCTAGTGGATAGGGAGGGTCCTTTTATGAATTCATATACTACCTTTATGTGAACCAAGCGAAGATGGGAGTTTTTCTTGCATATACTCTTTTTAAATCACCACAAGTTCAAAATAACTTTGATGCATATTGACATCCTTGGTGTGGGATCTTCTGGCCCTCTTTATCCCTTGTATACTGTATACAAGGGATATACAAAATGATCTCTAAAAACTGCATGTGTCAAACAAAATCTGGCTTTGAAATTAGTCCAGTCTTTGATAGATGATTGAATCATTCAGGTTCTTTTCTAAATAGTGGATGAATTCACAAATGAGTTTGTAATTTATGGTAGTTTATGTAATTATTGGAAGGTGATTGACATTTTCAGAGGTGGGGGCATCCCACTGAAGTAAGCGGGCCATGGGGGTGTCCTTAGAGATCGTGTCTTGTCCTGACACTTGCCTGCCTCTCTTTGTGTCTTGGCTACCGTGAGGTGGGCTGCTGTGCTCCACTATGCCCTTCATCAAGTCGCTGAGCCCTTACCTTGGACCTAGAGCAATGGAACCAAGCAAAGATGAACCAAGACCTTTGCTACCTTGAGCCAAAGCGAATCACCCCTTTAAAGCTGTTCCTTCAGGCGTCAGTCACAGTGATAAAGGACAGGCCGGTGCACGTTCATTTCCTCATCTAGCTTTCCAGTTTACCGAGGAGGAAATGGGTTCAAGGATATTGAGTTGCTAGCCTATTTACTCAATGGGTAAATCAGAATTCAATTTCAAGTCTGATTTAATTCCACAGTCCAGGTGGATATCTGTTTGAACATGCTACCTTTGCCTTTACCACCCAAACAGAAACCTAGCCCTCCTGAAGTCCTGGCCTCCAGGTAACATGGACTTGGGTGTGGGTTCTCTTCTTATTCAGTTTATTATTATTTTAGAAGCAAGAGCAGTGATACAGTGCACTCATGGAGTGGATGTGGGGAGTGGATTTGGAATGTGTGCATTTAAAGTAAAGGTAGGGGCAATATTGAAGTCATTATTTGGAAGGTTTAATTTTTTTATAGACACCTTAATATAATTACTGTCAGCATTTTATAGTTATTTTTAAAAACCTGCTGATCTAAGGAATGCATTTACTAGAATAAGTAAAGATTATTCTTTTAAATTTGAATTTTCTTTATTTTCACTATCTTTCCTCCTGTAAAAAACTTAACGCCACCTTTTTTCCCTCTATTTCAGACTTACTGGTTCACTCTGTGGCATCCATCAGCCAGAGACCACTAGTGGTGGAGGTTTTTAGCAGAACATCACAAAATAAATCTTTATAAACTGATTTTGAAAGACTCTGATATGAGACTTGGTTTCAAATTAGACTCCAGGACATATCCTCTGTAGGCTTTGAAAGGCTCGTCTATGTTCTCTCGAAGGTTAAAGAAATCGGCAGTGTTGGACAAGGCAGTATTCTGTGGGTCAAACCAGTGCCCTGCAGGAAAGCCACTGTGTGTGTGACCTGGGCTTACTGAAGACACTGGACCTCTGCTAGGATGTTTGCCTGGCTCTCAGTGTCCGTTACAGGGCACTTGAATATGTTTTAAAGTCATGTGAAGGGAGAGAGAGAGAGAGAAGGAGAGAGAGAGAGAGAGAGAGAGAGAAAGGGGGAGGAAGGGAGAGAGAGGGAGAGACGTGGAAAAAGAGGGAGGGAGAAAGCGAGGGAGGGAAAGAAGGGGGGTGTTAAAAAGAGAGGAACTCAAGTGATACCTTCAGGGCATTTGTGGTAAATAACTAACATGAAAGGTGTGGCTGTGAGACCTTCCAGGACCTCCTTTATGGGAAGATTGTTTGCTTCAGTAGTTTCCAATGAATAAATTGCCATCAATTTTATTGTCCTCTTCATCTAAGGAGGGAGGTGACTTGGGGTGGCAACCGGCTTTGACTGGGTCCTGAATCATTAAGAACAAACTGTCTTTCTAAAAAACATAGCATCCATTCCTCTTCCCATTGCTTGCTATTATTCGGCACAAGAACTGATGGTCTCTTGGTAAAACCGAGATTTCCTTAACTATTCTGATGAATCATGTACATGACAAATGTTTCACATTGGTCTCCTGATCTTTTGGAAATGAAATATTCTGTTTCTTTTAAGATAAATATCTAACTTTCTCTAACAAATTTAAGTAGTGTCAAAATGCAAAACGACAACAAATTTCATTTAAAGAGCTACATTGGTTTTATTTTGATTTAGAATTGGGGTAACATTTCACTCCATGTAGCAGAAGAGACATTTCAGTAAGCTGAGCTGAAGTCAGGTTATAGACAGGGACGTATTACTGATCAACACTGAAGGATGAGCAAGGGGGCATTTCAGGTTTATTTCTTAGCGGGACAGATAGATTGCTGGCCAACACCAGCTTGGGTCATGTGACCTGCCTGTTTGTTTTCCTTGGGATTCATGTGGCTTTGACTTCACTCCTGTTGATTTCTTGAAGAGTCTGATGACAGTAGTCTAGATTTGGTACTGTGGAACTCTTCTCTTTGGTTTTGAACCTGATGTAGATATAGGAGCCAGCCACAATACGCTAAATAGAAACAAACCACCCAAAGGAAGTTCTTTACTTCCAACCATTATCACCTGCCAGAGTAGGACTCAGTCATCCATAAGTTTAATGGAGGCCTGAGTCTCAGTAGTTTACCCTGAAGCAATACCTGATTGCAGAAAGGACCATAAACTGAGATTACCTGAGCACCATCCAAGAACAGACCATCCAAAGGAAATGCCTAACATTCCAACTATTGTAGATAGGATCACCTGCCAGCACATATTCAACAGGACACCCCTAGACAAATGTCAGTCAATCAGGGACCCTGAGCCTTCGAAACCCCTCACCCCCATCTTTACTACTATAAAAACCCAACTCTAACTGAGCTCCGGGCTCTCTGTTTATTCCAATACGTTGGGCATGCAGAGAGACCGAGTTTGCAAACTTGCCTAAAATAAAGACACTTGTATTTTGTTGTTGTTAATAAAAATCTTTATTGGAATATAGTCATATTACCATCCCACCCAAATTAAGGGGGAAAGAAACAAGGACGAACATGATAATAAGAAATCTTGGTCAGAGTTTCTTAAGAGTTCATAAACAACTATGTGCCTTTAAAAGCTAGCTCAGAGAAATGGCAGAAATTTCAGATTGTTGCTAAAACATTTCTGTATTTTAAGCAGATATTTCTTCTTTACAAATCTTAAAACTGTTTGAAGTCATGCCAAGAAGTACTTGAATCAAAACCATTCTACATAAAAACAAAAGCAAGAGACCATGAAAAAAGAAACCTTCATGTTCCTCATGGCCCAAGAGCAGGGTTCTGAGTTGGTTAGCAAGAGAGCCTGCCATTGGAAGAATAGGTGATACGCGAAAAATAAAGGCTCTTTGCTTTTATATACAGGACTTGATCTCCTTGTTGGTTTTTGGGGGACTTTGCAGATCTGGGCATAACATAGGACCTAATGTAGGAACTTAGATCAGACGAACAGTCCCCTATAATTTTATTCAATAGTGTTTCATGGGAAATATTACTAAGTACAAAGTTTAATTTTTTTGTGTGTGTTCTCAGA
This sequence comes from Myodes glareolus, assembly GCF_982192425.1. Lineage (NCBI taxonomy): Eukaryota > Metazoa > Chordata > Mammalia > Rodentia > Cricetidae > Myodes > Myodes glareolus. Next base: position 51,852,331 of record NC_142030.1, read on the forward strand.
ACAGGAAGAAAAGGAGAGAAGAGAGAGAGTGAGAAAGGAGAAGGCCTAAGCTATCTGCAAAGCTGACCTTGGTATTAAATAAAGAGGGACTAGAGGTGAAAGGGCAAGAACTGAATGGGGATCTTGACTCTCAGTGTGATCTCTCTTGATTGGTTGCAGCCTCAAGTCTCTCAGCCTTCCTTCCCCTTGCTCTGAGATGCTGCCACACTCCTGCATGGCCCCTTGAGAGGTTAGGTCATGGATGCTGGTCATATCTCTGGGGTGCTTTTCAGGAGTCTATTTACACACTGACCCCACTAATAGCAGCCCTTGCCTTGTGTTTGTATTTCGTATAGACTCTGGCTCCAGCTAGGTTCTATTGTCGCTCAGTATTTCACGTAGCTGTGATACCAAGTTTCTTGCTCACAGTCTGGAGCAGTGGTTCTCAACCTTCCTAACATTGTGACCCTTTAATATAGCTCCTCATGTTGTGGTGACCCCCAACCATGAAATTATTTTCATTGCTACTTCATGGCTGTAATTTTTATACTGTTATGAATTGTAATATAAATACTTGATATGCAACCACCAAGGGGTCAGGACCCACAGGTTGAGAGTCACTGGCCTAGAGGCATTCCTATGACCTGGTGTGAGCATGAATACTGTAATACTTACTCCGAGTTTCTTGTCTACAGGGTTCTTGAGCGGCAGACACGGCTAAGTTCTTTAAAAACAGTGTCCTGTGGCCACTTTGGTAGAGTGGAGAAAGGGTTTCCTTCACATCCCTCCTCCCTCTGTTGCATGCAGATTTCATAACTTTCTCCCATTCTTTCTGTTAAATGTCTTTTACTGACAGCTGGGTAATGAGTTTCTGAGCCTTCCTGTCTAAGCATGACCCTGGTCACTCCCCACCAAGAACATGAGTGTCCCCAACATCTCCAGTTCCTCAGGGAAGATCGCGTCTGTCCAATCCTGCTTTGTAAAGTTTCCCAATTTACTTCTCTGTTATACGAGAGATTTTTCAAGAGTCATTTACTTCTTTCAGTGGTGGTTATCTGCTGGCCTAACGTTACTCCCTGGAAACTCTAGAAGATGTACCTGTGTATCAACTGCCATCTTGGATGCCTGAATTATCTTTTTCATTCCTTTATATATCCCTGTCATTCCCTTCCTCTGTGGAAGGGAAGGTGTCTATTTCCATATATGGAAGAATCCGTATACACCAAGCACTACTTCACAACGCTGAACTGTACGCTGTCAGCACATCAAAAATGTAAACATGTTTTCATTTCATAATGAGTGTACTCATTCACTATGGCAGCTGCCGTGAAAGTCGCCTGCTGGTAGAGAGAACGGAAAGGCTGTAATTTCTAAGCTGAGAAGATGAGCAAAGGTGTGTGGCCATAATTAAAATCACACTCAGAAAGGAAGAGGATGCAGGAGTGGAAACACTCCGGTGCCTGAGTTTCTCGAGTGTGGCGGTCTTATCCGACTAGCGCTTTCTCTGCCTTCCAGCTCTGTAAAGCGCCTTCACGTTTTGGGGGTTAAGTGAAGGAGCGGAAAGGAGCTACTGAGTGAATAGCTTCCTATCACAGCTTTTCTTTGTTGCCTGGAATTTCCAGGCTTCGGCTCCAGTCAGAATTTCAGAATCTCCACTGGTCCTTTTTATTTCGTACGAGACTTCTTTCTGCTGGTCTTTTCTCTTTCTAACCTTTTGATTCCTGACATTTCCCTTCCCAGTTCTCGCTTTCTTTTCAGTGCGGCTGCCTTTGTCTGTTTCTGTCTGTTCTCCAGAGCTCTCTGGGCCTTCCTTTCATTCTGCAGTCCTTCTTCCTGAGCTGCCATTGGTGAGCTGGCTACTCCTTTGAGTTAAAGAGGGTATCCCATTGTGCTATTGTGAAAGAAAACTGATTAATTGACTAATGATACAATTTCCTCTGTGTCAGAGGGTCCTTGGGGACTAGCAGCTAAAGAAATGCTCTGGTTTACAGGAGTATCCTCAGCACAGCCTAAACCTCAAAGCACTTGTGATTTGTCCTGCTTTCTTTGAGTTATTGAGTGTACAGTGAGCATAAATGGATGTCTATACTTTGCTTATTTTTTTTTCTACTTAAATATAAAACACACAGCTTAGCATTGTATTTTTAGATTCTATATTTGCAAAATGTTAAGAGAATCCTCTCCAATCCCTGAGCCCCAGGTCATTCTTCCGCTTCTTAATCTTATTTCCAGCCCAGGAGAAAATGTGAGCCAGAACACAGCTGTGCTGAGCTCACAGAGATACAGATATAAATGACACTGGGAGGTGATTAATATGCTTACTCCACTAGCTAGATGTATTTTTTGTTGAAGGGTAGAGTAATAGGATATAGTAATCGCTTCTAATCTAAATAGTTTGGGTTCCAACCTCAGCCATCAGGAAGAGGGGTGGCACGCGTCTGTAATTGAAGTCCCTTAGAGGTGGAGGTGGAAAAACAATGGTTCAATGTCATCTTCATCTACATGGTGAGCTTAAGGCCAGATGGAACTGCACAAGGCCCACATCAAAGAACAGCAACATAAGACCTCATTTCCAGAGCTGGCAAGATGGCTGGCCATGCAAAGTGCCTGTCACACGGACTCGCTGACCTGAGCTTGGTTGCTGGTAGATGTAGAGAACTATTTCTGTAAAGTTGCCCTCTGGGTTCCGTGATGTTCTGTGGCACATATGCCGTCCCCAACATTACACACACACACACACACACACACAGAGAGAGAGAGAGAGAGAGAGAGAGAGAGAGAGAGAGAGAGAAATACGAAAACAGAACAACCAAAATGGAAACCTCAAAACAACATGAATGTAGGCTTGTGCAAATTATTTTTATCTCTAGAGCAGAGGTTGTGTTTCTCATCTATAGCGAGCACGCATTGGAAGTATCGATCCCACATAGCTACTGCAGGTGTTCAATAAGGTGATGGAGCACCCCTCATAGGAGGGCCTTGCAAACTAAGCTGCTCTTAACTGGTAAGGAGGGTTTAAATTGAAGAACATTGAGAGAAGAGGACAGTAGTTCTCCAAACACCAGCATGAGGATTTGGCTGCTAGCATTCTCTCACAATTAGCTGTTGGCTTCTATTTTCTCTTTATACACCTTCAAAGGCCTTTGCATTATAGACAACGACATCATATTACTCCATGGCATTTAACTTTATATTTCTCAGATTTAATAACACAATCTTGCTATATACCCCAGAACCTTAGCACTAATGTATGACCTCACATATTGCCTGCTCCTGCTTACGTTTGCTATGTTTCTCAAAGTTCTCTCTTCATTCATTATGTTTGTTTTCCTTCAGCAACAACCCAGGCAAGCAGCCTCCCCCCCCCTCCCCCACTCAGTCCTGTTGTCTCTTCGGATGCTTTACACTTGATCCTTGCCAAAGGCAGAGCAGCCATGCTTTGAACCCCCTTAAACTGCAGTCATCTCCTGCCGTTTCCTTGTGATTAGTTAATCTGTAATTTTTAAAGATTCCAGGCCAGGGTCTCCTACAGGGCTATTCAGTGTGCGTGCTTGTCAATTGGTTCCTAATGACTAGATTCAGTCGAAACACTTTGGGTCAAAATACTAGCTAGAGGATGCCACCTGCCTGATGTTGTGGCACACCAGGGCACCTCATTCAGTTATGTCAGTATTGGCAGTGCAACTCATTCACTTGATGAAGGTGAGATTTTCAAGATTGCTCCATTCTTACCACTTTTTTTTGTTGGTGGCGATGATGAGGTTTTTTTTTCTACTAGCGTACATTATTGTTTGCTTTGGGGTCTTGTTTTTGTTTTTGTTTAGGAATTAGCTAAGTTATCTGTGGGTGTTCATGTAAACTGGGCTCTCGTTCCTGAGGCGTGTTGGTCATTTCTACTTTTAGTGTGGTTTTATTGTTTTCCACTGATACTCTTGGAATAACATAGAGTCTTCTCTATGTTTTATCATTTATCTATGTTTTATCATTTATCTGTCTTCCGTAGAATCAGATATTTCTCAGTGTGCTTTGACAAACTCATAGTAGACAATTGTCCTCCTATTAACTAAAGCAAAGTATTTTTCCATTGATGTTTGTGTCATAGCTTTAAAAAACCACTTTGACCATTGTATCGCAATTAAAAAGCCTGTGGAAAAACTCACACATTATAAGCATAGAGCTTTAAGAAATAATAATTCCTTTTTCTTTTTGATACTCAAACTGGGATCCCCTGTATGCAAATCTATCTTTTGTCATGTCTCCATCAGTCTTTGCCTATTCCTTTGGCAGTATCTCCATCACTCCTTAGACTTCCTCTTTTCATCCGCAATCGAAATCAACAATCAATCAAATTCCTGATTTCTTGAATGGAGAGAGTGGAGTTTAGGGAAGCATATTTGGCCTTGAGGTGAGGGCCAAATGTTACTTTTGGGACACAGATGTGTTTTCATCAATATATACAATAAACAATTGCTGTCCAGTATCAAAGAAGCCTCCCTACATTCCATGTGTGTACCCTTCACCCCACACTGAGAACCCAGTATGCTGTTTTATTTCTTCTGTCCCACAGCACACAGAAAGTAGCTTAGAATTACCAGACCACTGCCAACACACAACTCCTAAGCAAAGCTCAAGATTTATTTGCCCATGGTCCTGTTTTAATATTCCATTAAGGCTGTACATTCATGATATGGGATTCTGAAGTTACTTGAATTTATTTTCTCCTCTATGGCTATTTACAATATATTATTGGGTTTATTTATTTTCTTTCTTTTAAGCATGCTTAACGTTTTTATTTTATAGTTTGGATTATCCAAACATTTGCACGCTTCGAAAGAAAGTCAAGTAAAAAATATCTTTAGTCTGTTACCCTCTATAGCAAAACTTTACATTAATTTCTGTTTTATTCTTTTTTAAGAGATCAGTTTGTTTTTATTTTATATGTTTGTGTGAGTGCCTGCATGTTATGGGCATACACCATGTGCATGCCTGATGCCGATGGAGGCCTTAAGAACATGACAAATCTCACGGAACCAGAGTTATGGGTGGCTGTGAGCTGCCATATGGGTATTGGGAACCGAACTTGGGTCCTCTGCACTGCCTGTCAGTGCTTATAACTGCTGAGTCATCTCTCCAGCCCTATTTTAGTTTTACATATTCAATTTTATTGATAGCAAATACACAGATACAGGTATTTCCTTACTCTTAGATACAATTTATCATGCCGTCTGTATTATTTTCTCAGCTTTATTTTTCTCTATCCATCTTGGATTATAAAGTCTCCTTACTTCATATTGGAGTTAAAGCGTATTTGTCATGTGAATATACAAAAAAAAAAAAAACCCAAAAAACAGACTGCAGGTGGCATTGAAATTCTTCCCCGTGTTTTGTTGTTAGAAGTACCGCCAGCATAAATAAAGTCGTCTGTATCTTTCCATATGGCTGACAGGTTATGTTCAGGGTGAGTCGCTATCACTGACGCTGTGGCAGTTAGATGGGGGAAGTAGACAGACACGAATGGACAGCGTGGTCAGCTGATGCTAATATCTCTTTCATGTCAGCCGTTTGCTTTGTGCTTTCAGTAGTGGCCCATGAGACGGCCGGCTGATCTGGAGGAGTTCACGGTCAAGCTTTTGAGTTGCTATAAATCTCGTCGGCAGGAAATAGAATATCTGATACTGGTGAATAACACTCCAAAAGGTGGAACAAGGATCTGTATAGAGCCACTGCATACTGGAGCCAAATGCACAGAATTTTTATGAGCAGGAAAAGAAAAAAAGAAAAAAGTGAAGGAATGAATGAAGGGAGGGAGGAAGGGAGGCAAAAGAAAATGAAAAAAATAACTTGGTGAAATTCAATAACTTAAGTGGGAATTATTTAAGATCTACATTTTATGATCGGAAAATGTCCAGCACAGCAGTTCTCCCCATTATAATCATCGTAAACACAGGGACAGGCTTTGAAAATGCCGTTGATGACTTTATGGGTAAACACAGGAAGGTAAAATTATAATGAATTCTGATTTCAACATAGATAAAACTCTGATAACTAAGGTGAATTATAATGCAGCAACTTTGAATCTTCAGTAGCTTCAGCTACGTTAGTGCTGTACATGCAAAAAACCTTAAAATACATAAAAGCATCTGACTGAGATTGTAATACAGTCTGGAGTATGGCAGATGCAGGATTGATCTTTATTAACTGTGACATGGTACTTTATACTCTGATATGTTGTATTAACGTTTATTCCTACAAGCATTTCCCTTGTGCTCCGTTAATGACGGAAACAGAATAGTACTTTTTATGTCGTACATCATTCACCTTGCCCTAACTCTAGTCCTGAGTCCCCATTAGTCTGCCCGTTGATCAAGTCGGATGAGCTTGGAGTAAGATATATGGACAAAGATGGGCAGGTGGCGAGAGTTTTGCCTCCTTGCATGGGGGTGTTTGTAGCAGTGCTCTGGGATTTTTGACACTATCCCAGATTCCTCTGGCTTGCCACTGGGCTTTTCTGGGCACTGAACAGATTGTCACTTGGGTAGAGCAGCTGCTGGGAGCTAGGAAACTATCATGAGGCCGGCTGTTCACAGTGGGGGGTTGTCAGTGTTGACAGAGACCTCGCCTTTACACATCTGATTTCTTTAATGGAGCTGCTTGCCGTGGGACAATGGTCTGTACCCTGTCAATTGTATTTTTAGTAAGATGCTGATTGGCCAAGAGCCAGGCAGGAAGTATAGGTGGCTAGACCATGTGGCTGGTGGAGGTACTTACAGAAAAAGATGAGGTCTTTCAACCAGGTTTCATGAGCCCCAGGTGGGGCAAGCTAAAGGTGAGCTGGCAGAGGAAGAATCCCAGTTCTACATGAAACTGGCCACTGTAAGTGGCTCAATGTGTGCATGGGATTTGGATTAATCTCCATGACAAACCAAAGGGGGAAAGCCCTTGGATATTCCAGTGGATGTATTTGTATACCAAAGCAAACTATTCATGAAAGGATTGCAGTCACCTGCCGCCCATGATGGACCTCTCCCTCAGTCCTGCCATGTCATTTCTAAATAATCCTGTGCCTCATAACCAAGGAATCAGGGCCAGTTTTTATCATCTTATAAGGATGTATCTTTGGAAGAAAGTATCCCAAGTGTTTCTGAATGCATTTGTGATCATGGTATGCAGCTGGAAGTTTCTGTTCCACAAGTCATTCCCAAGTAACCACATAGAGGCTTGATTAATTATAAATGCTCAACCAATAGCTCAGGCTTGTTACTGGCTCTTACATTTAAACTAACCGATATGTCTTGTCTAGGCTTTGCCACGTGGCTTGGTGCTTTTTCTCAATATGGCATGACTGTCTTGCTTCTCTCCGCATCTGCTTGCCACTCCTCTGACCCTGCCTTTCTTCTAGCCTTCTCTTGCCTAACCTTATCCTGTTCAACCATTGATCAGTCAACTTCTTTATTAAACCAATCACAGCAACATGTATTCACATGATGTAAAGAAATATTTCACAATGGTAGCTGAGCCCTCTAGAGGGACATTGAGTCCCTGGCGCCCCCATGAACTCTGGTCTTTGGTTCCCTTCTTAGCGGTGATCTCTCTGAGGGGCACATCACACTGCTGTGCATCTTGCTATTTTACAGGCCCAGTGGAGTCTGCAAAGGTGTGCTCATCTTGACTTAATATATTCACATATTCACCAAAGGAACAGTACAGGAACAAAGCTTATGTTGACATTGCAGGGGGTCCTTTGGCAGTTCACTTGGTGTTGCGCATAGCAATGTCACATGAAAGTGGCAAGTTTCATTAGCTATGTTCAGGATAGGAGAGACACTCTTAATTTCAAAGGAAGTGTAAAAGGATATGCAAATGAGATCAGGTCCAGGAGACCGCCCCAGGCTTTGGAATTATGCAGTTTAATAAACACTTGTTAAGAAACTTCACACACCAAACATCCCATTGTAAAGCAAGTATTTCTGATCACGTAGTGTTTTTAAGGAATGCCAAGATTCCCTCAGCTTTGGCATCCTAAACTAGGACACTGTGGTGTGCAAAGCTTTGTCTGTAGTGGTCTCACGCGACGGGAAAAGCACAGATGCTTTTGATTGTAAAAGTCTGTGCTCTTGACTTCCCACTGAAGGTGTGCTGGAGAAGTGTAGGCTGTTAGACTGGAACCCGAAGTTAAAATTTCTAAGGCAAATGTGTTTATCCAGTAACCAACAAGGGAAAATTGTTCAGGCTTTTTAATTAGCTCCTTGGTCGAAAGCAGCTTCACCATGAAGTTTCATTTCTTAGCCTCCTTGGGTCTTTGCTTTCTATGTACAAACTTTCCAAGGCCGAGCCAAGCTCATGTGCCTGCAGAGTGGAAAACTGTTAGGAAGCAGGATGGGATTTCATCTCCCTAACCCTAGTTAGATTTTTTTTCAAGTGTTGATTTTTGAACGAAGTGGGTTTTTAGGGCGTTTCAATGGATTGTTTGGAGCCTAGAAAAAACATTGGAACGGTTTAAAACACTTATCAGTGATACTTTGTTCTAAATTCACCTCTCTGTGGCTTTTGTCAAGCTTCGCATTATGATTTAGTCTTGTGTTAAGAAATCAAGAGATAAGAAAAGGATTATAAAGAATGATAATGCTAATGTGTGCAGGCAGAGGGAGAAGTTGTTTTGATTCACTGCCAGTGGCAGCTCGGCTGTACTGAGTGTTGTTTTAACTGTCAATTCGACAGCCACATATTTATCTCAAAGTAGTATTTGGACAAAGGTGTGTTGCTCAGAGTTAGAGCTGTTTGTGATATTTAAGAGAAGCCGGACGGTCTTAGGAGCACAGTGCTGGTTAAATGTTTATGCGTCTATAACGTCGCATCATACGTAGTCTCTTAAACATCTGCTGCTGACAACTGGGTAGCATGGAGAGATGCAGCATCAGGCAAAAACTGAGGCATGTTACAAAGAAGAAAAGCCAGGGCAGGCTTCGTGAACATAAAACATTTAAATAGGCCAGGCGGTGGTGGCACACACCTTTAATCCCAGCACTCAGGAGGCAGAGGCAGGCGGATCTCTGTTGAGTTCGAGGCCAGCCTGGTCTACAAGAGCTAATTCCAGGACAGGCTCCAAAGCTACAGAGAAACCCTGTTTTTTTGTTTGTTTGTTTTTTAAATAAATAGATACAGACTGGACTGATAGCTTAGGAGGTAAACTGCCTGCCATGCAAGCTTGAGAAGTTAAATTCGAGACCTCAGAAACCACATAAAAGCCAGGCATGGCGGCACGTGCTTGTAGTTCAAGGCCTGGGGAGACAGTGAGATACCCTGTTTCAAATTAAAAATGACACCCAGTGTCTACCTCAGGTCTTCACTGGCGTGGACACACACACATGCACACATGTATGCATGAACACACACACATATGTACACATTCACATCTATACACATAAACACAAATGAACAAGCTTACATAGTAATGTTACAAAATATTAATAGTTTCATAATTTTTATCCGGTTTTGACGGGTATAATTTTGAGGCTTTTCTGAAATCGTATCGACTTTGTCATGAAATTACTAGGATTTAGTAGGGCCATGACTGAGAGACAAACGTGATGCCACTGATAATGGCTTTAGAGAAGCATGTGGACACAGAAGAGATTTTCATTGATTCCCAGGACTGTGGCGTGCAGCAGTTTTGTTCCAAATCTGAGCTCCAGGGTTCTGGGGAGGCTGGCCTGCAGAGAGAACCTGTTGGGAAGGACGCTCCTGCAGAAACAAAGGTCATGTATGTTTAAAATTTCCCAGAGGTCCATAGGCAAAGAGCATTTCATTCCTTTTGTCTAATGGTGGAGGGGCACGTAAAACTAAACCCTAAATAAACTGGACACAAAGAAAGGCATCTTATAGCTAGAAATCTAGAAGTGATAACATTTGTATGAAATTTTAAAAAATAAAATAATGGTAAATAAATAGATCCTTTATTATAGCAGAACCCAGAAAGTCAAATCCCAAGTGATAAATGAAGGGAATATATTTACACAATATGTTACTGACAACGTAATAATAACCATAAAATATACTGTTACTGCAAATTCAGGCATATAAGAGGGGCATGAAATCCAATAGAAAGGTTATCAAAGACCTAGAGTGCTACAAATGCTGTAAGAATAATCTTTAAGCACATGAAGGTATACCCTGTTTTCCTTGTAAGACATGTGTCATGTTGTGACCGTATAAAATAATGGAAATGTCCTAAATGTGTGGAAAGATTGCTTGAGAAAGTTACGGTAGCTGAACACAGTGCTATGCTGCAGCGTGAGGAGGGGCTCTATAGGTTAATAGCATCGTTACTACAAGACATTGGCAGCACAGAGGCGTTCTGAAGCATGCCACACTTCATTAGGAGACAAGGAGAAATGTATGCCTCATCACCCCAGCACTACAGAGGCTAAGGCTAGATGATCACGTGTCCAGTGCTAGCCTGGGCTACGTGATGAGACTCTCATAAACAAATCAACCCACCCAGGTAAATTGAAAAAAAGAAACCTGAAGCTCTGAAGCACATATAAAAGAATCCCAGCTCACTCCCTCCGTTTGAATGTTTCTCTTGTTTTTGCAAAGAAAATACAGGAAAAATAACCTTGAGAGAATTGAGACTGCTGGTCTAGAGGAAGTGGAAGTATCACCTTCTCTCTTTCTTGTCTTATCTACTTCCTATAGAATTGAAAATGTGTTAATATTTTATAAATGTATTTCACAAAGAATGGAGAGAACATGTAATGTGTGCACAGTAAATATGGCTACTGCTTATCATGTGGGCATACTAAGGAAGTGTGCTACTGTACATCACATGGGCAGACTAAGTGTGCCTACTGCATATCACATGGATAGACTAAGTAAGTGTGCTACTGCATATCACGTGGACAGACTAAGTAAGTGTGCTACTGTACATCACATGGGCAGACTAAGTGTGCCTACTGCATATCACATGGATAGACTAAGTAAGTGTGCTACTGCATATCACGTGGACAGACTAAGTAAGTGTGCTACTGTACATCACATGGGCAAACTAAGTAAGTGTGCTACTGAATATCACGTGGACAGACTAAGAAAGTGTGCTACTGTACATCACATGGGCAGACTAAGTAAGTGTGCCTACTGTATATCACGTGGACAGACTAAGAAAGTATGCCTACTGTATACCACGTGGGTAGACTAAGAAAGTGTGCCTCTGCATATCATACAAACAACGTCATCATAAGGAAAGACATCCTGCCTTGACTTACATGTCTTCACATGTAAAGATAAGGAAACTGGAAAGAAAGAAACCCGAAGTTTCGTACATCTATTGTTTGTAGTAGAGACAGAGGGACGATTTTGAAGTTATTGCAGAGCTGGAGGAACTCTTTGGGAGGATCCAAGGCTGTCACTGAAGATTAAGGGCAGTACACACACCGAGATAGCAGAAAGTCAGGAACAGTTGCATCTATTAGATTGATATCGCAAATGTCAATAAGAACACATGACTGAGTATACATTTAGAGCTCTTCGATCTCTCCTCTTATGAGGCTTAAAGGAATGGCACTCCTGGCATCAATAATGGAACTTCGCTCCCCACTGTTGCTTCTAACTAGCCTTCCTCAGGAAAATGAATAACGGTTCCTTGGAGAAGTGGTCAACCAAGACCTGGAGAAGGACAGACTCTAGAAAAGCCAAGGAAGTTTGTGTTATAGCAGACAAGAAACTCATCGCAAAGAGAAAAGATGATAGATGTGTCAGAAGAGTGGAGGAGACAGTCTGAAAAGAGATACTAAAGTGTCAATGAACGAGGCACACTGCGTACTGTCGCAGTTTGAGTCTGAACTAAACCCCACGGGCTCATGGTCCGAATGCTTAGGCTCCTGCTGGTAGTATTAAGTTGGAAGGCTGTGATAAGGTCAGGAGGAGAGACTACTTGGCTACACATACACATGTGTGCACACTAGCACTGCCTTGGTGCTCTGTTCAAGAGCATGGACAAAAGCTGCCATTGACAGAGCCCTGTGAAACCGTGACCCAAGATCAATATTTGCTTCTTCAAGTTGTATGTATCAGATAGTAAAGTAATTAGTGATGAACAGAAATTAAGGAGAGAGACAGAGAAATGGAGAGAGGAATCCATTCTATACATTAGAATACCAACTAGTAAATACAGTCAATGTTAAAATTAGGAAGTTGCTATTTTATAAGTATTATATTTAGTAATTGATCCATACTAGAATTGCCAGTAGATACTAAACCATGGGAGTTTGTGGGGTAGCAGGATGCTTGAATCATTTATTAATCTGAAAGGAAATTAAGCATGCACATCCCCACAAAGCAGAGTAGTGTGGCAGATGACACCTCGTTTAAGAATCAAGGCTAGCATTATGACAGTTGACAGGTTTCCCACAGTTCCTTCTTGGTGTAGCATGGCCAGAAAGACACAGCATTCCTTACGGAGTCCATCTTTCAAAACTGCGTAACGTGAACCCAGTGCTGAGGTAACACTCTGGCTTTTGTAAACAATTCACAAAGCCAAAGTCTACCCTGTTCAAAAGATGTGAACAGGCAAAGGGGCCCGAAGAAACATGGCAGAAATCAAAGTGATGCTGGATGGAAGAGGTTGGTCATGCAGAACATTCCTGGGATTGAAGCGGTGCTCATATGTATTTACATATATGATATTCAGGCCCCCGCATTTTTCATTGCACATATAAAAGACAGCCCCTGTTCGTAGAAACTTTGCTGTCTGTCCTAAACATCCAACTGATTTAGTACAAATCCATCTTTATTGTCTGAGAAAGAATGGGGAGGGACAGCAGGAAACACAGCAAAGACAAGAGTAGGCTAGCGGCCCTAGGGAAGAACACATGGGGGCCTGTGGTGGGACTCCTCCTTCTTTCTCGAGCCTTTGCTTTTTAACATAAAATACTCCTTCAAATGCAAAAAAAAAAAAAAAGGAAAGGAAGAAAGGAAGAAAAGAACAGAAAACGTTCCTGTTGTCTTGTTTTGCTGTTTGTCCCCAGCCTCTCAGAGGTCATTACTTAGATGACACAGTTTCTTTCTCTCTTGCGTGTGTCCAGACAGCGCCCTCCATTCTAACTGTCTGCCTCACAAATGTCTCTCATGGCACTCGTGCATCTACCTTTTGATGAAAATGTTATGTTCACTGCCATAAAGTTGGGTCTGGGGTCAAAAGTGGCAGGATTTCTATGTCCTTCCTCCCGTGTACATGGGACGGTCATAGGTATCCCTGGGACAGCCATGCACACCTTTGCCTTGCAGACAAGGCAGTCATTGCTGCAGTAAGCTATGCATATAGTGTTGGCACACAGGAAAGAGCACCTGGTGTGTTCATCTAAGGCCTCTTAGAGCTAACGTCTATTAGTATTTCATTTTCTCGAACTACCCCATTTCCTGACTTGGTTAATTTAGACAGTGCTTAAGAAGCAATGCCATCTTTCGTCACCTAAGTTTCAGATGCCACAAAAGCCAGATCCAATAAAAATATCTTAGAAACCATGCTGGATATTTGGTGTAGTTGGTAGAAACGAACTGGGAAGTTGTCAAAACCACTGTGTTGCTTTCAGGGAAGGCAAGCCTTCGGGAGTCCACTCCTGTCATTGACATGTTATCAGCGGGGAAGCTTCCCCCGTTGTCACAGAACAAGTCCTTCTAGGGAAAGAACACGTGGTATCCTATGCTCCTGGAGTTTCTACTTGACTTTGATTGCTTGTGCCAATCCCTTTGCAGCTCCTTAATTCTCTCTTGGTTTTTGACAGCCTCTTTATTGTGGCTGGGATACTTGAATTTCATTTTCTTGGAAAGCAAAGCACCTGCCCGATGGATCCCCAGCTAGACATGAAGTGGGCCAAACAGGAACGACGTGTTTTGAGGGTAGTTCAGAGGTAGGGGTGTGAACAAGGGTGGCCCCGAGAGAGGTGGCTGTTGGGCTGAACACATACTATCCTGTTTGAAAATAGAATAAGCTAATGTTCCCTAAGTCCACAGCCTAATCTTGCCCTCCAGAAGAAGCCGGCAGAAAGAATGTGACTTTCTCATAGTTCACAGAGTACCTGTGTTAGTTACATGTTCTCTTTCCACTGGGGTGACCAAATATTGGAAATGAAGCAACTAAAGAAGGTGGGCTCTTTACCTGAGCGTGCAGTTAGAGGGAACAGAACCCCTCGTGGCACACAGCACATGACAAGGCTAGTGGTGTACCTAGTCGCACTGTGTCTATAGTAGGGACCCAGAAAGAAAGCTGGTACTGAGCTTGCCTCGCCCTATTTAGTCCACGACCATGGCTCTTTCAAAGGTGCTACCTACACATTGCCGTGTCTTCCCACTTCAAACAAACCTTTCCGGAAACACCCTCATAGATACCCAGATGTGTGTTTTTCTGAAGATCTGAAATCCACCCAAGTTGGCAATTAACCCCCACAGTGGGGAATCAGTAAATATTGACTGACGAGCAAATAGAGAAGGCAGAAGGAAGGCTTTTCTTCTGTCTAGCTTGGGTTTTAGTTGAGAGTGGTACAGTGAAAGACAGACTAACAGGATGGAAGCATAAAAATGTGATAAACCCTTTATGTGGTACAGGAACCTTCGTAAAGAAGTGAAGACTTTAGGAGGTGTCTGAAGCTAAACCTATTATGTTTGCTTTAGTAAAGAGTAAGAAAACATGGAAAGATGGTATAAAGAAACAAACAAAAAAGAGGACAAGAAACCACAGTAAACTGAGTGAAACTCACCGCGTTAGTCACTTCCTGTTTCTGTATTCAGATCCCCAAGGTTCGTTTAGCTTGCGGTCTTGAAGGTAAGCGCTCCCCAGGCAGGCAGTCTTACATGCTGGGTGTCTGCCATGGGCTTCTAGGAGGAAGCATGCGCAGATGAGACAGAAGGGTCTCTGTAGCAAGACAGAGTACTGGAAAGACACAGAGGCCAGGCTGATCTTTCTATACTAACTAGATTTCTGTGGGATCTAAGTAGGTTTCGTAGAGAGCTGCATGACTCACCTCTTCAGATAGTGCTCCCAAGGACTTTGCTACCTTCCCATAGACCCAAAAGGTCATCTCTCACTCGACAGTAGTATGAGCTGCTGGAGAAGGTCATAAAGTCTGTTAGTACCTGCTGTTTCTCAAATTTCTGCATCTTAAAGTATCCAATATGACAATATAACATATTCGGGGGTAAAATTTCCTGAAACTCGTCAGAAGTAATATGAACCCATTTCAGAAAATGTTAATGGCATAAGTTTATATAAATGTAAATGTGAACCCTAACCGGAAGTGTGGTTAAGCTTCTATGGTCCGTCCTGTGTTTTACATATAGCTGTTAAACCATGTGGTTTAACATAACTGTATTGTAAATTCTGTACCATTATACTTAGCCTCAATGTCATGGACATTTCTTCATACTGTTGCAAAGTCCTAACAATCATTACCTTAATGATTGAAGGCTGCTCTCAATGCCAGAACTTGATAATCCCTTCACTATAGGGCGCTTAAGTCTTGCTGGCGTTTTGATGTCTTAAGCAATGTTGGTGTCAATGTTTATGAATCTATTTGTCTGATAGCAACAAATACCTATTTATAGATATGTATACCTTTCCCTTCTCGAGTGGAGGTTTGGGTGCTTCTTCATTCTGGCATAAGAGATACTGAGAAGACAAAGAGGTGGAGTTGTTGACTTGGCCGTGACAGAAGGGGATGCTCTAATGTCCAGCCCTCTGAATGAGACTATGCAAAGACAGTCTCCAATGATGTGCAGCAGAGAGGAGGTCTAAGATGGGCTGAAGACTGGGAGGGAATGGGCAAGAGAGCAAGTGTGACTGTCACTGCCAAAGCTGAGAAAAGTGCAAGACTCCAGGGTGAGTTTCCCGGACCCTGTGAACACCCTAGCTTCATGTAGAGAAGACGGGAAAGTGTTTCTATCTGCTATTGCTATAGCTTTGCAAAGGAGGATATGTTAATTCAGAAAAGAAAGCAAACAAACAAAGTCAAGACAGTGGAAACCACAGAATTTAAAACAAATAAATGGCTCTGTTAAAGCTCATCAAGATGCCTTAAAAAAAAATTACTGCTCTGAACTAGCCATATTCCAGAAACAGGCCTGAGGCCTGGGACTGATACTGAGGGAACAAAAGCCAAATAATCTCTAAAATCTATTGTTTCAAGCTGGAAATTCATGCAGTTTGCCGTTGCATTTTGTGGAGAGCTTTGCCGTAATCTTGTGTCATGTCTGATTTGACAGCTCACTTGTAGCCTAGTGTCCCATTAATGTCTCAGGCTCCCTATTCGCTTATTTAACTTCATAAAGGCCAATAGGATATTATTTGTTGAAGGGGTATTGACTTAATGCCTGGACACTTTTTTTTTTCTATTTGGAGCTCAGAAAGAGAGTGTAGTAAATTGTCATAAATTGCACTGTCTGAGAAAGTAAATGACATTTCATCAAACTGAAGTCTGAGCAGGAGCCCATCTTCCTGCAGCTTCTGAGAATGATTGCAAGAAATAGAAAATACAACTTAAAGTGGTCTACATGATGAAAAGTCTTTTACTGGCTTATATACAAAGAAAAAAATATACAGATTCGTATGACTTGAAGATCTACTGAATCCAGAAGATGGAATGGACTATGCATTGTTTGATTAGAGGCAGTGTCTCCCTCTAATGGCAAGAAGGCCTCTAGGAACTTTCAACCTACTAATTTACCAACCCCAGTGGGATAGTTTTCAACTGCCGATGATCCTACTGGATGTTCAGTGTTTGTCTTGGGTTTCTTTACTATGACTACCAACAAAAGCGGGGTGGGGTGTCCTTCGCTGAAGCCCTGGGAGGACACAATACCATCTGAACAACATGAACAAAGCTGGTAGACTCTTTTTTTTTTTTAAAGAAAATTGGGGTTTTGGCCAAAGACAACAGGGACATTAGTGATGGACAGTTGCAACAATGAAGAACTACTACCAACTAGCAAGCATTATCTTATGAAACCAGGAAACACAGTCAGAAGAGCTGCCCTGCCCTGCCTGGGAAGTCTATCAGTCCAGTGTATGTATAAAACAACTTATAGTGATTGCACCAGTATCATTGTTTAGTAGCAGGCCCTGTCTTTGCCATCAAATAAATCCTAATACCACTAAGCAGAAATTAAAAAGCTTTAATGAGATCCTCAACCTATTGATGTATACCCATGCCTGTAGCTCATGCCATTGATACATGAAGTCAAGTATCTTTTCCCACTGGGGATGTCATCATTTAAATGGCACTATTGATTTTGAGTTTTGGCATGGCTCCTTTAACCCTGGAAGCTTCCAAGTTGCCTGAGGGGATGTAGCGGAAGACATAAGTAACTCCATGTTGTGTAGTCAGGGAGCAGACCCAAGCCAGCTTAATTATCTGCTCCAGGGCAGCTTGTCATAGGCAGAGCTTTTGAGAAAGCTGGAGCAGATCCTTGTATGTTTTGTGTCCTGTGATCAATTCAGCTACTCATAGACAGTGCACACATTCTAGTCATGTAAAAACTTTCTACTAAAGCACCTGTAATCAGAGCAAATTCAGGTTTGCAGGATTAGCTTTCAGATCATCTATTTGGGTTGTTTCAGTTACTGATTGGTAGCTAACTATACCCAAACTTTGTGATTTAGGCCCACGATGAATTATAGTTTTTAATGATTAAGTCTTTTGGGTCAGGACTTTGGGGGACATAACTCTGCTCCTTTTGGTGTGGCGTGGGCTTCCACAGACTCCCTGGAAGATCACAGGGTCTCATCTGCATATCCTGTATGTGGAGTGCCATCCCTATCACTCATTCCACCCCCCATGCATGTTTTATCACTGTCTAACCTGGCCAGGCTTATTTGCATTACACCATTTCCCTCTCTAGTTCCAGTGTGAAGGCCGCCAGGTGTGATGGGATTTAACTTATGGAAATCTGATTATAATTTTTATACTTCTTGCTTCCATGGAAATAGTCAAGAAATAGACTACTAAAAAGAAACAATAAAACTTAGGCATTAAATGGAACTAGAGAGAATAAAGCACATGTAAGCATATTTTAGCCACTGTGTGCAATCCAGATTTCCCTAGAGCATCACATGTGTCCTTGTAGTTCTGACATTGAAAGACCACAGTCTCTGAAGCATATGACGCAGATTCCAGGCAGGACTTAGTTACCAATTTCCTATTTCTTTGAGACAGTTTTTGAATCACTGGGGCACAGTTACCTACATCCAAATCAAAGAGATTAGCAAAAATAAATAAATAAATGTTGGAGGAGACCACTAGTTAGTTCCCAGCCACTTAGCCCCAAAACAATCACATAGAAACTGTATTAATTAAATCACTGCTTAGTCCATTAGCTCTAGCTTCTTATTGGCAACCTCTTACATATAAATTCAACCCATTTCTATCAATCTGTGTATCACCATGTGGCAGTGGCTTACCAGGAAAAGTTTCATCCAGCTCTGACTGGACTACATGACTTCTCTCTGACTTCACCATCTTTTCTCCCAGCATTCAGCCTAGTTTTTCCCTGCCTAGCTCTGTTCCCCTATAGTTATGCTGTAGCCCCAAAGCAGTTCCTTTATTTATTTATTCAAGCATACAGAGGGAAATCCCACACCAAATAAATAAAATCCCTAGGATTCCATTTAGTGCAAATGTTCTCCTATTCTCTAAACAGACATTCAGGTTCATCGGTGAGTCTTTCCGACAGTGGATCTCAACTTTCCTCACGCTGTGACCCTGTGATATGGTTCCTCAGGTTCTGGTGACCCCCACCTGTAACAGTATTTGTGTTGCTATTTGATGAGTGTGATTTTGCTACTATTATGAATCATAATGTAAATATTTTTGGAGCTAGAGGTTTGCCAAAGGGGTCACAATGTTTTGTTGGTGAGAACTGCTGCCTTATGAGGAAATGTTCTTCTTTGTTCCCACAGAAAAGAATATTTACTATCAAAGTAGAAGTTCTTGCTTTCAAATGATCTTTGTTCTTTACCATGAAATTCCTGGTGTACTTCATCTCTGACCGACTTCTTGGCATTTACTCCATTCTGACCAGAACCCAGAACATACATTTATATATATATATATATATATATATATATATATATATATATATATATATATATGTATGTATGTATATATGTATATATATTTCAAAATTTTTACTAAATTATTTGTTATTTGTATAACACATGATTTCAAAGCAAAATGCCAACTCACAAGAAAAGACATACATGCAAATAAACACATAAATGACAGAACTGTATGGCCAACCCAAGAGCGCAAAGAGGTAGGGGTGGGTGGGGATTTCTCCTGCCAGCGTGGACTAAAGCTGGTCCTGCCTGGAACTCAGAGATTCTGAAGTGGCCAAAGCTAAAAGAAGAGAAGTTACTAACTTCCATTAGGTACAAGGAAAAAAGTAGGAGGATTTAAAAAATGAGGCACACAACTAAAAATGGCATATGTGTAATATGTACAAATCTAGTCAAACAAAAGCTTCTGTAAAATGAGGGATTCCCGTTGCCTCTTAGATTCACTCCTACCAGCAACCAAGGTGTATTGCAAATCTCAAGTCTGTGAAGACCTTCCATGGGCTGCAAGTGCACTTTAGTGCCATGGCATCTGCCTTTGGGGAGAGCATTTTAGACACAGGGATGAATACTGAGGAATCAGACTACAGGAGCAGGCAGTAGAGACTGAGGTCTCCTTGAGCTAATAAGAGAGACTTATTTAACACTAAGGAGAGAAGGTAAGACTTGATCATGATGTTCTTCCTAACAAATGGTATTTGGGATCTGTCCATTCCTAGACATCTCTAGAATGTGCTTTCCCATTCTATACCTGCATGACTACCCTTATCTTCTGCTCTGTTGGCAATGGTTCCCATCCCCTTCTTCCCCGCCAGGCTTCTAGCCTTTCCTATGCTCAGATTCTGGATTACTGCCTCTCATCACAAGTCACTGTGATATTTTGCTAAGTACCATTGTCCCTGTGAGTGTTGTTACATGAGACAATGTTTTCACCATCCTTGATCTCTTAGCCTTCTGATGATACTGACATATTAATTATGGAACAGCCAAGACGATTTCAGGCAAAAATAATGGCGTTTCAAGTACTTCTCATGAATATTGGACCACTTTTTAATTAGCATAGGCATCTTGCCAAGGTTTTTGAATCCTTATAATTTGGATGGCAAGTGTCCTGGGGAGGGATCATATTTGCTTGTATGCTCTACTTGGCTTTTAGCCCATTTTCAGCAATTCATGGATATTAACCCCCAAATAAGATAATCAAATTTGTCAAATAAACCTCAGATAATTGGGTCATATAGGCTTTATGTTACATCAGTGCATGCTTTAAAATTAATAAAATAAAATAAAAATAACTTTCCATTAAGGAAAGACAGGCTTATTTATCCTTAATGGCTCATCAGTGCAACAGATATTTATTGAGCACCTACTGTGTGTCAGGCTGTAATTTATGGAAGACAGGATATTATTCTTGTTGAGGTTTTACTTTATTTGTGGCAGAAGGCAAGTATAACTATTTGTGCCAATAAATGACTGTTATAATTAAGACATTGAATATACCCCCTAAGTGAAAGGGCATGTTAAGGTGTCAGAAACTGTTGGAGGAAGGGACAATTGGGGCAGGCCTTTGGAAAAGGTGACATTTGAGCTGATAACTTAATGACAAGAATAACCCACCATGCAAAGGATTTGGGGAAAGCATTTGCAAGTGGAGACAACTGCCAATATAAGAGGCACCCACAGCAGGGAACCTGTAGCACAACAGGGTGGGAGAGTCAAGCCAGTGTGCACAGCATGGCACAGGAAGGGACCCAGAGGTAAGGTCAGAGACCTCAGAATCAGCTCTGCAGGTCCTTGTAGACTGTGGGTTGGAGTCCGGAATGTCCCCTAGGTGTAACAGCTGACCAAAGAGCTTTTAGGCCAGTGCCTGTCGCAGATTTACCTTTGCTTACAGGGTATATTAATCTGACTTCTTTAGAGAAACAGAGCTGATAGAATGAATATGTACTACAGAGGGGACTGGTGTGCACAATGTGGAATGGACAGTCCAATGATGGTTACCTCCACAGTGGAGCTGCTGAGACCTCTGCGGCTCCTCACTCTCCAGTATTGGAGGCTTCATCAGTCCCAGTCACGATGAGGGCTTAGAGAATTCCTCGAGAGCCATGGGCCTTCATCCTAATTTGGAGGGATGAAGAAACTGGATCCCGGGGTCAGCACTGCATGGTAGCGGTCAGAGAAGGCAGGTGGACAAGAATCAAATTCTTGTTATCAGCCTTTCTTCTGTCTGGACTCCTGTGGCTGGAAGGTAACACCTACTCTTGGGGAGACTTTTCCTATCCCAGATAATAATGCTTCTGAGAAATAACAGATCTGTCCAGTGCATATCTCTTAATTAAGTTCCATGACCATCAGATGAGTCGGTCAATGGACCACTTCTCTACACAGAAGGGTTTCACTACTATATTTTAGCCTTCTAATGGATGCTTAATTTATTAACAGATCAATGGACTCAACATTTTACTTATTGATTTTTATGTGCATTGGTGTTTGGCTTGCATGCATGTTTGTGTGAGGGTGTCAGATCTTGAAGTTGCAGGTAGTTTGGGGCTGCTCTGTAGGTAGTGGGAATTGAACCTGGGTTTGGGTCCTCTGGAAGAGCAGCCAGTGCTCTTAAACGCTTATCCATCTCTCCAGCCCAGCCTCAGATGTTTAAGTCTTGCCTATCTTGAATCATGATTCATTTTGAGAACAGGATGGATTGAGACCACAAAGGGAATGTAGTCTAAGGTCTGAGTCCCTGAGATTTGCTCCTGGCCTGGGTCCTGTTGATTGCCAACTGGAAAAAAGAAGAAAAGTTCAACTGGATGGTTATTGGTGGAGGTGATTCTTAGCCTAAGACTGCAGTAAGAGATGCAGGATTCCCTAGAACATTGTATCCATCCCAGCAGTTCTGTCAGCCTATGTTGAACTGTAGAGGATTCTTTTGTTGGCTCTTGCATTTGCTTCAGAAGGGGCAGCCAACAAAAGGTTTGGTTTCCTGCACAGAAAAATCTTCAGAAGAGGATGCTCGGACTCCCCGAAGTGTTCTCTTAGAGGAGTGGGCCGTTATTTCAGGATGCTGCTGCTTCTGCTGTTGCTGGCAATATCATTTGATTAGCATTTAGTGAAAACCAAATGTTTATTTAATTTAACTCTTTTTAAATCGTCATAACATCTCTGTAAGTCAGCACTATCATCAGTGATATCTACAGACAAAGAGATGACTCTAAGACTTTTGTTAACCTTCTGTACATCATAGAGTGAGGACACAAGACATGTTCAATTAAAGCCAATCATTTCATAACTTTAAAAACGTAAGATTTGGATTTGATATAGTTGGGAAGGGTGGACCTTGTTTAAGATATAAAGAATCCTATCTTTCATGCTGAAGAATATCATTTTTACTCTAGGGGGTTACAAAGTTCAATAGCTGTGTGATTCACCTCCATAGTAGTAAATGGTGCTTGCTATTCAGATTTCTGTTGGGTTTACTCAATCATGGAGGTTTATTTCTGCTACCATTGAGCAATGCTTTCTTAAGTCATATACACTCATTAGCTAGGTAGTATTTCTTTTTAGTGTATTATAAAATTATTGCTTTGCAGTTCTTTTACCTTTAGAAGTTTTAGGGATACTGACCACCCAAGGTTCCCGACTGAAGTCATGAGTATGAAGGAACTTCACCATCTCTGCCATCCTATGCAACTCACTTAGGACCCTGCGTATGCCGGGGCCATCAGATGGATGGAGGCACCGTTGGCCAGGATTATCAGACAGAGGCAGCTCGCATGGCTCGTGTGTTTGCACAGTCTTCATGCAGAGAGAACGACAAACCTATCTGTAGAACAAGATCGGGCCTTTTGTGGGAGAACATACAGAGCAACAAAGGAAGCTGTTGAAAGAAACAGCTCTACAAAGCAAATCCCCAGCTCCCTGGGGCAGCAGCGAGTGCTTACTTTTACAAGACTGTTGCTAAATATTTTCCTGACAGGACAGAAAACAACTTGCCCAACTTTACATGCATCTCTTTGGAGAAAGCCATAGGTGGTTATCAGAAAAAGCGTTCAAGGGTTTTAAATCTTTCTTCCTCCTAGTGAAATCATCTGGAGGGAAAATCGTATCTCTCTGCTTTTTGATTCATCCACTTCGGTTCCGCTTTACAGATTTTTTTATGAAGCTGTCGGGCCATGTGGTCTCTTTCTCACTTTCTCCCTGTTCTAGCCCATCCAGAAAACCCAGACCTAGGGGAAGACAAAAGCCACATTGATTGGCATGCCACCCTACAGGTTTCTGGAAGCATCCAGAGACCTTGAGTTTCAGGCTCTTTTGTAGGACTGTCACATGCACAGGAAAGTAAACCAGTAGTGCTTGGTTTTGAAGATTTAGAACCATTTATTTTGTGTGTGTGAGTGTTTCATTTCCATGCATGTTTGTGCATTACATGCCTGCCTGGTGCACGCAGAGGTCAGAAGAGGGGGTTCGCTCCCCTTCAGCTGGAGCTAATAGGTAGTTGTGGGCCACCATGTGAGTGCTGGGAACTGAAACAGTGTCCTCTGCAAGAGCAATGAGCGCTCTGAGCCTCTGAGCCATCTCTCCAGCATACTAATCCTTGGTGTTCAAGGGGGAGCAGTTAGGTATGTTTGCATATGAACCGAAAGGCAGAAGTCCTGGCACCATGTGAGTTGTTGCTAGTCTCTGGTTCTGCGCTACTCTCATTCAGATTCCTCAAAAAGGGTAAGGATATTTAGAGAAATCATAAATTTGGGTATGCCTTCCTGGGCTATATAACTTGAGTTCTCAGAGTGGTCATTAAATCTGTATTCTCTTTGGACCACGCTGAATTAGGATTTCTTTCCAAAATCGATCATTATTTTGAGTTGTAATTTTCTATGTTCAAAATCCTCAGAAACATGGAAATATAGCTGGCCAACTTATGAAAATGTATATTAGGGAGGAGAGAGAGAGAAAGAGAGAGAGAGAGAGAGAGAGAGAGAGAGAGAGCGCTATGGGAAGAAGGATAGCCTATCCACGCAGTGTCTGACCACTCTTTCTTCAGTCTCCCATGAGGTGTGCATTTCTTGCACACATATGTGAAGCTGTACTGCACAGAGTGACAGGATTTATAGAGCTGGACCGTGCATGTCTGAATAACTTGCTTCCTTCCTAATGAATGTTTCCTACAAAAATTGTTCATGAGAACCACGAGGTCTGAAAGCATTTCCTTACAGCAAGAACTTCTTGCAACAAGCAACAAGGCATGCACCTATGGAACACTAAAGCCACCTTCCAGGGGCATGTCACCCCTGGGGGCCTGCATCAGGCAAAACATAACAGTGATTTTCAGCAGGATTTTGCAAGGTGTCCTTGGCCTCCTATACCACAAAAGAAGTTTCTGTAATCAGTTGAACTCTCTACTTGCTTCAGTATATTCCATTAAACAAATGTTGAAGGGTATTTAAAGCCCTAACCTACACCTCAAATTTGTCGCTATTTCTGGTTTATATGGACTCTTTTAAAAATCAGTATGAGGTCTAGAGGCATCATTGTGCATCCAAGGAATTTTTAAAGTGATATTTAGTAACGCAAAAGTTGTGGCAAACTCTGGTCCCATCAGACTTGAGGATAATAAGGTCATTTTGCTGACAGCTTAACAGTGTAAAGCCTGCACAGAGGAGAGAATTTTCTGGGACAGACGTTTTCTAGAGCTTTTCCTAAGTAGTAGTAGTAGTAGAAGCAGAATGTTCATTACAGTGCCTTCCTAATGGCTCTAGTTCCATTGTGAAGACAATAGCAAAATACGCAAAATTGTTTTACCATCTTATTAAAATGATCCTAATGTAATAATAGCGATGAAATGAAGTAGAAGGCATCTAAAAATAAGTGGGCAGGGAGACAGGAGCACATGTGGAAGGAGGTCCACGCAGGACTATTTGTGTTCTTAAAACTGTGCTACCCAGACTGAGGTCATAACGTCTCTTTAGATAATATATTATGAGCTCATGGGAAAAGGTAGAAATTAAATCAGAACACTTGGACAATGTTAAGGGTATCATGAGAATAGGCTAAGTAGCTCTTTTCTACACTGTCTTCCTGGGGCAGGGGACTCTCGTTTTCTGTCACTTGTGGCTTGATCCATAAACAAATTCTTCCAGATGGAATCTTATCGTCCAGTCTGGGAGACTAAGCAGTAGTAGAGTGTGCCCCTTTGCATTTTCCCAATCAGCTTGTGACCTGATACATGAGATACTGGATCAGTAATAGCCAGTGTTACCCATGCTTTATAAAAGCGTGAACTCTGTGGGAACCAGACAGCTGTCTTTTCTGTATGTTAAGTGACATGCTCTGTTTCCACATGACAATGATATCTTTCATGGCTGACACACTAGATAGTGCAATCCCTAGGTCTTCTAATGAGGATGACCTTGTCAGCAGAAATAAAACTCCAAGGTTCTGGCTGCCTCCATCTGTGTGGCACTTTACATACAGGATGCTTTCTCTCTTCAGACAAACCAACAGTACGTGTTCATTATGTAGACTTGCTTTCTAAAGATTCTTAAATGGCTGTTACCACCATGTTCAGCCATTCATTCTTCCTCACCAACTACCCCATTGCCCTGCACATGTGTTACTAGTTCCTGTCATTTCTGTGGTCTTCTCAAATCATTACCCAATATCCAACACAACCTGCTTAAAAGTTTCTAGTACATGTTGCCTCTGGGCCCACCAAGGCAGCCCGTCCTGGGGGAAGTGCACAGTAGAGGAGGCCACTCATCTTGTAGCAAACAGGAAGTGAGGACAGAGGAAGAGAAGGAGCTGGGGACCCAACATCCTTCTCAAGAACAAGCACCCAATGACTTAACTAGTTTCCAAGAGGCCCTATTTCTAAAAGTTCTATTTCTAAAGGTCCTTCACTCATATCACAGGCCAGAGACAAAGCCTTCAGTGCATGGGCCTTTAGAGAACTCTCAAGGTTCAAACTATTGTACAATTGAAAGTCAAGTCCCACTGACAATAGAAGTTGTGCTAACAAGCAGATTGTGTGAAACTGGTAGGGTGTTCCCGTTGCTTATGAAGTTTACCACGAGTGGAAATTATGAGAAATGAAGTTCCTTCATGTGTTTTTCAGTCACACTTATGCAGAATCATAAAGTAAAGTACTGAGGACTCTTTCTGAGGGAAGGGTAGCAAGAAAGGAGCATCTTCCGGTATTGGATGTTAGCATCTGGAGGCATATCAGCTCCTGTCAGTGAGAGACGTGCAACAACCTCGAGAGCGGGGGACTTTCTTACACTACTGATCCTTGTGTACACTGACACCTGAAGGCCATCAGTGGGGCCCAGACAATCTCTCCTTTCCAGAACTCCTTGCTTATCATCTTGGAGGCCCTCGGAGTTTTAGAAGTCACGTGTGGTCACTATTTGGCTCTTTAGGGAAATTGTTTAGATTTGAACTGAAGCCTTCATCTAAGTTTGGTCCTTTCCAAAGTCCCAGCTTTTAGTATTTGTGATTCCAAGAGAGGCGGTAGTTTCTCTGTAGGTGTCTGGAACACCAGCAGACAAAGCAATCATTTCAGCAGTGAGGACCCAGTGGCAGAGAAAAGGCCTGCACTCCCTGGCTCTTGGCCATCTTCCTATTCCTGTCACTCAGCCACTCACTGGCTGCATCTGTGCTGCTGAGTCCAAGACACACTCAGTGACCCTGTCATCACCAAAGCCTCTCTGTCTCACTGCAGCTTGATTTGTTCTCCATTTCTTGGAACCGAGGACGCAATGTTCTCCGCACTGCAAACTGGTTGTACATAAGGAGGATCGTGATTGATTCCTCTTGTGGGTAAAGAACGTAAAATAGATAGTATCTTCATGTTTAGTGCATTTTGGTTTTTTAAAACCTATGACATTTATTTTAGTTGTATGTGTGTGGCATGTGTACAGAGGTCCCTCTGAAGCTAGTATCGCAGGTGGCTGTGAGCAGCCCAGTGTGGCTGCTGAACACTGAACTCTGGACCTCTGGAAGAGCAGAGCATGCTCTTTGAACCTGTTAAGGCTGTTTTTCAATCTCCAGTAGACATTCCATGTCTTTCCTGTTATGATGTGATAATCTTTCTTGTTAAAGGACCAAGCTGAGATTGATTCCTCAGGACCTGGTAAATCTAGCAAATTTCTTCAGAGTGATCAATTAGTTAAAATGTTTTAGTGTGTGTCCTGAGACCATCAGCCTGAAACTTTGCTCTGAGAATAATCTATAAAAGTAAGGTGTTTTATTGCATCTTAGACTCAAATTCTGCTTCCAAGTCGGTTTCAAAGAAGATGCATTTAAGGAGGTAATGGGATGGGTTTTGGGGTGATAACATCAGTACCAAAAGGGTTGCCTGACATCCACTGATCCTTGGAGATGGTTTCCTACTCATTGAGGAACAGTTCATCACAGAGCAATAGAATGGTGACTGCATCCTACCCAATAATTGAGCTGAATCTATCGTTTACACCGAGGAAAAGCAAAGATGTACTGTAAGAGAAAGAGCTCTTAAGGCTCTCTGCTTCTTATTGGCTGCTTCAAAGTGTTGAATTTTAGAAGGAGCTCAGATGAGAACAGGGAGTGACAGGCATGGAGCGGTAAGTATAATATACAGCGAGAGAGCAGAATCCATCAGGCAGGCGCACTTTCTTGCTGGAGAGAGAAAGCGTCGCAGCGTAAAATAGGATAGCTTTGAAGGAATTCCAGGTGCTTATTTGTGGCCATTCAGCTGCAGGCTAGGGTTCCACAGGGCCCGTGTTTGGTTTAGAGGTTAGGAAATACCGCTCTCCAAATGGAAATGTATGCCTTGTAGTCTCAAAGGAAGAGAACACGAGTAAAAAGGAACGCTTCTGGCAAAGTCGTCAGTAATCCTGTTGTTCTGAGATCTGTGGCCATCGTGCTCGGGCAGCAGCTCGTTGTCCTGAGCTCTGTAGGAACCACGTGTGGACCGTGAGCTGTGTGGTAATCACGCACACAAGGCAGCTCATTGTTCTGACACCCTCCAACTCTCTACGTTTCTATTTCGCAACCTCTGGTTCTGTTAAGGCGTGTTACACCAAGCTGTACTAGAGCATGCGCCTACTTGTCGTTGAGAAGGGTCACGTAAGGAATGATTTATATGTAGCTACTGCTGTCTCTACTCTTTCACCTCTAAGACGCTTCCCCTTTAAGTCAGGAAAGGCTGTGCTGTACTACAATAACAAACTAATCCCTATGTCCAGGGGGAATAAGGCAAAAGCAGCTTTAGTTCTTGTTCGTGGTACCTCTCCATCATGTGTCAGGGTGGCTTTCCTTGCTGTCGTTGTGTAGGCGCCCAAGCTGATGAAGCAACCAACATCCTGAAGACAGTAGAAAGTTGTGTCCTCCAGAGAATGAGACTTTCTTAGGGAGGAGAGACTGGAGAATAAAACAAGGTTTTACTTTTTCATGACTTAGTTCTGAAATGAAACAGTTCTTTTTGTTGTGGCACAGGGGATAGATAGAGCTGGTTATGTAGTCCTGTCTGACCACAGAGTTGTGCAGGAGTCTGTGGGGCTGGACCAGAGGAGAATGAGATGGAGCTAAGGATGATCGTAGTGATCTCCACCATAGTTAAAATTTCTTAAGACTCTATGCATCCCTAAGGCTTGTTCTGGCCAGTTCAGCTCTGCAGCCTCTGTTTTGAAGATCTGTCAACCTCCATGCGTGCCATTCACTTGGCATTTAGCCTTCATTGTCTTTGGTATGTAAATGTTCTACTTAGGCATACATGTGAATGTGAATAAATATTTGATTCTTCATGAAGTCTCTCACATATGACTTTGATAACCTGAAAACAGACCAGATAATTTATTTGTTTGTTTTTACATAGCCTGCAATGCCTTGTGTGTTCAGTAGGAACCCATCTAGTTTATGGCTGAAACCTGTCGCAAGGCCACATAGATAAGTAAATTTACTGCCTTTATTTTAATTTATTCTTTAATGTACAGAAAGTTCCTATGGAAAGAGCTGTTCCTAAGAAATAGACCAGGTGTCCTCGCTCTAGCCGTTGACAGGGCTGTTGCGGGTTAATGCTGTCAAGGGCCATGCACACCTTGGGACAAAATACTTTTGATGTTCTGGCTTCCCATCAGCTAGAATGCAATAAGGTGACAATCTGAAGAGAAGGGATCCATGAATTGAGGTGAACAACTTTAGCAGTCAAGAGGTAAAGGAAAATCATACGCACCTAGCTAACGATAAAAGCCTTGGAATGAAAACCACAGTAGCATGTGGGCCTTGGCATGTTTGCAACAAAGTTAGCTCATGGGCTGCCGAGTCAGGATCTGATCATTTGATGGGAATGTGCTGTTCTGGACTCTGAAAACCAGATAAGCAGTTTCCTGACACAATTGCCACCAGGCAGAGCTTGAGAGGCCTGCTACAGCAGTTGTTTCTGGCTGTAGAACAAGTGACATCTGAATCCGTAGCAAACATTATCTCCTGTCATTTCCGAGAGTAGGGCACTTGGGGCAAGCTAGGACCGGTGGTTCTTCCTCTAGACCAGGTGGCTGGTCATTGGGAACTTAGGTGGGGCTGGTGGACCCCCTTTCAAGGTATCCCTCCTCTATTCTCATCAGGTTGATGCGAGTTGCTGGGGTTTCTATTTCTCCTCAGACGGGCCTCTTCATGGTTTTGAGAATATCTTCTTGAGAGGTGACCAGATTGGCACAGAGGAAGCAATCTGAGAAAGAAAATTAAGCAAAGTCTTTAATGACTAGTGAGTCTTAGCCTCCATGTCCCACATACCTACCTATCTATAAGAGTCTGTTGATGGAAGAGATGAGCCTTGGTCAGTGCGGAAACTGAATGCTGGGATATGAATGCTAGGGGGTAAACATCTTTGCAGGTCAAACAGCATACTCCTTACCCTTTTATAGAGGGAGATCTGACTGCAAATAGCAGCAGGTATATTCCTCCATAGGTCTTGGTTCTTAAAACCAATTCTTGATTGGTTCTTGATTTTAATTCCAGCATTTGGGAGGCAGAGGCAGATGAATTTCTGTGAGGGGAAGGCTATCTTAGTCTACATAACTAGTTCTAGGTCAGCCAAGAGATACACATAGAGGTGCTACAATAATGATGATGATGATGCTTGAGGCTGGGGAGATGCTACCTCGGTAATAATAATAATAATAATAATAATAATAACAACAACAACAATAATGCTTGAGGCTGGAAAGATGCTAGTCAGCACTTGCCTTCCACACAACCTCACCTACTTGTCAAATTTTGGACCAGGGAAAACTGTCTCCAAAAGAAGGTTGCCAATGCCTGAGGTCTGACACCTTGGCTGTCCTCTGGCATCTGGACACATGTGTACCCACATGCTCACAGGAAAACAGAGCAAAGCAGAACAAAGCAGAAAATGGAAGAAAGCAATGTATTGGCTGTGGGTGTGTGGGCTGGATGACATGCACACCCAAGTACGTCCTTCCAGCTGCTCGGTCTTCCTCTGTCTTCCTTGACGACTGCTTCTCTGAGTCACTTCTCAAACAGCCACAGGAGTAAATGATTTTTACAGTTAAAAAAAAAAAACCAAATCTATAGCTATGTGAGAAGGAAACAGTGGCTCTAACTGAAAAGAAGTGAGGGCTTCTTGGTTGTTGTCCCAGAAAAGTCACCATGTTCTCTCATGCATAAATTTTGCCTGTCCAACAAAGTCAGCATATTCATGCCCGTCTCGCAGGAGAGCATAGACTTAGTAGTTGTAATTTTGTTCTGGTGTCTTCATGTGCCTGTCCTCTGCTTTTTTATTCTCATAACGGGAAGGGACCATGTTCCCTACCGTCTGTTTGCTACAAAGTGAGGAGAAGACTCAATACATGTTGGCAGTCCCCTGTCATCGGCTTATTCTTTGATTGGTAAGCATGCGAAGGTGGCATTAAGGCAGTAGTTTGTTCTCTCTGTTGTTTCTGAATACGCATGCTTCTGTCCTCCAGTTCTAAGAGGAACATTACAATAAAAATACAATACCCTTTGACTACTCTCTTCTTCACACTTTGACCAGGGAGCAGCAGAGACTATTCAGTATCTGGTCTTTTTTAAACAAATGAACAAAAATAGGAGTTTGTTGTTTCCACAATGCCTGTCAAATCCTCAGCCACCCCAGAAAGATAGAACACATCTCTATACCCGCTTTCTTCAACCCATTCTCTCCTTGAATATACCGTAGCTGATGCTTTGTGAGCTCTGCGTTGTTACTCCATCAAATTAGCAGCATCTTAAGTGGCTCTAAACAATACATATTTGCTGTGTTATAGTTCTGGAGGTTAGAGTCACAAAGTAAGTTCACAGTAACATGTTCACCAGGCTCTAGGGCAGGCTCACTCAGGCTGCTGGGGAATTCAGTTCTTTGTGGTGGTCATAAGACTCAAGTCCCTATTTCTTTTTTTGCCTGTTAGAAAAGAGCCAGCTTCAGCTATCTTGAGTCTATCACCGGTCCCCACACGTAGCCGCCTACATCTTAGAACTCTCAAAAAGTCCATTTCTCGTGCTTCAAATCTAGCACCCTGGTCGGGGTGGGAGGGAGCACGTTGGATAGCGCTTGATGTGCCAACATGAGGACCTGAGTTGGCATTCCTAGCGCCCACCTAAGTCCAGGTGCAGTGGCATGCAGCTGTAATTGCAACACCCAGCACTGGAGAAGGCTGGATCCCGGCTATTCACTGGCGGGCCAGTCTAGCTGAATTGGTTAGCTACGGGCTAGGTGAGATTTCCATCTCAAAAATTCACAGTCAATGGAAGACGCTTAATGGCTACCTCTATCTTCTACAAATGAATGCACGGGTGCATGCACCTGCACACACATGTGCAAGCATATACACGTGTGTTTGGGCATGTGTGCACACACACGAAAACACAGCAACAAAAGCGTCAGTGGAGCTGACATCCTCATTGTCCCTTTATCTCTGCCTCCTCTCCTGGCACCTCACTATGGTGCATCCGTCATTCCACTTAGGTATTGTGTGCTGCAGTGGAGACACCGGCGCCATTCAGAGATCTTCCCGTGTCAAAAACCACTGGGCTAGTATCTGCAATTACTTCTGCACATCGCCCCCACAGCAGCCATCTGCATTAGCATCCCTCTGGATAGCCAACCATGCAAATCAGGCAGGCATGATTCACACCATGTTGTCTCTCAAAGGGACCAGTTAGCAGCTGTGTTCAGGGTGCCCAGGAAAGTCCACCACTCAGTTACCTTTCCTCTCTGAGAGAGCAGGGATGGACCTTTCTTGCCAGTCTCACTTCAGCACCGTGACCCCTTCTCATAGGCACAATTTCTACCAGCTTTTTATTGAACATTCAAATTCCTGGGCCCTGATATTTTGATTTACAGATTTCCAAAAAGATTTTAATTAATGTAGAAATGACGGGTTTGCTCGAGGCGTTTTGGTACATTTGGTCAATCCGCCCACCCTGGAAGCTCCCAGCAGCCTTTTTCATGGTCATGTCAGATGTTCCTCTGTAAAGCTTCTTCCTCTTGCGCATTGCTTTCTCCTTTCATGTGCTGTATCAGCACTCATACCTGTACGTATGCACACCCATACATGATCATTAAAAACCGGGACCTGCATCTGAGAGAGTACTAGCTCTCCAAGTCTTTCTGAGTCCTGACTATCTCATGTGATGCAATGGTTTCCAGATCCAGCCATCTCATTAGAAATTTCTCTTTTTTACAGTTGAATACAATTTAATTATATATATCTATCAAATTTTCCTTACCCATTTATTAGTCAATGTACAAATATCTCTGTGGTACCTTTTGGGTACATACCCCCGAGTGCCAGAGTTGGGTCATATGGTTCTGGATTTAGGCCTTTGTAGGGGCAGAAGCCGCTACGCTGGTTTCCGTAGTGGGTGCTCAAGTTCACAGACCTATTAACACTCCTTCACAGCAGCGACTAAGTCTTCCTTTCTCCTCACATTCTCACTAGCATTTGCTGTGCTCTTTTTTCTTTTATATCTTTAGAATTATTTATTTTATGTGCATGGATGTTTTGCCTGCAGTTATATGTGTGCACTATGCCTGGTGTCTGCAGAGGTCAGAAGAGGGCATTGGATGCCCTGGAACTG
The DNA here is from genome assembly GCF_982192425.1 of Myodes glareolus. Classification (NCBI taxonomy): domain Eukaryota; kingdom Metazoa; phylum Chordata; class Mammalia; order Rodentia; family Cricetidae; genus Myodes; species Myodes glareolus. The sequence goes on from NC_142030.1 coordinate 51,885,500, forward strand.
GAGTCACAGATTGTTGTGAGTTGCCATGTGAGTGCTGGGACCTGAACCTAGATGTTCTACAAGACCAACTGTGTCCTTATGGCTGAACCATTTCTCCAGGTCCATCCTTTCTTGTCTTAAGGGTCACCATTCTGACTGGTGAGATGGACTCTCAAAATGGTTTTAATTGCATTTTTCTAATGTCTAAGAATGTTGAGTACTTTTTAATATATTTATTGGACTTTTGTGTTTCTTCTTTCGAGCACTGTCAGTTTGGTTCATTAGCCTATCAATTACAACCATAATGCTATCTATTTCATTTAATTGCTGACTTTTTTTCTGTAGTTCTTCTTTGTCTTAATACTTACAGCTTTATATGTTAATTGGTTCATTGTTGTACTTTTAATTGTGTCTCGCTGGATTTAAAGTTTCTGTTGCTTTGCTTACTTTGGTAGTTTTGCCCTAGCTAGCCAAAATGATTGGCCTTTTATTTTAATGCTTTTGTTTGCTTTTGACTCTGGCATTTGGATGTTTTTCATCCTCTAAGATTTAATGGCATTTAACTTTTTTTCCTAAATAACAACAACAGAAATTTATGCTGGACTTACATTTAGAATTCTGAATCCCTTTTCTGTGCTTTCAAAGATGTCAATGATAATGATGGTGGTGATGATGGTCAAGGCAGACCAGCCAGTTCTTACCAAGGGCAATCGTGTTGCCCAGGTAACATCTGGCAATGTTCACAGACATTTTTAGTGTGTCCATCTTGCAGTATAGTCTGTGAATGCTGCTAAACACTCCAAGATGCACAAGACAAACTCATTAGCAAAGAAGATTTTAGTCTCAACTTTGTGGTAACCAGATTGGGAGACTCAAACACAGCCTGACTGTGCCCTGCTGTACTGAGCAGCCTCTAACAGTCTGACTGTTGTAATAAGCAGCCTCTAAAGTACCTGCTGTAATGAACAGCCTGTAACATAGTCTGACTATTGTAACGAGCAGCCTATAACATAGCCCAACTGTTGTTGTAATGAGTAGCCTGTAATATGGTTTGACTGTTGCAATGAGAGCCTCTAACATAGCCTAACTGTTCTTGTAATGAGCAGCCTCTAGCACAGTTTGGCTGTTGTAATGAGTATCCTGTAGCATAGTCTGACTGTTGTAATGAATATGCTGTAACATAGTCTGACTACTGTAATGAGCATCCTCTAACACAGTCCAATTGTTGTAATGAGCAGCCTCTAACATAGTCAGACTGTTGTAATGAGCATCCTGTAGCACAGTCTTCCTGTTGTAATGAGAAGCCTCTAACAGTCTGACTGTTGCAATAGGCAGCCTCCAAGGTAGCCCAACTATTGTAGTAAGCATCATCACGTTGCTTTTCAGCAATCTAACACATTTTTTAAGGTTTATTTTTAACTCTTCAGAACCCCCTTACACATTTTTTTCAGTGGTGATCCTTCTAGAAGTTCTGAAGTCTGATTCACTTCCCTTCTATCTTGTAGCTCTAGATTCTTCAGCTGGTCTACTCACCTTAAGGGGGTTGAGAAAATGGAACAGTAAAACTGGTCCACAAGCATTTGTGGGTGTGTATCTTTTGTCACATTACTTTTTCACCAGAATTCAGACATGTGAGCCCACCAAACAGTATTAGAGATCGCAAATGTAGTCTAGCCTTTGTGCTAGAAAAAGGTATGTCAACAGAGAACATTGGCATCCAACATCTGCTAAGCTCTCCTGTGCCAGGCAAGAGTAGTATAGTTTAGTGCAGCTGTTGTGAGCCGAATCCTTTGCCCAAGTTCATGGGGAGATTAATGAGAAGCCCACAACAGGACTCGGTCTTGCTCATCCCAGACCACATGCAGCTAAGAACACCTCAGTTAGAAGAATTGGACATAACCTGGGGCCAGCAAGTGGTTCGCATGTAAAAGTACTGATGGCCTGAGTTCGATCCCTGGAGCCCACATAGTGAAAGGAGAGAGCTGACTCCTACAAATTGTCTTCTGTCTTCCACTCACATGCTGTGACCTGTGTGCACATGTGTGTGCACGTGCGCACACACAAACACACACACATACACACACACACATACACACTCAGTGTGTATATGTGTTTTAAAAAGAACTGAGTCTTTTAGTAAGGTTTTATTTTAATGGAAATGATAACCATAAATTCCACAACTGGAGAATATTTCAGATTTCTAAAGCAGCTAAAGCATCCTTCGTGAAGAGCTGCTGAAACCCTTTTAGGGAACATCAATATGCAGATTGCATCCCACATTTTCATCTAGATCACAAATGAATAGACTGGGAGAGATAAATATCACGGGAGACAGCTATCATGGTACTTTTAAATCACCCTGTTGCACTTAGGCATTGCAGACCATGATTATATATATTTCAAAAAAAAAGCCTTCAGGAGCCCAGAGGGATGGCTGACCAAGCCAATGAGCACTGCTGGGATACTCCATGGTCCGCTCTAGTGGCCTCAACGCTACGGAGTGGCAATAAGGCTAGATTTCTTTTCCTGAACTGAATAAGTGAATGGCAATTTCTAGCCTAGTCAATAATGTAATCACAGTCATCTCATATTAGTGGTGGACTTCATGTCATATGTAATAGTTACAATAAGGTGCTCATCAAAATCTCTCTTTTAAGGTGGGAGCACAGTTAGTATTATTCTCATGGAGCAAGGTGGGAACCAGAACAGAAGCCCTTGCTTCCTCGGTCTGCCCTGATAGACAAAGTCAGTGGATGAGCCATGTGAACAGGTGGATGAGTCATGTGAACAGGTGGATGAGCCATGTGGACAGATGGATGAGTCATGTGGACAGATGGATGAGTCATGTGAACAGGTGGATGAGCTGTGTGTACAGGTGGATGAGCCGTGTGAACAGGTGGATGAGCTGTGTGGACAGGTGAATGAGCTGTGTGGGCAAGTGGATGAGTCACGTGGACAGCTGGATGAGCCACGTGAACAAGTGGATGAGCCATGTGGACAGGTGCGGAACCTGCCTTCAGATGAACTCACAGCTGTCTCTGGATCTGCTCTAGTTGACTTCTCAGGTGGACATATTGTTCTGGACAGTGCTAGCCTCATTGCTGGCCTTTGCTTTGATCATGTCACAGAAGAAGACTTCTCTATTTTATAAGTTCTCTGTTATGCCATTGAAATTGAAATATTAATATTATTGCTTATGTGATTTTTATTATAAAACCAACCCAGCTCTTCTTTCTTGCCTTCTCTCCTACACTTCTCTTTCTGTGTATCATTGGAGTTTCTGTGTGCTCACATTAGCTTATACGATTTACTCTAACACTCAGAAAGATATCTACGGCGAGTTTACCAGGTACTGGGAGCTAATGTGTACTGCATCCTGATGATTTTATAAAAGTTATATTAGTACTCTCCTACTCAAGGCCAATCACTTGGTTCCCAAGAACAACCTCCTCAAAACAATGTTAAACATTTGATGGAAGTTTCCGAACATTATTTGTCTTATCATATCCTTGAATGTGTTCCTTGAGAGCTTCACAGTGAAATTCAGTGTCCCGAGAGGCCCAAGCCCTTTAAGTGAAGACAGTTTATGCTTCACCTTCATCTTCCATCAGGCCTCCTCCATCCCTCGTCAGAGCTGGCACTAGTTCAAACTGAGGACCAAGGAAAACGTGGGCCCCTCTAACTGTAAAGAGGCTTTGTCAGCACTTAAGCTCTGGACCTGTTTGCTACATATAACAATGACAGTTCAGCTCATCACCGTGCTAGCTAACATGCGTAGTACTTCAAGTTCTCTTGATGGAATTAAATTTGTGTGTTATGTTTACTGATGATCATCGACCAACTACAAGGCCCACGGGTATTCACTATGTGCAAGAGCTATTATAAGAACATGAATGGTGTCACATTTATTCTTCACAATCCCGTTGGCATGCTTTTGTCCTTATTCCCACCTTGTGTAGGAGGAAAGTCAAATACAATATGACAAAAATCATGCCACCGATAAAGAGAAAAGCAGAATGTAAACCCAGGCCTGACTGACTCTTTAGCTAGTAGCCTAAACTCAATTGTGTAGAATTGTGATTCTTGTCAGGAAGGATCCTGGTTTTCCATTGATGCTAAATAACAGTGAAAGGTATATCTGGCCATGCACACCAACCTTGACAACTGTATTGCACTCTTATTTTTTTCCATGAGTCCAATTCTCATGTGTTCTTAAGTGTGGTTTGGTCCCTTCCCTGCAAAATGGTGTTGGCATAATGATAAGTTACAACTAATCTCTCAATAAATGGTAGAAACTGGGTAAGCAAGAAGGACATGGTCCCCGTCTTCATGAACCTAACAAGGTGGAGAGCATAGCCATTAAATAATTTTTAACTAGTGTGATGATATTCAGGAAGAGGAGAGGGCATCTGGACAGAATTCTACAGCAAGATGCTAACCCTGATTTCAAGAGGCACAGGGTAGGCTTCATCTCTGTGTAAAAGTCAAGTGGACTCTCAAAAGCAAGCGAGAATAGAGGATGCCCATCTGAGCATCTGGGATAGCGCTTGTCCCTGAGACTGAGAGGACTGTGGACTCTGTGTATTGAGAGATGATGTCACCGGGAGCACAGAGAGAATAGAATGTAGTGGGAGGTGGTTAGAGTGAGTCTGCTCTGGGGGCCATGACAGAGTTTAGCAATTTTATCTTAGAAGTGATGCTGAGCCTTTGCAGATCTCCAGGAAGTGGAGATAAGCATGTCATTTGGGTTTTGCGTTGACTGTATAACGAAGAAGGATTTCAGAGGCCAAAAACTGGAAGTTGTGTGTTGGGGCTATTGTGGCTCTGCTTATCTAAGATTTCCTGCATCCACCCTGTGCCCCTTATCTGCTGTGTCTTTTGTAATTTTGAAAGCACCAACTGGATCATTGTTTGTCCCACATCTGTCCACCAGCAAGTGAGCCCCTCTGCCTAGAAGGCGTGACCATCTCAGAGGATGCCTGAGTGTCTCTTCCATGGCGGTGTTCCCCCTGCCAAAGCAAGTGTCCTCAGCAGATACTTCGTCTGGAAACCACCACCACTTCAACCCAATTTTTCTTATCCAATCACAGCCGATGCATTTTATTCTCAAACAGGAAGCCTTTGGCCTTGTGCCACCATATCTCCCACCCCAGGTGTCCATTTGGTTATATACATTCCTAGACCCAAACTCATGACTGTCACACAAGATGTAGATTGTATAATCAAGGAGGGAGTATGTTGTTTGTCCCATGTGCTGGAAGAAGCTTCCCCATGAGTCATCTGTGTCTGTCCAACAGAAAGGCAGTGGAAGAAAGTTATACAGATTAGGAAATAAAAAGAACATGTTTCTCTAGCATAAAGCATTCTTAGTAAACCCCTCAGTAAGCCCCCTCACCCCTTGGAGATGTGGTGGGACAGGCCTTTTCTACTCCTCCAGGTCCCTTGGGGTGCTAGTGTTGGTGGTTCCCATGCCAAGGTCCGTCTTCCTTCCTAACAGAAAGCTAATATTGGTTAAAGTAGTAATGCTTGCTTTGCACACACCTACTTTTCTACAGTTTCTTATAACCAGAAGAGAATGGATTTTTGATTAGACTGGATGGAACTTCATGCCCAACACTCGGATGGCCACTAACTCGATGGCTCTCACACCTTTGCTTTACCTTTCCCATGTGTGTATTGAGAGCCCATGCTGGAGGCTGCAGCAGTCAGTGTAACATTAACAAGAGAGGGAGTCTTCTGTAAGATAGCCCTAGAGACGGGGTCTGGCCCAAAAATCCTGGAGGACACCAGCTCTTTGCCACAATGCTTTCTTCATCAGATATCTTGTTATATTCCAAAGCAAACCAAAACAACCCACCTACCAACAAATAAATCAACATTGGGCCATTAGTCAGGGTGTGTGGTGGTAATCAGCACTTGGGGTCTGAGGCAGGTGGATCACTGTGACCTTGAGGCCAGTCTAAGATACAGTGTGCAAACTGGTCTCAAGTTGGAAAAGAAAGAAAAAACATGCCTGTACCTCAAATTCACGAACTCATCGAATCTGCCTGTCCTACATCTGAAAGGCAAAGTTGTTCTAAAATCTACTATGGATGTTCAATTGCAGAGATGGCTTGCTTTCTCTCGCAGTTGTTACCCTTGGGAACAATGATCTTGCTTTCCACTCTGCTTTTTTTTCTAGTGTTGCTTTCAGAAGTGACAACTGGCAAAAAGGGCCTCACCCAGTTCTCGTTTGGAGCAGCTCAGAAGATCCATATACTGGGCTTGGTGGAAGGAGCAAGAAACTTGAAACCAGAGTTATCCTTGATTTCAGGGGCTGTTGTCTTCACAAACTCACGCACTAGATGTCGATCTAAACGAGCCTTTCAAAAACCACTTCAGAAACTGTACGAGAGATAGGAACATCATGAATTGACTTCAAAATACAGACCTGTATGAAGATGGGTTTTATTAAAGAAGGAAAGCTATTAATGCTTTATAAATTGGTACTTGCTCCTTTAGAGACAACTTCCCAAGCAACATCCAACACTCCTCAAGGAGGGAGGCCTTATCTCCATCCTAGAGGAACAAACCCTACTCGGGGGTGAGGGGACAGCCAGGCAACAGGGGAAGGTGCTTGTCACTGTAGACAAATGTGTGGGGGTCAGAGAGCAGCATGTTTCTAAACATTTGATCAAGTCAGTGAGACACAAAACGTAAGTGGCTGTTTAACTTCTTTCTCTGTACAAGTTGACCAGCCTGGCTCTTCAATTCCCTTTCATCCTTTTTCCTGAAAAGGGGGAACAAAATCTCACAGGCCGCCTTGTGGCTGAGGTTTCCAGCTAGCCTCCAATTTGCTCTCACTGCACCCTCTCTGCCCCATCTTGTCTTGACATAACGTATCAAGTTTCAAACACCCCACAAGATTTCTAGAGTGAGTGATGAAGTACCGTATGATGGCTCATGAAAAGAAAAAAGAAAGAGTCACCTCTTAAGAGGCCTGGAGTCCGTTGCCAAATTGATGTGAATAATTACTCTTTCCTCTGGGTCTAACACTTGTACTAGTCAGGGTTCTCCAGAGAAACTGAACTAATGGGGTATTTATAAACAGACAGGGAAAGAGATTTATTATGAAGAATTGACTCCTGCATTTACGGAGGCTGACAAAGCTAAGAACCGCTGGTGGCCCTGGCTTGCTGAGGGCTAGTGCTAATCCGCGGGCCGCAGGGGCTCTGACTCAGGATGTGAAGCTTCTGTTGCAGTGCGGAGGAACACAGTATAAAGTGCCCTTGTGAGGTTGCCATGCAGGAGACCCTTCTCCCTCGCAGGAGGGCTGGCCTTTCCACAGTCTGGACTTCCACTGCCTGCAGGAGGAAAGAACCATCCAGACTCACACATTCACCTCTTGGAAAAACTGTCACAAGAATGTCAGAGTATTAACTATGTGAGGACCCCATGACCTAATTGAGATGATACACAGTACTAATGGAACTCTGACGTTTAGTCTGGTTTTTGGAAGCTTATTTTTATCAAGTTTATTTCCCAAAGCGATTAAATAAAATAGTACACAATTGATATGCTGTGGAAAGATTCAACTCTGCTTGGTTTTCTTTCTAATTCAGTCCAGAAGATTTCTTTATGGGCACCCTCTGAACACGATAATTTATCTATAATTTTTTGTTCATTAAATGGGGAAGTATGGTCCAGAAGACATTGAAAGGTTCTATAGAGCCATGATCTTTTGGTCTTTTTTTCCCCCACAGAACACATGATATAAAGAGTGGTATTGATATTGAGCATCCATGGTAATGGATGAAATTTTCAAGTTTTAATGGGTATGGCAGGCTAGGCTGGCAACCGAGGTATCTTCGAGTCTGTAGCACAACTGGCCAGACCCTCTGGCTTTGAGAATTCAGGTGTAATTCTAATAGGTCTAATATGTCATTTGGTCTTTTTCCCTTGAAGTGTTTAATATTCTTTCTCTCTTCTGTATGTTTGGTGTTTTGATTGTTATATGATGAGGGGACTTTCTTTTCTGGTCCAATCTATTTGGTGTTCTGTCTGTTTCTTGTACCTTTATAGGTATGTCCTTCTTTATTCTCTTCTATGGTTTGTTGTAAATATTTTGTCATCCTTTGAGCTGGATTTCTTCCCCTTCCTCAACTTTCATTATTCTTCAGTTTTTGTCTTTTCATAGAGTTCAGATTTTTGGATGTTATGTTTCCCAGATTTGTTGAATGTTCAATGTTTTAGACTTAACACTTTCTTTGTCTATTATATCTATTTCTTCTACCATATCTTCCATGCCTGTGACTCTCTCTTCCCTCTCTTGTGTTCTGTTGGTGAAGTTTGCTTTGGATGCTCCTGGTTGAGTTTCTAAATTTTTCATTACCAGAACTCCCTCAATTTGGGCATTCTATTTCCATTTTCTGGTTTTGAACATATTTATTAATTTCCTTCTGCTGTTTGTCTGTGTCTTCCTGGATTTCATGAGGAGATTTATATATTTCTTTCCTTTGTTTGTATTTTCCTATATTTCTTAAGGGATTTATCCGTTTCCTCTTTAAGGACCAATATCTTCCATACAAGTTGTTTTAAGGATTTTTTTTTTCGGTTTTTCGAGACAGGGTTTCTTAGCAGTCCTGGAACTAGCTCTTGTAAACCAGATTGGCCTTGAACTCACAGAGATCCTCCTGCCTCTGCCTCCTGAGTGTTGGGATTAAAGGCGTGTACTGCCACCGCCCAGCTTTAAAATCTGTGTGTGTGTGTGTGTGTGTGTGTGTGTGTGTGTGTGTGTTTCAGCTATGCTGGAATATTTAGGCTCTGCTGTGGTAGCATTGTTAGACTCACCCCAAAACAAACCAGGCTGTTTCTGAACAGCCTCTCCACAAACTGACAGGAAGGGCCCCGTTGCTGAAGATAACAGCCACACAACTCCTTGAACATAGAGAAGCCTCGCTGATGCCTGTGTCTATGTAGAGCCTTCTCCTTTGTGTCCCCGTGTCTTTGGGATTCTGTAGGTTACTGAAGAGATATATAAACAACAGCCTAGCCCTAAACCCTTTGATCTGCAATCTGTCCTGCTTGAACTATTCTAGGACAATGATGACACAAAGCTTCTGGGAGCAACCAACCATCTTCTAATTTGACTTAAGACTCCCTCCATAAGATGGAACACAGACTTGACACTGCTTGGGTGACCAGGAACCAAAGACTAGATGACCCAGAGACGTAGGATAAAACCATACACTACTAGTATTAAAAAAAAAAAAGTAGTGATAAAATAACTCCTAATGATGTTCTACTTTACTCAGATCCCTTCCTTAGTCAGTCACCTTTAGAGAATCTTGCTCCTGCAGGAGATAGAAACAGATCCAGAGGAACACAATCAGACATTATGCAGAGAGAGAGAGAGAGAGAGAGAGAGAGAGAAACCTATGTTGGAACACATCAAGTCTTACCCCTCAGAGTCCAGGGAACTCTTTAGAAGAGGAGGTGGAAGGAATTCTAAGAATCAGAGGGCATGGAGAATACCAGGAGCAATAAGTCCTCTAAATCTGCTGAGCAAAGCTCATATAAACTTGTAGAGGTTGAAGCAGCAAGGACAGGGCCTGCAAGGGTCTGTACCAGATCCTCGATATATACGTTATAGCTTTCAGTTTTTATTGTTATGGGGCTCATGAATATATGAATGAGTGGGTCTCTGTTTCTTGCGCCTTGTCTTGGGATCTTTTTCTTCTGTTCATTTGCCTTGTCTGATTCCAATATGGTTTTTGTTTTATTTTATTTTTATTTTGTTGAAGAAAGAAGAGTGCTATTGAATAGAATGAGATTACATTTTTGTTCAGGGACCTTTTTCAATTAACCACACAGAATTGTGCAAAAGAAAGAGAAAGGGGTGCTGACTTATAGGACAGTGTGTTGATGAACCCTTCAGCGGACACATAGGCTTCTTACTAAATAAAACATGGGAGCCGAGAGTTTGTCTCCTCCTCCTGAGTCTCTCACTGTGAGCATCTGAGTGCTGAGCTTGACCCCAGAATGGACATTCTTCTTCTGCATTGAAGATACATAGTTAGTGAGCTCACATCAGTATACCAGTGGCTTTATCTGATCCCCAGAGATACAGCTGTCTGCACTGATGCTTGAAATCTTTTACTGGACCTGCTGAGAAGCTGCATCATATTTTATTCTGTGAAGAACTGAGATAATTTAAAAAAAAAACAACTCCTTAAACTCCAGTATATAATCTTCCCAAGTTAAGATGCCCCTGAGCTGTATTTAGCTGGAACTGTGGCTTTCGAGAGGAAATACTGGGCTGGGGAGGAGGCACAGAGATATCGCAATTTGATCCTGTAATTCGGCAAATAAACAAAAAGTAATCAAGACGAAAATGTTAAGTCGCGCTGTTTTGCGGAATGTCACGGCTATAGGCTTGCTCCCTTCTCAGGGTAGTCTTGATTCCTCCCACAGGAATTATCGGCATTGCCAAGAAGACCTGTTCATGTCTGTGGGGGCGGGAATGGCATAAAAAAGAAGGTCTGTGCTCAAGGCCTATTACGAGCCTTTGTCTTCCAGGTGTTTAGGGACATTCATTAGGTTGTATCCTTGTACTGAGCTTTGTTGCTATGGCGCTGCTGAATGATACTTTTCAAAGCAACACATAGGTTAAATAAATTATTTTTAGAGAAACGGACAAGTTAGAGAAGGCTTGGCCAAAAACTGGAAGGCTTTCACCATAGTAGCTGGTATTCTGGCTCTGTCAGTGAGAGGAACATTCTAAGGGATTTCCGTGGACCTAAGCAATCAGGGGAAGTGAGAGCCTGTCCTGATGGCGCATCTTCATTATCACCTGTCTGGATCCGAATCACACAGAAAGCTGGTGAATCGGACCGTAGCTGAGACTCTGAGGGTGTCTCCAGAGCTGTTTTCTAGGGAGGAGGAACCAGCGTGGGTGGGGGAAGTTCTAATCCTGTGGCCTGGGCCTTGGCATAAGTGTGGATAGAAAGTCAGATGAGCACTGGCCTTTCTGTTCCTGCCTCCTGTCACCAATGATGTCAGCTGCTCTGCTTGACACATCTCTCCTCCGTGAAGCCAGCACCCAGCTCTCTGCAGTGCTGATCTAAGTTAATCCTTGCTTTAAACTGTTTCTGCTGGATACTTTGTCAGAGAAAGACACAAGTTACTAGCGCTTCAACCCGGTAACAGGAATCTGACTCTGGATGAACAAGGCATGAACAAGAGACTTAGGGCTTGGAGATGCTTTGATGAATACATTTGGGAGAGGCAGGGATGAGCAACAAACGTGTAAATAAATGAAGTAGTATTGAGATAGGATGAGGCCCAAAAAGAATACAGGAGATGAGTAAAGACATCCTTAGCCTGAATTGTTAAGATAAGGCCTCTCTGAAGAGAGGGCTCTGGAGTGGAGACCTATGTGTTTAAAGACCCACGGTACAGAGCACCAGAGAGAGGGAAAAGCACAGAGGCCCTAATGGGCCCACAGTATGGAAGAACCACTCAGTGCCCAGTGCCCAGTGCCTGCCAGTGAACAGCACCGATAAAGGTAGACTGATGGAGCAGTCTTCAGCTCTACTTTATATCACTTCCTAAAGGTTCTCTCTAGGAACTAGCGGGCTGGAGAAATCTGAACAGGAAGAGAATGGAGGAGTAGAGGGAAATGAGAGTGAAGACAAGAGACTCCCGCTTATGTCCCAGAAAGGATCTGCGTCTGTGTATAAGGTCCATAATGCTCATCCATGTACGCTTTGCAGCACTGCTCACCGTAGTTTTCTAAGTAGCACCAGCCTAGATACACATCGGCAAATGATAAAGAAAACATGTGAAGTATGCACAGTAGAGTTTTATTCAGTCATAAAGCAGAATGAAATTATATCATTTGTAGGAACAGGGATGTAACCAGAACTGAATGAAAGGTAGGACTCAAAAGACAAATGTCACAGTTTTTCTCCGATGGAGAAGGTAGGGTTTTTGTTGTTTTTGTTGGTGGTGGTGGTGGTGTTTTTTTTAACTTGAAAGTAGACAGAGAGGTATATGAAAGAGGTAAGGGGACCAGAAGAAAGAAGGGGAACAAAATAAAGAAATGGAGGTGAGCTATATAATGGAGATGGCTATGAACCTAGTATATCATGTAATCATGTATCAATAAAAATATCTAAAAACACAAATTGCCACCTCACTGTGTAGTAAGCGCTGCTCCTCTCAGAGAGAACTCAATCCTGATGGGAAGGCATTAAGGACTCTCAGCTATTTACAGCTCAATAAGGACAAAGCTACAGTTCAAAGCTGTCGTGTTTGGGAATTTCAGTGTGAGCTTTGGAGAAGAAAGACTATGTTCAAACCATATTTCTGGTGTTTCAAGACACTTGCCTACAGAATGCTCCTTTTCAAACTTCCCATGAACCAGCAGAACTGAATTTAGGGCCAAAGGGGCCAAGGAATAACATTCTGCTCCTGACTAGACCTGAGACCTGGGCCAAGAAAAAAACAACCTGATCTTGACTTGATCTGAACACCAGGATTTGAACTCCCTCCAATCCCTCAACACGCCAATCCCTGAGGTCCCTGTGGCACCAGATGTCACCAATCCCTGAGCACAAGATTGCACCAATTCCTGAGCTTGCCCCACAATCAGATGCCAAAAATCCACCAGTCGCAAGCCGTCCCGGAAGGCTCTCTCCTCTCCCAAGAAACCCTATGTAAGCTCTGTTCAGTTTGCTACTGTTTCTCACCAGAGGCTGCTACCTTCCTGGACTCTTCCTTGCCAATACATCTCTTGAGTGAGGTTTGTCCTTGGTGTGACACTTTCACAGGAGCAGAGCCCAAATGCAACAGTTTTTGCCAGAGTAGATTGTTCTGGAACAGAGCTGTAACACTTCTGCTGGGAAAGCTTTTCCCCTAATGGAGCAGAGTTGTTACCCTCCAGGGCACCCAAGCAGAGCTCTAACACTTCCCTGACCTGAGCAGAGGTGTAACACTTTCACTGGGGGAAACTCCCCTGTGGGAGCAGAGTCCTTATATTTGCACTGGGGAAAACTTTCCCCTGGAGCAGGATTATAAGCTGCTATACTTACGTTGACTTTGTAGTATGCCTTGGCTCCTGACTGACAGGATCCCTTTCTATCTGAACTGCAATACTTACAGAGAGATCCCTCGGTTTCTGGAAAATTCCTCTCTTCTTTCACTGATGAACTCTTTGGAAGTGCTGAGGGAGACAAGAAAAAGGAGGAGAAGGAAGGTAAGGGGAAGAAGAGGAAATATGTAGACAGTTAGAATACATTACCTTGATTCATAGATGTTATTCCTGTAAAGAAAGCAAGAAAAGGAAGGAAACAGTCAATAGCCAAATAGTAGAGTTCAAACTTCTCCCAACTTAAAGGAGAGGAAACCACCTTTGTTTCACATTGTAATATAATGATTTTTGCCAACTCATAAATAAAACTTTGCATGTTTACATTTCCAAAATAAAATTAAGGATTGGATTTTGGAGAGCTGTGGGTCAAAGAGGAGAGAGAGAGAGACAGAAAGAGAGAGAGAGAGAGAGAGAGAGAGAGAGAGAGAGAGAGAGAGAGACTGGGTGGTGGGGGAGAACACAGCTGGAAAGGGAAGTGCTCTTCATGTGACCATAGTTTTGGATCCACTTTAGAGATCAGGGCGCTCAACACATAACGAATGTGAAGCATTGTCAAGAAGTAAATGGCAGAAACTCATTTAAAGGCGGGTGTGTTTGATACACGAGTGGATTCAAGTGCTCTCTTTAAAGGTCAGACTCCATCCATCAATTTTCCATTGTACCCTGTAAGAATTCATTTGTCTTCCAGAGTAAAAGTCTGACTTATTCCGGTGGATGGGATCCAATTAATGGCACTTAGAGAGCTAGCTTAACTTTTGACAAAAGTTCTGTAGAGGAATATGACGGGTCCTCCCCTCCTTTTTTTCTGTGCGTGCTGTCAGGGGTGGTCCATTATCCCATCTGTTTCCATGGAGAGGAGTGGCAGCATCATGACTTCTGCCATCTTCCTGTGTCTCCATGTGGAGAGAGGGGCAAAGTCCTGAGAGCACTCCCCACTGCATGCCTTCGCTTTCCTTCTCAGCCTGTTTCTCTCTTTTCCACTCTACCTTGTATTGGTATCTTTTTAAAATACATTTCTTTTATTCTCTCCGTGTGTTCATGGGTACCGGCCTGGTACTCAGATGTCTAAGGATAATGTTTTTTGGAGATTGAATCTTTCTTGTTGCCATGAGGGTACCAGCATAGAACACAGGTTCATGAGACTTGGTGACGAGAGCCTTTACTTGCTGAAGCACCTCCGCAACACCGTGTTTTATTCTCTTACCTCACATCTACTTTAGCCATCATAACCTGTGATTTTTACAAAAAGGTTTCTAAGATTTTCTTTCAGGACTCAATTTTAAAACCAAGGGCAAATTGTTCAGTCTTAATGGGTAAATGAAATGAATATTTTTAAAAGATATGTACTTTCTGAGGCTAGAAACTCAGTGATTTGTCCAAATATGCAACTAGTCATCTAGTTTTTTGTATGTGGAGAGATAACCCTAACTTTATATGTTTGTCGTCAATTTTTAATTTCAGTTAAATAAGTAGTAACTTATCAAATGTGAAATACTCTTGCTGTGAGAAAACACCAGGACTAAAGCAACTTATAGAAAACTATGTTTGTTTGGGCTTATGGTTTCAGAAGAATAAGAGTCCATCACCGTCATAACAGGGAAACATGTCAGCAGGCAGATATTGTGCTGGGAACAGCTAAGGGCTCACATCTCAAACAGTAAACAGAAAGCAGAAAGACCACTGGGAATGGCACAAAGCTTCTGAAACCTCAAAGTCTGCCCTCAGTAACATATTTCCTCCAGCAGTGCTGCACACCTACCAACACAGCCCCACCCACTAAGGACCAAGTATTTTTATTAATCACCGAAGCCTCTGGAAGGACATGCTCAGTCTAAACACCACAGACTGAGACTTGGGTCCAATGTCTTAATTTCAATGTAGTAGATACACACACACACACACACACACACACACACACACACACACACACACACATATATATATCAACAAAAAGCAGGGGCTTGCATTATATTCCAAGCTGTCCTGGACCTCACTGTAAAGCCACACTGACCTTGGCTTCGACCTTGGCTTAGCCTCCTCTCTGCTGGGATTCTCAGTATGAACCACTTACTCTGCAGTGTCTGCTCTTTATGTGACCTTTCTGAGCTTTTGTGAATGAAAATTTTACTCATTTGAATTCATAGCAATATGAAATAGTGACCTTGTTTGGATACTTACCCTGCCCCTGACACTGTATGTATCTCACAAAGTTTGCCACTTTCTGTCCTCACATCATCCCCATTAGTTAGAGTTTGGCATTTTTGCCAGATGATGAAATAGAAATTCAGAAAGGTTAATGGCTTACTCAGGGTTGTACCCAGTTGATTTAATGCCAGAGGCTAGATTTGAACCCTAGTCTGCATGACTTAAGAACCTGCACCTCTAGACTCCGAAAGAGGTTGAAATAGAATCTTGGGGATTGAGGAGTACGTGTCTTTGAAGTGTTGCAGTTGGGCTAAGGAAATGTTCTCAAACTATAATAATTATCATGAGACATGATTAAAGTTATAGCTGCCTCCGGAGGCTATGGCCTTCCAAACGTGTGAAAATTTCCTTTCTGCTAATGTTGCTAAAATTATCTTAGAAAAGGCAGTTTTACGGTAGAGTTTTAACTCCCTAAATTTGGATCTGGAAGCCTCTGTAAGGGTAGAGGAGTTAGACTTTAATCCCTCAAGGGCATAAAAGCAAACAGGAGAAAGAGCGGATTTGCTGCAACCCGAGAAAAGGAGAGAAAGATAAAAACCTCATGTGAGAGACATTCGGAAGAGGAATGGAAAATAGACGATTCCAGAGCACCTGATGTGTCAATCTTCCAAGAGCTCCCTGCAGGCCACAGCCGGACTCACTACAGATTCATGGTGTGGTGGCCACGGTGGGCAGCCTCAAGCAGTAAGTACAAACTAGGGGAAGCTAGCAGAGAGCATCCCGGTGGCATCACACTATAAATCCAGGAGAAAAATGTTCTTTCTCATATGTTGAGGGTGTATTTGCCCTTCAAGATCTCTATTTCATTTGGTGTAGCTCATTCCCTTCACTGAGCACCCTGGATGGAGTCCTTATGAAAACCCAACAATGAGAGAAGCCTAGAAATATTGTCTCAGAGGCAAGTCCATTTGATCCCTCTTTTTGATCTCTATTGTCCATGGTCAAAAATTACAAGAAAAAAGAAGAGGAAGAGAAGTGAGAAGAGGATAAAAGAGAGGAGAAAAGCACCCGTTTTTAGGTTTTTTTAGTATCGCACTGAGAGGCCTCATGGACCAGTCTTACTCACAGGTAAGATTGGGTTTCATTGATCGTTGCTTTTGTAATGAAACTGATGGGATTCTTTAAATGTTTTGTTCTTTGTGTGCTGGGGAGGAGGAGTACACATATGTAAGTGCATGTGGCAGCCGGATGTGTAAGTACACTTGTGTGTTGCATACATGTGGAATTCCCAGTCAGCTTCTGATGCTGGTCCCCAGGCAGTATCCACCTCTCCTTTTATTTTTCTTTTTTCCCTTCCCTTCCTCCTTTTCTTCCTTTGTTCCTTTGTTTTGTTTTTGCTGTATTTTGGTAGGATAATCCTACTACTACTTTTCAGGAGGCAGGAAACTTTCCAACAAAGCCAGACTGGTTGGCTAGCAAATCCCAAAAAATCTTCATGTCTCTGCCCATCTCCCACAGCCCAGTTCTGGGATTATAAACAGGCTACTACCACACTTGAGTTTTTAATGTGTGTTCTGTGAATTTGACATGTGTCTGCATGTTTATCAGGAAAGTACCTTACAAACGGGATTATCTTCCCAGTTCACTTTTTGATAGAGAAGCTTAGCTTACTCTTCTGATGCATTGTGTTCTAGGCTCCCATGTTCAATGCCTCTGGAATTAGGTAACCAGTCCTCTGAGAGGAGAACTGGCTGCATGCAGTGAATTCATCTGAAGCCACTTGGCTCAGCACCAGTGTGAGCCCTCCTCTGTCTTAGGGGTTTTGTTGCTGTGATAAAGCACAGTGGCCAAAATCAGCTCCTGTAGACAGAGGCCGTTCATTCATTTTCCGGCTGCACAACACAAAATACTCACACAGAAACTATAATAATTAAATACCGTTTGTACAATAGCTTAAACACATTTCTAGCTAGCTCTTACATCTTAAATTAGCCCATTTCTATTATTCTATGTATCGCCACAAAGCTGTGGCTTACCAGGTAAAATTCTGGTATCTTTCTCCTTTAGCGGCTAGATGACATCTCTGTGACTCTGCCTTCTTTTCTACCAGCATTCAGTTTAGTTTTCCTGCCTAGCTCTATTTTGCCTGGCCACAGGTCAAAGCAGCTTCTTTATTAACCAATGATAATAAAACACATTCACAGCATACAGAAGGAAATCCCACATCACCTCCCCTTTTCTTTTTGTTTGTTTTTTTGTTTTTAGAGACAGGGTTTTACTATAGCTTTGGAGTCTGTCCTGGCACCCTTGTACTAACTCTTGTAGGCCAGGATGGTCTCAAACTCAGAGATGTCTCCACCTCCCAAGTGCTGAGATTAAAGGTGTGCAGTACCACTACCTGGCCTTTTTCTGTCTAAATAAAAAGGAAGATTTTAATGTTAACTTAGTAAAATTACATATAACAAAAGAGGTGGCAAGCAAGAATTACAGTTATAACATTTATATCTACTTTATCTTTTATCATAACTAAGGAAAACTATAATTATAACTACTCTTCAACTCCATCAAAGACCCCAGAAGGATATAATATCACCTAACTTAACACAAAGTGCATTGTAAGCGACTTATGAAACTCTAGAATTGACAGAGACATCTTGCTGCCTGGGCAGTCACCCACAGTTCTTTTGTAATGTTGTAGCATCCATCTTTAGCCTACAGGCCCATAGTATCTGGTAGACTTTCCCATGAAGCAGAAAATGTCAAAGACATTTCCACCTATCTGGGCAGTTTATCAGTCACTTTCTTCTGTGTGGCAGAATGTCTGGCAGACTCTTTCATGAAGCAGGAACCCCGAAGGAGCATCTCACCTTTAGGCAAGTTAAGCAGCCATTTTTCTGTGGGTCCTGCATGTCCAGTTCACACAGCATACCATCAAGCAGTCCAGACAAAAGCAGTTTCTTGCCCAAATAGGCAATAAACTTCATAAGGAGCCTTTTCAATGCCCGTCATCTTCTTGAAGTAGATTTGGTGCTGCCAAGAGCAGATGTGTCTCATTGTCATGAAAAGTTATTACTTTTTGAAACATTTTAAATGTCATATTCTGTTAGTCTTTGAAAGGTTTGAAGAATGCCTATTCATCTGAAATATATCTTGGTACATCTAGAAAATCTAACTAACATGACTACAAACTTGACTATTATAGATGACTATCTATTAACCTGTATTTCTTAATTATACGTTACATTTTTAAAAGAACTATACAAACACAACACCTTAATCCAGAGCAGAAATATACAAAATTGACCTTAAATTTCTATCAATAGATCAAAATCCATATTAATGTAAAGTATTCATCTCTATAGCATATCCCCCTTTAAATTTAAACAAACATTTTTTAAACAATCATTTAGGTAATTTGGGCATTGTTCTTTAGACTACTTCCTGCTGGTTGGGGGCACTGTTAGTCAGGTCTGTCATGGGGTATTCTGTGTGCTAGGTCCATCTCAGCCAACAATCCTGATGCTGTCATGGATGTTGGAGCATCTGGGCCATTGCTTCAGGCAGTCTTGTTTGATTAAACCATGTTAGTTGGTAAGGGATATACAGCTTTCTATTCTCTGTGGAAAAAAAAAGCAGAACTTCTTTTCCAAAGCAACATATCTTAAGACCCAAATCTTGAAATCAAGAGACTTTTAAAATATATATTGGTTTAGCTTAGCAGCCCATACAATGAAATGTCTCTCTGTATTTAGTTCATTCACTGTCAAAACATTTTAAAAAACACAACAATATAATAATTTAGACTCTTTGTGTATTTTCCATCTTCATATGACTTATTTTTTTCTTTACTCTATGACTGTCTGTACTGTCTTTTGAAAGACTTTGTTTTGTTTCTTTAAAACAATTAACCTCTTTTTATAATGGTCTATATTCTTTTTCTTCTCTCTCCCAAGTCTACATACATTTATCCAACACTGTCACCCATTTAGAGATCTTTTCCATATGAATTCATATGAATTTGTCTTTATTGCATATCTGTAACCATTTCTGACCAGGAGCCCCTTTTAAAAGATGCTAAGCAGTTGTGGCTAGGACTAAGGCTGCTTTGCCTTTTGGCTCTGCTGAGTCCAACATGGCGAAGTTACATTTGCTGGCAGCTCTACAAGCCATGCCCTCTGCCCCAGCTCAAGGGGTGCAGTGAGTTTATATTGCCATAAATCAACCTGTAGCACTCTTCTCACAAACCCTATTTAAATGCTCAAACTCCTGAAAGAACCAGAGCTGTTCACGCAACTAGCATGAACCAGGAAGCCTAACAGCCTTTTCTGCCAATGCTGAGTCAATAACCCTTCTCTTAAAGGAGCCACGGCATCCCTGCTTGCTGCAAGCAAACAGAGCCCATCTGAAAATAAAAAATGCAGCTATCAAGAAACTGTACTAAACTCTGATCTTCTGTGTTTAGAATTTTTTTTAACTATCTTAGGTTTTATGCGGATGTAGTTAGCCCATGTTGGTGTGCCAATTGCAGACAGGGTGCACTCGTTTGTTTCCGAGCTGCCTAGACCCGAAATAATCACGCAGAAACTTTATTAATTACAATACTGTTTGACCAGTAGCTTATGCATATTTCTAGCTAGCTATTACATCTTAAATTAACCCATTTATTTTATTCTGTGTATCGCCACAAGGCTGTGGCTTGCTGGGTAAAGTTCCAGCATCTGTCTCCTTCAGCAGTTACATGGTGTCTCCCTGACTCTGCCTACTCTCTCTATATATCAGATTTCCTGCCTGGCTATATTCTGCCCTGTCATAGGCCCAAGCAGCTTCTTTATTCACCAATGGCAATAAAACATATTCAAGGCAGATAGTGGGGAATCCCACATCAAGCTTACTTGTCCTGACCACAGCCCATTGTGAACCGAAGAGAAGTAAAGGCAAGAACACAAGTCAGGGACACAGAGGCAGAAATGGAAGAAATGACTATGGAGGATTGCTGCTTATGGGCTTGGTCCACATAGCTTGTTCAGCCAGCTTCTTAATGGCACCCAGGACTATCAGTCCAGGAATGTCACTGCCCACAGTAACAGGAACCCTCCTACATCAATGAACAAGCAAAAAAAAAAAAAATGACCTACAGGCTTAATAAGAGGCCAATCAGGTAGGAGCCTTTGCTCAAGTGGATTCCTGTCTTCCCAAATGACTCCAGCTTGTGTCACGATGACATAAAATTAGCCATCACATCCTCCAGGCCTAACATTTCAAGGGAGAAGCTGTTTTAGGAGGGCTGTAGCTGGCCATGCAAGGTTGGAAAAAGAGGCAGGTTTTTCTCCAAAGAGCATGTAAATGTGAATCTAATGAATACGGCTTTGGTTAAAGTCTCAAGGCATTATTGAGATCTGCTCTGACCCAGGTACTGTGAAGAATGCTTACACATATCTATCTTATTTGACCTTAACAACTGCAGGGGCATCCATGATAATTAACAAATATTTTAAAGTTATGAAATGTTAGTACTAAAATAGCATAATGTAGGAGGGAAAGAGGAGATAAGAGAAGATAATAAGGGGTTAACATATTCAAATATGTTATATATGTATATGCAAATGTCACAGTAAAGCCCATATCATTTACACATGCACACAGACACACACACACACACACAGCCAAAAGAAAAAGGTAGCACAAAATATGGGGTGGCCTTATTGCATTCCCTTCCTTGACCTACCCGGAAAGATTCGGTGATGGAGACTTGGTTCCCTGAAGTCAAGGTGGTTTGAATAAGTGTGTGTTTGCATGGGTGCTTTTCTCTGTCTTCATCCCTCCGCCTCGTTGAGTTGTTTGTTTTCAAATATTTACTGTCGGCTTGAATCCACAAAGCGATATAGCAAGCACCCTACAGGTGTTTTCCAGCTCTTCAGTGGAGTATTTGATTTTATGCCTCTTTCACCCTAGGCTTTGGCTTTACATTTAAATCCTCTTCCCTAAGATATAACTGTGTCTCGGTTGCTTAGCTCACAGGAATGCCTTTGAGTTTTTATGTTGTGTGTGTGTGTGTGTGTGTGTGTGTGTGTGTGTGTGTTTCTAAATTCTCAGTTTGTCTAATCTTTTCACGTTTCTTCCTCCTGTATGGAACATCTTTACTAGTGATGTTTAGTTTATAAACATCTAACTTTGGGTGGAAGGATGATAATATTTCAACATCAGTGTCAAGTTCTTTTATGTATCTCCTTGAGAATGATGCATGTTATCTTATGCCACGTTCATTTTTTTAATAACGTAGTTCAGCAAAGAAAAGACATGAAGAATCCCCATAGCCAGATCACCCCATAGTCGCCTCTTTTCTGGGTGATCTGAATAGTGAAGAATCAAAGCCCAAAGTGTTTATGACTTCAGAAATAATTCTAGGCACAAAGTTTATCACGAAATTCATAGGCTTTTCTCCTTATCTTCTTCTCTCCCCTTTGCAGACACATGGCAAGCAGTTCAAGACTGCTTCCCCATGAAGCAGTCAGTCATTCCTAATGCGTCGTCTTTATATTTGACATTGACAGACACTTTCCTTTCCATATTTTCAAATAATTTTTAAAAAATATTCTAGTAGTCTGTGAGGCGGGCCACACAGCAACCTTAATTCATTGGTGGAATTTCATTTCAAGCAGGCTGAGATTCCTTGAAAGTGTATGGATGGACAGGTTTGTGCTTTGCATTTTTGAGACATGTAACAGAAACTGAAAGATAGATATCAATAGGTAAATAACAGCTTTGGAAATTAGTTGCATAACATGCATAAATCATGTGGCCCATTATTGAGAATAATACAATGTATGAATTTTTTAATTTTTTTTTAATTTTCAGTTTACTTATGACTCCAGGAACCTTGAAATTTCTGTAGCTTTTATTAATACTCTTCCCTGTGACATCTCCCTCTCTCCTGTTCAGGAGCCTGATAGCCATTCATATTATTCATCGATTTCCCCCCTACTTTGCTTCCCTCCTTTTCCCTCTCTTTCTCTTTCCCTTCCTCTCTTTCTCTCTTTCCCTCCCTCCCTCCTTCGCCCTTTACTTTCAAATACAGTTCTCATTTGTTCTGCCTTTAGCCCTTCAGGCTCCTCCCATTCTCCCTTCATTTCTCCTGCTGCCTTTTTGTTTCCATCAACACAATTTGAAAATTATGATATTTCTCTTTGAAACTGGGGGAAAGAAGGAAAGGTTGTGCAACATTAATTTATTTTGTCAGGAAATGAAAGGCCTTGAACACTAATATTTTAACAAAACTTGTCTTTGCTATACTTAAACATATAATGATTATTAGGATTGTTGTTACTACTAAGCTGGAAATAAAGAATTATGACTTCCTTGCCAAATAAATTTCACATTCATCCTGAATTCAGTAAATGGGAACAATGGAAACCAGAAATGATGGGATTCATTAATTTACAACAAATTAGGATATCAGAAAAAAGCCAAGTGGTCACAAGACTGTGGCACAGTGAGTAAGCACACCTCAGGGAATTTGCCAGGATATTGTCGTGGACACTGTAATACAGTAGCTATGTAGCAACATTATGAAGACCAGACTGAGCTCATAAAGAAACTGAGAGAAATGGGGGAAGCCCTTGATTTTCATCATCCTAAACCAGGTACTTGTACTGATTTTACAAAGCTAAGAATGATTTCAACTAAGTTTGGAAAATCATTATAGATATGAATGATCACATTTACAAAGAAAGGACTGGATTATGACTTTGCAAAAGATGAGAGAGGTTGATAGTTACGTTTGTGTCTTCACCGTGGCACCAGGAAACAACTGATCATATACTAGAGAATTATATTAGCTAGTCATTCGGAGGAATGATCACATAACATTTTAAGACATTTTAAAGTTAGACAATATGTTAAACCACATACTGGGAGTCTTAAGAACCAGCTTTCATCTTTACACTCTTCTTGCCTGGAAGCAGGAAAAAAAAACCTGCTCTTTGTTCTTGCAGAGGGTTCTTTCTGCTCCAGGGTCAATAACTTTATCCAAAACTTAAGAACGTCAATGTCCTAAGATCATGCAAAATGTCTTCATCCCTTTCTGTTGAGATATCTGATTTAATTTCTGATTTCTAGAACTTACTACTTATTCATGTGCAAAGTTCATGCATATTGAAAACTGATCATCTACTGAATAGTAAAATGGTTCTCCTGTTAAGTTTAACTGATTTAGCATTTGGCGAAATCAGAATGCTTGGGTAAAGCTCCGACAGCAAGACACTATGACAAGCCTTTGTGCTATTGTCAATGCATCTGCAAAAGTCTACATTTCGCTAGAGAAAGTAAAGCATCTTGTTTCTACAACAAGATGGCCCCAAGTAACAACTGTTCATGCCATAAATGAGTTTTGTGTCTCTTAGATACATTTCCAAGCGCTACTTTCTGACATTCTTTCTCTACTGATAAGTAGGAGTAACATATATGGACACCTTGTTCTGGGGGTCAGGATCAAGGTGACCTGTAAATCACCCTTATCCCTGAAAGTGAGCCACAATCACACCTCTGCCTAGACCTTCCTTTTGTTACCTGCCTTGTCTGAGAAGAGTAGAGGGAACATGCGCCATTCTCTCTTGTTTCTCACTGTGTTATTCGTATACTGAGAAGGGAAAATGCACTCTAGCCTTCCCCTCCAGTCTGTTAAAGAGCAATGCAGTATCTTTACCATGCTCACAACAAACTGCATACAGTGCCATTGGCTTTGGGGGACACACCCTGCGCTCTCAACAGATACCCCTCTAGTTATGACACACCCCTGCTGTTAACCCTCTCCACTTCAGTTTGGGCAGCAAAACTTGATCAGTTTATCATCCAGTTCAAGATCTTAGAAGCCCGTGGAACTTTCTCCTGGTGTCATGAGACTAGTAAAACATTTAGTTAGCAGGCACACAACTGATCCCTCTACCCTAGGTGACACTGGCAACAGTCTCCTTGGGTTGTTTTTGTTTGCACAATCAGTTTGTAAGTTGGTATTGTTGCAACATCGCAAGAGGGTACTGTTTCCATGGGGTCAAAACCTGCCTTGAGAAAATTTCATGCTCAGGAACCACCTGAATATGGCAACCTTGGCTACATCTCACCTCAGAAAGATGGAATTCTGTTTCCCATTGCAGCTTGGGATACCCATTTCCATCTCACCCACCTGTTGTCTGCACTCCGTTCCTGTCACAACTTCAAACTGCATCCCCTGCCTGACTTTGTGCAGACACACGGGATGCTCGGTCTAGCTTTGGAATGCCTCCCTATAGTGCGACCAAATGCAAGACTTTGATGCCTCCAGGCTAGTAGTCTATCCCAGATGTCTGACCACTCTGAAGGTAGAAGAAGGGGGGAACCTACAGAAGCATATCTTCCAAACTGGGCTGCACAGCAGTTTTTAGAAGTTCCCCCAGGGGTTTTCATGAAAAGCCTCTTGGGTGGGGTAAGTTAATGATGTCTCCTTGAGATATTTTAGCCAAATTAACTTTAGTTATTTTTCCTACTGATTATGTGGACGTCTGGTTTCTTCAAAACCTGCTTTTTTTTTAATCTAGCAAAGAGAATAAAAATATGTTAAAGACTCATCTAATTTCTCTAGGATTTCTTACATACTATTTGACTATCAGAATCAAGCATCGACATTTCCTATGCCATGAAAGGAAGCCCTTGTATCTTACCTGTGCCACAGATAAAAAGACGGTGTTAGGGAGGCAATGTGTGAATGAAATATCACGATTTGGGTGTCATTCGGACTAAGCTAGAAAAGAAGTCACACTCTGAATCTCTTTCCTGGTAAGAGATCAATACTGTCTAGACATGGTCTCATTAGGACTCTACATTGACGGAGGCCGACGAGATTCCTGTAATTGGGGCTGGGGGATGGGTACCTGTGCTGCCTAGCATCACAGAGATCCAGATTCACTGGGGTCAATTCTGTGTCTCCCAACACTGTTTAACCAACTGCCAGGCTGTGCCAGAGGATGGATGATGCCTATTCCCAACTCTTAGGTTCTGAGTCCTGCAAGTTCTGGGAATTGCTCTCCGTGATGTTCTCCATGTCTGGTGACCAGTACACAGGGCACAAGTGAGCACTTCAGGCAGTATCCTGTGCTCTGCTCTGCATAAACCAAAACAGAGACTGAATTCACCCATCTTTCCTCAGTTAATTTCTACAAATTATCTCTGCATGTAGGGGATTGACAGTTATTCTTCATATATTATTTAGTGGCTTTATCCTTTATGAAAACATTACAGCAATTTGAATGATATTCAAGCCAGGACAGTTTACTGCAGGATAGGCCTGCAGTAGCAAAGTCTTCCATCTCCCCTGTTAGATGTGCAAACTTAGGATGTGCCTGGGATCCTAAGTCCTTCGTTTGCAGTTACCTGTCGGCATTTTTCAAGGAAGTAAAGCAATGCCTGAGCCACTGGAGGTGGTCCAGACTTGCCAGGCTTCTGACAGTGAAATAAATATCTGTTATATGTCCAGTGTATTTACTCTCAAACTTTAGGCAAGATAAGTCAGACAGTGAGAAATAATGCTGATTATGCAAAGAAACATTCAAGACAAAAGGATCACTTTCGAAGAATTTAACTGTTTGGGAGATTAGCATTATCGATCACTTGCTTCCCACACAGTCTACAGATGATTTTGGAATCCTGAAACTATTTTTCTCCCTTGTCTTGTATAATTACCAGAACAAGGAATAATCTAATTAAAAGACAACAAGGATGTGTTGTAATTGTTCTAATAAATTATGCAAATATATAATTCATGCAGGAATTAATTCAGAAGATTGACAGCTGTTCCTTCACTGTCACACTCTTAAATGTTATTTCTTCTGAAAGATAACTTATGATAGCATAGCTAATTATTCAAAATATGCTGGGGGTATAACAGTTTCATCTTCCATATAGTAAAATGGAGTGAAGGATCACGCTTTGACTTCTTTGGATTAAACACTGGACCAAACGGAAGAGAATAGAATAAAGATTGACAAAGTCTAAGGGGTAAAAATAAAAAATATTGTTGCAATGACTTATTATTGTTAAATATAGTTTAATTTATTTTCATTGTCTGGGTATTTGCCTCTCTCTCTCTCTCTCTCTCTCTCTCTCTCTCTCTCTGTATGTGTGTATGTATATATACCATGTGCATGTCTGGTGCCTACAGAGGCCCAAAGAGACCACTGGGTCCCCTGAAACTGGATTTACAGATGTTTGTGAGGGACTCTGGGATGTTGGGAACTGAACCTAGGATCCTGGTACAGCAGCAAATGCCGTCTCTCCAGCTCCTAGATTTTATAGATGTGTTTGTGTGTGCATCTCTGCATGGTGCTTGTGCAGCTTCTCATAGAGGCCAGAAGAGGGTGTCAGATCACATGAACAAGAAAGGTCTGAGAGGTTCAATCTGGATTCTGGGAACTGAACTTTGATCCTCTGGATAAACAGCACTGTACACACTGACTGCACTGTACACACTGACGGCACTGTACACACTGACACTATACACACTGACACTGTACACACTGACACTGTACACACTGACACTATATACAATGATGGCACTGTACACACTGACACTGTACACACTGACTGCACTGTACACACTGACAACACTGTACACACTGACACTGTACACACTGACAACACTGTACACACTGACACTGTACACACTGACACTGTACACACTCACACTGTACACACTGACACTGTACACACTGACTGCACTGTACACACTCAAGTTCAGAGTCTCACAGCTGCCTATAACTCCAGCTCCAGGAGGATCTAATGCCCCTGGCCTCTGAGGGCACCTGCTCTCACATGCACATGAATACATCATTTAAAAATAATAAAAGCAAATTTTAAATAAATATAAATACATGAATAAATAGAATAAATTGAAGAATCTGATTTCAAAGTGTAGATTAAAATCAGTCCCCAAAGGGAATCTTGTCACCTTATTTTAGTTTATTTTAGTGTGTGTGTGTGTGTGTGTGTGTGTGCGCGCACGTGTGTGTGTGAGTGTATACATTTAGGCATGCACATACTCGTGAGGCCAGAGGTTTATGTAAGGCATCCACCTTTACTGTCCTCCAGCTTACTTTTTGAGACAGAGTCTTACATTAAATCTAGAGATCAAGACTAGCTGGCAGCAAGGTCTGGGATCTTTCTGTCTTTGCCTCTCTGTTTTAGGATTATAGACATGGGTCGCCTTTTTACATACATGACAGCTTTTACATAGGGGACAGCTTTTTACAGAGATGACAGCTTTTACATATGCATTGCAGAGTTGAGCTCAGGCTCATACTTGTACAGCACATGCCTTAATGACTATGCCATCTCCCTAGGCCCCAGATCTCTTCCATGTCTCCAAGTCTAAGAACTCAGGCCTCTGAGAGCAGCATGCAGGTGACACACACTTCTTTTACACAGCTGAACTAAAAAGCAAACTAGGAAGTAGCTAAACCTGCTGTTCTTCTCTGAAATGATTGTTCACCAAAAGTTTGTGTCCTTTCCAGTCACATCACTACTCAGCACCTATAGAAACAAGTTGTTTCCTTCCCCGAAGAGGCTCTAGGTCCATGGCAAGCTGGCAGGGGGCCAACACAGAGCCAGCCACAGCCTGAAGGTCTCTGGATACCCAGTACTTCTGGAGAGCAGAACGCAAATTTGGCGAAGTATGCATACATCTATGTCCCTCTTAACCAATGCCATTGCTAAATTTTCCTGTTCAGGAATTTGATAAGACCTGCAGCCCTGCTCTGATCGCAGTGTGCTATTGACTGAAGTCACCTGGCAGACGGGGAGAGGGCATGATACTGCAGTCACCTTACATACAGTGGGGAGAGAATACAAATTGGAGCACAGAAGATGGAAATCAGAGTTCCAGCTTTCTCTTTATGGCCAGTAACACACCCTACCACTTTATAAACTAGATTTTCATCCCTATAAGACTAAAGAGAAAGTTAATAATTCATTGAAAGAGTAGGATTCTACTTACCAGAGGTTTAAA
Organism: Myodes glareolus; assembly: GCF_982192425.1. Classification (NCBI taxonomy): domain Eukaryota; kingdom Metazoa; phylum Chordata; class Mammalia; order Rodentia; family Cricetidae; genus Myodes; species Myodes glareolus. The sequence goes on from NC_142030.1 coordinate 51,913,786, forward strand.
TGTATAATTACCTGCTTTATCTATGTACCAGCTCTAAACATATACAAATAGAGTTCCAAGTCTGAGTGGAGATGAGGTTCAGTACCCTGCCTCATATTATCTCCACCTGCATCTACAGACACCCATCTGTTAGATGCAACTACTGCTCAAACTCAGCATCTCATCCCTTTCTCTGACCATTAGTCTAATTGTGTACATTTCTCCCCATCATAGGTTACTATAATTAATTTCACATGTCTGTTACTCCTGATAAAACCAGAGTACCCTGGTGACATTTCAACCCACAAGGATGCAGTCTATTATATAGACTATTTTACCCTCAAGTTTCTCCTGGCACTGAGGAGTTTAAAACTTCTAAGGACTGAATAAAAATATCATCAGTCAACAGTCAACCTAGAATCCATAACCAGTGAAAATGTCCTTCAGCCATGAATACAGAGTTAATGACTTCTCAGAGGAAAGAAAACTGAGAAGATTTGCTGCTAGCTGATCTTCCTAAAGAATGAAAACCATTAAAATGGAATCCCGGAGCAGCAGAAAGAAAAGTCAAAATGACCTTGAAAGTTCTGAATGATGTTGGATGAATGCCCTGATGAAGCAGCTGTATGTAGAAGAAGAAGTCAAGTTATGGTTTTAGGGGCAGAGGTAAGGATACAAAGAGAGGTTTTAATTCTTATTCAAACTGACAGGATGAAGATACCAAGGGCTGTTTACTTTATGAATGCATAATGTCATATTTAACACAGCTAGGAAAGCTGTGCAAAGCCATGCTCTAAAAACACATTAGGTGTGCCAAATAAACTACTCAAATGTTCAAATAGCTTACAAAAAGTAGAAAAATATAAAGAACAAAAGCAAAAAGCAAAGAGAACAAACAAAGAATATGATACGGTATCTTAAAACATAGCAATTATGTTATAGCTAAATGCTTTTAAGTACAGAGGTTAGCCCAGCTGTCATCAGTCTATAAAAAACAGTGCACTTGAAGCAAATGGAGGGAGACTAAAAGCACAGTAAACACACACTGTAAAAACCTCAATGCAAGTAAAGCAGGAATAACTGATTCTCACTGAAAATCAATATAGTAAGAAGACTAAGTATGAGGCATGAAACAGGAGCCATCACTACAGACACAACAGACATTAGGATGATTAATGGTATCTCAATGTATTTACACAGCATTTGGTCACTTAGATGGAATTCAAAACCATCCAAAACTATTAAATTCCTGCAGTTGATCCACAGAAAATAGATAATATGAATAGCTCATAACAACTAGGAATATTGAATTCATTCTTTTAAAAACATATAATAGAAGAATATTTATGCATAGTTTTACTGATTAATTCAATCTTATACTATTTATTTCTAGTTAATTTTACAAACATACTATATATGTATATATTAACACATATATATGTAAACAAGATTCTCAAATAAACAAAAGCAGTACAAAATTATATTGCCCCAACTCTAATGAACATGGAACCAAAAGATTGTTAATGAAATTATAGCAAACAAAGTTCCAAAATAAGAGGGAGAAATATAGATCATGATAAAACTGAGTCTATTTCAGAGATGTGAGTCTGCTTTGCAATTAAATCAATCAATATAATTGTGTCAATTATTTAAAAGTTAATCAATATAATCTATCCCATTAGCAGATTATAGATAACAAAAGTCCATAAGAAAAAACCATTTAGTAAAATTCCACATTGGTTTATGAAAAGACTCTAAGAGTTTAAGAGCACTTTCTCAGCTTGTTAAATATTAAATGTATAAAAACTCACCATCCACCAGTGACTGACTGGGCGGACCACTTGCTGCCAAGCCTGAAAACCCAACTTCTATCCACATGATAGGAGGAGAGAACTGATTATTACAAACTGTCCTCTGGCTTTATACTAATATACACATGCGTACATGCCCACATGCATATATGTGCACACACCAATACATGCACAAATAAATAAATAAATGTAAAAGGAAATCATACTTAACTATGAAAAGTAGCATATGTCCCCCAAAATATTATGGAAAATCACAAGGACTTCCCACATGGCCCTGGTTCTGACTAGACTGCGAACCCGTTACAGCTCTTGCCACTGGAGGTCATAGACATGTGTTTAGGATCAATAATTCACATTGCAATGAAGAGTGATTTAAAAAGCTGTTGAAACACTTGTGGAATTTGATGACTTTTTGATGTGGTGCTGGGAGATATAACAGAGTTTGGAATTCCACTAGAAGGAAAAAGAATTACTAGATGACGTCAGATTTTACTGAGTACAAGAATTACAGCCATGCTAGTTCCTGTGATGCTGCAGGGCAATTGGTAATTAAAAATCCCCAGACTATCTTGATACAAAATATACAGCTTTAATAAACAGAAGTAAGACTTACAACAGCTTACACCAGAATCCAAACGATCCGTCCAGACGCAGGAGCCAGGCTAAAAGAGAGCTAGTGGAGCACGCTTGCTACGTTTATAGGCAGGCTTTTGCCTGAGGGTGGCACACCCCAAAAACAGAATATGATTGGCTGAACTCCCCTATCATTCCTGGAGGAGAAGAGCCTGACACAAATGGATTTTTTTGACTTACGATAAATTCTGACTTTAAAAAAAAAAACAAACAAAAAAACACTTTCAATGTTTAAATTTTCATAAAGCTAATTTTGATTGGAGGGAAATGTTTTGGAGGTACACACCCACTTTTCTAACCATAATAACCCTGGTTATTATGGGAAAAGAGGAGTTTGACTTGTTTGAAGACTGAAGAGTAAAGATGTTTTGGGTAAAAGCAAATGAGATGAAATACCAGAGGAGATCTCTATTTACTGCTCTTCAGCATCATACAGGGAGTTCTAATCAAAGCAGTAAGGAAACAAAGGGGATAAAAGGCAGACAAATAGGAATAAGGGGAAACAGTAGCGTTTGCCAGCGACGTGATTGTCTACACAGAAAAATTTAAGTGATCTGCAAAGAAAAAAAGGACACACAAAACCAACTGCTGAAGTTAGTGAACAAGTCAAACTGAGTTGTGGAATACAAGATGAAGACCACCATGGTTCTGTGTGGTAGCAATGACTGTGGACAATGAGATTTAAAATATCGTACAATTTACACTGCAGCCATACATGAAGTGTTCAGATGACGCTAATGAACTCTTTATAAAACTTGTGTGCCAAAACCTTGCAATGCAGATGAAAGAAATAAAAAAAAATGTAACTAAATACCAGAACACATCATGCTCACAGTTTTAAAGTCTTAGCATATAATGATGACAATTTTGTCCAAAATTACACATAAAATTAATGCTATTCCTTTTCAAATCTTATCTTAGATATAGGCAAGATTATCCTAAAAGTTATTTGCAAACAAAGTCTCTTATTTAGGGTGACACTGTGACCATGAAACCTCTTATAAAGGAAAGTATTTATTTGGGACTCCATTAGCAGCATGGCAGGAAGCAAGGCAGCATGCAGGCAGACATGTGCTGGAGAAGTTGTGAAGAGTTCTATATCTGGATCTGCAGGTGTCAGGAAGAAAGATAGAGAGAGTCATTGAGAGCCACTGGGTCCAGCTTGACCTTCTGAAACCCCGAAACCCACTGGCACTGACACACTTCCTTCAAGAGCACACCTATCCAATAAGGCCACACCTCCAATAATACCACACCCTATGAGTCTCCGGGGGCCACTTTCGTTCAAACTGTCACACAAAGTAGTTGAAGTCACTAAAACAATGTTAAAGAAGTACAAAAAGGAGCTGAAGATATAGTTCAGTGATTAAGAGCACCGGCTGTGCTTCCATAGGACCCAGGTTCGATTCCAAGCTCCCACGTGGTAGCTCACACCCATCTGTAACTTCAGACCTAAGACTTCAAACACTCTCACACAGATGTGCATGCAGGCAAAATACCAATGAGCATAAAATAATTAATAAAAAATATGTGTAATAAAAGTGGTCACCCAATTTTGAGACTTAGTATGTAGCTATAGCATGAGTATTCATGAAGAAATAGGCACATAAGTCAATGGAACAGAATAAAGAATCTCAACATAGGCCCAAACTCATAGACCCTACTGGTTTTGACAGGAATGCAGTTTCCTTCACATGAACGAACAAGGCCTTTCATCAAATGATCTGGGTCAATGAACAAAAGCTGGACTCTTGAACTATGCTTCCTACCCAATATAAAAATGAAGAAAAAGTATCTTAAATTAAAATGTGAAATACAGAACCTCAAAGCTTAGAAAACCACATAAAAAGAAGTCTCTGGGCTCCAGAACCAAGCCAAGAATTCTTAGTTTTGTTGCAAAACACAGCTCGTAAGAGGGGAAAGGAAGGCGAACACTGGACTACACCAGAGTGGAAGCCCCCTCTCTGGAAGCCCTGTCAGAGGAGACATAGGCAAGCTACAGAGTAGGAAATATCTTCAAAGCGAGTTTCTAAAAGCAAAGAAAGGAATGACAAAAACAAAAGAATCCTTGTATTGAGAATACAGAAAGCATTTTCCATATCAAAAGTTGGAAAAAAACCTGAAAAATGTTGAGACATTTTATCATTTTCCAGCAAAATCTGTCTATCAATCCAAAAAAAAGATTGTGCTCCAGTAATCTAGTGGCTAAACAAGCCGTCCATTCTTTCTGTGGGTACCACCGGGCAAGGAAATTGATCCATGTGAATAGTTGGCTAAATACTCAAGAGTTTGGGTTGGGCAGAGGGATGCAATATCAAAGATTACATACTGTATCATTCCTTCTGGATAGCTAAATTACAGCTTAATGTTTATCAGGTATTAAGGAAGAATGAGTGAGAAGGAGGCGGTTTGGCTCCCGAAGGGCAGCAAGTTGGTCCTAGTGGGAATGGAAATACCATGTTGTATCAGAATCCTGGGCGGTAGAGTTTGACAACATATCATCATCATAGGAAATTAGGTAAAGGGTATATGGAGTCTCTCCGTGTTTCCAATTACAATCTGCATGTGGTTGTATAATTATTCCAAAACAGAAGACCTACTTTAAAAGACAGAAGGGGAGAATCAATTGAAATAGAAGAAAAAAGGAGTACTAAAAATGACAGTTCTGTACCAAACTGTGGCATTTTGGTTGGGAGACAGCCTATCTGACCAGGGTCCTGTAAGGTTACATTGCCTGGAAATATTGTGGCATCTGAGTTTACATAAGTGCACTCCATGTTGTTCAATGCTGATAGAGTTGTCTAAGAAGAGTTATCAGAAGGTGTCCCTGTTGTTAGGCAACGGAGGACTATAATTACAGGAACAGCTTCAAAAGCTGGGGGGCGGGGGAAGCCGTAAGCACTGAAAGCGTAATTCCCATCCCCGAAAGGATCAGGAACTATTGTCACTGTGTTCTAAGTGGGAGTTAAAGAATATTAAACGAGCATTGGAAAGATTCCGAACACCTGTTAGAGCACTAGGGTCTCCGCCCACCTGCAGAGCTGGGAGCTGCTCTCCCTTTGGCCCCAGAGGGAAGGCTAGAGAGAGTGAAGGGCGGGACATGCAGAGGTCAGCAGAACCCACATAAAAACAGGAGGCTTAAGTGAAAGATTTCGTATGGGATCCTGTTCTTTCCAGGTCTAGACCAACCCCTTGGTAGCGAATCCGTCCAGCCTGAGAAAACAAACCTAGAAATACCAATAGCTGTGGCTGTTCCAAGCCAGTCATTCTAGGATTGTGTGGTCAAACCCTAATTGCCCTTATGAACTACTGCTAACTCTAACTACTACTGATATGTGGACCCTCAGCATTCATAGGTACTATGATCCCCGATTGGCCATAAATATAAAATATACTCTTAATTTTGAATGCTTAGCATAAAAATTTTAATATACCATAAATTTTATTACATGTTGAAATACTTTTGATCTACTGGGCTAAGTAAAATGTATCTTAAAAAAATAATTTCTTAAATGAATAAGAACAGATTTCTCCTCTAGGGAAAGTAGGAAAACCAGTTTTGTGCAGCTCAGAACATCATGGTATCAACCCGAGGGGAATAGCAACTCAGGTAACCAAAAGGATACTAAGTCATGCAGGGGGTGTATGTGAGCTTTCTGTTCCTGTGAGCTTTTGTGCCCGTCCTCTGTGACCGTGTGTGGAATCAGAGGGCTTTCTCAGGTGTTCAGACCTTGCCTTCTATGTTGTCTAAGAAAGACTTTCGTTGCTGAGTGTGCCAACCAGGGTGGCTGGCCCACAGGCTTCTGGGCACCTTCTGTCTCTACTTCTCATTTCATCTTAGGTGCATTGAAGACATGCACTGTTCCTGCCTTTTTGTGAGCTCTGGGGATCTGGACTCCTGTCCTCACTCCCGTGTGACAATGGCTTTGCTCACTGAGCTATGTCCTCAGCCGTGAGGCTGCCTCTTTGTAAAATAATAGTAATAAATAATTATATATATATATATATATGTATATATATATACATATATATATATACCAAATTACAGAGTAGACGGGATGTCTTGATAGTCATATAAATTCTCTCATTTTCTGGATTAAATTAGCCTAGACGCTGGAACACAGGAAAGGTGTCATCTGGGTATCACTGTAAGTTCATCCAGTGTGCTTGAGCCATTCCTTTAGGAAGGTCCATGCAAGCATCTCCTGGTTCAGTGTGGGAAAATGCCTGGATAGTGTCAGGTGTAGAGCCAGCCGCCTCTCAGGGGCTAGTGACTGCAGTCTCCAGAACCACAGGTCAGCCCGGAAGGTAAGTACAGACGATGTCTGACTGATGATCTGGCTTAATGATTTTTAGTTTGATGAAAGTACAAAACAAGTATGTATTCAACGGAAAACAGACTTCCAGTTCTAAATGGAGATCTTTTCCCAGGCCAGCGATAGGTGGGCATGACCCTCCCACTTAAAGGAGTGAACCTGGCTCTGTGTCAGCCATGAGACCATGAGGGGACTGTGTTGCTAAGTTGAGACCTTGAGGGGACTTTGTTGCTAAGTTTCCCATCAGCCATGAGACCGCGAGGGGACTGTGTTGCCTGTGTAGTAAATACATTTTCTACTTACGCAGCATCTTCAACTTGTGATGGCCATCCTGGAACCCAGGCCCATTGTAAGCCAAGGTGCAGTGGGGCAATGGTTTGTACCCTGTCACTTATATTTTAAATAAATGCTGATTGGCCAGTAGTCTGGCGGGAAGTATAGGTAGGGCAGTGAGAATTCTGGGAAGAGGGAAGCACATTCTGCAGTTGTGACATAGCCTTAGGGGAAGCAAGATGTGACTGCCTCGCCAAATAAGGTACCGAGCCACGTGGCTAACATAGACAAGAATAATGGGCTAATATAAGTTATAAGAGTAAATAAGAAGTCTGAGCTACTAGGCCCATCAGTTTATAACTAATGTAGACCTCTGTGTGTTTCTTTGGGAGTTAACGACTGTGGGAACTAGGCAGGACAGAAACCTTAGTCAACACCAAGGAGCAATTATAGTGTTACCCGACGCTTAGAGAAGAAACTACCTTTGCCCTTGAAAGCCCCTGATACTGAGATGCTTCTGCTGTATTACCATGCCTCATGGGTTTAGCACTTGCTTGCTAGAAGAAGCTCCATCGTGCATCTTAGGAGTTTATCACGCTTGTGTGCACAGCATACCGTGCAGGGCTGGGTTCTGGGCAGGAGTCTTGTGATTGAATCCTGGTCTCACCACTTCAAGCAGAGTGGACATAGAGGATCTGTGTGCATAACAGCCAGCATCTAGGCTGTCCTCCCACGACGCATGTATTTAAGTTCAAGCTGCAGCCCGTGCTTCTATCTGGCAGAGACTGGACTGTTTAAGATGGAAGGTCTAATTGCAAGAAGTTAGGCCATGAAGAGCATGGGCATGCCAGCCCCTTCTTGCCTGTGCTTCTGCTTCTCAGCCACTGTAGGTGAAGTCCTCCTCCGCCACGCTCCCCCACAGTGGTGTGATGACCCAGAGTGACAGAGCCGTGTGATCATGGGCTGAAACCTCTGAGTCCATGAGCCAAAATACAGCTCTTCTCCTTCACAGTGACTCAGATATTCTGTTCCAGCATCACAAAGCTAGGTAGCATGCCCCTCGTCAGCTATTCTGCCATTTGGTGTCATGGAGATTCCTCTGCTAAGGGTTAATATGCAGGGAATGAACCAGAGGCTGGAAAACCCTCAGCATACAAAATGCCCCGTAATTGTTCATTTTTATGCGTGTTACTTCTTCCCACAAATATGAACTAGACCTCAGAACTCCTCCCTCGGTGTGAGCTATCACTGTAACTGTAGTAACTGTAGGTGTTTTTATCCCGTGCCTTCTCTTCTCTGCTTTGGTAGGTAATTGCTTAGTTCTCATTCATCTTTTCAGATTCTAAAGATATAAAGTCAGAGTTGTTAGCGAAGGTTTTTAGAAGAACATTTTCTAAGAAAAAAAAAAGTTAGCTGCCAAGTCCAGGGATTTAGGTTGTGGCTTGGTGCTGAAGTAATTGGCTCTCTGAGTCTTGCATTAGAAGAAGTTCTTTTTCAGAGCGTAAGGTTGAGAAGGAGGAGCGGAACTCTCCCATCCTGGTAATTGCTCTAAGGGATGACTTACCTTTCAAAAAAACCTACGTTATCGCCGCTGCTTCTTCCTCACTGTGCTGTCTGAGCATCCCATCAGATGTAATCACCATTCTCCTCTCCAAGTTTCCCCTTTAACCGGCAGCTGTTTCCTCAAAGGCCATCACTTGATATTCTCTGTGCAGCTTTATCAACTAGTTGGGGAGGAGGGATCAGTGTGCACTTGTTAGCAATGGACAGTTTCTTTGGACAACACAGAACTGACATAGTCATAGAGATCTTGTGCCTACCGGAGACTTGAGGCATAATGGAAGCTAGTTGAAGCACACCATTCTCCGCTTATGGTGCTGTATCCCTTCGGCCCCCCAGTAGGTTGACCACACAGGGGTGACCAGAGATTAATTCAGAAGGCCCCATTAATATGCCGAGTGAGGCTCAAGGATGAGATATTTTATACTTTCTTAATTGCCGTGTGTGTGTGTGTGTGTGTGTGTGTGTGTGTGTGTGTCTGTGAACTGAATAGATTTGGTCATGAAAACAAATAAAAGTGTCTTTTAAGTCCTGTCTTCCTGATAACTAACTAGACAGATCGTTTTATAGTTTTGTTTTCCCCATGCAAGGATAACAAAAGGACAAGAAGGGTTTTCATTTTCTTTTTTGTTCCTTCTCCAAATCAAGAAAACATTAGGAAATTGCAAGTATGTTTTCATCCTGTCAGAGAAAAGCTTACTGTTTCCCTCCACCAGGCACGGGCTCACACCATGACATTATATTAAGACTCATTTCCAGACACTGATAAAGCTATCTTATCATGCAGTTACCACTCACTCAGATTGTGGCCTTCAGGGGCTATCGGGGTATTAAATAAAAGTCATGCTCAGCTCCACAGCTACTCTGCGTTCTCTCTCAGAATGGGGAGTGCTGGCAAGCCTGTGGAAGGAGAAATACTTTCTTCTTATTACTTTGGTTCATGGCTGGGACAGACCCCTGCAACCAAGGTTTAATCATATGTGTCCGTCATGAACACATGAAAGATACTCAGCCATGACTTTGAGTTCAGGTTCAGACGCCTCACAAACCTAACCAGTGAAGACCATTTGTGGGGAGATTCCAGGAAGTCCATGGGAAGCAACGTAAGGTTTGCTGTATAGATTTCTTTCTGTGGCGTCGGGTGATGCACATCTGCACATCTGCGGGGATTTGGAGAGAGTGGACTTGGTCACTGAGTGACTCTATCAATGTGAATTTCTCCTACAAGTGTTTGCTCCACAGGGACAAATCCACCACTGCAGATAACCCTTTTTGTGGTCTCCTATAGCCACATTTTCTGGTGGAACTTTTGGTCTCCATAGGGTTTCCCATTCCTACTGTGCCCAAGTTGAACCAGGAAGCGCATGTTTTTTCAACACTCGTCACTGAGCAACGACTGTGAAAACTGCAAAAGACACATTGGAGCATTGGTCCTGTGCTAGGAACTGGGGCAGAGTGATACATGAGCTCTTGTGCTTGTCCCTCTCCTCCCTCCCCTCCGCTCCCCTCTGCTCCCCTCTGCTCCCCTCCTCTCCTCCTCCTCTTTTGCAAAGACTCCGTGGCTGTTATATGCATGTGTCATGCGTGATATAGCAATCAACTGGGAAATAGAAACGTGACTTGTCCAGCAGTGTAAGCTGTTAGGTCCATGAAATGAATTAAATTTGGTGCAGATATCTTGGCCAGGAAGGCGTTATTTGTCTTGCGAAGCATCCATGTCTTCATGGAGAAAATATCACACCATTTTTTCTCTTTATCTTTTAAATTACTGCAAGATCTAGGGCAGTCTGAGCTGTATCATCAGTTCCAAGCTATCCCAGACCACAGAGTGGAAAGCTTCGCCTCCAAAAATGATAGTAAAATAAGGGAGCTGACAGGTGGGCGTTATTGATTGCAAGACGAATGCTTCCTGTCGCGTACTTGCCAAGCCCTGGGATGAGTGTGGAGAAGCAAGGGTGGACAAGGCTCACATCTGCCTTGATTGGTTGCCCCTGTAAATCAGCAGAGCCTGGCTCATAGTAGGCGTTTGAGATAATGTTCTATTAAATCTGCCGACCCACTGGTGCCTTGCTGTTGCCTTTGAGTTACAGGGCTGTGACTGTGTTTGTTTCTTAGAAAGCCGCCCTTCTTTTCGCTGCCTGTTCTTTACGTCTCTGGTCCCAGGTCTAAGTCAGTTCTTTGTTTATTTGTTTGTTTGTCTTGACCCAACACATTCTTTTCCTCCACTGTTCTTTCCGCTGGAAAAGATACAATGACAACCAAAGCATCTGATGAGTGTCTGTTTGAACAACTCTCCGGAGATTTTTTTTTTAACCATCTTAGGATACTAGACCCCAGCATGAAGTCTGACACTTACGTACTCAGTAAATATGTCATTAAATAAATGAAAGTAATTAATTACTAAGCAACGCAGTGAGTGGTGTTTTACATGAGCCTCGCATGGCAGTAAGGATGATGGGTCAAAATGAAGATCTGGTTGAGCTTTGTAATGATGGTGACAGACGATGATGGTGATGTCTGTCCTAATTCTGACCACGTGGCAGGCCCCATGTATCATTCTCCTCACAGAACCCCCTAATAACTCTGCTGTGAAGGCAGAGTTACAAACTTACTTTCCAATGGGGACGTGCGTGTGAAGGCCGGTGGCCTGGGAGAAGCCTGTACCTATTTGGCTGACAAACCCTGGGATCCAAACCCATATCTGAAATCACAATGCAAATTTAGAACCTATTTTCCTGAAAAGCATTTCCAGGCGTGTAACCTGGCAGAAAAGATGACAGTATCTTCCTATCGCCTGAATGTGATGGTTTAGCCCGTGATAACTCACAATGGCTTCATTACCCATCACTTCACCATGAACCTCTGGCTGTGCTTGAAGGCAGACACGAGAATGTAAAACTAAGCACAACAGGACCCTTCCTTTTCATGGGGTGCAGCCACAATGCCCTCAATACCCATCCTGGTAGGGCGGATGACCCCTGGCTGTGCTCTGTGCTGTGCATCTATCCGTACGGGTGCGGCAGGTACTCCCCAGCGTTTACCACATCGCACGGCAGTCGTGTAATTACGTACACTTAGGCGGACAGATTAAACTATTCTGTGTAGAAGCCGCTCTGAAATCCCTATTCTATGTGTGGAATCATGCTTAGCATTGTCCAAATTCAAAAGCACAAAATTACACACTTACATCAGGAACTTATTCATAAATTCCCCTCTCTGCCGTGTTTGTTTTCCTGTTAGAAACCGATCCAAACCAGCTTTACAAACGATGATACACAAAATGCTGATACTTAAATACCAAGTCTATGACATGAACCAAACAGCTGAGGCAAATTCTGCTTCCTAGTTGCCTGTGTGGAGAGACTCGGTCCAGTCAAAGCCTGAAGGGTATGGTTGCCTTTCCAGAGTTTCGAGCTAAGGCCTCTAAAGTGAGTGTCCATTGCGTGCATTTTCCAACAAATGACATCAGCTCAAAATCAAGCGCGCAGGTCAGGCTTCTGCTTCACGATGGTGAAATTTTCTGTAGGCTTTCTCCATTGTGGCACCCCCCCCCCCCAAAGACGACGCCTCCTCTTTATAAAGGCAGACCCTTTGACGCGTGACCCCCTGCTTCAGAGAGGACCTCTTGATTATCAGTGACCAAAATGAAGGATCGTAAACCAATCTCACATTTGAAAGCAAAGCTTCCACTTTGGGGGAGGAAAACTCATGTCCAGCCCTAGAACATATAAGGTTAATGACGAGCCTGCCGCAAGGGGAGAGATTTGAAGAAAACGAAATTGTTAAGTCCGCTGAGGACTAATCAAGCATATTGTTCCCTTGATTCTAGAAAATTGAAACAAGCATTTTAAGAAGGTTGAAAAGACACCCGTGGCATACTTTTGGTTTGCTTTGTCTGCAAACCTGTGTTTCCCTCTTCCCTGGGGTGTAGGTGGCTCCAAGAATGTGGGGGAGGGGATCGCTGATGGTCACTACTACTGGTGCTCTGGTGTCCACTGGAAGAGGGCTCTTTGTCCCTCCGAATGGCACTTGTTTCCCTCTGCTGGCTAATCTCTCAGGCTGTCCTGCAGGCTGAGGCAGCCTGGAGCAAATCAACCTCGGCCTCACTGATGACTGAGGCAGGACTTCTGGGGTGCGAGTGTAGGGTAGTGGAAGAACACTTACCTGTAGTATGTGGGGCTGGCTTGTTGGGGTATCTGTCCTGCCCAGTACCCCACAGCAGGCAGGCCCCAAAGAAAATCACACACAAGACTCCATAAGATTATAAACTGATTGGCTCATTAGGTCAGGCTTCTTGTTAACTCTTATAACTTATATTAACCCTTTATTCTCATCTATGTTAGCCATAATGGCTCCGTACCTTTTTTAGCTGGGCAGGTTACATGCTGTCTCTTCGGTGGTCTGCACAGGAGTGGCAAGGGAGGTTCTGCTTCCAGAATACTCCCAGTCTCTTTGCTCCACCCCTACTTCCTGTCTGGCTTTCCTGCCTATACTGCCTGCCTGGCCAATCAGCGTTTTATTAAAATATGATTGACAGAATACAGACAATTCTTCCACACCACTTACCTAGCCTGCCTGACGTCCTGGGTTGGCTATCTAGCACCACAAACCAGGATAAGCTTGCTGTGGTTTGTGCCGCTACCTCAAGTCATGTCAAGTCAATGCCTGAGGGCAGTGCTGCCCCACGCGAGCTTGTTGAGGTTAGCAGCCCCGGCCTATGCTGCCACCTGAGTCCATGATAGGGCTCTGTGGTCCTGCCGCAGCCAGAGTCGTGTTAATGTCCATGTGGATGTCGATGGCCTGTGCTGCCGCCTGAAGTCATGTAAATAAATGGCCATGGGCTGGGCTGCTGCTTGGGATGCTTGGGACCATATTGGTGTCCATGTCCCATACTGCAGCAGACAGAGGTCTGTGATGATGTGCATGGTCTGCACACCAGAGACCACACTGGGCTCCATGGCACGAAGCCAGAAGCCACAAGCCACGCAGAAGTCCATGATCTCTCCTCCTGCTGACTGTAACGGGCAAGGAAGCCACTTTTACAGTGATATCTATGGGTGCAGACTCACAGTTGAGAAAGAGGGGCATAAAAGACTTCTGTGATGGTCCCCATCCCCAAAAGTAACAGCTTAGACAGAAAGTCTTCAAAGAAAACACTTAAAAATTGTGGTAAGGATGCTGAAGTATAGCTCTCCATAACTGATGGCTTCTGGTGGGGGTGAGGGTGGGGAAGGACTCCATTTTCTTTAAGGGGCTGGCCACTGAAAGTTTGACCAATGAGCATATGGACAATAAAATTTGGACATGTTTTCTTCCTCCTCCTCCTCCTCCTCCTCCTCCTCTTCTTCTTCTTCTTCTTCTTCTTCTTCTTCTTCTTCTTCTTCTTCTTCTTCTTCTTCTTCTTCCTCCTCCTCCTCCTCCTCTTCCTCTTCCTCTTCCTCTTCCTCTTCTTCCTCCTCCTCCTCCTCCCCCCCTCCTCCTCCTCCTCCTCCTCCTCCTCCTCCTCCCCCTCCTCCTCCTCCTCCTCCTCCTCCTCCTCCTCCTCCTCTTCTTCTTCTTCTTCTTCTTCTTCTTCTTCTTCTTCTTCTTCTTCTTCTTCTTCTTCTTCTTTTGCTTCTGCATCTGCTTCTGCTTCTTTCTCTTTCTCTTCTGAGAACTAGGAAGTGAGTGTGATTGTGGGGCATGCTGTGAAATTCCCAAATAATCAGTAATTAAAAAATTTTGTGTTGAGACAAAATGAACAACAAGAGAAGCAAAGCAACATTAACAAAAAAAATAGAATTTTCATCCTTAAGAAAACAAACTCTTATGGCCAGTTTAAATCCCCTCCCTGAACCTCCCTCATACCCACCCACCATCTTGCCTCCCCCCTCTCCCTCACACCCGCTCTCTCCTTGACTCCCTTTTCCCTCTCTTCCCCTTTTATTCATGCCCCCATTCTTCTTTCCTTCATTCTTTTATTTGGGAAAAAATGTAATGTACAAACAGGTACAAAACAAAAACAAAACAAAACAAAAACTGATAGCCTTCTGAATTTCTAGTATCCAAAACAAGCTCCTGCCCCACTTGGCCAGATTTGCTTTCAGAGGTTTGTTCATCTCTTTTCCTTTTGCTTTTCAAAAAGCTGATTGATGCAACAAGGATTCCGTATCATTCCTTCCTCTTCCTCACTCTCTGCCCTCCAGTGCATTCACTTCCTGCAGAAACCCCTGTGCTGTGAATGTGGGGTGTGTCCCTGAACAGTGCGTTCTTTGTGTTTTCACACACGCATGTGCATAGCCACATGCTACATGTCACTGTGTCTGTGTGTTCCCAGTAGTTTCTGTTGCCTAATGATTATCTGTTAAGAGACGCATGTGTACTGATGTATGTGTATAGAACCAGCTGATTCCCTTTAGGGGCTGTGCATTGTTCCACGGTACAAAGGAAGTGAAGCTTTCCTTACTCATTCCGTTTTCAGGTGAACATTTAAGTCATTGTGAGACTTGTTATGCTAAAAAACAAACAAAACAAAACAAAAAACATGTGAAGATGCTCTTCTTAGCGTGTGCCTCTCTGTATGCAGTCTCCTTGAGCCCCTCTGCCAGGTAGAATCAGCATGCATAGAATATGTCCTGCTGCTTTTGATAAATACAATAAAAGCCCTGACTAGAATAATGTCCTGATTCGGGATTCTGCCGGGAGTAATTGGAATATTACATTATTTGCCTCACATCTTGGACAACATTGAATTTTGCCAGGCCTTTTCATGTTAACTATTAGGATGGAAGGAAAATGAAATCTTATTATTTTAATTTCCTTTTTCTTCCTAGCCAGTGCCTGGACTCTTTACATTCATGATCCGTTATAGTTTCTTCTTTAAATAACCCCCATTCCTCTGTTGTTCTGTGTTCTGGGTTTTTTTTTCCCCCCTTTAAAAGATTTCTTATATGTTCTGATTTCCTGTTCCCTGTCTGCCAAATGTGTCCCTGAAGGCATAGCTGACTCTCAGGGAGGTCACTCTTCAGATGGTTAGATTGTCCTGCTATCTGGTTTGGTCCTCTGTATCACTAAGAAGCCAGGCATATACTCCGCTTCCAGTGTGTCAGTCATTTGGATCTGCTGTCTGAATATCCAGCATAGAGCGGTCCGGTCCCCACTATCTCCACAGGGACTGACTGCAGTTTTCTTCATGTTTCCCAGGGAGCTGTCTTAGTGATCTTATCTCCAGTTTATTCTCACCAAAGAGCCAGAGAGACCTGGCTACAATGCAGGTCAGTGCTTGGTCCACCTCCACTCAGAACCCTACAGTGGCTTTTGTACCTTGCAGCATATAAAAGCCTGAGTGACAGCGGGGGTCCAGACCCCAGCTGCTGGTCCCTGCTTCCTCACCCCAGCCCTCTTGCCTCAGGGCAGCCACTCCTAGAGGCTTCCCTCCCAGTACATCAACATTCTCCCCTCTGCCTGGAAAGGTCTTCCTCCAAAGCTGTCTTTTTGTCTGCTTTCTGCATCTCGTTCAGGTTCTGCCTGAGATGTTCATTCCCGGTGAGATCTTCCTTAATTTCCTTGTTTAAAAATGTAGACACCTCCGCAAATTCACTGCCCGTTTCCTAGGGCGGAACTCGAAACATACTGCGAACTGAGAAACGTGCGACAACGGAAATGCTTTTTTGTCTGGTAGCTCTGTCGACTGTCACTCTGAAATCTGAGCCTCATCAGGGCCATGCTCCCAGGGGAGCTCTCCCAGAGAATGGGTGGGTGGGGATGCAGGGGTGGGGTTCCACCGCTTGCTGGTCTCTGTCCTCATAGGACATCCTCCTGCTGTGTGTCTTCACATGGTCTTCTCTTAGATATAAACCTCTCCCACTAGATCTGGTCCATCCTTTTCCAGTGTGACATCATCTTAAGCTTTGTTTACACAACCCTATTCTAGTATCTGGAACTGGAAAGTAAGAATTCAATCTCCCTCCCTCCCTCCCTCCCTCCCTCCCTCCCTCCCTCCCTCCCTCCTTTCCTCCTACCTTGGATGGGGAGGCAACATTCTCCAGAGCACTCAATGCCCTATAATCACCCAGACACTTGCTATCCTTACTTTATTGTCTGGTTTCCCCTATGAGGATCTCAGTGGAATGTGAAGCTATCGTGTTCAGCGCTGGAGAGAGTGCTGCCTTGGAGCTCTGGGGTCTTTGTAAGTGTTTGCTGGTGACAGAGGAATGATTTCAGTCCCAGAATGAGCAGAGCAAGTGACATGATGAGCAGCCAAACAATTAGATCTTCAAAGACGAAATGATGACCCTTGGACACAGTCACAGGGAATGAAGGACTGTCTGTGACTATGGCATTTTTTTTATTTCAAAACAGGGTCTATGAAGGAAAAGTAGAAATAGAGATGACAGCGGAGAGGAGGTGACCAGATGGGGATGTCACTGGGTCATTTGTGGACAGTAGAATCTGTGGACCTCTTAGTCACTTTCGTATAATGAAAAAAAAAATCCTCTAATAAATGCACCCTTCATATATTATTATGCCCATTTGACAGGGAGAGAATGAAAAGATCAATTACGTTGACTAGTTGTGTAGGACCTAAACGTAGCAGCTGTACCAAACGCCCCTGTTCTTCTTTGTGCTGGCTAGTTTATGCTAAGTTGACACAGCTGGAATCATCCAGAGGAGACACCTCCATGAGACCTCTAAGATCTGGCTGCAGGCAAGCCTGTAAGATATTTTCTTGATTAGTGGCTGATGTGGGAGGATCAAGCCTGCTAGGTGGTGTCACCCCAGGGATGGTAGCAGACCAGCAAATTATGAGGAACAAGCCCGTAAGCAGCACTCCTTATAGTCTGTGCATTAATTAATGCCTTTAGGTTCCTGCCCTGCTTCAGCTCAATCCCTGACTTCCCTCAGTATAAGATGAAATAAACCCTTTCTTCCCCAAGCTGATTTTGGTCATGGGTTTTAGCACAGCCATAGAAATCCTAAGACAGCTCACTTGTAATCCATTGCAGTTGGCCTGGTATTTCAAAGGGGAGGGAGTTAAATGACCCACACGTGACTCTTGAGTGGATCTGACATGGAATTCTGCAAAGCCAGAGCAGTGTTCTACTGGGTCAGGCTCGTTGTTTTGCAAAACAGAAATCCCAGAGTTAGGACTGTCCCGTTCTGGAGGAGGCCAGATGCTGCATCTAGGAAGGCCCTGGGGTGGGAATCAGAATATGGACAGGTGCGGCACCATTCTGACACGAAGCACTGTCGTTCCTCTGAGCCACACTCCTGCAGAGAAACAAGAGTTCCAGAAGCTGCACTGTGCTTCTATAGCCCCTTAAACAGTTCCTAATGCAGCCACGCCAGCTCAGTGTTCTTCACAAACTCTTTTCATGACATTGTGTCTCGAAGCTGTCCGATACAGTGCCGAGTGATCATCTGAACTTCTTCTTCCCGTTAGGTGTCCTGGGACAACCCGCTCGGTCACTCCTCTGCAAAAACTCTTTGTCCTGCACCCAAGACCCCAAGGAGGCAGCACGCGTGTGAAAGGTAGTGCTTGCTTAATTTTATTTCTTTTTAAAGAGTGTGACCCATTGCCTTACTGTGTGGATGTCCTTACGGTATTAGTCTCATTCTTTTGCATATAAATAGAACTTCGTAATTGTACGTGGTTAGAGCCAGATCCCCTTAGAGAACCTGCCCTCTTGCTGCTTTTATTTGTAGCCACTGTTTTAAAATAGGAATATAAATATTATGTCAGTGACATAAAGAATGATGACTTCACTTTCTGAGGAACAGCATTGCCTTCCCTTCCCATGAAGCACAGCCTAACCGGTACCTGATTGACATGTCGTAACTGTTCTTTCCCCACTATATAAGCACACATGTTTAATAATTTTTATGTAGGAAAAGAAAGGTTAAATAGTCACAAAGTCGGGTTTTAATGCCTTGTGTGGCTTTAAGGATGGCGGTAGGATTGCAATGAAATTAGTAGCAGAGAGAGGAGCCCTCTGCCTAGGGACCTGTGACCTTAAAGGGAGGAGGGTTGCTCTTGGTTGGAGGATCCCCGGCTGGTACAGAATAGATAGTGAATGATGAATCCCAATGATGAATCAGGAGACCCAAAGATTAGCTAAAGTCTTCCCTTCCCTGTATGCCTAAGTGTTTTCACCTGGTGGGTCAGATATGCAACTTAAAAGGAGATAGCTGATGGAGGAGAAATGAACTCTCGATGCTCAGAAGACAGGCTTCTGGTCACAGCATTCAGGCCTGCTGGGAGTGCTGGCAATGCCTTCGCTCTGACTTTTTCTTGCATGCCTTCCTTTCCCATGGCAGTCCTTAAAACCTTCCAGAAAACCTAAAAAAGCTGCAGTGTAGTTTCCCCCAGAACTGTGTGTAAGATTGGCCATTCAGAGATTCTCTGGCACGCCTTGTCTGCTAGCAGTCATATCTCATTCTAGACGGAGTGTATTCCAATCCTAGGTCAACAGAAGGACACAGGAAAGCTGAGAAGTTACTGAATCCCTATGCCTCGCTCAGTTCTTCTCAGACCAGGAGGTCATCATCTTTTTGACCAATCGCATTCCGACATGAATGTCCATTTTGTTTTGTATCTAAGCATAAAACATGGGTTCTCCCTAGTCTTTGGTTTCTATTTCCAAAGTCTCTCGTGTCACATAACACTTTGTATGTCAGATTTTTCCACTTGTTAACTTGTATTTTGTTATAGGGATGTTGTCTGTGATACTTGTTATGTGTGAGAAAAGATCACACACATACACACACATGCACACCCAGATACACACAGATGCACACTGACAGGCATATGCATTGGCTCCACAATTTCAGTCTGGTCATTTCCCCAGCATGTAGTCAATGAGCTACTCTATTTTATTTGATTTTTTAATTAACTAATTAATTAACTTATGTATTTATAGGCAGGGTTTTTCTATATAACACAAATTGGCCTCAAGCATGCCTGGCCTTCATTTCACTATCTGCCTGAATTCTAGGATCTCAGGCATTTGTACGACTCTTGTCAGGCTATGCTCAGTTAACCTTGCTTTCATATATGCTCCTGTTCCTCCCTGTCATTCCTCTTCATGCTCCCTCCTTTAACAACATCTTCATGTCTATGTCTTTGCAAACTGTGTGTGTGTGTGTGTGTGTGCGTGTGTGTGTGTGTGTAAATTGACCAACTCCATGAACCAAAAGACAAAGACACCACCCACTTTGACTTGCTTCTGGTTAACCCTGTCTCCTAAATCTACTTTATCTTGTGCACCAATTTGCCCCTGGCTCTGCCTGCCTTCCCATCATTCCTCAAGCCTTTGACATCCATGGCTTTATGTGAAGTTCATCAAATTGGCCAGAACTGCCTGGAGAGTTTGTATTGCTATCGGACATTGCTTTGTCATGTAAAAGCCTTCAATGAATACATGGTAGGGTGTGTTGGGGCTACCACTTTTACTTCCTAATGCATCCAACTTCTTGGTAGATTCCCTGCCTATCTAGAGAGCCTACCTACAAAGCAGAAGAGAAATGTGGTGAAACTGGGAGGTGGTCGTGCATGCCTTTAATCCCAGCACTGGGGAGGCAGAAGCAGGTGGATCTCTGTGAGTTTGGGGCCAGCCTGGTCTACAAGAACTAGTTCCAGGACAGGCTCCAAAGCTACAGAGAAACCCTGTCTCGAAAAAAAAACAAAGCAAAACAGCAGCAACAACAACAACAACAACAAAGGAAAAGGAAACACAATGGACTGTGAACTTTGAGCATAGCCATTTAGCCTTCAGTATTTTTGTTGTTTGGCGTCTTAACCCTTGAAGTAAGTCTCTTAAAAATGAAAGCCTGCAATTTTTTGAAAGAGTAATTAAAAGTGACTGATTTTCAAATTTAGAGACCTCACTTATTTCTCTGTGCTTAGAAAGACTTCTCTTCTTCTCCCAACAATAAAAGACAGTGCCTAATAATTTCAAATACTTCCCCTCTGTTGTTTCTGCATGATTTTTTTTTTCTGTTTGATGTTTGATCTTCGTCAGCCTGCCTAACCTCTCTGAACTCTGGTTTCTTCCCCGATGAAATGAAACTAATCTTAGGAATTGTTTCCTAGAATGGTTATGAAAGATTAAAAGATAATTTATGTTAAGTGGTTAGGAGGATATCTTCCACGAAGAAGCTTTCAAGACATGGTACTCATAACGACTAATGGTCAAAGCATGGCTGTCACTAATATGCATGAGAGTAGATGTTCACTTAGTATTGAAGGATTTTCAATATTTCCTTTCTCTTAGAATATTACCTCTGATTATGTCTATGTGGTAGATGTAGAGATGTCTAAAGCCACAAAAGTATCACCGAATAACATGGCCAAGTGCCACATGGATACAACTTGGAAATATGGGCGGTGCAGAACTCACTGATTTGAGATTAAATGCTGCCGTGTCTATGTGACATTTTAGTGTGTAAGCTGTGGGTTTAGTCCAGTCTCCTCATATGCTTGGCAAGATGGTCAAAGGAGCCCAGGCCTGACTTCTACTTCTCGATAGGACCAAAACCAGGTTTTTCCAGATGAGATACTGGGTGAAGGTTAAGGAATCATTCGGAAATACAAGAGAAGATTTCCTCAGTGTTTTCTCTACACTCTAGAGTGTTGTCTCTACATCTGCTTCTGGTGTGACCATGAAAGCTCTACTAGGCCAGACATGACCAGAGGTAGCCATTATAGTATAGACCTGCCCCCCCCTTCCTGAAGGCAGGAAGAATAAAAGTACACAGGTTTTGCAGAGCTGTAGTCCACAACTTGAAAGCTGAGTTCCCATCTTACAGTGTTTACTGTGAAAGCCAGGTTGACTGCAGTGAGTTTGAGGCCAGCCTGGTCTCCACAGTGAATTCCAGGCCGGCCGGGGTTGGGGGTGGGAATAGTAAGACCTTGTCTGCAAAAGATAAAGAAAAGAACCAAACCTGGAGCTGCCTCCCAAGACCCTGTTCATTTAGTTCTGTTTAGCTAATCTACTTGCCTATCAAACAGATCAATATTCCCTGGAGAATAAGGCAGAAACTGCCCTTCCTCCTTACCGCTTACATTCATTCATTCACACGCCACAACCTCAGATTCCACGACACATAAGGAACTAAGAAAATGGGATCAGTTTTGAAAAGAATAGGCAATTATATGGCATTTCTTCCAAGATGGGTCAGATTTGGACTTTCACTGATGGAGAGCAGTCTCTGTTGAAATCAATATTTCCTGAGTGGCCTTAGAGCATGTGGAGGTGACCAGGACAAGTACCAGGAACCCTTACGATAGAGCCGTGACAATTTTCTGGAGCACAGGGAAAAAAAAAAAAACTATTTAAATGCCTGAACAGTGAAAAAAGAGCCAAGGCTCCGGTAACTGTGCTACAAAATTTAGCATAACTACTATACATGGAATTGGAGTCACGGCAGAAATAGAATCATGCGGAAAGTACGTTTGGAAAATAATGACATATTTTCACATATTATGAAATACTTAAATCCGTGTCCTAGCATAAGTGGGATGATTCTAAGGAATTTGCGCCTCTGCCCTTCTCATTTAAACATCGGACAGTGACGGGTAAGAGGGGCCTTCATAGGAACCGCAGTATGTTCAGGGAAATGTTGATTCAAGTGAGCACTTCCTCCTTTTCAGAATAGACAAAGGGTAGAAAAAAATGATGGTTTAATGGTTTTTATTGGCATGTATCTATTTGTGGTACGGGGTGGGTAAAGATGATTTGTGTATATATGGTACACATGGGAAGCCAGAGGACAGGCAGTAGGAGATGGCCCTTTCTTCAACCACATCGGTCCTGGGACTTGAACTCAGATAGTCCGGCATAGCTGTAAGAGCCTTTTCCTACTGGCTATCTCACCAGCCTAAGAAAAATGTTTTTAAAGTAAAGAGGGGATAGAAAGACAGTAAGAACGTATACCAAAGAACCGTGTTATTTGCATAGCTAAACTGTGCTTTCAGCATGGAGACAAAGGCATTTTTAGATACAGAAAAGCACAGAGGCTTTGTTTCTGAAAGACTCAAGAGATGTCAAAGAAAGCTGGAGCCTGGAGCGAGGCGCACCAGAGAGGACCTGAAATGCTCAAGATGAAATAAATATATTGGAATCGCCAATACAAATGGCTCATTTCCCGTCTTACAATCTCTACAATATATAGAACAAGAATGACAGCATTGTCCCGTGGGGATCATGATGTAATGTGTATCTGTAGTCCACGTGACAGTCATAGCATCGAAAGTGCAGTTGATAAGCAGATTTATGTAGGTGCAACATTTTCAGATTTTATGTGAAAGTAAGCCAAATAATGATCAAGAATATTTATTTTAGTCCCCAGAACAAGCAATACAATATGTGGTCAATTGATAAACTATAATCTCACATTTTTTTTTTTAAAGGCGAGGTCTCACTGTGTAGCTCTAGCTGACCTGAAACGTAAAGTGTACACCAGGCTGGCATCGAACTCACAGAGAAACTCTTGCCTTGCTTTTTAAAACCAATGCAATAATATTGGAAAAGAGAAACAGAGGAGCAAGAAATAGAGACTCAAACAAAATGAATGAAGCTCTACCACTAAATGCAAGCATCAACCATTATATCATTAGTGGACCCTGTACATTTTAGTTAAAAGGCAGAGGTATAAGAATACACTTAAAAATAATGAACATCAGTGCTGTATTGAGAGATAACCTTTAAATATAAAGATATTCGTAGGCTTGAAGGGAACTGATAGAGAAAGGAATGCTGTAGAAATGGTCAAAGACACGCAGAGTGCCTTCCTAAATATCAGACAAATGAAACTCTAGGGCAAATAGATTACCAGAGGGCAAGTATTTGGCAATAACAAAAGGGTCATTGTGTCAAGAAGACATAACAGTTATCGGTGAATATGTACCTAATAAGATCCCAAGTGAAATCTGTTTGTGTTTTTTAAGTGTGGGATCCTTGGAGGACTCAGTTGTAGTCAAGAGCCATGCATGTCTCATCTGTTTAAGGACTAGCCAGGCTAACTGGAGTTAGCATAGGTGTAGAAAACAAAGTCATTAGAAGGTATAGTGACCTCGGGGTAACTAACAGCTTATGTCTTCCTTCGTCGTGTTTTCAATAGCTGTTTACCTCATGCAGTGTATCATGGGTTTGACCATGTTCCACAGTCTAGAATACAGATGGATACCTTGTAGTTTAAGCCTACAGTGCTCCTATTAAATTTAATTAAATTAGATGTTAGGCTCATTCCAGCTGCTGTCCTTACTATATTCCTTATTTAAATATTTTGGACCCAGCCCTGCTGACAATAACTCTATAAATTCTTTGTATTTCCTGCCTTGCAGTGGAGCTCTCTGTGGCTCAGGTAGGCTTGGTGTATTCCCCAAAGCTGTGAAATTGATGGGTATCAGTGTTCAAGTCCGAGTTCGCCTGTAAAGCTTTCCCCCTGCATCACACCCCCCCTTCTCTGTTTTTCCAGAGTATGCACACGTAGAAGTGAAGTAGCCCTCAACAGACTCCCCCGAGCACAAAGGAACATCTTGGTGGTATGTTTGGCCATACTCTCGCTGTGACCAATGCCAGGAAATATGAGGAAAAGCTTGCTTTTCCACAGAGAGATAGACCTGCGGCAATGGCCCAGTTGCAGATGAACTGTACACTGAGCTGTGAACCTGTATATCACATAACTCTGACGCATCTGTGTATTTCCCCATGTTTAGAATAAGAACGAAGGACAGTGGGACTCTTTCCTAGATTGCCCTCACCTATGACACGAGATGGAGCTAGCTGGTGCTGATCCATGCTGAGCCAGGGAGCTTCGGAGGGGTACCAGTTTCTAAGGGATGTGTGGGGTCTCCGTATTGGGTTGGCGTTCTGGCTAGCTGTGCTGCACTTTGCATCTAAAGCGATGAGCAGGCAGAGTTTTCTGTGAGACTAAGCACGAAATGCTACCCTGATTGATTTGGGAGATGTTTTCTCTGAATCATTACAACAATCTAAGGATAATTTTATTGTCTCATATTTCTGATAAAGACATTGACACTCCCAGATATGATCCTTTTAAACAAAAGATACATTTGTATGACCCAAGCAATAAATTGCAATTCCACAGCCTATAAGAGATGCTGTATTTCACCTTCAGATTGTGTTTGAAGAACCCTTGCCTGGGCCCAAGTGGCACAGATTTTTGCCATTGGTCCCTTACCATATAAATGAGAGGTTTGCTCTGTGTATAGTTTATAGCCAACTCTCAATAAAGTTACTAAAATACATCCAGTAAAGCTGGAAACAAATCTCCTACCACTACCAGCTAATGGGGTTGCAAACTGAACCTGAGAATGAATTTCCCATGTTTTCTGGAAGGCTAATCAAAAACATAAGCAGCAAGTTTCACATTCTTACAATCAGAAAGCTTAAAACACATCAGGAGTTGATTGTCAGATTTGAATGCTTCTCCATAACAAAAATGTGTATGTTCACAGTACACTAACTTCCTTCTAACATACTAGGCATTATTTCCAAGACTAATTAATCCACATTCGTAGTCATCGTGAAGAACTTGCGTACTGGGTCACAATTCTTTCACTGTGAAATTACTGGTGGCATTGGTATCAGAAAGTGTCACCTCACCTCGACAACACCAGAGAATCTTCAATGTCTATATTTTGTGTTTGTTCTATGTTTTTAAAGATGAATTTCATCACGAAGACTTGGAAAGTGACAGAAAGTTAAGGTCACCAGGGACCTTCAGTGACAGTTTTGTCAATACAGTTGGAAGTTCCTCATCTGTAAAGCTTTTTTTTTTAATGAAACGAGGACCGCCCCCCCCCAAAAAAAACCTTTTTATTAATGTGCAGTGGCCTCTTGTCACTTTGCAAGGAGTGAACTGTCAGCCTGCCGATTACCAAGCACACAGTATATGCTCGTTAAGCCATGCACTGTGGGTTTCTTTGGATTGTTAGACTGCTTAATTGAAAAAATGTGTGGTGTCACTCTTACGGGGGAAAAGGCAAGAATCAAAGGACCGGAGAGCTGATTCTTAACATTTCATAGTTTGCTTTTAACAGCAGCCAGAAACTGTCCTGTTTTACAGTTTTGATTAAAGGACTTTCCCTTCTGAATTTTTCTTGTTTTGTGTATAATTCAAACACTGTAATTATAATGGAGTTTCTTTGATAATAGAACTACTAAATCATTCTGCCAGCAGCTGAAAACCAAGGGGAAGGGCTTGTTTTTAATGCCGTAACTTCAAGGCTTATTTGGGTGTGCTAGCAAACTGGGAAGGAGGAGACCCAGGTGGGTTTTATCTCATCAAACTTCTGCTTCCGTGACTGCATCGTCCAGGTCCAGGCCTTGCCTTCCTTCGTCGTGGGTTGAGCCTTTCCGACACTAAGTGCCCTTAGGCTGTGGTGGTTCTCTGTTTATAAGGTACTTTTAAAAAACCCAATATCTGAATCCACTGTGGACTGAGTACATCAGCACTAAATAAGGCTCTCCAGGGCAGAGCCCGGGAGGCTCTCTTTCTGACAAGTGCTGGAAGGTAATTCCTGGCAGTGGGCTTGGAGAATCTGCTAAGGAAGCAAACAGTCTTCAGAAAGAGTTCGGTGGAGCTTCAGAAGGGGCCAAAGTGCAGGAAGTTCAGGGCAGCATTTGTTGTGGGTGATGCTATTAGCCGTCTAGATCTGGGTACATTCATCTGCCTCTACTGTAATCATGCTTATAATAGCGTCAACATGATTTGGGGCAAAGCTGTCACAACTAGTGCCATATAATGCCTAGGTACGGACACCCATCCCATAATTTTTTTTGAACCTCCATTATTACCTTCGCTAGAGGTGCGAATGTCGGGCCTGACCCTGACAGCCCTAACAAGCAAGGCTCAGCCACCTGTCTTCAGTAGGTCAGAGAAAGAAAGAAAATATCTTGAAAAGCAGGAAAGCATTTGTCCCATGTGGCCACAGTGGGAAGGGGAATACACACACACACACACACACACACACACACACTCACAAATACTTTGCCTGCCCAAGTTATCTTCAAGGTTCTGTCATGAGATCTGAGTTTAAAGAGAGGGCATATGACGTGGGATTCCCCTCTGTATGCTATGAATATATTTTATTACCACTGGTTAATAAAGAAGCTGCTATGGGCCTATGACAGGGCAGAATACAGGCAGATGGGAAATCTGAACAGAGATATATAGAGAGAGAGTAGGAGGAGTTAAGGAGACGCCATGGAGCTGCCCAAGAAGCAAGCGGTAACGAGCCACAAGCCTCGTGGTAGAATATAGACTAATAGAAATGGGGTAATTTAAGATCTAAGAGTTAGTTAATAAGAATCCTAAACCAATAGGCCAAGCAGTGTTTTAATTAATATAGCTTCTGTGTGATTATTTGGTTCTGGATGGCTGGGAACGAAAGAGCAGCCTCCGCCCACAGGCAAAGACTGTATTTATCCAAGCGGTCCAAGACAAGAGTCAAAGTGCAGGTCTCTCTTTATCAGTCTCCTCTCCTGACGAGTTTTCAGAACCATGGGATGCTCTTTCTGGGAGCCAAGTTCTCCCTCTGGCAGTCACTGAGTTTCTCCTAGTGTAGGTCTCCTGGGAAACTTCAGGTCCTGGGGACCACTGTTGCAATGCTCTGAGAATCCAAGACAGAGGCTCATGTTTATACAGAATCTCTTCATTCTTCACAGTGTGGGTACACCGGGGCCTAATGACTGGAACCAGTATATTTTAAAAGACATATTAAGAACGAAAAGACAATTTATTTTGATTTAAGCATATGGGAAACCTGCAAGATCCAAGCAAGTTGATACTGAAATGTCAGCAAAACAAAGTGTTGTGCTGTTGTTATTAATTACCAAAATTAACAATTACTAAAGCATCTACTTTCATAGACAGTTTATGAGTTAACCACTTTTAATCCTTAAGTGTTACTGGAAAATGCGTGATAATTATGGTGAAAACTTCGCTAATTTTAAAATTAAATTAAATTAACCAAATTATATGTAAGCAACCAATTTCAAATGCCAAGTATAAAATATTTTCCACGATTTCAATCATGAAAATCACTTAGTGCTATCTAGCAGCAGAGAGTAGGACTTAGAGGTTGATGATGGCTGGAGGGACACATTAACCAGGACCGCGTAGACATTTGTGCTTCTTGTCCTCTGTTCAAACTTCTGTGTGCAGCTGAGCATCCAGAGAAAAGGTGTAGAAAGTCTAGGAAGGGCACAAAGCATCGCTACAGGACATAGCCCGAAGTAAAGGATCAGCAGTGGAGGTGATTTTGTTTTTAACTTTTTACTCTTATTTCTTTCATTTTGGGGGTTCACTACCCGGCTCACAAATACATCACATGAAGGCTTATTCTTTCTTATGAATGCCCGAACTTAGCTTGTCTTGTTTCTAGCCAGCTTTTCTTAACTTAAATTATCCCATCTGCCTTTTGCCTCTGGACTTTTATCTTTCTCTATTCCATATACCTTTCTTTCTTACTCTGTTGCTGGTTGTGTAACTGGATGGCTGGCCCCTGATTCCACCTCTCTGTCTTCTTTTCTTGTTACTTGATCCCCTTTCCCAGATTTCTATTTATTCTCTCTGCCTGGCAGCCCCACCTATCTATCCTTTCTCTTGCCTCACTTGCTCTTTATTAGACCAATCAGATGTTTTAGACAGGCAAAGTAACAAAGTAACACAGCTTCACAGAGTTAAACACACCCAACATAAAAGAATGCAACACATCTTTGCATCATTAAACCAATGTTCCACAGCATAAACGAATGTAACATACATTAAAATAATATTTCACAGCAGGAGGGGAGGTGTCAGAGAAGGGAAGAGGAAGAAGAGGTATATGAAGAAACAAAGACAGGTAAATAAGAAAATGCCATTTGGAACACATTATTTCTCATGGTAACTAAAAGTAACAATAATAAAATAATGGATATTTAGTTGTTCTAGGCTTTATTCTCATGGACAAAGTTTTTAAATATATACAAAAGCAGGCTTCAGAATATGTACTTGAAATTAAACATGATTTTTCACCTTTCTGCTTAAGAAAGCTTCAAAAGATAAAAGAAAATTAGAGTATTTTAAGGCACACATCCCATTACCCCTAAGCCTCTAACACTTGCATCCATGTTGGACCCGTCAGTAAACATAAGGGGTTTAAACATGAACGTGATATGGTACTCTGTCTCTCACACAGGATGTGCCCCTTAGTGTTGGCAAGGACAGTGTGAACCGCACAGGGCTGGGATGAAGGTAATTTAGTCCTGAAGGCAAACCCATGCTCAGAGGAAGTGTGTCCATCCTCCATACTGTATTCACATTTTGGATTCGGAAGGAAATGAACTGTCATTCTCAGGATCCCCTGATCCCCGGGAGAGTCCTGCTGTGGGCTCTTCGCTGACGTCTGAGTGACAGATTTATCTACCAAATAAAATGTGTCAATTTAAACGTTCTAAGAGAAAAAAGTAAGCAAATATGGTGGGAGCTGGGAACCACTTGCTGACACATAAGATGTACTTCCAGAATTAGCGACTAAGGCCCGTGTCACAGCATCTGAGTTTGGAAGCAAACACATGAGCTGGATGGTTCACCGCTACATGTAATTTTAGCTCCAGGGGATTTGCCACCCTCTTCTGGCCTCTGTGGCCATGTGTACTCATGTGCACACACACACACACATACACACACACACACACACACACGTGCGCGCGCGCGCGCGCACACACACTTTAAGACAAAACCCATGAGAAAGTCACATGATCTGGTACAAATGGTGTCTGCTGATGAGAGCAGTTGAAATTTGCAGTGGCTCAGGACAGAACAGGGCGTAAGAACTTGTTCAGATTTCTCAGGTCTTCGTGAAACTCCTGGTCCACCGTGAGAAATCAAAGACTTGGATGAACTGTGGCCTAGCGCCAGAGTGAGCTTGGGTTCTCTGATACCCACAAGAGTTTGTTTAGAGTTTTCTGTTTGGGGAGACACTGGACTTTAACAGGAGCCAATATTCCCTCGGCTCTTGCTAGGGCTGCTGCTGTCCTGTCTATGAGAGGATCCGCCGAAACCCCTTGCTCAAAGCGTGTTCTAAAGACAGTGTTGTGACGTATTTGTCTTCAGTTTCTTGCCTTTGTTTCCTGCGAGAGTGTGAGGCTGCTTCAATGTCAGCAGTTTTGCTAACACAACGAAGATTTTTCTCACTTGAGGCTCCGAATGCCTTCTGGGTTAGTTCACCTTGAGTATTAAACACTTCCCTGTGTGTGTTTTACTGTTGTTGACTGACATATGCTCTGCTTTACAAATTGATCTCCATTACTTCATTACTGTATTTGGAGGCAGAGTCTTTAAAGAGGTGATTG
This sequence comes from Myodes glareolus, assembly GCF_982192425.1. Taxonomy (NCBI): domain Eukaryota; kingdom Metazoa; phylum Chordata; class Mammalia; order Rodentia; family Cricetidae; genus Myodes; species Myodes glareolus. Next base: position 51,943,702 of record NC_142030.1, read on the forward strand.
AAGTTAAATGAAGTTTTAAGGATGAGGCCATAATCCAATACAACCTGTGTTACCCATTAAAGATCAGGCAGAAACCTCAGCTATGTATACATAGAGGCGCAGGTAAGGCCAGGCGAGCCAAAGTCAACTTTGCCAGCCTAGGGAGAAGCCAGCGCCCCTGACTCTGCGCTCTTGGGCTGTTCATGTCTAGAATGTGGGAAATACATTCTGTTGTGTAAGCTCCCTGCTGCTAGATTATGATCGGTCATTTAGGAGACCAGGGTTAGTTCAGGGAAGAAATTCTCCTGCAGTTCTACCTCTGGGGAGAGAATTTAGAAAGTGTGCTGTGACTGGCCTTCCATCCCCACTCCTAAAACAACAAGGGGGACTTAGAGTCTGCACAGTAGCTGGTTCCTTGTCAGGTAGGCTATGTTAAATTAAATCTCATTGTGTGCAACTTCCTGTCAGTCTGCCTAATCATGGAAAAAGTCGGAATATCTCCTTCTTTCAGAGGATTTGCATGAGGCTCTCTCTTCTGCTCCAAGTCATCCATCGGGTCTGTGCTCTAGCTGTCTGGGGGCTCCATCATCTGTGCTCTAGCTCTCCCAGGGCTCCATCATCTGTGCTCTAGCTCTCTCGGGGCTCCATCATGTCTCTGGTACAATCCTTTATCCCCTCTAATTGTTTTCCCACCTAAAGGCACCAAGCATGGCATCCGTGTTGAGGATCTCTCATACTAATGTGTACCCTAAAGGGTCTTTTATGTTAGCTTCTTCCCCAAACCCACAAGTCCGATTTCTAGTACATAATCTGTGCTTTTTGTTATGGAGTCCAAGCTGAGATAGTTATTAGTAATTTCTACTATTCTCTTTGATTTATGCCCTTCAGTCCACACTAGCTTAAAAAGAACTCTTAATTTGAACCAAAGCATTTATGAAAGTCCTTAAGACATCATGTCCCTGTCTGCCCTACTAAGTAATACCCAACAGAATTATAGTATAATTTTGTCCATCCACCAACCAACCATCTATTTTTTAAACAATTACTCACACTGAGGGCCTACCTCTGAGCCAGTTACTCGTATGAGGAAGTAAAACAGGTGCATAAACACTGTCACCTGCTTGTAAAAATGCCATGAGTAAATTGACTGACTGCAGCTGATGGGGCGGGGAGTCTGATGAAGCTGCTATCAAAGGAGGTCTTTGAAGGAGAGATGGAATTGGCCACACAGAGCTGGCCAATGAGAGAGAGGAATGGAAGAGGGGACTGGGTGGTGAAGAGAGGCCTAGCGGTTGAATTCCTGGGTAGTTTACTGTGAGGTATAAACTTTAACCTAAACGCAGAATATGCACAGGGAAACGTTAGTTCACAGGGCCATCTCAGATCCAACTTTTAGAATCCGATGCATATCACACTGACTCATCTATACTCATAAGAAGTGCATAAGATAGACACAAACATTATCCTTACTTTGTAGATGAGGAAACCTAGGCATAGATAATCATCCCTGATACATGTTGGAGCTGGTCTTTAGACCCACATAGTCTTATAAAGGCTCGCTTGAGGGAGCCCTGAGCATCTCAGCGAAGCATGTGGAGACCTGGGGTTGACAGATTGGCAAATGGGGCAAGGTGTACAATATCGAACGTTCCCTTGAGCTAAGGAAAAGGCAAATCTCCACCTCTGACAGTCATAGCTGGGGGCCATGCAGAGTCCTGACTTGCCTTCCCGAAAGTGAGCAGAGCTCGCAGCCCCGGGTGGAGATAAATTGGCGCAGGGAAACAAAGGTGTTTTTCAGGCGCGTTCGCTGCCCTGTGCAGCTAGGACAGGGTAATGAAAGGACCTTTTCTGCCTTCACTGCCTTCCGGGCTTGCGTTCTTAGTGAATCTGCTACAGCAAAATGGAGTTTGTTCGTTGCGTGTCATCTGAGGGTGGCAATTAGTCGCATGTGTTTGGGAGGGTGCCAGCCCCTGGGGCGCCAGACCTCAGTGCAGGAGCCACTGTTTGTCATGAATTAGTCTTTAAATACAAGCAAGTTTTTTAAAATGGAGCATGCTAATTTGGGTTTTTGCTAACCCCTTCGGAAGAAGGCTCGGCCTGTTCGGTGCCAGCTGGCCGAGTTGGCACTTAGAGAGAAACTGGGTCCCTACCAAAGATCGCACCGCCCCTCCCTCCATCTTTGGGATCAAAATGGCCCCAGGAGCCGAGTGAGCATGAGAAGCAAGGTGAACGAAGGGGCAGCAGCACTGTTGATGGCAGGCAATTGACTTGCCTGGGGTCCCGCTAAGCCCACCTTGGGAAAGGACACTGTGCCTGCCTTTCCCAACTCGCATGGCTCAGAGGCCACCCATTCAGCGACTTCTACATAAAAGGCTCCCTCATCCAATTGCTTATACACTGCGCCTTTTATACTTTTCCAAGCCATACTTAAGGGATTATCACTGCAGCTTTTAACTTCCCCCAGAAAGAACTGAATGACCGTGAATGGGGGCGGAAGAATCCCCAGTGGGAAACTGTCCTCTCCAAGCCCAAGATGCTCACAAAACCCCTAATCACCATTTAAGAAGGCCATTCTGTTTTTGGTGGTGGCTGGCTGCGAATGGAATGTGCTAATTAACTGTTACTGTACATATAGACGGTCATTACAAGGGGTCCTGTCACACGCACAGAAAACAACTCATGGGTATACAATGGGGTTGGGGTCATAAACTCGGGTCCTGGTCCCTTTGCCATGGCATCTCCTTTTGCTATTGAGAAAGAACAATCAAGCTCTCCTCCGTTTGACCCTTTCGGCTTGCCACCTCCCCAACAAAGTTTTAATGGGAGTGGCTTTTTAATAAAGTATTTGCAAGGTGATGGTCGGGCCTTGAGAGGTTGCCACTGTGCTACAGTTAAGGTTGAAAATGGGACCCTGTTTGTTTTCTTACTCGTTTCTATTGTCTTTTGCCAACATCTCTTTGTCTCCAAATAGGATCATTCTGTATTCTGGGAAGAGCCTTGTACCTAGGGAGACAGAAAGGAAATGTAAATAAGGTTCGCATCTCTTCTGAAGATTGGGCTGGCTTTGGTTTTTGTTGTTGTTTTGTTTGTGTGTGTGTGTGTGTGTGTGTCTCCTTATATGAATTTTCTCTGCTCAGTGGATTGCTGAGCAGTCTGAGTTGTCCTGGTTACTAATGTGCTATACATTAAATTTGGAGGCGGTTTTCTTTTTTGGTTCTGATTTCATCTGCTTATGTGATGCAGGCCCTGTCTTCTTCCGACAGCAGTCTATTAAATCTACTAATAAGCTGACACTTGGTGAGAGTCCTGAGCGAAATGCTTTCCCGACAAGACAGGGATGTCTCACTGTTGCTTAACCAGTGTTGTGCAACTCACGGATGGACACTTTGAATACTCGAATACCGTCGACACTCGTAAGCAGGGAGTTTAGTTTACAAGGCTATCCTTTCGGCGGTTTATTTGGATGCTTATTTAATATTTTGGCTCTCACCAGGACAATGTGTCTCTTTCATGAAGAAAAGCCTATAACGAGCCTGCCGAGGCTTTAATTTATGAGGTATCCTGAAGCCTACAGCGTTGTGGGATCCGACTCGGGATGCGTGTGATTATGTCTGTAAGCTGTGAGTAAACCAGCTGGTATTTGTTCTGAAGGTGTTCGGAGAACACCCTCCTGTTAATGGCCCATGACTCGATTCAGCATCTGGTAGACGAATACATTGTCATTTCCACCATGAAAGTCAGCACAAATCATTAAAGATTCCACAGCCCTTCGTGTCCTTCTCTCATCTCAAATACACCAATTACCATGAACCTATTCCTATTAGCGGTGTGACTAGAACCTGTCGGCAGAATTTCCCTTATAATGACAGTACTGGACCGAGCATTTGAGTTCTTGCTGGGCTCCGTGAACCAGGAAGGTGTGGTACTTTACGTTTGGGATGCCCTGTGAGTGACACCGCCCAGTTACTGGGTGGGTTCCAGGAACATGGTGCCTGTCCTTTTTCCTCTGAGTGGGAAGGCTTTCTCCACTTGTTTTAGTCTGGGGAGGGGGGTGGCATCTCAGCTTTCCTTTACACGTGGCTTCAGAGACCACTCTTTGGTATGATCATGATCACATAAGGAGAGTCATGCACTCATGATGGACAATGTTTGCATTTTAATGAAATAGCCCACACAAAATGAAATACTATCAATTACAGTGACTAAGAAAAATGCAAAAAGCTTAATACTTTTGTACTTTTAATCAGTGAGATTAATGATTTAATTTACCTCTATTTTTACATAACCTGGGTATGTAAGGCCCCATGAGCTATGTAACAGGAAATGACTATCAGGCAGATGGCATGCTAGTAATAGGGAAGGTGGAAGAAGTTCTCATAGGCCCTACCTGGCTTTTATATCTTGGGCCATCAGATTGGATGGATGTCTTCTCCAATGATCTGAGAAAACTAGAGAATGCACTGAACACTTCTTTTGGCCAATCCTGTATCAGCTTGTTGCTTTCACATTTTTGAATGTAGCTTTGGAAACCACCTTAGGGGAATGCGACCCAAAGCCACACCTTGCCTGGGCTTCAGTTACTTTTCCAAGGCTCCACTGGCATCCTGGGTGGAGAGAAGAGGTGGACTGTCCCCTGGTGCAGAAACCTTAGCAACTCCTGGGATAATCCCCAGCTGGGGCGGGGGGGGGGGGGAGGGGAGGATGAGATTCGCGACGCCCCTCTCCTAAGTCCTGTTTAAACATTTCTCAACCACATAATAAACAGATACACAGCTAAAGCACACAGGTTTTTCTAAGCCGGTTTCAGAAGTTCCACTCCAGTTCAGCCTAGGTGCTCGTTTTAAAAATGCCTTCTAAGGGCATATTCCCGCTGCATAGCGTGCTGATGTCCTGCACCAGTGTGATATCCTGCACCAGTGTGATATCCTGCACCAGCGTTGCCTCGCTGGGTCTGCACACCCATACCTCAGCTGCCTAGTATGTTGTATATCAAGGGCGCGTGGGTTAACTCATCTCAAAGAATTAATTCTGCTCTGATGGGTGCTGCCCTCCCCTGAAATACCTGAGAGCTCTCTCCGGCCAGTGTTTGGCTGAGAGGACTGCGGGGACAGTTGTGCTCTCTTCATACACCCCAGATTCCCAATGTGATGGGCAAGACTGCACTTCAGGGGAAACCACGTCTTTCTTGGCTTCTCTGGTGGCCTGTGGGTTGTTTCTTGTTTTTGCTGTCGCCTCAGGAGAGTCCGTTATTCAATCACTAATGGAATGCACATTGCAAGGCCAGATTTAAGGTAAGGTCTAGAGTAAAGAAATGGGAAGTGTGATAGTGGTCCCCCAAAGGCCACTGTGAATAGATAGTGAACAGATAGTGGGGGGCAGGCAGGGACAAAGGATAGTAGATTGGGAAGGTTAGCCAGAGCAGTTATAGAAAACCGCCTATGCTACACATAGATTTGGGTCCTGAATTGTAGAGCAGATATATATATTTAACTATTACTCTGTAGTATAGAAATCATTTTGGAGGAGCAAGGATTACTGTAGGAAAGACAGTAGAGAGGTCTGATGACCTCGAGTCTGGAGACTGAACATGGACAAGACTCCTGAACTCAGCACCGGCCAACTGCCCGCCTTGGTAGTAATAGGGACTTCCCAGCACAGAAGTATAACTGGAAACCATGTTATAAAACATACATCTGAATGCTTCAAAACTGTAAGGCCACACTAGCCTGTTACCAGAGAAGAACATTTTAAGGTCAAAATGTTAGAAAAGGCAAAGCTGTGATTTTTATAGGATTGAAAATTGGCCAAATATCAAAGACAAGCATATGATGCTGTTGTCAGTGAATGGTCTGATATTTGGGTATTTGGTTGGATCTTTTAAAAAGAAATATATAGTTTTAAATTGTGATATATTCATATCAAATAAGTAATTTTCTTATCTTTAGCTCATTAAAAATGTTATAATTTAACATCTCCCTTTTTAAAAATAAGGTTCATTTGATCTGCTAACAGTTATGATCTGATATAGGGATCCTACATCCTCCTATCTAAAGAATTAAAAATTTCCCTGTGTTTGTATTTTCCATGTGTACAATTTGAATATAATGTCATCAAGATTATAATTAGAAAAGTTAAAAATATTTCATTTATTTTCAGAAAAGTTATGTTTCTTATAAAGTGTTGAAAATGCTAACCAATATTAAAATGTTTAAGTCAAATGTACTTTTATATATTTTGACACTTTCATTAAACCTTAATATTCTTATAAATCATAATGATTCATGGGTGTTATCATTTTATCTAGGTACCAATATAAAGAATCGATATCAGCTTTCTTCCATGTGTACTGGAACTTACTTGTAGTCAACATAAAGGGCAGAACTAATTTCTTCCTCTCAGACTGCGCCTCAGCTCCTGTGTGCTGCGGCTGTGAGTCCTGGCCAGATGCATGCAGCCTCTGGAAGTAGGAAATGGAGCTACTGGGTCCCAGTAAAGAAAACCAGAATTTTTCATGATCAGACTGAGATTTTCACACGCGCTACCTGTTGTATTCTTGCTGTCTGAGAATGAGATGACAGGTGAATCTCTATTTTTCTTGTTGAAACCTTTGTGATGCTGAGTCCCATCTACACAGGCAAGAATGTTCCTCACTTGGTCCAACAGCAGGCGCTTTGGACTGTGTTTGATGTGAGCATCAAACCCCAAGCTCTCAATGTGCTTTCTTGTTCTTTGGGGTGGGGATGTGTTTGTAATGGGGAGTTCTGTCTAAACTGTGGAGTTGAGGATCTGTCTAGAGTCAGGCAGTCATTGTGTGAACTGCAGATAAGAAAGCAATGTAAGAGAGCATTTTAATCTCTAAGTCTATATAAATAGATCAATAATCCAAAAAGATAACCAATCAATATTGTCTATATAATAAAGATCTAACTTTAGGTCTTGACAATGGGACGGTATATTTTTATGGCCTTTGGAAATTTTGTAACACATGTCCATGACAGGTTACCAAAAAAAGTAAATAACCAATCACCGGGAATGGTGGGAAGTTTTAGATAGTGGACCTTATTATCATCAGGTCCAATACAATAAGTTAAAATGGAAGCAATATGGACACTGAAGTTTTCTCTGATAAACAACTGTTAATTCAAGCAAAATCTCAAAGCCAAACCTGAACAAAACTCCACAAAACACTGATAATAGAATAGAGTATTTAAACTCAAAGACTCCAACCAGACCTCTGCTTAGAAGAAATCCTGTAGTTTGAGAGACTGAACAACACATAAAAACAAACAACAAAACAGATGTCATTAAGCACCGGAGTTAAGAACAGCTAAAGAAACGGGATGCAGCAAGAAGGAAAATAAAACCAGAAATAAGATTTCTAATTTAAAAATTAACAGAATATCATAAATAAATGTGGATGTTTCTGAAATTTTACAAGTGTGTGCTTGCATGCATGTGGAGATGGATAAAAGCCTGGTCCCCCTGCCTGCTGGGAACTCCCTCTCAGGATTCAGCCTGGCATGGCTGGCTTGCCCGTTCTTGCCACTTCTGGGCACCTTCTCTTGGAGGCTTCTTGAGTAGGTCACTTACTCTTCATCTTCTCTGTGTTCTGAGATGAGACATATGTGTTCCACATAGAATGTATAGATACTAGAAAGCATGACTGCTATTTTATATATTCATAATATTATATCATCTTGTTAGGCTATGGACAGAACCTGGGGCTTTGTATACACTAGAACTCCCCAACCAAGCCCCATCCTCAGCCTCTGAAAAGCAATGTGTAAAGCTTAGGACGTTGTGCAGTGTAAGAGAGAGAACACAGTGCACTCACTTCAGATCACTGCAGTAGGAGCAGAAACTCAGGCCATTCTCGGATCTCACAGTCTTTAAACATCCCAACTCCCCCTTTAAATCCCCTCCTGTCTAGTTTAAGGGAAAGGACAGCCCAGCCACTGCAGCCAGCCCTTCATTTTCCTGGACATACTTAGAGTCCGTTATTCAGCTACACGTAGCTAATGTATTATGCAAGTTCTTAACAACTTCTGAAGCTCATCTTGGTAAAGCACAAACCATCAATTGTCAGTGAAAAAAAAAAAAAAAGAAATTGTTTTTATTGAATGAGTCTCAAGACGGAATCGCTAATGGCTGAAAAGAACTCAGCCTGCTTTAAGAGGGACCTGTATTATAACTCCTCAGCCGTGGGACCTCTGCGGACATGTGAATTACCAAAAAGCACTTTGCTTGTAGATTACAGTGGTGCCTCTGAGTCCAGAGTCCATTGTCAGATGCAGCATGCCATCAGGGTGTCGTTTCTTTGCATTTTTAATCACATTTGCTATCTCGGTCACTCATCTGCCACAGGTCTGTGAGTCACCAGTGTAAATGAGCAAGGTTATTTTATAAATGTTTATGCTCCTAGGACAGTTTGTTTATTCTGGTAATATTCAAGGCATTTATAATCCTACCGTCTAACCTAAATGTGTGCCTCCATTTAGAGCCGTAAATTTCTAGATTGGAGTGGCTCTCGATAGCACGGTTCTGACGGTAACATATTGTGTGGGAGAGAATGCATGTGTACGCACACTTATATACATAGATATTTATTCTCACACCCACGCCAGGGTAATTTATAGCATAGCACACTTACAGGCTTCAAAAGAAAATTGTCCTGTTTCAGGAGTAAACAGTGAAGTGCTTTCTCTGGGTACTTTGTGGAGGGGGGCAGTTTCTCCTAGAGTGGGGTGAGAATTCGGGCAGAAAAGCACCCCGACTGGAGCAGGTGACTCTCTGTTGTCAGGGTATGTATTCCTTCCTTTACTGGTGCTGTGATAAGGCATTATGACCAAATGTGACTTGTCACAGGAAGACTGCATATCGACCTAGCATTCCAGAGAGAGCGGGAGAGCCCATAACATCATGAGCGGTATCAGGCAGTCAGAGCAGGAAGCTAATAGCAACCCAAAAGCAGAGTAGGGAGTGAGCTGGAGATGGGACCAGACTTTGAACTCTCAAATCTCACCCCCAGTGATGTTCTTCCTCTAGAAAGGTCACACAACCTCCCCACATAATATCACCCACTAGGAATCTAGTGCTCAAATGCCCAAGGCTGGGGAAGATTCTCAGTCACCAAAGAGTGACTTCCAACAGCCCCTGGAAAAGTTACTCAACCTAGTCAATTGAGTCTGGGTTTGGAAACAACCTGACATCTGCAAGACCTTGGAGCTTAACTACTTGGCGGCTGTGGATGAGGATCATCCCTTTTGTATGTGCAGGTTTGGGTCAGAAAGCCAGCATGTGTGGGCATGCTCACTGTGGAGGCTAGAGGCCACCTTCAGCGTTGTTCTTCAGGAACCATCCAATGGGAGTACTTTTCTTTGTGTGTTTTGAGTGTTTTGCTTCACCTATGTGTGTGCACTGTGTGCCTAATGTCCGGGGAGGCCAGAAGAGGGCACTGGACTCCCTGATACTGGAGTTAGAGATGGTTGTTAATCACCAGGTGAGTGCTGAGAACTGAACCCTGGAAGGAACAGCAAGTGTTTTTAACTACTGAGCCATTTCTCCATCCTAGACCTTGTTTTTGAGACAGGGTCTCTCCCTGGCCCCGGAATCTTCATTGATTAGGCTAGGCTGGATGACCAGCAAACCCCAGAAAGCTGCCTATATCTCGTTCCCCAGTACTAGAATTACAAATGCTCACCACCATGCTCAATTCTAATGTGAATTCTGTGGTGAAGACCCAGGTCTCATGCTTGCACAGTAAGCTCTAACAAATCCATCATCATGCCAACCCCAGGGGCATCAGCTTAGAGAGGAGGAATACATGTAGTTGAACACAACAGCATAGAAAGTTTTACAGTATACTTGAAAACTGTGTACAAAGTGTAGCCAGTAACTGATGGTCAGACGTCATCAGCAATCATTCAACCATCTATCATCTGTCTGTCTGTCTGTCCGTCTATCTATCTTCATTATATATCTCTATGTATCATCCATTCATTCATCCATCCGTTCATCAATCTATATCTATCTACCTATGTATCTATCTCTTCTTAATTATCATCTATCTACTGTTTTTTTGTTTTGTTTTGTTTTGTTTTTTTTTGAAACAGGTCTTCTTTGTGTCACCCTGGTTGTTCTGGAACTTGATTTGTAGACTAGGCTGACCTTCAACTTGAACTCACAGAGATACATCTGTCTCTACCTACCAAGCGCTGGTATCAAAGACATTCACCACCATGCCTGGCCCCTTTCAACCTTTTAAAAATGAATCCCAGGGGTTGGACTTGACAGTCTATTGACACTGGATAGATCTATCTGTTAGTTCAAGTTGTGTCCTGGGTGCTTTGGGCACATTGCTTCTGCGTTTTGACATGAGTGTTGTTTTCCTGTGTCCTGCACATTTGTAAGATTCTTGAGATCTAGAGCTATGTTTTACTTTTCAGGGGTGTCCAAAGACTGCTGTGCATTCTCTGGACTAATTAGGTGCATCGTCATACAATACTTTCTCGTTGCTCCTTTTCCAGGCTGGGTTAGTACCTATGTAGCCTAATGCCAGATTGTAGGAGCAGTAAGGTGGGGAATTGGGTTAACATTTCTTTGTTGTTCAGTAGTTTATGAAATCGCCATGTGGGGCTATTAAGAAGGTACATTAGTGTTCTGAGATTGGTGGTTCTCATGCTTTTTATTCAATTTTCCTTTATCTGAGGATATTTGCTCAGCAGATGAAAAGGGACGTGCTGTGTTTAAGGCAGAGGGAGAAGGGAAGGGGTCCCCTTCAATGGACCCTCTTCTTTCCCTTACTCCCTGTCTGCCCTGTTCTGGTTCCCTGAACACCTCCATACTCAGAGGGCTGTGAATTACCTAGGATGAGCACTTGCCATGGAAGAAGGAACCCGAGTGCTCAGATCTCTATCACCTACTTAATGCCACCTATAGTCCTAATGCTTGGAAGGCAGACCTCCGGAATTCCTAGAAAAAGCTGGCTAGCTAGGATAGTTACAGACAAGCTCTAGGTTCAGTCAAGAGCTTCTGCCTCAATGAATGAGGTGGAGATCAAAAAAAGGAAGACTCTAGATGTCTATCAGCCTTTGACCTCTATGCATCCATGCATGAGTGCCTGCCTACACATATCTCTACACACATGAACTTGTACACACACCACAAACACATACTAAAAATCCAAACCCAAACCAAAATGCAACAGTGGAACTTCCTAATTCCCTAAACCCATTTTGGGTTCCTTGCTTTCGTCCCAAGCGCCAGCACCCTTCCGGGTCCACTGATGCACATGGATACAATGACAGCTGGCGAGGTCTTCGTCACTCCACCACCCTTCATCACCCTGGCACAATCTCTAAGAAGATGCTAAGGGGATCAGGACTGCAGACTATGTAGAAGAACCATTCTGGCTGCAGCCAATGCTTGCTGCTGCTCTGTTTGGGAAGAGCTGTAAATTGATTAGCAGGGCTAAAAGTCAAGGTACACTTTATTGGAGTCGTCCATACTTATTTGGAGTTTGTTGTGATCTATTTGAATCTAATGTGTATTAATATGTGCACAAAGGTTAATTTTGACGACTTCTCTGTTGAGATGCCGCACGTGCCTTTCCTTCCCAGCTTTGTGAAATCCGAGTTTCTCACTTTGCTGGCCCGTCTTTGACTTTGGAGCATCACTAATTATGCACACAATTTCAGACTGACACTGACATGAATACGAAATATTAATAAGCCAACAAGACAAGCAGTTCTCAAAAATCGCATTATGTGTACTTACCGCCCAACTGACCTTTTCCGCAGCTACTTACATCTTTTAAAACTCCATTTAATTTCCAAGCTGGGGTATTAGCCTATTTATATGTAAATTGTCTTTAATTCTCGCATTGATTTAGAAGACTAATCCAAAAGATCTTTCACCACAAGTGACCTTTTTGCCTTTATTCTTGTGGGAAAATTCCGAAGTAGTTTCTTGGCGACCTCATATCCACCTGTTGTACGTGTGTCAGCTCCAGTCTCTCTAAATCAACCGCAGTTGCACAGTGTCCAAACAATGCTGAATTATCAATGGTGTAATTGTCTTACTCTCACAGCGTGCCTGTGGCCATTTGCAGGCAGGATTTTTGCTGCTCCTAGTATCTTTCTGGTTTCATCTTTACCCAGTAAGTCTTACTGGAAGCTTTTCTTGGAAATAGGATGTGTTCTTTGAGAAGAGAGAGGTGGTTCCGGCTGACTTTCTCTGAAGAACTTTGATGCCATAGAAGTCTCAGCTTGTATTATTCTCCCCCATACCTTCCATGGGATGCAGAGGATCTCAAGATGGCGGATGAGAGGGTTAGCTTCTGTATTCAGGTGTACGTATAGTTTACGTGGCTCTCTGTTCTCTTTGTTTAGTCAATCTTATGGAATCCCTTTAGCTAGTGATTCATAACAAGGTATCTTTTACCTGGAAATTCATGTATGCTGGAATTTTCTATCTACTTCTTGTCATCATGGATATAATCCAAAAATTTGAAAACTTGACCTATATGGAACATTTGAAATAAATTTTAGTTGTAAAAACTTTTTACATATGTGTACTATATAAACACATGTGTGCGTACACACACACACACACACACACAAACACTACTATATTTGTTCTTTCATTCCAACCTGCTTCTCCCTTGATATTGAAATATCTATCAAGTTTTGGATTTATTTATTTATTTGGAGACAGAGTTTCACACTGTGGCCTGGCTGGCCTGAACCTCTTTGAATAGATTAGACCATCTGGGAACTCACAGAGAGCCATTGATTTGTCTCTGTCTTCTGAGTACTGAGACTAAAGGTGTGCACCACCACGCCCAACCTTCTATTGGTTTCTTAACCTGGGCTGATGAGTAGGAGGTCACAGATGCTCAAAATCAAAATGCAAAGGTGTATTGTGAATCTGTAAATTGCCTCCACATTGAATGCCTCTCTTCGATGGCAATATTCATCTAATTGACCCCTATTCCCCCAACCCTGGAGCAGTATCATAGGATCCTGTGTTACACATGTCTCCCTCGGTCTATCGCCTATGCCATTCTGAAAGGGGGTTTGGGCTCTTTCTTCCCCCTCTGTGCTAGGGAGGAAACTCAGAGCCTCATATTGGTGAGGCCAGCATTCCACCAGTGATCCATATCCCCAGGCCACAAATATTTATCACATATATAGCAAAAATATAAGCGCAGCCGATTGTCATTTTTCCTGGTAATTATATTCCATAAAGTTGTCACAAACAGTGAGTTACTGAATACTGAGTCACTGCTCTCAGAAGAGATACGGGCTTAGGTTCCCATGAGCCTTTGGTCAAACATTTTTGCTAACTGATCAATAAATAACCTTGTTGTGTGTTCGCTTTTGTTTGAGGACATCTTATTTAACATATACTTGCTTCATTAATACCAACAGTGTTAAACTCGAGCCTGAAGGGAGCTGTCCATCATGGCCTTCTTTTATTCGGGGCATTAGGGTGTAGACAGGGGTCACTTGAAATACTGCAATCATCACAGCACAAAACAATAAAAATGTTGGACTTAGCAGCACACAGAAGGAGGCTTGTTCACAGGATGAGACTGGAAGAGAATTCAGGGCCCTGCCTGGGTTGTGCTTCCTCGTATGGACCTGTATCTCATGATAACGCCTGCTCTAGGAATGCCAGCAAACCTCTGCAAAAGTATTGAGAGTATTGATTCTGGGGTTACAAATGCATTTTAAATGAGTGAACTGAAAAACTCCTGCATGCAGAATCTATAAATAAGGGGCATCAGCCGAGTGTGCATGTGTGTTGCTCACCTCTCCACACGACACGCATTTGACTCCAGCTCTTTTTCACAGCAGACATGGGTACATAACAATTAGCTGTCCCCAAAGTTGTCCAGTTATGATGCTGGAACCTTCTGCTGAAGCCCATAACAGCAGGCTGAGGGGCCAGGAGAACTTCTCTGAGGAAGTAACGCTTGAGCAGTGGTTTGGGGAATATTGTCTTCACTGAAAAAAACAAAACAGCAAAACAACCTGGAAATGACTATTAGACTCATTCCCAATTTTTGTGACTTTTTTCATTTAGTTGTCAAATAAGCATGCATTTTCCATTTTAAAGAGGCATCTTTTTATTTACACCTGTGACAGATTTTATCTGCTTGGTTCGCTAGTTGGAAGCGTGAGCTCTCTGTGGTCTCCCTAACTGTAGCTAAAGATGCTAGCCACACAGTTCACACACAAAGGGGTAAGTGCACCTCCAGGACGCCAGTCCTTTCTTCATGCTCCTTCCCCCTTCTGTCCCACCCACCTCCTGTCCTTCATTTTCTTCCTGCCCTCTTTTTGAAACTGGCTTCTTTAATGATGGTCACCAGCGCCTGAGGGAGAATAGGACCTTCTGATTCTTCCCAGGCTTGTAAAGGAGATGCCAGTCGCTCCGGAAGACAGGAAGGTGAACACCCAGGCAACAGTCTGCGCTATAACACTCTCGAGTTTTTCCTACTGCTGTAGAATAAGCCCAGAGAAGTTGGTTAAATTAACTACTTTTAAATGAACTATATTGAATTTATTTAATCACTTGATGTTTTCATCTTTGAGAGATGGTTACATGATTAAGAGCATTTATTGATCTTCCAGAGGACCCAAGTAGAGTTCCCAGAACCCACATCAGGTACCTCACAACTCCCTGTAATTTGAGCTCCAGGAGATCTGGCATACACTGCTTTTCTCAGGGGTACCCCCATGCATGTGATACACATTACTAAAAATAAAAATTAAAATGTTTTCTAAGAGGTGGTTGGTGCTGTTGCTATTTGGGCCAGTGTAGTTTTATATAGGAAGGGTTCTTGATAGACTAGGAAAATCAGTCCATTCCTTCATTCCTCATTCACATATTGAATGTCTACATTGTGATAGCCCATGCATGGCCTGGGTGACACAAAGATACAGCAGGCATAGGAAGCTTCTTGGCCTCAGTCCTGGTGGTGATTTGGGAGTATGACCTCCAAAACTCAGTGACGAAAGCAAACACAGTGGTATATTGCAAACCAACTAAACAAAGGAAATAGTCAATAAAATGAAGAGGTAGGCTTCACAAGTAAGCCACAAAGCGTAGGTGAACTGATAAGAATTGGACAAAAAAGCTGGAGACATCTTCAAAAGGTCCATAAACATACCCAGAAGGCTTAGCATCAGTCACCAGGGAAGGACTAAGACAAAGTACACACTGTTGGGTGACTTGTCTTCACACTGTTGGGGTGGCTTGTCCTGACACACTGTAGGGGTGGCTGCCCTCACACTGTTGGAGTGGCTTGTCCTCACACTGTTGGGGTGGCTTGTCCTCACACACTCTTGGGGTGGCTTGTCCTTACATTGTTGGGGTGGCTGTCCTCACACTGTTTGGGTGGCTTGTCCTCACACTGTTGGGGTAACTTATCCTCACACACTGTTGGAGTGTCTTGTCCTCACACTGTTGGGGTGGCTGTCCTCACACGGTTGGAGTGGCTGTCCTCACACTCTTGGGGTGGCTTGTCCTCACACACTGTTGGGGTGGCTGTCCTCACACTGTCCAAATGGCTTGTCCTCACAAGTTGAAAGGTGAGCTATGAGGGATGCAGAGGGAAGAGACTCCTTGCCTACTGTTTCTGTGAAGTAGAGAGATACAGCCCTTGTCAAAAGAAGTACACGTCTTCTCTTTGCAACGCTGTGGTGAGATGGCTCTGCTCGGGCACCACTGTGGCAAACTCTCTGGGTGAAGCATCGGAAGGGAGGATGAGCTGATTTGGGCTCTTGGCTTCAGCATTTCCATCAGTAATGGCAAAGACTTGCCAAAGTGCTGTCTGTCCTTTTCTAGCCCAAAAGTGACCTCCAAAAAGTTTAACATCCTCCCCAAACAGGTCCATACAGGACCACCAGTTGGGACCAGATGTTCAAACATATGAGCCTTTTTGAGAAATATCAGATTCAAACAGTATAGCAATTCCTGGAAAAAAAAGTAAAATCAGAAAGAACTGCTGTGTTTTCTATCAATCATATTATTGGGTCTACACATAAATGAAGTCAGCATCACATATGTTTTTTATGGCATTATTTTTAATATCCAGGGCATAACAAAAACCTACATACCCATTGATGAACAAAAGAAATTGTGATTGCTGTGTATAATGAAATAGTATACAGCAACAAGGTATATGGACCTAGAGAATGTTAAATAAGGTAAACCAGACATAAAAAGAGAAATGTTGCTTAGCCTTCTTGACGTGTATGCTCTAAGAAGTGAGGCTCACATACATAGAGTAAAATGTAATGTGAAATGGGGAGCAGGGGGGATGTGGGTCAAAAGTGCAAAGTCATGGTCATGAAGGACAGGAAGCCCCGAAGTGGCTCACAGCACGAGCAATAATACCGCATACTGGAAGTCTGGTTAAAGAATTGGTGTTCTGGCTAGGGAGTTGCTCAGTAGTGAAGTTCTTCCTGCACAGGTCACGTATGAGGATGTGTGCTTGTAATCCCAGGAAGGAGACAAAGACGGGGAGACCCTGGGACTTGCTGGCAGCTAGCATGACTGAATGGGTGAGCTTCTGAGATTGTGCCTCAAAAAACAAGGGGACAGCTCATCGGGGAAAACAACTGAGGTTGACCTCTGACTACCACACCCATAAGTATAGGTGTGCCCACACATGTGAACGTGCACAGGCATGACCCCCATGTGTATAAATGCAGGTATAACCACACATGTGAATGTGCACACACACGGCTCCCACATGCATAAATACAGTGTGCCCACACCTGTGAACATGCACAAACATGGCCATCCCACGCATAAATACAGGTGTCCGCACACATGTGAGCACACACAAACATAAATAGTCGCTGTTGTTTTCACAAAGAATCTTACCCCCTAAACATGAAGGGCAACTGCGAAATGACACATAGACCCATTTGCTTGTCCGTGGTCATCATCTCATTGTGTATGTCAATGCACACTTTTATGATTTAAAAAATGTAGAAAGACCTCTTCATGCCTTAAGATGGCTGTTGTAACTTTATATAAACCTCAGAGACTCATTTCGAACCCAACAATTCAATAGTGTATACTTGTTACGGCTTCCAGTTCCCCTCAAAGTAGGTTTTCTTTCCTTATTCTCTTAGTAAGTGACATAGCTGAGACTCAGGGAGGTGAAATAACCTTTTTAAAGACATTCACTGGTAAGCAACAGAGCTAGAATTTTAACGATTTGCATTTGTGTGTTGCCCTGTACTTATTTCTGGCATGTTTTAAATTACCGTAACACCATTAGGCATTTTAAGTTACATTGGTCACAGGTAATGATAGTTTTAGTCTAATAAATTTGTTTGTTAGTGTTATTGCTATTATTAGCCTTATCTCTTGGTCACAAAGCAGAAAATATCCACTTATTTTTAATCCTGTCTACAGCATTCTATAAAATGAGAATAGTTAGGGACAGAAGGAGAAAGGAAATGTGTTCAGGATCCAGTTATTAAGAAGGGATGTGCTGGGGACTCAAACTCCGGGCTGTCTTACTTATTTATTTTGCTATCATGTTCTCATTTTTAAAGCTATTACCATTACAGTTTTTTTCTTATTATAGTACTAGTTCATGTTGAATATAGAAGAGTTAGAAAACATTCATGAATAACAAATTTGAGATTCTGAATTCGTCTGTCTCTGTTCCCATTTCTGTCAGGAATCATGACAAGTGTTGGTGAGTGTGTGTGTGTTTATCAATTTCTGTGTGCATGTTAATTTCTAGGAAAACAAAACATTTGTTGTGAAAGAAAAACAAAAATAACAACAAACAAAACAAACCAGGTCATTTGGTTTCGGTCCCTGTCTCCTATGGCACAGCTTTCTTATTAAGTGTATCAGTCTCAGCACGGACTCACCGTGTTACACAGGGCTGGGGTACCACGTTGCCTAGCACGTTCCTTTACAACCACACAATCCCAGAGGACTGGGCTGGGGAGTCGGCAAAGGGGACCCTGCTTTCCCATGACTCCCCAGTCCTGTCTCCTGGTCATGGTGTTTTTCTCTGGGGTAAAGCTGGGAGGACACAGACCGTCAGCTTTTAGATACAGCAATAGCTGAGGGACAGCAGTGAATGACCCTTGCCTTGTGCCCAGCTTGTTCAGGACAGTGACTATCGCAGACTAAATCAAGGAGGGGCGTCTCTGTGCGGGACTTAGTGCTGTGCTGTATGCCTGTAGCACAGGAGATGAACTTCACAGACTTCTGTGGTTCATGGGTTCCACCACAGGACAGGCCACTCTTGACCTCCTCAGAAGCGTGTGAGTGCCTGCCTGCATGTATGTGTATGAGCTGGTGCATACTTTATGTCCAACGAGGCCAAGAGAAGGCATGAGAACTGGACATACAGACAGTGCACTGGGAACCCACTCTGGATTCTCTGCAGGAGCAGCCTGTCTCTGTGGTCGAGCTTCAGCCCTGGGTTCTTGCTTCTGCCTTCTTGTCTTTCCACCTGATGCCTCTCCATTTTGTTTTCTAACATCCCCTCCTGTTTCCCAGACCTTGGACATTTTCCTAAAGCTTACTTTCTCGTTCTGCCATGTGATTTCCCCATGTGATTGCCCCAGCTTCGGTGATCTCACTCTTCCTGCGAAGTTCTTAAGAACCCATGTCCTGAACAGTCCTGACTTGTGTTTCCTGGGGACATGAGATGTAGATTGTTCTACAGATTCAGTGATTTTTCTCTGGGTCCATAATTTTTTCCCGGATGTCACCCTGGACTGACATCGGACATTTACCACTTTCTTCTGCCTTTGGTCTTTGTTTTCCTGACACTATATACCGATAGGTGCAGGGTAAGCTCGTGGGTGAAGGGATAAGAGGAGTAAGTACCTGTTCTAAATAGAACCCCAGCAGCACAGACAGAGGATGCTCAATCATGCCACAAGGACATGTGCTCAGCCATGTTCATAGCAGCTTTGTTTGTCATAACCAGAATCTGGAAACAACCTAAATGCCCCTCAGCTGAAGAATGAATAAGGAAAATGTGGTACATTTACACAATGGAGTACTGCACAGCAGAAAAAAGCAACATCTTGAATTTTGAAGAAAAATGGGTGGAACTAGAAAGCATTATTTTGAGTGAGGTAACCCAAAAAGACAATTATCACACGTACTCACATAGGTGGTTTTTAAATATAAAGCAAAGAAAACCAGCCTACAGATCACTATCCCAGAGAACTTAGACAACAACAAGGACCCTAAGAGAGACTTACATAGATCTAATCTACATGGGAAGTAGAAAAAGACAAGATCTCCTGAGTAAACTGGGAGCATGGGGACCTTGGGGGAGGGTTGAAGCAGAGAGGGGAGAAGCAGGGAGGAAAGCAGAGAAAAATGTAGATCCCAATAAAAATCAATTTAAAAAAAAGAAAAAGAAAAAAAGAGGAATAAGTACTCGTCTAGAGCCCCAGATGTGACTATTTTGACTGGTAAGGTTGAGCTCATGTGTGCATTTCTCAGTGTTTAGGTTTTCTCGCTCTTCTCCCTCTTGGGGATTAAGAGTATACTTGAGCTGGGCAGGGTGGCACACGCCTTTATCCTAGCACTTGAAAGGTAGATCTCTGTGAGCTGGAGGCCAGCCTGGTCTACAGAGTGAGATTCTGGAAAGCCATGGGTACACAAAGCAACCCTGTCTCAACGCCACACACGCGCACGTGGGTACATACACACACACACACACACACACACACACACACACACACGAGTATGTTTGAAGCAAATATTAGTCCCTAGGGGCCTGAGATGCCATCCCATTTTCAGTTTCACCCAACTGTGCTTGTTCTGAGCTTCATCCCTTCTTTATAGCGAGGAGCTGCGGGAAGGCTTGCTTTTCATCCCGCCTGTCTCCCGCATGGCTAGCTTAGCCCTGGAAATAACAACACACAAATTGTATTCATTTAAACACTGCCTGGCCCATTATCTCTAGAGAGTTAATTACTGGCTAACTCTCACATCTTGATTAACCCATTTCTAATAATCTGTGTAGCACCACGAGGTGGTGGCTTACCGGAAAAGATTCAGCATGTCTGACCTGGTGGCTGGCTCCATGGCGTCTGCCTCATTGCCCTCTTCCCAGCATTCTGTTCTGTTTACTCCGCCTACCTAATTTTCTGTCCTATTAGAGGGCCAAGGCAGGCTCTTTATTAACCAATGAAAATAACATATAACAGAAGGCCCATCTACATCACTTCTTCCCTGGAGAAGAGGTTTTCCAGGACATCACCTGCGTTCAGCTCAAATGCTGATCATACCTAAATGTGCTTTTGAAAGTAAAACATTACGAAAAGACTTGGATTAAAATAGCTTTGTGGGCTTGGTCTCCACTGATCCAGTTTGGAAAACATGGGCGCTTCCAATGGCAAGATAATATTTTTCTGTACGGTACTGAGTTCTCTTAAGAATGAAATCATGTAAGGTGGATGAGCTCTTACAGTATGGACTCTGAAGTATTATGATGTGATCCTGGAGATAACTTCACCATTTTTAAATCTTCCTTAAGCCCTTTCACCAAACACGTAAACATAAACACAGTCTGAAAATTTTACCATTTGTTGCAACCACGTAGACACATTCCACGCTAATGTTAGAAACTTCTGGAAAATGTGAATCAAGAAAATTCCTGAAGGCCACTTGATGGAGCAGGTTTGTGGCAGAAGATAGCATTAAGCCAGTGACCGGACTGGTATTGTGGAGCATTAATTAAGCTTTTCTAAGAAGTATCAGCTGCTCCTCTGTGGCTGTGGCCAGGCTGCAATAAACTAGCTCCCAAGTGAATAGACCAGAAAGCCAAAGGGTGAACCGTTTAACAAAAGGGAATCAGATGATTATCTTGTAAACTAGAGGAGTGATGGTATCACAGCCTAATTAGATAACTCGATAAGATGCTCAGGTTCAGCTCAAGCCTTAAAGTAGTTCCCTATTTCTTGACAAGATGCTGAATTGGTTTGATTTACGAGAAAAAAAAAAAAAAAACAGAAAGAAAGAGAAAGTGCCAAATGGTCACCAGGATCTAAGAGATAAAACCCAGGGAAAATGAGATGCTTCAGTGGCTCACAGTGGTTGCTAGGGAGAAAACACCAGGGAGAAAGACTTAATATAGCAATGATAGAGACTAATGGAACGAACAAGGAGGGCTTCATTAGCAATCGGGAAAATTGCATTGACAGGTATTAAACACTCATATGGCCAGGAGGAAACAGTCTAGGGAAATGTTGGGACTTAATTGGACACAGAGCTAGAGAGGGCACTAATAAATAGATATTCTTGGCTTTGACCTTGGGTTAATTACCGGTTTTGACTTGTCTTTGATTTTCACCATCATGATGCAGAGTAAAACTGTTCACTTCTCTTTCCTGAAATGTTGGATCAAGTTTGACCCCTTTCTTCTGAGTCTTCCTTACCAACCCCATATGTCACTTTCTTTTCCATGAATGTATATGTATGTATGTATGTGTATATATGCACATGTATGTTTTTGTGTATGTAGGTGCGTGCCTGTGTGTGGAGCTTGGAGCACAGCCTCCGTTGTCATTCTTAGTACTGTTATCTGCCTTGTTTGAAACAGGGTCTTTCAATGAATGGCTGGAGCTCACCAGTTTTGGCTAGCCTGCCTGGCCAGCAAACCCCAGGAACACATCTGACCCCTGCTTCCCCATCCTTGGGGTCTCAAGCATGAAGAACCGCTCCTGGAGCATTTCGTGGTCTTGGGGATCAAACTCATATCTCCCCCATGCTTGCAAGGCAAAGTGCCTTACCGACTGAGTCCTCTTTTTGATTGTTCCTGGGGTGTCAAAACAAGGAAATAAGGATTAAAGATCAGAAAGGAACACGGTGCCATTACCTGTTCATCTGGGTGCTTAGTTTCTACTGTACTGATGATCTACACGGTTTGGTTTGTATTATTAGCCAAGGGCTTATGTACGCATGGAGACCAGCCACTGCCAACCCCTCAGAAACGTTAGCTTCCAGGCCCACAGATAGACTGGCCTAAACACTTAATGGTTTAACACGGGTTGGAACAGAAATCTTTGTAAGCCATGGCGTGCCTCTTGTGTTGTCTCCCTTCCCAACCATGGTTAAGCATGGGTCCCAGGGGCATTGCTAGTCTGCTGTTGGCTGGATTGAGCCTACCTATAAGTATCCTGCAGGAGAAAGCCAAAATCATGTCAGCAGATTTTCAGCTCCGTGATACCTTGGCTTCATGGAAAGTTGAAAAGGAAACGCGATTTTAAAAAATTTTAAAAAAAAATGTTCCGGTCTGATTTAAAAAAAACGAAACAATTTTGCATAAGAAATAAATCCTTAGCCTTAAGAGAAACTGGAAGCAGCAGCTGAAGTGAAGCTATGTTTGCTTTGAATAAATGAGGCTAAGTGGGACTCTATAGGAATTCATATACTGGATCTGAGTCTTTTTAAAAATTATTACATCAAGAAATATGCTAATTCCCTCCTATAAGATGATGATTAAAATGGTTTTCTCTAGTACTTTGTGTGTCCGTGTGTGTGTGTGTGTGTGTGTGTGTGTGTGTGTGTGTGTACACATTCCAGAGGAGTACGCCAAACGTCCTTCTCTGGCACACGGACTCATCCTCTTGTGAAGATCTCTTGCTGGACCTAGAGCTCACAGTTTTTCAGCTAACAGATGACTGTTCAGCAGACCCTGGTAACTCTTGTCTCCCACACACACTCTTTCTGCTGCAGAGGCAACAGACATGTACGTTCCTGGCTTCTGTATGGGTGCTGGAGTTCCCAAAGCAGATTCACAAGCTCTGACCACTAAGACATCTCACCAAAACTCCTCTGCCACTTTTTAAGCAGTATTCTTTAGTGACTAGCTTCGGAAGCCATGGAAGACACTGAGCCCTTCTCCTGAGGAGATATCTCCTGGACAACTTGTTGTATGCGGCTGCTTGTTTGTTTTCTGGCCACCCAAATTCCCAAAATAATCACACAGAAACTATATTATTTAAATCACTGCTTGTCCCATTAGCTCTAGCTTCTTTTTGACTAACTCTTACATCTTAATTTAACCCATCTCCTTTAATCTGTGGATCACCACGAGGTCGTGGCCTACCAGCAAAGTTTCAGCGCTTCTGTCTCCAAAGGTTCCATGACTTCTCCCTGCCTCCTTGCCTCCTTTCTCCAAGCATTCAGTTTAGTTTTCCCCGCCTAGCTCTGCTCTACCCTATCACTAGCTTCTTTATGAACCAATGGTATCCACAGCACACAGAGGGGAATCACACATCAAACACTTGCTTGAGTTTTGTAACTTCTGGCCAACTTTGGGCATGGAAATAGAATGCTTTTGTGTGCAGACTGATCAGTCCTGATTTGAAATGACTCTGCAGGTTTTTCAGTATATTTGTGGACCTTGCTAAAAAGACCACAGTGCTATTACCCAGTGAAACTCAGAAAAAAAAGAAGAAAAGAAAAGAGAGAGACAGAGACAGAGAGAAAGAAAGGAAGGGAGAGAGGAAGGAAGGAAGGAGGGAAGGAAGGAAGGAAGGAAGGAAGGAAGGAAGGAAGGAAGGAAGGAAAGAAAGAAAGAAAGAAAGAAAAAAAAGATGTAGGAAAGTAAGTAAAAATGATAGCTGGAGAATGGGACAGACACACACACATTACTGACAAAGTCTTCCATCATGGTGATCGAATATCTGGGGTAAACAAATTAGAGGGAGGAAAGACTTCTTTTGTTTTAGAAATCGTTGAGGTCCTAGACAGCCCATGGCCACTAATCACTGTAGTCTCTGGACCTCTAACAGGCAGTCTCCCAGGGTGAGGGAAGGGAGTGCTTACATAGTGGCCTCTGGGGTCCTCGTATCCCTTGTGAAGGTCCCTAGTGACCTGAGTTCCTTCCATTAGGTACCACATCTTAAAGATTCTCCCAGTGGCACCAGAGGCTTACTTGCCATCAATCCATTAACATACAGGCCGTTGGGAGACAGTTAAGATCCAAATGATACCAAGATCCTTTCTTATATAATTGCTGTCATGATTAAAGAAATGTTGTGACTAATGCCACAGGCTGTCCGACAGAGACAGACCCTCAATTATGTGACATCGTCAATACTCTGTCTACTTTTATAATTGCAAAGCAGACAGACATGCCCTTCATTGAGACAATATACACATTCACTTAATTTTTATGTGAAATCCCATCGCTTACCTTACATGAAAGCACTTCCATTACCCCCTTTAAAGTCCTTTCTCTTTTTAAGTTTATTTTCTTTTATTATTATGTAAATGATTTCATATAATTTTATTTCAATCCTTTTCTTTCCCTTTCCCTAGTTCCTCCCTAATCTCCCTGACTCAACATTAGGTTCTTTCAAGCTCTCTCTATCTTAGAGCAAAATAAAACAAAAAGTAAAATCAACAAAAACCCAAAAGAGAGAAAAAATACCAGATCAAAGCAAAACAAACAGCCTACAAGAACCAGCCTCTTTTGTGTTGGCCTACGCTTTCTGGCCCTAGATCATTGTTGATGTTTCTGGTAACACTCTGTTTGTATTGCCCCTTTCCCAGCACGTATCAATTACAAATAGCTCCTTGGCTAAGGATGGGACTCGATGTCCACTTTCTCTCCATGCTGTGATTTCTTCTGGCTTGAACATGTGTAGGGCCTCCATGTTCTGTCCCAGTCTCTGTGAGTACCTGTGTGTATCCGCGCCTTTTCATCTTAAAACAGCCAAGCTCCCATCTGTTAGGAAAAGGCAGAATATCCTTGCATCCGTGCTTGTAGGCTCACTCCAAGATACACGTTTTGTCAGACAAGGGAGTCAGATAAATTGAGAAATGGTACAAGTACACTGAAGAGGTTTTTCAGTCGGAGAGTACGACGACCATGAGAAATACGCAGAAGAATATCGTCCATGTGGAATTTTTAACAGGATTCAAGCTATTGAAATTTCTCATGAAATTCCCTTTTGTTCCAAAGAACAGTTTGAGAAGTTGTGTTCAGCTTACTTCTAAAAGCTATGACACTATCCTGATAATTTCCATCTTTCTACCTACTCTCTACATTTCCAATGGCTCGGTCAGATTGCCTTAGTTGGGCTTCCCATGTCTGTGATGAGACGCCGTCACCAAAAGCCTGCTGGGGAAGGGTCCATCCGGCTGACCCTTCCACATGTAAGGAGTCCATCATCTAAGGAGGACAGGACAGGAATATAAGTGGTGGGGAAGCTCAGCCAATCACATCTGACTTGGGTGTGGCCGCCTGGAGCCAGGTAGATAGATAACAGGGGGTAGAGAGGTGTGCGGGCTCTCTCTGCATGCGCGGTGATCATCTGGCCCGTTTGGACTTTCTCCGGTAGCGTGAGTTCCCTGTTTTCAATTATTAAATTATATCTGTTGTTTTGAGCTGGTCTGGTTATTTTAGCATGCCTGTTGAATACGCCATCACCAACACATGAGGCACGAACTGGAGGCAGGAGCTGATGCAGAAGTCAGGGAGGAGCGCTGCTTCTTGGCTTGCTTCTCCTGGCTTACTCAGCCTGCTTTTTTAGAGAACCCAGCACCTGGGGTGAGCCCACCCACAATTACACAATGTGGGCCCTCTCACATTAATTGCTAATTAAGAAACTGCTCTCCAGGCCTGCCTGAAGCCCGTATTATGGAGGCATCTTCTCAATCAAGGCTTCCTCCTCTCCGATGACCCTAGCTCGTGCCAAGTTTACATAACACCTGTGCATGGTAACGCCCATGAACAGAATCACAAGGAGAGGGGAAAGATAATTTTTGTGACCCTAGTTTATTTCAACACATCACTGTGGGAAGACCATGATTTCTTGCACCATCCTTGCCTTTGAATCCCTGCTCTACCCTGTACAAAGGTTCCCGTGCTCAATGCCAGTGTCTAGATATCTCTGAGACAATAGAAATTTAAGGGGGGAATCTTTGTTAATGTGTTACAGGATTAGATTATTGCTGTATGAATAGCCATGACCTTCAACATTTCCTAGCCTTTGTGCTTCTCGGTTACATTTCCAAGTCCCCTCAAAACCAAAGAAAGCAGGAAGGGCAGCAAAGAGTCAGGAGGCTGGGCTGAAGGATATGATAAAGACTTGAAAATGAAGAGAATGAGAGACAGGCCTCTGCGATCTGGCGTCAGAGTGCTTGGGCCAGAGCCAGGAGGCGTGTCTTCGTGAACCAGTTGTCAGCCGTGTCAAGAATGTTCAAGAAGGCAGCTGTGAGATGAGGGTCATTTCGTGATGTTTTCTTTACACGGAGAACAAAGTCCGCCCTTTCACCTTTTCTCATATTTTTGTACCTCTGACTTAGAATGTAGAAAACATTCTGAATGCTGGCTTATTTGCACTCTGTGTGACAGGGCACATTTTTAGTGAAAAGCATATTTGTTTAGAATTCTTTCGTTACTTCCTCTTGAATTTTTCCTAGTATTGTCTCACTGTCCAGCCAGAACAGACAGGCTCCAGACAGTTTAGATGAAATTCGCCTTTCTGTTTTAAAAACTGATACTCCCTTTCATTCGGCAGGCTGCTTTCAGTGGAATCTCTGTAATGTACGACACGCTCCTTCTTGAAAAGGTGACCAGTCTCCTGGTGTTGATACTTCCTAAATTACATTTTGCTAATGTGGCAGAGGAAGCACATTGGGAGCTTCCTCTTGAGTTCCAGGAGACTAGATGTTAGTGCTCCCCTTGTTCGGAGACCACCTGTTATGACAGCATGGTCAGAGAGTATCCGTGTTCCTGTTTCCTGGGAATGGCTAAAGGCAGCCACTCCTCTGTCTCTGAAAATCAGACCTAGCAGCTCTTCCTTTTGTCTTAAGAGAACCCCACTCATCCAACCTATTGGAGAAAGTTACCTTTCTCTGTGCTGTGCCAGGGCCACTGTGGCTTTTGCCATTTTAAGCCTCCACAAAACGTGACCTATGGCCTATTATCCTGGCCATCTTTAATTAAAGATGGCTTTAAATTTGGCTCAAAATTGTGGAATCAGTTTTTCTGTCATGAATCTCAGGATTAGCAACATGTCCAAAGCGAGTCCTACTAAAGGAAGTCCATTTGAGGGTACTCTCTATGAATTTGTGCTTTTATTCACTGCAACTGAATGTGATCCTCCAAGTCTTCCAACGCACATCTGGGATCTTGCTCTGTTAGCTGGATAACTGCCCATGCCTTTGTGACCCTCAGCCTCCATTTCTGTAAAATGAGACTATGAGTAATATTGACTCCACGACCCATCAAAAATTTAGATGAGGCTACCTGTATAAAAGTGCTACTGATGTAAGGTAACTCAAACCTCATGAGAGATCACAGAGCCACCATATGATAAGGGCACAACAGCATTGCCATAATTCTTCAGCGACAATTTTTCTTCTATCACAGATGCATTCATTTAAGATCACAAATTTCCTTTAAATCTGACCACTGGAAGGCATTACTGAGCATTTGAAAGTTCAGAAAAGCACAAGGAAATGCTCAGCTGCCTGGACCCTGAGCTGCTTTGTCTACTTGAAACTCAGGTTTATTGAGACATTGTGTACCAGTCAAAGCAGAAAGCAAGCTCTGTCTCTTTAAATGGGATACTACTACATAAGCCCACCTGACATCCCTAAGCTCTAGGTCCTTCTCCCTGAGCTCCCTACATGCCCATGTCACAGGTCCCCAGACCTCAACACAACTGACGCCATGATGGAAGTGAGTACCACGTAGGCCTTGGAGCCCAGCACATTGGCAGCGCCACCTGCCCAAATGGGAACAAAGACCTAATCCAGTCAAGTCCCCAGTTCTGGGAAAGTTGAAGGTCTCTAAACGTGCTGAGCTTACTTTTTGACTTCTGGAGTCCTACTTCTGGATAACTGTTCCTGATGACTGAGGTGTGTCATCTCAGGAAGTGTGGGTTTTGTGTTTCAAAGCTCACCCTGAGAAAGGCCCAGGACTGTACTTGGGCTCTGAATACCCAGTTGCTAGCCAGAAAATACAGGATTTCTATTGGCTTGAACCTATGTCAGAGTAGTCTTCTCTGATGGTTACCCCCCCAACACTGGGATTCCAAGTGTGTCCTCTGTGCCCAGCTGCCCAATGCAATGCAGTGCGATATCTCTCTTTGGAGAGTGTGGGTGCTGCTCTGGTGCCTGTATTGGTTACTTGTTTCTGTGTGTGACAAAACACTAGACAGAAAATAACTTTAAAGGAAGAAAAGGTCTCTTCTGCCTCAAACTTCAGGAGGAACAGTCCATCATAGCCGGAAAGGCATGGCGGGGTGGGTAGGTTTGTAAAAAAGGGACTCAAGGCATGGGATCTGGTAGAATTAAGGCCAGGCTAAATGAAATCACAACTCCCAGGGGCCTAACCTTCTAAATAATGTGAAACCTCACAAAACAACACCACCTGAGGGAACTGAACGGGTTCAAACACAGACGCCTGTGGGGGAACATGAACATCCAAACTTGAGGTTAGAGAATGCAAAATAATTGGCCTTAGGTCACGGTGACACAGTAAGGAACCAAGTTTGGGTCTAAATGATTGCAAAGGTTGTATGTTTAACCACCAAAACAGCAGGTGGTTAGCTACATCTCTCATTAACGCATTTGCTAACACAAAAGCCGTGGACGACCAAAAAGACATTTAGTTGGGAGCTTATTTACCATTGCAGAGGGTTAGTCCATGATCATCAAGGCAGGAAGCTCACAGACATGGTACTGGCATAGTAGCTGAGAACTTTGCATCCTAATCGGTGGGCAAGGAAAGAAAGTGAACCTAGCCTGGACTTTTGAAACCTTGAAGCCCACCTGCAGTGATGCACCTCCTATAACAAGGCCATACCTCTTAACTCTCTCCAGAAATCCCACCAACTGGGGACTAAGCATGCAAATCTATGAGCCTGTGGGGTCATTCTCATCCAAACAAGGTGTGAGGAGTAAGAAGGTGTAGGTGCTACTAAATGTTTCTGTAGCTGATGTATGTCCACAATTGGTTTCTCCAAACTTATTTGCATTATTGAGTATGTTTTGCATGGAGGACTTGAAAACAGCTTTTTTCCTGCCCATGGTCACAGATTAAATGTTCCCTGAAACCTGGAAAGGGAGAGGGATGGGAGGAGAGAGTAGGGGGAAGGAGGCAAAGTAAGGAGAGAGAAGGAAGGGGAAAAGGAGGGAGCAGTGGGGAGAGGAAAAGAGGTGAGGAGGGAACACTGTGGAATTCTGTAATACCTAGAAGCTAAAGAAATAATAACTTAAAAAATGCTTATCACAGAGACCTGGAAAGTCCATGTTGATATTTGCTTGATTTTTAACAATCAGACAGGCATTTGGAAGGTCTTTACAATTATAAGTAAATATTTCCAAAGGTATTTAGTGAAAATCATTTGCAAGTAGAATAAGAACTATGTCATCATCATTGTTATTATTGAAATGTAACCAGAGTGAGTAGCGTCCTTTTTTAAGTTTTGCTTAGGAAGAAGTAGAGAAAGAAAGCGATGTTTTATCAGCTGGCTTCCTCAGTCACACAATGGCATAAGCACACATCCCCGCAAGTCTCTGGCATCAGTGTGTGTCTCTGTCTCCCTGTATTCACATCCTATCCCTGCCTCAATATCACTGTGAAATGACTTTGTTGTATGATTTCCACATAGCTCTCTTAGCATTTTTTGCAATTCTAATGCTCGATGGTTATTGCATTACAAAAGGCTGGAGGGAAGGCAGATTTGCATGTGAGATATTTTAAATTTCAATGCTAGGGGTCATTTGTCTCCCCGCCCCCCCCCCCCAGTTCAACTTAGGATCTGGGCTTTTACATACCAGAAATAATTTACAAAAGAGCTCTTTAAGGTGGGGTTTCAGATCTATTTTTTACATTCTCTGAGCCAAATGAGAAAGAGTCTGACATCGAGATCATTTCCATATATTTGAATGTTGTTGTGTAGTTTCTCTCCCTCCTGTCTGGGGACTGCAGGGACATCCTCATTTCCTTGAGCTTGCTTTGCCTGCAGTTATAGCCCCACCTTCTCTGTATTCAGGTCGGAAAAGATTCCTTCCATAGCAACTAGAGATGAGCGCTACCCAGTGTGGGCCTTTGGGCTTCCCCTTCTCCCCTCTGGAAATGCCCATGCAGCCCATACAGCCCATATTTTCCTTATGTGGTCGGTCAAGTTCTCTATTACTTTAGATTAAAATTAGTCATTTATGGATATTATTCTCTTTCTGGATTTCCACCAAAGCTGATGTAAATCCAAATGCTTCCCAGTAATTTTGTCTTCCATGATAATTCCTCACTCTCTTCCATCCTCCATGATTTCCTACTTTCTTACCACTCAGACATTAAACTCACAAGTACTTACTGTGAACGACTTCACTTCCATCTTTGCAGAGAAGCTTTCCCCAGCCTTCCAGTCGCTAGAACCTGTGCTCTGTGACAAGGACCCAACTTTTGTGGTTCCCTGGCCATATCCTCTTTGCTTTTCAGAAGGAACTGTTCCTGTACCAGCAGCTGGTGTTTCTGTGTGGTAGCTTATAAGATGCTGGAGTTCAGGAGTGTGTATGGGGGAACCAGGGTCAGACAGAGAGAAGGAGAGACAGACAGAGAAAGAGAGAGATGGAGAAATGAGAAAGGGAGAGAGGAAAGAGTGAGAAAGAGAGACACACACAGAGGAGGGAGAAAGAGTGTTAGTCTTCTGTTGCCACTTTAAGAACTAACCACGCCCACCCAGCCACTTCTGACCTCCCCCTTCGCCATCTTTCTCTCTCTCTTGTGTGGTTGTCTCCTGTCGTGTGCACACGTTTTTCTCTGTCTCTGTGTCTTTATGTCTTTATATTTGTCTATCTCTGTCTTTTTGTTTTTCTATTTTTTTAAGTAATAAATGTTTACCCTTATGTTTATTTACTATGTCTTGTGAGCCTTTTATCCGCCGTAACCGCCCGCCTGACTCACCCGGCCGCATGGCGTTGCAGGGACTCACAGCCATCCTTGCCGGACTCCGCGAGCCGCCCAGGACATCCCATCATCATATTCTTTTTAAAAGAACAAGAGAGAGAGAGACAGAGAGACAGAGAGACAGAGAGACAGAGAGATATTTTCCGGGTCCTCATTCTCTCCATCAGCTTTCTGCCCACCATGCTCACCTGGGTCAGACTCTTTCTTACTAAGTCTGTTTTCTCCGGGTTCTGTTCTCACAGGGTCTAACAACAGCACTGACAATGACTGCAGATCACCTTCCTTGGCACACAGTTTCCTCTGACTTTGGGAACACTTTTCTCAGTCTCAGTTTTACCCCTGCCGTAGTGACCATTCCTTTTCACCCTCTCTGGCCAACATGCCAGCCACAGTGACTCAGTGACTCCATTCTCAGAACTGCTCTCATCTCTGTCCCCACTCCCCAAATATTCTTATTCATTCCTGAGAGCTCAACACTGATGCTTCTCAAACTTCACCTCTGCTCAGACCTCAGTCTGTCAACTCTCAAATCTGGTTATCTATCCAGGGCCTCCCCAGCTCTTTTTGGGTGTATTAATGCCTCAGCATCAGTAAGCTTCCACTCTGGTCTAAGCCACACTCCTGCTCTAGACTCATACCAAGTAAGAGTTTTTCTTGTTTTCTCCCTCATCATTTGCATCATCCTGGTAGTTAAAATCTCTGCTACCGTAGCAAAACACCCGATAGAATCAAGTTTGCAAAGGTGGTTGTATTGGATTGTAGTTTCTGTGGTTTATTCATGACATGGGCCTGTGGAAACATGATAGTGAAGAGTGCATCTTAGAAGTGAGTAGTCACCTCAGAGCAGAGCTGTGAGAGAGAAGGCAAGAGGAGAAGAGGCTGAGGCCCCACAATCTGCTCAGGGTTCCCCAGTGACACAAGACCTCTCACTAGGCCCTGTATCTTAAGGGCTCTGGACCCTCCCCATACAATCATATGTTGGGTGGGAAACGCTTAACATATTGGGTCTTTAGAGGACATTTCCAATTCAAACTACAGCAAACATATTAGCCTCCTGAATGACCCTCTTTAAACGAAAACCAGCCAAGTGACTACTCCACTCAGAACCTCTTGGGCTTCTTGTCTCAATAGAATCTGGAGTTTTGTAGAGGCTGACGGTGTCCTCCCCATTCCTCTGAATGCAGAGGCTCCCTGGTACCCTTGGGTTCTCTGCTCAGGCCTTTTATTGTCCTTCCAGAGCCTCAAAGATCCCGCCTTAATTTCCCCCTCCTGGCTATCACTGTGTCTTGCTCCTCTGCATCTGTCTCTCTGATCCAACTCTACAGAAGAAGCAAAGGCTTTCTATTTCACATACCCTTTATCTGTTTAGGTGTATGGAAGAGATACCTTTGATGTAGTTTCTCACTCTTCTAGAATGTAAGTCATAGGTCTAGTATGTAAAATATACCTTATGTCTTAGGGTTTCAATTGCTGTGAAGAACATCATGACCACAGTGTCTCTTACAAAGGAAAACATTTAATTGGGACTGACTTACAGTTTCAGAGGTTTAGTCCATTATCATCATGGCAGGACTTGGTGGTTGTAGGCAGACATGGTGCTGGAGAAGGAGCTGAGAATTTTACATCTTGATCCACAGGTAGCGGAAGGAGTCTGTTTGCTGGGCGTGGCTTGAGCATATATGAGACCCCACAATGACATACTTCCTCCAACAAGGCCACCCCTATTCCAACAAGGCCACATCTCCTAATAGTGCCATTCCCTATGGGCCACATATTCCCACATATGAGTCTATGGGGACCATACCTATTCAAACTGCCAGACCTTAGAAGTAGTGGGCACTCGATGTTTATTGATTGATTAAATGAATGATTAACAAACCGATATCTCAGTATTTAAGCAGTAACTCTCACTTCTTAGGCTCTTGTCACATACATCAGATGACAGTGAATTCTGTGTTTTCTGGAGTCTTCAACCCATCATTTGTTATTTTACAGCGTTGATCAATTTATAGTGTTGGCTGTTCCCAAATGATACAGGAATGTGAACTCTTGGGTTTATGATCGTCAACTCGTGAGCAGGAAGCCTTTGTGGAAAAAATTAGCTAAGGATCAGAGTCCGTGAACTCTTCAATATCAAACTTTTCTTTCTTTCTGTATCACAGGAAACAGATGGCATGCACAAATTGAATAATTTCATTGGAGTTTAATAAAAGTATTATTTTCAAACCACAAGGCACAACATAATGCCTGGAGGCTGGTAGCAACCATTTATGAGATTCCCCAAGGCCTACAGTTGAATAGGGAGGGAAAGTTATTGAAATTCTGGGTAAAGCTATGGGGGAGGCCTCCTGGGTGCCACCTGCCATGATAGGATACCTTGCTTTAAAAGCTTTAATTGGCAGGTGCTAAGTCCTAAAGCACCTGGTTAGAAAGTCCTTCCTTCTGACTTCGCACAGTGTGAACAGGACAAAAGGCAGGGAGTTCTGGGTTAAAGGAGTGTCTGTCAACCAGTCTCTGAGACAGATACAGGTTACGGAAGGCTAGAAACGGGGACTGGAGAGCAAAATGGTGGTGTCCCACACAACAGCCAAGCAGCTCTCCCATACAGGTGTCCCTTGCTTCTCCACTGGTCCTCCTCTTGTTTAGTATACAAACAGTAGTCAGAAGGAACCATTGACTGGTTTCAACTAGGTTTTTTTTTTTTTTTTTTTTTTTGCGGGGGTGGGGGCGGGGGAGAGCTCCCTGCTCCTGGGTCAAATCACCCCACAGCTGTCTGCTACGTTTGAAATCAAATTCATACCTGCTCTGCGGTGCTGCCATCCTAGCGAGGTCTGGCCAGCTCGCATCTGCTGCTAAACCAACCGATCTCGCCCGCCCCTCGTTGGCTTGCCATACCCACTCACAGCAGCCTGTATTTCCCAGAAGGGATGAAATTCATTGCACTGATGGCTTCTGGGGACTCCCGCCCTGGGCAGAATATTGACTCTTGAATTCTTTCCCTGTCCATTTGCTTCTTCAGTGCTAACTCTTCCAATCATTTAAACGTCACCTTCTCAGGGAGACCCTCCCTATCTTCCTTGTCTAGAGCAAGTTTTCTACTTATCCCATATTCTATGCCTTGGAATGCTTGCTTTGGCTTCCCTCTCTTTCTTTAGTTTTGTTTAATCATCTTTAAGCAAAGCAAAATGAGTTTCTCCAAGACTTGAGGTTTCTCTGCTTAGTCCCTTCTACGCTGAGTGCAGAACAATTTCTGGCCCAGGTGGGTCCTCACAAAGTAGCTGGTGACTTGACTGAGTGCACATTCTTTTCAACAAAAAATGTTTTGTCCCTTACACACTAATTTAAATAATAAAAATAAAATTGTCCGGGCTGGAGAGATGGCTCAGCAGGCACAGACTCCTCTCCCAGAGGTCCTGAGTTCAATTCCCAGCAACCACGTGGTGGCTCACAACCAACCATAATGAGATCTGGTGCCCTCTTCTGGCCTGCAGGTATGCATGCAGGCAAAACACTGTATACATAATAAATAAATCTTTAAAAAACTTAGATTGTCAATAAGATATGTTAAATACAGCTGGATGTTCAGACCTTCTGGTATTTGGAAATCTCAAGCATATTAATGAGAGCATAATGTATGTTTGAATATGTTAATAAGAACGGGGTGATTTTTCCATGTCTTTGGTAGGTTGTTGTCTACAGTTGGCCTTTTGTGTATGACATTAACAAAGATTAATGAAAACTGAGTTGACGCCCAGTTCAGCCCTACAGCCCAGTTACTATATGAAGCTGGCTCTCTAGGTGACATAGTTGAAGGTAACCATGGTGGTAACCAGTCTTGAGTTTTAGGGTCAGAAAGACTGGGCCAAACTCTAGTTAAGCTCAAACTGAGAAAACTCAGTGAACAGATTACTTAGCTTTTCAAACTCTAATTCTTCTTACCTGTAAAAACAAGGATACGATCACACAGTTCCGAGAGCTGGTGTCCACGTAAGTGGTGATTCCTTCTTAGTGTTCATTACATTCCCCTCATGGTATGTGTGAAGCCTCCCTCAGACCTCTCTAGCTGCTGCTCATTTGTGCCCTTGCCCAAGTCTGTTCATTAGGCTTTGGGATGCAGTTGTTTCTAGTTATTGGGATGTAGGGACCCACGGAAGAGGGTTCAGGCCACGTTAACTGAAGGTCAGAGAGAGAGCTTAAGTTTATGCTCGCCCTTTCAAAGTTATTAAAAGGAGGGAGTAACTGACAGACAAGATATCCTGACATAGGGTGTGGTTACTTGGTGTTTTGGATATTAAGATGGCCTGTAGGGGTGGATCTGCTCCCCCTTGACCAAAGGTCAAAGAATTCAAGCCGATTCTGGCCCTTTCAGGGATAAGGCAGGAGGTGTGACCCAGGGAGTGGCTGCCTACAGGATACTTGGTCTAAGGTGTAGTTGCTACACCTCCTGCCTAAAACATCAAAATGCTTAACTCAGGAAATAGTAGCTTGATGTCTCAAGTATTGAAGCAAGTAATTGTTTTGTTTGTCCTTTGTGTCATGTTAAAGAATCTTTTGCCTTCTTACCCCCCTTTATTGATTGGGGTATATAAGCATATGGAAAATAAATGTAGGCGCATTCAGTATTCAGTATTCACTGGATAGCCCTCCCAATTCCATTCTATGTCTCTGTTTTTCTTTCATATCTCTGTTCCTTTCTATTTTTTCTAATCCCCACACCCCTACCCTGGAAAGTGCAAACCCCATCAAGGCTGGACCCTGATGAATGTTGCCCATTGTGTGGCTACGACATCGGGAATCTTGCTGCAAGGCTCTAGTGTCCATACTTTCCTTGATGAAATGACAGCCAGTCTCCAATAGAAACCAACTGAAGTTCAGCGGCACTGATGGTGGGGAGGCTGGGTTGTTTAAGTCCATGAATGCTGTCTCTAAAGGGGCAGGTGAGTTCTAGTTTTGTGCTTGGTGTCTTTCTTTCAATTCAGTTTCACTAATAACACTTTGAGGACACATTCTTTCTGCCAGCCAGGCTTGTTCTTGCTTTCTTCTTTTACGTAAATTGGAATTATGAAGTTTACAGAAAGAAGCTATTCAGGATCTGGTAGCTTTTGCTAAGATTTGATCAAAAACCAGAATGCCTCAATGACAGTGTAGAAATTCATATGATCTTATGTATTTAACCCAGGAATCCTGAATTCATTTTTTAAAAAAATTTCAGCCAAGCAGTGGTGGCACACACCTTTAATCCTAGCACTCGGGAGGCAGAGGCAGACAGATCTTTGCAAGTTGGAGACCAGCCTGGTCTCCAGAGTGCATCCCAGGATAGGCTCCAAAGCTACACACAGTGAAACCCTATCACGAAAAAACAGAAACAAACAAAAAAAATTTCTTTGACAATTTTATACATGAATATAATATATTCTGATCTCACTCACCCAGCCCCCGCATGTGCCTCCCACTCCTGCCAGAACACTGCTCCATCCCACTGAGTCCTCCTCCCACTTTTATATCTTTTTATCTTGTTTTGCTTTTGTTCTGTGACCTACTGAGTTTAACCAGGCATCCACATTAGCATGGGTGTAAAGCTGTCTCCTGCAGCATGGGGGGTTTGCCTCCACAAAATCTAGATCAATTGCTGATCATTGACCCAAGGAGGAGCAGGACCCCATGAGTCCCTCTCCCAACTCATTGCTGGATGTTGAGGGGCCCAACATTATATGCAGTTCCTGTGTAAGCAGCCAGAGTTGCTTCAAGTTCATGGGTGCAATAGCTGTGGCATGCGCTCAAAAAACAGCATTTCACAGCTCTCCTCCCCAGCATTCTACTCAGGAAATGTTCAATTTCTTTAAAAGCTTTTAACTTTTACATTTATTTATTTATTTGTGTGTGTGTGTGTGTGTGTGTGTGTGTGTGTGTGTGTGTGTGTAAAATAGGATCTCACATAGCCTAAGCCAGTTTCAAACTTGCTGCATAAGCCAACCCTGGACTTGAACTCATCTTCCTGCTCTGCATCCCTAAACAGTGGGAGTCCAGGCATATGCCACTTTCCTGGCTTTTCTGTGCTGTTATGAGAGTAGCTATTAATGCAGTTATGTTTCCTTCCAAAACCACGGTCTTACTGATAGGAGATGCCTCACCTCTCAGCAATGCCTCATAGGACATTAAGAGTCATGTATTCAGTAGGGAACAGAAGCCGCAAATTAGTGCACTCCTAAATCCAGTATTTTAAAGGGAGATATTTTCCATAAAATGCAGAAAGCAATGGGTGTGGGTGGGGCTGACTCGCCGGTGCCCCTTTCAGGTAGGGCATATACTCTTTAGTTACCATATCCTCACAGTCAACCTTGACCAACAGGTAATTAGCCGGCATCCTACAAATAACCTGGTGCCTGGGAATCACTTGAGTCTGAGAGCTGCGGAGGAATCCGGAGAGAGGATATTGAAGGATTTTCCTGGTGTCGATGAGATGAGTCTTGAGACATGGGAGGATTTATACAGTGGAGAGGAGCTCTGAGAAGGTCATTTCATGCAGGAGAATAACTTTGAGGCTGAATTCCACCAGGTTTCTCTTTTTAATAATATTTGAATTGCTTAAGGAGGCAGATGATCTGCTTCTTTATTTAAAAGGAAAGCAGACTTAAGGGTTAGAATCTTACTCCCTGCAACCTTGCTGTCTGATAGGCCTGCTGGAGAGAAAGGAGAGACAAGGGGGAGGAATTGTAGCTAAACGAGGTCCCGGTAGTGGCCAGATGTTAGGCTTATGAATTTATTGGACACAGTTGAGCCTCTTTGTGAGTAGGAGGTCTAAGTATCTGGAACAACTGCCACTGCAGTGAAGACGCAGATTTGTCAAAGAATGTAAGATGGATGAAAAGACCCACATTGTAGATCTGCCAGTGAGTAGGAAGAGCTTGTCTTTACAGTGGTTCAGGTAGTACTTTACAATGGCACCTGGGCAAATAAGAAGGGTAAGTGGTGGTGAATTGTGCCAAGATAACCTTCCAGCACAGGTCTTTTGTCTCTAAATCCTCCTGTTGTCGTCAGAGACTTGGAATCCGGCAGGATTTCCCACCCAGCCTCGGCTTGTTCCTGGCACTTTTCAGTGTGACCATTAATTACTCTTTAGATGATGACTCCACATTTTCCCAAGTGGTGTAGCTGCTGGCACGGTACCCAGGCATGCTTCCCTAAGTCACCCTAGTGCAACCCATTGGTTCACACACACCAAGAAAGTAACGACGATAAACAAGGGAAGAGGTAAAAGAGGAAGGGGGTGAGTGAGACTGTGAGAGACACATGACAGGGTGACAGAGGCTGGCTAAGCACATTGTGCACATGTATGAGAATGTCATAATGAAACCCGTCATCATGTGTCACTAACATGTTAACAACATTAAAAGATCATCTAAGAGGCACGTTTAGAACACATTTCTATTTATAAGGAGTTACATCATCCTGGGTGAGTGCTTGTTTTGATGTTTTAGATTAGCTTTTGAGCAACAGGCCTGCAGAGGGCCAAGAAAGGTTGAAAGATGGGTGAAGGTGGCTGTGGTTTTGGTACTGTTGGAGAACATTTAATAGGCAAGTTTTGTTTTCCTGACAAGATCAGGTCATCTGCATAGTCTGATGTTGCCTTGATCTTCCCAAGGCCTCCCAGAGGATTTATCTGTGTTAAAGCGGAAACAGATTTCCTGCTGAAGGAAAGGTCCTTTATTGATCCCGACCTTTCTCTTGTGCTGGTAAAGGCTCGCTGAGTTGCTTTTTAAACGACCAGAATCCATGGTGTTTCCTTCTCTTATAATCTTTTATTTATCCTTTCGGAGGTCTGACGTGCTTAAAAATAAATTTCCCATGGAAATTGTCAAACATACTCACTCTGCCAAGAGTCAGAATATACCATCTCTCCAACCGTTAGTGGTTCTCACTGGGGAAGTTCAAATCCTGACTGTCCCTAGCCCACATGCGTCCTGTGCCTTGCCTTCCGTTTCCATCTCTGTCTCCTGAGTTCGCCAGAAGTACTTTAGACTAGATTTCAGCTAGTAGTGCCCCAAGGAAACCTAAAGCACTGAGTTGGGATTATATTCGCTGGAAGAATCAAGAAATCAATTTCCTTCCAGGGAAATAAAACGAGTCGGCCTGAGCAGGATATTGCTTACAGTAACTGAACTCCCAGAAGAAACGGAAGAGCCAGCCCTTCATTCCCTTACCTGGGGGAGGTGAGGCCATGGGAATCCAAGGCCGCCCTGAATTACCTCCCCACGGAGTGGCCCTGCCCCTCTTACAGCCACTTCTTTCCTTTTTGATCATTCTGGACCTGACCATCTCTGTCATCGCCAGAGGCCCCCATGTCTTCAACTGCCTCCAACTCAGGGAATAAAAGAATTAATGGGTCGGAACTTAGTCTATAACTCCCTAACTCCATGGCATTATTTTTTTAATAGTTCATAAAGTTCTTATTTTTCCCTTTTTCAGCCTAGATTTCCTCTGTGGTGAAAGAGAGCTTTTCCAGCTTCAGATCTGCCTCATAAAAAAGGCTTTAAAAGAGGATGTGGGGTAGTGTGACTACCTGCAATTCATTTTCATAGAATATTCAAGATCTGTCCCAGAGTCTGTGTCTGAATTGGTCTGATATAAAGAACCCTGGGGCCGACAGCAAACGAGTTGCCTCTGGCATCCTTAAGACCTGGGGTGCTGGCATGGATTGCTTCTGTCAAGTCTTTTGAAAGCTTCAACACTACATTGTAGTCACTAGAAACATGACTGAGATGCTGAGGAGCACTGATGCAAAATTTCAAAGTAGCACAGTAGGGCTTCTGGTATACACCAAATAACTTGCTGCTACTGGGGCTGGGGGATGCTTCGGTGGTCAAGTGCTCCTACGACCCTTGCAGAGGACCCCAGTTCGGTTCCCACTACCCATGCTTATCAGTTTTCAACTACCTGTAACTCCATTCCAGGGGTGCTAAACTGCTGGCTGGTCTCTGTGGATGTCTGTACTCACAGGCATACCTCCCCACACCACAGACACCCCCATACCTGTACTATAAAATGATAGAATAATTTTTTATTCTTTTTTAGAATACAACATTAAATTGGAAGGAGAGGCTACATCTGTCTTACCTCCAATGGTTATTCGCCCTCTCTGACTTTCAGTTCCTTATATGAACTTGGAAAAGAATAGTCCATTATTTCTTAGATATAAGAAAACTGGTAATTCCTAAGACAGTCACTTCACCCATGTAACATTCACGATAGACACTCTGGCTTCTGGTATTGCTCTGTCCACTTGATGGGGGGGGGGAGAATTCTGTCCTTGGGTTTCACGAATATTTGATATGTGGCACCTAACACTGGAAAGGATAAGAGTCAATTAGTCACAGGTGCAGCCCAAAGAGTATCCCACTGCAGGCTGCGCAAGGCTTCATGGGAACTGTATCTGGCAACAAAGCCAACTATCAATGGACATGGCAGGAAGACTCTGTAGTCCCCAGACAGCAGGGTGACATTGGCTACAGCTGGATGACAATGGCTGGCCCATTGAGATAATAACATGGACAGGAAGCTAAAACTCAGCCCTCTTGGGAAATCGCCAACTGTGCCTGGTCCCTGGGACAAGGGCACTCATGACTGTGCTGATGGAGGTTGCCCTAACCTTCCTCAGATGTCAAAGCAGAACATAATACATTTTCACAACTTCTTCTGAGAGGCGGGGCTTCAGGTGGCCTGCCCTCTCAGTATGCTTTGCCCTTGACTGAGTTCTTCCTGCTGGGTCCTAAAACCCCCCTCTGCTGGCCTCCATGCTACAGCCCTACCCAGGATGACTGTATGGCAGGGATCATAGATACTCTGACGGGGACAAATAGGGTGTTAGCTCACTTCTCTGTCTATTAAGCATATAACCGTGGGCAAATATATAATCTCTCAGCTTGTGCCCCCATTTGTGTGTGTGTGTGTGTGTGTGTGTGTGTGTGTGTCTGTGTAGAGGCTAAAAGTAGACACTGAATACTTTCCTCTATGACTTTTTACCTTAAGTTTTTGAGGTGGGATCTCTCATTGAACCTTCGTTTTGCCATTTAGGCTAGCGTGGCTGACTTCCCAGCCCCAGGGTCTGCCTGTCTCCTCACTCTCTTCTCCCCCAGTTCTGGGGTAGCACATATATGTTGTTAGTCATCTGGTTGGCTATGTGACCATAGGAGAGTGGGGCCTAAAAGAGGGGCAGACTAGAGTCTCATGAATTAGACGACTTTAGAGTATTGGACAATTTATACCGTGGCAGTTAAGAGAGGATGCACGAGTAAAGCTCTCGTGAATTCCAGCTGCTCATAATCACAGTGGCAAGCCACACGTGGCAAAACATGTTTTTCCATAGAGGCATATGAAGGCCAACAGCTGAAGTAAACTCACTCCTGTCTGCTACACCTGGGAGGGACATGAATACACATTCCAAGAACAGTTTTGTGTTTTTAAGAAGCTGAGGTCTCAAGACTCTTGTATTCTTGGAGTTTTCTTACAAACACTCACCCAACTTCATTCTTGGAC
The DNA here is from genome assembly GCF_982192425.1 of Myodes glareolus. Taxonomy (NCBI): domain Eukaryota; kingdom Metazoa; phylum Chordata; class Mammalia; order Rodentia; family Cricetidae; genus Myodes; species Myodes glareolus. Next base: position 51,985,160 of record NC_142030.1, read on the forward strand.
TGTGTTCCAATAGTATGCCATAGTACCCAGCTCTCTCTGTCTCTCTGTCTCTGTCTCTGTCTCTCTCTCTCTCTGTCTCTCTCTCTCTCTCTCTGTGTATGTGTGTGTGTGTGTATGTGTGTGTGTGTATGTGTGTGTGTGTATCATAATTCTTTATTGATTATCTGGGAATTTCACATCGTGCACCCCAATCCTACTCACCTCCCCATCCCTCCATAGCCACCCCTCACCACTGCAGCATCTGTCCCCGAAGAAGGAACCCCCAAAATTAAAACAAAACAAAGCAAACAAACAAACAAAACCACTTCACCTCCCCCCCATCTTTCCCATCTCTCCAGCATCTCCTCATCCATCCTAGTGACATTGGGAGATGCGGTGTGTCACGCATTACACCTTTTTGTCCAATCAGTCCACCTGTAAATGTGGCCCAAGGCCTCTGTCACATTAACCATCATCTCTGGACTCCCACTGAAACTCCTCTCGGGTATCATGCTGTTACCCCAAGTCATGGAGATCCTGCGGTTACCGTTCTGCAGGACCAATCCCTTCACATGTTCCAGCAGGTCATAGAGAAGTTAGATGCTGGTAGGGGATGGTGGCAACTGAAGGCCCAAGATGTGGATCTGGATGTAGCTGAACTGCTCAGTCTGGGTGGCTGTGACCACTCCAGCTCTCCTAGGCCCGTGCCTTCAGGGGCAGATCTCCCACACTTGTGATGAAGGGTGGGGCCATCTCTCCTGAACGTGGGGACAATCTCTTCTGTGGCAGTGTCCAGCAAGGGGCAAGGACAGCTCTGCCAGGACCAGTAAAGGTCAGGGCCAGCTCAGTACAGCCCTTGGATTTTTAATGCACGTGGTTCCTAGGACCCCCTGTGCTAACGTGGGTCTTGGATATCAACACAGACCCCAGCTGCAGTGGGACCATGAGCAGAAACTCAGGCCCAGACCTCACCATGGCCCCAGTGTTTGGCCTTAGCAGCAGCATGGCTCTTGTTTACTTACCAACATGGTTTCAGGTGGCTGATGAGATACCGGGCACCCACATGGCCCATGGATATCAACTCAAACCCTGACCACAGTAACGCCATGGACACAGACATGGCCCTAGGCAATAGCCCTGGCCTGGATGACACCACAGCCCAGGTGAAAGCACGGATCATTCAGATCTGCATGGCCCCAGCAGCAACACAACCTTCAGACACCAACATGGCCATGTGCTGCAGCCTAGACCCCAGGCAGCCATGTGGACTTTGACGGGAACGTCAGCCATGGACGTCAACACCGACCCTGGCTGTGGCAGGACCAAGAGCCCAGACGTAGTCCTCAGTAGCAGTGTAGACTCTGATGTCACCATGGTCCCAGCTGTCAGTGCAGGCCACTGAGACTGGCATGGCCCCAGCCATAGCATGGCCTTCAAACACCAACATGGCCCCAGTGATGGCCTGGACACTGGGGATTTGCTCAGCTTTCAGTCGTAACAGTAGCCGTGGACATCAACACAAACCCTGGCTCTGGAAGGGCCATAGACCTAGACACAGCCCTTGGTAGCAGCTCAGGCCCAGATTTCATCATGTCCCCTGTTGGCAGCACAGGCCGCTCTGATCATCATGGCCCTTGTGATAGCATGGCCCCCTAGCTCTAAAATGGTCACAGGTGGTGACCCAGACTCCAAACATTCTTGTGGCTTTTGGTGACAATATGGGTCATGAATTTGTTGACTGAGGTTTTCTGTCCTGCCCAGTCCTGCAGCCGCTAAGTCCCAAAGAATCACACAGAGGTCTACATTAGTTATAAACTGATTGGCACATTAGCTCAGGCTTTTTATTTACTAATTCTTATAACATACATTAGCCCAAAATTCTTGTCTGAGTTAGTCATGTGACTTGGTACCTTTTTTGGCAAGGCACTCACATCTTGGTTCCTCTGAGGCTGGGTCATGACTGCAAACTGAAACTTCCGTCTTCCCAGAATTCTCATTGCCCCACCTCTACTTCTTGCCTGGTTGTGCTAACTATACTTCCTGCCTGGCTACTGGCCAATCAGCATTTTATTAAAATGCAATTGACAGGGTACAGACCATTGTCCCACAGCATGAATTCAACACAGACCCTGGCTACAGTAGGACCATGGGGCCAGACATGTCCCTCAGCAGCAGCATGGATGTCACCCTGGCCCTGGGTGGTAAGCAGGTCACCAATATCAGCCTGTTCCTCACTGTCTTTGTGTCTTCAGTTCTGCCCCTTTATAACACATGAACTGTTCTCCTTCTCTTCCTCTCCCATTTTCCCACCGTATATTTGCTCATCACAATGGCTCCTACCCTCCCAGCTTTTTACGTGGGTGCTGGAGCTCTGCGCTCAGCTCTTCAGGCTTGCACAGCGCTCTCTCCTCGGAGCCTCCTCCCCAGTTACTAGCCTGGGCTTCTATGAGGTGGAAGTAGTATCTGCTTCGTGGAATACATCGCCGAAGGTTCTGGGCATCATGCCTTGCTCATTTTAGCCACTTAATCTTCCTTCTTTTGTGTTCTCCCCTCGGTAGGCTTCATCTGCTCACTGTCAGTTGTGAGTGAGTATTAAACTTGTTGCATGCTCCCCGTTCCCCCCATTTTCTCTCCTCTGTCTTCTGAAGGTACGCACAGTTTCTGTGTTTTCAGGCTGCACCTTTGGTGGAACATCTCCCACGCTGCCTTTCTTGAACAGGTCAATGGGTCTGACTCATCCCACGGTCCAACAGTCTGTCACTGGTTGTCCGCCCCTCTGTTCTCTACATATTTAAAGCTTTCCTCTTCAAGTCGTTCTTCCTTCTAGATGGTTCTTTGTTAATGTTATAGGTTTTGAGAGTTCTTCTGTCATGTTGATATAATGCTTGTTCTAGTTTGAGGTTCAGTGTTGCCAAACACAACTTCTAAAAGTTGAACCCCAGCATGGAGACATTGGGAGGTGGTGGAATCTTTAAGAACATGTGAGAGAGGTCTTCAGGACACTGAGATAGACCCTTAAACGAATGTCCCTCTCTCATCCCTGGCTCTGAGGTAAGCCTCTTCCTTCACTGTGTGATCCCACGGTGATGTGTTGTCTAACGGGCCATGAACTACAACCTCCAAGTATGACTAAAAGTCAACCTCGATTTTAGTTGTCCTTGTCTGTTGCGGTAATGGGAAGCGGAGACAAGCGAAACATCATGTCACCTTTAGTTCCCTTCCCATCCTGACCCACTGTAGCTGAGCCATTCAGGGTTGTTTGACATCTTTTCCCACATTCTGGTCTAAATCACTTTTCTTCCCTTCCCCCAAATCCATGCTACGGAGAAAGGCAGTTGACGCTAGGCTCCTCTCTGATAACGTGCAGACGCCCTCAGAACCCTGGAGCTGCGGGAAAGACAATGCACAGCTGAAGACACTTAGGATTCCACTTACAGAAAGAAACTTCTAGAAATGTTTAGAAATGAAACTTACATAAATCCCCGTTGTCGTGGCTTTCATTATCACGAAGGACAACGACGAGTAAACTTACAATGGATGCTCTGGAGTTGGGAGTGGGGATCGTAACAATGGAGATAATGACGCAAAGACTGCTTGAATCTCTATGAGCAATGGTCAGAGAGCCCGCTGGCAAGGAAGACTGGAAACCTATGCTGAGCCACTCCGGGGCTCACTGGAGCCACCGCTACAGAAGAGCTCTAGAGGCATTGAAGGTAACCTACCGCTCATGGTACTAAAACTCTCTCTCTCTCTCTCTCTCTCTCTCTCTCTCTCTCTCTCTCTCTCTCTCTCTCTCTCCCCCCAACCCCTCTCTCTCTCTCACACACACACATGCACACACCTGGAAGAAGTTTCAGGATGCTAATGAGACATCTAGCGATAAAGTTGTACGTAGAGCTAGATATACCCAAGCCTGTCCGAGAAAGCCTATACTATGCAAAGAGGCCAGAAAGCCCTCTAAACCTAACGGAAGCGCTGGCCTTTGTACAGCATTTGTTGTCAAGCTTCAGAGTATTTCCTCGGCACTAACCCAGTGGCTCCTGCGTAGTTTATTCTTCCTTAGTGAAGTCTCTCATTTCGGTCATACCATCCACAGATCTCTGTCCATTTCCTTCTTCTGAGATAGAAGGTGCCGACAATCCTCTGGAGGCGCCCACCGAACCCCAATACCCCCTGGTCCCTCTATCACCTGGTTGTCTTCTTCTTAAACCAGTAGGACGTGTGTTTCCTGAATCACTTTCAAACACTGTGCACATCCACTTCACACAAGACACCTACCTTCTCATTTTTAGTTTCTGGCAATGTTGGATTTAGAATTCAAATCCTGCCTCTTCTGGCAATTAGTCACTTATTCTCTGAACATCTGGTTTCTCATTTGTTAATGGAGATAATCATGCTGTATAGTTGTTTGTACAATAACTAAATAGTGCACGTGTCATCAATGATCCCAAGAGCAGTCTCTGCTCTTGCTCTGGCTGTCCCAGCCAAAGGTGGTCGTGGCCTTCTCTGTCCACTGTGCTTCTCAACCTGTATGTGCTTCATATCACCCACTGCTGTGCTGTATCTCAAAATCTTATAGTTACGCTGAAAATTTTGGGAGTTGGTATTTATTTATTCACTCAGTGAATTCACCAGGCATTTTGTGCTTTATAGTAGAAAGGGTGCTGGTAATACGAGGATGGCAAAGATTAAGCTACTATCTTTAGGAAAAGTTTACATTTTCTAATTACCAGCACTTGCTATCAACAGCTCTGTTGAGAGCCCACAAGGAATGCTTGACTCTGCTCAGGACTGAGGATCAAACCCAAGATGAGGCATCTCAGGTGACCACCAGAGGAGTGGGATTGAGCAGAGTCGGGTAGGAAGGGACAGCATGGCAAATGTTTTAGTGTAGTTGGAAGGACAGTGTGGCGGGTGTTTCAGTATAGTCAGCAGGAATGTCACATGCACAGAAGAAGCAGAACTTCATATTGTGTTACTTCCAAGAACAGAATGACTACAGTCTCAGTTTTGAAGGAAAGCTGGAAGGAGATAAAATTAGGAAGGTAAGCCAGCGCTGGATCATGGGGGGGCATGGGGCTGGGGGGGGGGGCATGGGGACGGGTTGGTGGTTAATCCCAGATGATTCAGTCGTGTGCTTCTAGACATTGTAAATAGTAGATAGATGTGCTTTGGTTTTGGAGTGTCACACGGAGGACGCTGAATTTGACAAGACAGCAAAGCCTCAAAATAACAGCGTTTCTTGTACTTCTTAGAAGCTAGGGAGGTGAACCAGGCAGCCAATCTGGGCTGCATTGATTAATAAGCAAAGATTCTTTCTCCTTGTATCCCCTGCTGTATTTTTACATTGATGTATTTTACATTGATGTCTTATAGTCAAAACTAAAAGAGAATCTGTTTTCTCTGTTCACAAGAGGCCACCACCTTGGCTTCCTATTCCGTTTCTCGAGTTCCTAAGGTACTTTCTCTGTCCCTCGACTCTTGCATCCACATTCTCTATGTTCACAAAAAAATATCCAGAGTAACCAATAGGGAGACATTCAGGCAGTTGCTGGCGAATAATGACAGTATGAGATGGGCGTGATCTCACGTGGATAGTGATCAGCCAAAAAATGTGTGAGGAACAAAAAACCCACTCTGTGGAAGAGCTAGTACCCTGCACTCTGACTCTTAGCATCCTCCATCAGGAGAACTGGGTCCCGCTCAGAAAGAATCTTGTCATTTGCAAAGGAATTGTGTTCATTCGGAGTTCTCTTGGCCACACCAATCCCTTCTATTCTTTTCCCGAGACCTTGAATCATAAACTCCGGAAAGCATTGTGGATAAGTTATGTCCTTTTGTTACCCACAGCTTAACTCCCTTTGGGGGAAATGAATAGAAAAATTGTTTCTTTTGCTGCTGATTACTCTCCTCTGGCCCAAACCGGTCGTCAGCTTGATGCAGAAACAAAGACTCTTAACCTCAGGGTCTGCTGTCAAGGCACAGTTGATTGACCCATAGTTTTGACAAAATATTTTTTTAAAGAAAACAATGAGCAACACTGAAGTGGAAGCTCAACACGTTGCCTATTTCAGCTGGAGTATATATATATATATATATATATATATATATATATATATATATATATATATATCTGGTTTCCTTTTTCTTTTTTCTTTCCTTTTTCTGTCAGTGTTCACTGGTGAATTTTTCTTCCCAGCCTACTTGGTGGGATTCTTGCTGAATATTATTTACAACTTTTTCTCTATATTTGTACGTTCAAATGTATACCCCCAATCACTGGGAGTGCGTGGTGGTGCCCTCTACTGGAGACAAGGTAGCGTAGGCTCTTGCTGGTTCTACTCAGTCTGTTGGTGCCCAGTATGTTTTCTCAACTGGAAGACACAGAGTTACAGTTAGGACCAGTCTTTAACCTTTCAGCTGACACCAGGGCACTAGGCTGACTCCATGGCAAAAGCCTTTCTTCCAAAAGATACAGCAGCATACAGTTCAAGTTCAACTGCCATACCCACTCCAAAGTCTGGAGACCTGATGATCTACTCAGCCTGCCGCCTCCTCCCCCCACCCCCACATCTGCTCCATACCTGTTTACTTCTGCCAGCCCAGCTCTATGCATCCCATAAATCTAATCATAGCTCCCACTGTGACTATGCCCTGCTGAAAAGAAAATCCCAGGGTCCCTTGCTCTGACCTTGTACTCACTGAGCACATTTCTACCATAGGCTTTTGCATACCAGTAGCCTCCATCTAGGATGCTCTCCCATTGCCCATAGCTCTAAGTGAATGCCTTCTGGAACAAACCCCCTGCCTCCACATCGCTTTCCTTTACCTCCAGCTAGGCTACCATTTTGTTATAGACTTTCCCGGTTTCATAGATCTCTCCTTGTGGACCTTTCAGAGGATCTGTTTGATGTTGTTGAGATCTTTTGATTAACAGCTGCCTCCCTGCTGGGCTCCGTTCTGGCACCTGCCTCACCTAACATTCACGATGCTATTATCGTGGAGGTGCCTAGCAACTATGTGTGTACAATACAATTGGATATAAAGCTAAATTTCAGCAGTGGTCAGAGAGTGGACATTTCCCTTTCACTCAGGAATTTATCCAGCTAAGAATCCAGACAGTTCCTACTGGAATTAATAAAAATGAAATGTGTTCAGATACAGGAAGGCAGGACACAGCTTGCTGCAGCCAGCCTGTTCCATAGTATTCCACAGGTTTGGACAGATCTGATACCACAATGATGGTTTTCAGTGGGTAAATGTCATGTGACAACAGTCTCTCTGGGACAGCTAGAATGTCTTCTATCCTATTAGTGGTTTGATTCAAAAAGCATGATATAGCACAATTAATAAAAACACAGAGACAGAAACTGGGGTTCAACCTGAAGTCAGAAAAGCAAAATAACCAGCCACTGGCGCTTACCTCGACCTTAGTCCAAAATGGCGATCCTGCCTCCAGGAATCTCAGAATGAGACTGTGTGTGAGAGCTGTCTCCTTCTCTCTCTCTCTCTCTCTCTCTCTCTCTCTCTCTCTCTCTCTCTCTCTCTCTCTCTCCCTAAATGGTTCTTTAATAAAAGACAGAAACTGCCAACCTCTGACACAGATCATTTCTTCACTTGCCCCAAGACCACGGCCTTTTGTTTCTGCTTAAGAGAATCCCTCAGCCTGTATGGGCTGCTAGGCTGGGATAGTCCAAGAAGATAATTAATAAACAATAAAAATATATTTGTCATAATTCTGGACTTCACAGGCCTCTTAGTTAATAGACAGCCTTCCTATATCTATCACCTCATAAGATGGAAGGGTGAAAGAACTCTGGGTTTTTTTAAAAATTATCTTTACTGAAATATATATTTCTCTCTGTTCCCCTCTCTTCCTCCCTCCACCCCTTCTACTATCTCCCATGATCCTTATGTTCCCAGTTTACTCACGAGATTTTGTCTTTTTCTACTTCCCATGAAGATTAAATCCATGTATGTGTCTCTTAGAGTCCTAGAAGCTTCTGAAAAGAAAGGGTGCAGTCAACAAGACAAAATGGCAGCCTACAGAATGGGAAAAGATCTTTACCAACCCTACTTTGGACAGAGGGCTAATCTACAAAATATACAAAGAACTCAAGAAATTGGCCATCAAAAGAACAAATAATTCAATAAAAAAATGGGATGCACATCTAAACAGAACTCTCAACAGATGAATTTAAAATGGCTAAAAGACACTTAAGGAAATGTTCAACATCCTTAGCCATCAGAGAAATACAAATCAGAACAACTCTGAGGTTCCATCCTACACCTGTAAAAATGGTCAAGATCAAAACCACTAGTGACAGCTTATGCTGGAGAGGATGTGTTGTAAAGGGAACACTCCTCCATTGCTGATGGGAGTGCAAACTGGTACAGCTGCTTTGGAAATCAATATGGCAATTTCTCAGAAAAATAGGAAACAACCTACCTCAAGACCCTCCAGTACTGCTGTTGGGTATATACCCAAAGGATGCTCAATTGTACCACAAGGACATGTGCCCAGCTATGCTCATAGCAGCATTATTTGTCATAGCCAGAAGCTGGAAACAACTTAAATGCCCCTCAACCCAAGAATGGATAAAGAAAATGTGGTACATTTACACAATAGCGTACTGCACAGTGAAAAAAAAATTACATCTTGAAATTTTCAGGCAAAATGAATGAATCTAGAAAACATCATTTTGAGTGAGGCAACCCAGACCTAGAAAGACAAATATAATATATACTCAATCATTCGTGGCTTTTAGACATAAAGCAAAGAAAAACCACCCTACAATTCACAATGCCACAGAACCTAGACAACAAAGAGGACCCTAAGAGGGAGACATACTTGGATCCTTCTGTCTTATGTTCCTCTCCAGTTCTGGGATTACAGGTGTGTGCCACCCCTGCCTGGTCTGTAAGGGTGATCGGTGCAACTGCTTTACTCTCTGAGCTTCAGGCAAACTTAATTTATTAAAATATAAATGTAATATCACTGCAACATGGAGTATCATCATTTCCCTGCTGACCACCCTCCCCCCTTTATTGTACAAATGGCTGTGGATTCCCTATCAGAGTGCGACTGTAGCCGTTTATCAGTGTACTTTGTACAGATGAACTTTCACTGCTCCTTTCCAATTAGCCCTTGTCTTGTAAAACACCTTGCTTGGGCAGCAGCTGAATTTCTTTTTCCTAAGCAAACAGTTTGAACATGGAAATGCCTGTTTCTGGTGTGTAGCCGGGGAAGCCCAGGGCGGGGAACTTAACTCGGCATTGAAATAGTAGCCTGCCCGCACTCAGGTCAGAACATCTGTCTCTGTCTCTGGGCAGATTTAGTTTAAGGCCAAAACAAATAGCTCCCTTTCCTTGAGTTCTGACCCCAGGGCCAAAAACCGGGAACTGAGCTAGTCCAACTGCCACTGCTGGGGAAGTCATTGTTCTTGCCAACCTTCTGGGAGCCCCAAATAATTAGCTGTGCAAAGAGCAAGCTGGAATCAAAACTCCCCTCCAGGCCTTACTGAGTCCAGCCAAACAGAGTGTGTGTGTGGGGGGGGGGAGGCAAGATGAGCACAGCCTGAGAAGGAGAACATGCACCATTCTTTCTCTGCCTTCCCTGCCTCTGGTCTTCTGGACCTGGGTCTTCAGCAACCTTCCCTTCCGTTTCTCCTGGGTCCTCACGTATTGCCTGTACAGATGGTGTGCACACTGTAGACCATAGCCCCATGTAATGTCTGTACAGACGGTGTGCACACTGTAGACCATAGCCCCATGTAATGTCTGTACAGACGGTGTGCACACTGTAGATCACAGCCCCATGTAATGAATACCTGTACAGATGGTGCGCACACTGTTTGTGCCTGTGTCCCCAGGACTTTGGCCCAAGCTCTGCTGGAGTGATAGTTAAAGTCCATGGACCAACATCCAAAGGAGATTCACACTTTGTTGTCATTCCCCTGACATTCCAGCAAAGATGCTGTCCAACACCAGCAGCAGGGCTGCTGGCCCACACATGGGTTACTCTGCTTGGCACACCATGGAAGCCAGCAGCGACAAGGTGAGGTGGTAGCTGAGAAAGAGCCCAATTGTGATGGGATGGATCATCAGAAGATGGGCGCTAAGTTCTTATACCAAAAGGATCATCTCTGGATGCAGGTTTAGAGGTGTGTCTTTAGAAGTGGCACTCACAGACTGGTCGCTTGGTGCCAGTACAATGCACTTCTGATCCCAGTTGCCTACTCATGAGATGAGATACTTTTCATTCTGTAAACCCCAAGAAGGACGTTGCCATTAGTACAGGGCATTCAGGGAGTTGGGCCTGAGGTCTGGACTTAATATTCACAATAGTGCCTATGGCTTGCTATAGAGTACATAGTGGATATCTTAGAAGTGGATTTGCCCCATGGCTTTAGATACTATGCATTTTTCTGTTGTTGGCAGTTTCCAATAAGAATGAGATCCGTAACCTAAGAAAAGCAACCCAAGCTGGTTGCCTAGGTGAGCAATAAATCCGGCATCAGGCAACAATGTCTTCAATGTTAGTCTGCAATCCCAACTGTAGAGTTCCTTCCATGCTGTGGGCTCTGGCCAGAGGACAGAATGGGCCCCACCAGTGTTGGTTAGCCCTTGCAGAAAGGAGATGCCAAGCTTGGCCAATTGTGTATCCTTTTGCCTTAAGTCTCCCCAAAGGCATCTAAAGGGATGAGCCAGGCACACAGGTCACCTCCTTTTACTTCTGCACAGCACTCAAAGTCATCCCAGCCTCCTTCCCAGCTCCCCGACCAGTGCTCCGGAGGGGCTTTGATTAATTGTGATTGTCATGATAGCCCCTCGTGGTATTTGTATTTGACACTAAGTGGTCTGCATTTGGGCCTTATGCTGGAACTGAGCACTCTGGGCTGCGGTTCACGGAACTCTTAATTGGCTTCCTCAACTAAAGGCACAGTGGTAACTCACGGGCAGCTTTTAGTATACAATGAAAGTCATGGCTCCCAAATGCCAAGCCTTTCCTTGTGGCAAAAAAAAAAATAGTTTATTACAGGTATTGAGCCATTAGGCATTAATTTTGGGGAGACATAAAAGCCTACCTGCTTTTACCAGCTGGGGTAGCTCTTCACAATAGATGCCATTTGATGGACTCATATACGTTAATTCTCGCAGCTCCTAGGGGATCCCTTTAATCAGAAGTGGACAGTAGGGACGTAGAACAAGAGAATAACTGTCCTACGTCTTCTTGCCCTGCTTTCTGTGGGTGCCACTTCTCAGGGTTCCTTTCGATATTTCAAGCTATCCTCTTGGTTTGAAACCCATTTTTTTAACTAAATTGTTCCCTGATAAAGGAGGGTCTTGAAGGCTAGGTATTAGTTTTGCAAAGTGAAGAGGGAAGTTTCCTAAAGAAATTCTCCCTGATTACCACCACGACTCCACTCACTCATGCACGACTTAAATGTTTTGCATTCATTTCATTTTGTCTTTCTCAGGACCGTGCAACACGGCTGTCCCCACATCCTCAAATTTTCAGCAAGGAAAATCAGCTCAGAGAGGTGAAATGATTTACCTGAGATAACAGAAGTGAGAAACACTGCCACGCTTTGCACACCTCTTCTGAAGCACATCAAAACATAGATACAGTTAGGACATTTCACTGTCTCCCAGTGTTTCAACACAGCCGCCACCACCTCCACCTTAGACACAGAAGAGAGTGCTCTTAGTGGAAGAAAAGTTTGGGAGGTAGTAAGTAGTGAGGGTGAGGGGAGAGACCGAGTCTTGCAGGCAAAGTGATCGCAGGCATTTTCAGAGCTGCACGTAGACTCAGACTCCTGGGGGTCTTTATGAGGTTGGTATCCCGGGGCAGACAGTGACAGATCCACCAAGTTCAGGATCAGTTGACTCAGGGAGGGTGGTACCTTGGGATGCTTCTTTGCCAAAACAGAAGACTGGACTTAAGTTGTGAGAGTGAGCCTTTGCAGTTTCTTCCACAGTCTGTTGAAGGACACTTTAAAGAAATCCCACCCTAGCTCAGAATTGAGTATAATAGAAGGTTATTTATTTAGGGGAAGACTCACAGATCACAATCCTCTGCTGGAACAGGGAACAACAAACAAATCCCGCAGCCAGAAAAGAGGTCAGATGCAGGCTTTTCATATATAAGAGGCCACGCCCAACTGAGTGGGTAACTTAAAGCTATTGGCGGTAAGAATTCCTACAGCAGTCTGTCTGCTCCCATCATCCTTAGCTGCAGCTTTAGCCCAACCACCTACTGGAAAGATGAGCAGACTTGGTACTGACAGCTCAGACGGGGTTCCTGCCTGCAAATATCTTCAGCTCCACTGCAATAGAAGAGATCCAAAGTCAGAAATGCAAGCCGACTGGGAACAAGCTAGAACGGTGTGACTGGCATGGTGACCATGGTGACAAAAGCTGGAGTGGCACAAAAAGTCAGGGGCCAGCTTCAGGTCTGCCTGGACCCATACTGCCTTTTGCTCCTGGGGATACAGGTAGATCCTTGTTCACTGTCCACTAAAGAGCACACACTGCTAGTAGGTCATCCATCCCCACTGCATCCAGGGTACCTGAGTACAGGTCTCCCGGAACTTCAAGAAGAACATTGTTTAGGTGCGTTTTCCTACACTGAAAAATGAAGTGACGTGGATGCTTGCACAATGGTGACTCCAGTGGGCGGAGCCCATGACTGGAATGTATTTGTCAAAGCAACAAGAGGCAGCGCTCTATGCAGTTTGCGGGGTACTTGAGTTTGGAACTACCCTTAGTTCCACTGACAAAAGCCCATCCTCAGCCCTCGGAGGTATCTTTCTGTAGTAGGGTGGCTCGAAAGATCAATCTTGGTGTGTGTTGTGAAATGAGAAGTTTCAGCGTGGGGAGGAATTAAAAAAAATATTTGTTCTGAAGATGGATAGTGAGAACGGTATAAAACGTGATTGTCCTTAATATAGCTGAACCGTGCGCTGAAAAAGACAAATTATATTAAACGTGTCTGCTGCAACTGAGAAGTTGGGCTGCTCTATAATGGGAGGATCAAATGCAGTACAGTGGTGATATGGGGGCTTTGGTTTGAGCCTCGTGGCGGGTGTGCTTTCCAGGATTACCGCACTGGGTACTCAGCAGAGCTTTGAGGTGAGCGTGATGAGCAAGTCTTGCATAGAAAGGAGTGAGCTGGTTGCAAGAGCAGATGAGTTTTCAAGGGCCACATAAACAGAAAGCTAGCAGGATTCCCATTTAAAGCCAGGCAATCTCATCCATCTCTATTTCAGCTCCTGCTCTTAGAACCCCTCTCCTCTTTGGTTTGAGACTCTCCTACCCATCACTGTAGCAAGCCACAAAAACAAATCAAAATTGACCTAGTAAGATGACAGCAGCTCTGGAGACCAACAATATGTGTGGATATTTAGGGGGTGGGTGGTCTGAGAATACTGATGGATGAACTGAGGGCCTGGTGCAGGCCAGGCAAGTGATCTACCACTAAACACTTCGTTTTCAGACAGATCTTCTCTGAGGTGCTATATCAGTCAGAATTCTCTACGGGAACAGAACTGAGAGAATGAATCTTGTATACAAAGGATATTTATTAGTGTAGCTTACAGACCATGGCCCAGCTCATCAACAGTGGCTGTCTACCAATGGATGGTCCAAGAATCTAGCATTTGTTCTTTGGTGTTTCATCTGGTCTTCAGTGTATCCTGGGATCCAAAATAAGTAGGCTGTAATGACCATGAAGGAATGCACTTGCCAGCAAAAGCAAAAGCAAAAGCAAGCAGGTGAAGAGAACCCTCTCCTGTTCCACTCCCCCCTCTAAACAAGCAGCCACTTGGTATCTGGGCCAGAGGACCACATCCAATTGGGGAAGGCTCCATCTCCAGAATCTAAATAGGTCCACTAAACACTGGGTTTCTTTCTTGGTGGTGGAAGTGGCCAGGTGCAGTAACATCCTCTGTAGAGGAAATGTCTCTGCAAACTTCCACCGCTGGAATCCTAAGAATTTCACCGAGGTAGAAGTCCCTGGAATTTTTGTTGGATTTATTGCCCATCTCTGATGTGCACATGTGTTAACAGTGAGTCCAAAGCGGTTGCTGCCACCTGCTCACTTGGTCCAGTCAGCATAATGCTTCCAATGTCATCGCAAGAAACATACGAGCAGGATCCCTTCTAACTAAGTTATGATACAGGGCTTGAGAGAATATATATCCTTGAGGTAAAACTGTAAGGGTATACTGTTGGCCTTGCCAATCAAAAGACAATTGCTTCTGGTGGTCCTTTATGGACAGATACTGAGAAAAGGGCCTATGCTAGATCAATAACTGAATACCATGTACCAGGAGATGTGTAATCTCCTTAAGAAAGGACCCCACATCTGGTACTGGTACGGCAGCTGCAGTCAAATTCACTACTTAGTTGAATTTTTGATTAGTCAAATTTATTCTCCGTGATCCATCTGTCTTGCACACTAGCCAGTTTAGGAGAGTTGAAGGGAGATGGGGGGGGGCACCACCCTGCATCTTCCACGTCCGTGATGGTGGAACTAGTTTCTGCAATTCCTCACAGGATGTGATACTATTTGGGGTTCACCATTTTGCCAGGCAGAGGCATCTCTCAAGGCTTCCATTTAGTCTTTCCAGCTATAATAGCCCTTACTCATAGGTCAGGGAATCAATGTGAGGATTCTGCCAACTTCTAAGTCTGTCTATCCCAATTATACATTCTGGGACTGGAGAAAAACAAAACCACAGGATGAGTTTGGGGACCCACTGGACATACTGAGTCAGACATCAGCCAAAACTCCATGAATCACCTGACCTCCGTAAGCCCCTATTTAAACTGAAGGGCCACAATGTTTCTTGGGGTCTCTCAGAATCAGTCTTAATTCAGGGCCCATATCCATCAGATCCTGGAAATTCTGATTGTTTTCATTCCTTCAGTGTACATTTGCCCTTTTGAGAGTCCCTAGGGTCCCTCTGGAGGACTGGAGAAATACTAGCAGTAAAACCCTTGGATGTTTTACTAAGGTCCTTCCTTAGAGGAACTTGACTGTCCCTTCATTCGCGGTGTCCTGGGTCTGCAAAATGGACAGAAATGGATTCACCAGACAAGGTTCCCTTTGGCCAGGATCCAGTACAGCCTTTCATTCGTTTGTTTGAGATTTTTTTTCTACTTATGCCAATCAAACAAAAATGCAATGGACTCATCTATTTCATGTGTGGAAACACCAAGACTGATGAATCAGTATCAAAGATCCACATATGTCATACCACCATTAAATCTCTATGCCTTTGAGTGGTGGTGACACACACCTTTAATCCCAGCACTTAGAACAAGCAGAGACTGACAGATCACTGAGTTCAAGACCAGTCTGGTCTACAGAGTGAGTTCCAAGACATTTGGGACTATACAGAGAGACCCTGCCTTAAAAAAAAAGTCACACACATACACACACACACACACACACACACAGAGAGAGAGAGAGAGAGAGAGAGAGAGAGAGAGAGAGAGAGAGAGAGAGAGAGAGAGACCTCCCCAAAATCACTCTGTCTGTGGTGCCCATTATGGGTTAGGCCATTATGCACATTCCTTTATGACGTAGGCCATTACGGTAACTATGATCATCTTACCTTTGGTGATTCAGTGCTGCCATCTGACCTTTGCAACTTTGGGACCCAATTAAACCCACTGCATTTAATTCACCCTACTGAGCAGCAACGTCTCCAACCCTACAGTCTGGCACAAGGCAAAGAGGAGCAATGAAGGTCTTCAAATGTACTGGTGCCCCATCACCATTTTGTGTCGTAGAGGATTCGTGAAGGGAGGGTTAAGTTTTACACAGCATGCCCACTCTAGTATTGCAGATTTCCTGAGTCTTCAAATGCCTTCATCTACTCTAAGCCAAGGGTTGCCCAAGCTAGCCTGGAGCTCTTGATTCTCCAGCCTCAGGTTATGGAGTAGGTGGGGTTAGAGATGTCTACACCATGCTATTTTACAATAATCATAACTCAACAAAGAAGTTTCTTTCAATCTGAACTATAGTCCACCTGATCAATCCTAATGCCCTGGCTTCTCCCCCTTAGCTCTAAGGCTGGGCAAAGCTACTTAACACTCAGACTATGAACTTTTTGGGGGCAGTACAGTATCTCTGCATTCCTTTTACCTGGCAGATAGTAGATACTCAATAAATTAGTCAGAAAGACCAAATAATCTTTGTTGGTATCTTAGTTACTGTTCTATTACTGTAAGGAAATACCATGACCAAGGCAATTCTTTCTTTTAATTTTTATTGATTTTATTGAGCTATACATTTTTCTCTGCTTCTCTCCCTTCCTCTCCCCTCCCTTTCAACCCTATCCCATGGTCCCCATGCTCCCAATTTACTCAGAAGATCTTGCCTTTTTTTACTTACTATGTAGATTAGATCCTTGTATGTCTCTCTTATGGTCCTCATTGTTGTCTGGATTCTCTGGGATTGTAATTTGTAGGTTGGTTTTCTTTGCTTTATGTTTAAAAACCACTTATGAGTGAGTACATATGATAATTATCTTTCTGAGTCTGGGTTACCTCACTCAATATGATGTTTTCTAGCTCCATCTATTTGCCTGCAAATTTCAAGATATCATTATTTTTTCTGCTGTGAGTACTGCATTGTGTAAATGTATCACATTTTCCTTATCCATTCTTGGGTTGAGGAGCATTTAGGTTGTTTCCAGGTTCTGGCTATAAAAAATAGTGCTGTTCTGAACATAGTTGAGCACATGTCCTTGTGGTATAATTGAGCATCCTTTGGATATATATCCAAAAGTAGTATTTTTGGGTCTTGATGAAGGTTGTTTCCTAATTTTCTGAGAAATCACCATACTGATACCCAAAGGGGCTGTACCAGTTTGCACTCCCACCAGCAATGCAAGAGTGATCACTTTACTCCAAAACCTCTCCAGCATAAATTATCATCAGTGCTTTTGATCTTGACCATTCTTATAGGTGTCAGATGGAATCTCAGAGTTGTTTTAATTTGCATTTCTCTGATAACTAAGGATGTTGAGAATTTCCTTAATTGTCTTTCAGTCATTTTAGATTCCTCTGTTTGGAGTTTAGGTCTATACTCCATTCTTTTTCTTGGAATATTTGTTTTTATGATGACCAATTTCTTGAGTTCTTTGTATATTTTAGAGATCAGACCTCTGTCAGATGTGGAGTTAATGAAGTTCTTTTCCCATTCTCTAGGTTGTCATCTTGTCTTGTTGACCATGTCCTTTGCTTTACAGAAGCTTTTCAGCTTCAGGAGATTCCATTTATTAATTGTTTCTCTCAGTGTCTGTGCTACTGGGGTTATATTTAGGAAGTGGTCTCCTGTGCCAATGCATTCAAATGTACTTCCCACTTTCTCTTCTTTGAGGTTCAGTGTTGCTGACTTTATGTTGAGGTCTTTGATCTATTTGGACTTGAGTTTTGTGCACGGTGATAGATATGGATCTGTTTTCATTCTTCTACATGTTAATATCCAGTTATGCCAACACCGTTTTTTAAATATGCTTTCTTTGTCAAAAAATCAGGTGTTTGTAGGTGTGTGGATTAATATCTGGGTCTTTGATTTAGTTCCATTGGTCCTCCTGTCTGTTTTTATGCCAATACCAGGTTGTTTTTAGTACTGTAGTTTTGTAGTAAAGTTTGAAGTCAGGGATTGTGATGCCTCCAGAAGTTCTTTTATTGTACATAATTGTTTTGGCTATCCTGGGCTTTTGCTTTTCTATATGAAGCTGAGTACCATTCTTTTGAGGTCTTTGAAGAATTTTGCTGGGCATTGCTTTGAATCTGTAGATTGCCCTTGGTAAGATAGCCATTTTTACTATGTTAATTCTATCTACCCAAGTGCATGGGAGATCTTTCCACTTTCTGGTCTCTTCTTCATTTTCTTTCTTCAAAGATTTAAAGTTTACAAGTCTTCAACTTGTTTGGTTAGAGTTACTCAAAGATTTTGTGCTATTTGTGGCTATTGTGAAGGGTGATGTTTCTCTGATTTCTGTCTCACACCTGTGTAAAGGAGGGCTACTGATCTTTTGAGTTAATCTTGTATCCTGCTACATTACTGAAAGTGTTTATGAGTTGTAGAAGTTTTTTGGTAGAATTTTTGGTTTGCTTATGTAAACTATCATATCATCAGCAAATAGTGAGAGTTTGACTTCTTTTCTTATTTGTATCCCCTTGATCTCCTTTTGTTGTCTTATTGTTCTAGCTAGGACGTCAAGAATTATATTGGATAGATATGGAGAGAGTGGACAGCCTGACCGATGCAATTCTTACAAAGAAAACATTCCATTGGGAGCTTGCTTACAGTTTTAGAGGGTTAGTCTGTGATCACTGTGGTGGGAAGCAGGCCAGCATGGCACTGGGGCAGTAGCTGAGAGATTTATAGCCTGATATACGGGCAGGAGAGAGAGGGAGAGAGAGAGAGAGAGAGAGAGAGAGAGAAAGAAAGAGGAGAGAGAGAGAGAGAATAGGCCTGACATAAGCTTTTGAAATCTCAAAGCCCATTATCAGCAACACTCTTCCTCCAACAAGGCCACACCTTCTAATCCTTCCCAAATAGTTCCACCAACAAGGGGCCAACTATTCAAATTCAACATATGAGCTTTTGGAGACCATTCTCATTCACAGGCTCTCACTTAAAAACAAACAACCACCAAAGGGGAGGGGACCTCTAAGGACTCTGAAAATTCCCGTTCTAACATTTTTATTTGAATCGACACCATTGTTTCAGAATCTACAAAACCAAGTGTCCTGGAACTTGACTGAAGGAAGTGCCAGTTCCTGCTCAGGGGAAGACCAGTCTCTAGATGCTTTTCCTTGTCAATATTAGAATCTCATTTAAAAAAAAAAAAGAAGTAGGGATTTTGTTTTTCCAATTTTGGAAATGCTGGAGATTGAACTCAAAGCCTCCCACGTCCTAGGAAAGTTGCTCCATCCTTGATTGTCAGCCACTCTCATAGGGTGATGAGATGCATTGCTTGTCCAAGCTCACACAGCTGCAGGGCACGACTCTCCAACCAGAGCAGCTTCTTGGGACAGCTCTTCCTTCAAGGTGCCAAGGTGGACATTGCTAGCCTGTTCTCTGTTCAAGTGTCATCTTTGTGGTCATGCTGGCCACAGGACTGGATCTGGGCTCAGTGTCTGGAGCTGATGAAAAGGGCCTCATGTGAAGACCATTTGTTGAGGCTGCTGAAGTCTCCAGGCTTGGGGCTCCAGGGTGATACAGGAACCATTTCCTAGGCTTCCTGTAGATGCTGCCTTTTGTTGCTTGGTCATTCACCTTTCCCTGAAATGTAACACTCTCTGAGCCACGTGGCTGTCACGAGGCCCATAACCCATATTACAGACCTGGTCGAAAGAATTATCATGTTCACACAGCTCGGTGTTCCCAGTGGACTGAGGACTCTGTTCAGATCTGAACACTGGCAGTCTTTATTTCTGTGACCTGTTCCCAGTGCCCACCTCTGATCTCTCTGCCCAGCGACCTGGAGTCTGAGTCTCCCATGCCCTCTGATCGTGGCTTTCTCAAGAGCAGACTGTTCACACCGGAGTGTATCTAATAGGTGCTGTGTAATTCTCCGGCTTTCATAGGGAGGTCAGTCCCGTTTCATGAAAGTACTCTTTAAGTTGGTGCTCAGAAACTGAGCTTCTCAATGTTCGAGGCCCAAATATTAGTTCAGTGCTCGTGGCTTGTAGGTTAGGAGAAAAATCAATAAAAACAAGCTGCAATGCAGGATGCGGCTGTGGGCGGCCACCCCACCATGATGTAACCTGTTCCCAGCCAGCATCACCACACACTGAACTTCTTAATATTTTTGCCAGCTCTCCCCCTTTTTTTTTTTTTTTTTGTTGTTCTTTTGTTACATTGAAGGCTTTCACAGTGATATGAAAAGCCACCCTGGCTCCTCCGTCTATTAAACAGAAATCACACGTGAACAAATAGAAGCACGGCAGCATATAATACAGCCGGAATACAATGTTATCACCAGCCTGCTCCAAGCCGTTCTCGGGATAGTTTACGTCCCAGCAGTTAATCGTCTGCTATTGTGGGTGTACCAACACAATGCTATTAGCGCCGCAGAAGATTGTCGTCACGTAGGCTAGCCGGAATTTAGATATTTGTAAATGGAATCTGAACAGTGGCCTTTCTTCACAATATAAAATTCAAATAAGTGCAACCGGTCATGGCCCAACTCTTGTTTATTAATTAAGGCTTTATAATACGGCAGTGTTGTTGGGAGCTGTGGCTTATGCAAAGAGGAGTACTAATTATATTCTGTATTTTCTGTAATAATGGGGCAGTGTTTTGGACAATGCTGTTTATCCAGACAAAGTGTTCGGCTCAGAATGTAGTGTATTAGCAAGGGGACTCCGCATTCTTAATGGGGAACCGGTTGAGCAGCAAGAGCGTGGCATAAATTACACTCCTGGCCAGGCTGGGGCAGTGGTAATATGTTACCTACTGGTAGCCTCAAAAGGTCTCCAAACATCTTTCATGCGTGTTGGAAGACATTTCTTGATGTAAAGAAAGCAAGAGAACTGAGAAAATCACTTGGATAATTTTGTTTTCCCGTTTTAATGCTCGCCGGGGCTTTAGAAACCTTTTGCACCTCTGCAGATCTTCTCTGCTTTCTGGTTTGCCCAAACCAGTCACTTTTCCGTCTTGGCAGTCTACACTGTGTGTGATTATGGCCATCTCTGAGCATCACATGGGATCCTTCTTCCTTGACTAAAACCTTCCGTCCAGATGGATTTCAGAGCCGCAATACTTACCCGAGCAACTCTACAGTACGGTGCTTTGTACCTTCACAAAGCTGTGTAGCTGTCGTCAGTTGCTGATTCCAAAATGTCCCCATCATCCTTAAAAGAAGCCCTCACACCTTCACAGTCGCTGCTGCTGACTCCTTTCCTCACTGCTGGTCACCGGTTGTGAGGGTCTGTGGGCTTACACGTTCTGCAGAAACAGAATCATCCTATGTACAGCCTTTGATATCTGCCTTCTTTCACTTGGCATAATGTTTTCAAGGATTTGCAAGTTTTAGCATTCATGCTTCACAGCTTTTCAGGGCCAAGTAATACCCCATTTTGTGTGTGTGTGTGTGTATGTGTGAGTGTGTGTGTGTGAGTGCGTGTGCCCATTTTTCCACTCAGTTATTAGAAAAGTTATTTTTCTGCTTTTTGATTAGTCTAAATAATGCTGCAATGGACATCTGTGTACAGTTTTGTGTTAGGTTATTTTTCACCTGGGCTATGTACTTGGCTAGAGTGACTGGGAGCAAATTCATTCTTTCAAAAGCATTGATGTGTCACGTGATCCCTCTTATTGGTGGCGCTAGCTGTGTCTACAGCCTATAGACTGTGAACTATGCTTAGTCTAAGCAGAGGTGCGGAGGACACTGATCTCAGCTGCAGAGAGATGCATGCTGGGCAGTCAAGGCTCAGACGCCTACTACACTCTGAAGCCTTTCTCATCATTTGCTGACGTCTGACCATCTAGACCTTACTAACCCGGCAGAACCTCTGTAAACAGACCGTTATGAGCACCATTTCCTGGCCTTTGGGCCAGATCAAGGGAAAAGCTCTTACTAGGGGAAGATTAATCAACCATTTCTACTTATAGCTATACTTACCTTCTCTGGGGTGGAGAGATCACTTAGTTTACTAAATACTGACAACTGGCTTTTTGATCATAATTCGGGGTGTTGGTCATTTTCTGTCTGAGTTATCACAAATTGCTTTGTCCTGTCTGAGAAATCAGACAGCACCTTGAATGCTACCATGGCCTACATTCATTCATCCATCCATTCATTCATTTATTTTTATTTATTTATTTATTTTTATTATTTTGGCAGTCTCAGTGAAGCAATTTACTGTTTGCTATTTCAGTGTGTTTTACAAGGCCAGCAAAACCAGCCTTATCAGGAAGTAAATATTACATCATCAAAGTTTAATAGCATGGTAAACCTACCATAGCCATTAAAGTGGAGACTTCTCTCTTATTTAGACTATTGTTGACTGTTCAAGTTTAGGAATGTGGCTCTCTCCATCTTAAGTCACTCAGTATGTAAAACACAGAAAGGTGAAGAAGCAGGAGATTCAGTGTGTCTCTTGTATGTGGGCCTTTTCGCAATGAGGACCTGTCAGCTCACACGCTGACTGTGTATCTTAATAGACACAGAGAAAACAGACAAGAACCACCTAGGATGCTGTGTCCAGAATATCCTAAATTTGCATTCGGGCTCAGCAAAAAAAGGATTCTGGGATTGGTGAGTGTCTACTCAATTTGCTGCCAGTCTTGCTGACGTCTTGAAACCACTTCCCTGGACGAATGTTTGCTGAATTGAGCAGTGGTCCGACAAGTGACTTCTTTCCTCCTTGCTCAGACAAACCATTTTCCGTCCATATATGGCCAAGTGGTTTGACCCTCAAGGTTGCCCGACACGTAGACTTAGGCTTAATATTGCTATAGAAAGGAATACACATAGGATCAAAGCTTCTTGTCCAGCAAGAGTAGACAATTAGATTCTTTCTTAGAATTATTTTTTCTTAGCATACAAAGAAATGCATTTTATTGTGATAATTTCATGCATATGTTACTATACTTTTTTCTTTAAGATAGACTCTGTGTTGACTTGAAGCGTGTGACCATTGCCAAGTGGGTACAAAGGGCTCAGCTCAGCACTCCAGGCTGGGAAGGTGATAGGAGGCAGACCCTCAGCCTCAGGAATCTATAATCAGGAATGATTGGAAGGGACAAAGGGCTCACAGATGGAGCACATGGTGTCCATGTAAGGGCTACAGAAATATGTCTGCTATGGGCACAAGAAGGTAATGTCATCTAGAAAAAGTATTTGAAAGAAGTGGTTTTATAAGCAGTATCTTAAAAGAAATAGATGCATGAATTGGTGGAAAGGATGGGTAGATGGGGAGGGGACAGGGAATGAGAAAGACCAAATAATCTTTGTTGGTGTCATTAGTTACCGTCCAATAGCCATGAAGAGACACCATGACCAAGGAAATTCTTACAAAGAAAACATTTAACTGGGGGTTTGCTTTAGATGGTTAGTCTATGATCGTTGTGGTGGGAAGCAGAAGGGTATGGCACTGGAGTAGTAACTGAGAGATTCATATCCTGTGGCAAGCAGAGGTGGGGGGAGGGAGAGAGGAGAGAGAGACAGAGAGACAAAGAGAGAGAGAAAGAGGGAGAGAGGAAGAGGGAGGGAGGGAGGGAGGAAGGGAGGGAGGGAGGAAGGGAGGGAGGGAGAGAGAGAGAGAGAGAGAGAGAGAGAGAGAGAGAGAGAGAGAGAAACTGGACCTGGGATGGGCCTTTGAATCTTCAGATCCCATTCCCAGTGATACACCTACTTCAACAAGGCCATGCCTCCTAGTCCTTTCCAAAGAGATCCATTATCTGAGAACCAAACATTCAAATATAGATGCCTATGGGGCCATTCCTACCACAGTTGGGAATGGTGTAACCCAAAGGTCTTGATCTGTCAGCTCCTTGACAAAACCATAACTGCATCAGGTGTCCGCTATGCTAGAAAGCAGAAGTGAACATGTTGGGAAATAGAAAATTCCACACAAAAATTAGAAAGTTCCAGAAAAACTTGGAGATTTTTCCATTAAAATACAAATCTTTGTTCTCTCTAACAGCTCTCTGATCTCACAGCATTGAATCTAAATTCCTAGTCTGGCCCCCAAAAGCTATTAGTGAGTGATTGGTGTCCCCAGGCTTAACCTCCCCTTCTCCCTGAAGCCCCCCAGCATGGAGATCAGAGGTTGTCATTGAACCAATGCTTACATTTTTTGTGATTAGGTCTTCATACCTATGTCAAGTTGTCTTGAGAAATTTTCATCTCCAGGAAGGGTCGTGCTGGGGAGGAAGAGCGAGCTGAACGTGCAAGGTGGAATTGCCGTGTTGGCTCCTCATTATCTTTATATTGCCTCCCAGCCCAGCAAGCATTTGGGTCTGAATTCCTCTTAGAAGGCACAGAGGGACCAGACAGAATTCACCGAGAAAAGAGCAGACGATTGTAGAAAATCCCAAGCTGGCCAGGATGGAAACTATTGCTTTTCTCTCATGCTCTGCAAAGACTTGAGGGAAACATGGAAATAGTAAACAGTAGAATTTTGTTTGGACCTGTGGGACCGGGCAGAAAACTGAAGGTCTGAATGGTTTCCTAATAGAAAGTCAGTGCTCTTTGAGAGAAGGAAGCCAGTACAGCTTTGCCAGAAACTGGAGTCACTGGACTCGCGTTCCTCTTGACAGAAGCGTGGGACTAGAAAGGAGGTCTAGTTTGAGAACTGATGTGTTTAATCCCCTGGAATGCATCTCAAGCACTGTGTTCAGAACCGTGAAGTGCTGCACAGTTGGGTACACAGGCATGAGCTGGGCTGGCGGGAGGATTTTGCAGTTATCTGCAGGTGTACGCCTAGGCAATGCTCTGTTACGGAAAGCGGAATTGAGGTCTGCCTATCTGTTTCCTTCTGGACACAGCACACACCTTTTATTACCATTCCTTTGATCAAATGATTTGATGCCGGGCTTCATTTATAAATTACATTTAGATGGCGCTTTAGCAATGGGACAGATGCTCCTTGGTCTCCCGGATATGTTTTATTTTCTGGAGTTGCATGGCGTGTTATCTTTGCTTTCCTGTAACAATGCTCCTACCTCATCCACATTTTATATGGATATAGTTTTCTAACCACACAAAGTATACAACGGTATCACAGTAGAGCCAGTATCTGCCTCCACTGCTGTTGGCTGGACTAGTCTTATCATAATTGTGTCTTCACTGTTGCTGCCCTGGCTTCTTCTCTATCTCCTTCTTGTTTATCTCAGTTAAAATATATATAAAAGTGTATTAACATTCCCATACAGTGGATTCTCCAGAGGGCCAAGTACTATATTAAATTTTACTTCCTAAATATAGGGAGAGAGTAGAGGGACCCGGCACATTTCTGATGCTGAGTTTTTATTATATTGTGAGCTTTCCTTCAGCGCTTTAGAATCCATCTTTCTCAATCTGGGCAGGAGTGGGGAGACTGAAAGGGAAATTGTTTTCTGCATTCTCTGTAATGGTTTTTATTTAAGAATGATAAAGCAATACTTGCTAAGCCCAGACCAGCTCCACAACAGACAGTGCTGACGATCCCAGGGGAATCACAGGGATGTTTCTGTGTTGGGAAGAAATAAACCTCAAAATGTTATTTGGTGTATAAAGTTATTATAAGTATATTGAAGACAGCCTTGCCTAGTGTAAAGAAAGAAAAGAAAGACTCAACTTGGAGTTGGTCTTCCCGTGTTTAACCCATGTGTGTTTGGTTACTCCTTTTCTGAAATACAGGCATATTACTTAGAAGCAGAGGGCAGAGCTCAGAGTCACACTCTAGCCCTTAGTAAGTCAACTTATGTCCTTGTATATAAAATAGAAGTTAGACTACTCAGCTCATAAGCCTTGTCTTTGGTGCACTTAGATAAGAAGACCATGTGACACAGGAAAACAAATGTCAGTTATTACGGAATATTTCAGGACTCAGCGAAGAAGAAGAGAATGAGACTTGAAACAAAGAACCCTGCACCTTCTACCACACACAGGCTTGAGCTTGCAGTCATCAACAGACTGTTCCAACTATCTTTTCTCCCCTGAAGATTGACTGGACTCATGTCCTAGATGACTAGGTTTGAGTTAGTGTAAGCACAAATCTCAGACATGGGGAAAGTCTCCAAAGACCAAGTTGTTTTCCTCGTTTCAATATTTACAAAGCCATTTTTGACTGT
Organism: Myodes glareolus; assembly: GCF_982192425.1. Taxonomy (NCBI): domain Eukaryota; kingdom Metazoa; phylum Chordata; class Mammalia; order Rodentia; family Cricetidae; genus Myodes; species Myodes glareolus. The sequence goes on from NC_142030.1 coordinate 52,010,952, forward strand.
ATGTTTCCTTGTCGGTAGAGAAAGGGTAGTTTTGAAAACTGTTGACTTTTCATTATGTTTTTAGTTCATGATTCCCTTATTCTCAGTCATTGACTTTCTATTGTTTCTAATTGACTTAGTCCTTCAATAACCTGTTCATTAATGTGATTTCAGGAGTGTGACCAAAGCTTTGAGTTACCAAATCAATCTTGATATCTTTTGTGATTAGATTTGAAACCATTTAGTAAATTAGAAGATCAACTCTATTGTCAGCAGCTTGGCCAGAACTGTGAATGTCATCTACTGGTGCCCAACTTGGGATTGTCTGTTTTTGCCAAGTTTGTATGTGTGCTTCATAGGAAGCTGTGGTCTAGGGCTAGCACCGTGAATAAGAAGGCTTGGTGGGCAAATATGAGGACCTGAGTTCAAATGTACAATCTCATCTAAAACACTAGGGGTCATGTGCACGCTTGTGTAACTCCAGTACTGTAGTAAGCAGTGATGGGGCTCACTGGGCATGCTCACAAGCCAAGCTCTAGGTTTAGTGAGAGAACATGTGTCAAGGGACTATCTCAGTGAACGATAGAGCAGGACTTTGGCATCCTCCTCTGGCTTCTGCCACCACCCCCCCCCCCCCCACTGTACACATATACCACATCCCTCAAACAAAATTATTTAGGTCCCACTTTCTAGTGATGATTGTCTCTCAACTTGTTACTACCTTTATTCCAGATATGGAGTTATATTAAGAAAAATTACTCTGTAGCAATGAGTTCCAGCATCATCATTTACTAATGCAGAAATATTGATTCTATCAATCTACTATCTCAATGGGAATATTGTATAATTAAAGTATATGAAGTGCTTGTAAGTGAATATATGTTCAATAAGGCACTCACAAAGTATTAAATAGTTGCCACAATATCAATAGTGGCATTTCTTCCTGATATAGAATACTTAATATAGTCCTAAAGTAGCAAGAATAAACATACAAAACATGCAAAATCTTTAAAATCATGTGCTATTAGTCACACATTTAGTTTATGTATTGGTAACTATAAACTTGTATAGTCAAAAGTATATGAAACTCTTGTCACAGATAACTCAAAAGATCTTGAGGACAGCACATACAAAAGAACAGAGTAGGACCCAAACATGACATCACAGATAAAAAGCAAATCAAAACAGATGGAAGACATAAGTACGAAAGGTAGAGGTCACATAAAACACAGAAGCATAAATATGCTGCAGGCTATGTCATGTGCTGGTTTCATAGCTATGATGTCAAGGGCAAAGAATACCACTGAGAAAAAAACTCAACAAATGTTGAGAGTCCCCCCCCCCCAAATAATATAGCCAAGAAGGGATTTGTATCTAGAATAGGATAACAAAAAAAGAAAAAGAGAAAAGGAAAGGAAGGAAGGAAGGAAGGAAGGAAGGAAGGAAGGAAGGAAGGAAGGAAGGAAGATAGGAAGGAAGGAAGGAAGGAAGGAAGGAAGGAAGGAAGGAAGGAAGGAAGGAAGGAAGGAAGGGAAAAAGAAAAGAAAAAGGCATACAAATAACTCTTTTCAAATGATTTTCAAATGGGTAAATGACCTCTGAATAGATTTTATCCATGGAAGGTTTATAAATAAAATCAGAGCCAAAATCATTAGCAAGAATGTGGAGGAAATAGGATCCCACTTTCTGCATATGGGAGATAGCAAATCAGTTATTTTGAGAAGCAATATCTTGCTTAGAAAGTCAAACATAAATGTAAGCCAGTAACTCTGCCCCTAGATGCCTACCCAAGACAACCAGCAGTGTACACACAGAACACTATGCTCCTAGATGCCTACCCAAGACAACGAGCGGTGAGCACACTCAGAACACTCTGCCCCAGATGCCTACCCAAGACAACCAGTAGTGTGCACTCAGAACTTCGTAAAATTTCACAGTAGCACTATTCACGGTAGCCCAAATGAGAGCAGCACAACTCCCTATACACTGATGGATGAACCAATGAGATGGTGCATCCATTAAAAAGTGTAGGACTAATGCATGTTACATCATGATGAGTTCTAAAACTCTGCTAAGTGAAAGACTCTTCTAACAAAAGACCGTGGACTTTGGGATTCCATTCATCACTTGCATGAGCTGCTGCAGGCCATGACTCAACTACTACAGAGGACAACTGATATTGATAAGGTTGACCTGCCAGGTGATCAACTAATCTGATAGAGGAAATTCATAGGCAAGGCTTATGAAAATCTATCCCCTAAATACTGACTGCTCATGTCTATAAATTCACATGTGTACAGAAAGCTATGACATCTTCCCAATACTTATACTGGAAAGTGTAATCTCATATATTGTGTATATGTAATCTCATGACTTCATCTCAATCTTATGGGTGCATATATCCATGAATGGACAGGAAGATGACTTCTCATTAAGCTGTATAACTTTGATATGAAGAAAATATACTAGAATATGCTTCACAACTAGCTCTGTTGTCACACAAGAACTATAAGACACTTAAAAGCTGGCTTTGTTCCTTTAACTCAAACTAACATAGAAAACAATTTCTCTTCTGTCTAAGACAAATACACACAATTAGCTCATTTTTGCCTCAGAGCAAGTTCAAACTAGACTGAATGTTTCTAAAAATGAATCATAAAGGAGCACTGGACTGAGCCCCCAAGGTCCAAATGAGGAGCGGAAGGAGGGAGAACAAGAAAGAGGAAGTCAGGACCGCGAGGGGTGCGTTCACCCACTGATATAAGAAGACTGGTCTGGTGGGAGCTCACCAGGGCCAGCTGGACTGGGACTGAACGAGCGTGTGATTGGGCCGGATTCTCTGAATGTGGCTGACATGGGGGCTAACTGGGAGGCCATTGACAATGGCGCTGGGTCTTGGTCTGCATGGACTGGCTTTCTGGGATCCTGGTCTGATTGGATGCTCACCTTCCTGGACCTGGAGGGAGGGGGAAGGAACTTGGACTTCCCGCGGGGCAGGAAGCCCTGACTGCTCTTGGGACTGGAGAGGGAGGAGGAGAGGGAGTGGGGGGAATGGGAAGGTATTGGGAGGAGGGGAGGAAGTGAAAATTTTTTATAAATAAACGAATAAATAAAAAAACCATGAAATCAGAACAAAAAATGAATCATAAAATCTTTACAGAGATGCACAAGGACAAAGCCACAGATATCTCACCAAGGTTATTAACACAAACTGACCGAAGAGACTATGCCAGTTCTTCACTTGGTGAAGTCTAGCTGATAAAGACCTGACTCTCTGCAGCTTGTCTCACCGGGCACTGTGCCCCTGACATCTAGTCACAGTCTTACACCAGGAACCTTGAAACCTTGCATTGCCATGGTAAATAGCTCTGCCCCTTATTGTTTACTCAAGGTATGTGCTATGACCTTCAGACATAGCTTTATAACTTATTTTATTAATGCAAAAAGCCTTCTGTAAAATTATATATTTATTTATTATATATAATTACATGTGTGTGTGTATATATATATATATATATAGAGAGAGAGAGAGAGAGAGAGAGAGAGAGAGAGAGAGAGAGCTACGTAGGACAGAGGAGAAAAAAAGAGAAAGAATTAGAACTTAGAAGGAATTAGATACTAACTAACAGAAATTATGACTTAGAATTGAAGCTGTGGAGGTAGAATTACAGCTAAAATGGAGAATAATAAAGAGTATGACTCAAACAGTGTGTTTGTGAATTTATTTCATATCCCTCAAGATAGAAAAACTTGTAGCGCAGTTTTGCTACTCTGTGGACTTTGTTCTCAAATCTTGAGAGCTGGTCTCTCGAGCTACAATACATCAGACTGCTCATAGTAGGTAAGTCCATGGTTACGGAAAGGGCACTTCACTGGGGCCTAGAGGTTGGAGAAAATGGACAGCGATGATTAAATGGCACGAGGCTTCTATATGAAGTGATAGCTGTGTTCAAAATTGCTTTTGTTATCCATTTCACAATTCCGAATATACCAAAATCATTTACAAGTGTCTGGAATTAGCTGCCCACAGTATACTGCTTGTGGTAAATGGGTGTGTGTGCATGAGATCCTAAAACTCTCTGAAGGGCTGTTGGGACCAGAAGTTGTTCTCCCAGGATGTTGCATTCTTTGGTGACAAGATAAAAGAAAAAGCAGCAAAAGGAAAAGGTGTGCATCTTGAGGAGACCAGAGGTGAGCCCTGGGAGTTTAATCCAGGCAGAGTGACACACAATGTCCCAACTCCTCAAGTCATGGCTGTGATGAGCGAGTTCTTCCTACCAGTGATGCTCCTGAGGTACTCTGGCCTCTGGCTTCCACTGGAGGCTGATCTGCCCACGCATATGTTCCACTCCAGATGGAAAGCATGTGCTTAGCATAAACCATGTGGGTCTTGCCAGTAGGTGCAGTGGCTGTGCCATCATTTATTTTTCAGTGTTGGAGGCTCTTTTCCAGCTCAGCTTCCAGCTATAACCTCATGTGCAATAATTTTGGTACAGGCTGGTTCATGTCTACTCTGGTCCTCCTTTCCCTGCAAAGTGAGCCGAAACACAGCAGTGCTCAAATTTTCTGTGCTGAGCCCACATCTGCAGAAAAGAGGTTATCCTGGGGACCTTGTGAACAGAGCTGTTCTGCACATGATAGCAGCTGAAGGAGGGAAAAGGGAGGAAAAGTCAGAGGACATTTCTGCCTATGTTCCTGCCATAACCAAGGAGACCGTGGTGTTTGTTTTTACCTTATTAGGTGGAGGTCATGGATGCTATGACCCTCTGCAACAAAGAATTGCCTAGATCAGTGATTCTCAACCTTCCTACTGCTGTGACCCTTTAATATAGTTCCTCACACTGCAATGACCCCCCCCCACCCGTAAAGTTATCTTCATTCCTACTTCATAACTGCAGTTTTGCTACTGTTATGAATCACAATGTAGATATTTTCAGAAACTGAGATTTGTCAACCCACAGGTTGAGAACGCCTGACCTAGACAAAAAATGTCAACAGTGCCTCAACTGAGCAATGTCCTCTCAGGGAGCCTTCATAGGAAAAGCAGAGCTAAGGCAGTTACAGAGCGGATGGGTAGAGTCAGACAAGAGAGGTCACCAGACCACAACTCCCAGCTTCTGTGCCTACTCCAACCCATATTCCCTCTGCCTTACTAATTGACATCTGTGACTAGAAAATTGCATGTCATGTATTCTGCTTCAGTGGGGGAGGGGGGTTAAAAGGATGCTAAAAAAGGCAAGCACCCCCTTCTTTTGACTGTAGTGGCTTTCTTGCCTGAAATCGGTCATTCCGTTATTGAATCTGAAGGAATGTGTGAGGATAGAAATTCCATCCTTCCTGTCCTCACCGCCAAATTCCTCCTAGCTGAGGGTTATTCTTGCCTGTAGCATCCATGAGCCCCTCCTGTTTACCACTGCTGTTTATAGCTTCATTTTCTTCCTTCCATTTTCATAATATCTTTCAAAGTGGAAGCTAATGTGAATTTTGGTGCTCTCTAGCTCCTCACTGGTACATCTAACACCATCAGATTGAATTAATTTGAACTATTAAGCATGAAGTACATGTTGCCATGGAATTTATTCTAGATGTATTACAGTTAGTTTAATTGTTATGACTAATCATTGATTATGGTTTCTTGGGGTGCTTGAAATAATAATGATAATAATAATAACAATAATAATAATAATCCTTTTTAATAGCATCTTTCATTTGAGGATCTTGCAAAGCCTGCATCCTGGAACCACTTACTGAAAATTTGTCATTATCTGTGTTCTCTCATTTGGCTGCAGCTCAGAGAGGACTGCACCTCTAAAGTCAGTGAGTGACTTTAACAGCCAAGAAAAATTTATATTCATGGATCATGTTATCTTCTTTATTTTTTTCTGCAATTTGCCAGTATGGGAAATTAGTAAAAGGGGGAATTTATCTCACCAAGATAGTATTTCCATAGGGACATCCTGTGCATTCTATAACAATCCCAAGACTTTTGTGCTGACTTCGGATTGGCTTTGATTTGCTGAGTGCTAATTGTAAATAGTGATCAGACCACGCTAGAAATGGATGCTGTTAGTTTTAGGCAAGACATTCTGGCAAGTTGCTTCTCTCTCTCTCTCTCTCTCTCTCTCTCTCTCTCTCTCTCTCTGTGTGTGTGTGTGTGTGTGTGTGTGTGTGTGTGTTTGTATCTTAAGCCCTTAAAACTGAAAAATGTTAGCTATTCTTTGACTGTTTCTGTCATATCACACTTTGAGATTTTCAGAAAGAGCAAGGCTCGCCCAGCAGTACACCTTATATAGAGATGTATTTGCAAACATAGAAAACCTGCTGAAATCCAATGTGGTCATCTAGTGCCTCAAATTCTTGAGTAGCAGAGGCAAGAGGTAAAGTAAGGAGTGCCTAGCTCTCAGTTTTCATGTTGCCTGATTGGCCACTTGGGACATCTATCTTCTGTTTAAAGCAGTTGAAATTAATTGTGCCCATGAGGCAGCAGCTTCCTAGACAATTATGACAGGCTTATAATGCGGTTCCCATGGCCTTTGTAGAATTCACACTCAATCCTAAGGACCACAGTCATCTTCATGTGTTACTGTTCCCTTTCCTAATCATAGTTCAGGTGACTTGTGGTTCTCTGGAAGGTTTCAATCTGCTGCAGGCCACGCAAGGAAAGTACCCACCATCTGTGGCTGTCAAGCAGTCCAGGAGAAATGAATTGCTGGATTTTTCTTACATAGGGTCATATTACTCTCCATTTCTGGGGAAGAGTCAAGGCCAAGAACTTATACCATGGATAGTGAGGACAGTTCTTGTCACACAACTTTCTTTCTTCCAAAATGCTGGCATAGTGAGAAATAGCTAAAGTCTTTCTTCTCCAGCCTGACTGAACACTGGAGTGCCCGGTAGAGTTTTGAAAACACTCACATGCCTAGATTGCACACCCAGAGAGTCTAATATAGTTCACTTGAACATTAATTGGTTGGACATTTTCCAGATCATTTAAATTGTGAACCTATCCTGAGCACTGCTTGGTGTCTGGATTCTTGTAGAACTCACACTCCCAGCACGTAACGGCTAATCTAGCACCAAGCTTGTGCCAAATGCTTTACAATGTGTAGCATGTTTGGTTATAATGATAACAATGTGGATGACCCTTCATCCATTTACAATTCATTGTTCAGAAACTATATGGGTTCAGGCGTAAGACTGACGGTGTCTTAGTTCTCGCAGGGGGTGGGGGGAGGCCAGGGAATACCTTCAGGAGCAATGTCACTTGACCTGATATGAGAGATGAAGAAGAGTCCACTAAGCTAAGAGGCAGGCAGTCAGAGGCACTATGGGTAAGGAGAACTGTCTTTCCATTTGTACTCTGTTGCAAAGGGGAATTCAAGGATTTTAGAAAGAAATCAGGAAGACATGCTGTAATCAAGTGGAAGAGGGAAGCAAGGACCACTAAGGCAGAAGTTATAATTCTGATAAAAGCTCCTGAAAGGACACAATGATCACATTTATATTTCTAAAAAGTGCTCCCCCCATCAGGGACTGTAGAGGTGGCTCAGTGGTTCCCTCTTCTGGTACCCATGGGCACCTGCACACACACACACACACACACACACACACACACACACACAGAGAGAGAGAGAGAGAGAGAGAGAGAGAGAGAGAGAGAGAAGTTCTTTTGCAGTAGTTCAGTGGCAGTAGAGGGAAGCTGAAGAATATGCATAGTAACGAACTGGATAGTCTTTTTAGTGAGTCTGGAGACAAAGGAAGATAACTTGGGCTAATGTAAGGGGAAAGGGATGGAGGAACATGATCATACACTGAGGAATCAGATATGAATCCAGGGGAGAGGAGAGGAAAATGATGTTCATTTCCAGTTTCAATAATGTTTTACTATCGTGATTCCCCAGCTCTTTGCAAATGAGTTGCTCTATTCACATAGCATTTCACTCCCACCGAGGGATCGTCTTAGCTCTTGTTGAGATGCATATCTGAGTAGCTTTGCAGAGATGCCTGCAAGTCTATATTTTCTTAATAAGCATTAAATCATGTTGGTGTTGCATATTTCTGGCATTCTGTTGATATGTTAGTACCCCAGAAGGATTGGACTTGGGGCTCACTGTATTTTTGTTCCTCTTGCTAATGTGGCCACATTGAATAAACCCCTATTTTCTGATTTCACTATTAATAGGCATATTTTCATGAGTTTATTGAGGATGTGTGACTTCTTAGAACTTCAGAGACAGTTTCTGACCCCTGGACCAGTTACAAGAATACTTGAGGATTAAGAGATCAGGAAAGAGGAATAACTTAAGATGTACTAAAATGGAACCTGCACCTAAAGTTTTATTAGCCTCCAAATCTGAAAGCTAGCGCCTAGGAAGGCTGTGCACAGGCTGAGAAATTTGAAGTTCTGCAGTTGGCACTCATTGAAAATGTGTAAGTGGAGAGGAATGGTCAGAAAGCTTAGGTTGTTTTTTCCTGGAACATCTCAAGATGGAGTGCTGACAGCCTGCATGCACAAGGCCCCAAGTGCCATCCCCCCATGCAAAATAAGGAATCAAAACAAAGAAGAAAAAAAAGAAAAGACAGTTTCTCCTATGGCTTCTGCATGAGTTTCCAGAGAAGTGTTTGGTTTGTTCTTTTAAGACTGACTTAGGGAAAGCTAGAATGTAGGAGAAGCAAGGAGGAAATAGGCATCCAACTCCGTAAGTTAATCGAGATGCCTTATTAGATCATCTGCCTTGTAATGAGGGCAGTAATTGGCTCTTATTTAGTGTTCCCTGCCCAGCCGTCCCAAGGCACTTCACTAATAAGCATCATCTTTCTTTTAGAGCCAAAGAGGTCCACAGAGAGGATCTAAGGGACTTGATGCAGAGGTGGGGGTGGGGAGCTCACTTCTGGACATGCGCTTACTGCTATGTGAGATCTAGATTCTTCTGTCACAGTTTGGGGATCACTCCTGAGCATTCCCATTACCTACCCGACCTGTGTGCATCAGGATCTCCTTTAACGTGCTCAAGGCTGGCCTTTCGCTCCTATGTGCAAAGCAAGGCATGCATCCCTGGAGGAGGTCTCTGAGGAAACCCTCAGCCAGAACTGACTCACCTCTGTGGAACTCGTTTGACCCAAATTCATTTGACCCTTCAGTGACGTTTGCCTTACCCAGTTCTTCTCTTTTAATTAATCAATTACCTCTGCTAGTCAGATTACAGTTTCCTCTCCTTCCCCCCTGTCCTCGCAGTCTCTCCCTCAAATCTCCCCTCTTCCCCATCCACTTCATCTCCCTTCCCTTCAGAAAAGTGCAGGCTCCCTGGTACATCAGCCAGCCATGGGCTATCAATTTGGAGCAAGACCAGGCACCTCATCTCCTATTTTTTTTGCCAGTCATTTTTAGTTCTATTCTAGGTCTCTGGGCTGTCCAGTCCCCAAGCATTGTCAGGGGACTGACAATGGCTCCCTTTCATAGTATGGATCTTATACTGAACCAGAAACTGATTGACCACTCCCATAATTTCTGCACTACCTTTGTCCCAGAATATCTTATAGGCAGGGCAAATTGTAGGTCAGAGGTTATGCTGTTGGGTTGGAGTTCCATCCCCTCCTCTGGAAATCTTTCTTAGTTACAGGAGGTAGCCCTTCCCGGTGATGTAGCATGAATTCTAATTGGTCTTGATAGATGGGTAGATTACTGAATCTCAGTTCTTAACGTTCCTTTGATGCAACATTCTGTTAATGGGCTTTGTGACATGCTGGTGTGTGCTCAGATAGCTATGCACTTTGAGTGCACTAGTATCACTTGCTTGACACGAAGCATGTGTAGTACTTTTCAGGAGTGACAGGCAGGTGGCACATTGACATCCAGGACAAGAGGGTAGCCCACTGTTTGCTTTGTTCCATCACCCTGAAACCATCAAAATATCTATCACTACTCCAGGGGTTTGTCTAATGGAGCATCACTGATTTATTTGCATGCTTTCCTATTTTCTAGAAATAAGAGCAATTCTACTTTTTTGTCTCCAGATGATCAATTATGTTTTGGCAGCAGTAGAATCTTCCTCTCCACTCCGTTTCAAGCAAAAACAAGATCCCAAGAATAGGATTATAACCAGACATGACATTTACACTGAGTCATTTTTTTAAGTTAAGTTTATAACATGAAACTGAATGGCATTCAAAAGTCTGAGTCAATTTGGTAATTTGAAAGTGAACTGAATTTGTCTTTTTTTCTTGAAGGATTTTGTTTATGATGGGAAAAAGTAAGAACTATGTATGGTTAGCTAGCATTCATATACAACCAGAAAATTCTGACTAAATACATTTCAAGAGGTGGGTGGAATAACATTCAAAGTTGAGAGCCAATTTCATCTTGACAGAATGAAAACAAGCATGATAACAGGAAAGAGGAGGGAGTTGGATTTTCTAAAAAGTCATTGGTAATTTTATCAGATGAATTTATAGCATGTGTCTAAATGGTGCTTGAATTTCCTAAACAGCCGGTACATGCCCTGTCTACAGAATTTGCAGAGTTGATTTTTTGTTCACAGTTATGGCATCTGTGGTCTAGAAAAATGGCTTTCATCCTTTTGGCAAGCCTGGAAATAACCATAAAGGTCCTCGAACAAATAAATGTTAGGCTTCTGCCCAAGCCATCCCATTTTGATAAATCTATTTTTGCACTTGGACATATTTTTTTTAATTCCATTTGGTGTGTGTATCTATGTGTGTTGTGTGTATGTGTTATATGTATTTGTTAGTGTGGATGTGTGTGTGTGCGCACATGTGAATCGCAGTCTCATGTCAATGTCTCATAGCTTCATTCAAATCTTTTTCAGCTTTTATATTAGTTTAGAAAGGGATGACTGCAGCAATGGCTTAGTGCTTAAGAGCACTTGTGGCTTTTGTAGAGAACCAGGGCTAGATTCCTAGCACCCACATTTAACAGACCACTGCCATCCGTGACTGCAGTTCCTGGGGACTTGATGCCCGGCTTCTGGCCTTCATGGGCACAGTCTGTACATGGTGGCCATCTCCCAGCTCCACCTGCATAGCCTGCTCCTCCGGCTCTTTCTCGCTTTTTTTTTTTTTAAATTTTATTAAATTATAAAAAGTTTCCATTTACGCCCCTCCTCCCAACGCCCTCCCACTCCCCCCCTCCCTCTCCTCCTCCCTCTTTGTCCCCTAGGGAAGTCAGGGTCTCCTGCCCTGTGGGAAGTCCAAGTTCCTCCCCCATCACTCCAGGTCCAGGAAGGTGAGCATCCAAACAGACTGGATCCCAAAAATCCAGTATATGCAGAGGAAACCAGTCCCAGTGTCATTGTCAATGGCTTCTCGGAAAGACTGCAGGCCAGCCACATTCAGAAAATCCGGCCACATTCAGAGAATCTGGTTGGATCACATGCTCGTTCAGTCACGGTCCATGTGGCCTTGGTAAACTCTCATTAGATCCGACCCCTTGTATCAGTGGGTGATAGTATCCCTCGCAGTCCTTCGTCATTTTCTTCCTCCTTTTGCTCCTCGTTTGGATCTTGGGGGGCTCAGTTCGGTGCTCCAACGCGGGCCTCCATCTGTATCGTCATCCAACGCCAGATGAGGGATCTATGGTGATAAGCAAAATATTCATCAGTATGGTCACGGGCCAAGGCCGGTTCAGACACCCCCTCCTCTGTCCAGAGAACAATCTGGGGATCTCTCCTTGGACCTGGGATCCCATATATAATCAAGTTTCCTGTAAACTCTAATATGACTCCCTTAGTTGAAATATATTCTTCCCTGATCCCACATTCATCCTTCCTCCCTTCCCCCCATCCCGGTCAACCGAGCTTTCTCCATTCCTCCCCTACTCCCTTCTCTCTAACCCTCTCCCCTTCCATCAACCCTCCCACCCCCCCCCATGCACCCAAGGTTACCTGGGACTCTTGACTATTTCCTACCTCCTGGCGGATAGGCAAATAATCTTCATCAGGTTCGTCTTCTTATTTAGCTTCTCTAGGATCACGAATAATAGGCTCAAAGACCTTTAATTATGGTTAGAATCCACTTATGAGTGAATACATACCGTGTTCCTCTTTTTGGGTCTGGCTTACCTCACTCAGTAAAGCGTTTTCTATGTCCATCCATTTGCATGCAAAATTCAAGATGTCATTATTTTTTACCGCTGAGTAAAACTCTAATGTGTATATGTTCCACACCTTTTTTAACCATTCTTCTATTGAGGGGCACCTAGGCTGTTTCCAGGTTCTGGCTATTACAAATAGTGCTGCTATGAACATAGTTGAACAAACGCTTTTGTAGTATGTTTGGGCATCTCTAGGGTATATTCCCAAGAGAGGAATTGCTGGGTCCTGAGGGAGGTTGACTCCCAGTTTCCTGAGAAACCTCCACACTGATTTCCAAAGTGGCTGCACAAGTTTGCATTCCCACCAACAATGGATGAGTGTTCCCCTCATTCCACATCCCCTCCAGCATAGGTTATCATTGGTGTTTTTAACTTTAGCTATTCTGACAGGTGTAAGATGGTATCTCAAAGTGGTTTTGATTTGCATTTCCCTGATCGCTAAGGAGGTTGAGCATGACCTTAAGTGTCTTCTGGCCATTCGAAGTTCATCTGTTGTGAATTCTCTGTTCAGATCAGTACCCCATTTTTTAATTGGGTTAATTAGAGTTTTAGTGTTTAGTTTCTTGAGTTCTTTGTATATTCTGGAGATCAGACCTTTGTCTGATGAGGGGTTGGTGAAGATCTTCTCCCAGTCAGAAGGCAGCCTTTTTGTCTTACTGACAGTGTCCTTTGCTTTACAGAAGCTTCTCAGTTTCAGCAGGTCCCATTTATTCATTGTTTCTCTTATTGTCTGTGCTGCTGGGGTCCTACTTAGGAAGTGGCCTCCTGTGCCTATATCTTGTAGACTACTTCCCACTTTCTCTTCTATCAGGTTCAAAGTGGACAGATTGATGTTGATGTCTTTAATCCATTTGGACTTGAGTTTTGTGCAAGGTGATAGATATGGATCTATTTTCATTCTTCTACAGGTTGACATCCAGTTATGCCAGCACCATTTGTTAAAGACGCTTTCCTTCTTCCATTGTATACCTTTAGCTCCCTTGTCAAAAATTAGGTGTTCGTAGGTTTGAGGGTTAGTATCTGGGTCTTCTATTCGATTCCATAGGTCGACTTCTCTGTTCTTATGCCAATACCAAGCTGTTTTCAATACTGTAGCTCTGTAATAGAGTTTGAAGTCAGGGATAGTAATGCCTCCAGAAGTTCCTTTATTGTATAAGATTGTTTTGGCTATCCTGGGTTTTTTGTTTTTCCATATAAACTTAATTATTGTTCTCTCAAGGTCTGTGAAGAAGTTTGATGGGATTTTGATGGGGATTGCATTGAATCTGTAGATTGCTTTTGGTAGAATTGCCATTTTTACTATGTTGATTCTCCCAATCCAAGAGCAGGGGAGGTCTTTCCATTTTCTGGTATCCTCCTCAATTTCTCTTTTCAAAGGCTTAAAGTTCTTGTCAAATAGGTCTTTCACATCCTTGGTTAGAGTAACCCCAAGATATTTTATGGTGTTTGTGGCTATCGTGAAAGGTGATGCTTCTCTGATTTCCCTCTCCGTTTCTTTATCCTTTATGTATAGGAGTGCCACTGATTTTTTGGAGTTGATCTTGTATCCTGCCACGTTACTAAAGGTGTTTATCAGCTGTAGGAGTTCTTTGGTAGAGTTTTTGGGGTCGCTTATGTACACTATCATATCGTCTGCAAATAACGAAAGTTTCACTTCATCCTTTCCAATTCGAATCCCCTTGATCCCCTTATGTTGTCTTATTGCTATTGCTAGAACTTCAAGCACTATATTGAAGAGGTATGGAGAGAGTGGACAGCCTTGTCGTGTTCCTGATTTTAGTGGAAAGGCTTTGAGTTTCTCTCCATTCAATTTGATGTTAGCTGTCGGCTTGCTGTATATTGCTTTTATTATATTTAGGTATGATCCTTGTATCCCCAGTCTCTCCAACACCTTTATCATAAAAGGGTGTTGAATTTTGTCAAACGCTTTTTCAGCATCCAATGAAATGATCGTATGATTTTTTTCTTTCCGTTTATTTATATGATGGATTACATTGATAGATTTGCGTATGTTGAACCATCCCTGCATCTCTGGGATGAAGCCTACTTGATCATAATGGATGATTTTTCTAATGTGTTCTTGGATTCGGTTTGCCAGTATTTTATTGAGAATTTTCGCATCGATGTTCATGAGTGAGATTGGCCTGTAATTCTCTTTCTTGGTTGTGTCTTTGTGTGGTTTTGGTATTAGGGTGACTGTAGCTTCATAAAAGGAGTTTGGCAGTGACTTTTCTTTTTCTATATTGTGGAATACATTAAGGAGTATAGGTATTAGCTCTTCCTGGAAGTTCTGGTAGAATTCTGCATTGAAACCATCTGGTCCTGGGCTTTTTTTGGTAGGGAGATTTTTGATAACAGCTTCTAGTTCTTCACGACTAACAGGTCTATTTAGATTGTTCACCTGGTCTTGGTTCAACTTTGGTATATGGTACTTATCTAAAAAAATGTCCATTTCTTTTACATTTTCCAACTTTGTGGCATATAAACTTTCGTAGTAAGATCTAATGATTCTCTGTATTTCCTCTGTGTCTGTGGTTATGTCCCCCTTTTCATTTCTGATCCTATTAATTTGCAAGTTCTCTCTCTGCCGTTTGATTAGTTTGGATAGGGGTTTGTCAATCTTGTTAATTTTCTCCAAGAACCAGCTTTTTGCTTCATTGATTCTTTGAATTGTTTTCTGTGTTTCTATTTTGTTGATTTCAGCCCTCAGTTTGATTATTTCCAGTCTTCTACTCCTCCTGGGTAAATCAGCTTCTTTTTTTTCTAGAGCTTTCAAGTGTGTTAAGTCTCCAATGTGTGCTTTCTCTGTTTTCTTTAGGTGGGCACTTAGTGCTATGAACTTTCCTCTTAGCACTGCTTTCCTTGTGTCCCATAGGTTTGAATACGTTGTGTCTTTGTTTTCATTATATTCAAGGAAGGCTTTAATTTCTTTCTTTATTTCTTCCTTGACCCAGGGGTGATTTAGTAGTTGACTGTTCAACTTCCATGAGTTTGTTGGCTTCATGGGGGTACCATTGTTGTTGAATTCTAATTTTAATCCATGGTGATCTGACAAGACACAGGTGGTCACTAATATTTTTTTGTATCTGTGGAAGTTTGCTTTGTTACCAAGTATGTGGTCAATTTTCGAGAAGGTTCCATGAGCTGCAGAGAAGAAGGTATACTCTTTCCTATTTGGGTGGAGTGTTCTATAGATGTCTGTTAAGTCCATTTGATTCAGTACCTCCAGTAAATCTCTTATTTCTCTGTTAGGTTTCTGTCTGATTGACCTGTCCATTGGTGAGAGAGGAGTGTTGAAGTCTCCTACTATTAGTGTGTGTGGTTTGATGACTGCCTTGAGTTCTAGAAGAGTTTCTTTTACATATGTGGGTGCCTTTATATTAGGGGCATAGATATTCAAGATTGAGACTTCTTCCTGATGAATTGTTCCTGTTATGAGTATGAAATGCCCATCTCCATCTCTTCTGATTGATTTTAGTTTGAAGTCGATTTTGTTAGATATTAGAATGGCCACACCCGCTTGTTTCTTAGGTCCATTTGCTTGGAAAACCTTTTCCCAACCCTTTACTCTGAGTAGGTGTCTGTCTTTGTGGTTGAGGTGTGTTTCTTGTAGACAGCAGAATGTTGGATCCTGTTTTCGTATCCAATCTCTAAGTCTGTGCCTCTTTATAGGTGAGTTGAGACCATTGATATTAAGTGATATTAATGACCAGTGATCGATGACTCCGGTCATTTTTTTGGGTAGTAGCGTGTATGTGTTTTCCTTCTTTGAGTTGTGCTTGTGGAGGGTCGCTAAATGTCTGAGTTAATGTAGGCAGTGTTGGGAATGTTGGATTCCTTGGGTTGTGATTTTCCTTCTAGTATTCTCTGTAAGGCTGGATTAGTAGCTACGTATTGTTTAAATTTGTTTTTATCCTGGAATATTTTGTTTTCTCCGTTGATAGTGAACAATAGCTTGGCTGGGTAAAGTAGTCTGGGTTTGCATCCATTGTCTCTTAGTTTCTGCAGTACCTCTATCCAGGACCTTCTGGCTTTCATGGTTTCCATAGAGAAGTCTGGTGTAAGTCTGATAGGTTTACCTTTATAAGTTACTTGACCTTTTTCCTTTGCAGCTTTCAATATCCTTTCTTTAGTCTGAATGCTTTGTGTTTTGATTACTATATGACGAGGGGATGTTTTTTTCTGATCCAGTCTATTCGGTGTTCTGTATGCTTCTTGAACCTTCATAGGAATATCGTTCTTTAGGATGGGAAAGTTTTCTTCTATAATTTTGTTGAGTATATTTTCTGGACCTTTGAAATGCAATTCTTCTCCTTCTTCTACTCCTATTATTCTTAGATTTGGTTTTTTTATTGTGTCCCACAGTTCCTGAATGTTTTGTGATGAGAATTTGTTGGATTTGCTGTTTTCTTTGGACAGAGTGTTTAATTTCTCTATGGTGTCCTCAGAGTCTGAGATTCTTTCTTCTATCTCTTGTATTCTATTGGTTAAGCTTGTTTCTGAAGTCTCTGTTCGTTTACCCAGATTTTCCATAGCCAGCCGGCCCTCGGTTTGTGATTTCTTCATTGACTCCATTTCAGTTTTCAAATCTTGAACTGTTTCTATTACCTGTTTGATTGTTTTTTCTTGGTTTCCCAGAATTTCATTTACGGATTTACTCATTTCTTCAAACTTTTTGGTATATTTCTCATCCATTTCTTTACTCATTTCCTCAATTTTTTTGTTATACTTATCTTCCATTTCTTTACGGCAGATTTTCACCTCCTGTTTAAGTTCCTCTATTATTTTCATAAAGAAGCGCTTAGAGTCGATTTCTTCTATTTCTTCTGGAGTAGGGTGTTCAATTCTTCTAGTTTCAAGCTCCCTGGATTCTGGCGATGTCATGTTGCCTTTCAGGTTGTTGGAGGAATTCTTGCATTGGCGCCTGCCCATCTCCCCCACTCTGGATGAAACTCCTCAGCACTTTCTGGATAGAACTCCTCAGCACTCTCTGGGTAGGACTTCACAGCACTCTCTGGATAGAGCTCCTCAGCCCTCTCTGGGAAGAACTGCTCAGCAGGGCAACAGGGCTAGCAGGTCTTCCCAGGACTCAGGAGACAAAGGGCCCGCAGCAGTGGGGGGAGGGGAGGGGTCCCTTGGAACACCGAAGACCCTGCTGCAGAAGCTGGGGGGGCTGTGCTCTCTTCCTGGGCAGGCAGGCTGCCCCGGTGAGCACCCACTCACCTCTCTGGGAAGAACTGCTCAGCAGGGCAACAGGGCTAGCTGGTCTTCCCAGGACTCAGGAGACAAAGGGCCCGCAGCAGTGGGGGGAGGGGAGGGGTCCCTTGGAACACCGAAGACCCTGCCGCAGAAGCTGAGGGGGGGAGGGCTGTGCTCCCTTCCCAGACAGGCAGGCAGGCTGCCCAGGCTAGCACCCACTCACCTCTCTGGGAAGAACTGCTCAGCAGGGCAACCTCTTTCTCGCTTTTGTGCTAGGTGTGCATCTATAATTGTGTTTATTATGTAAGTATAGATTTGATTCTCCTGTTTTCTGCTGCACATGGATTAAACTCAGGAGAAGAAAGTCCATATGTTCACTACATTTTCATTTATTTTGATTTTTAGAATTTCATACATATATTTACATCATTCCCACCCATCACCTCCTCTGCATTTCAACCCCTCCCGTGTGTCTGCTTGCCTTCCTCTCCTCATATTCTCATTCTAACCCCACCTCTTTTCCTCCTCCTCTCTCTGCATTGTTGGAGAAAACCATTCCCCCTCTCTCAATAGCCACTGGTTGCCTCAAGCTCTTCATTTGAGGTGGGTCTTCAAATGCTCCCTGTCTGTACTGGTGTGTTGGTTAACTGGTGTGGTTGTTATGCAGCTCTGCTTCTGATTGTTTCATGATGTTTCCAATTTGCTGAATGTTGTATTGTAGGTTTTTTTTTTATTAACTGTACTTTTCTGAGTGAAAAATCCATTTCCTCTACTTTATCTTCAGTTCCTGATAATCTATCTTCTACATGATCCATTCTATTGCCAAGGCTTTCCACTTGAGTTTCCTAACTGAGGTATTGATATTTTCAATTCCATATTAATTTAAAGAATTTCCATATTAATTTTAAGAATCTCTATCTCTTTTTTGAATGAAAAATTTAACTCCTGAAGTGTCTTTGTTGTTTCACTGAGTCACACATTTGTGTTTTCTCAGGCTTCACCCCACAGTTTGTAGCCTCTTCAAGCTTATTGATGTGTTTGCTCAGATCCTTCTAATAGATTTTCTGTAATGTGATAAGAGGTTCCTTCAAGGACTCAGTAAGCCTGATCAAGTTGAATTGAAAAAGCAAAAGAAAAGGTTTATTTGAGCAAAGCAACCCCCAGGTGAATCCTCCAGTCCCAGAGCTTGGGGACAGTGAAATCAGGTGCCTGAACTGAAACAGGGAGCTTATATACCCTGTAGGGAAGGGGTGATGGCATGTCCTCCACACACTGGACTTGTGCCCAAGTATGGTCAAAAGTTGACCACATTAGGCGGGGTCTTGGGCTACTGGCAATTTCAGGAGGAGCTGCTTCAGCAGCCAAGAATACAGAACTGGGCTTTTTGGTACCTCTTCTTTGTTCGGTGGGTTTTCCACTGAACACCTTCTTAATATCCTTGAGTTCTTTGATTATGTTCAACATTGTTTATTTAAATTCTGTATCCTGATATTCATCTAGGAAATTTTCAATGAGGAACATCTCTGTAAAACTGTTGTTTTGTGGGAGGAGGAGGTTCAGTTTAACTTGGTCTTTCATTTTGCTTATATTTTTATGAGACCTGAGAATGTCTAGATTTCCTTGGTTTTGTGTCTGTAATGAGATTCTAGCCTGTCTCTGCTGAGTGGAAGTTGAGTGTGGTCTAAACTTGGTTGATTTCAGAAAAGAAGAGTTTGTGGGTCAGTCTTTCATATATTTGGCACTGATTTTGTTTGTCTGTTTGTTTGTTTGTTTTGAGACAGAGTTTCACTGTAGCTTTGGAGCCTGTCCTAGAACTAGTTCCTGTAGACCAGGCTGGCCTCCACCTCACAGAAATCCGCCTGCATCTGCCTCCCCAGCACTGGGATTAAAGGCGTGTGCCACCACCACCTGGCTTGCCATTGATTTTTGATGGAAAAGACTGGCTTGGTTCAAATTCAGAGGTAACCAAGTGTCTAAGTGTGGTTCCTGCTATGTCTGAGGTTGTGCTGGATGAGGGATCAGGAGCTGATTCACTGATGGAACATGTTGGCACATGTCCTGTCTGAGCCGTGCTTGGAGGGTAGTGTGAGAAAGGATCCGTGCGAATATGCTGCTGATTTCAAAAAGGTTGTAGCTAGTCCTGGGCCTTGAAGGATGTTAGAGATATGGAGGGCATCTGGAGTACTTTCATAGTGGGCTCACACTCCTGTGAAACTCTGGATGGATCTGGGTGTTGGTCTGGGGAAATTTAGTGGATGGATTGAACTGCTTCTGGCTCATTATAACCAAACAATGACACGTGCTTTGAGAATTTCAAGCTTAAGTGTTAGTGTTTGAGGGTTTTAGGTTTCCTCTGAGAATCGGTCTTCTCTGCTAATTCCATAACTCCTTTGGCTACCCTAGTAATTCTAATGCACGGGCTAATCTTAAAATTTTAAAACATTCAGGATTGTTTGGGCAGATAGTTGTTTGTATTCAAATTGCATTCTGCAACATTGTGCAGCAAGTTACAAACATCACTGCCATTCACGTGTTGTTGCTTCATGCCCAGATATTTTGCTTTAGTAGCCTCAGAGGAAATATCAGAAATAAGCATTTCCGCAAGATTTATTAAAGCACAATTGACAAATTAAAATTGTATATATTTAAAGAGTTCAGTGTGCTATTTGATAGGTACATATATCCTATCAAGAATAAACCAAGCTAACATTCCCACTGTCCCTCCATCATTTTGTAGCAAGAGTAGATCTTATTCTCTGTGCAATTCATGTTCTAATTTCTTTACAAATTCTTAATCAACTCCAGCTGCCATACTTGTGCAATGATTTCCAAATTTACTCAAATTGTGTGAATGAAACGTTGAGCCCTGTGACCAGCATCTCCCCATTTTCCCTACCACCCGTCACCATTCTCAGCTTCAGTGAACTCGTCTTCCTAAACTCCCCATCTAGGGGCTTCTATGCAGTGATTGTCTTCCTGTGCCAGGTTTGTTTCCTGTCACACGATGGCTTCTGAGTCCGTTGATGTCACAAAAGGTAGGCTTCTGCTCTTTTGAAAAAAGTGAATGGCAGTCCACTGTGTATATTTCTCTTCCTCCATTCATTGGTCAACTGCTGTCAAGAGGCACTCAGTTTGAGTCCCTATTAAGACTTCTGAGGATAGTGCTACCATGGACATGAGAAGTCACATTTATCTCTTCAAGGTCTTTACTTTATTTCCTCGAGCTCTATGCCCTAAAACAGACCATTATTCTATTTTAAAATTCAGAGGGCCTCCTTATTGTTTTGCACAGTATCTGTATTAATTTATTTCACACCAGTAGTGTCTAGGAGCTTCCATTTCGTGTCCTTGCAAGTCCTTGTTTCCTGTTGTGTTTTTGATGGTAGCCGTTCTATCAGCTATGATGCAATCTCTCATTATGATTCTCATTTGCACATCCCGAGTGGTACGCGATATGGAAGATTATTTTTGTGTGCTTGTTGGAAATTTGCATCTCTTCTATTGAAAGATACTTATTCCTGTCATCTGCCTGTTTGTAATCAATTCACTTTCTGAACCTTGTGTTAGTTGAGTTACTAATGTATTTTCTTTGTTTTAAAGATTTATTTATGTGCACCTGGTGCAGGTGTGCACAGAGGCTGGAAGAGGGCACTAGACCCCTCATAAATGGAGTTTCAGGCCATTGTGAGACACCCAATATGAAACTTAGCTATCAACCTCAAGTCCTCTGAAAGAGCAGACAGTGTTCTCTCCAGTCCCCCGATGTATCTTAGAGGTTAACCCCTTGGCAGGTGTATTTGTTTGCAGGTATTTTCTACGATTCCACGAGTTTTCTTTTTAACTGTTGATTGTTCCTGTCACTGAACAAAAGTGGTCAGTTAGATATATCACTTGCTGACTTCTGTGTCTAATGATTTGGACATCATATTTTTCTTAAAAATGTTCTGCCAAGACCAGTGTGTATAGTTCTCCCCCCGGGTTTTACTTCTTGTGATTTTACAGTTTCCTTTGTTCCACTTAGGACTACAGCCCATTTGAAGTTGTTCCTTGTATAGGGTATGTGGCAAGGGCACACTTTGATTTGAATATCCTATTATGACTATCCCGTTTTCACAGCCGCATTTGCTGAAGAGACTGTCTTTCCTCATCGTGTAGTCTTGGTATTCCTGTCACCCCTAGGTTTGTTTCTTAGCTATTTATTCCGCTTTTGAGACCACTGGGTCGGTTTCATGCTGTATTGTGTTGCCTTTGTTGCCATAGCATTGTATATTTTCAATCAAATACAGATTGAATTACTTTATCTGAAACGTTTGGCACAATAAATAGTCCAGATTTCACATTTTTCAGATATTTGAATATTAATGTGGCTAATTGCTTGGTCACCCCTGATTTGAAGATGTGGACATTGTAGGACTCCAACATTTGAACTGTTTTGCACGGACCTAGTGAAACCCTTTGTCTGTCCGTTGTCCTGGTCCTATAGAGGGGAAACCTTTCAGTTTTCACTTAATGTTTGCTGTGAGCTTGCCATGAATCATTTTTTTCTTTCAAGGTACATTCCTTCTGTGCCCGTTTTGTTGGAGGATTTTTTAAAATCGTAAAATGCTGTCAAAGCATCAACATCTATGTAGATAGTGCTGTGATTTTTCCTGTCGCCCTGTTGTTGTCATATTTAACACTGAACATTGTAAGTCCTGCACTAAGGAGATGGCTCAGTAGTGAAGAACACTTGTTGCTCTTGCAAATTATCCAGGTTCAAGTCCCAGGACTCACAGGGTAGCTTCACAGGTACCAGGTACACATGTGGTATACATACATTCATACAGGCAGAACACTCATACACATAAAAAACTAAACTTTTAAAAATAAATTTAAGTCGCAAGTTGAAAAAGTCCAACCTGATCATGGATTCAAAACATATTTATATTTTGAATTTAGTTTTCTATTTTGTTGAGGTCTTTTGGATTTATTCTTATCAGACATATTCGATTGTGGATTTTAGATATAACGTGACTTGTTCAGCAGGCCTCCTCACTTCCCTGAGAGGAGGGTTTGCTTCTCGAGTCTGCAAACAGTAGGGTTGTGAATTCCTGCCCTTTCCTCTCTGTTGATCTGCTCCCCTTTCCTCTGTCTCTCTGTGTGTTTTAATCTTTTAGGACTCCATCTTGGTAGGTTCTGTTTCTAAGACTGTGTCTGTTTGTTTTCCCCAGGTTGTAACATGTATCAATGTAACCTTTAGTAGCTTCTCAAAACCTGTGGCATTTCTGTGATTTGCCTCTTTTGTTTATGATTTTGCTTGAATGTTCTCTTCCTTAATTAGACTAATTAAATTTTGGAGAGTTTTTTTTTATTCCCTGTTACGAGGCACTTGTAGTTAAAAAGTAAAGTAAAAATTCAATTTTGCTTAAGAATATACTTGATATATTGTCTTGTACAGTACTAAACTTTGAGCCGAACAACTACTATCTTTGGGAGCTCACTTGCCACAGGTCACCCTACCTGGGATTATTGAGTATTTTCATCCCTTTAGAAGGAGCTGTGGGGGGGGGGGGGGTCATGTGGTCTTCAAATGACGCCTCATTGCCGCTCAATATGACCCAGACCCGGGGTATGCAACTCTGCCTTAATTCCATGTGGTCTTTGGGAAGTGCTAGAGTGTATGATTCAAGGAACTCCGTCTGTGTGACTATCTGAAAACTATCATCTCTGTTTGGTAAGACTTTCCAGTGTAGCCGATTTGAGGGGAAAACCTCTAAAACGTAACCCCTCACCGGTGTTCTGTAAGTAAGCCCAATAAACTCGTTGGTTCCCCAGAGTGAACTTTGGGGGAGCTGTTCTTCTGTTTGTTGGACCACAGAAAGGGTAGACATTGCTGATATCTCCCTCTGCGAAAAGCTTTTAGCAACATACAGAAAATAGTTGCTAATGTAAATTTTGACTGGGTACGTATCTCTCTAAGAGGACCATATCGTAAACTGGAAAATTGCTTGAGATGATCTGCTGCTTGTGTCTACAGCTGTCTCCAGGAAGACTTTCACAGCCCAGATTTGTAAACTGAACCATCCGCTCTGTATATGGAATTCAGATTGTATTTGAAAGAACTCCTGAAATGTACAATATGGCTATGCGGATTCGGATATTTGACAGATATTTTCAACAAACGCCCCTTGACAGTGAGTTTGTCCTGTGGTAAAATATTACTTTAACTACGCAATGATGCATCACCTCTGTTTATGCTGCAGAATATTGCTTTAACTATGTCAAGGTGTGTTGCATCTATTTATGTTATAGAATATCACTTTAACTCCATAAAGATGTGTTGAATATGTTCATGCTGCATTTGTTTGATGATGGACAGATGTGTTGCTCTGCCTACCTAAGGCACCTGGTTGGTCTACTAAAAAGCTGAATGGCCAATAGCTAGGCATTAGAGAGACAGGCAGGGCTGGCAGGAAGAGAGACTAAGTAGGAAGAGAAATCTAGGCTGGAGAGGAGAAAGTGGGAGAAAGAGAGGGAGATGCCCAGAGCCAGTCAACCAAGCAGAGACCAGACAGACAGACAGACAGACAGACAGACACAGAGTAAGCAGGGAAGTAGGACATACAGAATGAAAGAAACGGAAAAAGTCTTGAGGCAAAACATAGATAGATGAAGAGAAACTGGTTAAATTAAATTATAAGAGCTAGAGGGACAAGCATAAACTAAGACTGAGCATTCATAACTAAAAGTAAGTCTCCATGCCATGATTTGGGAGCTGGTGGGTGGCCCAAAGCAAGGCCTGCTACACTCTCCCTTTAAGTAAACCATTGAAAGTTTACACTGTCACAACTGGAGTTGGAACTCTCAAGCAGAATTTTAGATTTGGAACAAATCGTATCTGCCACCATGAGCTCGACAGTTTTCCAATGCTTAAAGAATTTTCTGATGAGATCAATGATGACATTAACAAAAGTAATTCTTTTTTATATCATATAATGAAAGGTGTCACCATTTGAAAGATCTGCATAATTCACTGAGCCAATATTTTCGACCAGAACAATACACTCTGTTGGAAAATTTTGTATGGAGGAAGGATTCATTCAAAGTGCCACAGAGACCATAGATTTTCACATAACAGAGTATGGAAAGCTTATTAATATAGTTTCAAATTCTGCCTGCAACTAATGATGAAAAGAAAGACCATATTTCAAGTTTTGAATCAGTATTATGGAAAATATCTTCAGCCACTTCTTTCCAAATAACCTATTAAAATAGTGAGGGCAGGTGTTGGAGAAATGACTCAATGGTTGAGAGTGCATCTGCTCTTTTAGAGGACCTGAATATGATCCTTAGCACCCACACTACGTGGTTCACAACTGCCTGTAACTCTATCTCTAGAGGGATCTGATGCTACTGGCCTCCGCAGGCACCTGCATTCATAAGCGATCCCTTACAAACATACACAGAATTAAAATGATAAAAATGAATCTTGAAAAATACCCCTGTAGGATTTCTTTCATATAGTTTAGCTATTAGTTATTCGTGTACCACACAATGCAAAAGGAGGCTGGGGAGACGTCTCAGGGCTAAGTGTGTTTGTTACACTTGCAGAGGACACAGGTTTACTTCCCGGCACCCACACAGGGACTCACGATTGTCATCAATTCTAGTTCCAGGGCACCCAGCACTTTCTTCTGGCTGCTGCAGGCACCAGGCTTACATGTAACACACATACATAACCTTCAGGCAAAACACTCATCAGCATACAATAAAGAGTAACATCCATCCATCCTTCTGCTTAACCAAATATTAAACATTATTTTCAATACTGTGAGATAGATCTATTGTTCCCCCAGTTTCTTTTCCTTTTGCAAACTACACATCATGTATCCATATAATTGCTTATTATTATTATTATATTTTGTGCTTAAGATTGGATTCAGAGTTTTGTGCATTTTAAGCAATGCTCTACCACTGACCAATACCCTATTCCTCGTTTTTATTTATTTACTTTTTAAGAGTTAATAATGTATCACAAGTTCTGGGTTTCAGTTTTTAACACAGAGGTATTTGATGTTTGAGCTCATACCAAATGCTCTTTGGGGCTTTTGGTAATTCTTAAAAGAGTTTAACTAGTTCTTGAGACTACAGTGTTTGAGAACCACTGGCATAGAGAAACATTTCCTGAAGTATGTCCCATAGACTGCTGTCCCCTGAGATACTCTACAAAACCCCACCAGAGTAGCCAGAAGCCAAAAGCAGCATGCAGCAAGACTTGTGGGTAAATCACTTTAGAAATGTTCCAAGGCGCATTCCCTGATGGAGACTCACAGTTTATGCTAACACGTTAAAGATTCACTTTGAAATTTCTTCAGCGCTCACTCTTTGCTAAGTTCTTTTCAGGGCAAAAAGACTTGGGCTCATCAGAAGAGGTTTGGTAAACACTCTTCCCATGCTAACTAACACTCAATGTTGTCGTAGCAGAGATTTCCCAGACGGCAGACTAACCTGTACCATTAGTTCATAGAATCGGAGGTTTTATTTTAGGGGCCAGTCATGCTTTCCTTATGAATATCTTTCATATCATAACTTCTGTTCTCAAACACCAGAGAAAAAGTTTTGACAACTAGAGAACTTTTTATCATCATCCTCTGACTTTTAAGTGGTATAAGCTTGGATTGTTTGTCATCAGTTCTTAACAGGTCAACAAATTGATGTGAATTGAAAATGGTCAGAATGTTGCCGTATTGTCCCCGTCAGTGGGACTTGGGACTAGGTCATCACTTTAGGGTCAAAGACAATGAGGCCCACTGCTTCCTTGACTCCCAACGAATGTCCTTGAAATGGGACACAATTTCTTTTTTTGCTTTCAGTTACTTAATTGTAAATGCCATTCAGTTTTCACATGGAAATGAATTATACATTAGTAAGGTAGAGTTGCTTCAAATAAACATATAAAAATGTACATAAATGATGTGGAGATGTGTCACGTTTGTTAATGCTGCATTTGTTTAAGGATGTAAAGATGTGTTGCTTTGCCTGCCTAAAGCACCTGATTGGTCTAATAAAAAGGCAAATGGCCAATAGCTAGGCATTAGAGAGATAGGCAGGGCAGTAGGCCAGGAGAATACCTAGGAGAAGAAATCTAGAAATCCATTTCTTTTCCTCTATGTTTTGCCTGCTCTGTATGTCCTGCTTCCCTGTTTACTCCGTGTCTGTCTGTCTGGTCAGCCTCTGCCTGGCTGACTTGCTTCAGGTGTCTCCTTCTCTTTCTCCCACTTCTTTCTCTTCTCTATATCTTAATAAGATATAGATATATCTTAATATATGGTGGTTTATCAGATTTTGGTTTAGGAACTGGTTTGCTGATAATTATTCCTTACTTTTCAGGATAAAATCATACTTGGAACCAAGCCTAAATCTTTCCTTAAGAACAAACAAAATGTGAGTTAAATGTATTTATGGAGATACTCTCTGGAGGATTATTTATAATACCCCAAACTGAAAACAACTGAGGTGTTGACAGAAGTGAAAACGATAGAAAACCGTAGCATATCCACCACATGATAAGAATATAATGGCATGGAGATGCCTGGCTTTCGACGGCTATTCGAAATTTTGGAACAGTGTCCCTCAACTTCAGTAAGATAAAAATAGTGTGGTATATATCATCAGATTGGTTTTCCAAAAGACAGATCCTGTTTGCATTCCACCAACGGCTTCGGAAGCGTTTTCCCTGCTCCCTTGAAAAGTATGAGTGATATTTCAGCTCAGTTTTGGATGTCGGGGTGAAAGTGGTATGTCGTTTGTATGGTAAAGTGTCATTCAGTGAAGAAGACAGGTGACAGCAAGTGGTCCTTCAGAAAAGACTAACCTGGTTACCACCTTGTAGGCAGAACTTTTGGCTTCACTCATGGCAGACGGGCTAACTGGTTACTGCTACCTAATAAAGTCCAGGAGAATTGTCTGAATCCCAAGGAGGTCATTCCAGCCTGAAAATTAAAAATCATCAAGTAGAATCATCTTAAATTTAGTGATCCTAATTTTTCTCATTAGATCGAGTAAATACATTGCGTGACAAGGTCATCTCTATCTCCGTGTAAGTAACCATTTAAAGTCCGAGAGGCACCTGGAGAATGGGGCTCTCTGCGCTCCTTCTATGTGTCAGGGGCTTGGGCATTGTAGAATTATAGTTGATCAAAGAATTATCTGTCAAGTGATAAAAACCACATCATGGCTTCAATTCTTCACATCCTTTGCTGAGAGCACCATGCAAAGGTATTGTAGGATGCCTATGGGCCTTTTGAAGCTACTGAAGGGGCTCATTGCTTATCTCTCGCCCCTGCCAGTCACTGTAGATGTGCCGCTAATGCCCACAGAAATCTTTTGTCATGGTCCCACTGCAACTGGGTAGCGAGTACTCGGGAAAATGTCAAAAAGCATAGGCATGAGAAAAGAATCAGAAGGCATCGTCGCTATTCAAAGACCCTGCTTCCAGCTTGGGCTCCTGTCTGAAACGAGTGGCTGAATGTCCGTCTAAATTCAGCAGTGCAATTAATGCTCAGACACGACAAGATGGCACGGCTCTGGAACTGGACCGCTGTTTCACTGATCATGCGCTCATTTTCTTAGCCATTTCAACTGAAAGCATCTTCTGAGGGCTTTTTGTTGTTGAATTTTTGTCTTTTTACAAAGCATCCTTTGGGGGAAAAAACATCACTTGAATGATGAAAATGAACCAAAAAAAAAAAAAAAACAGAATTCAGCAAAATGTAAATGAAGAAGATCAAATGGGATGAGGGTAAATATTCTGTGGCTACGGGACAGAAATAAATATGTTTGTTCTTCCTTTATGAGGAAGAACATGAAGCTCTCCAATGTTTGTCAGTCGTGTTTTTACATTTTCTTGTCCCAGATGTTTAAAGATGGCAAAATGTAGTTTTCAAATATTGAGTGGGTTGCTGTGCATTCTGACAATAAGGCCAGGATCTGTTGTAGCGGAGATTCGTTCTTTGACCTTGATATGACCTTCCAATGATAATTCTAGTGCTTTTACCTTTCCATCTACTGCTGTGCCATCGCTTATTGGAATTATCTCTCAGATGCAAGTTTTAAAGACTGTCTCTGCACTCAGTCATGGGACACAACTGTTAAGTGTTGAGTGAAACTTACTAGGGCCTGGCCTATGTGTTGTCTGAATAAAAGATACTGCGATGATAGCCTGTGCATTGTTTGAGACACATATAATGTAATAGAAAATATGCAGCCTTAATGTGCTCTCACATAAAGGAGAGATTATCTTCAGCATACGCTAGATAAGTTACAGTATTGGAATGAGTCATGAGGACTTGCTGGGGGGCGGCGGTAAGTGGACGGTGGATAGAGAGCTGATGGGTGGAAAATACATTATTAGTTCTTAAATTGAAGGATGGGGTGTCTACATGCCTTTGCCAGCTCCTCTTGATGAATTGTACGGTTGTGTGTGTACGCGTGAGACCATTCACACCTACACGATGGCATTCTTCAATGACTTAACACATGTATAGCAGGACTGTGAGTCTCAAATTGTGTTTTTCTCCATAGGATCTAATAATGACACGTAGCCGCCATAGCTAAGTGATCCTTAGAGTAGGTCAATATGGAATTTCACATGGGATTTCTTTGTTTTTAAGGACATTAATTCAGTAGTTGTCTCCTTTGTCCCCGTCATCCCAACCCCCATCCGTGACTGTGATGGCCGACCTTCATTGCATCAGCCTTGTTTGCTTGCTTAGCTTTGAAACAGGCTTGCATTTCTCTCCGGTCTCCATCTCCTTACCTGTAAAGAAGGCTATTGATGTGTTCGGTGCCACTTTCATTTCTGAAGTCATAGCTTCCATTTCCTTCGGCTTTTATCCTGCATCCATCGTAGATTTACTATGAGGGTAAAAATAAATGCCATGGAAGAAGTTTGAGCATTGTAATGCTGTGCAGAAGTGTAAAGCAGAGTAGTTGTTGTCTTGTATTACTCTCTGTGGTTGCTCCCATGGCCACTGGACTATAACATTTTCCTAAGTATGTGGTTGATTCACACTGTACTTAAAAGAAGAGTGTAGCTGAGAAAGTATCCGTGGGTTAATTTATTCTTAAGCCAGGGATGTCTGGCTCCATGGCAGAGACAGAGACCCTTGGCCTGAGGGTGGCCAAGCAGAGTTTCCTTCAAAGCGTGTCACGAGGCTAAAGGGCAGATTACCCTCTCAGTCCTCCTGCTAACCAAGCGGTTGATCGCGTGTCTGAGCCCTTGTTTCAAAGCAGCAACCACAATAGTTCATTACCAGACTGACCAGTGAGTGCAGACTGGGATTCTTTCATGTGTGCTCAGAACCCAGACAGGATGATGTCGAGGAAATTAATATACAAAAGTTAATTGCAAAAGCTTCATTTTTAAGATTTTTTTTTATGTCTCTTTCTGCCTAGAGCACACTCTCGCTGCACGTAACAGTAACCTCATGAAATGTCATTGAGATGGGAAGTGCCGGTGCAGCACTAATGACTTGAAGCAAATATGTTGCTCTAATTCCCTCCATCTGCTTTGGATAAAATAATATGAGGATGAAATCTGGCAGAATGGTAGAGAAAATTGTTTCTTAGAAAAACTGGAGCTCTTTGAAAATGGGTGCAGGTGTGTGTGGGGGAAATAGTTCTTTCAAAAAATGTTGTTCAGTTTCTCCCAAACCCGGAGCTGGATTTATCTCCATGGAAAGAATTGGTAAGGATGATTCTGTATAGTTTTTCCCCATACTACAGAAGAATAGCAAATCTCTTAGCAACTCAGCATCAAGGTTTCATTATAACAGTCCTAAGAATCCACATACAACCTTCCCCAAGTGTTTGCCTAGTGGTGCTAACCAGTCATGAGGACCATACTTTTTGCCCATGCTTCAGTAGAAGAGTGGTTGTGTCCTTCTGGAGACCTCTCTTCTTCTTTCAGTCCAAACATGGTAACATGTGCAAAAGGGTAGACACCATTCTACCTACACATGTTGGCATGTGCAGAAGGGTAGACACCATTCTACCTACACATGGTTGTGGCAAACGTTCCACACCCAACTCTGCATCACCACCCACCTAGTATGGACCACAGCTCCATACCTTCCATGAGCTGGGTAAGGTCCTAGGGATTAAACACAAGACGCACAACACAGATAGAGAGTTCGAGTCATTCGCCAAGAGGAGAATGCCTGTTTATTCAACTTAATCCAGGGTTAAATACTTTGGCCCCAGAAGAGGAGAACCCCTCCCAGCCAGAGGGGGATGGGGAAGTTGGCGCCGAGTGAGCTTCTCCGCAGGCAGGTGGGCGAGGGGTGCAGGGCAGTGTCAGACAGGTTGGAGGGACCTTGGCACCTGGGCTCTCCTGGGCAGGTTGAGAAATTACCATTCCAAAGTAATAAAGAGCCCTGGGCTATTATACCAGGCTAGAGCAGAACAAGCACGGAACTTAGCAGGAAGCTTTAGCTAGTTAGCCAAAACAGTCCTTGATTTGCACCTCAAGAGGCAGGGGAAAACCTGGAATCCCAACACATGGTGTCATGTGCAGAAGGATAGACACCATTCTGTCTACACATGGTGGCATGTGCAGAAGGGTAGACATACCATCTTAACCTCTCAACCACTCTGACAGTCACTACTGCCACAACCTCCTTAAAGATTATAGCCATTCACCTTAAAATATAGAGAACGTTGTGATTTTTTTCAGGGAATGAATGTATGTATACTCATATAAACAGTAAAATCTCTCACTCCTCCTAGAATAAAGTAGAAGGTTATTAAAGATATACCACTGAAAAAAAGCTTAAGGCCAAGTAGTAGCCTTTGGTTATCACAAAATTCAAGACTACATAGAAAATGTGAGTAGACCTCAAGGGAATCAACAACTGCAGAATGACCTTATATCAAAACCTGATATAGACAGATCTACAGAGATGTGTTATGACAGCTGCATATGGATATTAAAGTACAGCATAAACCTAGTAGTCTAGGTTTATAAAAAAGAGTAAAATTTATAAAAAAAGAGTAAACATTTCAAAAAAATTATTTCCACAATCACAGACGATGTCAGTCTTGGAAATCTATCTGTACCATTAAACACACAACAAGCTGTCCACGTAGGGTGTATTAGTTTGTAAGGTGGCTGTAACAAATTGCCACCGTGGATAGCATAAAACAGTAGACATTTATTCTTTATCAACTGTGGAGCAAGACTTCCAAAATTAAGTTACCAGTAGAGCTGTGCTCTCTCTAAAGGTCCTGGAAGATGACCCTTCCTGTTGTCACCAGCTGCGCTGCCTTGCCTTGAAATACAGGCCTGTCACATAAGCCCTGCGCCCAGTGCCAGACAGTGTCATTCTTGTCTGGTAGTGTTTGTGTGTGCTTCTCTTGTGAGGAGGCTAGTCATTGCGTTAGGGACCACTCTAGCCCAATATGATCCTTCATTACTAACTACAGTGATTTAATTAATTATATATTCAATGCTCTGAAAGTAAAATCACTTGAAAGTCAGATGGGGGAGCGGGGGTTCTAGTCAACCCAGAATACATGCCAGCAAAAGCATCTCACAAAGTTCACCGGAAATTTCTAGAAGTAGTCTAAAAACATTGTTTGCGAGGAAGTAAAGATAAAATAATAATCATGGAACAACTAAGAATTTAGATCGATAGCCCATCTTGAAAAGAAAAGAAAATTATGTCATCAAGCATAAGATTACAAAGTGATGCACTGTATTAAACTATTAAAGCTACTGAATATCATT
Organism: Myodes glareolus; assembly: GCF_982192425.1. NCBI lineage: Eukaryota > Metazoa > Chordata > Mammalia > Rodentia > Cricetidae > Myodes > Myodes glareolus. The sequence goes on from NC_142030.1 coordinate 52,043,006, forward strand.
TTATGTCAGCACTATTATGTAGCACTAGGTTACGGCTTCTGGCAGTACCATTAAAAAATTAAGCAATAAAAATATTAGAAAAAGTGGAATAGTTATCTTTATTACATGTGATAATATGATTATCATCTTGATGCACAATGGTGCACACTGTTATTAAAAACAAGTTAGATGGCCATGGGTAAATATGCTTTTTTAATTCAAAGCTTTTTCTTTTCAATAATCAGTTATACCGAAATGGATATAATCCATTGTAATAATTTTATCAAGAAAAATAAAAGGCTATTATACAAAAAGGGAAAATTGCATTATGATAAATATTATGTCAAAATAGTCATAACACGCTCCCTGATATTTCCTAATATAAAATGTCAATCCTTCCTGAAATGGTATATATATGTTAATGTGATCCATCAGAATGGCAATGAGTTTTTGTTTTTACTCTAATACACATTACACCATAATATAAAGTTACCGTTAATGAGAATATTATGTTCTTGGACATGTGAAATTGGATCTAGGAACAGAAAGGAGAGTTAGAAACAGGTCCAAATGTATAGTAATGAGGTAAATATTGAATAAAAGCTCTTTCAATCACTAGAAACTGTCTGTTTATGTAATACGTGAGACTTAAGACTGGCTTTTTACCAGTTAGACTGTAAATGTTACACATGCATTTCTTACTACAGAAATTCAGATGAGCTAACAATGAGCACATAAAAGATGAAAGCGTTCACTGACAACACACAGGAAAGAAGACCTCAATGACAGAGACAAGTCTCTTCACCTTTCTTACACACAGAAATACGATTTCATATCACAGCGAAATACTATCTCCCACTCACGCAGTGGGAAAAGCTGATATTGATTGATACATCCACACTTAGTAAAAATTCAAGGAAATGGAATTTTTCATGTATAGCTAAATCTGGAAGTACCTGTCACTCAAAATTAGTGAGACACCTGCCTCTGACTCTGCATCCTTGCTTTTGGGAACCACATGCACGAGAAAATGTATATTTACAGATGGATTCTATATTGTAAAGGAAAACCAAATCAGACCAATAACTTTATCAAAATGACTGCTTAGAAGTGGGAAGAATTACTGAAAGTTCTAAAAGTAATTATGGAATATAAAATACAAAAATGAGTAAATTTGTATATGCTCTTTCTAACATAGCCATGGTTCAATAATATGTGGTCATTTGATTCCTTGGGACAGCAGGAGCTCACTGAGATAAAAAAAGAAAGAGTCTACATATGATATGATGGTATGAAGACAGAAGAGGATGTGGGGGGGGGTAATAATTTCTACTTTTTGTTTTTGTTGAAAAATCTACATGTTTAAATCACATGTAAACAAGCAGGTGTTTTTAACTTGCTACACTGAGTATATCTTATTTTGAAAATTAAAATAATTGTTTCCTCCAACATTCAAATCTTTTCAAAGATGAGTTTAATCTTAAATCTACATGGTGTTATATCTTAAAGTAATTTTGAAATAATTTAAAATAATTCTTCTGCCTCCAACAAAATGAGCCAGAATCAAAAATAGTTTATAAATTACTGTTAAGTACATTGACAGAAGACGAACAATAAAACACTCGTATAGAAGTCAACCTTGTTAATTATCAAAGCAATGATAATTAGAGAAATAACGAACTTTTGCTCAGGCTGGTGAGGGTTCAAAAACTCGCTACTCCCATCCTTGTTCAGAGAAGAGGGAACTGCGTATCCATCCCGTGAACTTCTGGAGTAGTTGGTTAAGACCTCGTGAAAAACTCTAGTACTTCCTACACAGTTCCATCTGGGCAAGCTACTTCTGGGAACTAACACGAAGGAAATAATTGTAAGGGATTATGCATAGATGTTCATCTCCCCTTCGCTCATTCTGATAGGACAGCGGTAAACCTCCAAGTTCATGAACAGCTAGCAAAGTGACTCTGTTTATTAGATTGTTGTATGAGAACCGTGCACACGCAGTCACATACAACACACTGAAGTTACATGTAATGAGTCAGATATCCACCCACAATGTAGAGACTCACCATGCACTTGATTAATGTTTAAGGAACACGCTAGCAATTGTCACACAGTATGATACAATGTTATATTTTTGTGTATTAGGAAGCGAGAACTATTGGCCGCCAGTGCACATACTCCATCAGCAGCAGGGCTCTCTGGGTGGTATGATGAACGATTATTTTGTATCCTGGGTAGTTTCTAAACATCTTGGAATGTGCCTAATGAACTTTTACCAGACAGCCACCAAAACTGACCCTGTAACAGTATTCAAAACAAACAAACAAAAGCAGAAACAAGCAAAGCTTCCTTAAGTCTCTTTTTCAAAATCCAAAAGTATTTAAAAGACCCAAGAGGCTAAATTGGAGATGTTTTAAGACTTACAAAGGGTAGGGAATAACACAACCTGGTAGGAAAATATCCAGCCTGAGGAAAGAAAGCAGGATTACTGTCTCCTAACTGGATGTGTTAGCCCCTAATGTGTCCCCAGAGGCCTGTTGTGAAGTTTGTTTTGTGTCGATTGTTACTTAAATACCTGACCTTTCCGAATTAGCTCTGCTCACACAGGCAGCCTCACAAAGGGTTCTTTGCCAGAGTGCTCACAGGGTTTTCCAGGGATTAAATCACTCCGCATATCTTGTTCCCAAACACTTATCTCAGAAGCAGCACACCTTTCTGATAGAAGGCAAATGTCAGGACTGAAGGCGAGACAGAGGCCTGCCGGCTATTGCTAAAACGGCTCTTTTATGTTCTCCAAGCCAATCTGCATTCTTTTGAGTAGTGTAGAATGTCAGTACAAAGCCATATCTGTGATGGAAAGGCAGGGTGGGGGTCTGGACTCCATTTCTTTATTTAGAGTTCGCATTGAGCATGGCAAGCACTATTTGAAAGGTCATCCCATTTCAAGTAGCAGATGGATAGGAAAAAAGGCACCGGCTTCTACAAATAATTTAATTGAATTCTCGTTGCCATTTCTGTAGGCAATTCAGGATCTTTTTTAAAGCATTGATCCATAATTATCTTTCAGAGTGGTTAGCACTGCTCAAGAGATGTGCGAATCTTCATGTATATAAGGGAACAACACCACATCCATTTTGTCTACTTGATTGTCTTTTCCTGGCAAACAAACACATGTTCTAAAACCCAAATCATCGCTTTAACGCAAAGAAGCAAATTAATTTTTTTTTCCCTGGAACTCCTGTTTGACTTGCAGTTCTTCTTGGGCATGCCTCTCTTATAAACATCAGCTTCTTTGCATTCCTACAAGCAAATTACTGTTTGTGTAGGGTCTTCCTGTGTGCTGTCTGTCAGGACAAGGATCATGGGAAGGATGGGTCTCAGGCTGTGGAACTGGATTTATGTCATTAATAGAATGTATGACGAGCATGGCTAATACTTTAAAGAATGTGTTATGTTCATAACTTCTTTACTTAGTTTTCATTAGTCTGCTGGGTTTTAAGTATTTATAATCTCCTGCGATATTCTGGTAGGATCATAAAAAAATTATAGTGCCTGCATTTAAGGCAAGCCCTTGAGAGGAAGAGACAGACAGCTCTTTGGGAGTCTGAGGCCAACATGTGCTACAAAGTGAGATCCCTGCCAGCCATAGTTACACATAGTTACTCTGTCTCAAGAAAGAAACAAAATCAGATTAAAATGTGAGTTTCAGAAAAACAATGAATAGGGCTTTTTCTCTAGTAACAAAATATCTCTCTAGTCATCTCAGACTAGAATATAGTCGATAGAGATACTTTTGTGAAATAGTGCAATATGTAGGCATGGTTTAAACAAATAAACACTCCTTTACCCAGGTAAAGACCCACTGTTAAACAGCTGCAGGAAGCTGAAGGGCTCTGACCAGAATCCTGTTACCCTGTCCTGATGTCAGGTCGAAGTCATGATGTCCCTACATTTCTTTTCATTTTGTAGTCAGCTTCAGAATGGTCAGCGAGTGGGTCTGTTGCCATGTGTTGTATGTTACACAAATGGGATCCTATTGCATGGCAGGCATCTTTGAAGGTGAATGTATTTATAATTAAATCCAGTTTGGCAGCAAATACTACTGTTTCATCATCAAATCATGAAATGGATAGCCAGCCCTGTGAGGCTTGGATATACCTGAGTCTTCGGTATGAATGAAGAGTAATTCCTTAACAGAAATCTGAGTCCTTTTATGTCAATGGTGCCGCAGTATTTTCTGCTTGAACAGCTCCCCTCAAAATGTTTGCTCTTCCCAAGCCTCATTGATTTTCCAGAACTCTGGCCCAGTTCCGTGAGAGTCTCCATGGGTTTCTGTGGGATGGGTATCAGCAGGATAAATCACATCTCAAGCCTAAGGTCATAGTGTTCAGAGGTAAACGGATAAAGAGCCCTTTGATTTATTATTCATGTAGATAACAATACCCAGAGTGTCTAAGGAAGGTTTCTTTTTGTGTCATAAATATAATCTGGTGACATTTAACGGATGTCTTCCAGAGCCTGGCCTCTGATCCATGGATGCTATCTTTCATATTCGAGCTTTCACTGTATTTTACTTTTCTCTCCTTGCCTCCTAAATGCTGAGGACATCAGGTTTTCATATCCCAAGCTGCTTTGAAAAGCCACCATCACAAGAACAATGAAAAGTGACTTACAACAAGATTTCAGCATGTTTTGGGAAATAGACATCTTTGCATGTCAAGCCCTTAAGCCCAGTGGCTATTTGTTGTTCATTCACTGAGGCGAATAGTCACGAGTTTTTGTTTGTTTCTTGTTTTGTTTTGTTGGAGATAGAATTTCTCTATGTAGCCCTGGCTGTCCTGGAACTTGCTCTTTAGATCAGGATGGCCTTGAACTCAGACTCCACCGCCTCCGCCTCCAGAGTGCTGGGATTAAAGGCATAAACTACCACCTCCCTGCCTAGTCATGATTTTTTATTGATTAAAAGTATTGAGGGTTTTTTTTACCTTAAATAAGTGTATCTTTAAATTTGAATATACTTAAATTCCTTTTCCAGGTGTGAATATCTTTCTACATGGGGCCTTCAGAACAACCTGTTTAACTCAGCTACAGGATGTACATTTAAGATGTTTTATAAAACTGGACTGTGTCTCTTACTTTAGGGCATATTGGTATGGTGTTATACAGTGCTCCCTCCTGCTGCCTCCTGTTTACCTCCTGTTAAAGCAGTAGGACTCACTAGGCAGTGGTGGCACATGCCTTGAATCCCAAAACTTTGGAGGCAAAGAGCAGGTGGGCATCTGTGAGTTGGAGGCTAGCCTGATCTACAGATTGAGTTCCAGGACAACCAGGGCTATGCAGGCAAATCCTGTTTCAAAAACAACAAAGGAAAGAAGGAAAGAAGGAAGGAAGAAAGGAAGGAAGGAAGGAAGGAAGGAAGGAAGGAAGGAAGGAAGAAAGGAAGGAAGGAAGGAAGGACTAGGATGCTTGAATCAAAGAAAATTTAACAGGCAAATAGTTAATATTTAGATTGAATGGTAAATGGGTTTGATTCTTATGCTCCTTACATCTGTATCTCCATGGAAACCTCCAGAGTCACACACGGGGGCCCCTGGTTTTCTATGATGATAATGTTAAACCCATGTGGAGAAGCCTGTGTCACTTATCAAATACATATTTATACCTGACACTGTCCTAAACTCTAGACAAATATTAACTCATCCAGTTCTCAAAATGACCCTCTTGGTGGTGACTACGGATGAGAACTGAAACACAGAGGGAATGAATATGTGTCCATCAGCTGGCCTGGCCAACCGTGCTGCAGGATCTCTGTTCTTACCCAGGATGCTTTACTACATACATCTCTCTAGGAACAGCAGCTGTTGCTCTGAACTACTAGAATTAAGCAGAGCACTAGGAATTTTGCATGGGTCAGGCTACTAATACCCTCAAGGCTGAGTGTGGAGCATCCTTGCCACCCCCAGCTTCCTGATCCAGCAAATAAGACCTAAAGACTAACTAGCCTTTGGGAGGGACAAGGCTGGCACTTGGGCCTTTGCTGCTTCTCGTGCACTTGACCGTGTGTTCTATGTTCCCACAAAAGTGGAGAATTTGTGTTTTCCTAAGGCATTATGATTTTCATTTTCTGTCATGTCATGTTCTCACTGGCTGACAAGGCCAAGAACACGTACGTGTTCTGGATAGCCAGACAGCAGCTCTGCCAGGCAGGACCATGGCCAGAGACAGCTGGAAACAGCCCACGTCCCTAGCTCACTTTCTCGTTTTCAAAACTTGCCTCACAGAATCTCCACAGGATTCTGATAGTTGTACTAGGGCAAGTCATAAAGTAGTGTCCTCCCTGGGTGAGACTTAATGCTTCTCCGCTGCACTTGGCATGACCTTGACGAGTTTGGAAGAGTCCTTATCTAGTTAGGTGGCTATGGTGTGGGGGTGGGGGCGGGGATGCTGGACTATGTAACAGACAGAGGCTAGAGAATAAGAGACTGTCTTGTCTTCAGCTCTGGCCCAATGAAGCAATGATGTCTCCAGAATAATTGTGTGTACTACAGAAGCAGAAACTGTTCCTAATAGTGAGGCCAGTGGGAAGCTTGACGGTGGAAGATCTGGTCCCTGTAGACGCAGGGGACCGTGCTACTCACTAACCCTTACTGAGTGTTCAACCTTCTGTGCTGAAACTGGGCAGAGCAAGAGTCCATGAAGAGCCCCGGGTGATGGGGGCTTCTCTGGCAACTGTAATGTTTTCTTGAGAGGAGTATAGTCTATTCTTTAGACTTAAAATGCCTTCCTCAGTTTGCTCCTAATATTTACTCCTGACTTTAGCGTCTTGAGCTAAATCTTGTGTAAACACAGTGGTTTCAGAGACTAGTGAATTGAAAAATAAATACCTAATTGGTCATGCTGGATGTATGGAAATATTTCTCCTGTGCTTTAGAGTGAAATGTTTTTATTGTGTGTATAGATTATGTGTCCGTACAGGTGCACATTTTTAAAGATACACATGCATAAGTGTGCATGTCAGGGCTAGAGAGCAGCTCCAGCTATTGCTCCTTAACTGTGTACCTTGTTTTTTTGGGATGGCCTCCCACTAGCCTGGGATTCTTCAAGTTGGCCAGTGAATCCCAGAGATCCATCTGTTATCCTCCCCACACTGGGTTGATAAGTGAGAGCCACCAAACTCAGCTATTTTATGTAGATCCTGGGGAATGAAGATTAGCTCCTCATACATGCAAGGCAAGTGTTGACTGACTAAGCCTTCATTTCAGTCCCAGAGAGAAGTATTTAAAATGACCATGTCTTATTCTTTCTTGTAGGAAAATTATTGCTATATTAATTTAAAATAGACCATGATTCTTCTTATTAAGGAAAAAAATATTCTTCAGTTTGGAAAATGTGTTCATTCTGTGAGTTTCCATTCACTAGGAGGGAGTTAGGGAAACGGCACTCTATTGGAGAAGGGATTGGAGAATGAATGAAATTAACTGACATCCGGGCAATAACCTCCATTATAACTGCTCCAATTTCTTATAGAAATAAGTTATTACAAAAAGTCAATGTCACAAAAGATTAGTTATCACCATCACTCACCTCTTGGTTCCGTATAGAATTCTAGTGAGAGAAATTTAGCTGCAGCCAAAAGGAAACATTTCAACCAATGGCTCCTTGTGCTGTGTCTGGGCAGAGGATTATAAAAGAGTAGGATTAGTTATTTGAGAGAAGGTGGGCTGATCAAGAAAGTATGATGAAAAGGTCAGGGGAGAGAAACCCAAATGTTGCCATAGTATGGAGATTGCCAACATAGAGGGAAAAATCCATTCAAAATGAGAAAGTGTCATAAAAATAAGTAATGTGGCATTAAAACAGAGAAAGTGTAAATCACAGATGTAAACATCTGCAACCAGTGTAAGGATTAAATATGCCTGAGGAAGTAAAGTCATCAGAATACAATGAAACTCAAAGATTAATAAAACATCCTTTGAGCTTAAAATTTCCCCAGCACTCCAAATATAGTGATATGCGTGGCTAAAATCCACTCCATGCAATTCTTACGCACACTGAATTAGGAAATTCTCATTCAAATAAGAGAGAAATCAAATGTCATTGGGGCTGGAGGGTGGCTTGGTGGTCTACCAAGTGTATTGTAAGGCTGGCTTGTGCATCAGAAGTTCACAAAAATCAGTGTTTAGATACAAAGGCTCTCTGTTTCAACGAAAAGCACAGTTAACCTTAAGTTACCAAGATGGCATGTATCTGAAGTACAATGGCTCAGAAAGAGTAAGGAAAAAAAGGATGGCAGAGTTTAACAGTCAAAAGTAAAACAAAGCAAAAATTAACATGGGTAATATTTAGACAAAATCAAATCAAGGGTGTTGAAAATACTAATGTGACAGAGTGTTAGTTTTTCAATGGACTTCATGGTGAAGACTGGCTGTTTGGAATTGTTATTGATGTGGTAATAGCTTCAAAGTGTACTTGAAGCAGAGGACATTAAAAAATCAGGAAAATTGGTAGTTGAATTGTGTGAAATTTCAATACGCTTTTATTGATCTTTCTTGGATCAAACAAAGAGAATACATGAGTATTTTAATAACCGAGTAGAAGTGATTTAATAAATATTTATTAAGTTTTGTTTTCTAAAAATAAGAAACAGACTTTCTTCATAAGGAGATATAAAACACTTAGAAAATTGGTCATGTGTTGTACATCACAGAAGTGATGTAAAACCAGGAGGGGTAACATGTTAACAGCCCACATGCTCTGTCTGCAAAACAAAACAAAGCCAGAAATTAGTTACAAAACCTGAAATTCAAAGCTCACCAAGTGGGAAAGCAGAAATAATAGCCACAAAAACAGAGACAAAGACCTTTGGTCAAACAGCCTCGTATTCAAATAGAAGAGCGATTCCTACTACCAACCGCTGGAAGACTAGAATGCTGTGTCCAAAATTTAAACAGTCAAGGCTGTATTTAGCATTAAATTAGTACTGCGAGTTCTGTCATTATCCATAGCTTCAGCAAAACCAGTGTGTAGGAAATAGAAGTGAGGAGTTAATAAGTACACGGCTTCCTGTCCTGGGAAGCAACAGAGTGACTCTCATCCACTGGCTGGTAATAAGGAGAAAGCTACATGGCGTAAAGAAGACACATATCCACAACTTGTAGGTTGTATAAATTGTAGAAATATGGTCTAAAGGAATGTGACAAAAGATAATTTCCATAGTCACAAAGTTCATGCCAGTAATCAAACTACTGAGAATCTAAGGTACAGTGTTGAGAGGAACCGGAGCGAGCACAGGTTACCATACGGTGTTCGTCTGACCTGTCTCTGCACCTCTAAATGAGTAGAGGAGGGCTTCTGACTTTCCCAGGGGTACACAGGAAGAGTCTATTCCTTAAATTAGGCACAGAGCAGATAGATGGTCAAGTCCAGCTCAACAGAGAAATGCATTTATGTGGTCACTAAGGACCATGGATGATTCCAGGGAAGCTAAGGCCCCGATATTTCACCTGTTTTTAAACATTTTAACATTCCTGAGCCCACCTATCTGTGGGCCAGGTGGGAGCAGAACACAGACTCTCAGGGCATGGTCTTCTGAGGTCCTGTGGTCTGTCTTCCTCTATTCAAGAGGAAGAAATATTAGCAGCCCTGTTATCATACAACCAGGTGTCTAGGTCTGTTTACTTGTCACCATGGCTGCAGGCCAGGGTCTCCTGTAGGTAGCCACGGTAGCCACAGCTGTGCTGCTGTGTGAAGGTCACGGCCATGCCACCCGTGGAGGAAATGGCTACAAGCACTCTGATAGGAAAAGACTTACAGATCCAGTGAAACTATACTTCAAGAATGGAGTCAAAATAAAGCTGCTTGCCGTTGAAGAAAAGCTGAGAAATTTTGCCAACAGGCTAAACTCTATCGGAATAAAGGAAGTTTTTCGAGAAGGAAGAAAATGTGGGAAAGGCCTAGGGACACGGGTGAGGAAAGAGCTGGCTTTGCAAGCTGAAAGCCACAGAACCCGTGTAAAAGAGCAGAGTGTCGTGGCGTATGCTTTCTGTCCCAGCACTGGGGCAGCAGACAGGTGAGCTCCTGAGTGTGCTGTCCACCACTTTGGTGAGGTCTAGGATAATAGGAGACTGCACACAAGGACACGCACACAAACACACATGCACGTACATGCACATGCACACACAACACACACACATTCGTGCACTCATGCTCAAAAGAAAATAAGGATGGAGGAAGAAGTGAAATCATAGCCGCAAAGTAAAAACATCAGCCCAGTTTTTCTACTTTATCAAAATACGGACGGTTAAGTAAAAACATAAACATAACTTCATTCTGGGGAGTGTGTAGTGTGCGTAAAAATAATGCAAATGACTTGAACGGAAGGCAGTTTGTGGATGGGCCCCCACAATCACAGGATAAGCCTGCATTTCACATGAAATATTAACTCTTAGACTCTTGCAAAGAAAGGACAGGTGGAATTGTGTGGAATCCGTATTATGTAACTGGGAGCATTGCTGCTTGGAGTGAAGAGACCTAAGGATATGGAATGGAGCTTTGCAGATTCTGTATGGCAGACATGGAAACCTCCATGTCTTCTACACGGACTTCAGGCCCAGTGATTTCTCGACCCAATCAACTTTGACTATCCTCGCAAGGAGCACCCAGGGCAGACCAGGAGATGGAGTGTAGTTTCTGTCGCCTATCCGTTTTAATTCCTAAGTAACACAGACAGAAAGAGTGACAAGTGGAAGGGAGGAAATGTAGCAGAGGTTAGAACGGCTTACCACTCTTGTAGGGGTGTGGCTTCCAGCATCCATATGTGGCTTATAATTGCCTCATGTAACTCCAGTTCTAGGGGACCAGACATCCTTTTCTGACCTCTGAAGCACCAGGCACGCATGAAGTACACATACGTATATGCAAGCAAAACACTCTCACAAATGAAATAAAACAAATGAATCTTTAGAAAGGAAATTCTGGAAAAATTAAACAACAGCAAAACGAATGATGCTATAAAGGAGCAAAACTTTACCTCCTGAAATTCTGGACAAGAGGCTTGAACATCGCTTGATGGAAGTCCTATGAATAGCAGAAAAGGAAGAACGCATTGAAGACAAGCTTCCCAAACACAAGGATACAGTTAGAACTGACCTTTTACTGGGTAGAGAAAGATTAGGAAACACAGGATGATGAGAACAAGGGGCTTGGCTTAACGTGTGGTTTCACACAGTCTCATCCTCAGAATGCTTCTTGCTTTCCGCTAAAGGAAGGCTCTTTCACGGGGCAGTTTAATGTCTTTCCTTTAAGAGAAAGGAGGAACGTTAGAGTGTTTTTCTTTCTTCTGCTACTTTTAATTCAAATGCTTTGACCTCAAAATTGTCAGTGTGCTGAAATGGCATACGTAGGAGCCTATCTTATGAATTCCTATGGCATTTACCATGTTTTTCTCTGTTATACTAGACTCTAACGGGAACTCCTGAGGTAGAAAAAGAAATAGAAAAGGTAAATATTCCTTGCAGGCTGTGTTTGTGGAGCCAAGGTCGGAAACTGACTAGGTATTAGGAAGAGATCCAAGGCTGTATGCTGATGTTAATATCGACTTGATCTTTGCCCGTGCTCTTCTTCGGGAAGGCCCTTGAATTGGGGTTGCAGAGTGATGCTGAAATGTGAGGAGGGACAGAGATGACAAGCGACATTATCTGACAGAAAGGGGCAAAAGAAGCGGAAAGACTATGATATCTGGAGCCTACAGGACTTACATCTGAACTTGTCTATACCGTATTACCTCAGCCTGTCACGCTAGGCTGAAAATTGACCCCAACTATCTGCATCAACTTTCTGGGATTTGTGACTATAGCCTTGTTTGAAATAAGGATATTGAGAAGATGAAATCATCTTGTATTAGCCTGAGACCCTTAAATGTTAGCACAGGTATTTTTATATAAAGGGGTGGGGGTGGGGGCAGGACACATGGAAAGGGAAGAAGCAGTGTGACTGTGGAGTCCCCAGACTATTGTCACCTTACACCGTAGACACCATCAGCCACCAGGATCTGGAAGCAGCAAGGAAGGACAGCGTCCTGAAGATTCTGGAGGGAGTGGGCCTCTGCCAACCCTCGACATTATGCTTCTGGGCACAGAAGAAAAAAAGAACACATGTCTGTTGCTTTGAGATATCAAGTGTGGTTTTTGTTTTTCGCTTTTGCTTTTTTGTTTGTTGGTTTGGTTTTTTTGTTTGTTTGTTTTCTCAAGACAGGGTTTCTCTGTAGCTTTGGTGCCTGTGCTGGAACTCACTCTGTAGCCCTGGCTGGCCTCGAACTCACAGAGATCCACCCTTCTCAGCCTCCCGAGTGCTGGGATTAAAGGCTTGCGCCACCACCACCCGGCTCAGCTGTGTGCTATTATGTCACAGCAGGCACGGGAAGCCATCCCCAGAGCCCCTGAACTTCAGTGGCTTAGTCCTTGGTGAAATCAGGTCACAATAGTTACTTATGGCAAGGTTGCTAGTAGTGAATAAGAACGTGTATAGGAATATACAAAACAAAAAATAAACATTAAGGATACTGTTGGGTAAAATGATGCCTTACCCTGCTTGACGTTAATGATCAAATGCTTCATCCAAAAGTGATTTTCAGGAGAAAGTTTCCCATTGTTTTAAGTGGGAAAATGAGCATGCATTATGTTCCTGAAAGCCTTGTCCACAATAATTTCACGACAGATAAATGAAGCATATAGCATGTCCACAGGCGAGCAATAAACCATTGCTTTGGAATTTAAAATATTTTCAGCCATATTATAGAATAGTCTGTTTACGGAAAACACTTGTTCCATAGGTAGTATGCTTTCTCACTTCTTTTGAGTTCTTCTCATGATTGCCTTCTAAACTTTCTTTGAGGACTCTTCGCTACTTGGAAAGCTCGACGTGAAAGAACTGCAGAGATGCACTCAACACTTAGGGACAGTGGAGGGACAATGGTTCACACCGATGCTCTGGGTCCTGGTAGCGGTGCCCAGAGCCTATTTCCCTGGTGTCGACACTCGGTGCACTTTCCCTGATACCTAGGAGGTATTCTCCAGCACACATCCCTAAGTACCATGGGGACTTTCCTGTATATTGTTGAAGTCAGAAGCTGGTCAGGTTGTGGAGCAATGGGGATTCTGTTCCTTAGGGCCAAGTCTTATGCCCCAGAAGCTGAAGGTTTGAAATTCTCCTAGCTCATGTTGCCCAAGAAGCAATGTGAGCATAGTTCCCAGAGTTTACTCCTGATTCTAGAAATCCCAAATCCCTACCAGTATCTGAAGAAGAATAGGTCATGGGATATTTATACAAACAATTGTTTTGGGAAATCAGCTGGGAATCTGAGATAGTAATGCTTAACAGGGATAAATGTCAAAAATACGTTCAGTAGAAATGATTTCAAGGTTATTTACAAGAAAATTGAATATACTACTGTTGTATACAAATTTGAAATATGCCAAAATGTTATTTTCAACTAGCTAGTGATTATTCACTATCAAGAGCCCATTTATTGCCTAGCGCTTGAGGTTGACGAGTCCACTACGGTGGATTTGTATAGAAAAAAATGCCTCTTAGGAAAAGGAAGCTGACACAAGACATGGCAAAGACTGGGCCCATCAGCACTCCACCATGCATAGACAGAGTCTCATGTGTTTCTAGCCCTCCCTGAGGTGCTGTGGGTGGAGGAGTCATTGTCCTCAGAGCGGAAGCCAATGGCAAGCTGCCCTGGTGCAAATAACCCCCACCCATGGCAAAGCAAGCAACTCTAATGGAATTCAGTGGGTCACAGCTAACCTCTCTTCCAGAACCAATCGAATGCAAGTGGGGGAGAGATTTGTGGGGAGGAGAAGGGCATGGCAGTTTTTGGAATGAAATAGGAGAGGACAATGGGGAGAGACATGAGAAGAGGGCATCACACACACATATATGTATATATATGAATTAATAATAAAAGCAGAAAAGGAGCTGTCGTAAGTTTTGTCTTAGTAGTCTCATGTTCTAGAAATCTTTCCCACTAAAAGAGAGATGCAGACAAAATTATAATTATGCATTACAAAACTTGAACATAATTAAACTCTCTAAATGGTCTGTCAGTGAATTGGACAATTATTAAATTATAGTACATAAGGTAGCATTTGAAAATCTTTAAAAACGTATTTAATGACATGAGAAAATACAATATAATTTTCAACCAAAAATGACTCAAAATATTACTGCTATATGATCTAAATTTGGGTTACACAATCAACAGACAAAAATTAAGGGGTACTTACCAATGAGATTGAGAGATATCAAAACATTCTTACTGTTTGTCTATGAAGGATAGAATAATTTTCACTTAAAAAGATTATTTGCTGTCGTTCTCGGTTTGGGTGGACGGAGGATTCGCTGCATTCATAATCCTTACAGACAGCTTCGTTGGTCTCCTTCTAAATCATGCAGGACCTCCGGAGGTGAAGTTTGTTTTCCATAATCAGATAAATTCTCAGCATTACTTGTTTACTCCTGGGTTGCCCCCTTCTCTGTATGTTTCATACATGAAATCCCTTTCTGGGGCATCAGGAAGTAAGAGACGTCGCCTGGAAATGGCGACAGTTGAGGGAATGAGCCGGCGTCCAGCACAAATGTCTTCCTCGGCTGCTATTATTGCTTTCGTTGTTACGTCGTAAGTAAAAGTTTGCGAATCAGGCCCCCTTTAGGACCAGGATCGGAGACTCATGTTGCCTGTGTCATAAACTCTGTGAAGATGAAAAGCTAAGCGGTGTTTGCGACTGTGTATCTGTGAGAGGCGTTTCGGGAGAGCCGGAGTCAGCAGCTGTTTGTTAAAGAAAAGGGCTTGAGTCAGGTGATAGTGGCTCACTCCTTTAATCCTAGCACTCGGGAAGCAGAGGCAGGCGGATTTCTGTGAGTTCGAGGCCAGCCTGGGACAAGAGCTAGTTCCAGGACAGGTTCCAAAGCTACGGAGAAATCCTGTCTCGAAAAACCAAAAGAAAAAAAAAAGGAAAAGAAAGAAGAGGGCTTGCGAGCTCTTTATTGCTAGTCATAGTCCACAGACTGGTCATCCGTAGGGTGGTGTGGGTGGCCGTGGGTGCGGACAGCGGCTCTTGGAAATCTTCCATGCACTGAAAATTTTACTTTGCAATCTAGTGTGTGGGAACTGTTGCTGTTCAGTTTCTTAGTCATCTTCCTGCCTTCCCCTTGGTCGAAGGACTCTGTGTACACTACCTACATAAATCAGGAAAAAACCCTGAGCATCGTTAATTTTTAAAGCATTCTGGAGACCTTCTTACAGGAAAACCTGCTTTCATTTTGCTAGTCTCGTTCAAGGCTGACACTTGCTAATCTTGCACTTTGCAGAATGGTGATATGATATAATAGACATTGAGATCCTGCAAGAAGTGGGCTGTTTCTCCTACTTAATTGCCCAGCATATTGCAGTCTCCAAATGGGAACAAGAATCACATTCCAAAATAGATAAAATGATTTTACATGCCAAAAACTTGTATTCGTAGCTTTCACGGTAAGTGCCTTTGAAGAGAAATACAGTGACTTTGTATCTGATGTGGGGCTTCTTTGAAAACCTAAGGGAAAGAAGCAGAACGATGGCTCAAGGCACTTTCATCCCTTTGCTTGGAGACTTATGAGGGTGGTACTTCCTGTTTCTTCAGCTCTTGAGCGTGGAGGTTAGACAAAGGAATTTGGGGAAAGGGATAATGAACAAAATTTACTGGTCTTCACAGCTTCTCCATGAATGACTATAGGCATTTTCTCATCTTGCCTAACTGGTTCATCACTTCAGTGGCCACCTTAAGTTGTTGGCCAACTCTGTTTTGGTTAAAGTCTCAATTAAGTATCTTTGCCTTCAACCCTCGCTCCCCACTGATGATCTGCGGCCAAAAGCAACATAATAAGAAAGACTTCTTTTATGCCGGTCTCCTTAGCAACCCTGAGCTTTCCTTCCTGACCCTTTTGAGACTGTGAGCTTCATAAATGAGAAAGATGCCTCTCAGTTGCTCCCCTCTGTATCCTAGCCTGGTGGTGCTGAGTAAAATCATGTTGAGCAGACACACTAAAGGAAGATCAACATGGAGCTTGTCCCATCCACCCACCCACTCACCCACCCTCCTGTCCAAGTTACTCTTTCTCTATGAGATGTCTCAACCTTTGTTTTCTTGTTTGAAAAAGTGGTTATTTAAGTTCAACACCACCGGTAAAAATGAAAACAAGATGAGGTTTTCATCCGACACTCAAAAGAATGCATAAGGCTTAAAAACAAAAAAAAAAAAGTTCTTTGCTTTGATCAAATGGATATATGAACCAATGAACCAATGTGGAAATATCTCAGTCACTTGGAGAGCAGTTACTGTTAGTGGCTCTTCATATCTGTTTCTTTTTAAATTTTGTATTTATCATTGTGTGTGTGTGTGTGTGTGTGTGTGTGTGTACCTGCTCGCGTCTGCACTTGGTGTGTTCATGTGTAGAAGCCAGCGGTAGAGGCCGCTGTCTTCCTCTGCTGTTTTTCTACCTTGTCTTTGAGACAAGGATTTCCCCAGACCCTGCAGCGCCGGGGTTAGTGCTGCCAGTTGGATGGTGACCTCCAAGAATCTCTTCCGAGCCATCCCCCAGTCCTTGTTATAGTGAGCAACCGCCATCTCCACAGCCCCTCATATTTGTTTAAGTATATTTTACTTACAGCTTCTTGGGAGTCATCCTCTCTTTTCTGGGGTGATCTTTAAAAGAATGATGTACTAAAGCCATAGCGGTTAAGATTTCTGGCCTGTAAAGTTTCTAGCTGGATATTCTACTTTGGTTTTCAGATAAAAAAAAAAAATCAATGACTAAAAAGTTTAAAGAGAAAGACTAATCCTGAGCATTTCTAAATGTACGGTCTCTCCCAGTTCTAAGGGTACGTTGCTTAATCTTTGCTTCTTTGACATTTCTGGTAGTTCAACTTGCTGGCAAGTTCACTTTGCTTCCGTATGCACAGTTTAAAATGTATGAGGATAGTTTATTGTAAATGAGATGTCCTTGAAGCCCAGTGTCATTACTAAGTGTGGCAGGTCTCAGTAAGCTCTCCATGAACAGTTTAGACTCTGCAATAGAGGAGGTTTGGGATTGCAAAATTGTATGGGACTGATCAGATGCAAGGGAAAGCCAAGTGTGGATTGTGAGCATGGTACGGGAAGCTGCTGAGCCAGACAACTGAATCTTCAGGTAATCTCCAGACTTGGAAACAAAGTATTACAAAGTATTTCCCTGCCCATGCTTCTCAGTGCTTTTGCAAAGAGGAAAACAGGGAAAGCCCACTAATGTGGGCATGCCTTTGAGTGTGTGTGTGTGTGTGTGTGTGTGTGTGTGTGTGTGTGTGTGTGTGTGAGATGTTTGTGGGGGGAGGTGTTGTGCACAGGTGTGTGTGTGGTATATATGTGTTTGGTGTGTGTGTGGTGTATATGTGCTTGTGTGTGTGTGTGGTGTTTGTATGTGTGTGTGTAGTGTATATGTGTTTGGTATGTGTGCAATGTGTGTGCGTGTGTGTCTGTGTTCAGGGTAACAGCTCTGAGAACACTTATTTCCCGCTTGTGACAATGTATGCTTTTGTCTACATTTTGTCTTTTGTACATTGCACTTACATTCAGACTTCTTGAAGACAGAGTCTGAAAGGTGAAGAAAAAGCGGTAAAATTTAGATGGAGAACATCGTGAGCATAGCCTAGCCTTACCCTACCAGCTCACCATTTAGAACTAGAAAACACTTCCTCTGGTGGCAATAATGGTGTGTCCCCAATGTGGGTGGGGTTAGTAGAGACAGCTACCTACTGTCCTACAATTTTAATTCTCCTTAGGTCCTGGCCCACAGTGAGCAGTCAGTATGCCTTAGTGGACCCCTGAAAGAGAGCAACGTGTTTATTTTAATATGACTCTGTATTTGTGGGTACTCTTGTGGGAACAGGACACAGGAAGTACGGTTTTCCTCTGACTCTCAGCTAGGTTAGTTATTAACTAATAATGAGGCTTCTACAATCCCTCAAGGCCTTTTATTAATTGGAACAAGATTATAAATTTCTCTGCTTAACCTAACTTTCTCTATCTGATATCCAGAACTCAGAAATACCAATAGTGACATGGTCCTTGGTTTTAACTTAAACACCTAAGGTTTGACGAGGACATTGGCATCTGAGAGGTTGCATATACTGGTTCTAAATACTGGGGCTCTCTTTTCTTCCGGGACCATCTCTACCAAATGGGAAAACCCACAGCTCATTTCATGTTTTCTGAAGTTCGATTTGTTCTGGTCATATTCTCCAGGGGAGCCCAGTATCTGCCATGTAACCAGTAATGGAAAATCCTCTCTGCAGAACGTGCACAGAGGACCTGATGGGCTTCAGCAATTACCTTACCCTTGGGGACACAGTGGATGGTATTTGTGACCCGGCCGCACAGAAAAGAGCAGACTCTGAGAAATAAGGGAGATCATCTCAGTTCTCAAAAAGAAAAAGAAGTATCAGATGAGGTTTTCATGGTTTTGAGAAAAGTGCCCTCTTTCCTGCCTTGTAACACTGAACAGCGTGTATCCAGACTGAGTTTTCTACTCTGGGAAATGTTGTTTTCTGCTTATCAAAAATGCATTAGCATTGGAAAAATTACACTCTCTCTCACACCATATGCTAAAATTAATTCCAGCTGGATTAAAGCAATAAATAAATGTATAAAAATCAATCATTAGAAACCCAGAATAGAAATGAGTGTTTATCTCAACTAGAGTCAGAGAGTTTTCTTAGCATAGAGGTGAAAAGAAAAGACCATGAAAGTGTAGTAGATTTTATTTCATTAGTAAGTAAACATCTTTTTTTTTGCCAAAATAAAAACATGGAGGTGTGTATGTGTACATGAGGACCAGTGGCTGTGGATCGTAAGGACCAAGAAAGTTGGAAATAGTCTGTGATCCCACTGGGCCTCAGAAGTTACCTGATCTCAGATTCTGTTGCATCCTCTGCTCGAGGCCCTCTGGCTGGCATATGCAATCTTTATATGGTGTTTCAGTGAGGCATCAGTGAGCTGAGTTATCCCAGTAACGTTATCCTATGTGATTTGTTCCTAGGTATCAGTGCTTCATACTCGTCCCTCTTGAAGCTGTAGTGGTTTTATTTTGAGAAGAAGAAATGTAACACGTCCTTGACTTCCTACCCTCTCTGAAAAAAATAAGTCCTGGGAGTGTGTTTGTGTGCATGTGTGCGAGTGTGCTTGTGCTCTTGAGTGTGTGTGTATTTGCATGTGTGCTCTTGTGTGTGTAGTATGTGTATGTGGTGTGTGTGTGTATCATATGTAGTTTGGCATGGTATGCTGTGGTGCATTTATGGATAAAGGCAAGGATAACTGAGCTGGTGGAAAAGCATGTCCCAGGACCACATCATCTGACCTGATAGAACCAGAAAGCGGATTGCGATGACCAGAGGGAAATGATGACTGAGCATGTTCCAAATCTAGCAAATCATCTCGAGCAAGGCTAGCACCGCTCTTGTGTCCGGGTGCAGGGGTGAATGCTCATGGACCATGATGACATTCTGTCAGCAATCACTGTCTTCACAGGCAGGTCGGTGAGAAAATATGCATACAGATTCACTCATTCATAAAAGCAAAGCTGGGAGAACTTGAGCTATTCAAGGCCCTGCAAGCACCCAAGGAGAAATTCTCC
This sequence comes from Myodes glareolus, assembly GCF_982192425.1. Classification (NCBI taxonomy): domain Eukaryota; kingdom Metazoa; phylum Chordata; class Mammalia; order Rodentia; family Cricetidae; genus Myodes; species Myodes glareolus. The sequence goes on from NC_142030.1 coordinate 52,062,692, forward strand.
TGGCATTTCAAATTCCTGCATTTGCATAAGGTCAAAAATGGTTAAGTGTTATAAGGAAACATGGATGGAAATACATGGTTAAAACAGAGTAAGTAGGCTAAGTATGGTGATACATGATGTTAATCTCAGCACTAGAGGCAGAAGCAGGCAGGTCTCTGTGAGTTCAAGGCCAATTTAGTCTACACAGTGATTTCTAAGACAACCAGGGCTACACAGAGATATCCTGTCTCAAAAATTATATATAAATATGAGCTTGAGGGATGGGTCAGTGGTTAAGATCACTTTTTGTTTTTGTAGAGGACCCAGTTTCAATTCCTAGCATCAACACGGAGGCTCCAAACAGTTCATCTAGTTCCATCAAATTCAACACCTTCTTCTGACTTCCATGGGCACCAGGCATGCATGTGAAGCACAGACAAATATGGATGCAAAACACTATACACATTAAAATAAATATCACACATACACATGTAAACTATATAGATATGATATAGATATGTATATATAAATGTAGAAATATTCTACTTTTTCATAAGTCTTATAGTCACTATCTCATTGTGTGTGTGTGTGTGTGTGTGTGTGTGTGTGTGTGTGTGTGTGTATTCTTTATGGTGGAATGGAGCATTCTGGACCTGTGTGGACAAAGACTTCCTAGCCTATGCCACATTTGTGCTTCTGTCTTCATTATTATTCCTCTGTTGTCCCCAGTAGCAACTTGTCTGCAAAAAGCATAAATGGAACAGAGTCACTTTCTTCTGCTTCTCTCTACTGCGTGGTCCAAGAGATCAATGCACACGACCTGTGAATCATCTCCAAAGAAAACCTGAGCTCATTTGAGACCCTGGGTCAGGGAAAAGTCCAGGAGCCTACAACCCACAGAAGGTCACCAAGACAGGCTGTTCCCTGGTCCCAAGTTAGCAAAAGGAAGGGAGCCTGGTTATTTCCTTGGTTATTCGATATCAGAAAAGTCCAGGACCACCAGCAAGGGGTTTTAATTAAAAGCCTCCTCAATAGTAAGTGACAAAGAGAAATATTCTACTTTTTCGTGTAGCGTTATAGTCACTATCTCATAAAGACAGGTGTTCCTGTGAATCGAGATTCACCCATGAACCCAGAGATACTGGGGACAACAGAAGAATGAGAATGCACCCAAAATATGGCATAGGTTAGAAAGCCCTTTTGTCTCCTCGGGACCAGAATGCTCCTTACCATCAGAGAGACTCTTGAGGCAGCTGGAGGACCCCACCATGCCACGTTCCCTACGAGTGACCAGGTGGCCCAGATCTGGACATCCCCTTTCTAGCCACACAGGCTGTAAAACAGGAGCAAGGACTAGTGTGACCTGGAGGTCACTAGATAGAATAAGCAGTCAAGAAAATTAGAATACCCTGGAAACACAGTCCATGAAAATCGCTGTTATTAAGCTCTGTTGCTTTGCTAGAGGAGGGACTTAAGGAAGACCAGGCACTCCTGTCATCATGGACAAAATGTTTAGGATTTCAATTTAAAAATTCATTCGTCATAGTGGGGGGAAAAAAAGGAAAACTAAGAGTTAAAGGAAAAGAGTCAGTCCAGTGATGAATCAAAATAAATCCAATGTTGGAGCTACCCTTCAAAGAACTGTAAACATCACCGTCGAGCTGACTTGCTTCAAATCAAAAATATTTTTTTGAGAAATATTTTTTGAGATGCTGGTGGCACAGGCCCTTAATCTCAGTACTTAAGATGTCAGAGGCAGGTGGATCTCTGAACTCGAGGACAGTCTGGTCTACAGAGTGAGTTCCAGGACAGAGATACACAGAGAAACCCTGTCTCGAGAAAACAGAACAAACCCAGAAGGTTTTAGGCAAGAAATATAATGCAGAGCTAAGTGGAAATTCTGGGATTGAAAAATAACACCTTGCTAGATAGTTTTGAAGGTGGAATAGATATGGGGGCATAGAATTACTTAAAAATAGAATCAGAACAATGAAATCTGGCCAGTTCAAATAGCAGACAAACAATTTGATGGAAAGAGGAGCCTAGCCTTAGGAGTCCAGGAAACTGTGAGAGAAGATACAACATCCATGCTGTTGGAGTTCTCGGAGTTGGAGGGAAGAAATAGAAATGGAGGAAATGATGTAATCATATACTCATAAGCATACTAATAATAAATAGAAATAACTGTTATATATGTCTCTAAAAATATTCAAATATAATGACTGAAAACTGTACAAATCTAGAAAGAGACTACAAACTTCCAGATCTAAGAAGCTGAATGACCTCCGAACAAGATCTCCTTAAAGAAATCCATGCAAGATGCATCCTAATCGAATTTGCTACAATAAAAATGTCAATGAAAGTCTTAAGATGGGTGAGGATATCTGCTGCAGAAGAACATGACAGTAAGTGACAGCGGCTGTTTCCACTTACTCTGCAGAGGGCAGGGAAACTGTCACAAGACTAACAAAAGAACTGTCAACTCAAGAATTGTGTGAAGCAAAACTGCCTCTCAGAGATACGCTAGAAATTCCTCTTTATCAAGGGTCTAGTTCTTCTAGAAGAGGCTGCAAGGAACCACAGGTGTGTAAGCACCGAGACCATAAAAAGTTGTGTGTATACACACATACAAACATATGTGTATACACACATGTGCTTTTTGAGACAAGGTTTCATGTTACCCAAGCCAGGTTTGCACTTACAGGGTAGCTGAAGATAGCTTTGAACTTCCAGGTTTCCTGTCCCTACCTTCCAAGGGTTAAGATTACAAGCATCTATTACCATGCCCAACAACACTTACATTATTATCTGACAAAAGTAGATTTAAGAGCAAAGAAAATATCTAGAAACAATGGAGGTCATTATTAAACTTCAGAATGTAACGCATGCACATCACAAAAGGAGGCTCTCGGGGTTTCAGCAAAGCTGATAGAGCTGAAGGAGAAAGGACGAGAGAAAGAAGCAATGCTAGAGAACAGTCGCCTATTTCAGTGTGTCCTCTTAGGCTCTACATAACAACGACACAGACAATTAGCAAGAAAATATTTGTATCAGCCAACCTTTTGGCACAGGCTTACCATCTTAGCTACACAGAAGATTGAGACAGGAGGATTTTAGGTTACAGGTTTGCCTGCGTTGTATAGTAAGTTAAAGGCCACCTTGAGATCCTCTCTCTCTTGCTCTCTGACATACACACACACACACACAAACATACAAAAACATATACACAAACACACACAAAAGATATTTGCGTTGTAACTAAGTGATGGAGTGCTTGCTTGGCAGGAACAGGACCCTAGCTAGGTTCAAGCCTCAGTGTATATGCACATACTCACTGGAGTCAACCAGTAGCATATAACATACATACATAACATACAGTCAGCCAGTGGCATACAACATACATAAAGATATACAGCATGTTCCCTTTAACAATGGCAGGCAATCGTCTATTTTAAGCTTCAAAAGTACATTCACACAGCTGAGTATATCCTATAACATACTGAAGTTGTCAAAGTCAAAGAAATTTAAACCACGGAGGACATGTTGTTAGACCATAGTAAAATTGAATCAGAAATTAGTAATAACAGTACAACAGGAAAATCTCCAAGCATGCAAGAAACTAATCAACATACTTCTAAATTAACAATAGGTCAAAAACTTAGAATTAAGAGAAAATTTAAAAGGCGTAAAACTAAAATAAAAGCCAAAACAACACGTCAGAAATTGTAGGATGCAGGTCTGGGGCAGTGACAGGTAAACCCCAGTAAATCCTGCATTTGGAGGTGAAGGAAGGCTGAGGTGAGCAAACCCAAGCTCCTCTTTTAAAAGTTAACCAACATGAAACAGAAACCAAAAACAAATAAGGAGACAGGAGGGAAAACACAAAGAGGAACAGTCAATGAAAGTAAAAATAGAAAAAATGGAAGGTTCTTCAAATAATTATAGCATTGATAAACTATTAGCCAGCTTAATAGAAACCAAAATTGCCAATGGCAGAAATAAAGTAAAGGGTACAACTACAGAGTCTGTAGTCATTAAAAATGAAAAGAGGGACCAAGGCTGCATCTCTGTGATAGAGGATTTCCTTCATATATATAAAGTCCTGGGTTACAACTCAAACCCCACAGAAAAAATAGCAATACTAGAGAAATAATATGAAGATTTGACACTTATGTGTTTAACAACCTAGAGGAAATCGACCAGTTACTTGAATAATGTAATGGCCTAAACACAGCCATAATAGGAGGAAGAACCCTGCATGTCTATGACCACCAAGTAAATTGAAGCAATAGGCAATACTTCCAGGCTGGATGGATGTTGAGTGCCTGTGGTCCACGTTACTCCAGAGGCTGAAACAGCAAGATGCCTTGAGCCCAGGGGTTTGGGACAGCCTGGGTAGCATAGCAAAATTCCATTTCTAACAAATAAACAAAAATCCAAACATAATAAACAAACAAAAAAACCCACCAAATCTCTCCAGGAACAGGTGATTTCCTTGGAGATGCACATTGGTGGTTTGAAGAATTGTCAATTTGCCTTTTCTAAAGAATAAAAGGAACAGTTGTGCTTCTCACCTCATTTTTATAATGGCAGTGTTTCTCTAATTCCAAAACCATTCCGAGCACAGAAGTCAGGGGGAAGGAGGGAGTGTCAGAAAGTGGGCAAGACCAGAAGGAGACAGGAAGAATAAGAAAGGAAAATGGAGGTTGAAGAGCAAGATACTGCCCCTTGTATCTATGACTTTGACACAAATTCTCTATAAAAAAATTTTTAAAATTGAGGACAGCGTATTATAAAAAGATTACTTACCTTGACCACTGGTGAAAACACATGAATTTCAGCAATTTAAAATAAAGGTAAGTATTAAACCATGTTAACAAGTTAAAAACAGAAAGCTATGTAATTCCTTAAAAAGCCTTGGACATATTTCAGTTTTCATTTCCAGTGAGAATCTGAGAAATAGAAATAGAGGAGAGTCACCTGGATAAAACGTATTTTTAAGAGCGAGAAAAGTATATTCAATCCCACGACATCCATTTGGTGCAATACTGAGCATTTTAGTTGCAACAGCAGACAAGGGATGGAGATAGAAGCCTTGCAGATCAGAAGAAAATTAGCAGTATTTGCAGATGCCATGGTCATCTACTCAAGAATTCCCTAGTAGTCTCGGACAACCATAGCAAAGTCTCCTAGAACTAGGAAATGACTCCTGAGAGGATGCAGAAGGTGCACATAATTAATTTTATTTTTATGTGCTAACAACGAGCTTATAGAAATCAACATTGAAAAGATGATATCATTTACCATACTTTTAAAGTACATAACATACTTATTGGCACCCTTCACAAACAAATACAGTATTTATAAGCAGATATCACAGAAGAATTAAATATAGAAATAAGTCTTAGAAGTCCCATCATAGGGAGACTACCTATTCTTCGCATGTTAGTCTTTGACTTTAATTTAATTCCTGATAAAATCTGATCAAACTCAGTCCAAATTATTTGGAATTGCTCAGAAGCAATAATACTGAGAACAACCTTGACACGGAGTGAAGTGTGAAGGCTCTCTCCACTGCATTGGGTATATACAGCATGGGTGTAGTAACCAAACAACACAGAAAACAATCTCGAAATGGACAAGTGGACAGATATGGTCAAACTCTTGTTATTACTGCCATCATTATTATTTCACAAAAGTTCAAAATCAGTTCCATGAGTTCAGCTTTTCAACAGATGCTCCTGAAGCCTTAGGCTCCTTAGAAGGGAAAGAGATTGATGTAAGCATCTTATCTAATGCCAAAAGTAACTAAAAACGCGAGTCATAGACTTGAATGCTAATGTAAAATTCTAATTTTACATTAAATAAAATTCTAATCTGGAAAAATAAGCATAGGAGAGAATATCTGGGAAGCAACGTTAGGCAAAGAGTTATTAGATTAAATTCAACTTCAGGTTCATTAAAGGAAAAAACTGAAGTAAGGAATTAAGATTCTTACCCTGGATATGGCCAAGTGCAGAGAGTGAGGAGAGCAGGTGCTGAGGGGAGGAGCTACAGTCCAAGCACTAAGCCATGGGTTGAATGTAGAGAGAAGATTTTTAACTGCTCTTAGGGATGGAGAGGGAGAAGGAGAGGGAGTGGGGGGAGAGGGAGGGTGTTGGGGGGGGCGGAAATGAAAACTTTTATAATTTAATAAACTTTGAAAAAAAAGAAATCATAAGCTACTAGCATCTTTCTAGGAATGATAAAATGGTAGTTCTTCAAATATTTCAAGAAGATGGATGGAAAAACATTTTATAAACAGTCACTCATTTCCCTGTGCTTCTGCATCCTAATATCATTTTCTAGACATGACATCGAAGTTCATGAAATATAATAAACACCTATCTTAAGAAAAAAATGTCATTTAATGTTCTGTGTGCATGTGCGAACATGGGTTCTTGTACACCTGAGTATTCAGGTGTGGAAGGTGGAGGACAGAGCTCAATGTCTGATACTGTCTTCTGTAGCTCTTCACCTTGCTTTTTAAAAGTGGGGGGGGGGGGGTATATGCATGTGCAGGCATGCGTGTGTGCGTGCCTACGTGTGTGCATGCGTGTGTGGCCCACATGTGGAGGTCAGAGGGCAGCTTTGGGTTTTAGATTGTCATCTTAGACCTTGTTGAAGCAGTCTGTCTTGTTTGCTGTCCCAGCTGCCATGTGGCCAGCCTGTGACCTTCCAAGTCATTCTTCAATCTCTCCTGATGTGCGAGGGAATCACACTACCACATGCATCTTTTCATGTGGGATTTGAGGTCCAACTTTTAACATCAGGCTGTGTGGTTACCACTTTTACCCTCCGAGCCACTGCTCTGACTCTTAGACTGCAGAACTCTCAAAACAAACATAAAAACACGGAACGGCTTATTTAGAAAACAAGAAAAGATAAATTTAAATATAAATATTTGAGAACTCTGGAGGCTCTTTTAGGGTAATAACATCTAGAGAGAAGGCCTGGACAGTAAGCTGCTGTTGAGTTCGCTCAAGTGATCACCTGTTTCATCATCTGAAATAAGAAACAGCAAAATCTACAACGAAACAGGAGAACATGAGCCATTCAAGAGAAAAAATTACAGAGATTGTCCCCAGGAAAGATGCAATGATGGATCTACTAGACAAAGGCCCCCAAATCATAATTTTAAAGGTGCTCAAAGAACTAAAAGAGGCTATATGAAAGTCTGCAAATAAAGAGATAGGAAACTATAAGAATTCTAGAGGTGAATAGTTTAATGACTAAAATAAATGGTTTATAAGAATTATTCAAATGTGAATTTGATCGCACAGGTGTCATCTGCTGCCAATCTGGGAAGGATAGTTTAGTGTCCTCGAGACAACACTGAAGAACTTTAATTGATGTTTAGAGTATTCTATGATTGTCATTACTGATCCCCAACAAATACGACCTTACAAAGCCCTTCTCCATTTCATAATGCCCTTAACAACTTTGGTTGAGAAACAGTATTTTCTTTCCCACTGGATATTATAGATTCAAAAAAAACTAGGGGTCATCAAATGATTCAAGAGTTACCTACACCCCTCTTTCCTCACGGCACTGTTGCATGTACATGTTAGAAACAGGATTTCCTTGCTATCACGAGGGATCCAAGTTTCCTTTGCAATTGGTAAGCAGTGAGTGTGTGTAAGCGTGCGGGAACTGGTTGATCTTTCTGAAGGATGTGCAGGAATGCCTCCTTCAGGAAAATGCATAAGAGATCACACTGCACAGCTCCCACCAAGCCAGACTCCTTCCTTATTTGAAAGGGAGAAGAATTGATAGATTATATTTACAAATGTGAAAAATCTCTCAGAAGCACAATTTTCTTTTGTTGAGTGGCAGAAAAACAAGTATCAATTACATTGCCTTGAAAAATCAGGAAGAATATAGTTAGCATTGGAAACTTTTCTAATTGACTCACAAGGAAGCATTGTGGGCACCAGAAACCATGCCGTCAGAGAGGTTCTGTGGCCACTGTTCCCTGGGGAGACACGGGGTTGGATGTGTGCTCGAAGGGAAAAGCGTTTCCTTGCTCCTGCTAGTGGTGTGTGTAGAATATTGGGGAAAATTTGAGCAGAGAGTTGCAGGTGGAGAAAGGTGGATTTTTTTTTTTTTTAGAAAGGTGGACTTTTAATTTTGCATTTTGTGTGCTTGCTGCCTCCCACCCAACCCCCTTCACCTCCCTTGGAGCCAGGCGAGGGTTCACATGGGCAGTCTGGAGAATTTCTGGAGTTCTTCTGGATGTCTATCTCATCACATGTGCTAGAGATGTAGGGACCAGGAGAATACACCTTGCCCTAGTAATAGAATTCTTCGGAAAGAACACAAAGTGTAGTTTAAAATCAGAAAATAAAATGATGGCTTGCACAGTTTTTTGTTTTTATTTTTTTATTTTTTTTTTTTTGACACAGTATGTTACTTTGTGATAGCCGTCATTCCAGGATGGGAACTTTGGGTGAACAGAGAGCCCCAGAAGTACAGACAAATGCCAGTTTGCAAGAAAAAGAGACGAAAAGCAGAGGTTAAAGGTGCCGCTTTTGTACTCTGCTTGAATTTCAGATGAGCTAAAGCCGGCAGCTCTGCTAAGTTGCAGTGCAAAGCTTACATGGCTTCTTGAGAAAAGCAATTTATTTTAGATTATAGCACCGCAGCTATCGTTTAAACTGCTGGGGACTGTAATTGAACTCAGAACCGCCTTCTCTGCGAAGACAAGGTGTAGTAATACATCGGTGCAGGCTGTTCTAAATCACGTGGACGCCTGGGCTGCCAGAAAGATGGGGGCAGCCACGCGAAGATGGAGTCTCCGGAGGCCCACTAGACCTCCGGGCCACTAGCCCATCCGAACCAGCACATCAGGGAAACTGTTCACAGCCCTGCGATTTTCAATCATGTGCTCGCTTTTAGTTTTGATTTCTTTGGTTTGGCGTGATTTTGGGAGCCACTTGTATGAAATGGTTAGGAGGATGCGATGGGGGGAAATGAGTAAATGTGCGATTAACAAACAAAGGGGAAGTTTTTGATTTTTCTCTTTGGGGTCCTGATGTGGCTTGGGGGCAGGCAATCAGGTAGGAGGGAGAATCTAGGGTAAAGAGTCCCTCTTGATACTGGTAATCTTTGATTTGATTTGATAATGACGGGGATGTATTTACCCTCTTACTTACACTCAACGCGGACTGTCATCCTGTCATTAAGCCCTAATGAAAGCTTAATTGTTCTGTTGCAGGAAAGTGATGCCTCTCATTTCCGTATGCTGCACTTGCTCTCTCCTCATTAGGAACAAATCCAGTTAGACTCTATTCCCTGCTCCTCTCGCACTGCCCAGAGGCTTCAGGCTCGGTTATTTACTTTGGATTTTAGTAAAAGAGCTTGTCATGGTGTGCCTGCATATATATTTTTTTCTTTCTTTTCTTAAAAAAAAAAATCAAAACCTAGCAGGTGCAAGTCCTAGTACTAGCCCTGCTTGCACTGTCCACACTTCCGAAAGTAAGTCCTTTTAAAGCTCACGGCTGGTACCTCCCATGCTACCACTAAATATTCTAAATATTCATTCACTTCTAAAAAGAAATATACCGGCTGCTTTTTTTTTTTTTTTTTTTTTGAAAATGAGAAGGGTTTGCTTTACACCTTCACACGTCCTTCATTATAGCAGTAGCATTCTCATTCCCTGCTTGCCACGGCTGGGACTCTTTCTGACCCGGCTCTCTACTCCGTGTCTTTTCTTAAAGCTGCGCCATCGTTGCTCCATCTCCTCTTCCATCGGCTCAGCCATACCACTGTTTCAGCTCTGACAACACAGCAGTTTTCATTTGCCAGTTTATCCAACGGTTAAAATAGGAAAAACATTTGCAGGGTTATGACTTAGCCAGATTGTTCAGAGGACCCTCTGTGGTCTCTGTAGTTACACAGTGTCGCCGCTGCTGTGGTGCCCCTGAGGAGACTGGGTCCAGGGTCCCGGTCCTTCCTTTACATCATTTTCTTAGGCTCCTTCTGTCATTTCATTTGTGTGTCAGGTCTTTCTTAGGAAGTTATTTCTGTTTGCTGTTTGTTTTTGCTTGGATTTCTGATGTCCTCTTGGTCTTTCAGAGAGCAGATTCTTTCTCTCTCTCTCTCTCTCTCTCTCTCTCTCTCTCTCTCTCACACACACACACACACACACACACACACACACACAAAACACACACATTTGCAAGGTTGTTTCTGTACTCTGTTCTCTTGGTTCTCTCTCTTTGCTATCGTTTGGTCATTTGCTCCTAACCTGGATGTTGGAGGCATCCAAGACTCCCTCCCCCAGAGCCCTCCAGGGTTAGGGCCACAGGGGGATCCAATGAATTTTTTTTTCTTACCTTGTAAGTTTTCTTTTTCTCTAAGTAGGGAAAGGTGCGTGGGAGGTTAACTATCTCACTCCTGTATTTGGAGTGTCTTAGTTTGCTCTCAGAACTTGACGGATACTGTGGGTATAAGCTTCTATGTCTGCCATAACGTCGCTGGTTTTTATGCATCCATGGGTGTTAAATCTGATATTACTGAAGTCCTTCCTTTTGGGGAGATTGATTCTTTTTGTCCCATGAGGAAGCTGTTAAGAATTTCTCTTCATTCCCTAACACTTCAGAGTCTTTTATTTGCCTTGAAGATTCATGCCTCCATTTAATTCCAGGAAATAATCTAATACAATATCTTGTATAATTTCCTTTACTTGTTCCTTCCTTCTCGTTCTGAAAATTGTGTTAGCCCATTTTTAGACCTCCTGGATTGGTTTTCTTTAGATCCTATCTCTCCCCACTTATTTCTGTATCTATCTTTGTAGTCCAGGGGATCTCTCTCACTTGAAGTCACACTTCCTATTGAATTGTTTTTAGTTAAAGAATCATAATTCTCAAGAAATCTTCCCTGAGTGATTAATTCCCTTTTCATATAATATTATTTTGTTCATGCAGTTACCAAATCACCTCTGCTCTTTCTTGATAACATTAAATGGGTTTTCTTTTTCAATTTTTTCCCCCCTAGATTGTCCATTTCTGCAGCATACTGTTTTCTTCTGTTTTATGTGTGCATTCCTTTTTCTTGGCATATTAGGTTTCTGATGGAACCCATGTAGTCAGTGTGAAAGGTAGACTTGCCAGTTCTCTTTAAGCTGCTGGGTCTTCTACATTGTAGGCTTGACAACTTTCGGCGAAGGTTTGCACGGGAATGGGGGACTCCCAGCATGCTACAGCAAGATTCTAACACCTATGTTATTTGTCCTAGTTACGGACGTCTTTCTTACTGTCTTCAAGCTGCTGTTTGCTACAGGCTGGAAGTGAGGGCAAAGTACTACCTGCTGACTGTTTATCAGTCCACACACCCCCAAACAAGCCCCACCAGCTAACACTCCACCCTCTTCCTTGTTCGTCATGAGGCCTGCTTCTCAGGTCTGTAGACAGGTCTGCACTTCTAGACGGCAGACCCCTCCCAGGTTCTGATGGCTTTGGCTACAGTTCAAGGGCCAGCAGACTTATCAAAATCCTTTATCTTCTAATGGTGCTTTCTCCTTGCCTTCGTACGCCTTCCATATTAGTTATAAAATCCTTGTGATCGGCAAAGCTGTGAAGAGATCTGCTCACGTTTGGTAAGAAGTGGAGCATGGTCCCTTGAGCTTACATTTTATTTTGCTTCCTGGTGATGCTACAGGTGGCGCCAGCTACCTTGTGCTTGCCAGCCATGTGCTCCACTGTTATCTGCACCCCAAACCAGGACACTTCCTTTTTGAAAGAGGTAGCTTGCTATTTTTATGTACCCTATACCAGAGAAATACCTTGTAGCACTTTGTTTATCCACTTACTAGTTGGTTAGTCTAATATTGGGAGTCAGCACATAAAAAATTTCATGAACATACCGTTAATTAGGTACAGCCATGTTATACTTGACAGGTCTGAGCTTTTTTCTTTAATGCTACCTCCCTTAACTGGATCTTTTTTTTTTCTTAAGCTTTCGAGATTGTAGTAAAGATTATTAATTTGTTACAAGTTTAATTTTTTTTTGCTATTTATTGGGAACAAGAAGACACAAATACCTGTCTTCTGAGGGTGTGCCCCTCTCTCATTTTATAGGTGGGTAAAGTGCTAAGGAATAGATTTTTGCCAACAAAATTGTAGTGCAATGGCCAGAAAGCCTGTGAAGCTGTGGTCTCTCATTTAATTTGTGAGATTCCTCTGTTATCATTTTGCTGTTTTCCACATGTTTTATAGTTTTTATGCTTAAATTTAATGGGGAAAATACAAAGAAAATTCACTTTAAAATTTGTGCTTCTGACATTAAGCCTTTTTAAAATGTCACCAAATGACCCATGTGGCATTCCCCCAAATATTTTACCTTTACCATTAGCAGAATCAGTGTGGACCCTGTGGTAGCTTGTGATGCAATCTCCATTACCTAAACATCTCAGTAAAAACGTCCTGCACCATATGAGGTCTTTATCCCCGTGTCTCCTGGCAATGTCAAAGTGTGATATATGTCAAAAGCAGCTAAATAAATAGCCAGATTCGCTAGAAACAGGCACCCCAAATCCCATCTTTGAATGGAATTAGGAGTGTGTTGGTATTTTAGCTAGGGTTTCTATTGCTGTGAAGAGACACCATGACCCTGACAACTCTTCTTAAAGAAAGTAGGAAGTCATGGTGCCAGAAACTAGCTGAGAGCTCTAATTCAGATTTCAGATCCACAGGAAGAAGAGAGAGAGAGAGAGAGAGAGAGAGAGAGAGAGAGAGAGAGAGAGAGAGACAGATTGGGTATAGGGTCTAGCTTGAACATTTGAAACTTCAAAGCCAACCCCAGTGACACACTTCCTCCACCAAGGCCACACCTCTTAGTAGTGCCTCTCCCTGGTGTCCAGGCCTTCAAACCTGTGAGCCTATGGGAGTCATTTCTATGCAAACCACCACAGCCGGTAAACAATGGACCGGCGCCAGCTTTTCAGTTTTTGACCCAATTTTCTCTTTTGTGGATGCTTTTTCTTGTGAGAAAGATGAGGGATTGAGAGAGATGTGCACAAAGATCTTTCTTGGTCTCTCAGTCTATTGTCACAAATATCTTCCCTGAGCATGGCCCACATGACACTGGACAGGCCTGGCTCCGGGAGAGCTGGGCACCACTGCTACATCTGTGCTTTAAAGCAAGAATCCAGGAGTTGGAAAGGGGGCTCCATTGTTAAAACGCTCACCTCGTAAGCACACATACATGAATTTGGGCCTCAGAACCTATGTTTAAAACAAGTGAGGAGAGGTGACGGTGACTCGTAGAACCTTGGGCTCTGTCCAGCCAGCCCAGCCGACTGGCTAGTGGAATAAAGAGGACAGTGCCTGAGAAAAGATACAGTGTCCTGGCCTTTGTGCACGTGCATGCACACATACACACACATACATGAATGCACACGTACACACACGGGGAAAAGGAACTATCTGAATAATAGTAGTTTTGAGTGTCCATCTGAACTGTGGTGACATACAGGCACCAGTAAGCCAAAGGTGGAAGATGGAGTTCCAGAACTTTTAGACATATTGTAGGTGTAGAAAGAATATCCTTTGCTCTCAGAGGAAGAGTTATGGCTATGATTTTATGGCCTACCGGTCACAAAGATAAGCTGGACAATGATTAATTTTAGCCCACCTGGCTCCTCTCCACAACAAAATGTACCCGCATTTCTGCAAGCACAGCCACGACATGCCGGAAGCGTGTGCTTTGTGTAGCAGGTGCTGCATGGGCTCTGGCTGGCCTCTGCTTTGCGTGAGGCCGTGACTGCCTCCTATCCTTTTGTGGTATTGTTTCAGATTATTAATGAAATCCTTACCTCTTTTAGCAAGTGAACATGAAAAGTTCAGCACAACAGAAGGTTCAGGGAGGCGTCATTAAAATCCCTACTACAGCAGAGACAGGTTCATTTCCCTGGAGATTCCTTCTTTCTCTGTCCTCTTCACCTCCTCCACAGGCTGCTGAATGATGAACCCAATAACAGGGTTTCCTACTGTGCTGGGCCATAGCTATAAGATTTAAACCATAGTTTTTTTTTCACTTCAGTCTGATATTACTTCACATGGATGAAATGAAGTTTGGTGAAATTGTTTTATTTAATGGACTTATAATTTGCTTCTCTCCCGTGTTCTCGGAAAACATTTTGCAACAGCAAGCTTTGTATATATTTGTAATCTTAAGAAAAAGTTTATGAAAATGGACTCTTCACATCAGAAATGTTTATATATGCGCACAAATATGTTTGCACAGTCGTATTTAATAGTAAGTTGTCTTTCACAAGAATTTCACCAGTTATTCTCGAGCTGTTCATACAACTTCCCTCTTCTAGGAGCCCCTCAATCACTAAGTAAACCCTTCACCAAAGAGAAACTAAGGATACTGCCCCTGAGAAGGGAGGGTCTGGGTTAATGTGGCTCGAACTCATCCAGGAAGGCCCAGTTTGGGTGAGCTCTAGTGGGCCTTGAAGTCGTCTCCTGCTTTAGCATTCCATCTCTTTCTGTAGAATCAGCTAATCCTCTCTGAGCAAGAAAATCACCGTAGTTCTTTACCCTTCTTGTTCTGAGACATCCCCACGCAACAGGTGTCTGGGTGTGGCATGCCTTTTGGCCTCGGCGGCTCTGGTCTCATTGACCTTGCATGTAGCTAGGGTCCTGAACATCATGCAATAGTCTCTATTGGTTTGCTTTGCTTTAGGCTTTTCTGTTTCCTACGCATTTCACCCCACCACCTCTAGACTTCCCACCTGGCTCACTAGTCAGGGTGATAACATAGTGTGCAAGGCCGTTCTCTACACGAACCTGGCTCACTAGTCAGGGTGATAACATAGTGTGTAAGGCAGTTCTCTACACAAACCTGGCTCACTAGTCAGGGTGATAAAATAGCGTGCACAATGTTCTCCAGTCCAGAAAATAGATTTTTGCTGAACTGAAGCTGGCATGATAAGTTGTTAACCCTGTTAGAAAACTACAAGTTGGATTTATGATTCCCTCACGCAGGTAATTGGGCTCTAATTTTGAATTCCAAGCCAATTGATTTATACAATATTGCATTATAGCTTCACAAAAGTGCAATTGAGTCCAGATGATGCATGAATTTGAGCTTCCAATTATGCAATCAGTTATTTCAGATGCTTAATAAGTGATACCTGGGTCAACATTGGCCTGTCCTGTTCTCCCTGTCCTGTCCCCACACCCACACTCTCATCTCATCTGGTCCATTCTCTCTTCATTTTCCTTTCCCCTTTCTTTTCCAGACTTCAGTGGCTTCAGGACAACTTGCTTTAGAAGTCCAAGCCCTGCATGTTGCAGCTTCATGGGGGACACCTTCTATACCATCATTGCTTTCAGCACTTGTTTCCTCTCAGTCCGTGACTTATTTCTGTAGGTCATTATCATTTGCCAGGGGTAACATATGCTGTGGAGCCATCATAGATAGGAGGTACTTTCTTGGCATATGACGGTTGATCCAAGAGACCCCTTTAGATTATTGAGAGCCTACTATGTGCACCTTATATATGCTACATTTTCCTCCTCCTTTTTTTCTTCTTTGGAATGATCGCCTTCATTTAATTTAATTTAGCTGCTCTTATTCTTTGTATTTCTGTAAGGCATAGCAAATTATTTGGGGAAAAAAGGTTGGATGGAAATTTAAAAAAAAATAAATAACAGGAATAAAGACTGCTCTGGGAGCCTTGGAGAATTTTCCAGAAACCAGAGACAAGCAATTGGAATCCATATTTCAAATTCCTTTTCTTTTATTGGAAATCCCATGTTCTTCTGAGCAAGGGATTCTCTTAAGTGAGGCTTTGGGACATTTGTCAGGAAGATCAATGGGCTAGAGAAGAGGAGAAATGTGGGCAAGGGAAGAGCATGCCAGAGTCTGGTTTCTGTCCTTGCATGCTCCTGGCAGCCCTATGAGGCCCACGTCATACTTTTAAAACCTTATTTTCTCTTGTCTGCGGTTCTTCCCACCTTAAGACGTTCATAGTTAAAGCTTCCGATATTGAAAACAATTCCCAGCCTCTGACCCTGACAATTTATTCTTGTGTTGCCTTCACTACCTATCCTTCATGAAAAAAAAATTCTCAGCTGCAGATTATTAAAAGCAAGAAGGCCTTGGGATAGGTACCTGAAAGAAATGTTACCGCCTGGTTGTAAAGAAAGTGAAGATAGTGGACGTTCTTCCCACCTTTAAACAGTCTGTCATCCTGGCGTTCACCGCTGAAGGGGTCTTCCTGTGAAGGGGGATGTAGGTTATGAAAGAAAGATAGGAGGTTGCAGAGGGAAGTGGGTGAGAAAAATGTGTCATCTATTAAAGGAAGATCTCTTGCCATACGTGGGGCTACAGCTGGAGCGTGTGCAATCCTGAGCTGCTTTAAAAATAAACCAGAGCCTCGTCTTTGCAGAAGGACAACCGTGCAGTGTACGCTATACGTCTTTTGCATGGTTTAAAGATCTCATGTTTTCTGTTCCCAGTAAATTGAAGTAGTATGGAGGGATACACTTTCTGATTTGAATTAAGACCTCTGGGAGAGGGAAGTAATGCCTGCCACTGCACAGTCTGGGGTCCTTTAAAGCCCCCCCAATAACTGTAATAACAGTGGGTGATGCCATTTCTCGGCTGCCTTTGAAGAACAGCAATAAGGTGCTTTTTCATTAAAAAATATTTCTGGTTTCATTTGACCAACTCCCTTTATGCTTAAAACAAAACAAAACAAAACAAACAAAAAAAAACAAAAAACTGTTCCCCAAAGGGAAATCTGAACTCTTATTTTTGTGACGTGCCATTTACGAGAGATTTCCCATTGTCTTCTTGGGTGATCAGTGTCACCGTGCATCCTTCAGCATAATAGGGAGAGAAGATCTGGCACGGAAGAGATCTAAAATGTTTTGCTTTTGACATTCTTCACAAAAGTGTAATGATTGGACATCTGACTTAACTGTTACAGATCTTTTTCCTTGATTACTTGATTACTGAAGTCAGTAATTTCTCTGACTTCTTTCTCAGACAGACGGGCATGCGGAAAGGCAACTGGAGTGAATGCCTTTCTCCTGTGCTCTGATGAGATACGTTTGCATAGCATGTGTGTGCTTCAGGATATTTCTTTGGCGTTCACAGGCACACAGTGCTTCCCATTTCAGATTACACGCTTTGGAATAAACCGAACGACGGGTTTATTCCGGTAATTATCTGTCCTTTTAGTTGTGAATACAGGCAAGTAGCTTTCTATAACTGCAACTCTGCACCTAGTGTTTAAAAAAAAATACTTAAAATCATTCCATTAAAAAAACAAAAGACAAAAAACAAGTATCCGAATTCAGTAAAATTCTTTTTGACCATCTGGGTCCGTAAAAAAAGTTGAAAACTCTAGGGCACTATTCGCGCATCATCAATAACTTGTAATTTGGGACTGATTTAACGTGAGCGGGGTATGTCAGAAGACTATTTTAAGCCCACACATTTCAAGTAGATTTTATTTACTCTAATCGCGGGGCATATGGGTTGGAACCCTCTCAGGGTAAGCTTTTGATTATAGATTCATTTAGAACAAGCATTACCACTGGGATCAGCACTCATCAGTGAGATCTAGGGGTTGCTTTTGAGGTTGGGAGTTCTGTGGCCCTCGTGTTCCTTACACTGTGCTTGAAATTGTGACAGAAACCACATGATAGCATTCCACATACATGTATGTACACCAAGGGGTAGAGCTAATAGGATGCTAGAATGGTTATTTTCTTCTTTTAGTTTGTGCTGAGACACCTATCATATTGCTCCCAAGAGACAGCTATCCTGTCTGTTATAGCCCTGATCCCTGGCATTTGGATATTTAAATGTTAAGAGGAGTTTAGAGACAACAAACCCTCGAAGAGAGATCTGGCCACTAAATAAGATGCTGTCACCCTTTTGGCAGAAAAAGTGCTGTTAGCTAGCCCCTCATTTCTCTAACCAAGTACCAAAGAGAAGCAAGATGGAAGTTTTATTTTGGCTCATGGTTTCAGAGAGTTCATTCAGTGACAGCTCTGTCCAGTGCACTTGCGGAAAACATGATGGTGGCAGTGATGAGAGGCGAAGGAGAGATGCTCATACCATCATGCACAGGAAGCAGATGCTCACACCATGAAGGTTTTCTTTCTTCTCTTCTGTTCCTTCTGGTCCATGAGCTGAGAGATGATGCGCCCCCTCTTCATGATGTGTCTTCCCTACTTAATTAATCCACTTGGGACATATCCTCAGACATGTACAGAGTCTCCCGGAATATTCTGAGTCTAGCCAAGTTGACAGTGAGAATTCACCATCTCAAATGCAGCGCTCTGGTTTGTAACCTCAAGCTCTGGCAAAGGCCATCAAGTGGACAAATCAAGGAAATCTCAATTGTGTTTCTTGCATTGGAAATACCATGAATTTTGTGCCTAAATCAAGCCCAAGGAATTTAAAGTGGTCCGCATACTGTGGTCCAGCTCATTTTAGAAGATTTGGAAGATAAGATACAGCGGACCTGGCTACTGGCCAGAGTTCCAGGTAAACATACTGAAACTTGTATTTCCCAGCCTTTCTCAAGGTGTGGAACCTGTGAGTGTTTTCTGGAGACCAGATCCAAAAAATCTAGAGGATAGCCAATGTGGAGTGCTTTAGGGTGCTGTTCAGTATGGTACCTTGAGAGTGTCCATGGATTTTTGCATGTGAGGTCCAAGTCTCGTTGTCACTTGAGAGGTGCTAGAATCCTCGTTAGAGGTTACACACAACCACTTAGGAAAGAGGTCCAGTGAACTGTCATGACCACTTGCAAAATTTGTGTCAGCTTTCGTGAAAGTTACCCAGGTCCTGTCTATCTACCAGAGCCAGAGTCAGCAAAGCTAGCACACACACACACACACACACACACACACACACACACACACACACACACCACACAGACAGACACATACACCACCACCAGGAAGAAACTCCTATTCTCTAATGTCTTTAACCCCAGCCTTCTAAGAACCCTCACTACAGGAATGGGTAGAGGAAGAGAAACTAGCCCTGCCTGTCCTCCCATGTGGACTTCCAGTCTAAAGCTGGGTAAGGTGTGAAGGGGAAATGCTGGACGGAGGTGGAATTCATTTTGCTTTCTCGTTAGAACCGCCTTTGCAATTAGATGTTGCAGAACTCTACACTCACTGAATAACAGACTTAAGGCTTGCTAGGGCTTTGTCCTGGCAAAAGGTTACAGCCACTTAGTCAAGCTTTGAGGAACAGTAGGAAAGAAGACTTCTTTTGTGTATGACGTGTGAAGTGTGTTAGACATACTTTCAGATAGACACAATGACTACAAGAGTTGTTGAAACATCTGTGTAGTCATCACATGTTGTTAACTGTGGCATCTTTTTAGAGTCACAAGGCTGTTTTCCGGGAATTCCCTTAATAAATAACCTTAATGAATTCATTTTAAGATTTCAGTGTTTCAAATGCATTATTCAACATAGTTTTCTCTAATACCATTTTCTCACATTTTACAATTTAAGGTGATCAGAAAACAGAACCATTATGGGAACAAACACCAGTGTAAAAAGAGGGACATAGACAATTGGAAGGGCAAACAGGCTTCATTTTCCTTTTTCAATCTCGTAGTGCCTCTCTGTTCTAGAACATTGTTCCATTGTACCAAAAAAAAAAAAAAGTCTTCATGGTAGTTGTGTTAGAGAAATTGTTTGAAATAAAATAGTTCCCTGTTTAAATATATATAAAAAGTGTAGTTTTTATTTCCTAAGCTCTGTTTGCCTTGGGATTTCCCAAGCTCTTTATGTGTTATGAAGTATCTTGGAAATTTTCACATGGGTGTGCTGCAGGTGACATTATCTAGCTGTGTCTGACACAGAACACAAGATGTTTAGAAAACTGCGTCTCCAATGAAGCCCTGGTGACTCTAAGTCTATTGTTTTCAAAAGTCCAGCAGCAGAAACATAGAATTCAGATCCTGTGATGTCCTATGATTTTAACATCTATTCCTAGAGGAAAGGAAATACATCCTAGCAGTAAGTTCATTTTCTTCTGGTTTGGAAGAGACAGGAGCAGCTGATGTTGCCACCACTGGGGTACAGAATAAGGATGATGGGGGACCGAAGTTGTCACGATTCACTTTGCGGATAAAAAATAAAAGAGCAAATCTGAAACTCAGCTTGAGAAACTACAGTGTGCCCAGAATGGCCATAAACATGGAAAATCAAATTGTGTGATCTTATCAAGCCCCCCTTGTATGCCTGTGATGCTACATGCAAGTTCTATCTTAGTACAGCTGTGATGGCATTGCCAAGTGTTCTCATAGCTTCTGCCGTCTTTGCTCTTTGACAACGTGCAGCCGATGTTTTGTGTATTTTTCTTAAATGAGAATGGGCCAAGAATGATAAGAGTTTGGGGAAGTTATTTAACATTTTGATGTAAAATTAATTATTATTTATTAAAAATCATTATTCTAGAAGCATTTTGTTTTCACCCTTGTGTTGGACAAAGGAGCCAGGCTAATCAATCTGTCTGCTATCTCACCTAATTAGATAAATAATCTTGATACTTCAACTCAGTTTCTCAATCTACAGCTTCATTCCCCAAATTTAGCAGCAGAACGTGCTAGAAGTTCTTAAGGTGCACCACCAGGATTATGAGGTATCAGATGAGAATTTCCGTTTCTCAACCCCTCCTAAATTAGAGCAGTTCTCGGTCTCTCTGTCTTATTCTGGGCTTGTACAAAACACTCATTTACAGTGAGGTTAGAAAATATCCCCTTAAGCATGATCCCCATTCTTTGTTGGATTAATTGTCTCGAATGATATAAACCAGGAAGAGGAAAGTAGAAGGAACTATTCCAAGCTCAGGAATTAAGGCTAGTTCTGATCATGCAACAAATTTCCTCACCTCTCAGAGTATAGACATAATAGTTCAGCTCCTTATATTGTTAGGAGGACCTGCGAGATCAATGTGCTCTTCACATGGTAGTGTACCTGTCTTGTAGAAACTCTTAATTAAACACGGACCACTGCAGTGGATACTGGTAAGACTCAAAAAGTAGCAACATCAAAAATGTTAACAAATGTTAGCTTTCTTTGCCATGATCTAGTTGGTTACTCACCAAACCTTTCCTCCATGTGCCGGCCGCTTTCCTAGAGTTTGAGGAAATTTAGAGATAAATAAGTGTTATGCCCAGATCTCAGAATCCGCCTAAAACCAACATGGAGACCAAGTCCCATATGTAAAAGCAAAGAGCCTTTGTTCAATGTCAAACTCAATGTGTCCAACGCATTGGCAAAAATCAAAGATTCTCCAGCTCAGTTGGGGTGAGGTGTTTATCATAGCAGAGGTTGGGGTGAGGGATTTCTAAGGTTCAGGACCCCTGAGTGGCTGACATTTGTCTACTAGAGATGTATTGGTGAAAAAGAATGGGTGTGTGCTGTGCTAAGGGACGTCAGGTGAATCCTATCTGCAATGGTTGGAATGTTAGGAATTTCCTTTGGAACAGTCAGTACTTTCCCCTTGGATGGTCTGTTCCTGGGTGGTGCCTGGGTGGTCTCAGTTTGTGGTCTTTTTTGAAACTGGTTATTACCTTAGGGTAATCTGAAACTCAGGCCTCTATTGAGCTTGTCATGGCTGGGCCCTGCAATAAGAATCCAGATAGAACACGTGTATATGAAACTCCTGGGGTGTGTACAAAATGCACTTTGATTTCAATGTAAAGTAAAGTGGAAATCTGACCAATTTTATGAAGCCATGAAATAAGGTCCTAAGAGCTATACTTGGCAGTACACATCTGTGACCCTGGCAACTGTTCAAGGCAGGACGATCAGGAGTTTAAGACCAGTCTCATCTACAGGAGGCCTTCTAAGCCAGTCCAGGCTACAGGAATTCCTGTTTCAAAGAGGTGGAACAAAGACCAGGTGTGGGGGCACAGACTTTCAATTCCAGCTCTTTTGAGGCGGAGAGGCAGACCTCTGTGAATCGGAGACTAGCCTGGTCTATACAGTGAGTTCCAGGTCTATACAGTGAGGCCCTGTCTCAAAAACCAACCAACCAAAAACCCTAAAAAAAATAAATAAATAATTATAACTAAAGGAATCAAGTATTCAAAAGAGATAGTCATAAAAGAATTTGTTGCTTACTATTGAAATAAATGATTACTAATTTTTTTCTGTACTTAAGTTCCAATGACAACTAAGTTAATTCAAACCTAAGTCATGGGATTTATGAAATTATGGACAACAATTTCTGTTTAAAACAAAACAAAACAAAACAAAAAACTAAGGAATCACTACTGTGTTTTCCTGTGTTCTTGCCTAGAGGACCTGTGAGTAGGTTCTTAAGCTTGCAGCCGTAGGGACTGGGATGTGAGATCACTGAAGTTGTAGTATATGAATCTGAAGTATTATATGGAGATTACAGTAACATTCCAAAAGACCTCCCATTGAAGATCAGAATTCGAGGAAAAAGTATGGTGAGCTAACAGATTATTGAAAGGAGGAGGGAAAGAAAGAACGGGAGGGAAGGAGAAAAGGAAGGAAGGAAGGAAGGGAGAGGAAGGAAGGAGGGAGAAAGAAGGAAGAGAGAATATCTGTAAAATGCAAAATATCTTCGTTTCCCTTCCCCTCCCCCACCTCTTCTTTCCTCTCTTCTCTTCCTTTCCGCTCCTCCCTCTCCTTTCCCTTTCTCCTCTTTCTTCCTTTCTTCTCCCCTCCCCCATTCTCTTCTGGACTGTCTCTTCTCACTCAGTCAACGTTTGGTTACTAACACCGAATCAGGTAATATAGGAGGCTTCAGGCAGTGTTGTATAAAACAGTAACTGAACAACCAAGGAGTTATACAAAACTATGTGAAAGCCATTCCTTGAGGGAAATTTCTAGTTGCTGTGCAAGTGTGTCTAAGGAAATTTGACCACACCGAGACAGCTGGAAAAGCTTCCCTCTATAATGATTTCAGCCACATAAGGCTGATACTTCTGGGTCCTAGGGGTCATGCAGGTGCAGACAAGCCCTCAGGTAGAAGTGCCTAATGGCCCCCAGGGGATGTTTAAGGGCCCCCTCATGATCCACAGAGACTCAGCTTAAGCCCTTGGGCACATGTGTGGATTGCATCATTCATGTATGAGTCAGCTAAACATGCATACATGTGTGGTTGCATCATCCATGTGTGACTCAGCTAAGCCCTCGCATGCTTGTGTGAGCCCCATCATCTGTGTATGACATACCCTCGTCCACCCTCTGTGCGCTAGCTTTTAAAAGCGGGA
The DNA here is from genome assembly GCF_982192425.1 of Myodes glareolus. Taxonomy (NCBI): domain Eukaryota; kingdom Metazoa; phylum Chordata; class Mammalia; order Rodentia; family Cricetidae; genus Myodes; species Myodes glareolus. Next base: position 52,085,955 of record NC_142030.1, read on the forward strand.
TGTGCCATCTTCCTCTCTCTCTCTCTGCACACTGACTTCCCAGGCCTGTGCATGCCCCCTCTAATAAACTCCTCAACTGGTTTGTTGCACGTTCTGTGTTTCCTTCTCACTTGTGCCAAGCAATTTCACCATCAGAAAGGGACAACTGAGCAGAGCTGAATATAAGAGTTAGCCAGCCCTGAACATGTTAAGGGCCAGGAAAGATCAGATATCAAGGCCAAGGCTACAGGGTAAGGAGATGAGAGGCATTTGGAAGAAAGGAACTAGCCAGTTCCCACTGGTGAGAATTCCAGGGCCCCTCACCCAGTGATGCTCCTTCCACTGGCCTTGACTTTGAAGTTGCTCTTCTACCCTGCTCTCTTGCGGTCCTTCTCTTTAACAGAGTGATGAGGAAAGCCCCACGGCCACATGGCACCACCCTCTGCTTTCCCGCTCCATCTAGTTTCTAAGAGTTTACTGCAGAAACAGTTTCCCCTTTTTGGTTGTACAAGCTCGAGTCTGCGTGGCTACTTATCCCTCAGCGCCATGACTGTTTGGATTGTGAGGACGAGCCTTGCCCACTCACTGTTCTAGGCTCTTCTGTGAAAAGTTTAACTGGAATCCCACTTTTAATAAGGGCCTAAAACAATGGGACTGATTATACATATGATCTTACAGCTTGGCCATCAGTTAACTAGACACGACTTTACTGGTATATGTATTCTAGTGTGAGGCAGATGCTCCTTTGGGAATGTGTGCTGGATACTCTCTCTCCCACTCACTCTGTCTGATCAATGGTCTCTAAGCCCTGCTTGTTGACCCAGGTGTTGGCTCTCTGAGTTAGGGTTTCTGTTGCTGTGAGGAGACCCTATGACCGTGACAACTCTTACAAAGGAACACACTTAACTGAAGTTGCGGTTTACAGTTTCAGAGGTTTAGTCCCTTGTCTCCATGGCAGCATGTAGGTAGACGTGGTGCTGGAGCTGGAGAGAGTTCTACATCTTGCACAGGCCACAGAAGGTAGTCTGTCTTCCTGGGAGTGGCTTGTGCATATATGAGATGTCAAAGCTAGCCTCCAAAATGACACACTTCCTCCGAAAAGACCACGCCTACTCCTAATAGTGGCATCCCATTTTCTTTCAGACCCCCACAGTCGCCTCTACAGACTTGGATTCCCAAGATCAAGGCTTCCAATCTTGATTGTTTCATGAGGAGATCCTAGACTAAGATCATGCAGTGAGCAGAAAGAGAGGGGTGTTGGTATTTACTTCAAGGTTGTCTGCCTTTCTCATCATGTTTCCTGCCGGGCTCCTTAGTGTCTTTGACCTATAGAGACCATTCACTTCATCTTACCAGACACTGGTAGCATGTCTTTTCCCCTTCACTCTTTGAGACCCAGGCAGGCAAAGGCATCCTGCTACAGAGTCTTCAGCAGTCTTTATGGGTACCAAAGGCAACCTGCTGCAGAGTCTTCAGCAGCCTTTATGGGTATCAAAAGTATCCTGCTGCAGAGTCTTGAGCATCCTTTACTTGCCCTGTTTGTAGCTCTGAAAATTATTCCTTCACTTGATTCTCCTCAGATGTGCAGGAGGTGATTGTGACTTCTCCTTCCTGCTAGGATTCTGACTGATGGTTTCAGAATGTGTTTTCTACTAAACATTTTATCCTCTCCCTACTAAAACTGTGAAGGACTGAGATAACCAAGGACTAGAAGAATAATTTTGAAATTCCCTGGATTATACAAGGTGGGGTTCCTCACTCTGAGCTCAAAATAAATCAGTCACTAGAGAAAATAAGGGCACTGTTTTTTATGATATACCTGCCAGGCTGTCATTCCGGACCTAATTGGACTCTCTTAAATTTTATTCTACTTCTTGTCAAGCTTCTGGACCCCTGAGGAATTTCTTCAATGTGTGTTTTGAAGCAGGACATTTTGACTCAGTCATTTTGGTGCTGTGGGTATACTGATTTTCAGAATAAATAGTGCTGGCCTTGAGACATGTGTATTACAGAAGTCTTTGGAGGCTTCTAGACTCTCTGCTTAATTCTAAGCTCCATCTCTACTTAGAAATTGTAATTTTTACTTTAAAAAATGCTTTTTATTCAGTTGTCAAGGGATAAGTCAATCTACTGGACTACCAGAAGCCCACCATTGGCTTCTTTGATGGCCATCCCATCTCCTAGCATGCATGGGCTACCCTGAGTCCACCATTGGCTTCCAAGATGGCCATCCCATCTCCCAACATACATGTATTTCTTGCCTTTTGCTAAAATAATTAACCTAGTTCCCCGATTACATTAATGCATACTTCAGCGCCTTTCTCTTACAGGTAAAAACTTTCAAAGTAACAAAACAACATATGTGGTCTCATAAGCAATGATTCTTTCCTGTCTAATACCTGGTCTATGTCTGATTTTCCTCCAGTCCCTTAAAAGTCTTCCACCTGGGCTCTTCAAACCATGAGCTGCCCACCGCCCACATGTTTCTATTGGTTGCTGTATCTCTTTCTTTCCTTTTGGTTCATAACAACTCTCTACCTTGAAATGTTTTTAGTGAAGAATAGCAAAACTACAGCACAAGTTCTCGTGTTCTAATTGTATGGTTTGACAGTCATCTAAAATAGAGCTGCTCAGGCTGGAGAGATGACTCAGTGGGTAAGTGTAGGTACACAGGTTCCCCATTAGGTTCCCCATTTTTCTGAGGCGCTATGCAGGGCTGTTCTGCTTCCTGGTTCCACTGCATCAGCTTGAGGGTGTAGCATAGAACTGCCCTCTCTTGTTATGTTAATTTCACCTACGGCCCAAGGGTGTAGCTTAGAGAGAACTCTCCCTCTACTGTCATGGTAATTCCACCTGCAAGCAAGGTTCTCGCCCCGCAGGCAAGGTTCCCGGGTCAGCTTTTCTCTAAGCCTGAGCACGCCCACCTGGCTTCCTCTTTTCTCTGTTCAGCTGCTCTCCGACTTTGGGTGCGGCCCCCTGACTTTTCTCTTTCCTTGATCCTGATGGGGGGCTGGTGTCCTTTTGCCCCACAGTATATATATCCGACTTATGCTTAATAAAGCTGCCATTTGCCACTTGCTCCTTGGCAGATGAGCCCGGTCTCTTTGTGTGTGTGTCATGTGTTCAAACCCTTAGGACAATCGTCCGTTCTCGTGGGCTTGAGTCAGGAAAAGCGCGCGCCTGTTTCGAGGTTCGGGTGTCCACAGAAAAGTGCGGAAGCTTACAGGTAAGGGCATTGATTGTTCTTGCAGAGGACCCCGGCTCAAATCCCAGTACCCACATTGAGTGGCTCACAACTGTTGATAACTGCAGCTACAGGAGATCCAACATCTCTGACTTCTGTGGGCACCTACACTCAAGTGTGCATGCCCACATGGAGACACACACACATACATGTAATTCAAAATAATAAAAGTATTGTCTTAAATAGAACAGTCCATAGAAACATTCCTCAGATAGATATAAAATTGCATTGGCAGGATGTGTTTCTCGATTACATCATGAGGTACTTACGAACAGGTTTGGCCTATATTTTTAGCCTTATATAAAGATGCTTCTTAACCCGTGATAGAATATTGGGGTGCTTTGAAGAGGTATGGCTCACACAGACTTTTTTGTTGGATTGTATGACCTATAGAGAACAGCACTGGTATGAGGTTTGGCTTTGGTGGAATAGGTGTGGCCTTGGTGAAGAAAGAGTGTCACTGTGGAGGCATTGAGGTCTCTTATGCTCAAGCAGCACCCAGTATACAGTTCACTTCCTGCTGACTGCAGATTAAGATGTAGCACTCTCTCAAAAACAAAACAAACAAAGAACACAAGAGTGAAGAGTCTACACAATCAAAATGTCTCATTTTCCAGAGACTTTTATGCTAATCGTTTGCCATTGATTATGGCAGACAGGCATTTGGAATTTATATTTATAAAGTGACATTGTATTAGAATCAATGTTTCATAATTTAGCCAATCTTGAACAATAACTTACATGCTGCACTAATACTTGGTTATTGTTGTTCATGAATTAATTGCTTTATAGTTTTTCTATTCTCACTTCTTTACTTAAAAATAACTAATATAGTTTTAATAAACTATAGAACTTAGGAGCATGTTAAAAATATGTTTTACTTCAAACTTCAGTGACCATAAAATCTCCTTCTAGTTGTGATAAGCTGATATTTAAAACTATCAATCCTATTTCCTAAGCCAAACCGTGGATAAATGGAAATGAACAGACATCATCCTTGTAATGTGCCGTGTCTTTTGATGGAAAACCAATGGTTTTCTTAAACTGTGACTAATGAAGTATAATCTGTATGCACTGAACTATGCCAATAGCAAAAGTATACTACGTGGGTTCACTAGTATCAGAACAAAGACAGAAGATTTCTATCACCTAAAAATGGTCATTTGCCATAGTGGTGTCCCCTCTTCCCCAACTCAAGCCGTGGTTCATTTTCGTTTCTGTCACTATCAATTACTTTTCATTTTATAGAAGTTTTTAATAAGTTTAGTTATATAGCATGTGTTCTTCTGTGTAAACATGGCTTGAAGAGTCATCTATATCTATGGTGTTGCATGTAGTAGTTTGCTCGTTCTTTATAGAAGAATACTATACAGTTGTATAGGCTATATTTCGTCTAAATACTCTATATTTTGTTTGTTTATAACTGGTTTTCACTGAGATATTTACAGGTCTGCTGTACTACGAATGGTGCTATCTGTATACAAACCTTTATAAGCCATGGTTTCATTCCCCTTGACTGATACCTTCGCACGAAGTGTCTGAGTTAGAGAGTATATGTATGCTTGCATCCAGGAACACAGTGGTTCTCCAAAGTAGTTAGACCATTCTATATTCACATAGCCAACCTGAATGACATCATCCCAGGCCAACCTGAATGCCATCATCCCAGTTGTTCTGCGAAGTATGTATGTACTGCTATCTCCCTATGGTTTTAATGGGTACTTCCTGATGAGAATCGATATTGGACACTGTCTTGTGTACCTCTTTGGAATCTGTATGACCTTTTCTCTGATCTCTTCATATCTTCAGCTCTTATAGCTCTTGTTTTGTTCTTTGCTGTAGGTCTTTCTGCATTCCGAACACAAGTACTTTGTTCAATATGCACAGGACAAATATTCTCTGTTTGTTTGTTTGTTGACTGTGGCATTGAAGGAGCATAAATTATGAGTTTTGGTTTATAGTTTTTGTGCCTTTCAGAGAAAAACCTTGTCTATTCAAAGATTTCAACCTGACTCCATATGATTTCATCTAGAAGCAATATGGATTTAAGTTTTGCTTGTTTAGGTCTACAGTCTGTCAGGTACTGTTTGTGGGTTGTTTAAATAAGGACAATTCTATTTATTTTTTATGGTCTGTGTGTCTAGGGATTCTGACACCATTTATTTAAAAAATTTCTGCCCCCTATTGCCCTTCTTTAAAATCTTCATTAAAAGATTGATTAGTAAAAGTCAGATTCTGTTAGCTTTTGTTTTCTTCCTTTAACTTTCCTGTCCATTCTTTCACTGTTAACACACGATCTTGGCTAGTGTGGCTTTATAGTGAGTCTTGAAATCAAGAAACGTGTCTCTTGTTTTTTATTAAAATTGCCTTGGCTGTATTTTAGTTAATTTACATTCCATGCATATTTTAAAATCAGTTTGTCAATTGCTACAAGAAGTCCTGCTGCGTTACTGATTGGACGACTTTGAATTGGTGGGCTGATTTTGAGACAGAAATGCCATTTTAACAATTGTAAGTCTTCCAACCCTTGAGTGTTCTATCTGTCTATTTAGTTAGTTATCTTTAATTTATTTCTACTGTTTCACAGATTATAGTGCAAAAGTCTTACATATATTTCACAGTTGGACATCACAGTAAACGGAGTTGTGCCTTTAGTTTTACTTCTCAGTGTTATTTCTTGGAATCAGTGCTGATTTTATTATGTTACCCCAACCTTTAACTCTGATAAATTAATTTATTAGTCCTCCTTGCAGCTTTTAAAGGTTCCCACATACATGATTATATCAGCTATAAACAAAGGCAATTTTATTTCTTTCTGCCTTTATTGGATGTGTAACTCTAGCTGTCTTTAAGTATTCCAATCTGACATTGTCTGATGAAGAATGCAAAATAAATCCACATACAGTCATTTCCCTCTTCCCTCTGTGTATTGTACAAAATCCAACCTTCACTCACCATAGATTTTTCTTGGTTTAAGTAGCTTAAATTTATATTGGTTTTGGTTTTTTATGTCTATGTTTCTTGGTAATTTTTATTCTAACTTGTTTCTTTGCCTTCATCTTAGAAGAGTTTCTTCTTCCGACATAACCCTGTTAATTCTTTTTAAATACTCCATTTAACATGGATTTTGAATCTTTCTCTACAGAGATTAGAATATTCTGGAAAACATATAACAGCACGGACAAAATGGAGGTACTGGAAGGATGCTCTTTTTTTTTTTTTTTTTTTTTTTTGCATCTTGTCCTAGCAACTCAAGCCCTCTGGGTACTCAACTACAACTCTGGTGTGGATCTCAGGGTCTTTCTGTCTTACCTAATCTTAAATGCTTCTCTTGGTCTCCCAAACTCCCTCTACAAAACTGCCTTAGTCTCTAAGTCACTTTGTATTGTAGCATAAAAAAATTCTACAAGTTCTCAAAGGGACAACTTGCTCAGCTCCATTTGTTTGTTTGTTTGTTTGTTTGTTTGCTTGTTTGCTTGTTTACTTACTTACTTATTTGGTTTCCCCCTCACAGAAATCTCAGTCTCTGGAGTACCACTTCCCTCTGGTGTAGCCTTAACTTCAGTATTTCTCTCTCCAACACCCAAACTACTTCAAGTTTCTTCTGCCACTTTCTGTCTCCTAACATTAAGTCTACTCTGTCAATGAAAATTTAACATTAAACAGTTGCTTAAAATACTTGCCTGCCAACGGTCTCTACATATTATGATCGTGACAGTGTCTCTCCCAAGGCAGGGCTTGTCCATCGCATTCTTGATATGCTGACCCTTGCAATGTCTCCAAATATGGCAAACTCAATGACATTTTATAGTTGAGGGAGGGGGCAAACAAAACAACAAGGAAAGTATGGTGTTGTGCTATTATGGGAATCTATCTTGTATTCTGAGAGAATGGAGTTGTTATTGGATCTCACAACCAGAGTTAGTAATACACCCTGAGGTCACTTGAGACTGAAGATTGCTAGCCTACTGTGTACTCAAACTCTTTGTTTAACCTGCCTTTAAGAGAACAATGTAACAATCAACCTTCTGGCCTTGGGTTCCCATGTAATCAACTTTTACAACCTAAGCTAAAGCATAGCTATAATCTTCTGTACTCTTCCATGCCCCTGACCCAGATAATACATGTGTATCATTTGCTGAAAGCAGTAAATACCGAAGTTGAAAGCAACTTCCTAAAATCTACCATAAAGATTGAAATCAACCATTAGTGGATATTGGTTGATAAACAATGATGTTTGTTGAGTAGGCTCATTGGAAGTCAGTGATTTAACCCTTGTAAAACTCTGGTAAAGATGTCTATAAAGTATCTCCCATTCCTTCCCTGTCTATGCTGTTTAATAAAGACTAAGTGAAGCCCTTTGTCAGAGACACCAGTCACACACACACACACACACACACACACACACACACACACACGGACAGACACAAGAACAGATTCACAAGACAGCTTTCCTCAGCTAGGTAGCGATTCAGACTCATATGTAAGAGACAGACAGGAAGACACAGAAAGCATGAAGTAGAGAATTCAAGTAGGGACTCCCGCTTGGTTAAATGGATCCCAGAGGAAGTCTTTTATTTCTTTTCTTAATAAGACCTAATGCATTTTCGGTAACTCAAAGCAATCACTAACACATATAATCCAGGCAAAAAAAAGGTACTTTCACTGTATGACTCACTGTAACAGTTACCATTTGTTGTCAAACCTGGTAGATGCAATCCCTGCTTGCCTTTGTCATCTGCAGTGCTTTTATTTTTCAGATTCGCGTATTTTTATTTTATATGTGTAAATGTTTTTACCTGAAAGTATGTATGGGTATATGCATAGGCATGCATATGACAGAGGAGGGAACCGGATCTCCTGGAACTGGAGTTAGGAACAGTTGTGAATTTCCATATAGGTGCTGGGAGCTGAACCTAGTTCCTCTGGAAGAGCAGCCAGTGCTCTTATCTACCTAGCCATCTCTCTAGCCCCATTTAAATTAAGTGATAAATTTTGATTATTATTTATTATTCAAAATAGTGTGTTTCATTTTATTTTATTTTGTCAAACTATATGAGTTTTGACCATATTTATCTGCATTGCTTTTACATAGCTCATATCTTAGCTCAATAGAAGGTTTATCTTATTTTGTGTAGATATTATGTTTTCTATGTGACTATTAGTCAGATACAATTTACTCTCTCATAACAAGGTGCAAAATCCTTCCAGCTTATTTGTTTAAAATTCCATTTACTTACTAAAAAAGGGGGGACATTCATCCCTTTGACTGTGTCTTCCCATTGATTTCTGATTGTTGTCTTCAAGTTTTATTCTATAATATGTTGTTGTATTTGCCAGCGTTCCATAAACAGTCAGATCTGGGGGCTTTAGTTAACAGCACAGAAATCGTTAATATCATAGCAGCATTGTCCCTCCCTCACGGTACAGCATGACATCATGAGTCACCGACAGAAAAAGCTGCTGAACTTTGCTTTACACTGGAGTCACCCGGAAAACCTCCAAAAGGGAAGAAATCAATTCCTGGTGCATGACTTCTACCTCAAACACAGCAACTGAATGGCTTGGGGACTTGACCTTAATGCTGGGAGTTTTAAAAGCTCCCCAGGTGTTTCTGATACGCGGCCAAACCTGGGAACCTCTGATGTAATGTCTGCTTTCCCCACATTTAGTCGGGTCACAATCGATTCGTAGACTCAGGTGTTGTCAAGACGATGACTTCAGTATTAAGTTTCCCATCAATCTTCCAGTCGAAATTTTCACAGCCATGAATGGTAGAGCCTACACACAGTATTTCATGAATAGTTATGAAATGATCACTTTTAATTTTGTCAACCTTCCTGCAAGGATTCCTTTGTAAGGGAGCAGTTTCTCTCAGATACCAGTTTGCTTATCTCGAGATGTTGTAGGGGCAGGAAAGGTAGGTGAAATGCTTATTTTCCATAATCTTTATTTCATATGAACAACAAATTGGTGTCCTAGTGAATTCTTAAGGTAAACAAGGATGTTTTAGAACTGACATGGAGAAATCCCGGTTCTGTGTGTTGGTTCAACATCACTCCATCTTGTCTGCTGGTCTTTTTGATGTTGAAGCTGAGTGGTCTTTGGACACAGAGGGCCCCTTTCAAGTTGGTGCCAGGCTCTTCTGACATGACTCTAGGTTTTGACAGCTTTCAACGGCAAACTGTGGCGGTTCATGGTGTCATTAACTGACACAGCTCTAAAAATGGCCATTTCATCCAGGATTCTCAAATCTTCTCACCAAAACAAAACACAGCAGGTGAAGGGAGAAGAGAAAAGAAACATAACAAGTAAGACACCAAGTTACAACAACCGGGTTCTCAGCTCTCAGCCTATTCTTCCTTCACCCAAGAGTAAAAACACCATTTTCTCCTCTTACCACATAGTCTTTGTTCATCTCTGTGCCTAGAGTTCTATGTACAGTAAGAATGATGTCTCAGATAACCCAGGCAAATGTCAGCGCGCCTATTCAGCTTGAATAGAGAATCAATGGGGAGGGAGAAATGTGTCCATGGTTGGGAGCCTTGTGAAACAGTAGCGGTATCCATGAGGTAGCAGCCCATTTTGCGGACAAACATTACGTTCCTACTATGTGTAAATCCTGAGCATATGTGGTGGAAGTGCAGCTTAAATACCGCTGCAGTTATTTGTGTAGTTGGCAAATAATTATGATGTGCCTTCCCACGTGAAAGGCTCCACAACTGGCGTCAGGGAGGCCAGGCTGAACAAGATGGATGATGTTCTCTTTTTCCATCAGAAAGACAGAGACTTATGGATCACCTACACAGGGTCTCTCTGGGTGCTGTGAAAATCCCAAGGAAATTATACCACCATGAAATGACTGCCTCATAAAAGTGTTGTCAAAACAATCGCTTGACCACCTTAGGAGTGTCTCATTCACGTGGTAAGTCACCACACCAGCTTCCTATGCAACCTTCCATTCAAAGAGAATGAACTGTAACAATGAGAATCCTTGTCAGTAGCTCCAGAGGTGGGTGGGACTAGAGCCTCCCCTTCCTCTGGACCCTCTCATATGCAGACAGGTACCTTCAAAGAGGAGTTTCTGCAGAACCCAGAGGCAGGGAGCCTGCAGAATGAAAACCAGGTCTTTAAGTAGCCCTTTCTGAGAAAGTCTGGAAAGAGGTCAGGAGAAAAACCTCTTTCCCATCTTACAACTTGATGCCGCCTTGTGATGTGAAAGAATTCATTGTTCTGACTCTTTGTCCAAAAGGCAGGCTCAGCAGGGCAGTGGGGCAGGGGCCTAAAAGTCCCTCTGCCCTCTCCCTCTGGGGAAGCTCAGCTCCTGTGGAGAGACCCAAGATGGCACAGGCTTCTCCATCTGTGGCCGCCACCCTCTTCTTTGTTTTCCTCACTGAGTAAGACCTCTTCAAGACCCCCCACTGGACCTTGCCCATTGCCACAGACTTGCTCCAACCCCTCCAGTGGAAAGTACGTTCCATTGGCAGAAGGTGGCATCAGCTGGTATTTGCTTGGGAGCGATTACCTTGCAGTCTAGCAGTCTGAGGTGGAATGCATTTTTCCCCACAATGTTGTGATATAAAGTTGAAAACTGCCCCCTCCATGAATGAATCATTAGTGTCTTCTTGGGCAGATATATACAACTATTGTGGCCAGTTTCTCTATGACCTGTTTATATGACCCTTGGAGCAAAACATAATTGTCTGTATTTAAAATATCCCTTTTCAAAGTTTTACTTATCATCAGCAATGTATGTTGATGTGTGTGTTAATGTGTGTATGGATGTGTGTTTATGTATGACAGGTGTGTGGGTATACATATGTCACGAAATGCATATGGAGGTCAGAAGATAATTGCATGTCACCGTTCTCTCCTACCTTTACCTTTATAATGGGTTCTGTGACTCACACTCAGGTTGCCAGCCTCCCCGGCAGACTCTTTACCCATTGAATAATCTCACCTGTTCATAAAGATGTTGTTTTGAAACATGACATGAATATTTGACTGACAGATGACAGACATACATCAGACTGTCCAGGGATTAAACCGGGACTAGTTGCACAGCCGCTGTGCCACAGTAAGGTTAGGGACGGTGCCAAAGAAAGGTAGGAAACTCTGGAAAGCAGAGCAGCCGGTAAAAGAGAGCATGGAGTCCATTCCAGAGGGCTCATCCAGAGGGAGTGAGAGCAGCCGCAGAGAGATGGGACGTGGGCTTAAATAAAGGGGAGAGCCTTAACGATCTATGCCCTACTCTCCATAGCAGAAAATGTACAGAGGGGAGGGGGAGAAAGAGAGAGGAGGAGGGGAGGGAGAATATGTACTCCAGAAGGAGGTATAGAGACCAAAGAAAAAACAAAACAGGACCAAAAGGCATACCCTATACTGGACCCATTAATGATGAGAATTCTATCCACTCAGACAGGAATTGGGGCTCTGCGTACCCCATAGATGCTGAGAAAAAGTTTATCTTCTCATTGAATTGTAATAGCTCCGAGAAGCCACTTTCTGAAGACACCCCTACTGAGTCAGTGACTCTTGTATCTCTGGAGACAGAGGTCCCCCTGCAGATACCACACTGGAAACCCAGTGCCAACACTAGGGGACTATTTTCCAGAGTTCTCTTGAGCATCATACCGTTAAGTAGGAGGGAAACTAACAGTCAGAACCATCAGTGGTCCATGTAGGGGAGACTAGACTGAGCCTTAGCCAGGAGTGAGATGAACTACTCCATCAGAAGGATGACAGATGCCTACAGGTGCAAAGGTCCAACACATGCCAGTAGAAAGCCACCAAGAGCCCTTTATGATGCATAAAGACAGAACGGTCCTTCTCTCTTCTGTACTCACTGGTATGCGGCCCATGAAACACACTTTTAGTTATAGGGCAAACAACACAAAGAGTAACAGAGGAAAGTTTAATGTTAGAAAGGTCCTGCTCTCATCAGAAGCTGTCAACCCACAAGACTCCCATGCAAGCAATCGAAGGTGCGCCTGTATTCAGCGGCTCTGTCTATCAGCTGTGGCTGCTTTTAAAGTTAATATTCTCTAACCGGAGTGGTGCTAAAGAATATGTCTGGAGCCCTAAGCATGGGGCTTAGCGTTTGCCATGGACAGAACACTCCTGCTATAATGGAAGTAGACAACACCATCACCCAACTACATCCCAGTCGCAATGAAATATTACAGATAACTTAAAAAATAAACTTACCCTCTGGTGTGTAAGTCAACCCAGAAACACAAAAAATAAAGTCAGCATGATTCCTCAAATAGTTCCCAATTCTATAGAATGGATTCCAGTGAGCCAAACTTGTATGTACCCTTATACAGAGAATTCAAAGAATATTTATGAAAATGTTCCACCAAGTCAAAGAGAATGCAAATCAACTCCCGAACAAAGTCAAACAGGACATAGACAAATCAATAAAAAGATACGCTGAAAAAAAATCAATCAAATGGAAGTTGCAGAGATTAAAAACCTCTACAGGTCAAATACAATCTGAGTAGAAAGCCCCACCAATAGAGAAGGGATCACAGGAAGGCAAATGAAATGAATGTTCAGATGAGTTATAAAATAATTAGGAAACACAAATCGAACATGAAATATCTAAGGGACATGAATCTATGATCGTGAGTACAGTTCCAGCAAAAGGATGGGATGCGGGTAAATGTGGTCACTGCACATGTTACCCTTGAAGTAACGTCTTCATGAAGCCTCACGCCATGCGTGTGATGTGTGCCCATGCTTAGAACTGCATGTGGTTGTATGTAGCTCCCAAAGCGAGAAATCCTGCCCTTTCCCTCTCTAGGAAAGCTTTGCCAGCCCTCCTTCTAGATACCTCTGGTGAGGCTCCTTCTCCACGGAAAGCTGACTGTTTAGGCTCAGCACGGGGTGGCTGAGGTTTCTAATCCCAGATCATTCATGTTTCCCTTAGGCAGCTGGTTTCTGAATTTTTTTGCCTCCTTATCTGTTCAAAGACAATACTGAGTCAAGCAGCAGCCAGTTTCACATGGCACTAGAAGCTTCCAGGCTTGTGGGGCACAGGTCAGACGATAGACATATGCAACAAGTCAAGATGGCCTTGAGTCCCCATCAAGTCACCAAAAAGATGAATGGAGCATTGTTACAGGACATGGAAGCGAGGCTGAGCAGTGGCGTGGAGGAAAGAGCTTAAGAAGGAGTCAGCTGCTTGGGCGTTCTGTGCTTACGTGAAGGGAGAGGAGGCAGAAATGGTACCATGGTTTTCACAAGTTTACAAACCAACTTTATGGGGAATTGCTGTGAGTTATCCTTGGCCATTGTATGTTTCTAGTGAAGCAGGGAAAAATGTGGTCCTTCAAAGCTTTAAAAACCTAAAGTGATCTTGTTTTTTAAAAACGAATCCCAATTATTAGGCAGACTTAAAAAAAAAAAAACAGCATGTACATAATTTTACGTCTGACTCCAATAATTAGTCCTGCCTGCTGCCTGTTGGTTTGCATTTCTGAGCCCTGCCAGAGTATCTCCACACTGAGGCGTGCTTGGGGGGTGTTCCCTAGAAACAGTATTCAGTTAAAGCCCTTCCCATAGAAGAACTCCTAAGTAGCCAAGTTAACGTGAGTCCCGTTGACTTTCCAATGCATATCAGGCCAGTGTTTCTGGATAGCGTTTAGACTAATCGGAACAGAACACTTCTTGAGCGTTAGTTGCCGAGAAGTATTCTGAATTCCCTGAGCTCCTTTTCCGTTTGTCACGGAGACCCTTCCTCCATCTGCTCGTCTGCAGCTGGCCACATAAGGCTACATCACCTGGGACAAAAAGACAGCACCGCTACCCTGGCTTGAGGGGGAGAAAAGTCGGACTCCTATTGATTCCATTCCTCAGGCAGGGGACGCTTTGACACTCTGTAATGAGTGTTTGTCTGTGTGCGAGGGATGGCCAGCGTCAGCTGCAAGCGTCCTTTGATGTGCCCCAGAATCAGAAGTTATTAGAGAATAAATTACAGGAGGCTGCTCACGGCACCCTAGCAGCCTCCTGCATTGCCCCTGGCCTGTTTATGAAGGGGAGAGTTTTTCTTCTATTCCTGATTAGTTATGGTAACTCTTTTTTTTTAAAAAAAAAATATTATTAATGCGTGGATAATGTGGAAGCACATAGGTTCTGGAGAGCAAGTAAGTTGAGCCTTTAAAAGAATTAAATCATCGAGGGGACCAGTGAAGTTGACGTCTGTCCATTTTACAGATAAAGACCCCTCGGAGGTCAAGGGGGTCAAGGTCATGTGCCAACTGAGTGCTGAGGTGGGAACAGGCAACTGGTACCTATTATCCAAAGCCCACTGGTTTCCATTCTGTGTCGCCGCTTCTCCGCCCTCAGAGAGAAGGTTAAAATTGTTTAAAACCTGGAAACTGATGAAATATGAAGAAATCATATGCTGTGAGCCCGTGCGCTACCCAGCTCTCCACTGAACCGGAAATTGTCGGGGCACCCCTGTGGGTCTGAAACCTTCCCTGGCAGCTGGGCTTGGTGTCTGCAAAGGCAAGCTGCGAGCCCCGGTTAAATCACGCAGATGGAAAGCAGGCACCGCCGGGCTGTGGACTCATGCCTTCTTCGCGCTCGCCCAAATTAAGCTGCCTAATGCTGTTCCTGGGGAGGCTGGAGGTTTGTCCAGGGTCAGCAAGCATTTCCTAACAGCTCTCTCAAGCAGAGCAAGCATACCCTTCCTTTTCTCCAGTGACACTGTCACTGCAGAACGGCCTAAACGAGCTTTCTAAATTTGGATTGCTTTGCTTGCTGCTTAAATTAATCCGAAGGACAGCGCACATACAATGCCATTGTTCGCAGAACTCCGTTTCGACCCTTTATTTTATAGATGCTAAGGAAAGTAACAAGCCAAAATGTATGAAGATTACATTTCATATTAAATAAAATTATCCCCATTTGGTTTGCTGTTATTGTTTTGTTTCTTTTAAGGACAATGTCTCACTCTGTAGCCCTGGGTGGCCTGGAACTCACAAGAGAGTCACTTTCTGCCTTGATTTGCTAGGATTGAAGGCTCCAAGTCACCACTACCATGCCTGGCTGCCTTGTAGTCTTAACATCACTGTTTTCATGTGTGGGTTGAGGGTGAAGGACTGCATGCGTGCTAACAGTTGTACATGCCTGAGCATTAACTGGCTACGAGAGCCTTTTTTTGATGATTCTTAGGCAAGGGAGAAAGTTGAATCTCGGAATGCTAAAAGGATTCTCTGAAGTTTACACAGATAGGCCATGGTGCAGGATATGGAAGGAGGTGCCCGGCTTGTCCCTTGGCCTCCCTCTCCACTGCACCACGCTGCCTCCTGGTTCAGGCTTATAAGTTCCCAAGGATAACCTCATCCTTCTTCCTGTGGATTCAGCTGTTTTGGAGGTCTTCTTTTTCTCTTAGTTAGAGGCTGCCCTCCTTCAGGCTTTGTCTTAATCGACCCTTGCATTTCCCACGGCAGGAAACCAACACAGAAAGAAATAGGCTGTGGGGACTGTTGTGTCTTCCTGGGTCTGCCTCTCGCCTTTTCCTCCCCTTCCCTTTCTGCTAAGGCCCATCTCTCGTGGGCACACTGTCAGCTTTCAGTAACTCACCTCTTGCCCAGGTGCTAAGGCTCCCATGCTCCTGTGCCATCTCTAGTTCTAGAACAGAACTGGGTTCTACCCATGAGAACGTGGTGAGGGAAGCAAACCCATGCTCAGAAGAATGAATATTTTCATTTTTATATGGAGCCCCAGTAGAAAATTCATTGATATTGATATTCATTCCATCCAGCTAGAAAGATGGCCCGGTTTACCCTTGTTGCTCTTGCAGAGGACCCAGGTTTGTAGTTGGAAGCTGCTTGTTTGTTTCCTGGCTGCCCAGACACGAAATAATCACACAGAAACTGTATTAATTATGATACTGTTCAGCCTATTACTTATGCATATCATATCTTAAATTAACACATCTCTATTAATCTGTGCATTATCATGGGGTAGTGGCCCACCGGTAAGGTTCCAGCAAGCTCCCACAGGTGTCTTTCTCCCATGGTGGCTACATGACATCTCCCTGATTCTGCCTTCTTTCTTCCTCTCTCTGCTTGGGATTCCTGCCTTGCTCTATTCTGCTAAGCCACTGGCTGAAACAGCATTTTTCATTAACCAATAAAAGCAGCACATAGACAGAAGAACTTCCCACACCACAGGTTCAGTTTCCAACATCCACATGGTGGCTCACTGTCATCTGTAACTCCAGTTCCAGGGAATCTGATGTCCTCTTCTTGCCTCTAGGCATTAGGCCTGTGTGTGCTGCACATACAACATGTAGGAAAAACACTCATACACACAAACTAAATAAATCTAAAACAATTTTTTAATGATTTATTTACTAGTTGAGTGAAAAGATAAAGAACCCGTGTGTTCTATTGATGATGATTAAGGACAAGACATGATTGGTACCTTGTTCTAGAAAATACTGTAATTTAAGAAGTTCTTTGGAGCAGTTGGAGAGTTTTGAGCTCATTTGTATGAAATTTGCTGTCTTAGTCGCTGTGAAAAGATAACATAACCATGGTGGTTCTTACAAAAGAAAGCATTTAATTAGGGGCCGTCTTTCTGTTTCAGAGGTGTAGTCCAGTATCATCATGGCAGGGAGCATGCTGAAATGCAGGCCCACACTGGAGCAGTAGCCGAGAGCTACATTCTAATCTGTAGGTAGAGAAGGCTGCACCTGCCATAAGGTTGGGAAACTGCCAAGTCTATACCAGTGACACACTCCCTTCAACAAGGCCACACCCCTGGTCCTTCTAATCCTTTCAAACAGTGCCACTCCCTGGTGACTAAGCATTCAAATGTATGAGCCTATGGGGCCATTCTCATTTAAACTACCATATTTGCTTATGGCTGAAGCAGTCCCAGAAGAGCCTAAATTGTCTTCTGTGACTTTGTGACTCCTCTGTGGTTCTGTGCAAACCACGTCCTCTACCTGAAGCACCTCCATCATAGTCAGGCCTTTTGGATCACCTGTGACTATAGAAACAAAGAATGGTGGCATCGGTCATTGGCCCAGGTAAACGGGAACTTTTAAGTAGTTGTTCCTACAACTGAGAAGTGCAGTTGTGAAGAACAGAATGTGCTCGCTCCGAGTGTTTGCCCTGGAAACTCTGGCCTTTTCCCTCTTCTTGTCATAACTGTGAGGCATGATGTCATGCCAGAAATTAGAAAGATCATTTTTGCACAGTTGCTTTTTGTCCAGAAACTACTCGTAAGGGACTTCCCTATGGCTGAAGCGATGTCTCAGCAGTTAAGAGCACTGGCTGTTCTTGTAGAGGATCCAGTCCAGGTTCCCAGAACACAAATGGCAGCTCACAATCTGTAACACTAGTTCAAGGAGACCTGAAGGCCTCTTTGGGTCTCTGGAGGCACTGGGAACACATGTAGTACACAGATGTACACACAGGCAAACACTCATACACATAAAAAGATAAATTTTTGAAAGGAACTGGTCGTATAAGAAATAACCAGCCCTAAAGTTGTGTGCAGCCAACTTCATGATTCTGTCCTACTGCTGAAAGTTAATGACTCTCTGATGTTGGCTTTCTCAAACTCTCCCCAGACAAGAACAACACATTCCATTTAAAGAGACTGTCACCAAAATAATTTTTATTTTAAGATTTCAGCCCATGGTGTCCCATTTATCCATCTCCAAGTCCCCCTGGAAGATGCTGGTAATCTGCCCAGCTCTGGGTAGCTGTTTGGTACAAATGATTACAAGCGCTAGCTAATTCGTCCCTTTGCTTTGTCTCCGGAGAAATTGTGTTTTTCAGTACCCAAAGTGATTTATTGTTCGCTATACACATGAGGAGAGTCAAGATTTAAAACAGCTTAGGACTGTTCCAGAAGAAAGGTGAATTCTCTTCTCAAGTCATTATCCTCCCTCGTTACCTGGGGTGTACCGTGAGACACATGTATGTGGTAGCATATGGTGGCGGTGTTGGGTGAGCGGGGCCCTGTGAAACTGCAGACAGTTTGATGGATTTCTCGAAGACTCTGAATTCAACAGTGCCCCCAGGAGATGAAAGCAGAGTATTTTTCACGAACCATGCCGCCCCTCCTCATATACTCAAGTCCTTGCTTTTCTAAGGGTTAATTAAATTTTTTTTCTTTCTCTATGGAGGGAATGGGCTAGATCAGGTTGGTGACAGGCTGAAGGATGGACGGGTCCCGCAAGCAGTGGCAATTTTTCTGCCTCCTTCTGTGTTTCTGCTTAGACCCCCACAAAGTGTAAGTCAGAGTGACAGTCAGAAAAGCCGTGGACAAGCTTTGGGAAGGCAGGCCCCTGTTTCTAGGCTCTCTGAGAAATGTTCTCTTTATTTGATTCTGGTAGTTTCGGGTCTTATCTTCTAATACAGCTTCATACAAATGTAATCTGGCTGCCCAGCCTAGTACAACCCAAATCAAAATGATATTCTATCTTTCACAGCTGTAAATCCCTCCTCAAATTAAAACCCAGATAGCTAATCTTCTGCAAGAGAGGAAGGCTGCCTCCATTGCCCCTCCAAGAACAGCAGTAAGCACCTAAAGACATGACACAGGCTTTCATCTTTTGTCTCCTGAGAAATAAAATCTTCCAAGTTACGTGCCTTTTCTTTGAAACTTAGCACAGGCTGTACTTGGCCAGGTGTCTCAAAGCTGATGCCAAAAGGCCCAACACAAACAAACAAATACAAAAAAACCCTCCCTTTTACTTCTTTCTTCTTCCTTTTAATAAATGACCCAGGGAAGGAGTAAAGGTAACTGTGACAGTCACAGAATCCCAACAAGGGCTCAGCAGGAGAGCTCTGAGTCAAGTGGGCTGGGCTTATCCTGGGTTATTTCCTCTGGGTTAGGTGGAGACTCTGAGGATGCAGTGGGCCAGTCTCTGGGAATGAGCTGGGGTTTCCAGGCAAAACTGGACAGCAAGTGTGGGTGACGTGGGGAGGGCAAGGGGCAGAGTCTGCAGACAAGGTGGCTTGCAGCTGGGTAAGTAGGCAGACACTTCTCCTGGGATCCTGGTTAAGAGAGTTGCTGGGACAAGTGTCTCTTATGTCCAGTTCCCAGTCCCCAGAAATGCTTGCTGTAATGGTCTAGGACTATGTGTCAATTACCCTGGGTTATCTAGTCATTGATGAAATACAAATTAAAACAACCTTTGCGATTCCAGCTCACTCTAGACAGTGTAGTCGCCACCAGGAAGACAATGACAGCAAATGCTGATAAGGATATGCGGGAAAAGGAAAACCTAACCACTGTTCAGTTGGCTGGAATATAATTTAGTGCGGTCACTATAGAAATCGATGTATAAGCTTCTCAGAAAAGTTGAAAATGGAACTATTATATGACCCACGCATACTACTCCTGGGGATATGCCCGAAGGATTCGACATCCTTTACATTTACCACAGGGAAATGTGCACATCCGTTGTTTCTCTTTTCACAGCTGCCAGGAAATTTAATTAGCACGGCTCTCCATCAACAGGGGAACAGATAAGGAAAGTGTGGGACAGGTATACAATGGGATTGTATTCAGTTGTAAAGAAAAATGAAATTATAAAATTTGCACAGCAGTGGGTGGAACTAGGAACCGCAGCGTTATGTAGATTCTAGGTCCTGGGTGTTGGCATGAGTGTGAATGTGGGTAACAGTCAGGAAGCAAGAAACAGACTCATGAGCCTGGGAAGGAGAGCGATAAGGAAGACAATAGAACAACAGAACAAAATGGTAGGAAGTACACCAAGGGCCAAATGGTTCAGCAGGAATGGAGAGAGGTCAGGAAGGTAAAGGTGGGAGAGAACCAACCAAATGAAGTATGTATGAAAACCCCCAAGTGAAAATCTTTTACTTTATAAGCTAATTTAAAAAAAAAACAAAAATACATTTTAAAGATTTTATCAATTTGGTCAAAGATTATATTCACCCTAACTCTTTTCCCTAACCTCCCCTATGCACTCTGCCTCCCTACCCCCCAACTTCATGTCCTGTTTATTATTTCAATGACTCTTCCATTCCAAATTGTGCTGTTCTACACTGCTTGAGTGTGGAGCCATCACCGGAGGATAGTCAGATACCGGGAGCTACCCCCTCACAGAAAACTGACTCTCCATCCCCAGGAGCCATCTATAGTCCATAGCTCCTCAGACAGGAGTGGAGGCTCATGACCCCATTCCTAATGTATGCTAACATGTCAACAGGCTTGATTTGGTGGGGTTGTCTGGTGCAGGCAACCATAACTGCTACCTGCTCACAAGCATGCCCTGTCGTGTCTGGAAGACACTGTTTCTGCTGTGGTTCTTCTCCCTGACATCTATCTCTGACGATTCTTCCTTCTCCATTTCCAAAACCAACCCCAGAACCTCTGGGAGAGGTGGTGATACAGAGGTCCCATTCCTGGCTGAGCACTCCATTGTCACTAAGAAGAAAATATTTTAAATAATAATATGCTTTTCTTTGAATTTATTTCAGTTCTGCTATGCTACTAGATATGGCTTTAGTGATGCTAAAATTGAACTTCACTGCAATGATAATAAGCCAACTTTAAGCCTCAGAGGTTTAAAGACTTTATTGGGGCTAGAGATGTTGAACATTTTAAAAATGTTGGTTATTTTTATTTTTTCTTTTGAGCTCCATTTATTTAGATCTCAGGCACTTTTAGTGAGGGGAAGGTGAGGAAATTGTTGCATATGTTGAGTATTTGCAAATCTTTATATGCTGTAGATATGAATCTCTCATCCATAGTATACCTGGCAATGATTTTTCTCTGATTGTGTAAATTGTCTGTCATCTTGTTTGTAGTGTCTGCTGCTGGGAAGATAAACCATATTCAACATTATAAGAGATGAAATCATGTCTTCTAAATATAACACTAGACAGGGTGCTCATTCCCTCCAGGATTCTTTAATACAGTGCTTAGAGTCTTTGCAAGAACAATAAAATAAGAGAAAGATAGAAAAGTAAAAAAATAATAGAAAGGAAGACATTCAACTATTCCTATTTGAAGAAGACATTCAAATATTCCTATATGAATGAATTCCATAGATACCACCACAAAAACTTCTGAATCTATCAACATTTCTGTTAAAGTAGCGGGATAAAAAATCAACATATACAAATCCAATAACTTTTATACATGCCGTCAACCAACTTGTGGGAAAGAAATTAGGAAAAATATTCTACTTTCTTAAAAAGTCTGTACACTGATTTCTACATTCCAACCAACTAGGGATAAAGAAAAATATTTGGAAAACAACTGTATCTTTAATGACCATGTCATTAATCCCTAAACACTACAGTATAAATGTCTATTTGTACAGCACTTACAGTGTATTCGGGATCAAAACAATAAGAATATTCTTTTAAGTATATGATGGGATATGTGTAAGTCACAGAAAATCCGACTTTTGTGTAAGCAGATTGAGAAGCTGCAGAATTTAGTGCCCAGAAGGGGTCCGGAGACCGACTCCCCATGGTTACTGAGGGGGCAAAGGTTGACTGTAAATGGTAATTATATGATCTGATTTTTAATTTTTATTTGTTTTTATTTTATGTTATCTTTGCTGTGGGTCAATGATCTTTTATTCTGTCACTTGTATTATTTTTAGCAAAACATTGATTGGCCTGTAGCTGTGCAGGAAGTAGAGGCAGGGCGACCAGGCAGGAAGTAGAGACAGGACAATGAGAACAGGAGAATTCTGAGAAGAGAAAAGGTCAGTCTGCAGTAGTCACACAGACACAGGGGAAGCCAGATGTGACCGTCTCAACAAAAAAATGGTACCAAGCCACATGGCTAACACAGACAAGAATTATGGGCTAATAGAAGTTATAAGAGTTAATAAGAAGCCTGAGCTAATAGGCCAATCAGTTTATAATTAATGTAGACCTGTGTATTTCTTTGGGACTGAACAACTGTGGGACTGTGAGGGACAGAAATCGCAGTCAACATATTTTATTTTGTTTTTTGGTTTTTTTTGAAACAGGGATTCTCTGTGTAGCTTTGGTATCTGTCCTGGAACTCACTCTATAGAGCAGGCTGGCCTCGTCTACAACTCACAGAGATCCATTTGCCTCTGCCTCCCAAGGGTTGGGGTTAAAGGCATGCACCACCATTGCCTGTGAAACAAAGTGGAAAAAGCAATCAGGAAAATAAGAAACAATGATGAACTAAGATGAAACAAGTCATAGAAGACACATGGAATGCATAATAAAGCAGTATTTAGAAGAAAACTCCTTTACTTACAAAGAACATCTCAATTCAGTCTATCCACTCATCTTAAGAAACTACAAAGATAAGTAAATAAGCAAATAAATAATTGAAGTAAGCCTAAGGGAAAAGGAGAAAGTCATTAGTGCAGAAAATAATAAAAAATATACTTGAAAAAGCTAAAGAGAGAATGATCATATCAAGAGAATCAGTGCCCCTCTGAAAAGATTGACAGCAGTGGTAGAACATTGGTAAGACCGACCGACCTGAAAACTGGAGGACTGAAATTAGTGAAGTTCAAGGGGAGAGAATGGCTGTTAATTTAATGCTTCCACTATGCTAACTACGGTTGACAACTGTTTCAAAATAGCAGGTAGAAAGGAATTAAAATATTCTTAACACTCACTCACACACACACACACACACACACACACACAAACACACACACGTAAAAATTTGAGGTGAATGACATACCAATAAACCAATAACACTCCCTTAATTACACATCATATACAACTGCTAAAACATATTACTTCACCCCATAAAATGTATAATTTTAGACTATTTAAAATCAACTACTAAATACAACAACCAAATAAACATCCACGTTTTCAGGAAGAAAAAAAATCTCTATTTATCTACAAATGACATAACCATTTCTATGGGTGCAAGTCTCTATACATACATATATGTGCACATGTAGTTGGCTATCCCTGTAATTAATAATCCAAAACTGAAATTAGAAAAATGATTCCATTTCAGAGACCATCAAAGAAAATAAAGAGCTTAGAAATAAATTTGATAAAAGGAATGAAAAAATTAAACTCTGTATTTCGTAAAAGTTCTGAAACTAATTAACTACTAAATGACAAGATGTTTCCGTCCGTGGATTGTCAAAGGTTAACCTGGCTGTAATGCTGTAAAGTGACATGCAGATATAATGTAATTCTGTCATAATCTTCTTGTCACTGACCACAGGATAGCTGTCAATGTATGACAGTTCAAGTGATTCCAAAAATAGCCAAATCTATCTTAAAAATAGAACACAAAGCAGGAGGACTACCTGTTTTCAAATGAAATTCACCTCCACAGCAATTGAGAGTGTGGTACTCACATAAGATAAATGAAGCACGTAGATCTGACGGAGGAGGGTCATCTGTCTATGTGTTACTTTTATTGGTTAGTAAAGAAACTGCCTTGGCCCCTTGATAGGACAGAAAATTAGGTAGGCGGAGTAAACAGAACAGAATGCTGGGAGGAAGAAGGCAGTGAGGCAGTCACCATGACTCTCCTCTCTGAGACAGACGCAGGTTAGGATCTCTCCCGGTAAGCCACAAGCTCATGGTCACATACAGATTATTAGAAATAGTTGGGTCTTTTTTTGACTCCTACAAAAAAAAGGGGGGGTTCCCAAATGGAGAAAGGACCTAAACTCTAAGCCGTAAAATTCACGGATAAAAACATAACCATAATTAATGATCTGAGATGAGCTACTAGTATGTTAGACATAGTGCCAAATGTAAAATCAAGGAGTGGGAAAAGATGAAAATATGTTTATGCTTCACTGGACACAACCTAGCTGCTGAGTATGACATAAATAATACAAGAGAAAACATATTTGCAAGTTCTTTGTCTGATAAGAGACCTGTATCTAAAATGTATGTGGAACTTTATAATTCAATAATTTTAATTCAACTGATACAATTAAGATGGTCAGAGGACCTTACTAGACATTTATGTAGAGAAGCATGAAATGAGCAAGAAGCCGATGAAAAAATGCCTAGCGTCAGTCACCTTCAGAGAAATGCAAATCGAAACGGCAATGAAATGGTGTATTACTAGGGCATTTGAAATGACAAGGAAGCCGTCAAGACATTTGCACACTCATGCACAGCTGCTGGGGACACGAAATGGTGCAGCCACTTTGCAAAAACAACCGAGTGCTTCCTCCAAAGAGTGCGTATATAGTCACCATATGGTTCAACTCATAGATGCATCCTCAGGAGAAACGAAAACACATATCCAAACAGAAACATTTACTTGAGTACTCCCTGTGAAATTATTCATCCTTCCTAAATGAAAAACAACCCAAATGTCCATCAAGCAATGGATGGGTAAATAAAACAGGTCCTCTTCTCCTAACTATTATCAGGCAGTAAAGACAGTACTGATACAGGCTACTGTGCTGCAGAGCCTGAAAACACCAGGCTAGTTGTGGTAGCCGGTCACAGGAATGCTCGGGTGATGGAGAAGCTAGTAATGTCTGTACCCTAGAATGCTTGCCATGATTAACAATGCTAGAGGATGCTCTTCATGATCTGCCCTGTGTTCTTATTGTTTCGTTTGTTCCAGTTTCTTCCTCCCTTAAAAGGCACTGTTCTCATTCTCCCCAAATGTCTTTGCTTTGTGTGCCACTGATCAATAATTCCCTCACCTCCTTCCTATCACACCTGCTGTCGTTAGGATTTCTTTGGTGGGATTTCAGGGTAGCTCCAGAGCCTGGACCACTGCCCAGTTCCCTTTGAGGTCACAGGAGCTGTAGGGATTTTTCTCTACTTCACATCCAGCCTGTGTGTCTTCAGCCACAATTCTCCAGATAGAGAGAGAGAGAGAGAGAGAGAGAGAGAGAGAGAGAGAGAGAGAGAGAGAGAAAGAGATCCATCACTGTCTAGAGTAGTGTTTCACAACCTTCCTAATGCTGTGACCTTTATTATACTTTCTCATTCTGTTGCTACTTCATACCCGTAATTTTGCTACTGTTAGGAATTGTAATGTGATATCTGATACGCTGGATAGCTGATATTCAACCCCTGTGAAAGGGTCATTTGACTCCCAAAGGGGTTGTGACCCACACACTTGTGTTTCTCAGTTGGGGCTAAAATTTGACACGCAGACATTATGGGATTGTGTCACAAAATTAGAAGTTATTTATTGGTCATATAATCAAGTTGTGAATGTTACTGTATATCTACTATGTGTGCCCTGGGCTGTGTGGTAGTCACTGGCAAGGAGAGCTTGGAGAACCCCCTAGTCGCATGGTGCTGCCAAAAAGACAGGCTTTATGGGAGCAAGGGCACCTATGCTTCTGCTGTAGGCTGGATACCTGACTCTCCTCAGTGTCTCTGAGCTAGGAGTGGGACCATTCTGAGTCATCTGAATCCCACAGCCTTGCCTGGCTGGGCAGAGGCCTGGAGAGGGTGCTGGGGGCAGAGTGGAGCACACTTCTCCGGAAACAAAGGAGTTCAGAATGTGGCAAAGGCCAGAACTGCTTCTACAGCCATGAGGTGTTGAAATAACATCATTTTCAGCCCTTGATTCACACAGACTTCTTTTTTTCCTGAACAATCTCCATGTACAGCACACACGCCTCTCCTAGGACCAAAACAAACAACAAAAGAATGGAAATTGGAGCTGGGGAGCCACAAGTTCTCAGCAAGTGTGCTTTCCACTGTGTGTCTCCAGCCGGCCTAATGCAAACCAATTTGATTTGCATGCTTACTAACTTATTCCACAACCCGTTTAAAGGTCCCTTTTTTTGCCCTTTGTTTTCTGATGGTTTTGTTGTATCCCTTATAGATGAAATTCACGCAGCCACTGGGTTTGCTGCACATTCTGCCTCTTTCTCTCATTTCATCCTGTGTCTGTCCTTTCCACCCAATGCTGATATTCCCTAAGTAGTTAAATACCAGATTGAGTCAAAACCTTCTTTACATTTCTTTGAAAAGAAAAAAACAAAACAAAAACTCCATGGGGGAAAATGTAATGTGCTGTCGGACAGGGACGGGTGAAGACGTGATCGAGAGGGTCACAGGTATAATTCTGTTCTTTGTGGTCCCAGGTGACCCCTTCAGCCGGTTTAGGGCTATGAGGGAGGGGACAGGTAGGCACCCATTCTCAGTCGAAGTAACATGATGCCACACTGTGTGTTCAGTCTTGACTCAATTCTCCACAGGTTAAAGCATTTTGCCATTGTTGTTGTCGTCCTAGCCCTTGGGAGGCAGAAGCAGGAGGATTTTTGTTAGTTTAAAGTCAGCCTGGACTACACAGTGAATTCAAAGCCCCACTGGGCCACAAAGTGAACTTTTGTTTCAAAAAGACAAAAGGTAAAAACAAAAATTAATATTCTTTTCAGAACCATTTGTATAGGGCAGGCCCAGGTCTATTACTGGAAGTAATGACAAGCTGAGTGAGGACATGGCTACTGTACTATTTACTTTTGACATGAAAGTGGGATCGGTACAGAGCTCACTTGGACAGGAAGAGTTTTAGTCAGTTTTATTTACGAATGGGTTGACATTTTGACCAATTACATTTATGCTTGCCTACTATTTAAAAAAGAATTAAGAGATCTCTCTCATTTCCCTGGTTTTATGTTTGCGGAACACCTCAAAGGTTGTTTGCTGGTCACGCTTCCCAGCTGACTGGCTCTTAGGAACACCTAGCAGTTGATGGGCAAACTCTGACATCTTGTGACTTAGCTTAGGTTCACTCCCTGCTGTGTGCCCCATGGCTCCTGACAAGTGCTTGGCAGTGTGTACTTGAGATTATAGAACTACAGAGGATAGTTCCAGGCTCCCCAGTCCACCTTCCTGCCTTTCAGTGGCTTGATACAACCACTTGTCTGAAGTATCTCCCCTGGGCAAGTGCCTCAATCAGATTGTGAGCCAGTTTCTGCATTGCTAAGTGAAGTAGAATAGCCTAGGTCACTGTGGGAGGTGTTTTCCCCAGTCTGGGGTCCACTGTGGGAGGTACCAGTACAAGACACTCCAAGACCCAAGTTCTCAGCACAAAGGAGATTTATTTGCCCCAGAGGAAGGGTAGGGAATGAGAGACAAAGACAGGAGATAGAGGGTGAGGGAGAAGGGGAGGGAACAAAGGAGAGGGGGAAGGGATATTAGCACTGGTAGGGCAAAGGACTGCCTCTGGCTAGAGAGGAGCCAGAGGTGGCCCACAGCTAAATGACAGTTTATAAAGGTAAAAGGGGAAGCCCTGTGTTAGGATGAGGTGTTTAATTTTGATTGAACAGAATAATTAGGGTAGCTAAAGGGATGTGTGTGTGTGTGTGTGTGTGTGTGTGTGTGTGTGATTGCTGGACTTCAATCCTTTCATAGCTGGACCTTGATGGTTAGCCTCAAGGGGAGGAAATAGCCAAACAAGGGAATAGACCTTGGTGGCTTGCTTTTAGAATGTACTCTAGACTCTACAGGGTTTTTGTTTCTCTGTTTTGTTTTTGTTTATTAGCAAGGAACAGGGAATAGGGGAAAGGCAAGGCCTGCAGAACCCTGTTGGCCATGCCCTGGACCTACTAGAAACCCTTTACCTGGGGGTTCTGGCATGAAAAAGAAAGCTGGTTCAGCAGAGGCTATGGAGCAGTGATTCCTCCACAGTCGCTGCCCAGCTCCCACCCAAGCGTCTGCCCTGACTGTCCTCAGTGATGCCCTGCTCGTTGGAAGTGTACAGTAAACCCCTTCCCTCCCCAAACTGCCGTTGGTCTTGGTGCTTGTCACAGCAACAGAAAGCAAAGAAGAACATTGCCTGTGTTCCTAATGGTCACCCCTCCTCCCCACCACTGCCCTTGAGATGCACCTCTCTGTGTGTGTTGTCTCCATTCTCCTGCCCTCTCCAGCATGTGATGTGCTTGAAGTCAAGCACTACACAGCTTCGTAAGGTTGACTCCAGACACTTAGCAATATGCGTATAAAGTTCTTTCCTGCTGCCGGGGATGGCATAGCTCATTACCTGTTAGCACAGCTGAGTAATCCATTGGCCGCATCTATCACAACACATTTACCATTGTATCTACTCAAAGACACCATAGTGCTTCCAGGTTGGTAGAGTCTCGGAAAAAATTCTTCTTCAATACTATGTGGCGGTTTCTGTACAGACTTGTTTTCAGCTCTTTACCAGAAATGCTTTGGCTCATGATTGCAAGGTTGAGTGCACTAATCTGGTAAGAAGCCACTAGTACATGCTGATCCATGGATGGTATTTGAAATCCTTCCATATCTGTGTCCATATTCAGTGTTGAAATTGCTTTGGATTTGTACAGAATAGCATGTCACTGGTGTTTTAACATACAATTCCCCAGGAACATATATTGCTGAGTATAATTTTGTATGCTTGTTTGTTAATTGTATATTTTCTTTGGTGAGAAAGTTTTGCTCAAATCTTTTGCTAATATTCAGTTGAGCTGCGTGCTGGTTTCTTTTCCTATTGACGACTTTTCAAACTGTTTATACACTTCGGTAGCAGTTTCTTGTCGGATATATCATTTGTGAGTATGTTTTTCTAGCCCTGTGCCTTGTCTGAAGGCTCTGTTGACAGTGTTGCCCACAACAGACACTTTTTGTTTTATGAAGCAAACTTATAGATTCTTTCTTTCGTGAATTGTGGCTTTGGTGTGGTCTTTGACATTGTTCCATGACTATGGTCAACCTAGACTTCCTCTTCTGTTATCATTTAGGATTTCATAATCCTGTCTCATAATCTAGGTCTCTGAAGCATCTGGAAATAATTTTTCTGAAGGTAAAATACATCTCAAGATATATACATGTATGTATATATGTATATGTGTATACATGTATGTGTGTATATATATTCCAAGCTTTCCTTTTTTCTGATGGAATAGTAATTTTTTAATTGATTTTATTGAGCTATTCATTTTTCTCTGCTTCTCTCTTCCTTTCCCCTCCCCTTCAATCCTCTCCCAAGGTCCCCATGCTCCCAATTTACTCAGGAGATCTTGTCATTTTCTACTTCCCATGTAGATTAGATCCATGTATGTCTCTCTTAGGGTCCTCTTTGTTGTCTAGGTTCTCTAGGATTATGATTTGTAGGCTGGTTTTCTTTGCTTTATGTTTAAAAACCATTTATGGGTGAGTGTTATTCCTTTGGGTCACTTTAAGAACTAACCACGCCCACCCCAGCCACTTCTGACCTCGTCACCATCTTGGCTCCTCTCTTTCCTATCCATCTCTTGCTGTGTGCACATGTGCTTTTTGTCTCTCTCTATGTTTGTCTATGTCTCTCTTTTTTAAAATAATAAATGTTTAGCTTTATGTATAGCCTTATGTCCATTTACTCTGCTGTCCACCGCATCCAGCTGCCTGACTCTACCGCTCGCCCGGGGACCCTGTACTGCTCTGGCGGCAGCTTCTGCCTGGCTTACAGGCCGCCCAGGGCATCCCATCATCATATTATTTTTAAAAGAACAATAGTGAGTACATGTGATAATTGTCTTTCTGGGTCTGGGTTACCTCACTCAATATGATGTTTTGTAGTTTTATCCATTTCCCTGCAAATTTCAAGATGTCATTTTTTTTTCTGCAGTGTGGTATCCCATTGTGTAAATGTACCACATTTTCCTTATCCATTTTTCAGTTGAGGAACATTTAGGTTGTTTCCAGGTTCTGGCTATGACAAACAAAGCTGCTATGCACATAGTTGAGCATGTGCCCTTGTGGTACGATAGAGCGTCTTTTGTGTATATACCCTAAAGTGGTATTGCTGAGTCTTGAGGAAGGTTGTTTCCTAATTTTCTGAGAAATCATCATATGGACATCCAAAGGGGCTGTACCAGCTTGCACTCCCACCAGCAATGCAGAAGTGTTCCCTTTACCCCACAATCTCTCCAGCATAAGCTGTCATCAGTGTTTTTGATCCTGACTATTCTTACAGATGTAAGATGGAATCTCAGAGTTGTTTTGATTTGCATTTCTCTGATGATTAGGAATGTTGAACATTTCGTTAAATGTCTTTCAGCCATTTTAGATTCCTCTGTTGAGAATTCTCTGTGGTCTGTACTCCATTTTTTTTAATTGGGTAATTTTTTCTTTTGATTGCCAATTTCTTGAGTTCTTTGTACATTTTGGAGATCATACCTCTGTCTGATGTGGGGTTGGTGAAGATCTTTTCCCATTCTGTAGGCTGCCACTTTGTCTTGTTGACTGTGCCCTTTGCTTTACAGAATCTTTTCAGTTTCAGGAGGTTCCATCTATTAATTGTTTCTCTCAGCGTCTGTGCTGCTGGGGTTATATTTAGGAAGTAGTCTCCTGTGCCAATGCGTTCAAGTACATTTCCCATTTTCTCTTCAATAAGATTCAGTGTGGCTGGCTTTATATTGAGGTCTTTGATCCATTTGGACTTGAGTTTTGTGCATGGTGATAAATATGGGTCTATTTTCATTCTTCTAAATATTGGTGTCCAGTTATGCCAGAGCCATTTATTTAATATGTATGTCTATGTATATATAAATATATGCCTAGCTTTTCTTAAAAAAGAAAACAAAATAAAAACAACTATCATTTCATGATTCATTTGCCTTTGCTCCTTTGTCAAAGATTGTTTGAATATATATGTGTGTGTGTGTACACAGAAAGAGAGAGAGAGAGAGAGAGAGAGAGAGAGAGAGAGAGAGAGAAGTTTTCTCTGTAGCTTTGGTACTTGTCCTGGAACTAGCACTTGCAGACCACACTGGCCTCCTCGAACTCACAGAGATCCGCCTGCCTCTGCCTCCCGAGTACTGGGATTAAAAGCGCATGCCACCACTGCCTGGCTTTGACTATATTTTTACAGTTTTATTTCTGTCCTCTGTATTCTGTTTCTCCGTCTCTATGTCAACAGCACACAGTCTTGATTACTGCAGTTTTAGTGGCTGCCAAAGTGAGTAAATCAGCTCCTGCTGCTGTGGTGTTCTCGTTTGCCATCACATCAGACGTTGTAGGTCTTTATGAGTTTGTTAATATCCACAAAATAGTTTTCTCAGGTCCTTTTTATTAGAATTGTATTGAGTTCATAGGTCAAATTATCAAGATGAATAAAAAAAAACAAGTAGTCAACAGTTTTGGTGTTATTGTAGATGGTATTTTCTTCTTAGTTTCAAATTTGAATTGTTCATTTTAGTATATAACGAACCTACTTGCCTATAATAACCTTGTGCATCACAATCTTTTTATAATTTCTTATTAGTTACAGAAATGTGTTACTTGTATAATTAAAATGTTAGAAAATGATCAAAACAGATAGAAAGGATGGAGGATAAAATGGGCCCAACACCACTGAACACATCAAAGTCATTCGGAGAAAAGGAGTACTGTGGCACCAGGCATGGCTTTCGTGGTTTGTACCACGATTTGTTATCTCCTTTGATTGTGTTTGGTGGTGTGCAGTCCAGTAATAAACATGACCAACAACCACACATCTGGGATGAGTCAGTAAACTCTTGTTGTCAGAAGATCCTAAGACATCCAATCAAATGATACTATATGGTGTGTGCAAACACTGATCCCAGTTACTACACAAAGAAGCAAACCGTGAGAAATAGAACTTAGTGGCAAGGGTATTAATAACCCATAGACATATCAATTTCGACGCAAACAACAGAGCTATGCTGAGCATCTAACTCCCAATGACTCAGTAGGCAACAGTCAAGATTTCACTTAAACACAATCGCATGGCTCCAGAACGATATCGCTCCATTTCCTCTCCTTCTCCGTTGTCTTCGTTTCCTCTCCATGGCAATCTTTCCTCTGGAACATGTGCCCTCGAAGACCAGGCCAGGGAATACGACTGTCCTTGTTGCCTTTCAAGGCAAAGAGCTTACAAATCTCTTATTTTATAATTGTAACTTATTTGTATGAGACTTCTTCAAGAAATCTTCCCCCTGAAAGTCTCTAGAAGGTACAAACTATTATTTTTTTCATATTGGAGTGTGTCTTACATTATCTAGCAGGGTATCAGATGTGCATTGGGTAATTAAAAACATGGAAATATTTGTTTAATGAATTCATGAATTATATGACCTAGAGTAGTACGGTTATAATCATTGTAAATTGCTAGGCAGGTGAAGTGGACCATCAGTTTTCTCTGCTCTGACTAATGACAACTACCAAAATGAACATTCCACTTAAATATCTGATTTATTTCAGCTTCTAACTGCTGTTCTTTTCTAGAGTAGCCTGGTGGTTGGTACCGGCCATTAGCTTTCTGTCTAGAGTAATGAAGCAGCCGTGCAAGTTTGGCCCATTCAACCCTGGGAGGCCATTTGCTCCATGATCCTACCTGAAGTCTAGTGATTTGAAAATACCACAGTGAATGACAAATGACTTCTGTCTAATAATGTGTGATTCATGAATGGCTGTTCTGTGCCTTCCTTCCACCCTTCCAGGAAGGGTAGATTATTCCCACATAGCCATATGAAAATATCAATGTTTACTCTCTGCTGATCCAAGGTTACACTTCAGGAAGAGCCATTTGATATAAAACACGTATTCTTTTTTGATAAATCGATAGCTAGTTAGGAAGAATGACTCCCAAAGGCATCGTGTTACGGGACTACCCTTCAGGTCCGATAGAGCAGGTTGAACACAGAAATTCTGGGCTGTCAGTTCTCACTATTGCAAGACTGGGGCAGATTCCTCATTGCGTTGGGGCTCCTGAATTGGCATAGGTCATCTTTAAGTCTCAGAACAATAATTCCATGTTTTCAGAATGGTAGTAAGGAAGAAGTTTAATCAGAGTCAAGTCCTGCCTCCTAACTTCTTCTCAAAGTGACACTTCTGTTCAGTTGGCATGGCTCTTGCTTTGTCAGGAGTTATGAAGGCGAGCGTATCTCACAGTCTTCATTTCTGACCTTGACTCCCTAACACCTGCTCTCCAGGTCTGATATCTGTCATGGAGGCTCTCGTTGTTATGAACGTTGCTGCTTAGCTTGGTGGCTTCACACCTTTGCCTCCCTGGCCCGCACCCCACCCCACCTCTCTCTTTAAAAGCACTTCCTTCCTTCCATTGTTCTGCAGTGTTTACTTTGGCCCTGTTCCTGGTCCTGCTGATCTTGTCTTCAGAACCGTCCATGTTGTTCTGGCCCTGATTTCAGGTTTTCTGCTTCCTTAGCTCACGGCCTTGGTTGTGGAATATTATTTAACTGGGCAAAGATCGTTACACTAGTTCATGCTGCAGAATGTGACTTTAACTGTGTAAAAGGAGTGTTTGGTTTTTTTTTGGCTGAAATTGTTTAACGATGTAAGGCTGTGTTACACTTGTTTGTGTTGCATTTGTTTAATTCTAAAAAGATGTGTTGTGTTTGTTTTACCTGGCCTGCCTAAGGCACCTGATTGATCTAATAAAGAGCTGAACAGCCAATAGCTAGGCAGGAGCCACACAGCTAGCTCCATCAAGCCAGGCGTTCTACATGGTTTTCATCATTCAAACCAAGTTATGTGTCGAGAAGCCTTTGAAGAGGGTTGACACAATAGGAAGGATTTTGTGATGGAATTAGTCACGCCTCATATAACTAGGAGATAGTGGTTGGTCTTGTGCTAAATATTTGTATTTTTACTCTGAAAATTCTTCCAAGGCTCTTTTGATTGGACTTCATAGGTTATATAAAACAAAAGAATATATGAAGGTCGCGTGAGGGGTGGAGGATCATAGAAGGGGGATTCAGAAGTAGTTGAAGGAGGGACAGGGTAAATTTGACCAAAATAGGCAGGTATAAAATTCTCAAAAATAAAAATGTTATCGAAATGTATTTGTATTATGTATCTGTGATATATAAGTACTTTGTTAATTTAATTTGTACAACGGAGAAATAGTACCCTATTATTTAGAAATTTTTGAAATTGAGTGATTTTCTCTGCTGCTCAAATCTTGTTTCTGCAGTCTTGGAAAAAAAATGACCTGCCTGAGAAGAAAACACATCAGGCATGTTTATAAGCAGAGATATGCCTTCATCTTCTTTAAAATCCATCTACTCACCAAGATTGTCTACTGCTCTCGAATAGTGCCCAGCTGTCAACTTCATCAAGATTGGTCATCTCGGGGAGAATAATCCCATGGGCACCATAGGAAACGATAAAAGATCCCTTAGATTTTCTAGCAGATATATTTTTCTGTGATAGTACACTTTGCATCTCCATGTGATCTTAGAGCTGGTAGGTTTAAGGCGGCTCTGTTGTCATGTGATCCATGAAGCAACAAATATAGAACATGTGATCTCGGCAGAGTTCCACAGTTAGTGCATGATTTACCTTTCCTTTGCGTGAAACATTGACCTTTTCTTTGTGCCAAAGGGAGCCCAGTCTGCTGCCAGAAAGAGAGGTCTCCCTGAGAGTGGGCAAGAAGCCAGAACAAATATAACAGTTTAAAGTCATTTCTGTGAGACAGAATCTCTTGGCCCAGTAGTTGGGGGTCAGGTGAGTGATGAGTTATCCCAGCAATAATCTCTAAAACACAGAGAATATCACAATAAAAAATTAACCATGTAGGAGTAAAATCAGGGGGTGTTTATACAATTGCCAAAGACACAGTCAAAAATATTCCCCCTTCGACCACTGTTCAGCCATGGTAGCTTTTCCTGACTACCATCACTGTGGTGTGAGGACAGAATCAGTTCAAGTGTTGAGGACAGTGAAACCAAAGGACTAGACAGTGCGTTCCATCGAGGCAGCTTTAGCTGGCCTTCTCTGTGAGAGAAGCAATGATATTTGATGGGCCAATCTTTATATATGTTGTAGTATAGGCCTGGAAGTTAGGACTGTTCTATATCTTTATCTGTATATTGCAGACATTCACAAATGGGGAAAACTCTATGTAAATACAGATAACAGTTTGTTACATTCAAACTATGGCTTCTTTCCTCACCTTATCCTGAGGGGTCCATTTCTCCTTAATGCCTTTCCATGGATTTTTCTGTTGCTTAGTTTGATTTATCAATTGACAGGGAAGGGAGAAGCAGGGAGGGGAGCAGAGAGAAATGTAGAGCTCAA
The DNA here is from genome assembly GCF_982192425.1 of Myodes glareolus. Classification (NCBI taxonomy): domain Eukaryota; kingdom Metazoa; phylum Chordata; class Mammalia; order Rodentia; family Cricetidae; genus Myodes; species Myodes glareolus. The sequence goes on from NC_142030.1 coordinate 52,121,154, forward strand.
TAAAACTCAATTTAAAAAAAATACCTATTTGGACAGATTTTGTTAAAAGAGAAAATCAGTTCTTTTGTTTTTCATTAGAAAAATTCCTGGATTTTGTGTTTCAAATTAGACCTTCAATTTTATTTTCCAGGTATCTAGCCCTTGGTTCTCTCTCTCTCTCTCTCTCTCTCTCTCTCTCTCTCTCTCTCTCGTGTGTGTGTGTGATACACACATAGATACACATGTATACGGTTGAGCAATGAGTCATTAAGATAAGAAGACTGTACAGTACTAAATGAGATGCAGATCCCAGCAGCCAAAAAAGCATCAAGACGTCCATGGCAGCATGTCACTTAATCTTTACACAGCAGAAGAGAGGCTGTCTGAACTGTTCCTCAGAGGAGGAAATGAGGCCATGCAGATGTATACAAAAGCCAGGACAAGAGCCACGATCTCTCTGTGGTGAATCCACTTTTCCTCCTTTTTCCCAGGCTTCCTCCTGAGGGAGGAAGAAAATTCTCTAGAGCAGCTCAGGTAAGGTTCGTGTTGTTTCTGCACAGCCAAAATGACAGAAAAGAGAGTCCCTAAGAGGGCTCCCAGGAAAGGATCTCTGACAAACGTAGCTGTTAGCTATCTAGAAGAGTAGAGCCAAGGTGCTTTCATCTTCTTAGTGAGTTTAAAGCCTACTGTGGGTTTCTGAGACTATCCTGGCAGGCACTGTGTGGCTGCACAGTTTTCTTTGTTGATTCTGCCATTATCCATAGTAGCTCTCTCACAAAAGTTAACACAAGACTTTGGAACCCGGTAAACACGTGATCTAATCTCTTGAAAAACCAAGCATCATTAATCCTGGTATGTCTCACGTGTCCATTGTGTGGAAACTCCGTGCTGGACTTGTCTTTCCAGAGAACAATTCAGATCTCCGGTTTATGCTGGAATGTGGTCAGTTTTCCCTATTTATGTATGTATTCCTTAGAATTAAACACCCAAATCATTAGTTAATAGAAACAACATCGGTCAATGACACACCGAGTAACTGTTTAAACGAGTCATGGGATTATTTGGCATGTGAAAGTGAATCTAAAAAGTATTGCATAACTTACTCTTGACAATAAATAGACATCCCTCCCTGTTTCCGCCCTGCAACTGCGCAGTAATGGTTCGGCACAAACAGAGCACTACTCATGTGGAAGTGGCTAGAGTCTTGGCCCAAATCAACTATGATCACTGATCAACACGACACAAGCTCATGTGCATGAATAGAATGAAACAATGATACGTGTTATTGACTCAGACGGTGTCTCGCTACAGCTGTATTCTGGCTGTTTTGTGATAAAATTAAAGAAACCGATTAAATTCCAATTATCTGGTTAGATACAGATCAGATTATGACAACAATTAAAATCAGTGCAGAACAATGCATTCAATCAAACTACTTTCCCTTCTGCAAACAGCATCTTATTAGAATAAAGTTCTTTATTTTGCGCATGTGCATTGAGTGTGCAGTGTTACAGTAGCAAGAGGACCAGGCTTGATTCAGGGAGGACAGGAGGGGCTCTACTCTGCTTGACATCTAGGAAACGAGACCTTTAGTGAAGATATCAGGGATGGGAACGTCATAAAGAAGGATAAACAGGCAGAAATAAATGGCTGTGCTGCAAGCGTGGGAACGTGGCTCTTGCCTGGTAGTCCTGAAAACTATTTCTCCATATGAAAGCAAATGGTTGAATTGCATATAAAGGGAATATGGGAAGGTATGAGTTATGTTCCTTCTTACTGTGACAAGATACCTGACACTAAATAGCCGTAGACTTGAAGGGTTTACTTTGGCTAACATCGAAAGGGAATGCAACTCATTGTGGAGCATAAGCTGTTTGGTCAGTCTCATCCACAGTCTAGAAGCAGAAAGTCTAGAAGTCTGATGGCGCTGCTCAGCCACTTGAGTCTGTTTTACTCAGTCCTGAAGCTCATCCCAGGGTAGAGTGCTGCCTAAATTTAGGGAATTTCTACCACAATTAATCAAGTGCAAAACATCTCTCAAAAATAAGCCCAAAGATTTGTTTCCATGGTGATTGTAAATCCTACCAAATTGACAACTGAGATTGCAGAAGCCACAGTTAGCACCAGGATTAACCAGTACTGATAGATGATGTGGATGACTAGATGCAATGCTGTCTCTGCTTGAGGAGGTTTGGAAGTAATATAATTTAACTTTTCATTGTTTACCATAATAGCACAAAAATCATCTGTTTCCTTCTGGCATGGTTTGGCCAGATCTAGCTATGACTAGGGACATTTGTCAGCTTCACATTTCTATAATGAAATAACTAAAATAATTTACTTCTGAAAGACAAAAGATTATTTTGGCTCATTTTTTTTCTGGAGGTAACAGTGTAATATTGGGTAGCCCATTGATTTGGGACTTTTGGTGAGGCTCATAGGAACATGGTCAAAAGATTTAATTGATCAAACTGTTCACTATGTGAGCCAAAAAGCAAGAGAGAGAGAGAGAGAGAGAGAGAGAGAGAGAGAGAGAGAGAGAGAAAGAGAGAGAGAGAGAGAGAGACTAGAGACTGGCTTCAAGGTATACCCTCAGTGCCCTAATGACAGGGCCCTATGAGTCCCCCTCCAAAAATATTACCCTATCAGAAGTGTCAGCTTTTAACACACAGGCTGATTTTGGGAAATGGACAGTGATAAGAAAAATAAACATCTTAAAAATAATAAAGTCTTTAAAGAGAGAGTAAAGTAATATGAAAATTAAGCTGTGTAAAGATGGAAAATACACAGGGTATCTTGATCCTGTATGGTGCTTTATTGACTTTGAATTTTCTAAATGCTAATGTATAATAACAATAGCTGTTGAGAGACATTAGGTTATGGAAATTGCTAAATTAAACCAACCTATATATTTTAAGAATGCCTTAACTTTAAAATGTAAGTCAGAAAATATGTTGTGTTTGGAAAGAGGTTAAGCCTTTATTTTGACCAGAAACAAAAAGATATGGATCTCGTCAAAATTAAAAAAGATAAGATTTTATAAAGGGAGATCTCCTGAGGATCTTGTCTGTAAATGTGAGAAAAAAAATCCAAGAAAGGCTCTAGAACAGGTGATAAATACATTGATCCCACAACAAGGGAACAGCTCAGAGACTGGATAAGACATGATAAAGCTTGTTGGCTATAGATTGCTCATAACATATTATTACATGTCATATTTCCATATGACATGGATAGAGGTTTGTTTATGCAGTCCTGATAAATTATAAAGTTAAAAGATCCTTTTTGCCTGATCAAACATAGAACAAAAAAATCATGTTTTGCTGACTTGTGCACACTGTACATTCCATACTTCTGTTAATGCAGATACATACATGTTATACTTTCAGAAGAAAGTACCAGACACCAATATAAACAAGTAGCCCAGGTGACCCAGCCTTCAAAATTCCTCTTTTTCAGTTTCCTCAAAATTATACATCCAGAACAACTTCAAAGCTGCTAGCTAAGATTGTGTAGCTTTACAGACTATCCAGCCAAGACTTTAGAAAAATTCTACATGTTCCCATCACACACAGACTAAACAAAAAAGCAATACAACTAGTTCTCCCAGGGTTTGACCATACCAAGTTTCTCAGGATTCCCTAAAGATTCTGGCACCCCCAGACAACAAGAAGCTATCTGGAGAACATGATAACCACATTCCCAAGAGGTAAGGTGGGTAGTTTTGATCATTTGGTGGGCAAAGAATGTTCGTCATTGTTTAGGGGGGCTGATTACAAGTAGCTATTGGTCTTGGTCAGGAAAAAAAGCTGAACAAAAGAGATTAGATTTAAGGATCTCTTTCTGAAGAAAAAAGTGGAGATATAGCATAAAAATGATGAGAGAAAAGGGTGGATTGTTGAATCTACTTTTGAACAAATACTAGTTGTAAATATTTTACACTAATATGAATTTTCATATACAGATACAATCTAAGGTTATTTTTGTTCTACTGCTCACATGTTTCTATTCTTGTTTAAGGTATTATTCCTATTCAGCACTTAAAAATGTAATGTAAAGCTCTAGTCCTTGAAAGTTACTAAGTATTATAAAGAAAGACAAGTTAATAGTCATCTCTAACAAACAAACTTGTGGTCTTGTTAGGTATGTTTTCAAGGTCAAATATAAATATATTTTAAATAGATAGATGATTTTCAAAAACTTTAAAGAACTACAAAATGTGATATTTAAAATGTTTTAATAACATAAGGTTTTTCATGATAAGAAGACATGTCTGCCTCTGGAAGCAACAATTTACTTCAAAAAAGAATTATTGGCATTGAAGAACCTTAATATGGAGAATACTTTCAATGTGGCAAACCTTGCTATCTGGACAAGAAACTGCCCATGTCTTGACTACTGACAAAAAGTAAGACACAAAAGAAAGCTATTGCCAAACTTTGTCAAAACAAAGGAACACAGTTCTTCAAATTCCTGCTTCAGATATTCTAAGCTTGTAGGCTGAAGATGGATACCTCAATGTTGCAGACAAACTTTGGGTAATTGTGTAGGTAGCCAGCTGTTTCTGTCATTTTTAGAGTTTTAAAATTTTTCCAGTTCTGCACTTCCTGTTTACTCAGCTAATATTACATCCTTCTTGGATCTTTGGTGGAATTGAAGACCAAATAGTCATAGTTAAGGTTTTCCTTGTGACCAAAGTCAGAAAAGAAACTTAAGAGATGTAAAGTTTATAAGGTTGAAAAACATAACAGCTTAAGTTGTTTATTTAAGAAGATGTTTTAGAAGGTCTGAAAAGATATGTTTTGGATGGTAATAGAAGTTATGATAGAAAATGGTTTAGGTAGGAAACTATGGACTCACTAAGAAAGGATAGAAAGCACAATATTTTCTCAAAATTTGCCAAATATACATGAACTGAACATTGTGAATATAATTCTTACTAGATAATTCTTCTTATTGTATACAGTTTTACTATCTATGTTAAAGCTAAAATCTTTACTTTCCATTTAGACAAAAGGGGGAAATGTTGTGGGATATTTGTACACTGTGTGAGGTTATATTGCTGTGATTGGTGTAATAAAGAGCTGAATGCCCAATAACTTAAACAGGAAGTGGTTAGATGGGATTTTCAGGGACAAAGAGGAATCTAGGAAGAAGAAAGCCAGTGTTGCCAGATAGACACACAAAGGAAATGGGAGGTATAAGTTGGAAGAGAGGTAAGGCCATATCACAGAAAATAGATTTAAAAATATAGGCTAATTTAAGTTATGAGTTAATGAGACAAGCCTAAAGCTAAAGGCCAAGCTCTCATAATTAATAATTAGTCTACATGTCATTATTTGAGAGCTGGCTGGTGGCATAGAGAAAGACTCATTACCCAGACCTCTGGGGGGAACACTTAACATCCAGACGAAGGTGGCTGTAGTGGTCACACCTGTACTCGGGAGACTGAAGTAGAATGACCTCAAGTTTAAGGCCAACCTGTGCTACATAGCAAGAGCCTGACTCAAGGAAGAGAGAAAGAATCATCGAAAATGAAACCCATTTATTCTGCCTTTATTTTAAGTGAGAAGACATATCACTTACCATGAAGAGAAGGGAAATGAACCAAGAATACTACATAAAAATATTCTATGAAAAGATGTCAAAAATTAATTCAAAGTACGTAGTGTCTCCTGACCATAGACGTGAACCTGACAGCAGCCTCCCTGTGGTGGAAACCACAGGGAAGTTCACAGTGTTGTCTGATTAAGCCACAAGGCACCACATCTAAACCTTCCCTCTGGTCTAATAAAAGGCACTAGATCAAAATTTAAATAGACATAACTTCTTCCCACCCAGCTCGGTATTACTTAATGCTCTGTGTAGTATTTGTAATCCTTAGGATGTTAGGTCCTATCTACTGGATCATTTACTTGGCAAGATTAGTTCTAGGACTGTGGAACAAGAGCTGCTATGAGTGGTCAGATCATAGAAATATGAGAAAGAAAATAAGATGTGTCTGTTCAGGCCAGAGTTACAGTGTAGACAAGTCCCTTTAATCCTGAGGATCATCATTGCAGAGACTGGTTCTTGCCCCTAGTTGTTGTCCTGTGCCTTGTGGCCTACTTGCAGGGGTATATTTCTGACCTCTCAATCCCAAGGGATTGACACTTGGTATAAGGGAGCCCATAATTTTTTAAGATTTATTTGCATTTTTCTGTGTCCATGTGGGTAGTTATAAATGAATGCAGGGACCCACAGGAACCAGAGGCATTGGGTCCTCTGGAGCTGGAGTTACTAATTGTGACCTACTGAATGTGGGTGCTAAAATTCAAACTCTGGTCCCCTGGAAGAGCAGCATGTGCTCTCTTAAGTATTGAGCCATCTCTTCAGTCCTTGAACTCCTCATTTTTGAAGAAGGGGTAACACAGCAGAAGACCACAGACTGTCCGTTCTATTACTGCCATGGTCATTTAGGTCACTCTCTTCCTCGTAGGAAACAAAGTAAAAAGCTGTGGAAACTGTTTCAAGCCCGTACAATGTTCCCAAGGTGGATTTATGCCTCTTCAGTATGTGATCCAAAGGTCACAGGATTGAATTTACCAAATTTCATTAGTTTCAAGATAACATGAATTATAAAATATACTAATAATTTAATGAGTTATTAGGAAAAAATTAAAACTTCTACATTAAGTATGCACATCACTGGAAAAGTACCCTCATTTATAGAACATTAAATGTGAAGAGAAATGGTAATTCCATAATTTAAAATTTCACTTACTTTCATTACTTTAGAATTATCTTGTTTCTCCAGTTTTACCTCTTCAAATATCTTGATATTACCCATTGGTTTCTCAGTTCTTGTGACTCTAACATTGCTAAATGAATGAATTAAGGACATACATCATTTGTGATTTTTTTTATATTCATTAACTGAAAGAAAGAGAGGGGGAAGGAAGGAAGGAGAGAGAGAGAGAGAGACAGAGAGAGAGAGAGAGAGAGAAAGAGACAGAGACAGAGAGAGACAGAGACAGAGAGAGACAGAGAGAGAGGCAAGCTAAAGTTGATTCTGGCACTGGTGTAGACAATGACCTTACGGTGAGGGTGAGTTTATGAAGATATGATTATCCAATTCCTGTTTGACCCTGTTGTCTTCTGGGGATGGTGGTGAGGAAAAGATAGCACACCCACGCACCCCCACACACACACGCCCCACACAGGCAGCTCAACTTAAGCTGGGTTTCTCCTCGTTTTCAGCTGTGTTTTTGTGCATCCCTACTGCCCAGAATAGAAATGAGTTTACCACACCTCTGATGAACACAGGCAGTGGTACAATTGCCTGCACGAAAGTACCTTCTGAAGCCTGGGTCTACAGCAGGCAATTAACTTCCCTTCATCCCAATTTAGGTGTCACCTCCAACCTGAGCTGTAGGACAGGCCAATGCAAGGCACACCAAACACATGCCCGCATGGAACACGGGAGAAAATGGAACCAGAACTGAAGTAGGTTCACCTCTGAGTCCAGGCTGCTTGGCCCAAGCCTGCTTGGTTTGCTGTGTCTAGAAAGCTGAGGCCAGTGGAAACAAAGGGGAGAGGTTGAGGGGGGAAGGTGAGGAGATTCAAGGAGACAGGATGAGAGAGACAGAGAGAAAATGGAACTGAGATTGAGGGGAAAGAGAGAAGATGAGTGAGAAAGACAGCAATAGGAGGAGGGGAGGAGGGAATAAGAGGATACAGGAGTGAGAGATTCACTCTGAAGAACAGAAGAGATGGACATTGTCCTCTCTGAGTCTCCTAGGCAGGGAGGTAGAGGGCTCTGGGTGGCACTCCCTCCCTTGTAGCATGGGAACATCCTGGTCTCACTGATTGAGAGACATGAAAGGGATGGAAAAGGTGAAGTCTTGGATTAGGTAGACAAGCTTGTTGAGCATTTAGTGAGGAGTGCAAGAGGGAACTATCTACCCTGTACCCTGCTGCCCTCTCTGGTTGTCACAGAAAACTTGTTTTCCGGCCTTCTGTTCCTGGTGTGTCTGTCTCTCTGTCTCCCTTCTTTCCTCCTTTCCTCCCACCATGCTTCCTCCTTCTCCTCCCCTCTCCCTCTCTCTTTCTGTGTGTGTGTGTGTGTGTTTGTGTATCTCTGTGTGTGCATGTGTCCATTTGTATCTGTGTATATTTATAAGTGATTTTCTATAGTAATAAAATGAGTACAGAATCATAGACATAGGGTTTGACTATGTATGAGACTGGGAAACGGAATTGATGAAGTTATGAAAGTGAATGATTATTCAACAAAGCTAAAAATCCCATTTATCAGACACATGGACCAGGAAATTGTGGTTCTGACCATATTTACTCATTGCCCAATGAATATTTACTACTTCTGCTTCGTCAGTCAAACATAATAAATCCCCATCATTTTGATGAATTTCTCTGAAAGTAAACACCCATTATCCCAACTCAAGATGAGTGAATGCTAAGACTTCACATTGTTGGTAAATGTTGGGGATTTGTAAAACCATAATAGGTGTATTATTAGGGTAGTCTCTTCCATAAGGACAGTTTCTTATGTCCAGAAGATCTTGTAGACAGTGAACATGAGCGATTGCTCTTCTGCAGAGACTGGGAAGTGGCTCCTTATCCGCTTGGGACCACATGAAGATGAATAATCATGACACATGCTTCCATTTCTGTGGTTTGGGATATTAACATCATCACAAAGAATAGAGAAATGTTAGTTTCCAAATTAGGGAAGGGCTCATTACAATGTGCTATAAGGACTTATTCTTCCTACTGCATTGATAGTCAAGTGAAAGAAAAGCTAAAATGTATTCACTGTGGTTATGATATCTAATACTACTTCAGCACACAACTTTGAAGCAAGTACCAACGTGACGGGTCACAAAATAGTGGTGTGTGTGTGTGTGTGTGAGAGAGAGAGAGAGGGAGAGGGAGAGAGAGAGAGAGAGAGAGAGAGAGAGAGAGAGAGAGATGTGCGTGTGTGCTGTGGAACACTGTTCTATGTGCAAGATAAGATTGCTAGCTTCTTGAACTATTAGCAGCTTTGATTGCTCAAGAGAGCTGCAGAAGTTTGGGTGTATTAACTTTCCACCATGGAGGGGGAGGTACTCGTAGGACCACACCCCTCTCCAAGGATATATAGACAGTTGATGATTTCATAATTGTTTCTTTTTCCTTCAGTGGTGTAGCTAGCTATAATTTGCCTGTTCTCCTGCACATAACCTCAACCGAAAGCAAAGTTCACTTGCAAAGAATTTCTCCTTTGTTCTTGGTGGCCTCTCTGGGGTGAGTGGATAGCTTCTCACAGTGAAGGAAGGGGATGGTCAGATGGAAGCATTGAGACTTGATGAGCAGAGGCCATGCAGTGTTGAGCTTTATTTTCTCCTACTGGCCTTCCCAAATATGTTCTAATTTGTACGCATGGGGCCCTTAGACGTGTGAATAGCTGTTTCCTGGTGTCTGTCAGGTACAGTTTTGCTCTGGGAAGTTTAAAGTGTTTTAGTCTATTTTTTTTCCTCACCAAAGCTGAACCATGTGTGATACGTAGAGATTTGTTTCTATGATCACTGTCAGCAGGAGGATTCCAAATTACTTTTATCACGATAGTTTCAAGGGATCACACCTTTAATTTGCAAAGCCAGATCCTTAGAGTGAAATGAAATGGAACCATTGTATGTTAGAGTGGAACTTTTAACCCATGGGCCTCAGCAGCAGAGAGAACGATCTTCTTCTCTTTCTTCCTCGACCCCAGTCTCTCATCTGTCTGGAAAGTGTTGCTGTAACAGTACAGAATCCCGATTTGTCATTAATGAAAGTGCCTACATCAGCACAGAGATCCCATGAAACAGTAGAATATTTTGGATATGGAAGAAATAACAAGCAGAAAGAGAAGTCTGAATAGACCCACAGAGATCCTATCTCAAGTAGACCTTGAGCAGATTGTCATTTACCTCAGGACGGTGGCCCGTCTCTGTCAAGAGCAGTTTGACAGTGTAAACTTCTCTTGCTTTCCAGAGGAAGGCTCTGTTTCACAGATAGCAAACGTACACACAGAAGTGGTCTAATCAGGAAACTCTGAGAGGGCACCAAGAGGAGGCAACCGTGGGAAGTGCCTGATCTTTATTTCTTTGTTTATGCTTTGATTCATCCCTGTGGTCCCTCTCCATTTCCTCCCCAATGCCAGCTGAGAGGGAGGCATGAGGCTAGCCTACTGCAATGCCCCAGGCTGTTTAAAGGGCTACATGCCTTTGCTGACTGTTCCATATAGTACAAGAATGTCTGCCTTCTGCGTCCTACTCCAAGCTGCTCCCACAGGAGAGAGAAGCCCCTGAGCTCTCTGAGGCTCTGTGAGCTCACTGACCTGGTCACAGCGATAGCAGAAGCAATAGCCAGTATAGCAAGACTCTTGAATGTGCCTTCCAGTCAGACTCATTCATGGTTTATTTGTTCAGGATGAATGCATCTCAGGCTCCTCCCACGTCACTTCCCAAGACAGAGTTGGGCTCCACGTGAGGCTTCGACTCTAACTACTGTTTCCTTTATTAATGTATGATTTGATTCCATTACAAGGGTTGGAATGCTGTTCCCTGGACAAAAACTGAACCTAAGCCTTTGTTTCTGCTTGAGCAGAGATTTAGTGTAACTTTCCTTCACTCAGGCAGTTCCATTTTACTCCCAGATCTCTGTCTTCCCAAGGTCAGGCTCACCTGTGCAGTTTCTCTACAGATTTGAATAGAGATTCATACACTCTGAGAAAAAAAACCAAGATGGGTTTTCCTTATACCTCACAAAGGACTCCCAGTACGGTAAACACTTCCCACCGAAGAACATTATTTTAATGAAAGTATAGCAGGCATTCAGGGAATCTAAGTTATCATCATTATTGCTGTTTTCACTTTATTATGAAGTCGGAGCCAGTGTCCTTGGGGGTGTCCAGCCTCTGGCCTGGGATAGGTATGAATGTGGGGACTTAAAAGCACAAAGTTTCTTGAAATATTATGAGATTGTTTTTGTAACATTGTTGCATAATTCTTGAGTTAAGATTCTTAGTCGAATGTGGCCCAAAGAAGCCAAAATGTTGGACCTCCTTAGCTGGAACATAGCAATTACTCAGTTATCTAGGTCGTGGTAATGAGAGGAACTGGTATCTGTTTGGGAAAGTGAAATACAACGTATTGGGAGTTATTACCTTGGAAACATTGTTACTCTCGGTGCTGGGTATGCTTCAGCATGTGGGTGGGGTTGGAGGGCATCCAGCGATGCTTCAGAGTGTTTGTTTATTTAAAGAACCTCAGTTATTAAGTAACACGGAATCACATTTTATGCCATCATTTTAGAGTTAGAATTGCGTATTTTTATGAGTGACTTCTTTTAAAATGTAAGCAGTGCAGAAAATGATAAAGCAGGGCATCTCTCAAAAATCTTAAGACCCAGAACAGACATTATGGCCACTTGCAGAGTAGCTTTTTATTTGTTTGTTTGTTTATGATTTTTCGAGACAGGGTTTTCCTGTCTAACAGTCCAAGCTGTCCTGGAACTAGCTCTTTAAAGAATTTATTCTTCTCTCATACATTGTGGCGTGCTTCCTGACCAGCAGGAATGAACGCCACTAAAAACGAGAATTCCTTCTCTATTACGTCTTTATTCGGAGCCCTTGATTGAGGAAAATTGGGGGAAGGGAAGAGAGAGTGCAGGGACGAGAGAAAGCTTAGAGAGAGGAAGAAGAGCCCAGAGGCAGCTGCTTTTAAACGGTGGAGAGGCTTGAATGCTGATTGGTTGATGCCATTTGCTGGTCTGAGCATGTGCAGGCAAGGGTGCTCAGCCCCACATGGCTAAGCCAGGTATGGACTTGTATACCTCCAAACTGCAGGATCACCTGTGCCTCCAGGTCGCTCCCTACATCTCCCCCTACTATTGTTAATAAGAGCAATAAGGCAAAACTATTTTCCAATCCGGCCCCCACCTCATGATGTGTGGACTGATTAAAGAAAAGAAAAGCAAGACACACCCTTCCCGTGCAATGGGACAACTACTTCCCTGGGAGTGCTAGGGCTGTGTCTGCACACCCTCCGCCTATGCATACCTTCCTCTGTGCCGTGGGACTATCTGGTCCCTAGAGGGTGCAAAGGCTATGCATGGCAAATTGCCTATGAGCTCTTTTGAGGCTGAGAGCCAAACCTGGGGTGAGGATACACATTTCAAGGCTGCCAAGGCCTGTGCCACAAAGACCTTGCCCCTCCTCACTTGGGCTAGCAGGTAGCACACCAATCAAAGACATACAGCACTTCCACCTAGACACAGCATGCCAAGAATATCTCTGCTCCCACCTATTCCTAAGGAAGGAAAAGGCAAAATAGAGTCAGTCAGAAAATTGTTAAGAGATAAGAGGTTGCACAGGGTGCTGCTCAAGTCGATGGTGTGAAACAGCTGCTCTTGACACCGCCCAGAGGGTCATCACTGCTGCCTCCGCACGAATCTTCCACAGCAGTATCCTTCATTTCTCTGGTCGGTCTTGCTGGCACCCAGATATATGTCAGCCTTCCTAGAAAAACATAAACAAAACTCTCCTCCCAAATTAACATTTAAGAGTATTAAAAACTCTCAGTGTAAAAATTCAGCACAATCAGTACTGGAAGTAGGCTGGTTTTGAACTTAGAGACCTACATGTCTCCGTTTCAAAGAGCAAATCTTGTTTGCCTGTGCCATTAAAGCAGGCCTTAGAATTAGATGGAATTGTTTTCAAACAGAGCGTCTCTGTCTGTTGCTGTTTTTCCAGCAAAATTTTGAATTAAAAATTAAGTGTAAAGAATGCAAGAGAAATCCTTTCTCTGGGGGAAGCTGTCACTACTAGTCCCCCTCTTTTGTCTAAAACCAAACAGTTGTCACTGGGAATTGAACTTGCAACCTCAGGAAGAGTAGGCAGTGCTCGTAACCTCTGAGCCATCTCTCCAGGCCTCTATTCAGATGAAAAAAACCTCTAGGTAGCATTGCTTGTCCCACCTGTTGCCTGAGGCAATAGGTCCGCCTTTGTTACCTAGGATACGGTAACCAGGTTGACGCGCTTTTATTATGATAATTACGACCAGTTCTTTGAGGGAAAATGGGCGTCGACAATCGATCTGAATGCTTCCTGCTGAAGGAGGGACGATGTGAATTTTGGGGGATAAATGTTTTTATCTGACTGAATTTTTTGGCAACAAATGTTTTTATCTGACTGAATTTTTGGCGGCAAATGTTTTTATCTGACTGAATTTTTGGCGACTGTGGCTGTGAGCGGCGGCAGCAGCAGCGGACAGCGGCGGCGGCTGTGACAGCTCCGCCTCTGAGGCACGGCCCATTGTGGCGCGCTCCGCATGGCCCAAACAAAGGCATGGCCCCGCCTCAGGCCGTGCGCGGGCGCGCGCACTGCCGTTTATCCTGTACCTGCGAACTGTGCACGTTGAATGTGCCCACCTATATTGCTATGGAAACGCGGCTTTTCGCAGAGCCCATGCTCAGAGCTCAGCCCCTCTCTGCCTTCTACGGCGCCGCTGCTCACCCCGCAGCTTCTGCCTCAGTCAGGGCAAGTTTTGCTCAGGTGCTGAAAAAGTCCTCTGAAAACCACAGCCCCGCCAGAAGGCCGGGACACATAGCCTCTGATGTCATTCGGACTTTAGCCCGCCCAAGTCGCCACAGCGACCTGGCTTTTCGTACGCCTCTGCGGACTCCAGCAAACTCCCCGCCAGCATCTGGTTAGCATGGCCACGCCTCCCGGACGAGTTAGCACTCTCCGGTGCAGTTCTGCGTCTCCCTCCTGAGTAGCTGGGATTACAGGCATGCGCCACTGCACCTGGCCCACTTCCGTGTCCCTAATCAGGCATCACCTCTCAAAGGCGAGCCGGCGGCCGCCAGCACTCTCCGCACGATCAAGCAGCCTGTCTTTCTCAGTCAAAAATTAAAGTTTTTTGTACGTGAGAGCCAGAGACTGAGCTCTCTTATCAAAATTAGGCGAAAATCACCTCAAAAACTCTGTGGCTCTTTAAGAACAGGGAAGGCAGTCTTCAAACATGATCAAGCCCGCCTCCCTACGAGACTGTTGCCCCGAGTCTCTATCAGCGAGTACGCAGGTGGACGGAAAGGGGGCAGAAGCCGCGGTCTCCCGTACCCCATCGTCCTCATAGTCCCGCTTTTAGTTACCTCACTTTTTTGGCTGCTGTTTTTTCACACTCCTCCTGCACTGAACTTAAGGGGTTTTTTCTTCCCCGTTGCTTTTTGTACCTTCTTTCAGATACCTTAACTTTGATTCTTTCTATTTTCTTTTCTTTTTAGGCCTATACTTTTTCCATTCTTTTTCCTCCCCTTTCTGGAGGATTTAACTGACGTCACTCACCGCTCCACGTGGCAGAGTTCTGAAATTCTAGGCTCTCTGAGAATCCAGTGTCTGATTTCAGCTCCTTCTTCCCGGGCTTTCAGCACCAGTTGTGGCGCGCTTCCTGACCAGCAGGAATGAACGCCACTAAAAACGAGAATTCCTTCTCTATCACGTCTTTATTCGGAGCCCTTGATTGAGGAAAATTGGGGGAAGGGAAGAGAGAGTGCAGGGACGAGAGAAAGCTTAGAGAGAGGAAGAAGAGCCCAGAGGCAGCTGCTTTTAAACGGTGGAGAGGCTTGAATGCTGATTGGTTGATGCCATTTGCTGGTCTGAGCATGTGCAGGCAAGGGTGCTCAGCCCCACATGGCTAAGCCAGGTATGGACTTGTATACCTCCAAACTGCAGGATCACCTGTGCCTCCAGGTGGCTCCCTACAATACATTGCATCTGAACTACAGCCTTTCCTCCCTCCACTTCTTCCAGCTCCCACCCCACTCCCCAGATCCATTCCTCTTCTGTTTCTTCTCAGAAAGAGAAGGCCTCCCAGTGATATCAACTGAACATGTCACAGGAAGTTACAAGATATCAAGACGGGGTGAGACCACCTGTAGAAAAAGGATCCCAAGAGCAGGCAAAAGAGTCAGATACACCCCCAATTCCACTGTTAGGGGTTTCACAGAAACACCAAGCTACACAACTGTAACACACATGCAGGGGACCTAGCACAGACCCATGCAGACTGTGTGGTTGTTGCTTCAGTCTCTGTGAGCCACCATGAGCCCTGCTTAGTTGATGTCTGTTTTCCTGGTGTACTTGACCTGTCTGTCTCCTACAATCCTTCCTTCCCTTTTCCTGTGGGGTTCCCAAGGGCAGAGTATCTTCTGTTGTTGTTGTTGTAGTTTTGAGACAGGGCTCTAACATGTAGCCTTGTCTAGCTTAAAACTCACTTATGTAAAGTAGACTGGTTTTAAACTTTTGAGTGCCTCTGTCTCCTGAATGATGGATTAAAAGTATATGCCACCACAACTGGTCCACAGTGTCCTTTTAAACATCTATTGAAACACATATAGATAGGAAAGAGTAAGATAGATAAACAAAATAAGAAAATTAGTATTTTCACCACAGAAGTAGCATGGAGACAGCAATATACTTGCAACATATATAGATGTGTCTAATTTAATTTTACCTAAATACAACAGAAAAAAAATGAAGTGTAACTCCAGGGATAATTGAAGTTCATATATAGGCTTTTCATCATAAAGCCTATTTTTTCCATAAAAGGCCTTTCTTAATGCTAAGAAATATGAAAATTTGAAGTCCTTCTAAAATTTCAACTAAATTAAATTATCAATTTCATGTTTGAAATTATCAATTTCATATCATGTTTGAAGTTGGTGAAGAAAAATATGAATGACTAGCTTCGTTTTTTCCAAAAAAAAATCTTTCTCATTGCCCTCTGACTTCTGTTGCTCACATTGGTTTTTCTTTGATGTTTTATCTCTTTTTTCTTGGGCTCCCATAAGCAAAACCACATGAGCTGGGTGGCTAGGATGCGGGAATGTATTTCTTGTAGTCCTAAGAAGTTTAAGAGCAAGACATTGTCAGAGCTGATGCCAGTGCAGGTGTGTATGTCTCCCAAAAATGACGCCTCTGTGGTGGTTTTCATGCGGCAGGAGGCATCAGCCCACCCTCTGGGGTCTTTTACATAGACATTAACCACAGTCAAGGATGCAGGCTTATGTTTGGAAAATGTAATTCTCCTATTGTTAATACCAGGGCTACTTTGCTTTGTATCTAGCGTTAATATTTTTACCACGGTTCCCACATTCCAGGGTTACTTATTTCAACTTATCTCTTAGTTGGATACTTTTCATCATAAAACAATTTATTTTTTCCCTATGAAAGGGTCATGAAAGTCTCTTCTAGAGATATAGTTTTGAAAGTGTATTTGTCTATTGCTGTCATACTAGAATAACCATGTTGAGTGATAAGACATTTCTTTTCCTAGAGACTTTGTCGTTTGGTACAGGTGGTACTGGGAACACGGGACCAGCATGATTGGCCGTCTCTCGTTCTTCTTGAGTGCTGTAATATCCAGTTTTATCTCTGATGTCTATATTAGTTACTTTCTCCTTGCTGGGATAAAATATCAGAACCAGAAGCAAATTAAAGCAGGAAGTTTATTTTGGCATACATTTCCAGAGGGTCAGACCAGAGTTCATCATGGCAGACACAGTGTGAGCAGGACCGGGAAGCTAGCTGATCACATCTTTATCCACAAACAGGAAACAGAGGTAGGAAACAGGAAGTGGGAAGAAGCTATAAATCCTTAAGCAAAGCTCTACTTCCTGAAAGATCCCATAACCTGCCTAGACAGTGCCATCCATAGGGGTCAGTTATTTAAATACAAGAGGCTATCGGGTCATTTATCATTCAAACCACCACAATGATTAACAAGGTTATTAGTAGAGTATGCTGTGACTTTCCCCACTCCAATACCTTATTTCTGTCAAAGGAAATGGTTCTTTCTTCACCTAAGGGATGCATTATATGTGTTAACTCAACATTCTAATTTTTATAGTCTAATATTTTAGGGAAATTGATTATTTGATTACTTTATCTTTGAAATTTATGTTCTATTTTCCATTTGTGCTAACAAATTCTTTGTAATTTTCCTACAACTTAATTGTCCATATTGGACATCTCCAGTCCAACAATATGAAACCCAGATTGCTTCAGATTCTGAAAGATTTGGGATGGACAGTGGGATTTCTCAAAAGGAAAATTCCACCCTATTCACATAACTGGTTACAATAAAGATGAAGACACACTATTGTATAAAAATTTTGTCAGACAATAAAATAAAATAAAGGAGTACATGAATCCAGCTGAATCTAATGCTTCTACCTGGGTCTCATTCATAAGATATCTCACTATTGCATTCAGAAATTCCAAGATGTGAATCAAACAATCTGACATTCAAGGCACATCCGGTTGCAAGCATTTTGAATCAGGATGCCCCACCTGTAATTAAGTTGTGTTTCTTCAGCATGCTGCTAATCTGTTTTACAGTTTTGCCCTTCCTATTTCTTTTTTAATTTGTTAGATTTGTGGTAGTATGCAATGCTTTCAGAGTATTCCCTTAGCTCTGTGATTTTTTTTTTAAATTCTATCCATGTTGCATATTCTCAGTTGTGAACTTTTGTTGAGAATTATAGGTCATTTCTTTGTAAAACAGGGATGGGGGCGTCCGTTTTATTCCCAGGTTGTATCTTCTCCCATCTGAGTTCCCTATTTGCCTCTTGTTGCTTTCCTCTTTCCAACACCCCGCGAACCCACCTCTTCACGCCCATGTCCCAGGCCTTCTTTGCTTCTGCTCAGTGTGGAAGTGGGCGGCATGAACTGACCGAATGGATGAGAGCGGCTCAGATTCCTCCACATCTTTGCAAGTTACTTTGCAAGCAGAGCGTTTGTCTTCCCTCTTGTGAGTCACAGCCCTGCTGCTTGCCACCAACTTCTCTAAAGACCACTGAAATGGTCCTCTGATAAGCTGCCTCACTTCATCGGGGCAAGTCTTGGCTGTCATCTCACATCACTGAGTCAGAAACTCTGGATGTGAAGTGCAAGGCTGTATGTGTCATCTGCCTTCTAGGTGACTCTGCTGATCCCTAACATTTGAGAGCAGCTGTAGTAGACAGGGTGGGAGTGCGGGCTAGGTGCATTTTCTGCGAGGAACCCGATCCTGCTTCCCTGAGTGACCCTCCAAGAAACCCCATTCCTGAATGAGCAAGGTCCCACTCTTTGGGGCATTGATATATTTCCTCACTGGGTCTGTGACTCTGGAAATCGGAGAGCCCTTTTTGCGCCTGCTGGTTGTCATGGTAACCTACTATGCAAATTGTCCCTAGAGGGAAAATGAGACCTGAGTTAGGTAGAAGTAACATATATAGGTTATGCTCCTAGAGAGAGTGCCTGGGGCAGGGCTGCATTAGTCCTAGGGGAAGGGCCTTTTTCTAATTATTCTCCCCAGAAGGAGCATCTTTCCGTACAAAGGGGAAGCCCTAGAAAAGTTGTTTCATTTTTCTTATTTTTTAGCTGAGTTTTATGTAAACCAGGCTGGCCTTGAACTTGTGTGGCTAAGGCTACCCTCGCATTCCTAATTCTCATGCATTCACCACCTGAGTGCTTGAATTCCGGGGCTGGGCCAGCTGATGAGATCTTGACATGATATGTAGGCACTTCAATAATAACACTTTTTTTTTTCCTAAGCCTGTCTAGGTTTGCCTCAACAATCCCTTTTCCTCAGTCCAGATCTTTACAAATTGTAGGATATTATTGAAAATTCTCAAGCTCTGCCTGCGGACTTGTGGTTAGTACAGTTATCCTGGTATTCAAGAGGAGTTATTTTTAGGATCACAGTGAATAGTAAATATGTGGTTTACTAAACCTTACGTAAAGCAGCACAGTATTTATACACATCCAGCCTGTATGCAGACTATTTTATTTCTTGCTTACTTACTTAACAAAATGTGAATATTTGATAGGCTATATGATTTAGGTAATGATGATAAGACAAAGTCTATGTACATTTGGTACAGATATAATTAAAATTTCTTTGTTTTCTATCAACAATTGAAAATTAGCTGTGTAACCCAACTTTATATCATAAACCAACCCTGCTTCTTTATTGTTTTAATGGTTTTAGGCAAGAACATTTTACAATGTTTCATTATGTCACACATGTGTATAACTTATCCCAGCAACCCCTCCCTGGATTTTATGGTTTGTTGTTTTGTTTTGTTTTCAGGACAGGGTTTCTCTGTGTGTCCCTGAATGTCCTAGAACTCACCCTGTGGTTCAGGCTGGCCTTGAACTCAGAGATCAGGCCTTGTCTGCCTCCTGAATGCTGGGATCAAAGGCATGAGATACCACCACCCAGCAACCAGCACTCTCTCTTAGCCTCAGCTGCCTTGGGGAGAGGCCTTGTAAGCAGTAGCCCTTCCTTTCTCTGTTTTCAAGATACTGCAAAGGCATTCCAAGCATTTTTACCAACTTACATGTGAACACTTGCCTCCTGCTGGGCTTTTTATGAGGTGTATTTACTCTGTTGCCATCAGCATTCTTAAAATGGTGTAAGCAGGTTTGGGAGGATGCTGGGCAGAGGTAGAGTTAAGAGGCAAGTCCTAAAGAAGAAATGATGCTCTCAGAAGGAGGGTTTCTGGAAATGGTGAAGCCCCAGCTATGAGAAAACTGAATTCTAAATACATTTGGAGCATACAATCTGAGTGACAGCAACCCCTGCATAGTTAAGCATGGGCTATTCTGTTTGTTTGTTTTCAATACATCTTCCTTCCCCTCCCCCCAGTCTGTTCCCCCTGTCCTCCTCATCCCCAGATCCACTCACTCTTCCTTATTTCCCCTTTAGAGAAGAGCAGGTCTCCCAAGGATGTCCACTGAACATGGCATAACAAGATGCAGTAGGGCTAGGCACAAATCCTCATCTCAAGGCTGGATAATACACTCCATTAGGAGTAATAGGCTAAGCTTTTTTAATGGATTTTTTTCTCAGTGTTGCACATGTATATAAAACACGCCAGTCACACACACCCATCACCCCCCTCACCCTCTTCTTTCCTCTACCATCCCTGTCCTCCTGTCACCAAGTCCCCATCACACTTTCTGGTCTTGTTTGATGTTGCTTTCTACTTTGTGATCCACCTGATTTAATGAGGGGCATTCACATGGGCACTCATGTGAAGCCATCCACAAGAGCATGGTTGCCAGTAGTTATGGCACTAAAACCATGATTTGCTCCCCTGGCTCGGGCTCATTGAGTACCCACCCTCATTTGTGATTGACTCCTTCCAGACTCAGTCTTTGCAGGCAACTTTAGTTGTTATGGTTCCATGTGTGCTAAGACCATGTCCTGCCCATAAGAAAGTGGTGTAGGAGGGTCTTCTGTCTATGTGTTACTTTCATTGGTTAAATAAAGAAACTGCCTCGGCTTTTTGATAGGGCAGAATTTAGATAGGTGAAGTAGACTGAACTGAATGGTGGGAGAAAGAAAGCAGAGTCAGGCAGACGCCATGGCTCTTCTCTCCAAGACAGATGCTACCTAGACTCATGCTGGTAAGCCGCAGTCAAGTGGTGATACATATTATTAGAAATGGGTTGAATCAATATGTGAGAGTTAGCCAATAAGAGGCTAGAACTAATGGGCCAGGTAGTGTTTAAATGAATACAGTTTCCATGTAATTATTTCAGGTAAAGCTAGCTGGGAGCCGGGCTGTGGCCCACTGCTCCACGGGCCGCTGCTCCTTTTACAACAAGACAGGGTTCTGTGTGTCTTCCTCATCATCTGGCTCTCGCATGAGACAGTGTTCTGCGTGTATCATCTTCCTCATTCTGTCTCTAACGATCTTTCTCCTTCCACTTTCATGATGTTTGCAAACCTTGAAGGGTTGGTCCTGCTGTTCTTCTCAACTGTTTGAACAACCATGTGCCTCCACATTACCGACACTTCACTGCAAAGCAATGCTTCTTTGAAGAAAGTCATCTACCATGTCAACCCTGAGGAGGCCGCTTGTCAATATGCCCATTTAAACAAGCAAAAGTATTAGGATCATCCCTAGTGCCTGTGATTTCCCCAGTCACAGGCCTTTAAACAGATAGATCCACAGTACTATTGAGTGGACTGCAGATCCCATCAAAAATCAATTAGTTCTCCCTTCCCACTAACAGTAAGGCTACTATGATACAAGTAACATTTCCTGAAAGGCAAGTTGGTATTGCAGTTCGCAAGGTCCTCCCTGAGCTTGGCAAGACCATTGCTGACTCCATGCCTCCAGCTGTGTGCACAGCAGCTCGGCACTGTGGTGGGTTACCCAGCAGGCCAAACGCTTTCAGTTCAGTCCCCAAAAGGTTTCTCAGTCCTCTGCAACCAAGACATAAGGAGTCTTCAGCAACAGTGTTGTCTTATCCAGTTCTGCTGGGCAACCAAGTGCAATGGCCGCAACTATGTAGGCTTAGGCGCCTCTAGGTAACAGCTTCCTAGAGATGTGTCCTGATTTGGATACCAGGATTTTCATTTTATTTCCCATGACTTCTGGGATTGCCATCATCCATACACCCATGGTATCTTTGTTCAAAACTTTTTGAAAATTATGTATTTTGTTTTCTTCAGGGGCATCAGTATGTACCTCCATGGTATATTATTGGACAGTTGACCGTGTATACTCACACTTTAATCCCTTTAGATTAACAACAGGTTTATTTTTCAGTGAATCTCGAAGAGTGGATGAGCTCCTTTCTGTGAAATCATGTGTTATAGGTTGTGTGTTACAGGTTATGTGGAGTGGAGAGGTTTCTGCTTTGGGTGGTTCTCTGAGACTGGGGTAGGTTCCTCCACGCCTGTGTTTGTTTAATCTCTCTTTTGCCAGTATGCCCACGGTGTGATATAATACCACACCACACACTAGCACACCTTAACAGCGTTGAAATGAGCTTTCCCAACACTCATAGAAGACATGGGAATGTGTAGGAAAATCCCTTGACAAGCACACATCTGCTGTGACTTCCAAATGCCGGGCCATGTGCATCAGATTGCAGCCTCAGTCTCACTCAAAATGCGAGCAGTGTGCTTGCTAAAAGCAAACACAGTTGTGTCTAATCACACAAACTTCTCTCAAACAAGACAAAATGTCACTGTTGGAGTGCTAATGCTTCAGATTAACCCAGTTACATACAGGCTCTTAGAAATTAAGGAAGAAAGAAAGTCACCAAACTCAGACATGGCATCAAGAAAGCCATTTGAAGCTACAGACAGTCTTTCTGCAGTCTGCTGGCAAAGCGGAACTCGACTGTGCTTCTGGGTGCTGATAATGTGCAAGGGTGTTTATCTTCATTACTTGCTAGCAGTGTGGTATATCATTATATAAACTTGATTTTACCTGTAATTAAATGTTTAAAATGCAGTTGCTGTGCTTTGCTCTTGTGACAAGGTGGGAGATTAAGTGACTTTTGTTGCCCAATGGAATTATCTACACTCAAATTCTTTACCCAAATTAATTTCTTTTGGTGAAATAGACTTTAAATAGTATAACCCTGTTCGTTTTACGGAAATTAATATTTCCCATGAATGGATATTTTAACTAAAATGTGGCAAGTTTATTAATAGCTCTGGGCAAAGGGGACAGCCTGAAAAGCGTCTCCTGTTTTCTTGATGGCTACCTTTCCTCCTGACAGTTTCTTGGGGCATCTTACAACATACATCTACACAGCTGCGCCCCTTCCTCTGGGAAAGGCTTATGCCTTTAAACTGTTTAGAAAATATCTGATAGCTTCTCAGCTAAGTTGTCTGCACTCTATAATCTAGGGCTGGAGTTTAAATTCTGTGGGAGGCAGAGGCAGGTGGAGCTCTGTGAGTTTGAGGCCAGGCTTGTCTACAAAACAAGTTCCAGAACAGTCAGGGCTACACAGAGAAACCCTGTCTTGAAAAGCAATAAACAATAACCAAAAAAAGCAAACAAAAAAATTCTGCCCTGTAACATATGAGTCAGGTGCTTATAGTCATGCATGTTTTAAGACACTTTCGGATTTTCTTTGAGGTGTAAGAATATGATTTCAATATTCTTAGTTGACCTTCCATTTCTGCTATATATAGTTCTTAGCATTTCCCTATGTAAACAGCTGTCAAATGCCCCACCCCCACTTTTTAAATCTCTGTGATGTGCCTTATTTCTTTGCATGTTGCAATTTAGTTTTATTGTTCCCTGTACCTGCCAGACTGGGACTGCCTCCTAAAATTTTGATTTTTTTTTAGCATCTTTGCATATAGATTGCATAGCTTGATTGTTTGAAACTTCAAGCTGGGGTCAGAAGAAATAATGAGAATGAGGCTCAGCAAGGTCTTCACAACTTCTGTTGATCCTGCAATAGAAGCACAGCCTGAATTGCCCCCGAACGTCAGCACATAGAGATGTCGAGTCTCTGTGGTTTCCTGGTGTTGGGGGAAATGGCACTGTGTGACATGCTTCTAGCCTTGTGGCTCTGCCGAGTGTCTGACTCAGAGAGCCTTGATTGTTTCAGGAAGCGATACCAATTTCCTACTCGGATTGTGTTAGAGAAGCCACACATGGGACAGAAAGTGGATCAGGATTCCTGAGTGTTCGACGTCCAAGTTCTAGCTCTGGCTCTGAGGCTAAACTTACAGTGAGCTGCTTAGGAGCCTGTACAAGCCCCTGGTGCATTCTGTAACACACTGGTGCATGTCTGTAACACAGCACTGTCCCTGCTGTTGAATAATCATCAGCAAGTCACGATAGACACCAGGGGTTATTAGCGTCTTCAAACATCAGTTAACACTATTGTCATCAGGCGTCAGTGAGATGCTTTAGGGTTCTAGGAGTGAAGAATAAACAACCCACCCACTCCCAAACCTTCAGTTCCACATTGTTCGTCATACTGGTGTTCCCAATGTTTGCTTTAACCCATAACTTTGGCCGCATTTCTTCTTTTGCTTCCCCTCCTTGCTCTTGTGCTCTGGTCCCTCTCCTCCTAGATGACACAGGCGCACTGCACCTTTTCCTTCCTCTGCTGCCCACAAGTGTGGGAAATGAGGCTGAAATGATGCTGTGTAAGGTAAGTCTAAAGGGGCAGGAGAGTGGGGAGGCGCACTGTGGAGACTGTTGGCACAGGGGAGGTGTACTAAGGGGGATGGAGACAGGGGATTGGGTCAGATTGCCTTGGGGAGCTTGTTTAGGTTTCCCTGGTCCTAAGCTAGGACAATGGTGTCTGCTGTAGGGTGGGTATTGGGTGAGTGTGCCTGTTAGGGGCCAGTTGGTGCAGTCTTTGTTTTGTGGCCCCTGGACTGGCTGCTCCAGCCTGTGAGTCTGGTGGTAGTCTCTAAACGAGCTCAGTGGCTATTCTCTGGCTCTGAGTGCCTCCCTCTCTCCCCACTCAAATGTTATATATCACATGCTATAACTTGTGGCCCTGAGTGGATCTGTTCTCAGACTGCTATTTCCAGCATGCACTATTGCAGGACATTTCCCCAGGATTCCCCACATCCCCGTTAGTAACTAAGGGGAAGGGCTTTACTACAGAAAACTGGAAATTATCTTTCTTTTTAGATTGAAACTTTTGTGAAAACATTAAAAGCACAGCTCAGAACACTTTTCCTTTGTGTTTACTCAAATAGAGTTCTCAATGCCACTCTGGGTTTCAGAGAAGTCTAATTACTTTCACATACCACAAACAGTCGATAGAGCATTGGGAAAAGTCATATCTATAAATTCATATTACTTGAGGGAGAATGTTTGGTCTTGGAAATATTAATGCAGCCTCCCACCTCATAGGTATTAGCTCTATTTGTGAAGTGGAATTTGATTTAGTTTGTGACCCACCTAAGAATGGGACGCTGGAGAGAGAGGACTGTCCCCTTGGTTGACTCTGAGTTTTTAATTTCAGAGTTGTCAGCTGAGAGAAGGGTAATGTATTCCAAAAGGGATTGGCTTGGATCTGCCCCTGCTTTGTTCATGTGGAGGCTACCAGTAGGAAATAGAAAGCAACAAGCATAGCGTAAGATATTCCTTACACAGTGTGGGCCAGTTCCAGCTAATACAGTGTGACAGGCCACTGGAACTAGGGAAGTCTATCTCTTAAACATTAAACTGTTCATTATTTTTGTTGAGTGAGGTGAGATATCCTTCTGTATATGTTTTGCTTTTATTGGTTAATGAATAAAACTGCTTTGGACTATGTCAGAGTTGAATATAGCCAGGCTGGAAGAGATATAGAGAGAGAGTAGGCAGAGCCAAAGAGATGCTAGGTAGCTGTCAAAAGAGAAAGATGCCACCGCTGGAAACTTTCCAGTAAGCCACAGCCTTGTGGCAATACACAGATTAATAGAAATGGGTTAATTTAAGATATAAGAGCTACATAAAAATACACCTAAGCAATTGGTCAAGCAGTGTTGTAATTAATATAGCTTCTGTCTGTTTATTTGGTCTTTGCACCCAGGAAATAAATGAGTGGTCTCCACCCTCAAAATGGCATGCCAACGTGGGGAAACTACATCCTTACAAAACCTGAGACAGCTTGGGAAGAAATTCTAGACACAAAAGAATAGAGTTAACCACAGCTTCTTGGAAGCAGCATTTTCTCAGGTGGGCTCTGTTTGCTAGAGGCAAACAGGCATGATTTCTTTGAGAGAAGGCTTTCTGACTCAGCATTAGCAGCAAAAACAGCACCAATTCTTTAAGAAATGGCAGCTTCCTGTATCATGCTGGCAGCACAAACTCTGGCTCTTTTGGGAGGTCCTGCACTTAAATGGGATTTGTGAGCAGTGTGTTACTGGATGTTTAATGACAACATAGACTCGCTGTGTTTTTGGAGCTGGGGCAGTGAGCATGGCTCACAGCAGTGGGGTGACCATACCTCCACCATGTTGGACCAGGCCACAGAGTTGGTCCCATCTCTGCCTTCTTAGCATTAAAAAGGTAGGGGGGGGGAGTGTGCTCCTTGTCAGAAAATGATTTCAGATACACAATAGGACAGGTTCAAACATAAAAACCTCTAAATGAGACAAAGTATGTTAAAAAATGTATGTAGGCTTGGGAGAGAGAAGAGAAAGAGATAAAAAGAATTAGGTAGTTTAAAAAATAAAACAAAGTCTTTAAAAAGGCAGTAAAAGAAATATTAAAGAGTATAAACAGTTATAGATTAAAGAAGTAAAGATAATAAAATAAATATTAAAAGTAATAGAGTCAAAAATAAGTCCTGTAAAGATGGAAAATACAGAGAGTCTGGATTTTGTATATTATTGTGTTTTCTTGAATTTTTTGACTGCAGAGAAACATTTGATTCTGGGGGCTGCTAAGCTAAACCAACATATATATGACTTCAAAAATTTGAGTCTAAGTTATGTTGCTTTGGAAAAGAGATTCTGCTTTGGTTTCCACAGACTATGAGAACCTGTGGATTCCTTGGAGGCTAATGTAGTCTGATGGAACAAGGTCCCCTGGAAGGTCTCCATGAACTCTAAAAATACTTCTCCCAACAAACAGCAAAAAGCAGTTTGGAGAAAACAACGTCCAAATTCAAAAAATGATTGTTTATAAATATTTATTTTCATTTTAAGAGGATTGATTATAAATGATTAAAGGAAATAAGGGTATATGATATAGAGATGAATACTTTGCATTTGGTATATATTTCTGTTCTTGTTTAAGGTATTAGGCTTATGTAGCGCATTTAAAAATATAATATGTTATTAAAATCATGGATTAATAGTCATTTATAATAATCAAACTTTTAGTTATGTTAGGTTATCTAGATATACTGAGATATATTTCAGTTATATAGATAATCTTCAACACTTCAAAGACCTACAGAATATGACATTTCAAATGTTTTAAGAACTTAGACTTTTCTTGACAATGAGACATGTCTGCTTCTGGCAGCTCCAACTACTTCAGAGAGATTGATGGGCATTGAAGAAACTTGTTATAGAATTTGCCTTCAATGTGATAACATTAGCCATTTGGGCAAGAAACTGCTCTTGCCTGGCCTGCTTTATGGTATTCTATGACCTGAACATGCAGAACCCACAGAAAAGTGGCTTCTGAAACTTCTGAAAGATGGGATGTTCCTTCAGGGTTTCTGCTTCATAGAAGAAACTTCCAGACATTTTGCAGGACACAGAAGAAAGCAACTGATAAACTTTGCCAGTACAAGGAAGAGCACATCTTCGAATTGACTGTTTCATGGAAAAGTCTGCCAGATGCTATGGGCTTGTGAGCTGAAGATGGATCCCCTAATGTTACAGAAGAACTTTGGGTGACTATCCAGGCAGCAAGATGTCTCTGTCAATTCTAGAACTTTGAAATTTGCTTACAATGTATTTCCTGTTTACGTAGGTAATATTATATCCTTCTGAGTTCTTTGATGGAGTTGAAGACAGATAGTTATAATTTTCCTTAGTTATGATAAAGGATAAATAAAATATAAAACTTTAGATTCACAAAGATAAGAATAGATTATAGAGTGTTTTCCTTAATTTGCCAAATGTAAAAGGACTAAATGTTATAACTATAATTCTTGCTTGATAACTGTTTTGTGTATGTAATTTTACTATGTTAAAGTTAAAACCTTCCTTTTCATTTAGATAGAAAGTGGGAGATGATGTGGGATGTCCTTCTGCATATGTATTATTGGTTAATAAATAGAGATATTTTGGCCTATAGCAGGACAGAATATAGTCAGACTGGAAGAGATATATAGAGAGAGTAGGTAGAGCCAAAAAAATGCCATGTAGCTCCCAAAGGAGAAAGACACCACTGCTAGAACATTTTTAGTAGGTTACAGCCTCTTGGCGATAAACAGATTAATAGAAATGGGTTAATTTAAGATAAAAAGAGCTAGGTAGGAATACACCTAAGCTATTGGCTGAGCAGTGTTGTAATTAATATAGTCTCTGTGTGATTATTCATGTCTTGGTGGCTGGGAAACAAACAAGCGGTCTCTGCCCTCAAAAGTTGAGGCTAGTTGCCAAGGACGACAGCTAAACTAAAGAATTCAGCAGGTGGAAAGAGATGCATTGGCTGTGAATGTTGTCCTGCATCGATGGAGTTCTCATCTTGCTGTGTGTGTGTGTGTGTGTGTGTGTGTGTGTTTAGTAATATGTGGCATGTATAAACCAAGGTATCAGAAAAAATTAGTATAATGAGTTTCAGGTCACTAAAGCTACTGTATCCTTTCTAGTAGCACAAGGAAACCATCAGCAATCTCCACTTTTCAAAGAAGCCTGACTTGTGACTTAGTCTAATAGGGGAGAAATTATGCTCCTCCCTAGAGGCATAACAAAGCATACATTCTGCTTCCTGGTGAGGGTGAAAAGTGGAGGTATCACTAGCCTTAGGAATGCTAACATTCTCCTACAGGACTTGGACAAAAGCTCTGGTCTCCAAGTCAGCCAAGGGTCAGGCAGGCTGTCCATTCTGAGCCATCACTTCAAGGCTGGACTTTGTCGCTTTCCATGCCAGTCATAACCATTGGGGACTTTTGCTGCAATCATTCAGACCATGCCACACACAGGCACAGACTCCCACCTCTGCAGCATGGTGGGCTGGAGGAGACAATACATCAGGGAAACATTACTTCCTCCAGATCCAGGCGATTCTTCCATAATTGGCAATTTCCCATCTTGCATTCCTCCTCTGAGCTTTCATTGCTGCTTAGGGTGAGGGTTACATCTCCATGCCTCCTTGTTTCCACCTGGCTGTAGAACTACATTCTGACCTGTGGAACGAGAGGCGATGTGTGAAACTTTGGAAACATGCTATTGACAGTTGGAGACTCTCCGGCTTCCCATCCTGCTACACAGGCAGTTGAAGAGGTGGCCGGAATGCCTCCTTCCCGTGGTGGAGAAATAGCATCTGGAGGCAGCCTTAGTTTCAGATGACCTCAGACAGCAGCAGCCAGGACAATCCTTGTCCATGATTGTCAAATGTATATGGGAAAATAAAGCCATGTGAGCCTTGTGTGCTGGCTAGTTTTATGTCAACACAAGCTATCGTCATCTGAAACAAGGGAACCACAGCTGAGAAAATGACCGCAGATCTGGCCTTCAGCACACAGCCTGGAGGACATTTTCTAAATTAGTGATCGATGGTGGGGGGCCCAGCCCATTATGAATGGGACATCCCTGGGCTGGTGGTTCTGGGTTCTGTAAGAAAGCAGGCTGAGAATGATGGGGAGCAATACATTAAGCAACACCTCTCCATGAATTCGGCATCAACTCCTGCCTCCAGGTTCCTGCCCCTGTTTGAGTTCCTGTCCTGACTTCCTTTAATGATGGACTATATAGTACAGAAGAGTAAGGCAAATAAACCCTATCCTCCTCAATTTGCTTTTGGTCATGGTGTTTTATTATAAAAATAGTAACAACCCTACCTAAGATAACATGATTTGTAATTTATCTGTAAAGCTATCTATTTTTCCTTTGAATTTCAATGTACATGTAACAAATTACTATGCCATATATGAATAGGTAGCATATATATAATTTAGAAAATCTATATTCTACTTAATTTTGATAGGATGCATGGAGTTCAAATGTGAAAGGTATATACAGAATCTCTAACTGGAAGGTTGTTTGGTTAAGGTAAATTGTTTTTGCAGCTTTTCATTAATGGTGGTTTTGAAATCTATTTTTATTATCTTTTCCTACTGTTACATTATGATTCAGGGTTGTGAATACAGCTCAGCAGGTAGAGTGCCTGCCCAACATTCACAGAATGTTGGTTCAATTCCCAGCACTGAGGGTCCTAGATATGGTGATGTGTGCCTGTATTCCTAGCACTCAGACCGTGGAGACAGGAGGGTCAGTAGTTCAAAGCCATCATTGGCTACATAGTGAGTTCAAGACCCACCTAGGCTAAAGGAGTCCCTGTCTTTAAAAAAGAAAATATATACATTTATAACGTTAACATAGTGGGGCATGTTTGGGTAGCACACAAAGCTGTATCTATCGACTGTAGAAACCCCAACTATTACGGCAGTGTGCCATGATGGTATTCAATAAATGCCCCTCTTCAACTCCCTCAAAACATCCCTTCTCTCAAAGCAAAGACATTTTCAGGGCTTTCGAGACTGCGCACTGCGAGGAAGAGGGAGGCAGTTGCCTGCAAACAGCACAAGTCAGAGCAAGCCGCAAGTTGAATATTCCTGATGGAATATTCAGTCTCTGCTGCAGCGTACAGAAACGAGCAAACTGAAGAATGGGTCTCAGAAGGCTCGTTTCATTTTCCTCCTTGCCATCTTCATGTTGCCTCATGGCATAGCACACTGATTTCCGCTCTCCATAACAAGGGGTAACTCTGACAATGTACCTGGATTCTCAATTGTTTGGGGGTAAGGATTTCACTTCACATAGCAGAACACATGGGTTATTATGTGTATAGAAGTGTGTAGCAAGTGGATTTATACAGCTCAGTGGCTGTTTTCCTTGTTGATATTCTTGGAGCACTTGGCTTAGCACCACTCCCTGCTTTGGGGAGCTCCTTGCTGTCAAAATAATGTAAATGCTAGGGAAGGAAAATATGCCTCCATCTGTTAAGTCCGTCCTATTCCTCCATGGCTATCTCTAACTAGGTTTTATGAGGTTTATATAAAGAGAAGGTGGGCCTCTGAGGCAGAGGTACTGCTGCCATGGAATTGGAGAAACATGGAGGTTAGCTAGAAGGCTGGGAAATGTCCATTCAGACTTTCAGAGCTGGCAAAATATATTCACCAT
This sequence comes from Myodes glareolus, assembly GCF_982192425.1. Taxonomy (NCBI): domain Eukaryota; kingdom Metazoa; phylum Chordata; class Mammalia; order Rodentia; family Cricetidae; genus Myodes; species Myodes glareolus. Next base: position 52,151,777 of record NC_142030.1, read on the forward strand.
TTCAAGTGCCAAAAAGGTTGCAATTTGAGTGTGGGGTGCAGTGGTCTCCTTTCATTCTTAAGGATACATCCAGCTTTCACAAACCTCAGAAAATCTGAGGGGATTTGCTTTAGGTCCCGAGGGCCGTCCCCATTTGTTGACTGATGTTTCTGTCCCACCAGGTCCCATAGCCGTTTAGTTCCAAATAAACACACAGAGGTCTACATTAATTATAAACCAATTGGCCTATTAGCTCAGACTTCTTTTTAACTCTTATAACTTATATTAGCTCATAATTCTTGTCTGTGTTAGTCATGTGTCTTGGTACCTTTTTTTGGCGAGGCAGTCAAATCATGCTTGCTCTGTATCTGGCTTTCTCTTTGTCTAAGTGATGCCTGCACACTGAATCTTTCCTCTTCCCAGGATTCTCCTGTTCTCCTTACCCTGCCTCTACTTCCTGCCTGGTCATCCCGCTGCCTATACTTCCTGCCTGGCTACTCGCCAATCAGCGTTTAGTTAAAATACAATTGACAGGTTAGAGACCATTGTCCACAGCACACATTCTAATGCTGACCCCTTCTCTTGGGCTTGAACGGAGTTTAGGTCAACTTCTATAAGAAGCAATACTATTTCTCGGATTCTGTCCATCAGTTCAAGCTGAATCCTATCATGCTAGCCATTTTGAACTGCCTCCTATGGATGTCTTCTACAAGCTCCCTGTGAGTTCATCAGAAGCATCTTCTCAGGAGTTTCAGTGAGCTTGCCCATCTGCGTGTGTGTGTGTGCTGTCAACTCAGCCATGTCCCCTTCAACCCGCTCTTACCTTAACAGCAGGTCCTTTGCACTATTCAGTTTTGGTGGTATAGTGCCACATAGTAAGTACTTGGTAAATATGTGCTGAATTAATGTCTTTTCCTACAGAGACTTATTTTATTTATGGAGTAAGAGTTTTAAGCATGCACATAGAAGTTTGTAAAATAAATATTTGCTGATTGGGTTTCCAGTGCTTAAGTCATGTTCTGTTGCAAGGCAGGAACCTCTGGAAAGGCTCATTAATGGTCTGGGATATTATTTACAGCTTTGAAGCAGTTTTCTGAAAGTACATATATATTATTCCCTGTTTCCTTCTAAGTGCACGGACTCAGTGGAAAATAAACAATAAATCAATAAGAGGCTCGGAATTACTGGAAGAAGCAGCACGCTGTCTGTTTTTCCCTGAAGATGAGGTGTAGACATAATGAGCCGGGGGAGTGGGTAATGGTTTTTTGTTGGGAAAGCCAGAGACAGAACTGGTAGCCCAAGTCTGCATTCACCTTCGCATTCACAAAGCAGAACTCTGCATCTGTGATTGGACTGAGCCAGATCCCTCCTGTCCATCTGTAATGAAGGCTTTCATTAGATGAGTCCAGAACAGCTCCTCATCTTTTGCAGACCTGAGCAAGGAACATTTGATTAATAATCATTTCAACCTTTCAGCAGATTTAGTTTCGCTTTTACAGTAAATTATTTTTTTATTGCAGCACTGGGGATCTGACTGATTCCAGCTGCACTCATTGTTTCATTAGAAGACATAACTTTTTGGCATGCATGTGTGATATAAATGCATACATACATATATGTTTATGTGTGCAAGTGTGTGTGTGTGTGTGTGTGTGTGTGTGTGTGTGTTCAAAGTTGATGTTCCATGTCTGGATCACTTTACACTCAGTTTATCTCCCTGAACCTAGAAGTCACCAGTTCTGGCTATTCTGGTTAGCCAGCTTGACATAGGGATCTCCTCTCCCTGTCTCATGAGTACTGGTATTCCAGGCCGCCATCACACTTGCCTGGCTTTTTACATGGACCCCGAGAGTTAGAACTTCAATCTATATCCTCATACAGCAGTGCTTTATCCAGAGAGCTATCTCCCAATCTTATTTCATTATAGTTTTGCAATTTATTATTTCTTTTGGGGAACAAAAGATTGCTGTCCACAGTCTTACAGAGCCATAGCTTCCTGGTGGCTTCATTTCACCTCGGTCCATGAATCCAGAAACTCAACTTTAAAAATTTACCCCGAGTGGAGGGTGACAGAGGCCACCGACTTACACTTAGTTATCTCCTAATAGGATGGGACAGTCTAAAGGAGAATGCTACTGAATCACAAGAGAAGTGAAGACTCAAGCCTAGGCTATTGCAGGATCCTCAGAGGAGAACCAATCAAGCCTAGAGGTAACTTGAGAGCCTTCCAGGAGGAGACAGTCTAATAAGCTTCCTAGGCAGAATTTATCCAGGAGAAAGGATGGAATCAGTAAGACATAACTGCTGAATTTTGGTGCTCACCTATCCCCCACTCCATCCAGTGAAATAGACCTGCCAAGGCACACTGATGCTACCAAGTTGGCACTCATTGCAGGGAGAAGTCATAGTGGCAAATTAAAATATAGTAAGAACCATGGTATTTTGGTGATAGTGTGGGAGAAACGGGTAGCATCATAAGCTATTAATAGAAGTTAATGTGATTACAGCCTCTTTGGGGGCAGTATGTGAAATAAAAATGCATGCATTCTTTGCCCTTTCAATTTCACTTCAAGAAATTTATCCTAGATATAAATCCTCGTGTGTGAACAAAGACACGAATAAACGTTCCCCATAACGTTATTATTTATATTAGCAAAGGTTTAGAGGAATTGTAAATGCCCATCAAAAGCCAGTAGTTAAATGATAGATGCTGCAGCTGTGTGATATGGGACTGAGAGTCCCATAGGAATCATAATGTAAGTGTAGGTGAGATGTGGAAGCATAGTCTCCTGGGGATGATTGAGGGGAAAGTCGAGGTGGCAGGATGATGTGTGGAATGTGCCTCCTCCTACTGTGCGAACAGAAAGGAGCGCATGGGCACACACATTTCTGAAGTGAAGGAAGCACTTAGAGCTTGAGCCCTGAGCCTTGTTGACCTGGAGCAGATGCAAACCAGTCATGACATCTGTTTCCGTGTGTCACCTGAGCTTGCATGTTCTATGTGATACATAGATTGCACTAAAACAGAGTTGTGCATTGCTAAAGGCCACGGTGCACTCTGAGAAGTCTACAGATCCCATCGTGTGAACTCACAGAGTCTGATGACACATACAGATGTTAGCATGTACAGATGCTGATATGTATAGATGTGGCCACAATATCACCGTTATGGAATATTATAGATTTCAATCACACTTGCAGTTCATCTTTGATCAAACCTCACTGGGCAGCAGGTGACTGCCATTTCTGAATGATTTCAAAATTAAAAGCATGTAAAGGGGTTTGGCGCATAAACCCTTGATGCTGAGCTCCTTTAAATAGACACTATCAATCCAAAAAAACAGTCCCCATGAGGAGAATGTCTTCCTCTTGCCATGTTGCATGTCCTTGACTCCCATATGAGCCAGCATTCTACCCATGACTATTCCTGAACACAACCAAACTCTGTATCTTCAAGTAAATTTGAAAGCCCTTTTTGCAACACATTCATAAGTCACATCTCAGATAGGTTACCTTTGATAACCCACATACAGAGTCCTGTGTCCCACCAACTACTAGTTAGTTCCTGATTACTCAGCCCTGAAACAATCACACAGAAACTATATTATTTAAAACACTACTTGGCCCATTAGCTCTAGCTTCTTATTGGTTAACTCTTAAATCTTAATTTAACCCATTTCTATTAATCTGTGTATCACTACACGGCTGGGCTGTGGCTTACCAGGTAAAGTTCCATCCGGCTCCAGTGGGGGCTACATGGCTTCTCTTTAACTCTGCTGCCTTTCTCTCAGCATTCAGTTTAGTTTTTCCCACCTAGCTCTGTTCCCCTATAGCTCTTTTATAGACTCACAGCAGTTCCTTTATTAACCAATGATATTCACAGCATACAGAGGGGGATCCCACATCAAGTGTTGATTCAGACCTAGTTGATTTGGGATGAGTTGGGAAGCCCTAAGTTCAGAGGATTCCAATGCAGATGATTTGAATATTGTGTCTCATCTCCATCCTTTCCCCACCCTCCTCCCCCATCCTCTGCTCTTTCCCCCTCCCCTCTTCTTTTCCTTTTTGAGAATTCGAGATCATTGTGCCTTCAGAATGTGCCACTGGAGTTTGAAGTCATTTACTATGGGCCTCACTTGATATACTTTAAAGAAAGTAGTAAATTGTAAGCAATTCGATCCATTCTGTGTCATTTGTCCTTAGCAACCATAGAAGGAATAGAAATGTGATCAAGTTCTGCTTCCTGAAGACCTAAAAGAATTTGCCCCTTTGTGATGTCCAATTTGTGATAAGACCCAGGTTATTTTACACATCCTTGTTCCTGCCCAGTCTTTCTTTGTGAAGAGAGACTGAGATTCCAGTTATGGATGCCGACCTTTGTTTTTTGTTTGTTTTGTTTTCTGAGACAGGGTTTCTCTGTGTAACAGCTCTGGCTGTCCTGAATTCACTCAGTAGAGTGACTGGCCTTGAACTCACAGAGATTCACCTGTCTCTGCCTCCTAAATGCTGGGATTAAAGGCACTTGCCACCAGGCCTGATGACCTTTGGTTTTCTTCCCACCTAAGTCCTTTGAAATGGAAATGGGAAGGAAAAGGAGGGAGAAGTGTGGAATGGGGAAAGGAGGCTGTCTGAAGAGCAGGGGCTTTGGAGACTTGACTTCTTACAGATTTTTCTCCTGACAAATTGGGTAACATTGGCGCTGAGATAGTGTCCCTGTGTCATATCTGTGAAATAAGACAGTCCAGCCTACCACGGTCAGAGAAGAGGAGAAAGAATATATGCATGCAGCCTAGGACAGTGCCTGGCATTTAGCAGAAGCCCAATACATGGTGAGCACCTACATTAGTACTGGAGCAGAGAATAGAGTTTGAGGTGGTAATTGCAGCTCACTGAACCCTAGGAGATCGGATAAAGTTGTATCTGCAGGCCACTTGTTCAGAGCCAAGGTTCTCAGTCACTGACCATTTTCTAGAATCTGGCTGAAGAAGAACTGAGCAGTCTCCAGTATCCCAAGTGTGTGTTCCTGTCAGAAGTGTCTCACAATTCCTCCCTTTTTGTAACACTCTGACTTTGTTCTAGTGTCCCGGTCTTGGTTGTGCGCTGTAAGCCGGCACTTTTCAGAGTGTGTTTTGTGACTCAGCATTCCGTGGAGTCTTTCTCCCTCAGTAGGAAGAAAACTATGCTTGTTTAAAATGCTCTGAGCACGTGGTTCCGTGACAAGTATGTGTCTGGCTTCTGTTGGGTCCTGCTGTTGGAAAACAAACAAACAAAAAACCCAATGATGATGCTAGGTATTTCACTTACAGAATCCAAGTCAGCAAGGACAGTGGTTGGCATGTTAGCCTGTTTGAGATTCCTGGAAGTCCTCAAAGAACCTGAACAGAGACAGAATGAAGTCCCAGTAAGACAACTGTGACAGTTTCATGTTAGTTCCCCAAAGAACCTACTTCCAAGAAATCTCACAGATAGTGACAGGTTCTGGGTAACTCATTCTATTCTGCTCCATAAAAATTGTTGAAAGAAGAAGAAAAAGTTGCTACAGAGCTTGCCTTACAAAGAAGCTGGAGTGCTGACTTCACAACGACACATATATTTGTGTACCAAGCTTGTTTTAATTTCTATGTGTGTTCACAGTATAGCGACGGACGTTTCAAGCTTCCATTTAAATATTTTGCTGGAAAGTGTGGGATAAGCTTTAGATCTCGATGAAAAGCAATACCCTCCGAGTCTATAAATAAATAATTAAAGTTGTTTATGAACAACGCCTGAGAGACCACCACTGTGGCCGGGTAATGGAAAGAGGCTCAATAGAACTCCAACAAAATACTGGCTCTGAAAATTGCTTTCTGAAGATCAGAAGTAGATTTATTTGAGTCTACATATTTCTGATTATGCAGGAATATGCTGCTGTGAAGTTTCAGGAGCATTCAATCTTGGGATAGTCTTTCCTAGCGCCTAGGAAGAAATTCGCTTCAGAATGAGTTGCAAAGCTTGCAGCTCCCGCCTGCTTTGGCGCTTATGAGCTTCTGCCGTTTATTGTCAGCTCATTTACCGACAAAGAAAGATCTAATCCCCTTTTTGATATTGTGGCTCACCTAGTAATAAATGTTCTTTGTTACTTTCTAATCTTGTAAAGTTAAAGGGAAAGGGTCTGACAACAACAGTTTTGATGCCTGAAGTGAAACAAAATGAAGGCGACGGCTGCAAATGCACAAAGAGTAAATCCAAGATGATTTGTTTGAGTTAGGTTTATGATCTCATGTAGTTTTGTGCACCGAGACCAGAAACCAGGAATAATCAAAAAGCCTCTTGCCTAAAAACAAACATATTCCTCGGGAACATTTTGGCCTCACTAGATATTACATTGTTAAGAATCTTCATTCAATAGTAGCAATAATACAAAAGGCAATGAACTGGACAAAGATTGTACGTCATGAGCTAGCATTATCCAGAAATGGAATGGTACTATTTTTAAAGGGCCTATTACGTTTTTAAGTATGTGTGTGTGTGTGTGTGTGTTTATGTATATGTTTGTTTATGTACTCATGTGTACAGGCAGGGGGGTTATGTGCGTGTGGTCATAGAGCCGTGAGCATCGGAGCCACCTCACCTTGTTGCTGCCATCTGTGTTCCCGGTCTCTACAGGAACGGCCTGAGCGCGTTTTCACAGGCTCATCTCGCCAGCCCTGGACTGGTACTTCTTAGATTAAAGCTGCACAAGCCAATGACGGCCTCTGTAATAGCTTCTGTGGTTTTCATGTTAGACAAACATGTAAAATTAGAAGAGATAATAGGTTCTGAAAAGTATTTTTGATTCTAGGCAAAATGTTTAAATTGCTTAGTTCTCTAGTTAACAGAAGATGAAAGTGCACTTGGCATGCCAGAGGCCACAGTGATCTAAGGGTATCTAAACAGCAACCAACTTTACCTATTGATGATGTGGGGAAGTTTCTTCCTTCCATAATGCCAGAATTACCAGCTTCCTAGTTCATGGGTGTGTGTGTGAGTGCATGTGCTTTATACACAATTAGAGAGTTTTCCTTATTGCAAGGATATAATGACTTATAGTATGTGGAGATCTACAGTATATATATATATATATATATTTATGCAGTATAAATATATATTATATATATATATTTATATATATATGCATATATAAAATTTTGTGTATATATATGTGTGACTGTACCACATGTGTGCGGGATCATGTAGAGTCCAGAAGAGGGTATTAGATCCCTTTGAATCTGGGTTATGGTAGTTTGTTAGCCAGCATGTGGATACTGAAAACTGAACCTGGGTCCTATGCAAAAGTCATTAGTGATCTTAACCACAGAGCCATCTCTCCCATCCCCATCCAAAGTATTTAATCTGCAATCAGAGGGGGGGGAAATCTAATTTAGAACACTTGTATATTTCATAATTTTGTGGTACCAAGGTCCCGCTATGACCAATTTCAGGTCATTAATACATGTCAAGTGGCTTCTTAGATTCTGAAGATTTTAATAAATTCTTCTCGTGGGCAGCTGTGAGCTTTCTTCAGCTATCTTCTGGAGAAGTTTCTTCGGCCTCTAATCATTTTTTGAGTCTGTTTTCTGGAAGGAGCTGGAGAGTTCTTATAGCTAGAATGTTCTTGAAGACGCTGGAAAAAGTGTTTGGTAAATAGCAGCTTCTGTGACCTTGAAGTGCCCTTCAAATTCCAGACTTTGTTGTTCTTGCTCAAGAAGATGTGCTTATGAGGCAATGCGTCTTATTGTATGTGATGAACTGTCTTAGGGTGAAGTTAATATTACTTATTGTTATTGTTAATGTTTCCTAGAATTCTTACAAGATTTCATGGGTCTATCTGGAGGGAATTTGTGCACAGTATTAAGAAGGGGAGTTTTAGAGGACAATTACTTCTGACACCCGAGAGGATTGAGAGGATCTTACGTGGGGATAGCCTTGTTCTTTGATCATGAAGCCTTTGTCTGATGAAATCTTTACATAACAAAAGCTTCGCACTGAGGCTAAAGCCTCTAACACAGGAAACCGGTTCCTTCAGGACAAGGGTTGGCAAATCCAACCCACCAAATGAGGACCACCCATTTATCTCACCAGCTAAGGGTTTCTTCATTTTCAAAGGGTTAAAAGAATGAAAAGAATCATATATGAGACAAGATGATACCAAACTCAAGTTTAGTGACTATGAGGACACAGGCTGGCCCTGTCAATCATATTGCCAGCATCTTTATCTTGCCATCTGGGGTGTTTGCCTGCAGACCTCAGGACTAACAACAGAGATTGAGACCCACAGAGTTTGAAATGCTGATCGTTCAGCCATTTACAGAAAATGTTTGCCAGCCCCTAGTCTAGCAAGCCTGTCTCCAAGAAAGTGCGGCCAGTGGTAGTAAGTACGATTGTGAAGTATCACTGAAGCTGAGAAACAAAAATGCCAGATCCATCCTTGATGGGATCGAAAGGGGTTGAAATAAAAATGTAGGGGAAGCATGGCCTGGGGAGATGCCCGCTTGATGAAGAGCTTGCTATGTAAGCCCGGAGGAGCCCTGAGTGTGGAATTCTCGCATCTACATCCTACCCTAGTGCTGGGGAGAAGGGACAGCAGGGTCCAAGGAGCATGCCACCCACAGAGTCTAGTCAGTCAACCAGTGAGCTAGCTTAGTGACAAACCCTGGTGCAAAAGTTAAGGTGGACAGAGGAGGAGGAGGAAGATACTCAGTAGAGACCTCCAGCCTCCATGAACATGGACATGTACGTATGCCTCATACACAAGTGGACACATACGAACTCAGTAAAATGTATAGAGACATGTGACAATTTTCAAAATATAAAAAGTATTACACTGAACAAGACATTTCTTGTCTCAAATCACCTTCTTCCATTTCCTTTTAAATTTGCTACAGAGGGATCTTCTTGGGTTTCCTGGTGTCCTGGTCAGACATAGACCCTTGAATCCCAACGCTAGGCAAGGACCACTGTAACATGACGGGGCCTGTTTGTTGGGGGTTTTTCTGTCCTGCATTGCCCCCCAGATGTTTAGTCCCAGAGAAAATCACACACAGAACTCAGTAAGTTATAAAGCTGATTGGCCCATTAGGTCAGGCTTCTTACTGGCTAACTCTCACATCTTGATTAACCCATTTTTCTGATCTATGTTAGCCATGTGGCTCAGTTCCTTTTTCAGTGGGGCAGCTCACATCCTGCTGCTTCGGTGGTCTGGGTAGGAGTGGGGGAATCAGCTTCCTCCTCCCTAGAATTCCTCCTACTCTCCTTACATCATTTCCACTTCCTGTCTGGTTTTCCCACCTACACCTCCTGCCTGGCCAATCAGCGTTTATTTAAAACACGATTGACAGAATACAGACAATTCTCCCGCACCAGACCACACTGCTACTTAACCACACTGTAAACCAGTACCACTGGTGTTACGGGGCAGCATATGGACTTGGCCACTTACTTGATGTTGGTCATGGACACATTTCCCTTATCTCTTCATCTTGCTTCCTTCCTCATTCAAAGCTAGGGCAGGTCTGAGGATCAGGTGAGAAGTCTAATGTGTCAGCACAGGATCCTACAGAGCAGTATATTAAATGCCACCTTTTGTTTGTTGATGGTGAATTGGTTCACATTAGGATCTTTTATACATGTGTGGATTTATCTTTCTAGTTAGGTTTCACTTTTTCAGTCGGGGTTAGCTGCATGGTTGATGTGTCTGAGGTTCTGAGTTCAATCCCTAACACAGAAAAACAGAGGGCGATACTTTTGAAATGATTTTGTTTTTGTAGACATAAACAAATACTTGACAGTGTCTTGATATAGAATGTAAACTTTCCACATCTCCCATATTTCACCTTAGGGGTGTCATCTCGAAATATAACCTGTACTATTTTTAAATTTGTGTCTGAAAAGAAGGCCCCATGCTCTCTTTTGTGTCTTCTCAGGAGAGGCTGCATTCTGCTGGGGGAGGTAACCATTTGTCAATTACATCCGCTCGTGCCGTGTAGAATTCTGTTCTATTAAAATATGTCTGCTAATATCATCCTTACCTTTAGGAAAGAGAGAGTCTCCCAGCCCCTCAGCCGTCCCATTGTCTGCCTTAAAGTCAGGGAATTCCAACAACCAGGGAACAGACGTGGCTTTCATCAAGTGAATTTCCATCATGGCTGCATGTTACAAAACTAGAGTGTTATTAAAATACCCCAGTGTCCAGCCTAAAATACTCCAGCGTCCAGCCTAAAATACCCCAGCGTCCAGCCTAAAATACCCAGTGTCCATCTTAAATACCCCAGTTTCCAGATTCATATACCTCAGTATCCACCTACAATATCCCAGCGTCCAGCCTAAAATACCCCAGTGTCCATCCTAAAATACCCCAGCGTCCAGCCTAAAATACCCCAGTGTTCAGCTTAAAATACCCCAGTGTTCACCGACAGTATCCCATCAACCACCCTGAAATACCCTAGCATCAAGCCTAAAGTAGTCCAGTGTCTACCTTAAATACCCCAGGTTCCAGATTCAAATACCCCAATGTCCACCTAAAATACCCTATCGTGCAGCTCATTCCCATTTGAGGTTGGGAGCTCATTTGAAGTCCCAGCTACAGGCTTGATGTTCAACAAGCAGCCAGTTTGCAACCAAGGTTGAGAATCCCTGCCGAAAAGCTTTAGGTTTTCAAACAGACTTGTTTTTAAACATACTAAGCAGAGATCCCGCTGTCCCGTTATACGGTGTTTGCTCTTCTTAAGCATACTTAAGTGCAGCATCCATTGTCAGCTGCTTATATTGCAGTCTCTTCTCCAGGGAAATTTACTGATGCAATCTTGTTTCATTAGCTTAATAAAGAGGGATCTCTCAGCCGGTAAAAGATGATGATAAGAAATGAATCTTGGAGTCTTCCGAGAGAAGAAGCCCACTGGAAATCCCACTGAGAGATTCCACTCAGAACTGGCTTCACAGCTAAGCTTTAGGAGTCCAGTTGGCTTTACCTGTCGATGATGACTTTAACGAGGACTGGGCTGTACAGCAGTGTTGCTGTGTGTTTACTGATAGTGTTCTACCTGTTCATGCTGGTAAACTGTTCTCTCATTAATGCACTGCTCCTTGCATTTAGCTCATTATAGATATTTTCTTAATTTAATCTTTTGCGTAAGTAGGAATTGCTATAGTTCCAGTGAGTTGGAAGCAATTGGAGGAAGAAGGTTAATTAATTTTGTTATCTGTAGAATGAAAATAATATTACCCACCTGCTAGGGTTGTTAAGAACAGTACAAGAGTCAGGCAGGCAGTGATGCATGCCTTTAATTCTGGCACTCAGAAAGCAGAAGCAGGCAGATTTCTGTGGGTTCAAGGCAAGCCTGATCTAAAAAGAGAGTTCCAGGACAGCCAGAACTACATACAAAAAAAAATCCTATCTCAAAGGAATGAAAGACAGAGAGAGAAAGAGAGAGAGAAGAAGAAGGAGGAGGAGGAGGAGGAGAAGGAGGAGGAGGAAGGAAGTAAGGAAGGAAGTGAGAGAGAGAGAGAGAGAGAGAGAGAGAGAGAGAGAGAGAAAAGAAAGGAAGGAAGAAAGAGTGGGACAGCCAAGTGCCTGGTACTTTGTAGGTAAGCACTGTGATGACAGTGAAATGTCACCTGGAGGAAGGACACTACAATCAGGCATTCTGGGTTCATTTCTCAACTACTCTGAATGTTTGGCAAACTACTTGCTCTCTTTAAATGTCCATTTCCTCACCTGGGAATTTGCAGCCTTCTTTGTCCAGGGTGGGGACAATCACGTGTATTTAATAATCACCTATTTAATAGACTTACCACTACTACTGACATAAAGCAAGCTCTTGGGGGACTCTCTTAGAAAGGTGGCCTCTTAGTCCTCAGTGCAGACAGAGAAACAGAAGCTGCACTTTAGAAAGATCCCAGTCTTAAGTGTGGGCAGATCTTCTACTGAGTAAATGGCAAACATGAAGTAAAACTTGACCCACATCCCTATCACACACTGGTGTAGGAGGTCCTTCTGTATTTGTGTTGCTTTCATTGGTTGAATAAAAAAAAACTGCCTTGGCCTTTTGATAGGGCAGACCTTACATAGACAGGGAGACAGAACTGAATTCTTGGAGGAAGAAGGCAGTGTGGCAGACGCCATGAATCTCCGACCTGAGACGGATGTAGGTTAGAATCTTGCCGGTAAGCCACAGTCATGTGGTGATACACAGATTTAATAGAAATGGCTTAATCAAGATGTGAGAGTTAGTCAATAAGAGGCTAGAGCTAATGGGTCAGGCAGTAATTTAATTAACACAATTTCTGTGTGGTTATTTCGGCAGTAAGGTAGCCGGGAAGTGGGATGTAGCCCGCTCTTCCTACTACAACACACCCTGGACATTCCTCCCTCATCAGTCATAGCCCTCCATGTCACATGTGTCCTATTTGCGCTGTCTCATGGAACTGACACACGTTATGAAAGATGAACTTACTGCAGGAAACTAGTGACTGGCCTTCATATAAAAAAGAAAGTATGTTACCAAAATAAAACTCATATTCAAGAGTTCTGTAGTCACTAATACAGAATTATTTTACACTATTCTACATTACCATGGTAATGTTATTTAGTAACACACATAAATGTACAGTCAGCTTTGTTTTTCAAGAGGTAGGAGAAGAATGAACACCAGACAGACAAGCCAGGATGAAAATGGAAGTTAAAACAAGTAGGCGGCTAAAATTGTTACTGTCATTAAAACCCAAAGTCCTGATGCAATCCCTGTTAGAATAATGTGGGCATTATGATTTTGAATAAACTGGAGATGATCGACACATTTTTATTGAAAAAAGATCTTTTATGGATTTTACTGAACTCTAAAATTCAATTCTTGATTTTTTTCTTTTTACTTAAGCAGTTCTCAAAAGCTATGTGTATGTGTGTCACGGTATGTGTGTGTGTTATGTTTGTACATGTATGTGGAGGTTCACATGTGTATGGAGGTACATGTGCTTGTATGTGAAGGCCAGAGGGTGGCACCTGGTGTCAGCCTTATTTTCTTAACTTGGGGTCCTGCACTGTATGAGACACCAGTTCAGAGAGGCTGGCCTGCTGGCCATCAAGTTCCCTTGCTATCCCAACCCGGGGTTTACAGACATGTACAGCCATTACTGACTATTAACTTGGGTGCTGTGGGAACAATCTCAGGTTCTTATGCATGTAGAGCAAGCATTCTTAACCTTTGAATGATCTCTTCTGGCCCAAGCAATTTCTTTTTAACAAAAGCTTATCATGCTTAGAGGCTAATGTGCCATTAAGATAACTACAGAAACCATTACACAGTACTTTATAAGAAGGGAATAAAAACATCTTTAAAAAGCAAGCAAAACACAAGTCACAAATATTTATATGCCTTTGCATTTATATACTCTTCCAATGGCTTTCCTATGAAATTTTAAATTTGAGAAATGGAATAAGCCTCAAGATAGCATATGGCCCAGCTTCTGCTTCCTGAGGAAGAAAAAAAGTTTTCCTATCTCTGATGGAGAGATGTGGTCTAGCTAGAGCTGAAATAAAAGCCCATCCTAGTACTCCTGAATTTTATCTGAAGCATGATATCTCCTGTTGCAGGAGGCTGCTAGACATTTTCTGAGTCATTACTCAAATGACTCATGCTCCATTTAGTGTGATGGGTTACAAGGAGAAGGGGCCAGATCCGGACAACGGGGTAAGTGACGAGCCAGAAGTTTTTGCATTTCCTTACCTGGGCTGTTCATTTGCCAGACACCCTCAGATGTCAGTGTTCCTCTGAAGTGTCAGGCTGACGCTGGGGTGCATCTTCCTTTTTAAAGAAAAAAACACCAAAATCTTCTTTCTCGCTGAGTACGAAAAAATTCTTGGATCCTACATTTCAGATTTAGCCTTAACTGTGGTACTGTCTTAGTTGATGTGGCAAGTTCTGTCAGTCTTGTGTCTGTACACGCAAGTGTGTGCGTGTGTATGTACACAGTTACGCCTATCCATGTACATAAAAGTGTGTGTGTGTGTGAATGCATCTATGTCTATCCAGTTATAAATGTGTGTACAGTGTGCTTATATGTGTGAATATATGCATATGTGTACATACACAGTTAGTTTTGTTTTACCCTAAAGATAAGCACGGACTTCAACAGTTTCCAAAAAACATCAGTTCTTCCCGTGGGTGTTAACTTTGCCAGGAAGTTTTCATAACAAATATGCTTACCCCTTTGCTGTAAGGAACAAGTAAAAAGATAACTGCAGATTTATAGAAGGCAAACTAGGAAGCCATGTGTTTTAGAAACTGTTCCATTGTTGTGATGAAACACCACAACCAAGGCAACATAGAAAAGACAGGTTTTAATTTGGGCACCTGCTGTTCCAGAATGAGTGACCACCATGGCTGGGGTGTTGGCAGGCAGGCATGGCAATGAAGCAGTAGCTGGGTGCTTATGTCTGATCGATAGGTATAAGAAAGGAGGGACTGCTAACTGGGAATGGCTGGGGCCCAGTGACACACCTTGTCCACATCCAATCCTTTCCAAACAGGTCACCAGCAGTGAACCAGACATTCAGATATATGTGTCTATGGGAGTCCTTCTCATTCAAAACAGCACACTATGTCAGTGTATCTTGAAATAATATTAAAGTTTATACCATAAGATTTCTTTCTTTCTTTTGAGTATTTTATTAATTTACCCATAATTAGTTTCATGTCAAAAGAGATATTATTGAGGGAAAACAAGCCTAAGATACCTTTCCTAGGAATTAGCTCTTCCAAGAGGTGAAATGAAGTTTAGAAGTGTGTCTTTATTAGTGCAGACACATACACAATTTTCTTGTAACTCCCTTCAGTTGTCACAGAGTATAACAAATTAAATATTTCATTCTTTTTGAATATTGGCACACAGATCCATAAGACCCATTTCCTTTGGTATCAGCTGCTTTATTTTATATTAACCTTTGAACTTGATTTTTCTTATTCTTAATGCACATCTCTTAAAGAATGCATTCCAGTTAGACAGGGTGGAACTCACCAACAATTGCAACACTTGGGAAACTGAAGTAGAAGATCCCAGAGTTCCAGGACAGCCTGTTATGGAAACCAAAACTCTGCCTCAAACAAACATGTTTTCCTCATATGAGATAAAGAAAATTGTTTGTTCTCTAGTAAATAAAAATACCCAGATAGGGGCTGCCAAGATGGGTCAGTGGGAAAGAGATTTCGTTGCCCCAGGATGAGGACAAAGTTTGAAACCACAGCACCCACATAAAATGCCATGGTGCACATATATTTGTCACCCCAGATAAGCAAATTGCTAAGGCTTGCTGGCTGCCTGCCAGATTTCAGGGGTAGATCCTATTTCAAGGAAAACAAATCCTCTTCTTTCCTGCACATGCTTACACACACACACACACACACACACACACACACACACACACACACACATATCTTATAAGATAAAGCCCATGTTACAATGGGCCAAGTAATGCAAATAGCAGTCCACTGGATGCTGTCAAGAGGACAATAGGGCAGGTGCTCTCTGTCCCTTTCTGGGTATTTAAATGCCTGCTCCTTGTAATAAAGGTAGAAGATAGGATACTTTTTTTCTGTCTCCCTGCCCCCTACCCCGTCCTCTGGTGCCTACTGCTGGACTGGAGCATGCTGGGAGTTAAGCACGCTCAGTCTTAGGTCTCTGGGAGGTCAGAGTGATCCTTTCACCTGTGCAGAGCCTGCCATGAAGCTGGCCTCACCTGGAATGGCTGAAGTAACTGGACTATTTATTGTCTGCTAACCTTGGGAAGTGAGGGGGAAGATTGAGCTGCATTTCCACAGCAGCTAATGAGGCGTCTCATGGGTCAAATGTCACTCTGAAGCTCACCTCATTAAGACAGCATTTTGTTTTCACAAATGTCCTGGGGTGGCTGGACAATTATATATATATATATATATATATAGTCATTTAATTGAAAGAAGTAGTATGATCGCCAAGCAAAATCAAATATTCAAGAAAGTCTCAGCACTGGCATCTTCTAGGTCTGCAAATAAATCCCTAAAGAACAGCCTGAGTGAGGTGGACTGTGCCTCTTTTTTTCTTACAAATCCAATTTTTGAATAATTTGAAAGCAGATTCTACCATCAAATTAAATGCCCCATTGACTAAATTTTCATCAAGAGATTTATTACCCGCTATCTTATTTGGTAGACTTTCATTAAACATACTCCTGCAACTTCCAGCTGAGCGTTTCTGTGTTAGATATTTAATGGGCAGTCATGGGTTCTAAACTGTCCCTCTTATTGTTGACCCACTACAGAGCATGGGGCACAAATTTGTGTGGGCATAAATCAAGGAGATGGGAATCTGGGTGCATTCTAGACACCCAAGTATCCTGTGTACTGGAATTTTAAACGCCCGCAGGCATGTATCTTCTGCACTTGAACCATGAGAGTTTGTTTCCTAACTTGGCTCAATAGTCAGAACCTTGGTGTTCCAAACTGTGTTTCTGATAGGGTAGCAACCAATACATACTAGCGGAATGAATGAATGAGTTAGTGAGTAAGACAGTCGATCTTTGGGCCAATATTATTTCTCCTCCTATTTCTCTTCCTTCTCCTCCTATTTTTGAAAGGCAGCATAGACATCTATTTTAAGGTAAGGAGCTACAACTTGGATATGCAGCTATCTCTGTCACTATATAAAAAAAAAGTGTGTGTGTTCCTATCCATATATGGATACAAATATGTAATTAGACCCAGAAGCTATGGGAAATGAAAACTATATAGTTTTTTTTTTTCCTTCAAACTCTCCAAGCTGCCTGGTAAGTGTGTATTAATAGAAATGGCTCCAGAGGGATGGTTTTCATCAGCCATCGTCTCTGTTCATAGAAAGCCCTTTTCCCATTACTTTTCTATTTTAAATCCGTCCCCTTGCCCCGGCTGATTGAACCTCTCTGAAATGTGCCAGGCAGAGAATCTCACCTCTCCTCTCAGCTTGCAAATACTAACGTCTTCACATTTTCATGGCCTTTTCTGAAACACAGACCTTTCATTTATGCTTCGCTCTCAACGGAAATAAATCGATTAACGTCGCAGCCTCCTGTTTGACCATGGACCTTTTCAAACAAAGCGCTTCTCTCCTGATGTGGCAAGAGAACAGATTGTCCCAGATTTCCCTA
Source organism: Myodes glareolus (assembly GCF_982192425.1). NCBI lineage: Eukaryota > Metazoa > Chordata > Mammalia > Rodentia > Cricetidae > Myodes > Myodes glareolus. The sequence continues at coordinate 52,168,926 of NC_142030.1, forward strand.
TGCTCCAAGGACTTGGGGCGAAGGAACTGTTTTTATCATTGCATGTTATTGAATCCTAAAGAATTACCAGCTTTCATTTCTTCCCATTGGCTTGTGTTTCTCCCTGCAGCCTTCCTGGGCTCTGGACCCTTGGTGCTTAGCAACCTCTGTTCTCTCTCTCTCTCTCCCCTAAGGACCCTTCTTCACTGCTTCCTCATGCTTCGCTCATTTTTTTTTTAACTCCCTTCTTATCTCTTTTGCCTTCAGAAATTTTCTCTATTACTTTTCTCTTCTTATATATTTTTAAATTTCAGTTTTACCCATTATATTCGTTTGTAACTTTTCTTGAATTTGTTTTTTTAACAGTTTTGTGCATGTGTAAAGTATTCTGATTACTGTAACGTCCCGCATTCTCTAATCTCCCTCTCCCTATAACCCTGACCTCCACACAGCTCGGTTCCAACTTCATGCCCTTCTCATTCATTCTGTGTTGACATCCCCTGAGATTAACCACGGGATTTTATGTACTATGAGTTTGCTGCTATTGATTGGAGGCTGGTGGACTCCTCAGTGGGTCCGTAACCAAAGGTAGTAGCTTTGGCTCTTGCATCAATAGTCCAGAGTTGAGCAGGAAGAGGTAGCAGATATCCTGTTTTGTGGTGGATAAACAACCTGTCCTCAAATTATGGCTTCCATGTGTATTTGTGTCTAAGAATTACCGTGTTCAAGTTCCCTTACGATCTGTAAATGCTGTCCCTGAAGACAGTTGCTCTCCACAGATATCAGTCTCCCTTTGGGCTGCAGTCTTCCCAACCCTTTTATTCTTTCAAATCGAAATCTTATTTGATTACGATAAGTATTAAGGGTTTCTCTTCGCCGGGTAAGCCTGAGTCTACAGTCTCTTGCATGGAGTCTTCTTGGTACTGGTTCTAGCACCTGCTGCCTTCTTAAACACAACCAGTGGCTATTGCTAGTGTCCACCTTTCTGATGTTTATGGGTAAAAGAAATAGGAGTTTGTTGTTTGTGATTGAAGGACTTTGGCAGATGAACGTCAGCCCACATTTAGATTCCCCATTTCGGCACGTGCTGTTCTTAGACAAGACTCTCCATGCCCAGAAACCTCTCCCTCATCCATTTGTATCCATACACACGTGATTCATCACCACTGCCTAACAAGCAGGCTGTTTACATCTCTGGCAATTCCTATAGACCTTCCTTCTTATTCTAACACTATTGCCAGGTAGCCCGTCTTATGTACTAAAATGCAAGATGCTTGGCAGACCGAGTTTTTGCGTCTTCTCTTTCATTCGTGAGTTCTTCATCAAATGATGCCATCTATCTAGGCCCTGTACTTGGAGCTGTCATGATGACATGGAGGCAGGTGGGTGTCCCCAGCCTCAGCAAGATCACCATCAACTGTTGAGACAAGAACATAAACAAGGGGGACACAGAGTGACGAGGGACAAGGATATGGGCATTCTACCTGGGTAGGGAGGGGTCTGAGAGACAGGGAGGGGTCTGAGAGGCAGGAAGGGGTCTGAGAGACAGGGAGGGGTCTGAGAAGGGCCGGAATGTTCCAACTAAGCCAGGAGGAGGGGATGAAAGGAGCTGATCACCGAGGCTTTTAGTGGGGATCAGCAGAGAAGCTTTGTTTGAAGCCCAGGAATTGGGGCGTGTGTGTGTAGGGTCTAGGGTGACACTTAAGGAAGACCCTGCATTCTAAGTGATAAATGTAGGAGCCAGCCATGATAAGCTAATATGAACATATCACCCAAAGGAAGTTCTCTACTTCCAACCATTATCACCTGCCAGAATAGGATTCAGCCATCGATAAATTTAATAGAGGCCTGAATCTCAGTCGTTTACCCTGAAGCAATACCTGGCTGCAGGAAGAATCACATACTGAGATTACCTGAGCACCACCCAAGACAGACCATCCAAAGGAAATGCCTACCATTCCAACCGCTGTAGATAGGATCACCTGTCAGCCAATCAGGGGTTCTGAACCTCAGAAACCCCTAACCCCCACCTTTACTACTTTAAAAACCCTACTCTAACTGAGCTCGGGGCTCTCTGTTTATTCCAATACGTTGGATGTGCGGAGAGACTGAGTTTGCAAACTTGCATAAAATATAGGCTCTTTGGGACAGTAAGGAACTCAGTCTCCTTGTTGGCTTTTGGGTGACTTCGTGGATTTGGGCGTAACAATAAAATGGATCGCGGTGTCGTCTGATTAGATTGGTGTCCAAGCCTGGGCTCTTCTCAATCCTTAAATTGCCACCCTGCCTAGCATATGTGACTAGAGATGCCAGGATTGCACTGAGCTCATCTGTGCTCCCTGGAACACCCTTTCAGCCAAGCCTTCCTGCCTGCTGCCCAGGAGCCCAGCTGGCATTTAGAGGACACTGTTACCAGGGAAACTGAAGCCCCTTTTGGGATTCATAGCCTCATTAATAAGAGAAGTTATCAATGAACTCAAAGGGGAACTTGAGGACAATTTTATTAGAAGTTAGGGAAAAACAACGGGGGCGGGGTGGGCTTTAAACCCCAACAGCCATCAGGGCAAGAGGGAGAGAGGTCATTTCAGTTCAATAGATATGGACTAGCAGCCACCGGGCAAAAGGAGAGGGGGCTTCAGATCAAGAGTGAAAACGCCCAGGGTGTGAGGGAAAGCATTCTTAACCTTTGGCCAGTATCATAGAAAGGAATAAAGAAACGTAAAAACAGTAAGTTACTATTTCCCGAGTCCTCAGAAACAGGCAGAACTGTCTGATGCTGCGTGCTGTCTGAAAGAGCAGCAAGCATCTCATGGAGAAAGGTTTCTGGGTAGGACAGGCGCGCACCTCACTGATGGGGTAATTGTTTCCTTAGGATAGCCTGAGAGGCCAGGTCTTTTTCCTAGAGCTAGAGCTGGAACTTAGAACAAAGGCACCTTCAGTTTTTCAAATAACTCGAATTCCAGAGCTGACTTTCATCTGTCTCCTGTGACCTGGAGGCTGGAGGTGGGATCTAAAGTTCTAGTTAACCCGAGTCTCCAGTTCAGAGCTCCTGTAGCCACAGGACGTTTTCCGGGCCCTACTCCAAATCTGTGGGGCAAGAGAGAGTAGAAAAAAAGATGCAGGAGAGGGGAGGATGGGGGCTAATAATTTCTGAGCTAAACCTCCAGCCTACATGGCCTGGCAGCTAAACTGTTGATTTCCCTCACGTGAGATACCGGAGAGCAGGAAAAGGCTGTCCGGAAGGGTTACCCCAGCACCTCCACACTGCTTAGCTCGTGGTTTATTTAGGAAATAAAACAGCGCCCTGAGAAGCTTGCAAACAGAAGTGAGCGCACAGTGGCTTACCAGGAAGTGGGAGTCTCTGCCCGTGTCTGAGCAGGGAGAAAGGTCAGAATCGTCCCAGAGAGCGCGCGTTTGCCCCACCCCCACCCCGGCCTTTAATTGGGGCGGCTACTCTTTGATCTCACTTCCCGAGAGCCACTGCAGAGAATTGCCTGCCTGAGACGTCCTCTGCTTCCTTGGCCTTCTCTACACCCTGTGGATCAGTCCTCTGCTTGGGAAACCCAGGTACCATTAGTTCCCAGAGTACACAAATCCACACTAGAGGCTGCTGGGATCGGACACCACTGTGGGAGGAAGTCTTTTTCTGCAGTTAAGACTCTTTTCTCTACTCCTGATGGGGCTTTGTTTGGGGCACTGGAGTCGGGGGAGAAAAATTGCACGTGCTTTTCAGCAGAAATTCAAACCTCAAAGATAAGCACTTTTGTAAAGGAAATGAAACACCCTAAGGGGATGGCCGCCGGTGTGGGACTTCCCCTGGTGGTTTCCCAGTGGAGTGTGGCAGCCTCATGACTTGGGCCTCCTAGAGGCAAGTTAATGCTTGAAGAACTCTACTGACTTCCCGGCTCTGGTTGTCCATCCAAGAACCCATTTCCCTTTTACAGACTTAGGAACCAGCCAGTAATTTCCACAGTAAGTTATGGCAGGGACATGTGACCTAGATCGAGACAAATTCTAAACCGTAGCAAAGATCCTCTTCCATCCGTGGGTTGTTCAACTTTGACTTATGTTCCAGAACATAGATGACCACTGCCATGTATGGAGAAGGGGGGAAGACACAGGATGCACAGAGAAAGCTGATGGAATTCAGCCGGGTGGCAGGACAGCATGTTGGTTGTGTGTGTGTGTGTGTGTGTGTGTGTGTGTGTGTGTCTGTGTGATCTTTTTGACAGTATTGGCTGTGGATTTTATTTATCATATCTATTATATTGATCAAGTCCCTACCGTATTTAGAAACGTGCATAAAGGCTAGTGTGTAATAGGTATTATATCCAATAAAGAGAAAAATTATTACTTATGAAATACGAAGTGAATCTAGTCTAAGGATTCTGTTGAGTAATTAAAAGTGTGTGTGTATGTATGGTGCACGCCTGCATGTGTGTGCACAGAAAGAGGCCAGTTACTGATTCTTCAGGCTACATTGAAATTGGGGATTTTTACATTTCCTTTCTGTAAATTGTTAGCCTAGTTAGTAGTGAAGGCTGTTACTTTGCATTGTCCATTGCAAGTGACCATTGTTTAAAAATCTATGCACCAAAAACCACAGAATAGACTTGCAAGTGGCATTGAGTCTGCAACAAAAGGCAGTCACTTGGTGTAGTCTATCCCAAAACAGTTCTTGGCTAGAGGCTGAGAAGATGAACAGAGAGCTCAGTTGATGAGGACTTAAGTAGAACCCCAAAACCCACATTAAAAAAAGTTGAAAGTGTGGCATAAGTCTATAATCTTGGAGCTGTAGAGATGGAGACAGATGGACTCTGGGTTCCTGGCCAGCAGCCACGCCTAGTCTGCAAACTCCGTACTGGTCAGACCGTGTCTCCAAAAACATGGTGATTGGTACCTGAGAAGCTACAGTTGAGGTTTACTTCTGGGCTTCACAGGTAACAACAAATGTACACCCCATCACTACCACAAACACACAGTGCATGAGAGAGAAGCAGGTGGAGAGAGAGAGAGAGAGAGAGAGAGAGAGAGAGATCTTTGGCTAGTGAAATACTGCAGGCTATATTCTGCAGTTGGATGTCGGCTTTAATACAACTGACCTTCCATGAATCCTGTAAGAACGAAACCCGTGTGATCAGATTGCCTTATTTCTTCCCAGTGCTGTTCGAACACGGGATGTTTTCTTTAAGTAATGTATGCTAAATCTCCCATAGCAAACTTGATGAGCATTATCTTGGTCTAAGCTTTGAATTTAGAAATGAAAAGCAAAGAGCAAAGAAATGACCTGCCCCCGTTTGCTAGATGACAGGTCTTTTCTATGCATAGGCTGCAAATCAGGCGTGATTATCTTGTACTTGAAGGGGGAATTTAAGGAAATCAAGTTCTCCGCCTAATGGACTTTACCTGGGGCTCTTGTTAACTTGCTTTCTAATCCTTTCTGCATTTTGTATTAAGAAAAAAATACTTTCCTTCTGGCCGAGGGTACTTAATAGCATTTTGTGTAACTTCCCAACTCCTAAGCTTTCTCAGTGCCTTCCAAAGTCTGCTTTTCTTTCCTTCAAGCCCCAGGACTACACACCAACACAAATGCCACTGTCCTTTGTTCTTCATCTTGAAACTACCCCAGGGGACAAACTTTGGCGATCTACTTTTATTCCCAGTCTATATGCAAATTCCTGCATACTGTAAAGTTTTTTTTTCACACATTCTCCTCAGAAGCCTAAAGACTTCTGCATAATCTGTTCCTTAAAAGAAAATTAATTGATATTAATTAATCTTTTCCCCCTGGATGACATTTTTTTTTTCTTGATCTCTATGTTGGTAATACATCATTCAGTGTTCCTAATAACAGCTTGTGGCCGCGCCACTTATTCACTGGAGTTATTAAGTGCCCAGAGTGTTTCTTCTCAGGATATGCCTTACAGAGAAAAATTGCAGGTATTGCTTGCCAGTCTTCTGCAACCTACAGCAGCTATGAAGTGTTCTGAGCTCTCTGGGATGAGTGCTTTTTTTACTTCCTTCTTGTTTGACAGTAATTGTGAATTCCCTGGTTCAGTCCAGCAGATAATCTGTCTCCTCTGCATCTAAACAAGTACTGGGATGTTGAGGTGGGTTTTGTCATTGTTGTTACGATGTTGGCGTCACTTCTGATCCCAAAGGGCTGGCACCGCGCTGAGTGAAGCTCAGCTATGAAGGCTGAGTTAAGAGCCCCATTTGACGGCGTTGCAAATGTCAGTGGTGTAGTGTGTGATACCCTTGGTGGGAAGGGATTTCCCAAAGGAACCACACATCACTAGCATCCTCAGTACCAGTCCAGAGCTTATGAGAAGACCAGCAAACTCGGAAACTACTGGAATCATTGTTACTCCCCACCCCTTTCCTGGTCTCTCCACTGCCACTCCTGCTCACACATTAGATACTCAGAGGACTCCGTACTCTGAAAATGTGTTCATGATGAGAAGTCGATCATTTCACCTGGGTTAGTCGAGTTGAAATACAATCCTGTAGGACACTTTTCTCTTTCCCTTCATCTTCAGTATAGTTTTCTCCGAAACCTCTTTGGGGTTATGATAATGTAGACTCACCTTTATGTTAAACATCATATCTTTATTTCCATGTGTTTTCTATCTAGTGCTTATAGTGGCCTTATGCAGTATTGCTCCCAAAATTCACTTGCCCCTTGAGATCACCTAGGGAGTGTCCAAAAATGAGGTGATGGCTACACACTGAAATCTCACATGCTAGTGAGTTAATAGTATGCAAATTATTTCTCAAGGTGTTGCATCTTGAAACATACACTCTGGCCCATTGCTGTATATATACCTGTAATTCCAGCATACAAGAGGCTGAGGCAGAGGAACAAAAGTTCCAGGCCAGCGTGGGCTTGCATAGACAGACCAGATGAACAAACGAAGCATCCCAGGGCACTAAACTACCAAGCATTTCCGCCAGGCAAATAGGGATGCTGAGAGTTCAAAACCAACTGTAATCTTCAAACACAGAGACAATCCTACAGGTTTGTTACTCCAGAGATGTGTACTCGGAGAAGTAGTGAGAGCTCCCTGTCTTCCCTCATCTTGGTTTCTCCCCTGTAGCACAATCAATAAAAACTCAGAGACAAATTGGAGTTCAACCTGAAGGTCAGAAAAGTCTCCAGGAATCTCGGAATGAAACTGTGTCTGAGAGCTGTCTCCTCTCTTCTTATGTTCCTCTCTAGTTCTGGGATTAAAGGCATACACCACCACCACCCTATTTCTATGACAAACTAGTGTGGCTACTTTGATTAAAGGTGTGTGTCACCATTGCCTGGTCTGTAAGGCTGACCAGTGCAGCTGTTTTACTCTCTGAACTTCAGGCAAGCTTTAATTATTAAAATACAAATGAAAAAAATCACTACACTACTCTCTGTCTCTCTCTCTCTCTCTCTCTCCCTCCCTCCCTCCCTCCTTCCTTCCTTCCTTCCTAAATACATGGATAGACAGATGGATAGATAGGCAGACAGATAGATGATAGGTAGAAAAAAAAGAAAGAAGAAGAAAAAAAGGAAAGGAAAGGCAAAGAAAGGAAGGAAGGAAGACAGACAGATGATAGATATACCCTAGATAGGCAGGGCTTCCTCAAGACAGAAAATTTCAGGATTTCCTTCCATCTTCCCACAGATTCTTAGCAAGGCCTATTAACTTAACCATGAATCCAGTTTGTAATATAATTGACTTTGAAATAAAATTCTGCTTTCGGAAAAAAATTCCAGTCTTTTCTTAGAATGCTGGAAGGAACTGGATTGGTTTCCTTGGGTGACCATGAGCTATCCCCAGAAGCACCCAGAAAGAGAGAAATGCTGGTAGCAACATAAGCTCAGAGGCCATTAACTGTTCTTTATCCTGGAACCTAAAAATAGAATTCCATTTAAAAAAATATTGCCTGGAATTCTACCTTGCCCTCTGTCAACCTTCTGCTGAATTAGGTAGAAAATGTATCAGCTATAGCAAGAGGTACATTTGGGTTTCAGGCCCAGAACAGACATGTGCTTGGAGGAAACCGTGCTGGGGACTGGGAGGGTATGAGGCCTGGCTTTACCAGTCTTAGTATACAAAGACAAGAGCAGATGTTGGACAGGAAAGAGAGGCTCTCCGCCATGAGGACACATGAGCACACATCTTTGAAAGTGTGCTAAAGTGGGAAGCTGACTTCTGAGGATACTTCATCCCACGTGCAGCCACGATGGCTGCTGACCTCAGAATAACTCCTCCTCCTGTGAATAATGAGCAAGGTCAAGAGGAGGAGCTCCACCTACAGCTGCAGAACTCTTTAGAAGCGGACTTTCTGGAGACTTTATTAAAGGTTGGCTTCCTGATGTGAGTTTTAGTTCTTCGCTTCAGGCATTGGATTGTTTCTGAAGTGTCGAGAGGTCTGAAGATGATTCCACTCTCACTGTCAACCTTTGACTACGTAGCGTGGAAACTCAGGGTCTAGTTTTTAAACCAGGGTTTTCTGCACTTGTCTATGGAATTTCAACTGCTGTTCATTTTGTTTTAAGATCAGTATTACTTTCCTCTTTCCTTACATCTATGCTATATTTCTCTGTTATCTTTTCTTTTTAGGGAAAAGCAGGTCAGAATTTCATGGCGAGGAAGAGAGAAGTAGGAACTAGGCTTTATAGCCATTATCCATCAGCTCAAAGAGGTGTGGAGTTTGCATTTGGGGTCAGAGCAGTTTCAGGTGGACCAGAGGGCCTGGATATTGATCAGTAGTGTTATTACTTGGTGCTAGGTACTGGTTCTTTGAATCCCTCCTCCCCCGCCCCTTGTGCCCTACTGCAACTCTGTAATTCCACCCATCAGTACGTCTTACTGAATCTTCACTGCTATCTTACTGACTAGATTCAAGTTCTCTCCCTTTGTCTCTGGCTCCTCCCTGTATTCTCCCAACATCTCCCCAGCGCTCTCGCTTGCCTCTGTAGTCCATTCTCTTTGCAGGACGCAGATTCTGCTGCACCGATTTCACAGAACTTTCTTCCTTAATCCACTCCAAAGGATGCCCTGTCAATATAAGCAAAGTTTTAATGATTTAGCCCTATTTCTGTGTATTTTAGTCAAGCTTAGCTTGGATGAAGTTTTCCTTTAAAGGGTCTGGAGAGCCCTCCCCCCAAAGCAAGCCTTTTCCTGGCTTTTTAATTCTCACAATTCTCAAACAGTGAAGCCAACCAAAGAATGAGTGGACAGTATGTGGCTTTAGTCTTAGCCAAGGCAGCTAGTTCAGGACTTAGCAAAATCTTAAGAAATAAATGACTTACCTAATTTTCTACGAATGTTATAATAATTTACCTAAGTTTCTAGTAATCAACTGGTTGATGTTATTTTACCTACAGACAATTTGATGACTTTCTTACTTTTCTGTCCATTTAAAAATTGCATTTTTCAGATTTATACATTCTGGAATTCTACATACACACATCAAATTGCTGCAGATTCCGAGGGAGCAGGTCTCTGGTGGGGTGGGGCTGAGAATTCATGCTCCTCTCATCTAAGTGGTAAGGGGTCTAGCACTGAACCCTGTGATTTGGCAAACTATTGTGATCTTTTATCTGAAGCGTAGCTTTCTCTTAAAACCTGAGAATGGGAGATGAGCAGGCCACCCTAAGTAACAACTAGTTCACATAGCTCTTCCTGACTCCTGCTCTCTGAGGAGCTGCACCTGCCAGCTAATCTCCAGTGCATCCCAATGTCATGTTCAACTACATGAAACCATTCTGTTTTCGCCTAGCTCACCTAACTGTCTGAAAACTGTGTTTTTACTTTTTTGGGGGACAGAATCAGAGATTGGAGCCTGATTTTCTCAGTTAACTGCTGTCTTCTCATCATTGTGAATGGCAAAATTGAAGCATGTAGTCATCAAATGCTGTAACAGGGAGTAGTTACCACAGGCCAACCTGACTACACACGGGGACCATTTCCTTCATTGTACACCCAGGCCCTTAGAAAGACCGGTTTGTGATATTGTTGAATAATGAATGAGCACCTGAGCTAAACACATAGAAGAAAGCACTAAGCTAAACATGAGTTCATTAAGTTTCTAATAATCAACTGGCTGGTGTTACTTCCTCTAAAGACAATCTGTCTATTTAAAAATTGTCTTTTTCAGATTTATGCATTCTGGGCAATAAGAAGTGGGATATGTTTTGATGTTAAGCCATCAGTAGCAGTCTCTTTAAATTATTTTACTTTTTCAGGATCTTTTTCCTCTTGTCTAGAGGCTGCTAAAGATGGCTCCGTTTGGTCAGAGCCCATTGTGCACGGACACAGGCAGGCACCGGTGCAGGCATTATTGAGAAAGAATGAACCACCAGGCACCTGTCTTCATCCCCGTTTTTCTTCAAATGGTATCAGAGCCACAGATTTCAGTCCCTGGGCTATCTTTTTTAAGTCAGCTTGGATAATGGCCTGGATTTTTTTTTTTCATTTCTCCAAGAAGAATGGACTATTCACCCGTACTCTGTCCAAATGGCTATTGCAGATTTGGTCATTTCAACATCCTTGATGGAAGTTGACTTTTTTTTCTTCTTCTCATCTGAGGCTGGGGGGAAAATGGCTCAAACAATCTTTGACTATCTTTTGCTCAATCCATGTCCACTTGCAGGGATTTGTGCCTTTACGACTTGGCTGTAACTGTCTTAATCATGGAAGGCACAGGAGAGAGAGGGAATACATTAATTTTGTTGATAAAAATTTGTCTTTGGAGCTGGGGAGCTGACTCAGGTGGTGAAGTATTAGCCAGGGATTTGAATTGGATCCTTTTAATGAGTTCTGAGCCAGTGAGAAACCTTGTCTCAATAAATAAGTAGGGAGATAAATAAATGATGATTTTGTGGTACCTAAGAGCACCCAGAATTATCCTCTGGCTTCCACATACATATACATGCCTGCACACACACACACACACACACACACACACACACACACACACAGAGTCTGTGTTCAGTTATTTTGAAAGAATAGTTGCATGAAAGTTTGGCCCGCATGTTGACGTGTGTGACCTGGTCATGTTGATGTCTGTGATCTGTGCTGCTGTAGAGGACCATGTTAAGGTTCATGGCCCATGTTACCACGGGAGGCCTTGGGAAGGTGCATAGTCTGTGCTGCCTCCTGAAGCCTTGTTGATGCCCTTGGCCCGTGCTGTAGGCAGACACCACGTGGAAGTCTGTGATCTGTTCTGCTTCTGATTATGACGGGCAGGGAAGCGTCTTTTTTGATTTTAAAATTTTTATTCATTTTACATACCAACCACAGTTCCCCCTCTTTCCCCTCCTCCTAATCCCCCCACCTCCCCACACCCTTCATCCACTGCTCAGAGAGGGTAAGGCCTCCCATGGCGAGTCAGTAAAACCTGGCATATCAAGTTGAGGCAGGACCAAACCCCTCCCCTCCGCATCAAGGTTGAGCAAGGCATCCCACCATAGGGAATGGGCTCCAAAAAAGCCAGCTCATGCACCAGGGATAGATCCTGTTCCCACTGTCAGGGGCCCCACACACAGACCAAGCCACACAACTGTCACACACATTCAGAGGACCTAGTATAGTTCCATGCAGGCTCCCCAGCTGTAGGTCCATAGTCTGTGTGCTCGCACTAGTTTGGGTCAGCTTTCTCCGTGTCCCCTGCTCTGCATGCACGCCCCCACCTCTGCCTGAACTTGGCCCCTTTGCTCATATAATTCCTCCTCCCTCCCTCTCTTTGACTGGACTCACAGAGCCTGGCCCAGTGCTTGGCTGTGGATCTCTGCATCTGCTTCAGGGAAGCTGCTTTAGCGTGGTATGAATGGCTGCGGATTCGCCCTGGAGAATGAGAGACATAGAAAGAGTCTAGACAGGAAGCTGTGGAAGAGAACACTGACAAAAACTGTGATAGAGATTGAAGTGTAGCTCTTCACGGCGGATTGCTTCCAGCAGGGGTGGTCGGGAAGGACCCAGTTTTCTTTAAGGGGCTGGCCACTGAGAGTTTGACCATGCTCCAGGGACTGTATGGGCAGCACAAATTGGACTTGTTGTTTTCTTCTCTTTTTCTTCTTTTGTTTTCGAGGAGCTCTCAAGCGGGGGGTGGGGGGAGCGATGAGCCTGGGAGGGCTGGGAAGTGAATGTGATTGGGGCACATTATGTGACATTTCCAAATAATCAATAAAAATACTATGCTAAAAATAAGTGTGTCAACAGGGCTCTCTGCTTCTTTACCGTGGAGAAGCCTCTTCGCCACTGTAACCCATCCGTTAGGTTAAACATCAACTACCTTGATTCTTTGTTTTGGGAGAGGATGGGCTCTTAAGTCGACCATCCTTTGGACTGGAAGAGTGGGACCTTCCAAGGGTCTCTGAACTAGCAACAGGGACACGGGAGAGGGCCAGGAGTGAATTCACTTTGCAATCGTCTGATGCTCACTGATCCTGTGCGAGTGGCAATGGGTGTGAGGGCAAGCGACAGGCTCATTTTCTCTTCAGAAAAGAACTCTCTCTCTAGCCTCTATCTGTGGCCCTTACTTTGATCTTCCCTCGCGACCACACATGCTATGTTAGGATGAACATCTCCTACCCTGCCTGGAGACAACCTGGCGCTTACTTCCTTAGCCAATGCTGACATGCTTGTGAAGGGAGGCTTATAACCTAAAGTAGGATAGGGGTTGCCTTCCTGTCTTTCCTCCCTTCCAGTGCCGTGGAAGGTGCACGTCTCAGAGTCTTCACAGTGAGCCGGTCAGGCAAGGCCCATGCAATTTTTCCTATAGACTTACACTGTCCACCTGGCCTCTCAATGGTGGTGGAACAGAAGCATTCGCACAAGTCAAGTTGATGTTTCCCTGTAGATTCTCAAAGGTAAATGACAACGGCTCAGTCATTCATAAAGCTCTTTTTCCTTCCACGTGCGACTCAGGTCTGAGTTGCAGGGAAGGCCTGTAAGCAACCTGGACTTCGGACAGCTTTCCCTGCTTCAAAGGAGATCACCACCTAGATGAGGCAGAAAAACAGATGCACACTTATGTTTGTGTGCAGGCTGTGTATTTGGTTTGTCTCTAGGAAGTGAGTGGGATGGGGAGCAGAGTGACCACGTACACACCTTCGTGCGCCATGTTCATTCTTGTGGAGAAGACCTCCTTCTCATGTGACAAATTGTGTTGATAGCCATGGTGAGGGAAGACAATGACTCTAAATCTATTAGCACATTGGCCTACTTATGCGCTTAAAACTATGCCGTGAGTTCCAGGACAGCTAGGGTTGTTAGACAGAGAAACTCTGCCCTCAAATTCCCCAACCCTGTCTTGAAACACCCCCCCCACCCCCCAAAAGAGAAAACTATGCAGTTTCCACATCAGAGCAAACCATATCATACTTTTGTATTCTTAACTGTCATCTGGAACTTTTGTGAGCTATCACAAGAAATATCTGACCTTGACTCCCTAAAATGTAGGGTACTATCTGGCCCTCAGCAACCTGGCATGCATCCAGGAAAATTGCCATTATAAGGTGGCTGGTTTCCATGGCCACCAATGTAGGAAGCCTCCAACATCTTAGCAAACAGACTTAAGCATTAGGAAGGTTTGGAAAACAATTATATTTGCTTGAGAATGCATGTAGGGTACATAGGTTTGTAGGGAAGTGTCATAAGTCCCCACAAAAGGCAGATGCTTCTCACATTCTAGAGCTGGGAGGTTAAACAGCCCCAGATACATACGCTTCCACTCAGGAGATTAATGGGGAAAGGAAGGTCTGTGTTAGCACACCCTGGCTAGGCAAGAGAACTTTTGCGGCAGAGCTTTGGAGGAGCTGAATATCACACTAAGCACTGGTCTCTCAAGTAAAAGCAATTGCAGTAGTGATTAGAAAGGAAACATCAATAAGGAGGCAATAAATCCTTATGAAATGAAAACTTGCTGGGAATGTCCTTTTAGCAAATCAAAGGCCAGCAGGGATATCTCACTAGCAGTGGCCAGAGAGACATTGTAAGAGGCCGTGACTGTAACCAGGTGTGCCATAGGAAGTGTGGGCCTTGCTCTTTCCCCTGTACAGTGACCCAGCTTTTGGCATCCTTTCTAAATGCGTCCTCTGAGGGCTTCATGCTTTCTTGCTTTGCACAGAATTTCATGGGAGTCAATACCCCAGGGAAATTTTTAATTGTCTCCTTATTTCTCCTCATTCCTTGTACTGTTAAAAATTAACACTACTGTGGATCTACAGGGTTTGCTCATTAGTAATAAGCTTGACATTTGCTAATATAAAACTATGAATAAACCCACTCATTTAAAAATTATGTCACAATCAGAATGTTCCCGTGGAAGCTGGAAGCCCAAGGAAAAAAAATGTGGTCTTTAGATATTTATTAGCAAGATGATTAGTTAGGATATTACCACAGAATGCGATATTTCAATGCTGGGAGTTTATTATTTGTTCTCCTTACTGAAAAAGCCCAGGTGCTGGCCAATGCCCATGTGACCACATCTTCCTCTGAAATGGGCGGAACCATCTCAGCTGCTGTGAACGGTGTCTGTAGATCATTAGTCCAAAGCCTGAGCCTGGAATGACAACTATGCCTTTTGTTAAACTGGTGTATGTTCATCATGCACACTGCTTTGCTCCCTAGAGACAATCTCTTTCAAGTACACAATGTATTCAGCTATATTCACTCCATGATTTTGAAATTCCCACCTGTGCCTCCTCTTCCCTGCTTCTCCTTCCTTCCCCAGTCTTCATTCTGCTTTTGTGTCGTAAAGTGGCATCCCTAAACATATCCACAAGGAAGAGAAAGTATGTGATATTTGCCTCTTGGTGTCTGGCTCCTTCCTCTTTATACTGTGATCTCCATCTGCATAACCTTTCTGGTGAGTGACGTAATTTCACTGTATGAAAGCGAGTCTGAGGGATTGGGATCACTTTCCGTTCTTCTGCATGTGGAGGTCCGGCTTCCATGGCGCTGTTGAGGATGCTGGCTTTTCTCCAGTGTGTGTTCACCTTCTTTCAAATATCAAACGATTGTATCTGTGTGGGTTTAATTGTGGGTCCTCTACTGTACCCCACTAATCAACGTGTCTGTCCATGTGCCGGTACCACACTGTTTTAGTTACTATAACTCTGCAGTATAACTTAACTTATAGGTGACGCCTCGAGGATACTCATTTTGCTCAGCACTGTGTTGACCCTCTTGAGTTTTTTTTTTTAATGCTTCTGCATGATTGTCTGAATTTTTCTTCTGTGTCACTTGCTACTGTAATTTTAATGGAAGCTGCAGTGATTCTTTAGAACACTTTTGATCCTACAGACATTTGCAATGCTTCATCCCCTCTATGACCATAGGTGGGCTTTCAGTTTTCTAAGACCTTCAGTTTCCTTCATGTTTTAAAATGAACACAGAGATCTTCTTCGTTTGACTTTTCTTCTTCTTCCTTCTCCCCCTTCATCTGCTTTGCTTTGTTTCTCTGTGTAGTCCTGTCTACCCTGGAACTACCTCTGAGGATCAGACTGGCCTCCAACTCTGAGATCCGCCTTCCTCTTTCTCCCTAGGGCTGGCTTTAAAGGCGTGTGCCCCCACTACCAGGCTGAGACCTTCATTTCTGTGTTCAGTTTATCCCTAAGCATTTTCTTCGTTTTGGAGTCTGCTGTGACCGAGCTTTGTCTCTTCTCTTTCTTGCTGTGTTTATTCCTGGCAAATGGACAGGCTGTTGGTGTTGCTTTGTGTGCTGCTGGTTTGCTAGGAGTGGTTGGAGTCTTCTGGTGGAGTCTGTAGGTCTCTTATGCTCATATCGTTTGCAGACAGGGGTACTTTACTTCCTTTCCTTTGCTGTTGTTTTTATTGCACTTATTAGAAAATCAAGACAATTTGCATTCCAAGCATTTATTAAAATGTATGTGATACTTCCTTTTATTTTGCTGTTTTGTAATGTTTGGTTTTCTCCTAAGCTTTGCCTGTTTGTTTGAGGTTGTAGCCCGGTTTAGTCTTTCCTGGGGCCTCGTGGGAGTGGCGAGCTCATCAGTGTACAGGCTCTCTTCGGTTATGTTCTCTAGTGCAGACATAAGAGTCTTCAGCTTCTTTCGTTCATGTTTATCGTGGAGTTTTTCTTCCTCCTCCAGTTCTGAAGCATGACTTCGGTGGATAATCCAGACCGGCAATCACTGTCACTCAGAGCATGGAATTCAGAATTTTGTGTCCTCTTGACTCAGAGGATTTCTGTTGCGAAACTGGCAGATTTTTCTTTATATCCGACTTGGTACCCTTGAAGTGCTTAATATTCCCCTTTTTGGTTCTGTATATTTAGTCCTTTAATGATAATATGACATTGGAAATTTTTCTTTGAGTCTTATTTGCTTGGGTTTTTTGTTTGTTTGTTTGTTTGCTTGGGTTTTTTTTTAGTGTCTCTGGGATATAGGTTGCCATCTCTTTCTTTGACTTGGGATATTGTCTGTTAGGTTTTGTTTAACATATTTTCTACATCTTTAGCTAGAACAGCTTTTACCTCTTCAATGTCCATGATTCATGCCTTTGGCCTTTTATTGGTGTCACTCCGACCTTACATGTTCTAGCCACACATTCTTCACTTCTTCTTGTGAGTGTCTCAGTGTTCTAACCCATGGACTTAGTCTTCAATCCCTGCTACCCTGTCTTTCAGTTGATCCATGGATGTTACTTCCCGTGACACTCTTACAGTTTGACTTACTGAGCTCCTAATTTCCAAATTTTAGTTTGAGGTTTTCAACATTTCTTTTTCATTGAGTTTCTTTCTTGTATGATGTTTTGATACCCTTGTCATTTAGCAGTTTGTCTCCACTCTGAGTTCATTCCGGAGTCCATTCCCGTCCTCTTTTATTCTGTTAAACACTTTTGCAATTGTTTTAGAATTCCTTGGGATTTTGTCCCATCTGCTCTCACTGGGATACATTGCTGTCGAATTGGCAATGATTGTGGGGGCCATTTCCTGCTTCTTGTGTTGAGATTTGCACAGATGGAATGAGGTCTCTGGTTGGAAACCCTCAATGTTCACGGTGGCTATGGAGTGAGGTTGAGGTGTTGATTCACTCTGCAGGACTGGAGTCTAGCAGCTCAGCCCTCGGGGGTACCTTGTCCAGTCTC
Organism: Myodes glareolus; assembly: GCF_982192425.1. NCBI lineage: Eukaryota > Metazoa > Chordata > Mammalia > Rodentia > Cricetidae > Myodes > Myodes glareolus. The sequence continues at coordinate 52,186,004 of NC_142030.1, forward strand.
CAGTGAGAGGAGGGCACTCTTCAAGAGGTTCACTGTCACTCCTGGATATGCCCGGAGTGAGAATACAGTGCAGCCCGCTGAACGAACCTGCCTCCTGAGAAGAGGGGAAAGCTCAGCGTGGTGTATATTTGATATTTATAACTAAGGGTTAACATCAGAGCAAGGGATCAAAAAATAGAAGAGGTAAACAGACGGGGTGGGCAATGCAGAGGAATGGAAGCGATAAGGCAGCTGCAGTTATAGACAGAATGAAAAGAGAAACTGGCAAGTGAAGGCTACCTAGCTAAAATAAGCCCAGCCCTCAGGAGGCGGAAGGTGTGACTCCAAGCGAAATAAACAAACAAAGAAGGCATTGGTAGTTGTGAAGGGATGCAGAAGGACAAAGCTGGGTCGCCAACTTGAACTGAGGAATTAAACAAGACAGGTCTAAAAGAGAACAGCTTTAGTGGGCAGAATATGTGTGCAGCTCTTCCCGGGGCAGAGCGGCTGACTTGCTTCTGTTCAGTACGCTTTGGGAGTGGAGTTACCACCCTGCCCCCGTGTATTCCCTCACAGGGAGAGGTGTGGACGCTGGTGATACTCTGTGTCCGCGTTCCATGGGTACCCGAGCTTACTCTGCGTCTATGCTGACTTTCGGGGGGGGATGTTTGGCTGCCTTTTCCCTGAGGAGGAGCAGGTGCATACCCCATCTCAGTGAGGGCCCTCGTATGAGGAGAGAACAAGTACCAGGTCTGTTTCTGTACCCGCTCCAGTATATCGCTCAGATCAAATATCCACTCCAAAGAATAGCGCAGTTCCAACTCGGCTTACCCCCCTTGATTGGAAGGGTTCTGCAGGCCAGGTTTCAGGGTGTAGGCCCCTGGCTTTAGCTGCAGGTTCCCAGCATGAACCATGCAGAAAGGGATCCTGGTTCTCCCTACCTGTCACAAGAAAGGACTTCTCATCTCTGCTCCAGTGGACTGTCAGGAAGACAGACTTTCCTGACACCACACCTGTTTTGCCCTAAGGGAGGCCCATGCATGGCTTCTCTCTCTGCTTTCATCTTCACCCCTGCTTCTCCTCCCCCCTCACTTCTTTCTCTCACCCCTTCCCTCCTCCATTTTTTAAATTATCGTTTTTAAAACCACAATGCAAGTTTTCTTAGGCAATCTCTCTTAGTCTCCAGCCCGGTTAGGACCTCTTCAATTAGAATTACTCCCCCTTATAGCCTAGCCCACCTCTTAGCATGACTGGGACCTAGTCGTACTCATTTGGTTTATTACTATTTGTCCTGAAAAGCAGCATCTTCCTGCCCTGTGGTGATACCAGTGGATTGGTAACAGGTTTATGCAAGGCTCTTGGTAAGCTTCGGCTGTGGGATATGTTGCGGTTAATCAGGCAGGGTTGTGGGAGGTGAAAGTCACTGAATCCATGCCACATGTGTGCCCTCCAGGAACCCAAGCAGTGAGCTTACCAAGTGGCTTCCACTTTCTTCAGTGGAGGCCTGAGTTGCTGGGAATCTGTGTTCAGAAGGGCATTTCTCTTTTTCCTGGGCTCTGTGGTAGGAGTACCCAACGCCGCTACCTTAAATTTCCAAGGAGCCTGGCATGGACCTTGCAGCGGCTTTTTATGTCGCTGCTTCATGTGGCTGTTCACGTGGATTAGATGGGAAGGCAGGCTGGGGAGATGGCTGAGAAGAGCCACGGGAGTAGCATGGGCCAGGGGCTGGAGCGCGCCTGTCTGTGCTGTCTGCTATGTGTCCAGGGACCGCTGCTCAGAGCTCAGACACACAGAGGCAAGAACAATGGCCGCAGTTAAGTTGTGCCAACAAGGCCCCTGCCCCAGAGCGACTCTCAGAATAAGGCTCATCTGAAAAGGTCACTTAGAACCAGGTCAGAACTTTTCGAGAGAAACATTAAAACCATTTTTATTTATTGCTGTTTTGAGGAACAATGGTCCTTCTTTCTATCTGTCAAAAAGTCAAGATTCAACCGGATTAGTTACCAATAGCTAACATATGAAAAATTATTTTAAAAGCCAAGTGCCTTCAGATGGCAAAGCTCAAGAGTTTCAATGTTGGGAGAACATTTCCCATCATTTCTCACAAATTCGAATTAATTTCTCAGTGGTACTTGTGCACTTAATTAGAGACTGCTTGTTATCCTTTTGATTATGATGCCATATTCTCAACCTACTTAACAGTGAAGGTTTTGATAAATTACACCCAGCAGCAATACCCTCAGAGTAGCCTGGCTCCCAACTGACTAGTTTCTCTGATGTCACGAGAGAGATAAGGAGAGCTTGATGGGATGTATGGCCTGCCCGTTCGACAGTGTGACCCCTCCTATGGCCACACCATGGACGCTGAGTCAACTTTATATCTGTGTGGAAGGAGACATGCTAACTCCATGAACAGAACCAATGGGGCACTTGAAAAACATAGCATTCATGACACCGTGTCTTGTGGCTTTGTTTGTTTGCTGTGTTCTTCCTCACGTCACCATGTCTCGTTCTATGATCATCTGCCTGCAGGAAGTAACCATTCACATTAAATTAAATTGCATTAAGTTACTACACATGTTTTCTAGCTGCTTCCATATCGTGGTTGATGCCCTTTACCTTCAGTGGGGGGTGTCTTGTCAGAATCATGCTGACCCCATGTACTGTTTGCAGAAATGGTATCTTGGACCTTCATAAAGCTGCAAAGGAAGGACTCCTTTGTCCCCATGCTGTGCCCAGTATGGTGATCTTTGTGGACTGGAGGAAGCAGCTAAGGGGACACAAGCAGAGCTTTACCCACTAGGGAAATATGACGGACACTGCCCTTACGCTCTGCTTCCAGTGTCTTTGCCCATCACTCGGTTGTCTTCCTGGGCCCTCAGGTCTCCCTGCCCTTCAGAGCACTCCTAGTGGCCATTTGGTTTACTGCAGACCTTTAAGCTTTTAGTTAAACAGAGATGCTTCTTTTCCGTGAGTTTTGCTTGACTCTATACAGACTCTATAGACTGATAGTGTTGACACATACTAAATGTAGGTCCAGTGTTGTGTGTAGGCCCCGGCACATGGCAGTGTTCAGACAATAACTGATACTGGTATGAGTTCTTTTGCTATTAAGAAAAGGTTAGAAAGTCTGGAAAGAGATAGAGTAGAGTTGGCCACATATTCTCCAGTTAACTTCTTATGGGGAAGGAGGCACATTTTCTGTCTCCTGTAAATTTTGTCTGTCTTTCCTAGGTGCTCAGAAAACTCTAGATGATGATCAGAATCTGTCTGACATCTGGGTTGGGGCCAGAAACTGACCACTGTGGGAGTATCAGGAAAGGCCTGTGTACCCACAGATCACCCAAGTGACTGCGGGCCTATTTTTCTTTGAAGTTCTGGAAGCGATCAAAAGTAGGAATAAGAAAATGATCAATTAGTAGTGTTCCTTTTGAGAAGTTTCAGCTCCAGGAAGCCCTTTTAAACAGCAGAGATAAGGACAAAGAGGCCGGAAACAGAATGAAACAGTGAGACATTATTATGGGGGAGGTAATCACCAGTGTGGAAATGAGTGGGACCACACAGGAAAGCTGTTCGAGTCAGTGTGAATCACGGGGGCAGGAGTGAATGCATAATAACCACCCTGCAAACTCCGGCTCTCCCGCTGAAGCCCGCCTGTGCACAGAAGCGTCCCACCTGGCCCGAACAGTGGGATCCCTTGATGGGATTCAGGTGTGGGTCTCAGTCTGCTCACTCATTAGTGTTTGATGGTGCTCCTCGGCAGGCAGCCTCAGCTTCATTACTGTTCATAATACCAATCGAATAATTAAAAGTTTCCTGTGTCTAAATGGGGGGCAGACAGAACGAAAGGGTAATAAGATGGGTAGGAAGGGACATCCCCTGATGGGTGCCTGTCATAGTAAGAGGGTGAAGAAATGAAAAAGAGGTGGGGGGGGAGAGAGAGGTAGAAGGAGGGAGGGAGGGAAGGAGGGAGAGGAAGACACACATACACATGCACACACACATGCACACACACACACAGACAGACAGAGAGAGAGAGAGAGAGAGAGAGAGAGAGAGAGACTGAGGACTCCCGTTATCATTGTATATGTTATTATTATATTATTCCCAGAGTGCCAGGAAGATGTATGGCACAGGGAGACAGGAAGGCATTTGTGAGATAGAGAAGGAGCAGAACTCGCAGTGAAGGAGGCTGAGCTGATGGTGTGCTGTGCATCCCTTATGGTAGAAGACAGACCAAGACTCTACTGCATTCAGGTTCATGTTTTACAACAGAAGCTTGTTGAACAGGAAAGCTCCATTTCGAGACCCTTAAATGAGAACCTTTCTTGATGGTTGCTGGGTAAATAGGTTCTGCCCGTGATAGTTTTAGTGAGGATAAACTCAGAGGCTAGAATTTGATTATTACCATTTCATTTAACCAATATCGTATCAGAGTCTGGAAAAACTCAGTGGGTGGGTGGGGGGGGTTTGTGATGGCTTTGGGGTCAAGGCCTTGGATGCAGCCCTTGCAAGTTTTCAGTGGGCTTTCCATTCATTATAGAGGGGAGTTAGACATAGTTTCATGTATAGCTTTAAACTTATCCCCTCATGAGGTTGTGTGAACTGTGATGCAATGTTGAGCAGTAAATTTATCAGTCATGAAATTATGTTGTATATAACACAATTAGAAATTGCTGAGTATAGAGGAACCCTGCAAGCAGAAGGCAGCCTATACATTACAAGTGACACATCGCTGTACTTGACACTGTAATTAACTCGACACTGTCTTAGCAAAAATCTTTATAAGTGGCATTGCTTTGCCACATGCACACAAACACGCATAAAGTCCACATCAGTCAGAAATTGATAGAATAACCTTTAGTGTGTGCAGAGATAGTAACCTTATTATACTAATTTGTATATAAAATTTGTTTTTTTCAGTGTTAATGTTCAAACTATGATAAAGTGTACGCACTTATGCTTCAGCATGTCTTAGTGTTTAACTGTTTTTTTAAGGTATAAAGAAAAGTAAGACCCCAGTGTCTCTTACCCAGTGTCTCTTAACCTCTGAGAGACTTATGCACTGAGTAAAGATGCAGGTCTGTGATTTCAGAGGCTAGATGGGCATAGTTGCCTTAACATTAAAACTGAAGTTTTATGACCCCAGTTTTGGTTGCTGGCTTAATATATCAGTCTTGTTATCATACAGTCAAAAAAAGAAAAAGAAAGAAAGAAAAAGGAAAAGGAGTACTACCTGGGACTCTCTTCAGCTCCTGTAGAAAGTAAATAGCAACACAGAAGAAAGATTCTCAGATCATACATGACCAAGTAAATGAGAGAATAACATGACTGATTATTCTTTTTTTACCTTATTCCTCTTCCTAGAGTAATGTTCTGCTTGCAGAACCTATAGATTTCTTTCTGTTATCAGTCTACAGATACACACACACACACACACACACACACACACACACACACACACACTTGGGTCATCTTTATTGTTGAGATGAATGTATGAGAGAAGAGGCTTAGGCCTCTAGTTTAGAAACTGCCCATTTTGCCCGAGCATCTGGCATTCCTAGAGAAATAGTCATCTAGACAGGAGGTTTATTTTTAAAAAACAGGACTGCAGTACCATAATGTAGTGTTTCACTTGTGTTCAGTTTAGCATATGTAAAACTGAATACTTGGCACTTTTACATCTATAGTACTGTGTTTTAGAGTCAAGGTCTGGTGGTAGCATGAAGCATACATGCCGCCGGTTCCCTCTGTCATCGTCAGATGAGGATAACTGTGGAAGACAGGATACTTTCCAAGTGCTCTCCTTTGAGAGGAAAGCTCTCTCCTGGGTTGTGGGATCTGTGATTCAGATTACATGAGAACTCCGGAAAAGAATCCCTTCAGGCAGACTCTCCTGCTTGTGGTTCTTGTAGAAGATGAAAGCACACAGAAAAGAGAACAGAATTGACTCCAAAATTATGAGAAAATCATTAATCAATTTTAGATTTTTCCTTGTACACAAGTACACAGATGACTTAAAATGTCTTTTTTATCTTTTTCTTTCATCTTTGAGTATCACAAAGGTTTATTTAGCAAAATGGTTCACATGAACATAGTCCAATAGACCCTTTGGGGAGGGATGTGAACTCCTCTGTTGAACAACCATTGATTAGACTCTTCCCAAGGCTTCTGATATGTTGACACCATTTCCTCATGTGACCACCATTGCAGTGCTATTCCGTTGCCCACTCATTGCCATCTCCACACGTTCTTCAGCCACAGAACTCAGAGAGGGATCAAAGCCCTGCAGTATTCCTTGGACATGTCTGCCACCACGTAACTTCAGTGATGATTTCTTGCCTGTAACTTCTTCAGCTCTGCAACATGGGCCTTGCTCGAGGAAGCTCTTCAGCTGGCTGACTCTGCTGCAGAGGACTGGGCAGGTGTACTCAAGAGGCAGAGGCAGGGGAATCTCTGTGAGTTCGAAACCAACCTGGTCTATAGAACAAGTTCCAGGACAGCCAAGGCTACACACAGAGAAACCCTGTCTCAAAAAAACCAAAGCCAAAGCAACAAAAAATGTATTCCCTATCCTTGGAAAATAAACTTGAGATTGTTTATAGGATGCTGTCTTCCATATTTAATTTTTGTTCTCTTGCGTGATAAATCATCATTGGGATGATGGGGTACGATAAGAAAGAAAAAGAAATCTCAAGAACTCTGGAACAAGACAAACAACATGGCCAGTCTGAGTGAATACACTTTAGGAGACAGAGATAAGCAGTGTGAATGAGGAGTTTTGAGTCTTCACCATGCTATAGAGACTTAAATAAAGAAGCAAGGACCCAGTGTCCAGGTCTTCTCTGAACAATTACATGAAAGTTTCTGAGTGTGGTTGTTGGCAATGTGGAGAACTTGAACCTTTGTTCATCTTTGTAAAGACATGAAATGAACAATCCCTACGGAAAACAGATTGGTAGTTCAAAAGGCTAAAAATAATTCATGTGTAGTACAGGAGTTTACCCTAGGTGTGAAATCAAGAGAATCAAAACACGGTCAAAGACAAACTATATATGTTTACATGTGTTAAGTATGAAATATATGTGTATATATATTCTATGTTTATTTTATAGTAACACTGTATTGTACCGTATACATTAAGACATATATATGTGTGATATATATATATGTATGCACATGTATACCATAGAACATTAGGTTCTTTAAGTCATACATAGCTTTAGAAATATTCAAGACCTTAAATATTGTATGGGACAAAAGTATTTCAACTTACCTAAATAGAAGAATTTTTTCTTTTAATAAATTGGTATCCTATGTTATTTTAAAAGTTTAGATATGGGAAAATAAAGATTAAATTTATTATGAAACTCTAAATATTATTTTGTTTGTATAAGTTCAGAGACTTTTCAAGTTGTCTCCCGCTTTGTTTGGTCATCATTTGTAGAGTCTTGTGCTAGCCTCTGTGGAACCATGACATATGTGTAGGTTAAGAATGATTTTTTAAAAATTGTATAAACTTTAATGTATGTCTCCAGCCATTCATTTTGTACCTTGATTGTTTTCTGAGCCGATGAAATTTGTTTGAGAATCGGGTCAGTTCCCAGAGTGCGTTGTTGCTCAGTTAGGTGACAGGCCGTTTTTCCTGGGAGGTTCAGTCTTAGGATCCATCAGTCAGCAGCTTCCCAGTTCATTTACATCCCTCGTTCACAGTCCTCAGTTTTCATATATACTGGAATAGAGATCCCCTGGCCATTAGAACAGCCCAGAGCATGGATCCTGAAGGCTGCCAAAGGGTTAATCTAGACTTCTGTTATCACTGAGTATTGTTAGGACATAACATAGGAGATTGTTTTGTTTTTCACAGTGAACCTTAGCTCTCCCAGCTCTAATTTAATAAGATTTTAATTTTCTAGTTTAAAGAAAGACAGACCTTTTTCCCCTATTCTTTGAACAAAAGGAGCAGCATTTCTTTCTTTCTTTTTTTATTGTGTTTGGTTTCCTGGTTGCCTAGGAGACATTAGTGTTCATGGTAGATTGCTTTAGCTAGGACATTTTGAAGAAGTCATTCCCCTCTCTATTGTATTCCTAAGTAATGACAATTTGTATAACAGATTTAGAGAATTAGAGAATGTCCAATATTGACAAAAGTTATATGGAAATGGGCCATCTACCCTACACGAATGTTGACTGCAAAATATTACAAAAACGTTCCGAGAGCTACTTAGCCATTGATTTCAAGAGCCTTGATAGGTCAATATCTTCTGAGCATGATGATTTTAAAAACTAGGAATTGTTGCAAATGACAAAACCAGAGGCATCCATGAAGGCAGATGTGCAAATTGCCTTCTTCACAGACCTGTCCAGGGGTTTAAGGATAGGGCATGTAAATCGTTAGAAGGCTGGAAGCAGTGAACGAGCACTGGCGACCGTTCCTCTTGTTCAGATGTTACTTCTTAACCAACTCTGTCTCATGGAGAGGGAGGTACAGCAGCCACTCAGGGCTGTGCCAGGTTTGGTTTTGTCTTCCACGACTAAACGCCATCTTATGATAATAATAGTACCAAGTTCCTTACCAGTATTTAATTTGTATTAATTAAGAACCAACTCTTGTCTATTAAAAACATTCATGTTTACTTTTTAAATGTCATGCTTAACCAAATACATGCTAGGTGCTTGGGGGTTGTATGGAGGGAGGGATTGGTGCCCTATGTCACAAAGGCACACAAGCTAAGGAACAGGCCACAGTCATACAATAGACTGACAAAGGAAATGGATGTTGCACCCGTGTCTGTTTAACCCTGGATGAATTTATCTTATGCTTGCAGAGGTTCTATTGGAGTCAGGGAAGGATGGAGCTGAAGATGTTGGTCCTCTTGAGAGCTCTTGGGGTGATTTTACTCAGCCTGGTTTTATAGCTAACATTCTGGGGAGCACTTCCGACTCTTTAGGGGGTAGCTGTGCAGAACTGCAGAATTGGCATTAAGATGCTTAGACGAGCTGGATGTTGCAAGTCAGCTAAGCTGAACACCTAAGCTGCTTGTGGAAACACACCACTTTTGCATGCGTTCCGGAGAGATGCCTCGCTATTCAGAAGAGGGAGATAGCAATCATGAGATGGGATTCGGTGGCTTCTTGGTCAATGGATTAGAATTTCTCATCTTTATGGGCTCAGTCATGTGGTTACTGGAAGTCCTGAAGTTCCAAGTTTGGAGCACGGATGTTGAAAGGCCTTTACATTATCAAAAAGTAAAAGTATAAAAGACAGTCCATAGTGTTTTCTGCTGGAAGAGGTACTATGAAATTAATAGACAAAGGCTTATATTCTGGATCCTTTGTTGAACCTCTTATAATGAGTATTGCTCATGACTTTAGTACTAATGGATGCCCCCAAAGTGTGTTAGCTTTAATTTAACTTCTCAAATTGGGGTCCTAAGTTTAATCAACCCCTAAATAGTATCCTGTGTAAAGAGCCACGAGACCACTGAAGTTCATTGCTCATTTGAATACGCCCCTTGCCGTCTGGACGTGCTCAGCGTCTCTAAAATGAGAGGACTGGATCTAAGTGATCTCACAGGCCCCTTTCCACCCAGAAATTCTAGAGTTGGCTATTCCTCTTGGAAACAAGATTTGAAGCTCTTGGCAGTTTAGTGAAACATTAGCATGCCATTTAAAGGTAAAGCAGGAAGAAGTCTGACCATGCATGGAACAAATTGGAATGAGCTATCTCTGCTGTGGTCACTAAACCACATTCCACAGAGTCCATGGCTTACATAGTCCTGTCAGCCACAGCTCTAATGAGCGGAGATGACTCACACACTCCTATGCGTGAGGGACAGAAAGCTCGGCACTCGTTCCTCTCTGAGTAACTTTGAAGATGAAGACCTTAAACTTCTATCCTCCTACTAGTTGCTGAGAGGGAGAGGCATAGAGTTAGCAAAAGGGCAGAGGAGAGGGAGAGAGAGAGAGAGAGAGAGAGAGAGAGAGAGAGAGAACAAATAGGTCATAAGAGGGAGCAGGAAGATGATACCTTCCACTAATGGGAAAATGGGAGAAAAAAAAGCAAGTTATTACCACACAATACAAGAAGGATGAAGGATACAAATATAACTTTGGTTTGGGTTAACATAGCTACTTCCTTTTTTCTTCATAATAAGGAGAAAAACCAAATCCCTAAGATTTCTTCATTGAGTCACATCTATAATAAATATAAATGAAGTACATCACCCATCGAGTGAGTTCCATAACTAAGTCCTTAATTTTCTATCTTCCAGAAATAATTGTCTGCATATGTGCTAAGAAACAAGGTTTCCTGGATAGGATTTTCATTTGGAACTTCAACGGAGTACAACCAACTTCCTTGTTTGGGGGAAAAGATTCAGCAGTTTTACTTTAGCTTAAACTAAAATTGCTTTTGCCACGTTCACATGAGAGTAAAATATTTAATATTTATCTCAGTTTTGCAGATCATTTTAGTTCCTGGAGACGCCAGCACCTTCCAGTCACACTGCTGGTTTTACTATGCCACACACTCGTGTTCTTTCTCCAGCCCCTGCAACATGTCTCTTCTTCACAGAAATTAAAAATTTGTGGAAATAGGTCTACTCACTGGGGAACTTTCCCATAATTAACAGAGAAACAATGAGACCACTGTGGGGGAGGTAGAAAATATTCCTATTTTGCCTGCCTATATCATGTGTCAGACAGTGACATGCTTACTGCAGGCCATCGTCTCCTGGTTTTAGGTAAGATAAAAGTTCATCACATTGCAGAGAGTCAGAGCGGTGGGGGGTGGGGGGCTAAGTCGATTAGAGAACGTGAACTCTGACGCCATTTCTTCTTGCTTTCTCCGGAAAGAGAGTGGTCTGAGTTATGTCTATCATCAAAGGGGAAGAAAATTCAGTGTAGAAATCACAGGGCATTCACTATTGTAAATTACTGGCAAACTAGACTTCTGCAAAAAATACGTAGTCGAACTATATGGTTTTATTGGCAAGAGTGATATGTCAGATGGAGGGACATGCAGGGAAGGGTAGCCAGGGCACAGAGGAAAACTGGATATAAGTAAGCGTCCCAAAGAAACTTAAGAGGTAAATTTTGCTTTCAGGCTGTTTCCCAAAAGACGCCAGGAAGAAACAGATATGAGAAGATTGGCCTGAGAGCTTAGAGAGACCAAATGAATAGAGATGTCAGATAGACTCTCTGAAAGGCCACTGTGCTGACTTGTGCCAGAGTATTTGAAGACAGATGATAGACCGAACCTTTAAAGGATACAACGGAAACCAAGGGCCTCACACACATGTGCCTTATTGTATATAAAATTTCAGGAATCAGAAACATCAGTCTAATCATGCCCCGCCCCCACCAAAGGAACTTCAGACTATGACCTTACTAGGAAACAAAAGTCTCTGTAGATGTGACTGCTTCAGATGTCTTCATATGGGTTATGCTGGGCCCTAAATACACGGGCTTGTGGCTTTAGTGGCTGTTATTAGTATGTGTGTGCAGGTGCATATGGAGGGATGTGCGCCTGTGCGCAGAAGCAAGCGGTCAGGGTAAGATACTGTCTTCAGGAGTTCTGCACCTTGGTCTCTCTGGAAGCTGTGCTTAGGTAGCAAGCATGTTCCCAACTGAGCCACCCCCTCAGTCCTCAGTCTGTATTAATATAAGACGTGAAGGCACACAGAAGAGGCCACGTGAAGCTGGACTTCATGGGGCACTGAGACTGGGGTGATGACTCTCCACATGCAGCATGAAGGACAGACTCCTGTAAGCCATGGGATCTAGGAAGAGACAGGCGTTGTCCTCAGAGACTTGAGGGGGATGATAGCCTTTGGCTTCGTGATAATTTGTTATGGTAATTGACGGGTATTAATCTATAGTCCTAGGCTCGGGCCTTATGCAGACCTTATTTTGAGATTAGAAAACAGAACAGTCCCTGTTAAACAGCATCCTTAATGTCAGACAACTTTCTTCTATAGCTTACAGCCGTGAGGGATACAAAGAGGCCAAGATGTCATCGATCAGTTTTGAAACAGGCAAACTTGGAGTTTAGGAGACTGTTATTGTAGGCTGCTTATTTAAATGGAAGGGTGAGATGAGTATATTCTTATGAACAGCAATTCACAGTATGCCACATGTAGACACTTTCTAAAAGTGATTTTAGAGATTAATGTTTAGCAAAACATAAATATATAAAGAAATCCAGGACGAAGAATGGGAAATAATAAGTAGAAAATTTAATGATTTTTTTCTATTTAAATCAATTAGTAATGACAACTTTGAACTCTAGAAATATGATGGAATAGATACTCAGGAAATTTCTCCACTTAAAAAGGATTCTGAAAAGTATATCAGGCACATGGCTATTCAGTCACAGGATAACTGAATTCTGGAGAAAATGGTTGCCAAGAACCAAAGAGGAGGGTCAGATTCCAGAGGCAGCAATGCGAGAAACTGTTCCTTCACAGTGTGAGGAAGAGGGTATGGCCTTCATGAGCTGAGGCATAAAGATGGGATCCTGAAGTAAGGAGTGGAGTTTGAAAAATATACACTTATTTGAAATTATAGCTCCATGTTACTTGGACAAGTCCAAAAATTCAACCACGAGAAAGATGGATTGTAACATCTGAAAGGCATCAGGGGGGTAAGGGTGTGTCAAGGGGCTGGACAGTGGGGCGTGTAAGGGTGTGTCAAGGGGCTGGGCAGTGGGGCAGGTAAGGGTGTGTCAAGGGGCTGGACTTTAGGGTAAGGCTGTGTCAAGGGGACTGGAGAGAAGTTCAGTAAAGTGCTTCCTGGGGACTTGAGTTTGACCCACAGCATCCAAGGAAACACTGAACACACCTTTGTCATCCCAGTGGGGATGCAGAGTCTGGCCCATCTCTCAGGCTCACCCACCACCCAGCCTGGCCTGGTCAAAAAGAGGAAAACTTAACTGTGAAAGGTAGGAAGAAGGAGAAAAAGTGAGATGGATGGATTGCTCTAACGACAGCAAATTTAAAGAATAAAATCCACAATGGGTTCAGCTTATTAGGCATCCCTGATAATAGACAGAGAACAAGATGCTAGGGTACATTATTCTAAAAGGTACAGGTTGAAGATGGAATGAAAGAAAAAGTCCCTCTTTGTCAAACAGCAAAACAGTCAATGTAGCAAGGCAAGATGAAGCATAGGCATACAACTGTGGTGCACAGGACAGGAAGTGTAACATCTGCCATTGAGTGGACAGCTATAGTTAGACATTTGACTCAGTTTCCCCAGAAACTAGTGAGGCAGAGGTGACGAGGAAAGTCAGAGATTTAGAAAGCAGTGAATTCAAAAATAGATATGCACACACACATGTATATACATGCACATAAACGCATTGACAGTAAATACCTTGTAAGTTTAGTTTAAAGCAATTTGGCCAACTTTACCTCAAACACACAGAATCCACTATGACAGGGCACTAAAGAATAAATTATTGTGAGTAGCTAAGGCAATCAGAAAAGTTCCGGGATTGTTAAATATTTTAAGAAATCTGCCAATAAGGTATATCACATCCATGGCAAAGAGTACAAAATTGTATTATAAAATATATTTAGTAGAGTTTTGTTTAAAAGTAGAGTTAATCTTAAGAAATTTCAATTTTTTCCCTCTCCTCAGTATACTCCTTCCTTCCTTCCTTCCTTCCTTCCTTCCTTCCTTCCTTCCTTCCTTCCTTCCTTCCTTCCTTCCTTCCTTCCCTAAAACTGACAGTGAATGTTGTCCTTAATAGAAAAACAAACGTTTACTTTCATTCATTGTAATTTTAAGAATAAGACAAGGGTAAATTTGTTGCTTCCACTTTTGAACACATTACCAGAGATCTCACAAGAGAAAGATTAATCAAAATGATAACAATCACATTATTTCTAAGTCAAATCTCATATGGAAAACCAAAGAAACTCTGTGGAGACCATTAGTCGCCAAGGGAGGTCTTAGCCTGGTTACTGCACAGACACAAGAATCAATAGTTACCAACAACTACGGCGATAAATAAGATACCACTTCTAATGTTGGAGCAGCCCTAAAGTTGACTAAGAGAACTCTAAGACAGAATACATAAAGCATAAAAGGGAAATGAAAAGCTCTCACCGTGGTTTTATTATGGCATTCTTCCATACAAAAGCACTGTTCACAAATGGCCTCATTGGTTGTTGTGAAGATGTGCCATCTCCCCCAACCATCAAAATCTACATCCAGTCCAGTCCTCTTCTATCCAGAAAATTTGTGAAGAGGTAGTGATATAGATGAACTTGGCAAACTGCAGATGCATGCTAAGCCAGGCTGTGCGTTTGCTCTGAGTAAAGCTGTCTTAGAACACAGACACAGCTGGGGTGCCATGCATACTACATGCAGAGGTGAGTAGCTACAAGAGATTGTGAATCCCCTTGTAACCGTCCCTTATAGAAAATAATTTTGCGGCTGCTGCTCTAGAGCATCAGGCAATAGACTCAGAGTCCAGAATCGCTGTTAGGTCTATAAGGGCATATACTCAGGAACTGGTATAAGAAAACTGGCTTGGGCTCGAGAGATGGCTCAGAGGTTAAGAGCACTGAATGTTCTTCCAGAGGTCCTGAGTTCAATTCCCAGCAACCCCATGGTGGTTCACAACCATCTGTAATAAGATCTGGTGTCCTCTTCTGGGGTGTAGGTATACATGCAGGCAGAACACTGTATACATAATAAATAAATAAATAAATAAATAAATAAATAAATAAATCTTTTTTTAAAAAAGGAAGGAAAGACTGACTTTACTTTAAAAAAAACTGGCTCATGAAAGAAGAAAAATGAAACTATTTGATAGTTCATTGTTTTATAAATACTTGTTTATTTTTATTTTGTGTGCATTGGTATTTTGCCTGCATGGATGTCTGTAAAGTTGCCAGATGCCCTGGAATTGGAGTTGCAGACAGTTGTGAGCTGCCATGTTAGTGCTGGCAATTGAACCCAGGTCCTCTGGAAGAAGAACCAGTGCTCTTAGCCACATAACCATCTCTTCAGCTCTCTATACTTCATAATTTAAGCAAAGCTTTACATGAAACATATAACTAAGTATTAAAACTAAAGATACGTAGTTAATAGAGGAAAATGCTAAAATACACACTTGAGACCTTATGATGGAGAAAAATATGTTAACCAAGAATTTTGTAGCAAAATATCAAAAATTAATGATTTTAATGATAAAAAATAAGTGGATTTTGTTCCTTAGGGGAATAACAGAAAAAATAACAGATGGTAAAAATGTAATTATCATGCTGACTACTTAGACCATTCTGTAGACCCTGGAAAATCAGAAAATAGAAGGGAGGTGACTTTTAAAACGGGAAAAGAAGCATAAACCAGCGATTTGTGGAGGGCAAACTACACATGACACTATAGCAAACAAGTGGGTCACAAGAAAGAGATACTGTTTTTAATTAATTATTTTTAGAATTTTGTACATGGCTTCTGCATTTGTGTGATTTCTATACCTCTCTTTCCCACTTCAACTCCTCCCTTGATTCCACCTCATATTCTTCTTTGATTATTTATGCACACACAAACACACACACACATGCACGCATGCACACACACACACACACATGCACGCACACAAAGAGATGCAGCTATATGTTCATATAGCTGCAGTCTGCTGAGTCCATGTAATGTATTTAGTTCTTACATATTTTAAGGCTGACCACTTGCGACCGTGTAACCTATCACTGGGATTGTCCCCGAGGAAGACTGAGCCTTTCTCAACAGCAGCTATTTGCCTGTAGCTCCTCGTTGGGGAATGGGCCTTGTGCCATTTTCGCCATCCATCATGAGCTCCCAGTTCAACTGCTGGAGTCATTTTTCAGGTCTCACTTAGGCCTGGGAGTGGGGTTGACGTGAGTAGGCACTGGGGCAAGCTAGTGGGTGAGCTGTGCCTGAGATACCATTTCACTCTCAGTCAGGATTGCAGATAGTGCCATGTGCTGACAAGGACAGAGGAAAAACGTTTGCGTATTGCTCATGGCAATGCAACTGGTACATGGCTTAGAAAAGCTGTGTAAGGCTGTGACCTAAAACCTTGTTCTAAGGCTACATGAATCACCTCAGGATAGAAATCACAGTGTTATCCGTGATAAAATGTGATAGCTAAGACTATCACTTGGGCGGGAGCGGACTGTACACAGAAGCCACAGTGGACCTCTGTGAGAAGAAAGGAGCAGCCAGGAGCTGTTTTCAGTGAACCGCGTGGATAAAACAGAATTAAGAAACAGATGAGACTGAAAACAAATAATTCATATATAATTAAAATTAAATGTTTTGGAGAGCACTCCATATTTTGACAGATGGAAGACATGTACACAAATCTATAAAGAAGATAAACATTATATTAACTGTGCTATAGCAAATCTCCGAGTTGCAAGGAGATTCAGGGGTTTGGGACCCAGAAGATAAAAAGGGATAAAAAGACCAAAGGAGTACCAACCAGTCAAGGACTTGGGCTAACCACAGCTAATCAGTTAGAGCCCATGGTTAAGTCAGGTTTGGCCAGTTACCCTTAAATGGAAACAAATGCCAGGGACGTTGTTCCTTCCAGCATTTGCTAGGCTGTTGCTCAGACAGTGTCCTTAGGTGTTGGCTTGGGTCTCAGCTGTTTGCTATGCTGTCGCTCGAACAGACTGAAGGTGTAGCTTTAAGAAAGGACCTTTCGTGGCATGGGCTGTGATCAGCTGAGGGAGTTCACTGTCTTTGGTGATCTCATGTCCACTCCCAAAGGATTAGTGTGCTAGGTGACCACAGGTATTGGGGTCAATTCCCAAGACCTGAATTCAACAGTAAGGAAAGCCCTAACTTTAGAATGTGTTACCAACCATAGAATTTCAAGGAAATGTGGCTGCAGCTAGAGAAAATACAAATTCATGTTTTTGATAGCTGACCCAGAGAGCATGCCATTTGGGTAGATGCTGTTTGAAAACCTTACTAACTTAATGTTTATGAGCTGATTTAAATAGCTTACAAACCAGTATCTCTATCCTTGACGCGAGTCTTCCCACCTGTACCCTGAGCGTGTTCAGTCCACTGCAGTAGAGGACCGTTCCATAGCGCTCATTTTAAACAGTTGCCTCTACAAATCATCATGCAGTTATTGATCTACTTGAAAAGAGCCTTCTGGTTTTTAACTTCATCCTTTGTTTATTCTGATTCTTCGTTCATCTTTCACCACTGTTTCTCTTATAGGTTGGTCGCTGGCCATCGATTCTGTAGTGAGCTGCTCCTGACTTAGAAAAATGTAGGGACCTTAGTCACTCAGAGGTCACCCGTGTGTAGACATCACCTCGTTAAGATTATTCCTGGAGCATGGGCGGGTTTGGGCCACACCTGTAGCCAAGTGCTCAGTTTCATTTCTTTCTCCCTTGTCTTCATTCTCTTTCACATTGCTGTGGCAAAAGATGTGTTATAAACAAATTCGAATAGGAAAGATTTATTTTGGTTCAAGGCTTCAGAGTTCTCGTTTACAGGAAGTCATGGTGGTGGAAGCAGGCTCTTGGTCTCATGACAGGTAGCAGAGGGAGAAGAGAGACAGTCACCAGAGGCAGGTGACTTCAAAGCCCACCCCCCCCACACATCATATACCTCTGTCGATCAATTCCCTTCCTCTAAATTTTCAAGACCCTCCCAAAACATCAGCACCAAGTTGCTTAACACATAAGCCTCTGGGGGACATTTTGTGTCAAATTGTAACACTGTCATGGAAACTCCCCCACATGGAAAAAGTTAACATGATTTACCTGGTCAGTCTCTGGGTCAGTTAGGAACTAGTCTCATGTGAAACTCGGTTTGGTTCATTCCTTCCTTCCCTCTCTAATGATGGCAATGAATTGTAATAGTTCTTGGTGAACGTGTGTTTTGTAATCGTAGGCGAGGTCAGACAGTGTTTGTACTTGTGCTAAATTGCTATTGTACAAACAAAGATAAAAGCCTTTGAAAGAAGCTTTTAACAATTACGTTTGGACTTAGCCCTTTACAATGGATATTTCCATGTTGGCAGACATGATGAGATCAATGGGAAAAGTAAGTATTCAACATGTAGGACCCTGTGGATTTCAGGGTCCTGAAGGGCCGGAGAGTTTAGGCATGAAAGGCTGCTTTGTCATCCATGGCTCAGCTTCTACTTCGCAGCCTTCACGGGAAACAAGGCAGCAGTGGAGGGAGATGGGAATAGTCCTAGGAGACTTACCTGGAGCTCTCCTAAGGGAGATTAACAGACCAGTTTAAACGGCATCGTTTTTGCATCCAAGAAATCTTTATTAATGGAAGTTGCCTTCTTTAAAGGGATGAACCAAGTCGTTTTCCCTTTTGAACGCTCATTTCCTAAATTATGTTCTCTTCCAGATTCACCGTGAGACCATGTCGTTCAGATTTGGTCAGCATCTCATCAAGCCCTCTGTGGTTTTTCTCAAGACTGAACTGTCCTTCGCCTTGGTAAATAGGAAGCCCGTTGTTCCTGGCCGTATCCTTTTCTTATAAAAGAGCCATATGAACCCAACCAACCAAATTCACAAAGAATCAACCTTTAGCATCTGTCCACGAAAGGTAAGCAAGGAATCTCCCTCCCTCCCTCCCCATTTGGAGTAACCAGGTAAGATGTTATTCATATTTATTTTGAATCCAGTTGGTGGCACCCGTAATATGCTTGAGCAATGTTGCAGAACTTCTGAGGAGGGTTGCTTAGCAACTGTAGCTTTGGAGGGGAATTTTTGGTTGACCTTTTCACTACTATAGCTGTGTAAATAAATAGGTGTTTCTAAAATTGGTTCAATGAATATCATGGGCACTTTGAATTTCTTTTATTCATTGTGAATTTTGATGGAGGGTTAGAAACAGGATGGTGATTCTGTGCGGTAGGATTAAGGGATTACAGGAGAATTAAAGTTTCTTTACTTAATGGAGATTGTTTAATGTATTCACTTATTTTACTGTATTTAATTTTTGTGATTGTAACATAATTACATCATTTCCCCCTTCCTTTTCCTCCCTCCAAGGATTCTCATATACCCCTTCTTTCTCTTTCAAATTAAATGGCCTTGTTTTTCATTAATTGTTGTTAGGTACATGTATATGTATATATGTCTATATACATACCTATTCTCTAGGTAAACCTGCTCAGTCTATATATTATTTCTTGTACGTATATTTCCAGGGCTGAAGATTTGATATTGGATAACCAATTGTTGCGTCTTCGCTGATGAAGACTATGTCTCCCACTCTGTAGCCCTCAGTTTCCTCTAGTTCTTTGTGTAAGGCTGAGGCCTCAGGGTCTTTCCCCGTTTACCTTCCCATGTCTATTGGTGTTGTCCCTGTTCATCTCAGGTTTGGACAGTCACACAGGTGAGACTTTATGGGTGTAGCTTCCGACTTTATCAGGAGACACAATCTAACATGGTATGAATGTTGTGATCTGTGCTGGAATGAAAATGCCATCTTGTCTTGGGGAAAACCCTGGTTTCCAGACCATTCTCCATCGTGAGTGTTGGTTGAATTGCTTTATTTTGGTGGGAGAACGTTCCCGCCACTGAATTCAAGAGGAGCTTCTTTCTCCTTTGCAGCAGTGATTAGAACGGGTGGGACACTCAGAGGAGGTGATTTATTTTGTGTTGAACATATCCCTCCTGGTTGTGTACATGTGAATTTTCTAGAGTTTCCACAATGCTTTTCTCTTCCTCCTTAATTTTATTATGCAACGGGTAACAAGAAGGAGGCTTCCTATTTTAAGATAATAGGTCTTTTCCACACTGAACCATGACTTGCTTTGAAGTTAATTCCTTAGGATAGTCCTCAATGTATTAATGTTTCAAGATAATTTTGGAGTAAATTTTTCAGTGAAAATGTTTGAAGATCTTAAGAACTTCATGAGTAACTTGCTTCCTTAGTCATGTAAACTCTGCTTGATTGAAAGGGAAAAGGAAAATCAACCCCCAGAATAAAATTGTGATTCTCTACTAAGCTCTCAGTTCCTAAACCCAAATTTTACCTAATTAAATTTTGCAAAATTATAAAAAACAATGAACAGGTAATCAATGTATCAATAATGCTGGATGAAAATTATTCTTTTAAACATTTAACTATTTTTGTAAAAGTTTAAAGGTAAAGCTGAGCTTAAATGCTCAATGTTGAGAAACCAGCTTTCTCTGCTTCTGAAATGGGGAGAGCCCGAGGTGGACTGACTTAGGGAGACTGTGAAAAGACAGCTTATCAACTATGGGTTAATTTTGTGCTGCATTCTTCAAATGGAGCCTGAATTTCACAGAATAAAAGCATTTTTGTTTCTTTCTTTGATCTTACTGCAAATTTACAGTGGTCATTTTTTTCCTTGGGGGAGTTTTTACACAAAAATATAGTTAGATGTCAAAAGAATAAAAGTAAAATTACATTATTTTCTACGTGCTAGTTTTAACTGACTTTTAACAAGGGTAAGATACCTAGGGATGAAGATGAGAATTTGAGTGAATGAGTCTTCATACTCTGATGTCCTGCAGGCCTACTTGATGCATGCAGACCCACTGTGTGTTAAACGGTTGATAATGGAGTCGACTCTGCCTCGTGAACTTTCATTCGTAACTTGATAGGACTCGATTCTTCCGCCGTGCTCTAGTGATTCACCCGTGAAAGTGTGATGCTGAGACTGGGAAAATGTCTGACAAGAACCTGGAAGTGTCTCTTGTGAAGGAGATGGCCACAGTGAGTCGTGAGCAAGAGTGAGATTTGTGCCCTGGACCCGTTTTGAAAGTGAAACCTCAACAGTTGCTGGATCTGTGAGATCATGCCAAGAACATTCTAACCAGTGAGCATGGAGCACCTCGACCTTGGGGAGGAACCTGCTTCTGTCTGAGAGTGTGAGAGCCAGGATGTTTTGGGAACTGGCACGTGTGGGAAGCCACGTCCTACCTCAGCTCTTGAGAACCGCTTGGCGCTTTAGATGATGCATTCAGGCAATGCTGTCCTATATTTCATGTTCCCTTTGCAGACGAGTACGTGTGTATGTGGGGGTGAGGGCATGGTTCCCAGAATTGGAAAGCATCTTAGTTAGCAGTTGCTTACTTGCAGAAAGCCACAGTCTTCTGTCCCGAGATTGGGATTGTCCCTATGGTTAGTTCTGTAGAAAGTCAAGGTCTTCCATCCTAAGTTAGGGATTGCACGTGTGACTAGCTCACATTCCATAAAACCACCAGGGAGAGGTTTCTACCCTTGGTGGCCTTCTGTCCTGCCTGTCTAGAGTAACCCTGTTACATGGCTCCCCTAGCTTCTGCCGCCTCTGCCTCTGAGCTTCTCCACCCCGGTAACTTCTGACCACATCATTTTTCTCTTCCCTTGTTTACAGACCATTTTGTAAAAAAAGTCCAAACTCCATGGCAAGTTTTAAGGATCTTTAGTATTTTCTAAGTGTCTATCTTTCCAGTCACCTGCTATATGTTCATTCCCTTAACACTTCCTCTGCCCCCTTTACTCTGAGGCTCTCCCCAGCCGTTTCATTTCAACTATGGCGCTAGGATAACTACTCTTCCCTCTGAGTAAAGATATCCTCATTGGTTTTTGTGACATTCCATTCCTTCTGCACACATTGACTCCTTCAACCCTTGCTTACCAAGTCCATACTCTACTCCCAGTACCATGCCACATATCCCAAGCTTTTTCAGAATGGAGCGCTATACATCCTTGGTTATCTCTGCATTGACCTTCCTTTCTGCATGGAGGACTTGTTCTTAACCCATATTTCAAGCATCCTGAGTCCTGTAGTAACCGAAATTAAAGCAGAAACTGCAAACACCAAGAACAAATACCGTGGTGTAACTAATGGACCGAGGCACTAAGGACCTGCTGATTTCTGTCTTTACCGCCACACCCAGGGCCAAGTCGTGTCACCGCGCTGTTCCAGAGTTTCTAGTATTGTGTTCAGGCTGGCTGCCCCGATTTTCCCCTTCCTGTTTTCCGTGGTGTATTGTTTGTCTGGGGGGGGGGGTGAGGGTGACGTCTGAATAGAGTAAATGAGCCCATAGACGCCATCAGCTGGCAGTACTGTATTTTCAGGACGGTTTTATAGCAACTTCAGGTAAAATGGAATTTTTTACTTTGAATACTTGTTTTACCGTTTTTAAAATGATATCTAAGCACCCTGTGGGGTGTGTGCCATTGATGAGTGACTTGTAAGCATTTTTATTTTAAATTGATGGCCCCACTGATATTTGGTTGTCCCGACCAGCCCCCTTTCCCTTAGGATTTTGCTTTTTAACTTCAAGAAGAAAAATGCCTGTATGTCTGGTGCATTTCTGCGTGGGCACAGACGTGGAGGTTAGGGAGAACTCGGGTGCCAGTGCTCGGCTTTCACCCTGTGTACGCCTGGCCCTCTTACAGTTTGTTACTGGGTGCACAGACTAGCTTCTTGGGGGCCTTCCGTCTGTGCCACCTATCTGATCGCAGGAGTTCTGTAATTGAATTACATGCATGTGCTACCATGTCAGGATTTTGCATGGGTCATGGGCATTCAGACTTGTGTCCTCAGGCTTGCCTGACAAGTTCTTCACCCACGGAGTCATCTCCCTATCTCCCTGTCACTGGAGTTTTGTCGCTTTTGTAGTAGAGAAGGAACTGTCCCATCAGGGGCCAAAGGTGTGCTTTTGAAGCAAGACGATGCTTCAGTCACAAAAGCTCCAGTCCGACTCCTTCTCTCACACATAAAGCACACACTCCCATTCCTTGCCAAGTTCTCAGAGCTACCTGAATAGGCTCTGGCCTCTGTGGTACGACACTCCAAAAAAGAATGTCAGAGCGTCTTTAATCCATTAATTTCTGGGTATGGGAAAGTGTTCTCCAAGCTTGCTTGGTAAGAGGACAGACTCGTTTTTGAAGAACTGCATCTTCAGGATTTTGTTGAACGTTTTATTCATATGTTTCAATGCAGCTCAGCTCTGGTTTATGGCTGAAATAAATAGGCGCACTACAGTTAGTGCTTCTCCTTGCCCCTCCCCTTGTGTTCTGCTTTGTCCACCTCTCCTCTTGAGTTGAGCATGAAAAATGAATTTGAACATGAGTGGAATCCATTTGGTGACTCGGGCTTTTATTGTAAATAAAATCACTCATTTGTTATGTCCCGTTGTTTCCAGCAGACAGGGTATTGATCTGTGGATTGCTATTCAGAACAGTGCAAGGCGCCCTCGCGGAAGAGGGACAGAGTAGTGTTTGTGGAGGCTTTGGATGTGGCGTGTGATGGAGACAAACCTTGCTCACTGGTCATACTGCATTATACAAATCATTTGTCAACCGTTTATTGAATCAGCTATTACAGGGAACCGATTCTCTGGGCCAGGCGCGTCGCACACAGAATGCTCTCAGGACCAAACAGTATTAGGATGATGCATGGCGGACGGCCTTCCAAAGTGTATTCGTGAAGAATTAGAGGAGTTAACGTAAAGGACATTTCTGCTGACACATTACCAACAAAAAGTTTGCTGCGGCGGGAACTGTGCAGCAAGACGCAGCCCCAGCAGCCAGGAGAGAAAACCCTGACAAACACTTTTCCATTGCAAACTTTTACCATTTCCGGTGAGGAATGCTCCCTTCTCTGACTTCAGACCATTACCACAGTTGCTCCCGAAATAAGTGAAAAAAAAATAATAAAAATAACTTCTTTTCTTAACTTGTGCTTCTTGCAGAATAGATACTATAGATAAAAAAAAATGCCCTTTTAGTCCTTCCGTACAGATCAGAAATATTTGTCACTTCCTGAGTGGGTTTTAGTCTTGCGAATTCCTTTAATTGTTCAGGAAAGCACAGTTATTAGTGATCTGCTGATCTTTCCTTTCTCAGCACTGTTTCTTTTTAAACCTTCCTGTGCAAATAAGATAGCATAAGCACTATTGTAATAGCCTTATTGCTAAAGATAGAATTTTGATCTTTAAAGTGCCACGAGCACATGTCTCTGCATGGCTGTGTGTATCAGCAGGCTTAAATATTCCTACGGAGATCTTTAGAAGTGTCCTCTGCTCCCTTGCCCCTAGCTGTGGTGGGATGTTTGGCTTACTTGTGGTCGTATTTTCAAGCTAGCAGATTACGGCATTCAAATGTGTGCACATGGTGGTGATTAGTCAACCGTTAGAGAATTCTACATGAATTTGCCCCTCTTCTTGGGCTGTGAGGAGTTTATCCACCTGCTAATAGCAGCCCACCGTGGCACTGGTGTGGGAACGCGGCGCCATCTTGGATGCTTATCCCCCCCCCTCTCTTCACTAGCACCGTTTGCAGTCTAGAATGCGCCACAGGGGATGCAGTCCATTTCTTTTAGAGGACAGATCTCGTGTGACAGTCATTTTTCTTACGGGTTATCCAAGGAAATAACTGCATAGAAAACAAGTCAGCTTTATCCCAAATGTCAGCTCAGGAGGTGATGGAGAGTTGATAATGTCAGGGGTGACTCTGAGGTAGCATTTAGGGTTAGCGGGCAGTATTTGTCAAGGGTGCCACAGGCAAAAAAATAAAAAAAGAAGCCCTTCCTGCCAGGCTCTCTTCTTCCAAGATTCCTTTTGGTTCATACACCTGAGACTTGTTCTTTAAGTGTCTACCTGACGATAGACAGGTGGGTATCTGACCCTAAAGGAATGCATTAGGTAGGTGTTTTGTATGTGTGTAAGGAAGATCTGAAGTAGAATGGGGAAGTATGTATGGACTCCTCCCATAGGCCCCATGGTCTCTGGGCCCCTTAGAAGTGGCTTTTTCTCTTGAGTGAATTGTCACTCTCCTGTCCCTCACCACCTACTTCCCAGGGGATTTGCATGTACAGATGCCATCAGTGGGTCTCAGCACGTTCCCATTACTTGGTAATTTAGTTTTATTCTTTTTCTTCACTGTGGTTCCTTCATATCAGGGTTCACCTTGTAGCTTAAGCCCCACCGCAAGTGAGTGTGAGGGCGACCTGACCTGGTTATCCGTCGAAACAGAAAGGTGGAACTGACTTTTCAATAACCAGGTCGTTTAGTGATACATTTCCCAGCCCTACACCAAAGCTGGGCATCCTCTTTGTCTTTTCACAAGCAGAAAGCAAGCCCTTTGCAGAGAGTCGATCTGAATACAATTCTGAGAGAAAAAGAGCGAAAGTGCGGGGGGTGGGGCCATCAGGAATGTTCGCTCTCCTGCTCAAGCTACGGGTGCATTGATAATTACGTGTTCCAAAACTGCACTTTGAGTATCCTTCATGTTGACTGCTCACAGGGGTATCCTGGGATGTGGAAAGCTGATCCCGTTTCTGCTGATCTCCCTTTTTAACGGGCTCAAGTAGCTTTGGACCATCATGGTTCACAGCTGCTGACCTCTGCTCATTATATTCTAGACATATCTTTGACCTGCTTCCCATGCAAGTCATCAGATTATAAAGAACAGGAAAAGGCTGGTCATGGTGTTGCCAGCTCCGCACTTGTAAGAGAGCATAATTAGAAGTAATGAATGGAATAATACATCACTATTCATAAGAAATGTCACATAATTAACTCAAATAATGTAAAACTATATTCAAATTTTCATTTGGCGTGAAAATAGATTTACTAGAACACCAGTAGGCAGTTACTGTTTATCTTACATTTTCACACACATATCAAAACTGTTAGATTCTACTGAGTGAATATACGTGGTTTTCCTAAAACGTAGTCAGATGGCTTTCTTCGCATTGAGCCTTGGTATATTCCTTATTTGTTATTTATTATATATACATAATTTGTATATGTGTTCAACTGGTATAATTAGCATAACTAATTTATATTTATTGCAAATTAATGATCTAATTTATTTACTTAGCTTACATTTCCTTCCTCAAGCTAATTGACTGAAAAAATAACGATAAATTTGCACAAATAGCTCTTGGGCACAAATCCTACACCAGCCTCTGCCTAAGGACTCTGTGCAGTACTAGGTAACTGAACTAGTTTTTTTTTAATTTATGCCATTTTCCTGGACTTTTTGCCATAGGCTTTGAGCATATCTCTAGAGCCTTAATTTGAGTCCGTGACCCCCACTTTGTGTTCAGAATGCATGTGGCCTCAGGGGAATTATCTCCATAGGTAACAAGTGTGGTTACCGTGGCACTCAACACCTCTGCTGTAGTTCCCGGAAATTCTCTGCAGCACCAATAGCCACCTAGCTATTTCTGCAATGCCAAGAGATCTAAAAAGTCCAGAGGAGGCAGCAAACAGCACATAGAGGCAATCTAGAAATAGTCCACTGTTGTAGTAGGGTCAGTGGACAAGCCAGGAACTTTCGTTTCAGAGGGTGTATGAGGATGGTTGGAGGAGGCTGCCAGAGAATCCTGGGGTCCAGCATGATGCCTGTGCTTCAGCACCATTGAGTGTTGCATAATTGTGGACTTCTTGATGGGTGAAGACAACAGAATGTTTTCTCTGCTCCTAATAGCCATCTTCCACATGGTTCAGGGAGACCCTGGCTGTGTGCAAGAGCTTAGGGAGGCACTGTGCAGCCTTCCTGCCTTTCCTTGGCGCGGTAGGCATTGGTTGTGTCTTTTAAACACAGATCATTACTGTCTGAGCTGCAACGATATTGTAAGTGGATGAACCAAGATAACATTTTGTGGCCAACAGTACCTTTTGAGGTCGATGCTCTTTCTTATCCCTCATGATCAGTGAGCGGTTCAAATAGAAAAGTCAAGGCTCAGACCTGTAGTGACTCCCATCCCATGAAATTAGGAGTTAATCCAGGACTCTTTATTCTCATTTATTATATGCTCCACCCCATGCTGACCTTGGTGTCCTAAGAAGTTCAACTCCTCAGAGTCTTAAGCTTTCCCCAAGAGATCAACTTCCTGGTGTTGCCTTTCTACTTGTCAGTCATCTTTCTGTTGATGTCTTTAATATTTTATCTCAGTCGCCATGATGGTTGGTTGTCGAATATAACTAACTTGACGATATCCAGGAAATTGTCCATTGCAAGTTGCACAGGGCCAGGCACAGTTGCCTGGCTGCCACATAATTTCCCCTGAGGTGAAATAAGTCTGGGAGGGATAGGTTCATGGGGCTTTCCAACTTCTCTCTTTTCTTAGGAGGTTTTGAAATGGCTGGAGTTATCGAGACATCATTTCATCTTCAGGATTTATTTTCAGTTCAAGAGTTTTGGGGGAACCAAGATTTATCTGCTGAGCGCTAATACTTTAAAAGTCAACCACGATATTCTCCTTTCCACCAGAGATGATTGCTTTAATAGTTGTTAAATAAGATGTGTCAGGATAAAAATAAATCAGCAGGGATTATATTAAAATCTTCACAGAGAGCGTTGCACGTCCAGAACCTAGAAAGCCAGTTGGTGTTTTCTGTTCTAGTTGGGAGGGAGCAAACATCTCCCAGAGTTTTTGCATTGAGTCATATTGCCAGTCGTGCCATTAATGGAAGTTCAGGGTGTGACAGACGTTGAGGAAGACTTCCTAGGCAGTAAAAGAGGCAGCTAGAACCTGAGCAAGAGGGTGACAACAGTTGGGGACATATAGTCCCTATCCCCCAATACACGAGCACTCATGGCAAAACCAGACCCAGCTTAATGAACAATGCTCCATGCCTCGAAACTGTGCAAGGGAAGGCCTGGTGAGGTCAGGGATAGATGGCTGCAATGGGGACTGCTAGCATTTGCTCCTCCTCTGTCTTCCGGAGCAACTCCACCCATTACATACTAAAGCCATGCATTGAAGGAAGCTGGCATCCTGTTCCCTGGGCTGATGGTGCTGGAGTTCTAGAACTGAAGGCTTCCCTAGCCTTTTGCAAGGGCAGGCAAGTTGCTTTGGGTAGCCTTTCCTACTTATTTGACGAATTTGGGTTTGTGTATCAACATGCAATAAGGCTTATGTCTCTTTTGCCTAGCGGTGAAGACCGGGTAAGACGGGGTACGTTTGTTGGTGAGCTCTCTCATAATGAGATACGAAATGCTCAAGAGCAGAGTTTCTGAGGACTGGGGGTGGGCAGCATGGAAACCCTTCTCCATCTCATAATAGTCTGTTGTAGTTCCTGGGGGAAGTAGACAAATGCCTGTCTTAAGATGTCAGCGTGTTAGTTCCTTTCCAGGACATTTGTGTCAAAGTAGCATGGCTTGCTTTCTTCTCTAATTGTAATGGATATTTTTAAAGCTAGGCTTCTCAGAATCCTGGGGACCACAGGATACCAACAACCCTCTGTGAATCAGTAGTTCACTGTTCTGCGTGTTTGCCTGTACTTGCAGGAGGTCTTGAGCCAGGGAGCACTGGCTTTCTGAACGGTATCTTTCTCTTTCATTGGGTTTCACGAGAAACCACCCTTATTCTTTTCATCCTCTTGTTCTACACCTCAGCCTCTTGCTCCAATGGCCAGTGAGCAGTACTAATTAGCTGTGCGATGGTAAGGAGAGAAGAAATGATGTTACTCAAATCACTGGGGTGGTGGTTTGTATGAGAACGGTCCCCAGAGGCTCGGGTGTTTACTTGTGAACCCAGCCTTTCACAGCTGAGCCATCGCTCCAATCCAGGCTCACACATTTGAATGCTTGGTACCCAGCTGGTGAGATTGTTTGAAAAGGATGAGGTGTATCACTGGGGGTTAGGCTTTGAGGTTTCCAAAGACTCTCGTAGTGACCAATGCTTTCTCTCTCTCTCTCTCTCTCCCTTTCTCCATTCCTTCCCCTGCCCCTTTTGCCTTGTGATTGTGCGTAAAAGTGTGAGATCCTTCTCTCCACCATCATGAACTCTAAACC
Organism: Myodes glareolus; assembly: GCF_982192425.1. NCBI lineage: Eukaryota > Metazoa > Chordata > Mammalia > Rodentia > Cricetidae > Myodes > Myodes glareolus. Next base: position 52,214,741 of record NC_142030.1, read on the forward strand.
CCTGAAACCCTAAGATGATTAAACACTTTCTTTTGTAAAATGCTTTGATCATGATGTTTACCACAGCGATAGAAAAGTGATTGAGCACTGGGTATGCTTTTGTCCTGTGTGGTGTCTGTATGTATGAGATGTGGGATGGTGGTGGTGGTGGCATGCACACGTGGAGGTCATAGGGCAACTTTAGAGAGCCAGTTCTTGTCTTCTACCTTTGTATTTTGGGGCAGAGTCTCTTATTGCTCAGCTGTATGCAACAGCGTAAATGGTCCATGAGCTTGAATTTTTCTCCTTTTCCACCATCAATGGAGTCTAGGGAACCTCACGTACGTAGGTTATCAGGCTTGAATGCCAAGTGCTTTTATCCCCACCAAGCTATCTACCTGACTCTACTTGACATTCTTAATCTAATCTAGTAACTCAATAATGAATCACTTGATTAAATAAATGTTTCATTTAAATTGTGTCTTTATAAAAGCAATCTAGTTTATATAAAATGTATCACATTTTTAGAGTTGGGTCTTTTCTAATTATAAAACTACCTACTCATCACACAACATAAAAAATTATAATATCATTAATGGAAATAACCTCGGATGATTTTTCATTCTCTTTTTTTCTTTTTTGTAGTTTTACCTTTTTAAATGTCTCCTCGACAAAGTGAGATAAGCTTATTTTAACTCACCTAATTGTTAATGTATTCTACTGGCTAATTGATTAATTAATTAATTAATTTTCTGCATCTGGATGTTATACCTGTGTGTATGCCTGTGCATCACTTCTGGGCCTGGTGCTGTATGGGCCAGAAGCACTTCTCAGATCCCCTGGAAATGGATTGATAAACCATTGTAAGTCACCCTGTGGGTGCTGAGAATTGAACCTAAATCCTCTTTAAAAAGCAGTCAGTGATCTTAAGCCATGAACCATCCTTCCATCCCCACGATGCTGTTTCAATATGGACTTAAGGAGATTTTTAAAGACACCGTGACGCTGTACCTGATACAGTTGTCACAGCTTTTGACTTTGGACTTTTTCAAGAGACACGGAATGAATGTTTTGCTATTGTTGCATTTCTGATAAATTTTAAAGTAGGAATAAATTGCTTGCTCGAACGATACGAGTTGTTTACATTGGCGAGTATGTATATAATGCATAAGGGTCCGTATCTTACCATGCCCTCATACACTTAAGGATTCATTACTTAGCCAGGCGGTGGTGGCACATGCCTTTAATCCCAGCACTTGGGAGGCAGAGGCAGGTGGATCTTTGTGATTTTGAGACCAGCCTGGTCTACAAGAGCTTGTTCCAGAACAGGCTCCAAAGATACAGAGAATCTCTGTCTCGAAAAACAGAACAAAATAAAAGAAAGAAAGAAAGAAAGAAAGAAAGAAAGAAAGAAAGAAAGAAAGAAAAGAATCCATTTCTTGGTTTTGTCTTGGCCTAATATTGGCCAAGATGTTACATATCTCAGTATTTTCTATTTTTTTTAAATTTTTTTATTAATTTATAAAAGTTTCCACTTCCGCCCCTCCTCCCAATACCCTCCCACTCCCCCCACTCCGTCTCCTCCTCCCTTTCCAGCCCTAAGAGCAGTCAGGGTTTCCTGCCCTGTGGGAAGTTCATGGTCCTCCCCCCTCCCTCCAGGTCTAGGAAGATGAGCATCCAAACAGACTAGGATCCCAAAAATCCAGTACATGCAGAGGAAACAAGTTCCAGTGCCATTATCAATGGCTTCTCAGACAGTCCCCGTGCCAGCCACATTCAGAGAATCCGGCCACATTCAGAGAATCCCCTTTGATCACGTGCTCATTCAGTCCCAGTCCAGCTGGCCTTGGTGAACTCTCATTAGATCAGTCCCCTTGTATCAGTGGGTGAACACACTCCTCACGGTCCTGCCTTCCTTGTTCTTATTCTCCCTCCTTCTGCTTCTCATTTGGACCTTGGGGGCTCAGTCCAGTGCTCCAATGTGGGTCTCTGTCTCAATCTCCATCCATTGTCGGATGAAGGTTCCCTCTGATCCTGCCTTTCTTGCTCATGTTCTTCCTCCTTCTACTTCTCATTTGGACCTAGGGAGTTAAGTCCAGTGTTCCAATGTGTGTCTCTGTCTCTATCTCCATCCATCGCCAGATGAAGGTTCTAAGGTGATATGCAAAATATTCATCAGTATGGTTATGGGCCAAGGCCAGTTCAGGCACCCTCTCCTCTGCTGTCCAGGGAACAATCTGGTTAAAGAAGGTGTGGAACATATATACATTAGAGTTTTACTCAGTGGTAAAAAACAATGACATCTTGAATTTTGCATGCAAATGGATGGAAGTAGAAAACGCTTTACTGAGTGAGGTAACCCAGACACAAAAAGAGGAATATGGTATGCACTCACTCATAAGTGGATTCTAGCCATAATTAAAGGTCTTTGAGCTTATTATTCGTGATCCTAGAGAAGCTAAATAAGAAGGTGAACCTGAAGAAAATTATGTAGTTATCCTCCTGGATATTGGAAGTAGACAAGAGTGCCAGGCAACCTTGGGTGCATGGGGGGGGGTGGATGGAAGGGGAGAGGGTTAGAGAGAAGGGAGTAGGGGAGGATTGGGGAAAGCTTGGGGGATTGGGATGGGGGGGAGGGAGGAATGATGGATATGGGAGCAGGGAAGTATATATCTCAACTAAGGGAGCCATTTTCGGGTTTACAAGAGACTTGATTCTAGAGGGGGTCCCAGGTCCAAGGAGAGATCCCCAGATTGTTCTCAGTATTTTCATATGCATCATCTTATTATTAGTGGGAGGGACTTGTAGATGTCTTTATGAGTTACTTTTGAAATATTCCCTTTGAAGGTCCTTGGCTATTTTCTCTGTCTTTTTTGTTGATGTTGTTTTTAGGAGACAAACCTCTGCGTACTGTAATGTTTGTTGCAAGGATTGTCCTCTTGTGTTCTTGGCTTCCTCTGTTTGCTCACGCCATCATGGAGAGATAGGCATTTTATAATAAGCCACCTCTTCCTATCTGAGTTTTCCAGTTCCTTTGAGCTTACAAAGTTTTTCTATCCTGAGATCAGTGAAACAGTGAAATATTTATGTATATTTTCTTGTGTTTTTTTAATGATAGTTCTTTTTTCTTTACTTTTAACCAGCCTATGATCACCAACAGGTTCATAGTACTTCGTAGGCATGTTTTAAAAATTCACTTTCTCATCTCAGCAGCCCTTTGAAGGCAGGAGAGAATACTATTCCCCAGGTTACAAATGAAGAGGCCAGGGTGCAACAAAAAGACAGACAGAAGGTTTTGAGAAGTATGGCCATATTTTTGCAATCTGAAAATAGTAATACTCTTTACTAAACATCCAAGTCGTACTTTATAATTATGACTTTGCAGTTACACATATTCTTTGTATAAAAAATGGTACTGAACTATAAAGGAGGAATGAAGTGACCAGAGGTGTTACATATAGTATAGTGCTATGCCACTATAGTAAATGTCTGATATCTAGTAATTACCTCAAAATGCATTTTTCAGTGCTATAATTCCTTGGGAAAGATAAGTTCCTAAGTAGCCAGACCTTCCTTAGAGGCTGAAGACTGTTCTTTGGCCTTGATGAAGACCTCAGAAGCCAGGGGCATATCAGTAAATCATTTTCCTGTAGCCCCAGGGAGGAAGAGGTAGAGTAACTCAAAAGCAGTCCATTTGCTATGGTTCTGATGCTACTGGGAGACAGGCACATGCTTGCTTTATGGGGCTGAATAAAAGCCCGAGACCACGTGAAAGGACAAGCAGGATTGAAGGGGACAGGAACTCTCAGTCATAGCTGTGATGGTGTCGCATGTGGACGGACAAAGGCCGGTTTACCAACCTAGGTCCTCTGTTGGCTTTGTCACAGCACCAGCTGGAATGACCTTTATCAGGTTTTAGGAATGAAGTCAATAAAAATCACTGCCCCCCAAACATTGCATTTCACCTAACCTTCAGGTGGCATTTACTCTTAATTCTTAACTGTTTACTCACTTTTTTGTTATTAAAAATAAATTTTTTTTGGTTGCTCAGCCTGACGACTTCCTGAAATGTTTTTTAGCCAAACTCAACAAAAATTGCACAACATTAAAGAATTCCCTGTCTGACGTGACTTTGAACATGAAAAGGTTTTGAAAGTGAGATCTGCTACTCTTCCCATATAGGGTGGAGACGCTGGTGATTTCCCCTCTTTTCCTAACGTCAGCAGCAGTTGAAGCACGCAGGCTCAGTCCACTGTGAGGGCTCTTACAGTGCGCATGCGGTGCCCCAATCCTACCCCACTGATCCTTAGCATTGCCTCAGCTGTGAGGATATATAACTCAGCATGAAGAGCATCCTCCTGTGAGACTCAATCTTTGCATCGGTGACTTCTTTAAAATGCTCATATTGCCTTGAAATACTGTCTTAGTACTTGACAAATGTTTTTTGGCTTGCTTTCTTGATGGCAGCTGTCAAAGATTGAACCTGAGAGCCCCATGCAAGCTTGGCAAATGCTCCGCCACTGAACTGTGCCCTCAGCTAGGCAAGTGGCATTTTAGTATTCATTGGTGACTTTATGAGGCAGATACCGTCGGTAACTTCATTGTGCCGCTAATTCATTGTGATCCTTTTAGGATGTTCACTCTAGATCAGTTACCAACTGGTGGAAACAGGTTTTCAACCCAAGTCATCTGCCTTGAGTCTATGTTTTAAACCAATGTCCCGAGAGCCCCCAGGGTCCCAGAGATCCTCTTAGGGGACCTATGAGGTCTTTTCCTCTTCCAGCTGTGGTATCTGTATGAAACCATCAGATTTGATTGTAACAGATTGTTACAATCAGTTGGATGCATTTAAAGGCCAAAGGAAGCGAGCAGTTGTCTCGCTCATGCATTGGTCTGAGAGATAGTACAAAGTACCATTCTTGTCTCTTTATTTTGTTTGGGAAAAATGTGCTTACCATAAAATATTATTCATGTGACTATAATGCAGTTTTATGAATAAATGAAGGAATCCTTTAGAATACTTTTCTTAGTTTTTGTTTCTATCAAAAGTGCAGTCACATGAGTTCCAGCTATTGGTACACGGCAGGTGGGTACAGAGAACAATATGTTTACGATGACTTTGCCCTGTGTGCTGACCCCTGGTGTGCCTCTCTAATGTTTTTTCCATGTGTTAGTTTTGCCCTATTCTTCCACTATTTTGCTTTAATTTTCACTTAAAAAGAGAAATGAACCATAGTGTATATAAGTTTCTGTGTTCGGTTCCCAGGAGCCATCTTTTCCAGCCTGTCCCAACACAAGCCTTAGTCCCTAAGGGCAAAGGTGCCTGTGGTCTCTGAGAAGCAGTATAAGAGTGTAAACTTCATGCCTGGTTCCTAGATGCGAATCCCAGTTTATCCCTTGGCCAGGAGTAAGCTCCAGAAGCTATGTACTGACTCTTCTTCAATTACCTTCTGCTTCTCATTGGGGGAGATCAGCCTCTGGGGCTTGTTATGAACATCATGTGAGCTATTTCAGGCAAAATGTGTACCTTGTTCCTCTTGCGCAGTACGCTTAATACTAGCTCCGTTCCTTGAGATCTGTGGCATTTATGAGACCTGTAGAGGACTCAGCTGGGATTTTTCTGCTGCTTAAGGTTTTCTCTTCTTCATAAACATTTTGTTAATTAAAGCCGAGCCTTTCCTTTCTAGCTTGTTTCCTTTGCAGAGCCAGAGCTATGAAAGTGGCCACTGTCTGTTGTATACGCTTAGTTCGCTTGGGATGGGTCTGCTCAGAATTTGTTTGTCTTCTGGTAAATCCATAAGCACCGACATTAATGCTGCCAGCCCTCCTCCTCTGCTAAATTCCCTCAGCTGTGTGCATTCACATCCCGTAAATGTATAGATTTTCCTTCCTCCTTCTCTTTGCTGTGTCAAGGGTCACTGCTTATGTTCTGTGCCAGAGATAGGCAAGATTTGTTGTCTGTGCCTGGGGTTTTCAACCTCCTTGACAGCTGCTACCCACAATACCTTTCTCTCTAAAGCTTTGTTCTTCCTAGGATCAGATTACCTTTGCTTGGGTCCTGCTTCCCCAACAGCATCACTCTCACTCTCTCCTGCAGGCTGAAGGTATCCCTCCCCGCACCACTCTATTCCTTCTATTCCTGCCTGTACCTCTGAAGCACCCAGCATGCTCTTGTCTGCTCTTCAGCCTGTCATTCTCTATGGCAGCTCACAGCTTCCCTTGGGGACTTGGGAACCAGCTGTATTGGACCCAGCATGCTCACTCACATGCTCTTCTGTCAGTTGAAGGCTGGTCTTCCCTCTGGGGACTGCTCAGCAGGAGACATTCATGTCAGTGTAGACCGCAAAGGAAGAGCCCTTTGTGTCCAAAGATACTCTGAGTGCTTTTGAATTTTCATCTGAGTCCTTTCCTGCAAATTTCACTTCTTCCCTTCACGGGCTTCTACTTGTTTTATTAAAATAGGAGTTAGATGTTTTGTGATAAAGACTGGAGGATTTTGATTAGAAATGGACTCTCACCCTGCCAAATCTTAGCTATAAAACATTTGCCTTTGGAAAAATATGCATATGTGTCTGCGTATAAATATATGCATATGGAAATTATTTTCAGAAATAAATACTATGAATTTTGTTTACATGGATTAATCCTTTTGCCAGTCATAGTTTGAGCTACCTTACTAGCGTACCGTATGATAGATTTATTTTGACTGTTAGTGAGAAAATGTAGCAGGGTGAAAATATCTGACATGGTCTACATTTTCTCACTAACAGTCAAAATAAATCTATTATACAGTATGGGGATGCAATGTTTCAAATAAAAGTAACTGAAATTCACAGTGAGGTTAAAAGACCCCATTCTGGCATAATTTGTTACTTCTCAAAGACCTTTAACCTTCTGAGCATCCCTACTACTTCTTCTTAGACACAGGTGTCCCTCTGTGTCACAGCAACCAGTGGTAGCCAGTGGAGCACATCCATGTGCTTCTTTCCAAAACAGCTCATTGTGCATCCTCAGAGTAAAGGTGCCTCCTCCCATTTACAACTTCATCCTATTTACTTCATCCAGGAAAGTCCCCGGGGAACGGAGCCTTGTGACGACATACTCAAACACTTTTTGCAGTCCCTAGGTTTTGTCTCTAGCACCAGGGGAAAAGAAAGTCTACATCTGGTCAGTAACAGCATCATAGTTCCATGTTCAAATTTCTTTAATTGGCTTCTTGCCTCCAGGTCACAAGATTCAGTCAAGGTCCATAACTTGCATCTGGTTGTTAATTTTTTTAATATCTTTTAATCCACAATATTTCACTATCTATTTTGGTTCTTCATAAAATTAAATCATGTGTAATTTCTAGGATGGCAGCTCCATGCCATACTCCGTTTGAATGATTCATCTGGTTATTTTCCTGGGATCCCATTTAGGACAGAGAATGGGTGTCTTTGTCTATATACCTCTGTGCCATATCAGAGTCCATCTTGTCAGGCTGTTGGACTCAGTCCTGGCAATGCTAAGCTTGACTGCTTGGCTAATGATGACTGCTGGGTTGCCCCACTGTAAAAGACAGGCCAAAAGTGTTTTAATTTCGCATGCATTTCATATTGCACTCCACTCATTATTTATAACGATAATAAAAAAAATCCCCAAAGCTGAAGATATTGTAAAGAAGAACTGAATTGATCAGTTGCAGATTCTTTGGGCAGATCCAACTTAAAAACAGAGTTGGGTAGCTTTTCAGTAATGTACAATTGCCGTGAGAGAGGCAGAAACACGTTTGTTCAGATGAGAGGGAGGTTGGGTTGACTGGCATGTGGAGAAATGAAGTCTGGTTTTGGTTGGATGACTTTTAGCCCGACTGAATATACTTTTCTTTGGTTGACTTTGAGCAACAATCAAGTGTTGCTAGTAGCTGGCTATAGACAGCACCGTTTGTCAAGGCCTCAATCTACCTCTGGGTAGTTCTTGAAACCATGATTCCAAGAGAGTTAATATTTACTTTTCACTAGTTCAGCTCCCAGGTTACTATCTTTTCTCCCAATGATGCTCCCCAACGGTTTAGTTTAGCATTTCTTCATGATACTTGCCTGAGTAGTTATAGTAGGGAATTTATAAGATATTGTCTTTTCCATCCCATCATTCTTTGACCATTTAATTCTTTATTCCTCTGATACTGGCTTTTCCATTTCATTGTTCTTTGAACACTTATGTCATGGTTCTTGTAACACAGACACACAGACACACACACACACACACACACACACACACACACACACACACGCACACACACACACCCCTGTTTTAACTCTGTCTCTTGTCTCTCATCCAGTTGACTCAAATCCTATTCAATTCTGGGTATGGTAATCTACTGCTGTTTTGCCGTTTTGATTAAGCCCGATGGCAGCAGGTGCCCCTTCGTGCAAATGCTTATGAGCTTTTCACATGATGGCTCTCTTAGTGGAGTACTTTCCTGTTTCCTAGCACACTGCGTCTCAAGTTCATTTTGTACTTTCTCAATTCTCCAGTTGCAAGTAGCTTTTTCAAAGAACCCCGGGTCATAGCTGCTCAGGTAATACTGTAGCACATCTTGTAAAAAAAAGATTAGGATGCATGTCAACTGCATACAGTTTGCAAAAGATTAGGATGCATTTATGACTGCATACAGTTTGCAAAAGATTAGGATGCATGTACGATTGCATACAGTTTGCATTTGGAATTGATACTGACTCTCATTGGAACCTGGCATCATCTGGGCACCTCCTCACCTCCACCTACTCCATGCTTTCTCATTGCTCATACTTACCCGACAAGCCCGTAACACATGGTAAACAACATTAGAATTATAATACCGTAATCTTAAACTTCTGGTCAAAGAAGAATGGTTTGGATTGAAGTTATCTTTAATGTTAGATGGTTCTGTAGTTGTATTTTGGTTGTCTGGAAAAACACAGAGTAAACTTTGTGCAGTGTGAAGACAGTGGTGACCGCATCTGCAAAGCTCAGCGTTGATGACAGACGATGGTCATTCCAGCTAAGCATTCATCCAAGGCAGGCTTTCTGGGTCATCTATCACTCGCCAATAGCAAATATAGCAATGGCATTACATTTCATGTATATTCTAAGGGTTAGAGGAGTTCTATAAGCAAATGCTAGTGGGCTTTTGATAAATCGCACATGAAATATGATAGTAGGAAACAGAAGAGCGAAAGCATTAAGATCTCAAATATGGATTTAGACTAATACAGGAGGGAATTCAAATGTAACCATTTGTTACCTGTTTGACTCTTGGCAATTGTGTGACCCTATCTGAGCATCGGCTTCTATGTCTGTCAATGTAATGAGTGGAAAAGGCACGCAAATCAGGTCATGGGATTCCTAGAGAAAGCTGGACAGAAGCGGGCTTCACAAATAATGGTGATCACTGGAGGGTTTTAGTATCTTAGCTGCAGATTCTGCCATGGAAATGATGCCTCTCCAGCCATGCGTGTGCCTGTGTCACAAGGAACTGTGGGAGTCCAGTTCCCAGGGCAGACCATCTGTTCTGTCAGTCCTGGCTCTCTTGCCTGGGCCAGGAGAGGTGTTTGTTTTGGCAGATTGTCAGATCTGTTTTTGCAGGCAAAGGAGTGGGCACCAACGACTTGAGGTGGGAGTGTGTTAGTGAACTCAACGGATCCTCTTTGCAGTAGGTCTAGGGAGATTGTCACTTGTGTACATATGCACGTGTGTGTGTGCATATGTGTGTGTGTTTAGGTCAGAAGAAAACATTTTGAAGTCAGTTCCCACTTTTCACCATTTAAGTCCCAAAGACTGAATTCTGGTCTTCAGGTCTATTGACAAATGACTTTGCTCACTGAGCTGTTTAGTTGGTTCCTGGTGTTTTGTTTTGGTGCAAACACTAACTCTTTTTTTTCCCCAATCATAGCCTTCAAAAGCCTTGGTTACTCAGTTGTTTTCTCCAATGTTATTTGTGCCTGGTCTTCCACTCTTTGTCCTTGGTGTTATAGCCTCACCATACTTGCTTTTGAAGACTTCTGCAATAACCCATACCTTCCTACCTACCCACCCCCTGTAAGAGGGTCATATCAAAGACGGTCACCAGCCTTATGGACCCACACATGAACCTGTAAGAAATGTCAATGGACTATGTCATTGTTGTTTCTTTTACCAAAGAAGCTGATTTTGTTTTTGTAGATCTGAAGCCTGTCATCCATGAGGATGCCAGACAGAACTACCAGGCCTTCCCATTTTACTCATGGCCTTGTTAATTAATCAGAAGAGAATAAGATTACTGATAACATTGGTAGTGTTTATAAGATTTCCCTGAAAATAACAAGTAATTGACCCTGATTAAAAAACAAACAAAAATTGATAATTGATGGCCTAGTTTCTTCTCAAACCAAAGTAGAGATAATTTAACAGCAGCATGCCGCATCTCTTACCTGTGTGACTGTCCTCACTTTACAGCTTAGTGGAAGTTAATTTAGAAAGAGCTCTCTGTCCATCAGACAGCAAAGAGCTATGGGAATGTTAATGGGTCCTCTTTAGGAGGTAGAAATATAAGTTTATCAACATCTTGGTGAAGGCTGTCAGCCATGAACTGGAGAAGTTTTCTGGGATTCTTCCATAGGAAAAATTTAAATTAGGAAAAAACAAAACCTATTTCCAGGACTGGGAAGAAGGCCCAGTGGGTAAAGTGCTTCTGCACTAGCCTGGGGACCCACAGCATCAGCCAGGTGTGACACTCCCCCATGGCAGCAGTAGGAAGTGTGACAGGATGGTCACAGAGGTGTGCCTGGCCAGTTGGTCTGTCTGAGAATGTGACGCCAGGCTCTGTCAGAGACCCCGTGTCAAACACAAGGCAGTCAGCAGTGGAAGAAGACACTTGGTGTCAGCCTCTGGCCTCTGCACACATATGCATGAGTACCTACACATGCACACACACACACACACACACACACACACACACACACACACACACGCAAACGCAAACACACACACACACATTTTTAACAAAACCTCAGTCGTTTGATTTTACCAATAAAGACTTGAGAGCCAGATGCTGGCTACCCAGAGAAGAAAAGAAGGCACCCAGATGTCCCTCCTCCTCAGCTAACATTCCAGAAGCCTCCTTCTCCTACTCCTTCTCAAACAAGACTCTCTTCAAACTGAAGGTACCTGCTTTCTACTTCCTGTGTGTCTCTCTATCCATCCTTCTGACTCCCAGTTACTCTCTATGATGTAATCCTATGCTCACTTCCTATCTACTGTTGACTTGCTCTGCCTCCTGACCTCTGGGTGACTTTATTTAATCCTGTTTGCAATATTGAAGCAGAAAAATCTTGTATTAAAGGCATGTGCTGGGATCAAGCCACACCACTATTAGAAGCAAGTTTTTCAGGGTTCATAGTGTGATCAAATATCTTGCAATACACACACACACACACACACACACACACAAATACACACATGCATTTATACACACAGGTACACACATACATGCACAGATACACACACACACACGTGCGTGTGCACACCTCAAGCCCAAAACATTACTTCCCAATCCAGTCTGATTAGAGTAAAGTAATAAGGCTGGGAGAGACTTTGGACGGCAAGGTCCTCCATGTGGGAAGAGAAGGGAAGACCTGCCTTGGTTACAAGCATCTTCAAATGCCTTTTTCAGTTCTAATATAAGATATTTGAAAATAGGTTTTCAAGAACAAGGCATTGCTAACAACAGATGTTTATTAACTGACTTTGGGCCCTTTCTGTATAGTGCTAACAGCTGCCCCTCGCCAAGCGCTGCCCTGCTTAGTTGATTTCACTTTACACCTATACTAGGAAGAACTTAGAGTCAGGTAAAGAACCTGCCCAAATTTGCAGTGGGTAAGACCAGTTTAACTGCAAAATTTACCACGGTTGTCCATTAGTTGATCAGCCCTCATCTCAGGCCTGAAATTGATTGGGTAATTAGCCTGGTTTGCCTTATTTTTTTTTCTGAAAGACAAACAGAAATAAACTTATGAATTTAAGATAGATTTCTTTATTCGCCCCTTGGATGTGGGAATGCAGAAGCCAGAGCTCAACCTTGTGTGTCCTTTTCATACCAACTTCGTTGAGGCAAAGCACTTGTCCCACTTTGGCTAGGCTGGCTGCAGAGCAACCCCCTTTTCTACGCTCTCCTCCACAGCAAGGGAGTTTAGCCCTGCCTGCCATGCCCAGGACTTGGGTCCTGGGGATCTGAACTCAGTTCCTCTTACTCTTACCCCTCAACCCCCTCCCCCAGGTTTCTGTTTTATGTATTCATCTGTCTTGTTTTGTCTTGGTTGAATTACAACTCTTATCCAAACAAATGGGGAAGATATCTTTGGCAAATCTGTAGAGCTCAGAAGGTCTGGAAACCTTCAGGGGTGATGGCAGGGGCAGAACCAGGCTATCCGTGCCCAGGTTGCCTCTGTTCCTCCTGGAGGTGTCCATTTGCTACACGGCCGTTTAATGTCCATCTTAAACTCAAAGATCAAAATTTGTGTTTTCATCCCATTGAACACATTGCAGTTGGCCCCTTTTATCAGACTTGGGAAAATAATTGGAAGCTAAATAACAACTAAATTCGATTTCCATAATTAGGTTTTGCTGCAGGACAAAGCGGCTGCCCAGCCGTGTTGCCAACAGGAAACCACTACAGCCTTCCACAAGTTAGTTTTTAAAATTAATTTTCTTAGTGTGTTTTAATTTGCAAGAATTCTCCTTATTTGTTTGTTCTATTGCTTTCTCCCTGGCCCTTGGGTTTGCGGCTCAGTGCAGTGTTGTCCGGAAAATCCTGAAGCTCCCCAAAGACTCCTCAGATCAATCTATTAGACCTGGGCTTCCTTCATTAGCTGTGTTCTGCAATTGTATGATAATTAGCAGATGACTGGGGTGTGAATAAGGAAGACCTTGAGGTAGGTGGCTGTGCACCTCTGCTCAGCCAGAACCTGGAAAGTAGGGGCGGCGCAGGTGGCAGCATACAGGTCCGCTTACAGACTGAGAAGGCCCGGCATCGTTTATTTATTTATTTTGTTATTTATGCCACGAGTTGTTTATCTGTGCGGTAAAACTAGCCTTATTTTATGATGTAATCCATAAAGGCCACATAAAATGGGAATTATTTCCCCCTTCTTCCAAATGAGTACTACATGCCTGGCTTATGAATAAAACGAACCAAAGTTAGCACTGTTAATTTGTCCAGTTGCAGAAACATAAAGAAAGCCAAAAAGACTCTTAATCCTATTGCCAAGAGAGAAAAGTGTTAATCATTTAAAATGTTTGGTTTTATTGCCTGGTCTAGGGTGAAATCCCATATATGATGTGTTGTTAATCCCATTTCTGACAGCACAGGAACATTTCCTTTCTATCCCAGAGTGCTCTTAGGGTTTATTGTCAGTGCTTCAGTAACCGTCCACTGCTTTCCCTTCCCAGTTACTTTGCCTGGCTCTTACTGGCTTTTGACTGTTTCATGCCACACTACAGCATTTGCACACTCATTGGGAAAGTGTCTGACTGTTGGGCACACATACAGCGATATCCTACAGAACACATGGTCACCCCTACATGGAAATGGTCTAAGTGAATTGGCATCTATTTGATCGCGAGCAAATTATTGAACAGATTTTGCAAAGCTTGTCGCCCCATTTTTAGTTGAGAGAAGTCGAGGCTCAAATAAGTCATTTATGCAGAGTCTCATCTAAGGGAAAGTTAGAGCTAACTCCCTAATTCTCTTTACATGAAGACATTCCAGTATATATTTAATTTTGTTTGTTATTTTCAGAGACATCTCATTTTTCTTGTATAATTGAACATTATGTAACATTTGAATAGAAATAACTTGACTTAAAAATAACTTAATTAAAAAAATCACCTTAGTGGATGTCTAAGTTGTAACTATATTTTTAACAGACATGTCATGTAAGTCATCAATTTGAATCTTATAAATATTGACCTCTTCTATTAGCATAAGGTTATTTTCAGCCGTTTTCACACTACTTAGCCACTGGATTGCACTCAGAGAGTCTAGTTGTTGGTCTACCACAATACTTGTTATACAGTAGAAATTCATCAAGAAATTGATAAAATGATACCCGTTAATGGGGCATGACATTCCTGGAGAAAATGGGAAAATGGGGTGGGGTATTAGAAAATAAGACACATGCTCTGCTTCCCAGAACTTTGTAGAATTCTCACAGGGTCCAGACTTAATGCATGAGAAAAGTAACCAGGTCAGGGTGTTTGATTAAGTGGCAAATCAGGAGATGAGACAGTGATTCGAGTCACCATTGCCATGGGAAGGGACATGCTCGCTGTGTAGTGTGTGGTCCTCTGGACATAGAGAAACAGGCTGCATTGGTGTTCAGTTCCTTGTTGACCACAAGGTGGCCCAGACCCGTTTCTTCTGAGATTATGAAGAAGCATGGACTTTGGGGGCAGCTTCTGGGTCTGTAGTAATCAACTGGGGCTGTGTGCTAATCCCCGAGAAGGCTGTCGATAATTCTCTCTGCTCTTCCTGGCTTCTAATAACTGACATCACAATCACAGGAAGAGCAGGTCTATTGAAGGCACTTCTATCGTTTTTTTTTCCTACCTGTATTGCTGTTGGGTTCAAAGAAAGTCATTTTTCACATCACCAAGATCTAGAACAGCGTGATAGTTTCTTTCTCTGAAATCTTATGTCTACTCATTGAACTGTCAATCATCCATGGTCATAACCTTTGTTTGCATGTTTGTTTGCATGCCCCTTTGCTAAGAAACTCATCGTTCACAAAATGCTACATTTCAAGTGTTTATTTTTTTTTAATATTTCAGTCCTACATGCATTGTCTGTACATGTGCTTGTTCATAAGAGTGATGGAGGAAAACATACACTAAGAAAACATACTTTATTACTTTTCTAAGTGAGGAAAGTGTGATTGCAGAAGTATGTAGCTTCATGCCATTTCTTCCTAGTGTGAATATTATAAAATTTTGGCTTAATGTGACAGATTCCCAGAGGGCTGAAAAATCGCCGAGGTATTGGCTAAAATGTTAGATAGGCAGAGCCTAATTTCTCAGTGCTAGGATTCTGATTTGGGAAATTGAGATAAGAATGAAGAATTAGAACTTCAAACAAGCAAAGCCCTCTAAATAATGTGTGACACACATATAGGAACCAGTGTAGGAAGGCAATGTCCCAGACAGTGGGTATCTACAGAAATAAGACATACCAGTTGGTCATGATTGAGAAACCTTGTGAAAGTGTTCATTAGTTTGTACCTTTCATTTTCAAAGAAAAAAACCACATCTATAGAAGTGAGTATTATAGGATGGTATTGCAATTCCACATAGCTGATACAGGAATTGCCGTTTAACATTTGTGTGTGTGTGTGTGTGTATATATATATGTATATATGTATACCAAATATATATATGCCCATTGTCCATATAGGATAATTGATAGCTGCCTACAAGACGTTATCAACAAACATTCAGTATGTATTGGAGTCGGGCCAATCAGGGTTTTTAAGCCATCATTGTAAAGGGCGACAAGGAATGTTTTCTTGGGGCTCAGCCTATTTTCCAGAATGGCTTGTTCTTAGAAATATGAGTCAGGCTTTACTCACTAATTTTACAAGTTTTCCTGTAAGTACTTCAGACTCAAAGAACCTATTTCGCTTTGAGTCAGCTCAACAAATTGGAATGTTACCTGTTATCTGCCAAGCCTGTGTTACTTGATAGGAATGATGCTTCAAAAAGAAGCCAGTACTTATACAGTACTTACTGGAGATCAGACACTGTTAACACTTGTATAGTCAGACAGTTGAGCCAGTGAAAAGCACCAATCGGCCACTGTTAGTTTTGCTGGAGGATTTCAATTCACCTAAATCTTACAAAATTCCATTAAGTTTCTGTCCCCATCTAACAAATAAGGGACTTGGCTGAGAGAAGTGACCTTCTTCATCTAAGGTAGATTCAGGATCTAACCTGAACAGCCTGTCCTGGGTATCTTCGTTTTGTTTTTCATTAATTAAATTATCATTATATCATTTCTCCCCTCTTTCTCCTCCCATTCCTCCCATAACAGGTCCTACTCCCTCCAAAGTTTATAGCTTCCTCTTCTTTAACCATTGTTGTTTTACACACACACACACACACACACACACACACACACACACACACACAGAGAGAGAGAGAGAGAGAGAGAGAGAGAGAGAGAGAGAGAGAGAGAGAGAGGAATAAACAAACAGAACCTTTTAACTCTATTCTGTGTTGGTTTGCGTGTGTATTTTTCTAGGACTGACCATGTGATATTGGCTAACCAATCAGGGGGCTCATTCCCAGGGCAGCTTCATTCTCCCTCTCTCAGAGGTTGGCAGTCACTTATAGTTCTTCGTCTAAGGGTTGAGCCTTGTGCTATTTCCCATCTACATTGGGTTGACCACTGCTGTTGAACTTCTCCAGGTCCTGTTTGGGGAGTCTTGTTACTAAGTCTCCGTGCAGCTTCCTTCCCACGGGTACTTCCTGATCCTCTTACTCTTTTGGAAAGCAACCAAAGGTGACAGCAGTCACCGGAATTATTTTTGGAGTCACTTGGACTCCCTGGATCAGCAGCTAGAAAGCAAATTTCTCATTCCTGGTGGTGAGGTTTTTGTTAGGTAGTCTATGCTGTCCAGTTTTGTGTCAACGTGACACAAGCTAGTGTCATCTGGGAGGAGGAAGCCTCAATTGGGAAAATGCCTCCATAAGACTGGGCTGCAGGCAGTAGGGCTTTTTCTTGGTTATGATTGATGTTGGAGGGTGCCACCTTTGGGCTGATGGTCCTGGGCTCTATAACAAAGCAGATTAAAGAAGCCATGAGGACCAAGCCAGTAAGCAGCACCCCTCCATGGCCTCTGCATCAGTTCCTGCCCTGTTTGAGTTCCTGCCTAACTTACTTTGATGATGGCCTACAACGTAGAAGTTTAAGCCAAATAAATCCTTTCTTTCCAAACTTGTTTTTGGTACCCGAAACCATAACTAAGATAGTTTATGGTTTCTGAGGGACGCCTTGTCACCCAAGTGGCATAATGTGATATAAACTAAACACACACACACACACATACACACACACACACACACACACACACACTACATGTAATTTTAGGTAAATATAAATAGTGATTCCCTGTGCCATTTCCAAACATCCTTGGTGCTATTTATCTTACTCTCTCTTAACCACTATTCATGGATAGCTACAAATGGCTATGATTTCTTGAGCTTTCTATCTGAGCAGGGTGTTGCTTACTTTCCAGCTACCTGGCCTTGATTCCCAGAGCTTCTTATCACTAGGAAGCATTTCTTTGTGAGTGCTGTGGTTTAGATTTGTCTTGTTACTGGTTAATTCTCACAGCCTCCCTGCCAATTCCAGGATGTCCTCTGGGTTATCTCAGATGTCTGTAATGCAGAAGTCTCCAGAAGGTTTCATAAATCTGTGTTAAGTTTATAGCTATGTCCAGTTAAGAACATCCTTCGACAAGCTGGAAGCTTTTCCCTTTGAGTTGACTATTTTTAAGTTACTGCTTTAAAATTTCCTTTGTTTATTTTGTCTGTGTATGTGTGTGTGCACGTAGCATCCCCAGAGCGTGTGCGTGCGTGTGTAGAACAGAGAACTAGCGTGAGTCATTTCTCTCCTTCCGCTATATGAGTCCTGAGGCTCAAACTTAAGTTGTCTGTCTTGCTGGCGGCAGTTTTGTCCTCCATCTGATCCATCTCCCTAGCCCTAGTTTGCTATTTTTTTTTAAGTTGTGCCAAAACTTTGTTTAAAAATGTATATTTAGTATCTTTGAAGTAGATGCATATTTCATAGGTCTGCGGATGGTGTGAAATGGAACTCTTTGGCTTTATTTGGAGGCATAACCAAAGCATATGATATTGTTTAACTGTTTGTTCAACTTTGCCTAGTGCAGTGGAATACAAATATTTGACCTTCTTGACAAAGATGGATGGGTTGAGGCAGCACACCATGATATCATTAGGCTGTCAAATAACATCATTATTCATGATTACAAGAAGTTATTCAGGTGAAATGGCAAACCTATTATTTGTACAGAGAGAGTAATTGCACTGTCCTTGTCATTCCGACCCCTGAGTTGACTTGGCGGTAAGATATGTGTATTTATTTTACTACAGAAACCTTTAATAGCTTAATTTAAATAAATGGAACCAATTATAATTAGTAATTGAGCAAATCAGATCATATACACTCTTCTAGAAAGAAGTTGGTAGTCTATAAATCTAGAGAGACATTTTCATCACTTATGGAATTAGTTCATCCCTATGAATTCATTTTCTGTTTTGTAAAATTTCTTCGCTCTGAAACATGGGTGAAGCAGTATTTCAAATAAATAGTTTCGTAAGATGCGTTCCAATTTGAAAGACAGCGTAAGCAGTATTGTGCCTGTTAACTTTCCACGTTTTGAAAAGTTGTGACCCGGAGTCTCATAGCTCACCTGCTTTCATAGCTAAAGCTTTATTAAAATTCAGCCTTTGTTGATGGACTGTGGCTTGTTTCCCTGTGAGACAGACAGGACTGAGGCTGTGTGACAGAGACTCAATGGTCTGTCCACAGAGCCTGGATTTATTATTAATAATAATTATTATTATTTTGGGTTTTCTGAGACAGGAATTCTCTGTGTAACAATGCTGGCTGTCCTGAAACTTGTTTTGTAGTCTGGGCTAGCCTCAAGTTCACAGAGATCTGTCTGCTTCTGCTGCTCAAGTGCTGGGATTAAAGACACGTGTCACCACACCAGGCTAAGCCTGGAATTTGAAAAGAGATTTATTCATTTTTATTATTTGCATGTGTGTGTGGTGTGCGATATGCATGTGTGTGTATGTTTGTATGCACAGGCATGTACACACACATGAGTGTAGATGCCTGAAAGGGATCTCCCTGGAGCTGGAGTTATAGATGGTTGTAAACCACCTGAAATGTGAGCTGGGGCTTGAACCCTGGTCCTCTGGAAGAAAAGTATCTGCTCTTAACTGCTGAGCCATCTCTCCAGCCCTAGAGCCTGGATTTTTACTGTCTGGTCTTTTCAGTAGTTTCCAGGCCATTGCCGAACAACTAAACAAACATGTAAAACATTGTGCCGGTTGGTCCCGCAGCAGTTGTGAAGGAATTTCCAGACTGTGGAAGGCTAGAAGTGGATTTCAGACATATCCTAGGGAAGCACACATGGATGTGGAATGCATACCCTCCCTTCTACCATCAGCTTTTCCAGAAATGAACTGGCATTATCACTAAGGGTGAGGAACCAGGAAAGAACAAGGTCAACTTTCCATAGAGTGGTTTCAGGCTCCTTTCTGAAACTGTGAGGTGGGCAGGGGTGGGGGTGGGGAATAAGCCAGCCGTGATAGACAAATTGGGTTTTATGCATCTTTATATACAACACATATACACCCCCAAAAAAGTAAGGGAAAGAAATCATGGATTTAATGTGATCATAGTTGTTCCCCAAGTACATTTACAGAAATACACTAAAAGCATTAGATAACCTCTGGTAGATTCTGAAATCAACCATGTTTACTTGTAGAGTGTTACTTTTTAAAAATTATATAAAAGACATTTTGAATATTTTTAAGGTATAAGGAATAACATGACAGACACCTTAAAGGCTTAGTGTATTTTCATGTCTGATATGAGACTTTGTAAAAATGAAACGTGGAAGTGGCTTCAAGCCTCTCATTGGCTGGCATCTTCTCGTCATTTATCTCTGTGGAGCTGAGGCCTCACACTTGGTATCATTGACATGTGGCGTACATCCTATTTTCTCGTCCTGTAGAAAATTTAGCAACTCCTTTTTCCTACACCCATGTGTGGAAGCAAGCATGTCCTCTTCTCCTTCTGATAACTGAACCATTGTCACATGTTTGGTGAAACTTGACACCGATGGCTTTCGCGGAGCTCACTACCTGAACCTCTGGTTTCGAGTGCGCTCAGGTCAGTCCTTGCTTCCTGTGCGCCTCTCTGTAAAGGAGAGCACCTTCATTGCTGGGGGTGTGTTCCACCTTTCAATCTTCCCCTGTATCTAACCCGTGCTTTCTTTTGCTGCTGGTAAACAAAGATTGGATCCTGGATTTGTAGCCCATATTCCAGGCTCTGGAGAGATGGCAACTTACTGTCTTACTGCCTTTTCTGAGCTTGTTTCTTGTTCTTCTTTAACATCTGAAGTAAATGTCCCTGTGCGTGTCTTCTAATGTGCTGAGAAATTTCTCTACTGAATGCTCACCTCACAATGGAATTCCCATGCATTTCTTTGACTCTGAAGGGCAGTTTTACAACTCCATTCCATACCAGGAGATAAATAACTGTTTTCCATGTCCTCCTCAATTCCCGCCTCAGCCAAATTGTGAACATTCACTACCCTGGTGAATTTCAGATGCTACCTGAATATTTACTTTTCATATGTCCAATTCTCACTGGGGAAAAACACCACTAATTTGCTACATGGATCCTTTGGTCTCTCTTTCTGTCATTTTTCATGTATTACCTTATTCTTATATTGTCCATGGATCTCTTTTTCTACTGATTTATATTTTTCTAGTGATTTCTATATCTAAATTCTTTATGATTATATTTGTTTTAAAATATTTCCTGATTTGTAGTTCAGAACTATATTTTTGTGTGTGTACAGGTTGTATATATGTGTGTGTGTGTGTGTGTGTGTAAGTGTGTGTATGTGTGTTTATATGGTCATTTTCATATTTTATTGTAGCAAAATTTAATAATATTTTCCTTTTGGTTTATAAAGTTTAGATCTAACTTAATAAATTATTCCTGTCCTTACTGTAATAAAAGTACTTACTCATAAGGTTCTTCTCAAGCATCTTCTCAATGCTTTCTTGTAGATAAATTGGGCATTTTTTCTTGTATGTGGTATGTATTAATCAGTTTTTGTTCAGCTTGACAACCAATCTGTCATTTCCAATGTTCTCATTTGTTTTTATTTTATCTACTAATTAATTCATTAATTAATTTTGAGACAAAGTTCCAATATATAGCCCTAAATTATCTAGAACTTTCTATGTAGACTAGGCTGGACTTGAACTCACAGAAGTCTACCTGCCTCTGCTTCTCAATACTGTGATTAAAGGTGTGCGCGAGCACACCCAGTTCCAAGTCTTAATATGTGAGTCAGGGATGTTTCTTTCCTGTCCATTGAGTTCATTTAGTCCTTGAGGCTTAGTTTCTCAGTGCTCTGATTGCTGAGTTAAGGGTTTATCTTTTCCACAAAGGACTAATCAGTCCTTTCTTTTCATTTCTTCTTCTTCTTCCTTTTTTCTTTCCTTCCTTCCTTCTTTCCTTTCTTCTTCTTCTTCTTCTTCTTCTTCTTCTTCTTCTTCTTCTTCTTCTTCTTCTTCTTCTTCTTCTTTAAAGGAAAACATTTAATTGAGGTGACTTGCAGTTTCAGAAGTTTAGTCTGTTCTGATCATGGTGGGACATGGCAGCCTGCAGGCAGACACAGTGCTTGAGAAGGAGAGAAGAGTATTATATCTTGATCTACAGGCAACAGGAAGTGGTCTGAGACCCTGGTTGTGGCTTTAGGAAGTGGTCTGAGACCCTGGGCGTTGCTTTAGCATAAATGAGACCCTCAAGACCCACCTTCACAGTGATAAGGTTCCTCCAACAAAGTCATCCCTTCTAATACTGCTAATCCCTATGAGAGCCGTTTTCTTTCGAACATTCCACTCCCTGGCCCCCTTAGGCCTGTAGCTATATCATAATGCAAAAATGCAGTCAACTCAACCTCAAAACTCCCCATAGTCTATTACAGTCTCAAAACTTAAAAGTCTAAAGTTTAAAGTTTCTTCTGAGATTCATGCAATCTCTTAACTCCAATCTTCTATAAAATCAAAATACATATCACACACTTCAACATATAATGGCACAGGATATACATTACTGTACAAAAAATGCAGGGAAGGGTGCATAATGAGGAAATACTGGAACAAAACAAAACTGAAAACCCACTGGGCAAACTCCAAATTCTACATCTCATGTCTGATGTCAAAGTGCTCTTCAGATCTCCGGCTCCTTTCAGCCTTGTTGACTGCAACACACTTCTTTCTCTTGGGCTGGTTGCACTTCCTGTTAGAAGCTCTCCTCAGCAGGTATCCAACAGCCCTGGCATCTCCAACATCTCCGAGTCTCCAGGATAATTGAGGCTTCAACTTCAAAGCTTTATGCAATGGCTTGTCTAGGTGAGGGGCCACCTTCCAGCCCCAGCAAGCAGCTGGACTTGGCTGCTGTGGCCTGTGGTTCTGTCTTTAGAGTCAAGGATAGAAGAAAGGGTTATGGACTCTTGCCTGTGATTAAGGCAAGCCCCTGAGGTCTTTGCATTTTCTTAAGCTGGTCTTTACCTTATGTGACTTCAAATGCATTTTTTCATTTTGTCAAGTTCTGTGAGCAAAGCTATTCAAGTAGTTATTACACACACACACACACACACACACACACACATATGGAATGCATAGATTGACAGATTTGACATATTGGAGCTATCTTAGTTAGGGTTACTATTGCTGTGAAGAAACACCATGACCAAAGCAACTTTGGGAGGAAAGGGTTTGTTTGGCTTGCACTTCAGCATCACTGTTCAGCATCAAAGGAAATCAGGACAGGAACTCAATTTAAACAAGGCAGGAAACTGGAGGCAGGAGCTGATGCAGTAGCCATGGAGGGGTATTGATTGCTGGCTTGATCTTTTTGGTTTGTGCAGTCAGCTTTCTTATAGAACTCAGATGTAGCAATGGGGTCTCCCACATCATTCACTAATTAAGAAAATTACAGCCGGATCGTATGGAGGCATTTTCTCAATTGAGTTTCCCTCCTTTTGAATAATTCTAGCTTGTGTCAAGTTGACATAAAACTAGCCAGCACAGGAGTCATGAGGTTTCCTCAGCCATTAACTCAGTGTAGTTTCCATTGTTAGGTCTTCTTTTACTCTTTTATTTCTTTTGTATAGGGTCACATCCTAATGTCATGAATACCTTGAATTAAAATAAATTAAATGAAAATTTGTCATTGGCTTTTTAGTTTGGAAGTATTTGAGAGAAAGTATCCTCATAATTGTTGACCTTTTAAAGACTGAATGCAAAACCCTATGGAGATTTTAAAATAATCTTGGAAAAATAAAAGGAGATTCCAGTGCAAAGTGAGGAAACTGACCAGTTCTCCTCTAAGGGCTCTTCTCCTTATTTCCACATTTCTCTGCCTGTCCCTTTCCCATCCTCCCTTGCGTGCTGGGAATGGAAGCCAGGGCCTCAGACACGGTAGGGAAGTGTTTTACCATGAGTCCTATTCCTCCGCCATATCAATATTGTTAGTTGAAATATTTTTGAAAATGCTATGTGGGGATGATACTTATTTCAAGTATTTAGATTATAGACATGGTCACATCTCTATTCTCAATATTATCTCAAATATTGAACTCTATTCAATATTGTTCCAAATATTGAATTAAAGTTCAATATGTATGAGGTATCAAAAATAGATATATTTTTCTTTATGTCCATATTTTCAAATGTCATTTTGGGGAATGGCAATAAAATAGAGCATTAAACTGAGATTAGTGTGATGATGTTGAAGGTGTGACCTAATTAAAATGCAAGTGCAGCTCTTTAAAAACTGACATTGCAGCTCAGATACTCAACAGCAGGGCTACTGCCTGTTTGATAATTTGATTTGACAAGTTCCTTTCACAAGTTCATTGCTTTAACCCCACAGCATAAGCATAGATTGGCTTGCCTGGTAAGATGAGAACCCTCAGACAGAATTAGGAAGTCTAAGATGGCATTTAATGAGTTACGCTCTGCCTGGATTTGTGCACATCCTACTTACTAGAGAAATTTGGGAAAGACCGGTACTTTACAGACATATACACAGATATGTAGGTTTTTTAAGGTCAGTATTTCAAATACAAAATTTATATTGTGGATTTTTGCTCGTGTTTATTATCCTTAAGCAATGGCATCTTGTTTATGTCACCTCAATCCCACCTTCTCCCAGTCCGCTGTTAATACACACAAGCTTATTTACAAAGCTTTCCTTCTCACCTCCTCTACAAGAAACAAGTACTTCCTTGGGATTCTTGCTTGGTGTTTCTACCTAGCACTTACCCTTTTACTGTTTACAGTGGTTTTATTCCTGTGTGTAGATAATTGGTACCTCAAGAATAGGATGCATTTCTCTGGAGCAAACTTAGATGGAAAGAAGAGCAGTTGGATCTCAATCAGAAATGAAACGATTGGGAAATTAAGTGGACCCAAAGTTTCATTTGGCTATGTCAAATCCTGTACACACAGGGCTTGTGGGGACCTTGCTGTTAACTTCGTGTAAAACTGAACACACCCTGAAGTTGTCATTCCTTAATAACGGCCATAGTGGTAAATGTCGCCTAAAAGCCCATGGGCTGCTTGGCATCCCGGGTGGTGGTGGAGACTTGAAGAGGTCTCCCAGCCAATATGGTCTGACAGGGATATTGGGGCTGCAGCCCCATCCTTTTCCCTTTCAGTTTCTGATCATGCACTTCTTAGAGGGTTTGCCCCCTCACTGGCCACATGCCAGCATCAAGGCACCATGGAAGCCCCAAATAGCAAGTGCAAGATCCAAGACTGCAAACCTTTGAAATTACCATTTAAAATAGACCTTTGCACTTTATCAATCGATTTGTCTCCAGTATCTGTTCAGGCGATGGAAAGCTAACAAATTGTTACTCCTTTACATTCACCAATCTATCCAGTGATACACCTGAGGACGAATTCACATCTGACTTCCTTTACTTTTACTAGGTATCCATATTTTTTCTGATGACTCCACAGTGTTAGTGTAACTTATGTGCCAAGTTTCCAGTGCTCCAGTGTGTGAGACGCTCAATTATTGTTTTTGAAAGTCTTCAATATTGTATATGCTTCATGTCTGGATTAACGTATAACTAGTTTTTTTTCCCTTTAAACTCTCTTAAGGGTTGCTGCCTCCTCCACATATGCATCGCGTGTTAAAATCTATTTTTAGACAAGAATCTATGGGAACAGTAGAACCAAGCATAATACAGCCTTTTTAAAAAGGAGTATGTCAACTAGTCAATGGAAATAAGTAAGATACTTGAGGGAATATAGCACATTAATTCCAGGAATATTTATGTCTGTCATGTCAACATTCCAGCAGGATACTTCTTGGAGGATAATAGCTTAGAGCACAATTGCTTTCTACATAAGAAGGCTAGAATGTTTTTTATTGGCAAGGGAATAGAGAGAGATTTTAAACTAACGGAACATGTATTGCAGCTCTAAGCAACCCATTTTGCATCATCGTATAGATATTAAAGCAAATATGATTAGAATGGAACATTTAGTCCTATTTTCTATTGTAATAAATTGTAAGAAAATCAATAATAGCATTAAGACAAAATTGGTAACTTACCCAAAAAATATTTTAGTACTTATGTTAAAGCTTTCTTATCTCAAATAGCTGGTGGTTATAAAATGAAACTCGTTTAAATCCATGCCTAAAGATGATTAAAATATCATACAGACTCAAAGCACTCCAGCTGTAGCTGTTCATTAAATTGACCATTAATAACTTGTGATAAAAAGGAATATTACTGCATTCATAAATTTTGTATGCAGATTTTATTAAGCTGGCATGTTATATGAATTGATTGTCTGACATCTTCTGGCTGTGGCCGAAGATAATAGCTTTTCATGTGCATTGTCTATAATCCAAGAATTCTGATGGACTGTTTCTAGCTAGTTATTATGTTTTTGTTCTGGTCGGCTTTTCTTTCGTCTAGTATACAATTAGAAAATAGAATTACAGCTTTTTGTATGAAGCACTTATAAGTCTGGTGTGTCAGCGTTTCAGTGAGAGCCCTTCTTTCCGTGGAGTATGGGGGGGAGAGTTGGCTATAGTTTCCGTTGACTATGAAAGATAGCCATTTCTTAAAGTGTTCCTAGTCTCTTGTTTACTCTTCCTTAATTTTAAGATTGGATTTCAGTATTTGTGTGGTATAGTTTTCTAATCTCAATTTGTCAAGAGTCTTTTAACCTATTAGATGCTGGGGTAAGCTGTGAACAAGGCATAACTGGTGGCCTTGCTTCCTAACCTAATCCTTCAGCCAATGGTGGTTGCTGTGTCGATGATAGTTTGCTAGCCCCATCCCAGCAGATCTTGTAGTTTTCTTAACCTGTGTTGAAATGAGCAAATGCAGCTTTTGATTTAGTAAATTGCCTGTTCCTCCCTGGATTTCCTTTCATGCCATAAGCAATAGGGATCTTGGGTCATGCTGGTCAAAGATGAAGATATAGTTTATTGTTTTTCTTTTTTTGTTGTTGTTGTTGATGGAAGTTTCTGTCCTGCTGAGTCCTGCAGGCATTCAGTCCCAAATAAACAGAAGCCTATATTAATTCTAAACTGTTTGGCCTATTGTTCAGGCTTATTACTAACTAGCTCTTACAACTTAAGTTAACCCATCATTTTTATCTGTGTTTAGTCTGTGACTTAGTACCTTTTCTCAGTGAAGCTTTCTCATCTTCCTTCCTCTACATCTGGCATCTGACTGTATCTCTCTGCCTTTCCTCTTCCCAGAATTCTCTTAGTCTACTTGCCCCACCTATAATTCCTGCCTGGCTACCTGCCAATAAGTGTTTTATTAAACTAATACGAGGGCCAAATCTTTACAGTGTAAAAGAGTATTATCCCTCAGCATTTTTTAGCATCTCATTCTCTTCATTTTGTAGTACCGAGCAGTAAAGAAAGTATAGCTCAAAGATCACAACACAGGTCAGATTCCTTTTGTTAGGAGCCCAGTTTTGTTGTAAGTGTGTCTTATCCTGTTTTATAACCCTATAACAAAAATATCAGAGACTGGGTAATTATGGGTAAATGGTAATTTATTTGTTTACAAATCTCTCTCTCTCTCTCTCTCTCTCTCTCTCTCTCTCTCTCTGTGTGTGTGTGTGTGTGTGTGTGTGTGTTCCAGAGGACACTCCTCAGACACTCTGAGACAGTGTCTCTCCAAGTAGCCCAGGTAGACAGCCCCCAGCTCTCCCTATTCATTGCTCCTTACCCAGTCCTGGGATTATAAACATGCCACTTTCTCTACATGGATTCAAGGGGTTGAACTCAGGTCCTCACATTTGCAAGATAAGCACTTTACCAACTGAGCCGTTTCCCAGCTGAGACTGTACAATTTGTCAAGGGTAAGTTTATTTAGGCTCACAAACTAGGCTAGAGAGTCTTGGATCAGGCAGCCTATATATGACAAGTGATGTGGCTTCAGTTCAGGACAAGAGACAAAGGCTGTGTATGATTTCAAAGAGTGGTGTAATTTCATACTACCTTGCTTTCTCCGGGACCTACCAACTCCCATGAGAAAAGCAATAATATAGTCACCTCTTAAAGATTGTACCACTGCTCTGAAAGTTACATTAGGAACCGAATTTCAACACACATTTCCAAGGGGCCAAATTCTACCCAAACCATCACACTGTGTAAGTTACTGAAGAGCGCCGTGTGTTGGTACTCAGCTGGAAAACAGTGTGACGCTAGTGTCTGCTTAGTAGGATTATTTTGATTATTTTTTTAAATTGCATAGAGAGCTCTAAACAAAATAAGCACTCAATAAATGATACCTGTTACTAATGCCTGAATTAGTAGAAGATGTGATTTCTAAATCTTCTTTGAATTTGTGTAAAAAAAAAAAAAAGAGCCTTCCTAATGACGTTTTTCTATACTAGGTGCCTTGTTCATGTTCCTTCTCCCTCAGCACACAGCATCCTTCTTTCTCTCCTCTTCTCTCTGGTCTCTATCCCCATCCCCCACCCCCACGCCCACCCCCACAACCCTCTTCTGCTTTCCTGCTGTAGGATTAGCAGCCTGAGAGGCCACCAGACAAGGACGGACCCAACCCTCCTGGTCAGCTTTGGTTTCTACTGCCCATTTCCCTTAAATACGAGAAAGGGAACCTTTAGCTTTGTCCTTCCTTAGGATCTGAAACACCCTGGGAAAAGGCGGAAACGCGGGGCTTTGACGAGGCTCGGCCAGGGGAAGGGGCTTCCTCTAGTTAGCAGACTAGATCAGCCCCCAGCGCCTGGGTGGAGGCCTGACCTTCTGAGGAGCTCTAAAGATTAGAACATTACCACTCCCTTGGCTCCCCTCTTAAAATGCTAATCCAGGCTGGCCTGTCAATCTTCCTGCAGGGAGCTATAGCTCCCTCTTCACCTCCACCCCTTCTGATTCACCTGAGGCTTCACAGGAAGCTTCTTACCGGCCTATCCCACGGGGAGTCTGCTTGCCTGGCTTCTACTGTAGGCCACTTCCACAGCAGCCCACTGTTCTGAGTTCAAAAACGTGGAACGTTTCCTTTCTACTTCTCATTTCTTTCAGATACTAATCAAAAGCTTACGCACGCTTTCCTGAGACTCTGGGTTTTCTCAGACTTTCTCTGAAGTTCCCCCTTCTAGGTTTTGCCACGCAGCTGCTCACAGTCCACCATTTCTGAACACCCTGCCTTCTGAGGCGGCAAGGGCCCAGCTTCCTGTCCTCCCCTCCTCTCTCCTCCCAGTAGCTGCGGAGATTCCCAGCTTGCCTACCCTAATAAACTAATAAAATTATCCTGCCATGGCCTTCCAAGCCCATTTTGAAATTCTTTTATTAGTGAGACTAAGAAGCCAAAAGGGAGTCACAGTTTCTCCAGTAATAATGTCACACGAGAGAAAACGAGACTTGGAACTTAGATCTCATTTTTTTCTCGGGACTGTAAGCAACATTAAATATGAGTTTTCTTTCAAATCCTATAAAACTTGTGTTTATGACAAGGCACTAAAATCTTTTATCTCCCTTCCTTGTAAGGCTTTTATGGCAATCTTTGAATTCCTCTGCCCTGTGAAACCTCCCCTCCCCACTAGATTCTCAGACTAAAATGGTTGGCCAATTTCCCCTTTTCTTTCTTTTACCACTTCTTTTAAAATTAGCCAATCACAAAAGGACTGTGTGATAGACCCCATCCAATGGGAAAAAGACACAGTTATCACCTGCATTAGACTTTAAACCGGGCCACTACCTTGTTCCTCTCAATCAAAAGTCCAGTTTTGCCTGGTGCAGACACTTCGGTTGGAGTGACCTCTTCCTTCCCAAGCCTGAAATTATGTCTAACAGTCCTGATTGATACTTGGGAGCTAATGGAATGGCTGCCTGTGCTGTTCAGCCTCACCAGAAGCAGGGGAAGTTTGGAGAGAAACACCTGGTCGACAGGACCTACATTTTCAACTTTGGGAAAAATACATTTTAAATCTTAGTTTTTAACACCAGGATAATTGTGTTGAAAGTAATTGAGGAGTTCAGAATAAATACTAATTAAAAATGATAAAATGTGATTTCTGGCAGACAATATTAGTATGGTAGTTAATGGCTTTTTTTTTCTGCCAATTATATTGTGTTACTTGCCAAAAGGGAGTGGTTTGTTTGAACGTAGTATTTTGTTTCTTCCTGCTACTAGGTATTATAAATATTAACTGAACACCTGGATTTGCTGTCATAAATATACATAAGAAGGTTGTATAGAAGCATGTCTATACATGTCATGAAAAAGCCTGAGTGTTACCAATCCCTTGAGTACAATGGAACCTTCCTTGGTTCCGAGCGTGATTAACTCAGTGTGGGAGGCGTTGGGTTCACAGAAACTCCGTGGCTATCAAAACCATCCCCAGTGTAGGTTTTCTGCACTCCTTATCTCAAGGGCAAACAAGAAAGGCAGCTCGGACAAGGAGTAAACAGAGCAGCTATAGATTTGTTAAGTAAAATGAAAAAGACCTCTGCAGTGTGGGAGGGGCTCCGAGGTAGGAGCCCTGTTGTGCCGACTTCTATAGTTTTTTTGGGTAAAGATCACAATAATCGCTACTGAGATTCTTCATCTTTGAGTTTTTTTGTAGCCCAAGGTGGTAAGAAGTCCATCATCCTATGAACTCAGCCCAATTCATTCATTCATTCGCATAAGTCCTCTGTAACTAGCTCATGATTCACTACAGGCCCTGCCTGTATTTCCTTGGTCAGTGGTTCTCAATCCGTGGGTTGCAACCCCTTTGATGGTCGAACAACGCTTTCACAGGGGTCACCTAAGACAACTGGAAAACACAAATATTTACATTATGATTCGGAACAGTAGCAAAGTTAGAGTTATGAGTAGCAACCAAAATATTTTTATGTTTGGGAGGTCACAGCATTAGGAAGACTAGGAACCACTGGCCTCCATGAACAAGCTTCTGTCTCATTAGTCCATTGTTACCTAACTGCTGGTAGAGTGTTATTTCTTCTCATTGACCTGATTTACTGTCTTAGAGTTTGCTTGTGTTCCTGAACCTTGAAAGGGATTCCACATTTTGGTGAAAGGTGACAGAGTCAGAGGACTGGGTTGGAAGAGTCAGCTCCTGGCTTTATGGGAAGCATAAGGGGAACTGAGTTCCAGCTTGTGCAGGGCTTAGAATAACGACGACCCAGCTGATGACTCCGGGAACTGAGAAATGGAAGGTCTTCCTCACTCTCTCTAGCCATCTGTGAGGATGGCCAGCTTTTTGGCCATGAGCACAGGTTCAGGCCCTCATGCCAAAACTGGAAAAAGAAAATTAGGGTAAGCCTAATGAGAATTAGGCACAGAGCCTGGGAAATTAGCCTATTGACTGCTTGTTTTGCGATAATAGTTTAAACGCCTGTTATACTAATTTCCATCTCCGCAGAATCTATATAAAGCAGTCAGATGTTCTAGTGGGTATCTTAGTGAGCTCAGTATGGAGAAGCAGGTGTGGGGTGATTAGTGGCGTGGGTACAGGAGGCTCTAGGTAGTATGGGTAAGGTACAGTATTTGCCAAAGTGGTATAGGCTATACTTTTGAAAACTACAGTTTGATCTTAGTAATAGTGTCCTGGTCTAATTAAGCGTGTTCTTCAAACTAAAAAGAAAGAAACAAAACAAAAAAACCCAAAAATGTAATAAAGGGCTTTAACATATGCCCTGCAAAACCGGATGGTAATAAGAGTCAGGGTTTATTGCTTTCTTAGAAATGAGGAGTATTCTGATATGTCTCCAAAGAGATATGAAGGGTTTCTGTACCTTTGCAAGGAGACTTCAAAACTATAGGTCCTGTTTCTGCTAGATCACCACCCTTGTTTTGGAAAGGGAAATAAATAATAATAATACTTGCTTGAAGAAATGTAAAGTTATTTTCTCTAACATTTATTATTTATTCCAAATTGTGAGAGAACATGGACTTTTCTAACTCCTCTTAATGCTGTTCATGCTTCACTGTTGGAAAATTTATCCTATTAGATGCTTGGCACGGCACGGACATCCTCTCTCAATGGAGCATAAAATATAGAGTAAATAAATCAAAATTGAAGTAGACCAGCAAAGGTGTAGCCAAGCTTTACTGCAGTCATTCAAACTGCCTTAATAAAGACTCTGT
The DNA here is from genome assembly GCF_982192425.1 of Myodes glareolus. Taxonomy (NCBI): domain Eukaryota; kingdom Metazoa; phylum Chordata; class Mammalia; order Rodentia; family Cricetidae; genus Myodes; species Myodes glareolus. The sequence goes on from NC_142030.1 coordinate 52,246,213, forward strand.
TGGTCCAGATTCTGTTTAGGAACTTGGTATTTTTTTTTTTAGTCTTGATTTTTTTTCTTCTGAAATAGTTAACTATCAATTAGTACTTATGGTAACATAATAATGATCATATATACAGTTGCCATATTTCTAGTGTTAGGCCAGAACCTGTACCTTTGGCTGCCCTAACAAGCCTGCCTTTGCTACTTGCCTTCAGCAAGCCAATTAAAAGAGTAAAATTAATAGTGAAAAGGAAAATAAAAAGATTACCTTTTCCAGTGTGACCACATAGCAAAAAGGCACAGAGTTCTAGTGGTCCCCCAGTTCATCAGTGTGGGTCCTAAAAGGAGAGTAGGGTTTTAATTGAAGGCAAGAAGTGTGAGTATGCTGTCCTGGAGACATGATTGCCCACCGCCATTGTCTCTACTAGCTCTCCTGACGTGGTTGCCCACCGCCATGGTCTCTACTGTCTCTCCTGAGTCCTACGAGTAGTTGTAAATCTTTCTCCAGAGATGAAACCAGATGCTAAAACCTGGTGGGGCTACTTTGGGAAAAGGGCCTCAATACCTATCCCTGAATAGCAGCCCCTGTGTTCTTGGTTCTGGCCTGGCCAGTGCTGCAAGCATCAGAATCTCTGGCTTCTTCTCTAACTTTATCTGATCCAATCTTTTGTTTATTTGTTTGTTTGTCTGTGTGTTTGAGAGAGGGTTTCTCTGGGTAATTCCCCAACTGTCCTAGAATTTGCCTTGTAGACAAGGCTAACCTTGAACCAAGAGAGGCCAGCCTTCCTCTCAGAGTACTGGGATTCTGGGATTAAAGGCATGTGTCACCAATTTCCAATATATCATAATAGTGGTGACTATTAATCATTGGACTCCTTTGCTTCTTAATTTTATCTCCTGTTATTTGCAGTGGATCTGTACATACATGATGCTGCTACAGTCTAACTCTATCTGTCTGGGTCTTCTTGGTTGCCCTAGCTCCAAGGGGTCAACTTCAATGAGAGCGGAGATCCTAAACCATTCTATATCTCCTTTTTATCCTACCTTCTGTATTAGTTTAGAGATCAACTCCTGAGGGTGGAATGCCACGGGGAATAACAGGACCCTCGTGGCCAGTCTTGAGCCTCACCTCACATTTCCCTCATAACAGCAGAAAGGTAAACAGCCCGTAGACTTCTTCTTTGACCTAAATGTACTATATAAAGATGTGAGATACCAGGGATTTGCGGCCCATTAGTAGACAACTACTTCTGCCTGACAAGAGCCCTGACTTCTAACCTGTGGCCCTAAAGGAGACATGCCTGTCCTTTCTGCTTCAAAGGTTACAACAGCACATACTGTCTTCTCTCTTATGAGTCCATTCAGCTTGTTCCCTGTCAATCACCTGTCCAGGAGACATTATTCTCCTCCTTCCAATCTAAGTCACTTGAAGATTCACTAAGAAAATGGGAGAAATAATTATCCCTTTAATAAGAAAATGTATTAATCTTTCTCAGAAGCCTCTGCTGCTTTGTAGCTTCCCTACTTTTCAGAGTTAGAACTTCTCTCTCTCTCTCTCTCTCTCTCTCTCTCTCTCTCTCTCTCTCTTTCTCTCTCTCTCTCTTTCTCTCTAATGCTGATCCAGAGCCTAAGCATTCTTTTCCTGAAATTCTAGATTTTCTTTACTTTGTCTCTTAAGACCCCAACACCTTCTTCCATGGAGCTGCTGTTAATTCCACCAGCCACGACTAAGAGCACTACCACAACATAAAGTCCAATTTGAAGTAAGCTTTAATTAAACACTGGCCAGGCTGATGTTCTGGCCAGGTCTATATCCAGATTAATAGGGAAATAACCGCAAGTCACAGTTTGCAGGGGCTTAAAAAGGCAAATCCCATGATTTGCCGTACTCTCATTGGGTCCAATCAAAGGCAAGCATTCATCCTGATGTATTTCCTGTCTATGTTCCCACCCACATGTGATCAAGCATATCTGGTGTAGATTTGTCCAACAAACTTGTTTAGGGGAGTGAAATCATGTGGCTGGTTAGATCTCCCATAAACGTGAGCCTCCAGCATTTCAGGAAGTATCTGTCCTTGGGCAAGCAGCTTGCAGGTCAGAGGCATTTTTCTTTCATGGATCTCTTAAGCGTAGTAGTTAAAAGTTAAAATGTAACTTTGGTTCTCATATTGTATATAGACCTACATCGTTAAACACACCTGTTTTCTTAGGCCCTGCCTTCAAAATCTCTGAGGGTTTGTCTTTCCTTGCTTCCTCCGCCTCTCCCTGCAGCTGTGTTGCTACTTGCCTATCCCTACCCTGTTTCTTTTCTTGAAAATGCTCATAACAATGTCCCGGATCATGGACCTAAGTCTGTGTCCAAACTCTTTTCTTAACAAGACTTTTATTCCTTCCTGGATCATTGGCCTGTTTCTGAATTCTTTTATTAACAAAACGTAGAACTCTGAAAGGGCCTTTGAGGCTGGTTGTTATTACCTCAGTCTCCCAAAATTCCTAAAGACAGAGGGAGAAAGAGAAAGAGAGAGAATAGAAAATGAGAATTACTGTTATTATGATTTAGAGCCCCTCCACAACCATTTTTCAAGCCCTGCCCCCACCATGCAATGCTTGCGGCTATCTTACAGCTTATAGAAAACTATTCCACAAAGTCAGATTTGATTGCAAGAAAATTTAACCCCTCCTTTCCTGGAGAAGGCCGTCCAGGTTTCTAGGCCTGGCAGAGCTTTCTCAACCCCAGGAGAATCACTTGGTTATGCATCAGGTAGTGGGGCAGTAGTGACTCATATCTTTTGTTTGGAGATCAGCCTGGAGTTCCTGCATGCCTGTAACACATCAGTTTTGTAAACAGGAAGAAAAAAGAAGCCGCGGACTGATAACTCAAAAGAGAAACACAATGCCTGCTCGTAGAATTAAAATGCTTCCTGATGCCAGGGCTTTCAACATGGGCATGAGAGCATGCGCATACCTCTCTCCCTGGCTATCACTGTCAGCACTGACTGATTCTAGGTACCTACTGGGACTGCCAGTGTGACTCCGCTGCTTAAGGCGCTTGCTTCTAAACTTAATGACTCAAGCTCAGTCATCCCCGCCCACTTGGTTTAAGACTCTAGCAGATTGTCCCTGGACCTCAACATGTAAGCCGCGGCATTTATTTATCTACTGATAAATAAATAAAGAAACGAGTAAGTGTGATTTTTTTTTTTAAACAAAGATAAAGCAAAGACAACTGGGGTACAGGGTTCAGGGTTCAGTAAATACATGGATGGACCGGGCATCTCAAATCTCTCAGCTTCACCACAGGACTTCAGCTGTTCTAGTCTCCTGATCAGCTCGCAAAGAAACCTGCTTATGTAACTGCCCTGCTTGGCGAGAGAGAAGACACGCTCCCCAGACACCCCCACTCCTAAAATTGGATCCCCCAGAATTAGAAGTTTCCCAGAAATCCCATGCTGTTTGAAGGAAAGGCTGAGGCTTTGCCTCCTGCAGAATAGCTTGCATATAGTTTGCTAGGTGACCTTGCTCCTGAGATGGCTGTTGCAGTGACTGCCGGGCCACACCTTGACCTGCCTGCCTAGTTAAACCTCACCTTCATGCTAGGACACAGCAGATGAACTTTTCTGCTATTTCATTATTAATCTGATTCTTTTCATTGTCTTATCACTGGTGCCCTAGTCTGGCTTGTTCTGGCTGCCAGGACACAGGCTGCACCCTAACTCGGGAGGCACTTGGTCATTATCTTTCAAGTGGCTCCATCCCTCTGGGCATGTTTCCTATTCTAGCCTCCTTGTCCTTAGAACGTTTTTTGCATGGGAATCGCAGACCATTGGCTTCTCAGCCTTGCAAACATTTGAGAGCATTTAATACTTGGCATTTTTAGCTGGTAAGGAGGATGTTCATCCAAAATCTACTTGCTTTGGCTGGCAAAGTGGATTCTCTGGGTAATGAACTTGAACTTTCGTTACCTGCTTATGTCTTTGAGGTCGCGGAGGAGTGGAGCAGACTCGGGAGCAAAGACCCGCTGTGCCAGCGGCTTGGCATTAAAGGCTTCATCATCTTTGAGTTGTGAGGGATTTAGCGCCTCCAGGACTTCCTGCTTTGTACTGTGAGATGTGATGAGGGAGAGTTCCCAGTCAAGGGTAGGCTCCTTCCTCTGTGTTGGCAAGCTTCAGATTGCCAGGCACCACAGGAAGCCCCAAGCATCGAGTAATTGAGAGGGAAGCTCAAGACAGATTACTGTCAGCCCGTGGAAAGTACTCATAACTCCACCTCGTAATTGCTACGCACAAGATCTGTGTTTTCTTCGGAGGATCCTAAAGGAAGGCGACATCAGCAGCGAGCCAGCCAGGTGTTTCAAGTAGAATGGAGCGTTCTCTCAAGTGTTGCTTTCATTAGTGGATCCCCTACGTGGAAAATATTTTCCCAGCTAGTGTTTCTGACTCTCAGCAGTAATTAAACTTAGCAACGAATGATTGTGAAATTGCGGGAGTCATCCAGAGTCAGTTTCTCTCCCTTAAGTCGCTCCTGAGACCTGTTCTATACGTTCTCCCTGCTTATGCCGTCCTTAAGGGAGATCTGAAGTCTGTTTCCTTAAATACTAGTGCAGCCAGTGAGGAGAGAGAGCCAGCCTGCTGACATTTCTCTCTCTCTAACTAGCCTGTGGCCAAGTCACCAAATCTTTCCAGGTCTTGTTAGAAAGATTCGATAAGATGATGCCAACTGATATTAGCTGACTATCTTGCATGGCCATTCTTTAACAGGATAGCATGTGACTTCATAGGTGAGCCAGTAGACTTGTGATTGGGTTATCTGTTTGGACATCATGTGACTTTGTATAAATCAGTAACTCTGAAAACTTCAAATATTGAAAACCTGTAGTAGCATTTTATAAAGTTTCTGTAGGAAAAAGCAATGGGCAATGGTTCTAATTAAAGCAAATTTAAATGAATTTTGTACAGAGACATTTTATTATCTTAAAAGGATACAGGCAAGGACTGGAGTGTCGTTCAGTTGCTTGAATGACTGCATAATGTGTGTGAGGCTTCGGTTTGATTCCCAGCACTGTGTGATCTAAATGTTGTGATAGATGCTTGCAGCCTCAACACTGGGGATGTGGTCGCAAGAGGATCAGGAGGCCAGGGTCATGAATTTGTGGAAAACCTGTGTAAGAGACCCTGACTCAAAAAACAAAACAAAACAATAAAACAAAACAAGCAAACAAAAAGAACAAAAATTAGGCAAAATGCTAATGACTTTTAAGGAGTAGTTTTGAATTTAAATTTATAGTGCAAGTAGAAATTTATGCCCTTTCCCTTAATAGTGTTGATTTTTATCATTGCTAATTTTTGTTTTTTTAAAAGTGTTTCCTGTTGCCATATTGTTAGTTTATCTTTTCAGGTTTTTTTAGAGACTTAGTTGTCTAAGTCTTTTCCTTGGAGTGTTACATACGGAAAAGCATAGGATGAAATTCTGTGATGTCTACAAGCTGCTTTCAAATAATATAGGACGATGAAGAAGGTAAGGATAGCTAAAGCAAGTCTGACCTTGAATTACATGACTTGTTATTTCTGCAGAGTGGTGCACGGTATATCAAGCTGATTTTATTCCTCTATTTCTGTGTTTGAAACTCTCCACATACAATTTAAAAACAGACAAATTCAGCAAGAGAGTCTTGAAGTTCAGTCCTTACTTTTAGCCATAGCTGTGACTAGCTAGCCAGGACTGGGCTCATGAGTAAATGCTCTGATGGCTAATAGCAGAGTGTGTGCTCTAAATGAGGGAAGGTGCCCATCTGCTGTACCAAGTTGTCTCAAAATATGTGATTATTTCCAAATTCAGTGGTGAGAGGATGTTCCCTTAGAGGTTAAAAACGTGCATAAGAAAATTTCTTCTGGGATGAGGAAAGTATTTGAGTTTAGTTTATTGCAAGCCCATCTCTGAAGCCAAAAGGGGATTACATGTGAAATTGTTGATTTACTATGATCTGGAATATTCCTTTAAATAATTAATGGAGGAGACATCAGAGCTTGCCCCTTCCTAACCTATAGATTTTTAGTCGCCAGTGGAAGGACGGAGCATACACCGTGCTTTCTTTGCCTAACCTGCCAGGCCCCTTTGGAGATACTTAAATTTGCTGATGGATCCTAAACCGACAGATTAATGTCTGGTGCTAGGCAGCTTTGGGGACTTGTCTGAGAGAATATGGCTGTCTGCACCATGGGATATAAACTCTAAGTCCGTGGAGCCCTGGCTCTCTGCAACCCACCGTTTTATGGTTGGATTATGGTCTTTTGTGTGTGAAAATTAAACAACAAATTGCATTTTCCTTGGCTCAATCTTTTTTTGTATCTTAATCAGAAATAAAACTAATTGTTGGAAATACCGTCTGAGAACCACCCTTTCACGCGCTTTCTCCGGTTAATTATTTGCAAATATTTGCATCCCTTCCATCACGCGTGAGAAATCGTGCCTTTTGCGGTTCCTATTAAGCCTTGACAGCATCCATTAGTTTATAGAGACGGGGGTTGTGAGGAGGCTGGTGGGTGTCAGAAATGTCCCATACTCAGGTCTTAACGATCAACAAAACCTTCGATAAATAACCAGCCGTACGGAAACCACTTTGGAATTAGTGTGTCTTGATCTGTGAACTCCTGTGTTTGCAAAGAATTTCATGATCTTTGGATCTAAGGATTTGTGCGTTTTAAATATTTATTGACCCCCCTTTCTCTCTCATAGTCTCTCTCAGATTTGGATTTTCGTTTTTTGGCACTCATTTACCACATTTTTAAACAACGGGCGTGATAATCTTCTCCTAGGACACCTTGGACACTGAGAATGAAACATATTTGCAAATGGTTTTACCCGGTGCTACATCACACTGTAACTTTGATGTCAGTGAAGGGACAAAGTCATATTTCCTTTCTTCCTTGGAGAATCAATAATGTGGTCATACTTGCAGAGACAGGCATGTCTGAACTACAGGGCAGGCAGTACATTATTTTCAAATCTCTGTTTTTTTCCCAAAGGCCCCTCAAGTCTAGTCCTCTTTGACAGTTTCACTGTGAGTGTCCTACAGTCTCGCTGTCCTGGGTTACCTTAGGAAACGTCCATGGAAAGCAATATAATTAATACAGTGCCTTTTACTGGATCCCAAATGTAACTCCCCGAACAATAGCTATATTGCTCTGCTCTTCAATAGCATGCTCCTTTGTATGTGGCTGCGAATTGAGATTCAGTGTGGTGAGATGCCCTCTGTGTCGCTGGGATTTTCAGTGTCTGTTATGAATAGACAGGATACGCTGTTGTTTTGTATATTCTCTTCCTTTATCCGTACCAAAACCAAAGTGGAAGGCTCCTTGTAAAGAGATTTTGCAGCACAACTGAAGAGGTGTGTGATATCATGGGGGAGGAGGACCTGGCACACAATGCTGGGAAGGGAATATCTGGGTCATAAAAGGAGATGGTTATAATACACCCATATTTCTGCGATCATCACCACCATGCCCATCACCACCACCATCATCTTCCTCATTGGTCTTCCAAGAACTTTGGCCGAATTTTGTCTATTGTTCTGCTCACCTAGGGGTACTATCTTTGCTGTAGGAGCCATTAGTTTGAAGATGACCAAGTTCTATCAAAACCGAACCTAACCTGTTTTCAGTGTGCAAGGCAGATTTTTATTTGCTCTACTTTCTTAGCCTCGAGCGCATTCCCTAGATGTCTTATCTAACATACTATGACAGGGCTCAGGTCATTGCATTGGAAGGACCGTGGCAGTCACACTCCCTGGGGTTATTCTGGGTTCCCACTCTTGGTAATTGTGTCTCATCTCTTGGTCTGTGTATAGAGACTGAGAGATCTGCTTGCTGGGGAGATTAAATTAGATGGTGAAGCAGGTCGCCCACCCACTGCAGACCACACTGATGAGCTGCCAGGGTTTCGATGCTGTAAGTTCTACTGTTGCTCTAACTTTTGCTCTTCCTCTTTATTACTTGTTCATATCTTAGGTACTGTAAATATTTCTACCAGGGAAGATCAATTAACTATCTGTCATGCAGTAAAGACTCTGCATGATTCCCTGTGCTCTCATTTTCTGCTTCCTAGTGTGAGGAGACAGAAATCAAAACCCTGTGAAACAACTCACCTTTCCCTCCGAGTAACTGGGATGGGACAGTGTTGCTCTCTAATCTTGTCAAAGCACTTTAAGTTCTGGATTGATCATTAAATTGAACTGTGATCTTCCTTCCCTCCGAGATAAGAATGTCCATATACTCTACTTGACTCCCGAGGCGTTCCATGCCAACCAGCTCCGTATATCTTTATGACTTAGAATGAAATATCTCAACCAGAAAATTAATCATATGCAATTCTCAGCAGTTTAGGTCTAAACGGCAAGCATTTATTTGAAACTTGTTAGCAGTGAGTCCGCTAGACTGTATGGAAATCTGTAGTAATTGCTACACGCTATGGCTAGTGTGATGCCTGCCAGGATGGTTTGCATTCAGCATGCAGAGGCTGGCACTATTGATGGTAACGAGCATTTATTGGAAATCCAATTACAATCAGAGACCCAGTGACGAATTTCAACACCGAGATTTCCTCCATGCATATCTTTTCAAAGGAAAGCAGTAGATAATTAGGAAAATAAATGAACCATCACTTCATTCTCTTATTAGCCTTCATTTTGTACAGCTAGCCAATTTGGTTTTTTTTTGTTATATTTAAGGATATGTATAAAACATTTCTAACATAAAGGCCTGTATCATAAACAAAATAAATCAGAAATTCTGACCAATGAAACTACATTCAGAAAACCAAAAGCAGCTGGGCAGTGATGGTGCACACCTTTCATTCCAGCCCTCAGGTGGCAGAGACAGGCAGATAGATATCTATGAGTAAGAGACCAGTCTGATCTACAAAAAACTTCCAGGACACAGAAACCCTATGTTGCAAAACCAAAACCAACCAACAAAACTGAACAAAACCCGGCAACAATAACACAAGAAAAACAACCCTGAGCACTTTTTTGTAGCGACTCCAAGGTAGTCAATTATGTCAAGGTGAAGCTGAATATCTCCTTCTAGCCACCAGCAGTCAGAAACTCCTTGGTGGCTTATGGTCACAAACTTCATACTTTCTAGGAGAAGCGTTGCCACAGAAGTAGCTGCTAATACTCTGGGCAAATAGTGGAAAGGTTATGTAGTCCTAATCAGTGGGCAAATGACAAACAAGGTTTTCCCATGACGAAAGGTGTCTTGACCAATGGTAGTATGCCCGTTGTTGAGTGAGGGACATTCTTGTTAAAGAGCAAGGGGAGCTGAAGGAAGGAAGCGCATATCTGTTCAGGAATGCATTGTAGATGTTAATTGGAGTATTCTGGATTACTGGAAATAAAAGGAGAGATGGAGATTCCTGGACTGAGAAATTCTAATGTCTGTGCCTCAGAAGTTGGGGTTCCAAAAGAGCTAGCCAAGTCTGAAAGCTTTTCAGTCTCTCTAAAGAAGATGATACCCACCAACATGTTGTCAGAAAGTATTTAAACAACACAGGTAAAAAGCTCATGCCCATAACCAAAACACCCAAGAGTCAGCATCTTGTTACATCATGTGTCCTCCAACACAAATGCTGATAAATTACTCCAAACAAGTAACATACGAGAAGAAGAAGAAGAAGAAGGAGGAGGAGGAAAGGGGAGGAGGAGGAGGAGGAGGAGGAGAGGAAAGGAGGAGGAGGAGAAGGAGAGGGGAGGAGGAGGAGGAGAGGAGGAGGAGGAGGAAGAGGAAGAAGAGGAAGAAGAAGAAGAAGAAGAAGAAGAAGAAGAAGAGGAGGAGGAGGAGGAGGAGGAGGAGGAGGAGGAGGAGGAGGAGGAGGAGGAGGAGGAGACTGCAGAATATGTTCAACTTTGGCTTAGAGAATGAAGAGAGAAAAACACCAGGAACAGATTGTCAAGAGATATAAGCTGTCCTTTCTAAGAGCTTCAATTTCTAAGTCTAAATCCAGTAAACATATGTCTTTAAGAGTAGCAAATAAGTGATCAGACTTGGGAAAAATATGAAACATATTTTAGAACCTTCAGATTTTAAAATTGTTTCTTCTGTGATCAACATTTAGGTGGCCTGTGGTATTGGTTGCTTGTCTGTTGCGTGACAAAACTGTGGCCAAGGTGACTTAAGATAAAACATTTCATAGTTTCAGAGAGTTAGAGTCCATGGTGGTGGAGTGAAGGCATGGCAGTAGCAAAAGCTGAGGGCTCACAATTTGTTCCTAGGCAGGAGGAAGACAGAGCATGCTAGGGTGGCATGAATCTTTTGACACATCAAAACCCACCATCAGTGACACACTTTTTGCTGCAATGTCACCCCCAGTCCTCCTCACACAGTTCCATCAGCTGGGGATGAAGCATTCCTGTGTCTGTGCCTATGGGGGCCATTCTCATGCAAACCCTCAGACCTACATACTGCTTAATTTTCTAAGAAAAGAATGGGCATGATTGTTTGATTGAGACACCAGTTTCTTTATTTAAAAATATTAAAATGTATTAGATACAAAATACCGAAGCTTATATGAATACTTCTGTCTTAGCTACTGCTCTGTTGAAGTGAAGAGTCACCATGACCCTGGCAAATCTTATAAAAGAAAGCATTTCATTGAGACTTGCTTACAATTTCATAGGTATAGTCCATTGTCATCATGATGGAGACCATGGTGGCAGGCAGGCAGACATGTGCTGGACAACTAGTTGAGAGTTCTATATCTGAATCTACAGATGGCAGGAAGAAGGGAAAATCCTGGGCCTGACTTCTGAAACCTCAAAGCCTTCCCCCAGGGATACATTTCCTCTAACAAGGTCACACCTAGTCCAACAAGGCCACACCTCCGAATCTTTCTCAACTAATGCCACTCCCCAATGCCTAAGCACTCAAATATATGAGCCTAGTGGAGCTATTCTTATTCAGATCACTGCAGCATATTTAATATATAATATAAATGTTGGTGCATATTTAGAGACTGTGATTAAATCATATATAAGCCTAAACATATTTTATGATAATTGTGATGGAGACAGTTTTGTAGGTTGGTGAAAGAATTCACCCCTTACCAGAGTAGAAAGAAAGGGCAAGTCTGCTAAACAGCTTTATGCCAATGACACAAATTAATGTCTGAGAGGAGGAAACCTGAAGAAAATACGTCCGTAACACAGGGCTGTAGGCAAGCTTCTAGGGCATTTTCGTAATTAGTGGTTGGTGGGAGAGGGCCCAGCTCTTTGTAGGTGGGACCTCCTCTGGGCTGGTGGTACTTGGTTCTGTAAGAAAGCCAGCTGAGCAAGCCAGGAAGAGCAAACCAATAAGCAGCATTCCATCTGCCTCCAGGTTCCTGACCTGTTTGAGTTTCTGGTCCTGGCTTCCTCCAATGATGAATAGTGATGCGGAAGTCAAATTCAAATAAACCTGTTCTTCTCCACTTTGCTTTTGGTCATTGAGTTTTATCACAGCAATAGTAACCCTAACAAAGGCAGGAAAGTTTATTGAAAACATTACAAAGAGGATATTGAAACTCATTAGTAGTCTGAGTATGCTTAGCATTCAGGGGTGGAGGCAGGAGGATGTGAGCTCAAAACCAGCCTGGACTCCTTAGTAAGACACCAGCTAGGGACGGAGGAAGGGAATGAAAGGAAGGAAGAAATGGAGGAAGGAAGGAAGGAAGGAAGGAAGGCAGGAAGGAAGGAAGGAAGGAAAAAAGGAAGGGAAGGAAGGAAGACTGAGAAGAAATATCAGAGGGATGACAAACAGAGAGATAGGTAGAATCACACCCTTTGTGTTCTGAGAGTGATTTGTCAAGAGTTACTCTTCTCCATGACTTAGATGAGAAACCATATTCTGCACCTAGACTTCTTCAGTCCAGAATTAAGCCTTATACATTCCCATTTCCTGCATCATAAGTAATCACGTGGGCAATTTTGTACCCACTGACCAACTATCTGTCCAGACTTAAGTTTCTTGAATTTTGCTTGGTCTTCTCTGTCACCCTCTGAAACCTTGGCCTAAACACCTGGACACAAAAGAGCCTTTCCATAGAAACCCTTCCTAAAATTAGCTGATCCCAAGGTAAGTAAGTCGGGTCACTTGGTCATCCCACTTTTCTATCCCAATTCTTGGTCGTCTTGTCTGCTTCTCTCTAGAAAATTCCTTTCCATCTGACCTTGCGGACATGTGTAAATCTCAAAGGCAGAGCTGTCCCCAGATGACAATAGTTTCTTTCCCCTGCCTGCATTCATTGTTTCAAAGAACATCTCTCTTAAGTACTGATTTATAGTCATTTGACATTGCATTTATGTCCCCTGAAGTCTGTAACTGTTGCCCGGTTTTAGTATTTGAAGCACCTTTATGCTAATCCAGACAGAGCTTTCTGTGCGGTAGGCTCATTCTTTAGTCATGGAGACACCTTATTTCCACCTTCTGTTTTGTTTATATTTGATGTCCTGTGACAATTGTTTATGGGTATGTTACATACCTTGCGAATGTAGAGCCCCTCATAAAAGAGAGATGTGGAGTTTGGACATGTCTTTGACTGATGTCATAGTCTGTCACTGCCTGTCCTGTAACATGAGGGGGCCTGCTTGTTGGGGTTTCTGTCCCGCCTGGTACCCTACAGCCCGCAAGCCCCAAAGAAAATTACACACAGGACTCCATAAGATTATAAACTGATTGGCTCATTAGCTCAGGCTTCTTGTTAACTCTTATAGCTTATATTAACCCATTATTCTTATCTATTTTAGCCATATGGCTTGGTACCTTTTCAGCTGTCAGCTTACATGTTGCCTCTTCGGTGGTCTGGGCAGGAATGGTAGAGGAAGCTTCCTGCTTCCCAGAATTCTCCTGTTCTCATTGTATCACCTCTACTTCCTGTCTGGTTTTCCCACCTATACTTCCTGCCTGGCCAATCAGCGTTTTATTAAAATACATGATTGACAGAATACAGATAATTCTCCCGCACCGCTGTCCTGACAGGATTAAGTCTTTGACGTCATGCTGAAGGCAGTGGCGGTGGCGACAGCTCTGCCAGGGAGTTGTCTGTGCACCAGCTCCTGTGCTGCATTCTTATGTCCATCCCCCTTCCTTCTCCCTCTCCCCACTCCCTCCCTCTCTCTCCGCTCTCTCTCCACCACAGGATTTCTCTGTATAGCCCTGACTGTCCTAGAACTCACTCTGTAGACCAGACTGGTCTCGAACTCCCAGAGATCTGCCAGCCTTTGCCTCCCAAGTGCTGGGATTAAAGGCGTGTGCCACCACCACCCAACTTTTTCTATATAATGCTCACCCCAGAGCCTGAGATGAGTCCCATTCTTAGCTCCGTTCTTCTGTTCACTTCCCCTTTTGATTTCCACTCAAGGAATATGAGGTCTGAGCACTTTAAGCAACAAAACACATCCATGAAAGGCTGCATTTCTACATGGCTGCCCCATTAGCTCTGTTCCCCTTGGGATTTTTCTTAAATATTCTGGATTATAGCTGCTCTGGATCTTCTGTGGCTACTTGGAGCGATGAATGGAAAATGGGACTTCCAGTTGGCTTTTGCTGGAGGAATCAGTGTGGTCTTCGGCAGCGATGGAGCTTGAGTTTTAAAGGAATAATCGAAATATCAAATCCATCTCTTCTACTGCAGTTGAGTTTAATACTTTTTTATTGTTTATAAATATCTGTTAACAAGAAAAAGAATGTTTTTAGATTTACAGTAGGTATCTGTTATTCAATAAGAAAAATATTTAATAACCGAGTTCCTCACCTTCCCTGACCTTCCAGCTCACACCTCTATAGCAGAATTTCGCACCAAATATATGTGCTGTAAAAGTCCCAGACAACAGGCTAAAAGTCTCTGGCCTGCTGCCTGGAAAGAGGGGTTATTCAGTAGGTGCTGTGACTATCGTTGATGTTACTGTTAGCCTTCATCTCTCCCGAGATCTGTTTATATCAGAGAAGTGTAAGTATAACTTTTTTCCTTCTGGAGCAAAGTTCTAGCATGTTAGTTAGCAGCGGCAGACAATCCAGCCCGACTCACTGTGGTTGTCAGTCGCGTGCGTTACTGAAATGGCGTTCTTTGAAACAGAATTGGATTCTGTCAGAAGCAAAGGACATGCAGGATTGAGCCTCCTGTACCTTAGCTTTTCAGGATATAGTTAATGATTTCCTTGTCTGACTATTAATACGTGCCAGAATTGAAATATAAGTATGAACATTATGGAATTTCCAGAGTTCTCCAAGTCTGGTCATTAATTTGGCTATAGAAATGAGGTATTAGCATGGCTGGTGTTTTTATCATATGTGAGTGTGACAGAAGCCTGTGGGGCTCTATTTATTCTCTGTTACTCTAGTCAGTTGGTTTAAGATTCCAGGGCTTGGTTTTTTCATTAATTTTGAATTTCTCAAATTATAATCATGTGAATATGTGTTCATTTTTCTTTGGATGGAAAAAAAAAACTAAGCTTAACGAAGGAGGCTATTTCAGCTCACTATGCCAGAAGAAAATTGAACCTTTGGTGTGGTTTCTGTCAGTCTGACCCTCTTTGCCCCCTGTCTGCCTCATCTACTTCATCTCCCTTGATTGCCGGGCGAACAGACACAGTCACTGTCCTGATTCTGTCACTGCCGCTGTTGGGAAGAAAAATGTGTCTGAATTTATGGAGATATCTTTTTCCAATTGTGAGTGTAAGGTTGTGAAAATTGTCTTCCAGAATCATGTCTCCATCTCTGATATGTCTCCCGGTGTCTTCTGCAATTCTCAGTGAGGTTAGGTTCTGGTGTGAAACTCTACAGTTTCAAAAAAAAAAAAAAAATACTTCCCACCTAGCCACCACCACTGCCGTTTCTTCCATCAGCAACTCTCTTGTCATTGTCACAGGCCTGGAGTCATGTGATGGCCGCCCCACTCTCCCATCACCCCTGCAGCCGTCATTCATCTTCTTCCCACAGGGTTTCTCAGCTTCTCCTGTTCCGTTCTCACGTCCATATCCCAAGTTCAGGTCCCTGTGATGTGCATTCGCCTCTCCGCTCCCTCCTCCCCTTCCGGATATTTTAATAGGTTCCTAATTGATTGCCCCTCCTTTGGCTCCCCTAAGCCCTTTAGTTAATCTTGGAACAGTGCTCACACAAATTAAGAGCTTTAATTACTGTTTGATTTGAATTGAATATTATCGAAGAAACCAGCTACCTATGTGCAGATGGATGCTTTAGTACTGGTGCCTATCTTCAGAGCAACACCTGGGGAGCAGAGAGAAGTGGCGCTCTGAAGGACGCGTGCCTGTTTTTCCCACCTCTTTTGCATCCTTTCATGCACCACACTTTGGTTTGTAATTAATGGAACAGTTTTTTGCTTTTCTCAAACTTTTTTTCTTTTTTAAAGGATCAACTCTGGGAAGTACATCTTATTAATATTAAAAGTACTCACTCTTTGTAAAATGAACAGAAGAAGAAACATTTCTATTGTATGATGTGAACAGAGATAAATGTTGGGTTGTCAGAAAAATTAAATGAATAACAGTATTTGAGGCATTTATTTTTCTTGCAATCTGAGATTATGATAATTGCTTCTCTTTAAAATTTCCCTCAATTTAGCTCACTGAGATGTCTTTGAGATTGGTGGCTTTGGGGCACCTAAGGTAGTCTCCTGTTTTGTTAGCAGAGCTTGAGGAATGTTGGATATTACTGTGTTCCTTTCAAACAAACAAGGCTTTTAGAGTTGGAAGACTGTGAGCACCGGCTCGGTCCTTCTGCAGGAGTTCTTTGTGAGAAACTTCGCACAGTTAAGACAGTGCTTGGAGTTGGAAGAGAACACATCTGTTTAACAAAGAAAACAACGCGATACAGTTGTGCTGATGTTGGTTTGCTGTTAGGTTAATAAGTTCATTAAACTGTTATCAGCTGATGTCCAATTGATCTGATGATTTGAAATATAATTCTCCAGCTTATGCAGCTCAGTGGCCGCCCTGAGACTAGAGGCCTTTTCTCAGTGGCAGGAAAACAGACCCGGGAGAACTTTTTTCTGTTCCCAAGTCATGCCTTCTTGAGCGAGACATGTGTCTGCTAGTAAACTCCGTTCCGCCGCAGTATTGCTTACTAAGCTGGCCCTTCTACCTCTGTGTGCTTTTGTGCTTTCAGCGGACGACCAGGACAAATTAACATGGGGCTTTGTCTTCAAAGTCTGCTCCAATGACACTGCCAAGCTCTGCAGATAAAGAGCAAATGGTTCACCCTCCCACAAAATAGCCTTTGGGTAAACCCTTCTCATAGCTGAGGGAGGGTTTTGTAAAAGTGGATTTTTTTTTTTAAACCTCAGGTAAATAACTGCTATCGCTGGTCTTCATTGAGCAGGGCTTTGTGCTAATTATGTAATCTTACCTTTTTCATTTCATATCTGTGAATGCTTATGCCCAGAAGAGCTTAGAAAATAGCCCAAATCTGAGGTCTGATGATAGTACTTGTTCTTTGGAGTTCAAGGCCACAGCCTCACCCCCAGAAGATCTGGGGAACACGCTCCTGCACAAATGGTTATACAAGTCTGTAATGATTAGGAAATGTCCCTTGACTATCAGCAGTGAATTTTTTTTGAAGATTTTTTTTTCCTCTAGGGAATAACAGGACACATAATGGAAGGTGAGGGGGGCCACTGTGCATTTCATAACGATCAAAGCCATCAGATGTTTTGAGCTGGCCAGTGTGGCTTACTGAGCATGTCTGCAGAGCTCCACACTCCTTCAGAGCCCAACTATTGGTCCTTTATGCTAAGTAAGCACAAATGTGGTTAAGTCCTTATGAACAATGATAAAAAGAAAATGAAACAAAGAAGGAAAAGGTGTTTCAACTCAAAGTTATTTAAAGAAAAAAAAGCAAGCTGACTCCCAAGAGATAGTAACAGGAGTCTTTCTTTCTCAACATTTACATGAAATAACACCTAAATGCTTTTAAATGTGAGCACATATCCCATGGTATTCAATATTATGTGATATATCTGTTTAATCCTCCCACCCACATATGGAAAGTTTGGAAGAGAATAGCCTTAATTTTAGACTTTCCCCACTCAAAACGGGGCCAGTTTGCACTGGTCTCCACGTTGGGAGTACCATGTCAGCCTTGCTGCAGGCAGATTTCCCTGGTGGGTAGATGAAACCACGACAGTATCTGAAAGCATTGTACATAGCTGGTGGCCCTCTACTGGCTCCCCCACTGACTTCCCACTGGCCCGGCCAGGCTCACGCTAGCCTCTCTTACCTCACCTCCAGTTGCCGTTCTTGTGTGCCTGCTACCCACCTGTGTAATCTGTGAAGGGTGTTGAGTCTTTGTCATCTCACTTCCGTTTTGTCCCTGTGGAGGCTATTTCATTTGCTACCTGATTCCTCCAACTCCACTCTCTTCTCTTTTCTAGTCTTCCTCCACCTCTCAGCTCCAGCATCATTTCTTGTCTCTTTGGTTGTAGACCTAGTCTTTAACGGCTGAGTCATCACTCTAGCCCCTGGTGTCATTTCTTCAGTGAGGTAACATTTGTGCCCTAGGCTTCACTTAACTGGGCTTGTCTCAGATATTTCTTACATTAATTTCCTGATAATCTTGAGTGAGGGAATAGGATATGGTAATTGAGCTACAGAATACAGAGACCCTTCTTCTAGACTCATACCAGACTCTGGTGCTCAGCAGCCTGTGACATTTTTGTGACTTAGTAGATCACTGGGTAGTGATTAAATGAATTGAGAGTATGGTGACACCAATAAGATGTGGTACACGGGGATCAGAGAGGCAGTTCAGTGTCTGCTTGCTATTTAATTTAGCCAACAATCGTGCTTCCATGAGATGTGAACTCCGGGGTGATGAGGGCTGTATGAGGTTTGGTTGCATAGAATCCCACCTGATATGATGCCTAACCCACAGTAGGAAATGTTTAGCAATTGTTTTAACCATGTCCTGGTCCACAGTTAGGCAGACTGTGATCACTCCAATCTCTGGTTAAGTCAACACTTGGATGTGCATAAGAGGTAGGCTCCTGTCGTAGATATCATTAGTTCCTACTTGGTGGCTCGGATACTAGTGTAGCCTTTTGCTTCACATTTTGTTGAAGGGCGTGCTTTTCAATGCATGATGTTGACAATGGTACAAAGCTGAGCCTTGTCTCAAGAGTGTTTGTTTCATGTCTGCTAAACACAAGGTGGTCCATTCCCATCTCTAGGATGCACAGCTCTTTTCATTTGTTGTCATCATACTTAGAAGCTCTGTGCATCAAACAAACTCAAAGCAGATCTGCTGAGTTAGGTAACAGTGTGGCTTGAGTATGGTCTCCACCCTTAACCTACTTCCGACTGTCCTTTGTCTTAAACAGTGATGCTCTCAGAGGACATTAAGTAAGGTACCAACTTGGAATGCCTAGTGAGCAAACATGGATATAGCCTGCAGAAAGCAATAATCTCCAGCAATTAGATCTAGGTGGGGATAACGTCAAGTATTGACACTGAAGAGCCTAAGTGTGTGTGTGCTGCACTGGAGAGGAGAAGCCACTGGGGCTTCTCTGCTGAAGGAGGTAATTACTCTGCAGTAATGACGTTCGTCCTAGAGAACAGGGACATTGACCATGATGGAGAGAACAAGGCAGTTTAACCACTTCCTTACTCACTAAAAGTCTTTTGTCTATGTGGCTCAGTGTGGTAACATCTCCATAGACTGCTCCAGTGTTTTCCTGTCTGACAGGAGAGAGAACACAGTAGCTAATCTTGAGAATGTCACATAACATATTCATAACTTGGGTTCCTACCATGTTCAGATTAGCAATAGTAGAACTGGATTTTTTCCACTATGTTTAAATATCAAATGGAAAATTATGAATAAAACCTAATATTGAATAACACATTTAGTAACAGAGTACTTGATAAAAGAATGAGCCATCTTGATACTACCAGGATTAGCTCAAACAAATTCCAATGTTCAGTGAGAAGGAAAAGGATTATGAGATTGTGCAAAATTTAATGGGGAAAAATAGAAGTATCTTTTTTTTTCATGTTAAGGGGAATTTCCTCAAAAAAAGGTTTCCTCTGCCGGTGCCAATATTTTTTTTTTCTAAATTTAAAATGTGTTTCCTTTAGATAGAATCCTAAGTTTGGGACTGGTGAGTAAGGATCCCTTAAATTCTCACCTTACATAAGTTGATTCACTACTTCCAACATGAATTTTCTTCTGAACAAGAAAGGAAAAAAATATTTAGCTGATATGTGCCATCTGGCTTTTAAGTTTGAGAAATTGTCTTCCAGCCTGCATCTATTTTGGAGAGACTATTAGATCAGAATTCCAATGAATTCTAGACAGTCGATTCAGAATTTAAACATTAATGCTTTGGGGGATTGTAAATCACAGCACATATGGGGTGGTGCATGTTTGGGAAGAAATGGCCCTTTCTGGCCCACATATAAAGTTAAAGTTGCCTATACTCTGTGTTTATTGCATGTATTTATTTTGCCAAGGTTGGCCTGAATAAATAGTTCCTAAGAGTCTTTCCGTTTTATCATTGGATTTAATAACTAAAAAATTCTATTTATCAAATGATCATGTATTGTAAATGCTCAGTAATTTCTCACGTTGACAGAGTTACCTCAAAATTCATGACTCTCCTTGTGACTTTTGCATGGCTAGTTTTAGAACAACAATAAGTATTCACAAAGTATTTCTCTTGAAGAGAAGTCAAGATTCTGTGGCTGGGGGAATGGCCAGCTCGGTGAATACAGTGCTTGCAACAGTGAGGATCTGAGTTCGAATCCCAGTACACTCTTATAAAGCTAGACACAGTGGTAGAGACCTGTAATCTCATCGCTCTTAAGGTGAGATAGGAGGAAGGACAGGGGCATCTTCAGAAGCTGTCCATGCAGTTAGCCTGGCGTCTAGTGATTCTCATGGCCAGTGGTTGGGTCAAGGAGGTGGAACTCTTTTCTCGCTGGCTTTATGTTTTCACAAGGGATAATATTTGGACAACGGTTTCCTTCACTAGGGGAGATTTCTGTGTTTATCACAGTATGTGTTGATGATGTATACTGCTCAGAGAGAAGACAAGTTGAATGGATATACTTGTAGAGGGAGTCCAGGTTGTTTAATCTGTGAGCATACATAATGGCGTTCCCCAAGGAGAACTGTACAGACCATGTTTCTCCCACTATTTGACTCTGAAATATTCTAAAAAATTTTAATTCTGTAGATTGCAACTTGATGGAAGGCCTCTTGTCTGGCTGACATCATGGCCTTCTCTAGAGACTGTCTAGTTTGATAAGGCCTTAAATTCCCCTATACCACTCCAATACATTTACACATTTTGGAAATTAGGGTGCAGTTTATAATGACCACATATGTTTCCCTCTTTCCTTTATTAATTTTTGTCTTTTTGTAATTAAAGAAAGTCTATTAGAAATGGAACGTGCCTTAAAATTAAATAAATTTTTAATTCATACAGTATTTAATTCTAATTTATTCATTAAATTCAGCCTAATCTACAGTAGCCCAATATTAAGTCAAAATAACTGAATGAGAAGGAAAAGGCTGTTTTTGTTGGAAAATTGTTTACAACTTTATAATAAGCTTTGTTTTGTAGACTTCTTGGAACCTATTAAAGAAAAAAAACATAGTGTATAGTGACTTACTCTGGTTTCAGTCTAATGCTGAATGGTTTAATACATGTATCTTTGATAGGTATCGCGACCCATGTTAGAGCTGAGGAAAATCGCTCTCAAAGAACCTTATGGTTAATTCTCTTTGCGAATGGGATTTTCTTGGGCTCTCACCTGCCACTCTCTTCTGTTACATTATTTACTTGCGTGCATCCACAGCTTTATTTTCTGGCACATTCCCATGATTCCCAGAGACAGAAATGACTAAACTAAGTCTGGAAACTTTTAGAAACCTCCATTCCACTGCCCAGCTGTTGAAACACCATTCATTAGTGCCGTGTCATGTGAAGCTAGGTTTTGAAAGGATAAAGTATAAGATATGCCTTTCTTTGCATCCAAGACAAAAGTGCACTTGGCTCCCAAATGATCCCTGTTCCTGTTGGGAACCCTGGCACCTGATGGTCACTAACACGGTACATATAGGAAATGTGAACCAAACCCCACCCAGGGCTATGCTTGGAGTATACGAAGAGCTATCACGCCTCTCCAGCACATGGGCTTCTCACTTGTACTTAACTGGACCTCCTTTAAGAATAACTTGAGTGTTATATGTCTTAGATAGATGTGGACAGACTGTCAACCGTTTCTGGCACTGATAGCAGTACAAACCTGAGTGTCCCAAATCTGTCGGCAAATAGCCGGTGCCACCTCTATCTGGGCTAATCAAAGGAACAAGCCTGTAGGGATTTAGAGGGTCCCGTGTTGCCAGCTAAGCTGCCATTAATTTAATTTCTGAAGCACAGTGAATTAGGGGGAAGTTTGCTTAAATGCTGAACTCTTTGGGGCAAGAGAATAAACGGGTTACTTCTGTAATTAGTGTTGTTTTTAAGAAGGGGCATGATGCTCCCTGAAGTGTGACTTGGCAGAACTGACAGTCAGGTTTCAGGTGAGCGCCAGGTAGGGATCAAGTCTGCTGTGGTCTTGGGAATCGGTAAGGAGAGTATGAGATGCACACCTCTTGCTCTTGAGCTTTGGTAAGGAATGGTGGTTCTCCTTCACTTCCAGTGCCCAGGACTGAATGACAACGAGAGCCTGGCCACTCCTAGTTATGGCTGAGGAGAAGGTTTTTTTTTTTTTTTTTTTTTTTTTTTAACCGTAGATGTCGAGAAGAATTCAGCCAGAGGCGTCTGGAAGAGTCCAGACTGAGCATGGCCAGCAGAATAGACTGAACCGTGAAGTGGGAGGGGGGGAGGAGCAAGGAAAGAGAAAAAGGAGGAGAGATGAAAGAAGACTAAAGCGTTCAAAGGGAGCCAAGAGAGGACCCAGAACCAAGAGAGCTCACCTAAATGGCTGTGGTTATGTAGGAAATGAGATGGACGGGGGAGTGGTGCTCAGGGGCTGGAGAGACTTAGGGTAGGGGATGGGAAGTACTGAGGGGCCAGGATGCTGTAACAGGTACTTAATATACTGAGAGCCTGGTGGCCAGCATCCGCTTTAATATGTTAAATAGGCACCTCAGCTTTTGTCCCTGAGACCTAGCTAAGATTACTGCAATCTTAGACTGTTCCTCTAAGAGCTTGTGATAAGTGGAAAGAAAAAGAAAGAAAGACACACTCTTTAAAATATTTATTCCCATGAGTGTTTAAATGGCATGCTGTATGTCTCATGTTGGACAAATTCCCCTGTGAGTCAACATTATCTGGAGGTATCTGATCCGATGGGAGTTAATTGAGCCTGGTGGTCTTCTCTGGGGCAGTTCTTTCCAAGACTCCAGCTCACTGGCATTTGTGTCCATGATAAACTGGGTATTTTCTGGATTAACAGGCTAATCAGCTTATTACAGCAGCCCATTCACTTCTGGATGCAGTTTACCCAGGGGTTAATGGTATTTTCTTGGAACTGTATTTGGTAAGTGTGTTTGACAAATAATGCATTTTCTTCTTTTCAAAATGAATGTTTAAAAGTTCTTCCACATAAGAATTTCCTTTTTCTATATCCAGCCTTATCCTAGAGCTCCTCTCTTTCCATTGATCAGCTTTTATTAAAATGAATTCTGACTATGCAGTCACTACCACATGCAAAAGAAGGCAGCTGCCCTCAGTATTCCTTGCTTGTGCGAGCTAATCGATGGTTTCAATTATTCCTCCTAGACAGATGGCATAACCCATGGGCAGGGACATTCAGTGTGGGTGCTGTTCCTGTATTAGATAGCTAGCACTTTAAGAACCATGTTACATTCTTATGGGCAGACCCAATGCCCCATAGCAGAAGGCCAACACAACACAAGACAAACTCAATGGCATTTGGGAGTTGTTTTTTTCCCCCTTCTTCTGTGTTTTAACATTACATGTAGGGTTACTGATTCTGTGTTTTTATGGAATGTACCCACCCCAGCAGTCCCGTAAGATTTCACTTGGAGGAACATTCCAGAATGTTAATTATTTGGAGGCACTTACAGAGTAATAGAAGTTGCTTTCCGGTTGCTTTCTCCTCGTGCCAGACCGAAGGCATTATTGTAACAGATAAGCATCACTGTGCCAAGATGTGACGCAGTACATGACTTTACAGACGAAGACAGTGGCAGTTCCCATCAGCCCAGCACTGTGGCTGGGGTCCCGTGTGATCTAGCGCTGACAGAATTCCACATCTTTCCTTGACCATCTTTCTTGGGCAGTAATCTGGTTACATTGTTTTCCTGCTAGAGTTTAAATATGTGTTCCTCAAGAGCGCTTCATGTCTCCTAGCTGCTCCCGCACTGTCAGAAGGCGTTCGTCCTCAGTGCTCCTCTGAGCATCGTTTACATTCCTCACCCTGGCACACACTCTAGTGGATAATGACATATTCCTAAGAATCTCAAGGCATCCAGTATCCACTGTTGAGTGTCAAGCATTTCCGAAAAAAATTTGCATCATCACCTCATTTTATCTTCACAAACCCTTCGAGGCAGGAACCTTCATTGCTCCCAGTGGCGCAGAAATTAGAGAGGGAACAACACCTACATCCAAGCCGAGATTTGTAGCTGCTATGATGTCGCCCCTGGGGACATAGACTTGCCCGGAAGCAGCCTTTCTGATTCTTTTACACCCCGTTTCTTTCTAGTTCCCCTCTTGGTCAGTCAGCTGCTGGAACTGTCTGCGTCTATCTAAAAAGATTCCTTGCGGGTCCTAGAATGTTAAAGGCAGTGGAGTTTTGCAAAGAACACTTGAGCCAAGTCCAGCCTCTCTTCAGAGCAGGTGCTGAATAGCAACTAGCTTCTAAGGCTTGGAAAGTGAAGCCAAGGTGTCAACAGAATGATCGAACACAAAGTCCACTTGTCTGCGTCTGTAGAAACGGGGACCTAGGAGCCAGGCATGATACCTCAGTGACATGTGTGCCATGAAAACATGAGGATCTTCATGCCACTCCCCAGAACCCGTGTCAAAAACCAACAACCCAAGGCGTGGTGGAGCACAATGCTGGCGAGGCCGAGACAAGTGAATCCTTGAGGTTCACTGAGGAGCCAGCCTCTTCAAGTTAGTGGCCCTATCTTAGAAAGAGTAGATGGGTGGCAACAGAGGAGAGGCAGCAAGGGTTGTCTTCCGACCTCCACGTTCATCATCATTCACCACCTGTGTGCACGCACACACAGACAGACAGACAGATGGGGACACACACACAAACGCATGAAGGGGAGAGTGGAGAGGGAGGGTTAGCAAACTAAATGTGTGAATGCTTCTATCCTGGTTTCGCCGTTCTGTGGACGCTAAAAAATAGACCGTGTTTTAAAATGTGTCTACCGAAGGGTAGCAAAGCCAAGATAGAAGCATTCACATTTAAGTTTTTCAGGGCACTTAATTAAAAAAAAATAATCTGGTCAGGCATAAAATAATTAAACTGTTCATACAGCATATAATTGCGTTATTATTCACAAATCTCTGTTATTATAATTTGAACCATAAGGGAGCAATGTGCCAAATCTTTCTAATGGTGATGATTTTCATTTTAGTATTTCCTAAGAGACAGTTTTCAATTTATTGCTTGAAGTTTGTAAACTTTTGACAAATCTGTACCTTCTTTGAAATTTTAAATTATATTCATGTAAACTTAAATGGTTCCCTCTCCATTTTTAGTAATCAGAAGTCAGCTGAGCCCTCATATAATCTTCAGATATTTTGATGTTTAGGACACCTGTATTTGCTCCCTTTCAATGTTCCTTGTCTTAAAATCTCATGTATTTAGAGTTAATATGGATAATAACCATCCATAAAGATAATAATTTATTCCAGACCGTTTTGATTAAGAATACGTGTTAATTCTTGAGGGACCAGGTGTAGGTGTGCACGTTGGTGAAGACAGGGCTGCCGTGGGAATTAATGATGTAAACAAGCTTTTGGAAAGAATATTTAATCAACTCAAGAGCAACCACCTTTCAAATGAGCCCCTCCAGCACTGTAACCCCATCCCTTGGCAGCCAAGAGAGTGAGGCACTCACTAATCAGTAATCCCCGCTTGGAATCCATTACATGGGGTGCTTTAAATACCCTGTTGGGTCACATTTTCTTGGTCTCACAAATCACAGTAGCTTTGATTCATTTCTGGGGTTCTAAGGATCAGACTTAAGGCCACTTGTATGCCAGGGAGTTCTCTACCCAGGTGCTACATCCTCCGTCTTAGGAATCCTCTTGTTATGACAGAGTGTCCCGCTGAATTGGTGGAATCCTCCCCCAATAAGCACTAATGTTGTATGGGTTTTGTTTTGTTGTTTGTTTTGTTTTTAACTAATGGAGTCCCCTGTATGCGGCTGACTTTCCCCAAGCCTCCCCTTTTGTCATCATAAGATGTGAGTTCTCAGCCTCTCCCAGGGTTGTCACCAGTGTAGACCGGCACCTGCTAAGTCACTGATGTGCAGCCCAGGAAGCTAGTTCTTAAGTCTGAGAGTGGGGTGTTACTGCCAAGTGTGGCGGCCTCTGATGCCTTTATTGAACTTTGTCTTGTGACCGGAGTTCATTCATGCAGAGTCTGAAATGAAGACAAGAGAAGAGTATCATCCTCCCTGCCCCAGGTTTGGGCATTCACTTATATGAGGAATTCCACAGAAATATAGATATAAAAGATTTTGTATTATTGATTTCACACTGAGCAAATAAACTTGTATAAACCCTGGGTCTTAAAATGTCGTTTGGAGGTTTTGCCACTGAACTGTGCTTGAGATTTGGTGCTAATAATGGCCCCAAATAATTTTACTCAAAGCCAAAAATTGTAACTCTCCACTCTCACAAGTCCTAATCAGTTTGTCTTTTTTGTAGAATTTGTAACATAAATATGGATTTTTTTCTGAGAAATTCAATGCACAAGAATATTTATAAAAATTGATAGATTTCCCTGTAGTAAAACCATAGAACTACTATTATTATTATCATTATCATTGTTATTATTATTATTATTTTAGGCAAGGTCCTACTACATAGATGAGACTGAACTCAAACTCATTCTTCCCTTGAGCCTTGATTACTAGGCATTTGCTTCCCATCCTAGATTTTAATAAATTATGTTTTATGTTTATTTATTTCATGTGATTATATATTTTGGTTGTACCATGTCAGTGGTTTGTACCCTCAGAGACAAGAAGAGGGGTTTAGATTCCCTCAACTGAAGTTACAGATGGTTGTGATAGTTGTGGGGGTGCTGGGAAAGGAACCCTGGTCTCTTAGAAGCAAGATTCCATCATACAGTTTGCAATAGTAAACTACTTACAAGTGTGGGTTGTGAGTTTTACCTGCTTGTAGGGTTTATTTGACTAGTCTGCAGAGTTTTGCCTCCATCATGGATCATGGTTCCCCATGTCACTGAATGCAGACCCATGTCCTCATTTTCCCTCAGAGCCCACACAAAGGGTTACATATAACAACCATCTTTTGGACTTTCAAACCTCCATTGTAAGAATTAGAAGGATCATGTTAGCCCTCACCTGAGAATGTCCCTGCCTTCATTGTGCCTTCATCTTCTCTCCGTGTTAAGAGCACAGTTTCCAGTGCTGACTTCAGCCTTGCTCTCACTGTCTCCCCGAGTAGCTTTCTGTTGATGGTCTTTTCGCTCATCAGTGAGTCTTAGCTTTCCTCCACGCTTGCAGATCCCAGGGCTGACTGCTGAGCTCTGTCTTCACCACCTATGTTAGAGGTTCTCACAGGGCAGCTTTGGAAAGTCTTGCGGTGGGGACTACCCAGCTACTAAGAGTCCTACACGTGGCCCTCTCTGTAGCAGTAACCCTTGTTTCCGAGCATCGAATTCCTCGGGTCAAACCTCCCACCAAACAGGGTTGAATCACATATTTTCAGTTTTATAATATCATATGTTGTAATATAATCAATGACTTCTTCTAGCTCTAACATAACATGATTGATTTTGCATAGGATTTCTGGATAATTTTGAAATCAAAAAAATGATCCTGAATGTGGAAAAGTAAAGATTTATTTAGTTTTTTTGTTTTGTTTTTCTTTTCTCATGGTTAAGGCCGAGTGGTATCCAACAGAATCTACTGTGATCCCCACTGCACAAAAGCCGCTGTTGATACAGTGTTTGAAATGGACAGCCAACTTCACATTTTCCCCCTGTACTCAGCACAGCGATGTTTTCCTTCTCAGAAATGCATGCCTAGATGTTCCCGTCCGTGTGCTGAGGCCCTGGAGTATTAATGGCCTCTTTGTGAAAACTCTGATTTATCCATTATGCTCTAGGTATTCTTGCCTTTTGGTAGATTGCTCCAAGGCTTAGATACCTGATCATTCTGTTAAAATAGCCTCGATCAGCGTTCGAGGCCGGCACATTAGAAGCAAGCGATTTCTTCCTGGTCAAGAGAATAAAATCTCCATCTAGCCTGGCTAGAGACCAACCTTCCAAGCTTCTGAAAACAGAAGAGTTTATCCAGCTTGAACCTGTCAATCTCCTTTGGAAGGCGGATTCACCTGATGCCCTGTTTAGGAGATGGGAGGAGTAATTATTCCCTTCCTGAGAGTATGTGCTTTTTCTTTATAGCATCGCTGTTTTGGGCAGTAGCTGCAGCGCTGCCAGGAGTCTCTGTGAGGTCGGCCCCCATTCTGAGTGCTGACCTGGATGGAATGGCATACCCTTAACTCATCATTTTTGTCTTTTTCTTTCCAGTGCTGGCCAGAGTACAAGCACACCTTCTCTGGTACTTAGGACCTTTTCGGTTTGTTCCTTTGGCCAGGTGTTTGCTTGCTGCACCTCCACGCCTATGGCTTCCTCTCTTCCTGTGCTCCATTGTCTTTGTCAGGGCAGCTGCAGAGATGGACAGCTTACCTGTCCCACAGTTCTCTTCTTTAAACTCTAATAAAATAGCATTGAGTTTCCTCCTGAGTCCATCCTTAAAATCTGTTACTGGTGGGACCAAGAACCCCAAGAGGAACCCAGATTTCCTTACGGATAATCTAGAACTTACAGTGCTCAGCAGAGTGCACCCTCAAAGTTTCTGGTAACAATAATATTAAAGGTGTGCCCTCACTACCTTATTAACAAGGTTCTCCTACTTGAGTTCAGGCAGTTTTTTCTCGGTGTTTCTGGGTTCTTGGCAGTTTGGCCAAAATGAATTTCTGCCATGGCATGAGTCATTGCTTCCTGCTGTCCACATCAACACTGAAGCATCATGGGAATATTGCAGACGCCACTATCTTCTTCCAGTGCACCTTGTTCCTTTCTAGCCTACCCATCGACTGCTCCGGCCTTTTCCCATCACTCTGGAAACCCACTTTCTCATCCCCAGCATATTTTCTTCAGGGAGGCACAGTGGATCTCATCTCCTGTTGTTTCCTGCTTGGTATCTGGAGAATATGCCTTCCATTGCTCCTGGAGACATGGCTGTGTGTGTGTGTGTGTGTGTGTGTGTGTGTGTGTTTGTGTGTACTTTTTAACCATCTTTCTCTATACACATTTTTATAACTGAAGAATCTCGAAATTGGTTTTTCATGTGCCACCATTATGAGGTAGCTTGCTTTATTCCACTGAGGAAGACTAAGACTAAGGCTCAGGGTGTAATTTTTTCCCTAGAGGTTAGATGATTTGTTTCTCTATACTTTGTAAATGTTCACCGAAATGCAGGTTTTCAGTGTGAAGTTTCTTTTTCTGTATTTCTCTTGTTTAGTAGTTTTTGAGACATTTACTCACAATGCAGCCACGCTGTCCTAGCAATTCTTGAACTCCTTCCACGCATTCTTTAACCTCATAGGTACTGGGATGATAGGAATGCATCACTGCTAGCTGCAATATGAAGATTCTAGGTGATAATCTATTACTGAAGAGGCATTTTTGGGCCTCTACAGAGACATGTTCTGCACACAGACACAGCAGCCAGGAGGGAAAACATGCACCTGGAGAGATCTGGAACTTTCTTATCTGATGCCCCTTCATGGAGGCTCAGCAACCTGGGAAAGGAAATGGATCAGGCACTTCATTTGGCAGGGCTAGGGAATGGTATGGAGGGAAGGGGCACTTGGAACAGAAGCTTCTTAGGCCGATAGCAACTTGTACTCCCTGTGTGTAGTACCAACAGAAAATGGGTTTCCTGGCAGAGCTAGTAAACACATTTCAACTAGACATAAAGATTTTATAAACCACATTCTTTGCAAGATGTTCTAGGGAAGAATCATAGCCCCGGGATGTCATTAATTTTATATCTAGCTCATACTTTAAGAACAGCTCGGAAAGGCACATATCCATAATCCATAGTTACATTAGTAAAGTGTGGGGACTATACAGGTAGACATTAAAGTGATCAATGTCGTCCAAGAGGCCAGTAAAGTCATGTGGCTAAGAGCTTTTGATGGAGCATCCAGGGACCAAGTTTCAAATCGACTCTCCGCTGCTTGCCTAACCTTGAGTAAATTCCTAAACAACTCTGAGCTTCATTTTCCTCATCTATAAAAATCTTTGCAACCTCACAGACTTGTTGTGAAGATGGGCACACTTCCTGTCACGTCTTTGGCATGGTGTCTTATACATTTAGGAAGAGCTATTCTTTCCCCTCAGTTTGTAGGCTTTGTTACACTGTACCAAGCAAAAGTCATTGTTTTGTGTTTTCCGTATGTTCATTGACTCCATCTTAAAACTCTTAAAATGTCGGAGGTCAAGCAATTGCCTAGACTTTGCCTTCTGATATCATTTCTATAGGGACTGCCTGGGTGGCGTGGGCTTTTTTGTTTTGTTTTGTTTTGTTTTGATTTGTAACGATAACACAATGGAGGATAGGCATGCTAAGGATGGTTATAGAAGGCATGCTAAGGGTGGTTATAGAACCTTCTCAACAAGAACATGTCGCTGTAGTAAATTACAGTCCTAGAAAATTTCACGACCACAGGCTCCATGAACAATCCCATCCCAAGTCCTCTGCTGTGCTCTCAAGCTGCCTGGGTGGTGGACCCCTCTTCCTACCTTAGACTAGACATGCTAGCCTAGCGATATTCAGAAACAGCGTTTAAGATTTTTATGATGAGAATTTGTCTATCTGTCTTATCATTCTTTAATTTTCTTCTGTGGGTGAAATTTTAGGTATATTGAAAGTCCCAGGTAGAAGGGGTAGCTTGCTCTTTCTCCGTCCCTCTGCTTAGATCCTCATCTAGGAGACTAAGTTGTACTGAAAGTTTGATATCAAACGATGCTCCCATTTAACTGTCTATCTCTTTGCTTTGGGCTACACGATTACTGGCAGCTATGGAGTGATATTGTACCAGAGTCATTCTCAACTTGCTCTCTGGCAAGTACAAGTGCAGGGTGGCTTATAGCTGTTTTATTGCTGTATTAGATGGAATGATTTCTCTGCCTTGTGTCCATTTATCATCAAATATTTATCAAGCGTTTCTCAAGAACTCCAAATAATAACAGCGCTTTGTGGTTATTTTAGATTTCTTTTAGGACTGTTGACAAATTCCCTGGGATACCTATCTCAGAAGAGATCACTGGACCTGAAAAACTAGGTGCTGTCTTATTTTTACTGGATTGAATAGATATCTATCATCACATATCCAAACAGTCTTACCAAAATGATTCCTATGTGGTTTGTGTAAATTAATTGTTTAAAATTCGTTTTGAATCTGAAAATCTAGATTAAAACAGTATTTTTTTTTGAGAAATGGTTACGTAACAATTAAATCTGTCTAGGGAAGTCTGCTTTGATGCAGCCAGAGTGACTTGTGACTTAGCATCACTTCTTTGTAAACACTGAAAAGCCAAATGTTGGCAAAAGGGAAGGCCACCTCCTCTGAAATCTGAAATTCTCCCGGGAACTGGTGACTCTCTGAAAATGGTCAGTTGTTGAGTAGGAAGCCATTTTCCTTCACACTGCTTTTACCTACACAAAACATACAAGCGTGGGGCTTAAGTGAGCAGCTGAGAAGCCAGGCATCAGTAGAAAGCAGAAGAATGATTTTTCAAGGTAGAAGAGACAGTCAGGGCAGGAAAGCAGTCAAGATTCAGAGGGACCTACAGCTCATGGGAAAGAGAGGCCTTGGGGTGTTAACTTGATCCTTGTACCTTGAAGCACAAATTCTTTTAATAGTTGTGCCTTGTGGTGAGTGAGGCTAAGGAAGAAGTCGGAGAGAAGCATTGCGGCTTCTGACAGGGGAACAGTAATTAAAGTTCAGCATCCATGAAGGTCAAGGAATACTTATCAACACCACAGGCCTACACTGGAGGTGTTAGACAGCCCAGAGAGGAGCAGAATCCTTCAAAAGGATGACTGACTGGGAGTCACCTCATTCTCGAACTGGATAAAGATAGGTAGCCCATCTCAGACTCTTGCAAAGACAGCTATGATCTTTAGTGGTAAATCCTCTCAATTAGAGTATAATTTTACTTATTTATTTATTAGAGACAGGATCTTACTATAGAGCCCTAGTTGACCTGGAACACACTTTGTAGTCCTAGTAGGTCTTGAACTCAGAGACCCACCAGCCTCTGTTGAGTTTAAAAGTGTGTACCACCACTCCCAGAAAACAGAATATATATTTAATATATATAGCATTTGTAATACAACTTAAAGCCACAGGTTATATAAAAGAAGACCAAGTCTTAAGAACCCCAAATATGATCCCATTAGCATGACTGCAGATAAAGTTTGGCCTCTTTTTAGATAAGGCTAGACCCGTGAAGTTCTCTGTCCTACTGCTATCTTCACCCCCACTCCCCATTTTTTGTCTTAAACTACATGACTTACTTGCGTTGTGGACATTTTAGGTTGTAACCACTATTTTCCTGTCCGTTGTTGCTGCTTGCTTTGGGATTCTCTGGGCATTTGGGCCTTTTTAGTGACTACATAAGGAAGAGCAAATTAAAGGCATGAATATGGTACTAGCCATGTGGCTTTTGGGTGATTTTAAAATTCCCTCAGTTTTAAAGAGCTGTCAGTATTTTACTCTTCTTTTTTTTCCTTACATAGAAAAATGGGTAGAAGGACAGACAGTAAGGGACGTTATTAAGAACCGAAATGTTTGGACTTCTTGCTTTAAAGATTGCTAGTTTTCCAAGTTAAATCATGCATATTTTTGGGTTTGAATTACTTTCTGAAAGAGAGGAACTCTTTAAGGCTTGTGGGAGAGCAGGTGATAAAAAAGCAAGTTCAGACAGGCTTCAACAGAATTACAGTTGGCCCTGTGAGTGGCTTCCTTTTCATTTAGACTGCTCGCAGCTCTCCTGGATCATGATGTCTCAGGAACGAGATGGGTCTGCATGAACCAGAGATAGCTTATCAGTTCAGATAAGGAGCCTTTACATCAAGTTCTACTTTTTTTTCCCTTTCATAGAAGAAGACGGCCTGCCATTTAGACCATGTGGTCCCTTCAAATTGCCCTTTGCTGGTAAGCGCCTCCTAAGTGCTTCTCCAAGCTGGGGTACATGCTGATATGAGAATACGGCCCCTGAGGACTCTGGAAACTGACAGCTGAAATGTGTCATTCTTGTACACTTAGCATTACCTCTGAACTTGTTGTAAGTGTAGATAAATGGGTCTTACCCTGTCCTAGAGAATCTGATTTTGAGAATCTGATTTTCTGTAGACGAGGCTTTCAGAACCACCTCAGAAGATTCTCCAATGCTATAGGTCACATGAGTGATGATAACTGTTCTCTACGTTACTCATAGTAGACCACGTGGAATCACCAGGTAGAGCCAGGATCACTAAAGTGCACACTTGGCAAGGTTGTGGTACAGGGAAACAGTGCACTGTTACTTCCCAGGACTCCGTGGTCTCAACCTCCAAACCACATTTTGTCTCTTGGTTGGGAGGGCAAAACTTTCCGAGCACCTGGAACCGGGTTACCTTTTCGGTAGATCACACCTTACTCTTCGTTGCTGCTGATAGTTGTGATCCTGTGTTAAGGTCTGCATTCTAATTAGGAAAGCCATTGCCTTGGATACACAATGAAGCAAATGAAAAGAGGGATTCTTACCCGGAAGAGTGACTGTGAGGACAAATGGCCCAAGATGACAATGTAGAGAAGTCATTCTCAACCTGTGGGTCACAACACCTTCACAGGGATCACCAAAGACTAGCCTGCATACCAGATATTTACATCGTGATTCAAATAGTAACAAAATTACAGCCACGAAATAGCAATGAAAATAATTTTATGGTTGAAGGGGAGAGGTCACCACAATACGAGAAACTGTATTAAAGGGTTGCACCATTAGGAAGGTTGGGAACCACTGTTGTAGAGGTTGGTGGGGGGAAACCTCAGCTTGCTGAAGGACTATGGGTAAGTGAATGGAAGGTCAAACACTTAAAGACATCACTGTGTGCACCATAAATTGAAGTTCTCAAGGAAAACTTTTTGGCTTAAGATTTGCAACAAAGACTTTCCTAAGACAAAGAAAAAAGAAACCTAGCTTCTAATCAGATTGTGTGTGGCCATTTTAAATTGTCTGTGTGTTGTGTTCTGTGCAAGTGAAATGATTTTTTTCTCCTCTCTATTCTGTATGGTAAACAAATGAAAAAGAAACAGTTCAAAGGAAGTTTGAGATGATAAATTGTTTTAACGATTCCATTGTTTCCTTCAGTTTACTTTAAAATAGCTCTTCAGTGAGATACCTCATTGTTCAGTGAGTGGAGGCTCCTTCTACTACCCCAAAATACTTGAGAGAAAGACTATATTTACTCCTAAGCAGATATGAACGTTTTAAGAAACTCTTCAGGTTCATGAAACTTTATGATCATGAAACAAGCCAACAATGAAACATTACTCTTGTTGGATTTGCTTATAATTTCAGAATCATATTGGAACGAACAGAGAAATCTTGATTCTTTATGTTGCTTTCACCCTGTGATACTGTACTTTCTCTAAGATCCCATGCTGTGAAATTGCAGAAGGCAAGACACAAGAGCATTTGTGTGAGAGATCCTGCTTTGATGACATACGCTAAGACCATTTTAGAGATTTATGTTATATATTAAGCATAAAAAAAGCTGCAAAGTCACGAGAAAAATTACTTGAGATCAATAAATATTTTGTTTGTTGGGTTACATTAGAGAATCTTTAGACTGCATAGTTTGAGCCTGGAATTTGATATAAATGAATTAATGTTCCCTGTGACTCTGCATTGTGCTTCCTTACAAGAGACGGCAATAAAATCGCTTGTAGGATTCTTGAGATAGTCAGATCATGCAGGTTAGGTTCTAGCACAGGACTTGGTACATAATTAACTGTTTATGTGGCCTTTATTTTTATTGTCTAAATCAATATTGTTATTTGCCATGAGCTTCATTCTACATGTCTAAATTCTCTGAAAAGCTAAATTAGTAATAAGAGAAGAATATATATTCTTAATATACATCATATATTATATTAGTATCTGTGATAATATGTAAGTATAGTGAGGGAAAAGACTGTGTGTGTGTGTGTGTGCGTGTGTGTGTGTGTGTGTGTGTGTGTGTGTGTGCGTGTGCGTGCATGCGTGTGCGTGCTCACCATCTTCCAAGTGGAGATGAGCAGTGGACATTTCCCCTTGCCTGGACTTTGAGTAGGAGGAGGAGATGAGCAAGAGAAGCATGTTATCCTTCAGCATCTTCCACAGACCTTCAGATCGTGTTTATTCCAGAAGTTTCCACTTGGTTAGTAGACAATGGTCTCAATTTTGTGTCAGATTTGGCCAGTGCAGAAGTCACAGAGCTTTCACGCAGAGTAGGGCGCCGTGGAGCTGCAGACTGAGAGTGTCTAAGAGAGATGGGAAGGAAGAGAGGGCGGGGAGGCTGACGAGCGCAGCATACACATCCCCTCTCAGATTCCCTCCTGGCCCTCTTGCTTTGGGGCCGTGAACATCTGGATCCTGGAAGGACTAGCAGAATAAAAGATCCTCTCCCTGGTCTCTTTGGAACATTGTAACATCCAAGTCTCAAAGCCTTGCCCAGAATATCATTTTAGGCTGGCATCGGTCAGGGCAGGGTCATAGAGAAACTAAGGGGTCTTTCTTCCTTTTTAAAAAAGTTTAGTAATTTGGAAAATTTGGTAGAAGAGTGTTGCAGCCCAAATCTATACCAATCTGGGTTCAGGTTCTTGCCCTGTTCTTTGCTAGCTATATACCTGTGACAAAGATTTCCTCTCTGATCTATAGTTGTACACCTGCAATATGGGGTGACAGGACCCACTTCATCAATGGTGGAGCTGAGGGGGAGGCTAATCTACCTACAGTGCTTGTAGTTCTTATAGTTACTTAAGTACTCCAAAGTGTTAGCTACTATTCCAGCTGTGGCTGTGGATTGTAGCTCCACCCCTGTGTTAGGACTCACTCCAATTCCGTGTTTCCCGCTAGCTCTCCAACCCATCATGGAAGACAGGCTGACTTTTGAAGTTTGTTCCGTTGTACTGTTTAGAGACCTGATCTACTCAAAGTCGCTAGGTGGCTGGCAAAGCTGTGATTGTTACAGACAACTAGTCTGAGAACAGTCAAATGGAGTAGTTAAGACATTTGGCAGACCAGCAGTGCCTTTTCTGGTGTTGGATTATTTGGCTGTCATGTGACCTGCCTGTGTGCTGTTCACTTCATCTGGGAAACAAGAATAAAGGAAATATCTGCCCTGAAAATCTGCCCTTGGTTAGATGAGGTGGCATCTGCCATCCAGAGCACAGCGTCTGAGACACAGTCAAGGCAGTGGGCACATCAGAAAGGTTCAGTAAGGTTTGGATGACTGAACTATTAGTATTTTCCATTTTTTTCCTCTAAGTGGCTGGCAAGAAGGCTTTCCAAGAACATACAGAATTCTGCAATGACACAAATTGCTTATTTCCATTTGCATATATTACATAATCACTCTGTTCTATAAGGGATCTGCCCCCTTTCTCTGCCTACCTGACATCATTGTCTCCAAAAAAAAGAAAACAAACAAACAAACAAACAAAAAACCCACTTGCCTGGCTCCAGCAAGACTGTCCATAGACTTAAGATTTATTGATGCTAGCTATTGATCAAAACCATCATTGATATGTTCTTAAGGTGTATGATTTTCTCACTTCAGTTGGTGCATGGCAAAATTTCAATAAAGCTGGGCTGAATCTGAGCTCAGTAGACCTTGTCTGCAAGCTGGGAACACAGATGAATTTCAGCAAAAGTAAAGTCAAGCAGAAAAATAAAAATAAAAATAAATAGGCCTTACAGGCTGGAGTCAGCCCTTCATTGTAGAATAACTTTTCTAGTACTCTGGGAAAATTCATAGTAGAACATTCTAGGACGTAGATGTATAGTTGAAAGACGCTCAAACCGATAACACTTGCCTTTTCTATCAGACAAACGTTTTCTGAAAAAGGTCCTACATTCTGTAGGAAAGCGAAAACAATTTGAAGTGAGTTAATTTTAGTGTCAAAGCCTTCAGAATGGAAATATGTATCTTTCGGCTCCGATCTTTCCCAAAGCACCAAGTGTTGATTACAACAGAAACTGCCTGAGTGGAGAGTCTGGGGTTTCTCTTCTCCACCTCAGTGCCACAAGATCCCAAGATAACATCTAGTGTATCTCTAGCAGGCCCATAAAGCGTGCTAGTGAGAAAGTCTCGAGTAAAGGGACTCTGTGTAGCACTGAACTCCTTGTTGAAAAGGCACCAGGAGGAAGCCTAGGTTTTCCCCAGCCTGGGAGTCTTCCATCTCTGGGTTACTCCCCTGTGCGGATGATATTTGTTCAATATTTCATCAGGCATGCACATCATTTCTCATAAACAAAGTTGGGGGGGGGAGCCAAACATTTCTTATTGCATCATGAAGTATATGATTTCTCACTACTATATCAACTCCAGGACCACATCAGGAAGGCTGTGAAAAACGGCTTTGCTATCTCATCTAAATTTTTCATTTGAAAGTCAACTCCAATAACACTCAGTCATTTATAAGTTAAACTCCCGGGGAATGCTGGTGACTGTATTTGCATATTTTATCCATTATGAAGGTTTTTAAAGGGCTGGGAGTTTATGGTTTTTGCCTTCCTTCCCCCACAGGCATGTGGCTGAAGGCTCAGACAGGGATAACCTGTAGTAGCAGTGTGTGGTGTAGAAGTCACAGAGGAAACTGTGTGTGTGATGATGTTTTGCTGCTGGGCAGCACCGTCCTTTTGCTGCTAACTGATTGATAGGCTGCGGTCCTTTGATGGATTAGTGCTTTCCTTCTTGACCATTGATTTCTGCCCAGCCAGGACAGTTCCATCATGCATGGTACAAATGACCTGCTTCATTGCAAAGACTGTAAAGCAAAGGATACGTTGAATTTTAATCTCAGATTTGTTTGTTTGGAGGTAAGTTAAGCTTTAAAAAAAAAGAACAAATTACTCTGATATACTGATACATGTTTCAGATGAGAAAAACGGTTTCAAATGATACCTCCTTCCCTGAGTTTAACTATGTCTATTAGAGTTAGTAAAGTGCCATTTCAAAGCTGACAATTTAAAGTGTAAAAATGATTACTGGAGGGTGGGCAGGAGCGGTACAGAATTAAAGAGAGAATTTCTGTTTGATAGGACCACACACTATACTGTAAAATGTTTCAGAAATAATTAACAGGTAAAACATGGGAATAAATTGAAGGGAAATTATTCCTTCTGGTAGTTCTTTGGGAAGGAAGTGTTTATCCAGAGCAGCACTAGTGTAAGTCTGTCAAGGCATTAGCAAAATGACAGTTTTAATTTGTTATTAAAAGCTGAAGTGGAGCCGAGGTAATGCATAGGAGGCAATGCCTCAAGCAGCAGGGAAGCATTGGCTCCATTCTTGCTGACCCTGAGGGAAATTTTAAGTGTGGTCACTCTTCCCTGTTGTGGCAAATGGATGGAAACCCTGAACTATCCCAGAGGCACCAAGACGAGAAAGAAGATACATTGAAAAGAGAGTTACCCAAACCTGGATGCCTTAGATTCCTGCTGTGTATTTAATGCACCCATTCTTTCAAAATGACGATAAAACATATAGAAACACTTTGGAATGTTGCTGTCAGCACAAGTTTGGAAGAAGACATTTATTCTTTATGTGCTGAGAGATGGGCATAGGAAACAACCGTGAGGGGTTCGCAAAGGGCGGCCCTGGTGCCGAGGAAGTTGGAGGGGTGCAGATGAGAACAGTTTTCTTCAGATGCTGTCATAGCAGGTGGTTGAGAATGGGTTGGGGTGGGGATCTACTGCTGTTTACACCACACATAAGAAATACTTCACAATGGGCTTAAGCCTTCTAGAGCAAAACACATGGGGAAGTGCTCATGACATTAACCCATGCAGTTATTTCTTAAGTATGACGTCAGAGACAAAAGCAAAAGTAGATCCATGAAACAATAGCAAACCAGCATACTTCTACACAGTCACGGAACTATCAGTAGAATAGAAACCTATGGAGGAAGATAACACATTTCTAAACCACATGTCTGGTGAAGGTTTGCTATACAGACACTATCAGGATATGTAGTAAGAACCAAGTTCTGAACACTGATCCAAATAATCTGATTTTTAAGATGAGCAAATGACAGGAGTAGAACTTTCAAAAGAGTGTAAGTGACTCACAGATATATGAGATGGAAAGATGGCCAACACCACTGGTCATCAAGAAACTATGGATGAAAAAAATCACAGTGACATAAGACTGTGAGCACACACACACACACACACACACACACACACACACACACACACAGAGACAGAGAGAGAGAGAGAGATTTAGTCCCAATGGATACATCTACAAAACATTGCGGGAGAAAGGATGAAAAGATTGTAAAAGGATCAGGGCATTTGCTGTGAAACGGTATCTCCTTGTGATCTCAGAAGCTACACCCACAAACTGTCACAATATGATCACCCAGCCATGAGCTGAACAGGGATGATACCAATGAATATGCCAAAGTGATCAGGGAAAGCGCATGAGGCTTCAACCCCACACGAAGAGCCACAGGCAAAGCTAAGGGTGGGAGAGGTGGTGCTCCCAAGAGAGAGGTGGTGCTCCCCAGAGAGAGGTGATGCTCTCCAGAGAGCACTACACTTGGTTGTCCAGTGAAAAATGGTCAGTCCTGAAAGCACACCTACAAGTAGCATTATACAGACTGAGCAGGTTATGCTCAGGAATATAATGCACATCCATATATACATATGCAATAACAGTCTATGAAAGAAGAGGTCACCAATTTATCAAGAGTGGGAGGGGTATATTGGAGGGTTTGGAGGGAGGAGAGGGAGAAATGTTGTAATTATAATCTACAAAAAAAGAGGATTTTTTTTTGTTTTATTTTTCAAAACAGTTTCTCTGTGTAGCCCTGGCTGTCCTGGAACTCACTTTGTAGACCAGGCTGGTCTCAAACTCACAGAGATCCGCTTGTCTCTGCCTCCTGAGTGCTGGAATTAAAGGCATGTATCACCACTAGTACCCGGTGAGTTTTTTTTAAACAGGTTCTGGTGAAGAGTCAGGAAACCTGACAAGGGTGTGTAATACTGGCAGGGAAGCAGAATTACTACATGACTCAGAAACTGCATTTCAGAGTATTTACCTAAAGAATTAAAATTGAGTTCTGGCAGAGATACTAGCAGCACCATGTCCATTGCAGTTCTGTTCAGTATAGCTAAAATACACAATAACCTAGATGCTCGCCCATGGATAATCTAATGAAGACTGTGTATGCTTTATGCATACGATAGAGTCTTTTCAACCTCAAGAATGGCAGGATTCAGCCAGGAAAGATGATGGCTTGGAGGAACCTAGAAGCACAATATTACACAAAATTAGGCAGTTACAGAAGGCGAAGTCTGTATGAATCCAGTTGCATGAGACATCTAAGAAAGTCTAGCTCCTGGGAGAAATAAAACCATGGTTGTCAGGAGCTTGTAGGGTGAATGGGGTAGGGAGGTGCTGATCAGCAGGTATCACGTGCTAGATGTGTTTATGATGATTGTTCTAGACACCAGCTGTGCAGCATTTTAGCTACACCTGACAATACTATGTTGTGCGCTTACAGTTTTAAGAAGGTAGATCTCATATTAAGTGTTCATAAATCAGTAAAATACAACAAAGGATGATGAATCAGTCTACGCATTGCTTGGCAGTTCTTACAGGAAGTGCTTTGGCCTTTCTTTACCTTATTATCAATGAGGGGGATACGAAATTATCTTTAGAAACCATCAAGAAACAGGAGATCGTAGTTGGTATGACGGTGGTGGCAAAACTCAAGGGCACGTTGGCTGTTCAACCACACATTGATTTTATTCCTGTTACAGATGCTGTTCCTGGTGCTGGGGCTGTAGCTTCGGTGGTCGATCGCTTGTCTAGTCTTCAAAATCTTCCAGAATTGATCCACAGTACCAAGAAAACCAGGCATAGTGGCACATCCTTGTAATCCCTACGCGGAGGGAGGGGGGAGCGGGAGGATCAGATGTTCAAGGTCATACCTGACTATGGGGTAAAGTCGATTCGGATTATGTGAAAACCTGCCTTAAAACCCACAATCAATCATAGCAATAGCAACAACAATACAACCTTTAAATACTAAATTATCAGGCCAACACCATGAATGGATGCTGTAACACAGGAGTGCTGGGCTGAGGGGTAGTGCAATGTTGATAAATTATTTCTTAATCACAGTATTAGATCAAAGCAAGTCATGACGGCCAGGATTTCCAGAGAGAAGACAGGTTCCTGCTTTAGAGCAATTGAAAACTATTGCAGCCGCGAATCTGACAGCCCTCTCGACTACTGGCTTCACGTGAGGGGTTGAAAATTTTGGAAGTGGTACAAAGAGCTCTTTGATTGGTCAAGTGCATCAAAGAGCCTTTTATAAATGTAATCCCACAATGCTCAGTAAAAGCTTGGCATCATCCGAGCATGACTATTATCCGTACTCAATGGGGATAAGTGCAGGAAGCAGAAACAAATCCCAGATGAGATCTGCAGAAATACAGAGAAGAACTTATGTTGCCCAAGAGACAATGGTGGAAGAGAATCACATATAATATGCTGTAGCTAATGTGGTTTGTAAAATGAAACAAAAACAACAAACACAGTGGAAAAAGTTCACAGTGGGTACAGAGCCCAGCTCTCCACAAGAAAAACCTAGTAAAATAGAAGCTGTTTAAGACCTAATTTACTTAGAAGTTAGATGCATTAAATAAAACGTGTTTTATTTTACCCTCCGTGAGGATGCGGAGGTCAGAAATGGGTTTCTCTTTGTGAGAAATAACACAGCTAATGTTTGATCAGAAGACGTTTTAGTGGCTAAAGAAAAGAAAAGAGCACTTTTCTTTAGAGCATTTCAACAGCCTGGTGCACGTCCGGTTGCTTTTCCCGTTGCTGTCACTAGTGATCTCAATGCCCCTTCCAGCTACGAGGAGCAGCTGGGGCTTTTTTTTTTTTCCTATTGTGAGTCTCCAGGGAAGGGCCGTGGCTGCACTGTGCAGTGTGGCTGCTTCAGGGTTACTTGGAATATGTTATTCTCGAAGCCATCAGGGCTTCCTAGAGGGGCGGGTGGACACGACTTGAGGCGTTGGCTACACTCTGCTGAAGCTTCATACAGGTTATGTGCCAGCCTCCAAAGCCTGGCATGACCAAGTCCAGTGTCCCAACCCCACCGGACAGCTCCCTGCCTACCTCTGCACCTGGCGTTGCCTGTTCTTCTGTTGCTATAGCGATGCTTTCCTTAGTAGTTGCTGTGGAGATGAAACCAAAGAATGCGTGCAAATTGCACAAGCAGTTTGTGTGAGTTGGTGACGGGTCTACTTGCTTTGGCTTCTTTTACTCCTCTCTGTGCCCTGCCAGGCCAGAGCTTTTGCTAGCCAGTGTGGATGGATGTGATTCTCTAGGACAAAGCCTGCTTAGGACAATGGCCAAAGATAGTTCTGGGCCCGCAGAAGGACAACCTGGAGCCTTCGCTCCTTTTGTTTCTTCTCTTGGGTCTGAAGTTGTTGGACTTCGACATGAAGCTTCTCCTGACCTGTATCCCTGTATCCCTGTCTCACGTATGCCTCTCTCCTTCTCTCCCTCTCCCTCTCCCTCTCCCTCTCTCTCTCTCTTTCTCTTTCTCTCCCGCCCCTGTCCCACTGCTTCTTTAGACAGAACTTCTTTTCTGTGCATACTCCAGGCTACCTGACCATAAAACTTCCAGGACCTTCCTACCTCCATTTCCCTCTTCCTTTTGCATCAGTGGGGTAACAGGCACTCACACAATGCATCGGGCTTTTCATGGATTCTGGGGATTGGAGCTCAGTGCCTTATGGTTGTTTAAGAGGAGCTTTTATCCCGAGCCACCTCCTTAGTCGGATGCACACATTTCTTTGGGATTGCTCTGAAAGTCAGCACCATCTCTTCTCCACAATATAGTTTTTAACCTATTTAGGATGTTTCTGACTTCCCTGGCCATGGTGTTTGGAATCATGAAAAGGAGATCTTTTACTCCACTTAAGAGGATGTACATATAAGGTTTTTGATTCCTTCTATTTGATTTTTAATCAAATATATCTGAGTTTTTGTAAATGTTTGGCAGAAACTACAATTATGTCATGTTACCACTGAAAGTAATAGTCTCCTCAATCTCCCAAGAGGCACTCACTGTCACTAGGTCTCAGTGCTGTCACCTCTCTAGTGACATAGACAGGGTTTCATCTGCTTTAGATAAACAGTAGATTTTCAACTATTTACAGCTTTGGGGCGGGTGGGCTCGATGCGAGTTGTCAAGCATGTCCAATTATCGTATTCTTCCCTTTGCTACAAAATCACGTTTATACTGGAAAGTTCTTAGGATGGCATGTGATGAGATGAACGACACCCCCATGGGAAAACGTAACTCTCCCAGAAGCAGAGCTGAAGTCTTTGTGGCTCATGTGTCCCAAGAGGCCTTGCTCATTAAAACTAAGCTCGACACATGGGACACTTTTACTTCCTTTTAATTGTAGAGAAAGACAAAGTAAGTCTCCCCTGCTGTGCTTTCTTCTCATCTGCTCCCACTTCCGGTTTTATCTTCTCGGTTTTCCTCAGCCCTGTTTGTTGTCTGTCAGTAGACGGTGTAACTAGTCAGCACTGTCAGTGATCTCTAAGACACCACGGTCTGAGGAAAGGCGCGAAGCATGTCCGATGAAGTCACGATGAAGGGCGTGGTTCATGGTGACACCATTCGTTTGGTAAAGGGGATACTTGTTAAGTTTGTGTACCTCCTTCATGGGGACACCAGTCCTGTTCCTTATCAGTTACTATTTTGTTGCTACGATAACTACTCGAAAAACAGCTTAAGGAAGAAGGGTCTGTTTGGAGTTACAGTTGCAGAGGGACAGAATCTCTCAGGTCAGGGTCAGCACGGCAGCTGTCAGAGAAAGCATATGGCAGGAACAGGAAGCTGGCTGGAAGACAGTGGTGTTGGTGGGCGACAGGAAGCAGAGACAAGCTATAAAACCTCAGAGCCCACTCCCAGTGACATATTTCCTCTAGCCACGTTCTACCCTGTAAAGGTTCCATAACCTTCCTAGACAGCATCAACAGCTGGAGACCAAGTGCTGAAAAATGCGAGCCCATGGGGGTCATTTCTCATTCAAACCACGACATGTTCCGAACACGCTAGGTAGTCATTAGCTCTGAAATAAATGACCAGATTCATTTCCTTATGTAATTCTCATGTCAGCTCTGTGAGGTA
The DNA here is from genome assembly GCF_982192425.1 of Myodes glareolus. Lineage (NCBI taxonomy): Eukaryota > Metazoa > Chordata > Mammalia > Rodentia > Cricetidae > Myodes > Myodes glareolus. The sequence continues at coordinate 52,289,910 of NC_142030.1, forward strand.
GATAATCACCTTCCCTAGTAACAGTATGAGGAAGCAATGACCCTGAGACATGAAAAAATATGATGACGCCTCTGTAATTAAATAACAGACCTGACATTGAAACTTAATTCTGCTAGACTTTGTGATGCTACCTGACTGTGCAGATTCTTTGTTTTTAGTAAGACTTGCTGTAAATAGAGATTTAGCAATAGATCTTCGACAAATTGGCGCTAGATTAGTAACATTCAGGGTCTGTATTTCAATGGAAACGCAAAAGATGCCTTGGATATCATCCATTGATAAAACACTGAAGCGTTTATTCAAACAGATTGCGTGAGAAGAGAGATGATCTCTGACTTCATGAATGGTAAAAAAAAGGAGGTGACACCTTGTCAGGCCAGCTTAGAGTTCAGGCAGTGGGTAGGGGGTAGGTGGGGTCATGAGTGGACTTTTGTATGTATCTTGGGAAGAGTCTGGTAATGTTTACATCCATTTTCTCAGCATGAATAATAGGACAGACTTAAAGGAGGACAGCCCAGGAATGTAGAAATAGCTACTTGTAGATGTTTACTAAAGCGATTTGATTAGACTCAGTTATTCTGGGACCTGTTGAGATGAAAGAACAGAGTCGAGAGACAAAGGCCTCCTTAGCATTGGGTGAAGACAGCCAGAAGAAAAGTCAAAATCCAGGGAACTAAACTGACAGCTCATTTCCTTCCTGTTACTGAAGGAGAGACAATCACAAACTGGGCCCAGCAAAAGACACGGATCTTACTTCAAAGTTTCCGAGGCTGGCTTCTGGCCTGTTTAACCAGGAGCCTCAGGTAAGCACCCCTGAGAGCCAGCCAGTTCTGTACCCATCTGGAGGATTGGCTTGGGGAAAGAATTACTGCCAAATGACTTCCTCTTTTGACAGATCTGCTTCTGTATGGCTGTAGAACTGAAGGCCTCACTGTACTGCTGGTTTAGGTTTGTGTTCACTCCAAGTTCCTTGCCACGTGGTTCTTCCTTAGGCAACAACAATGGTATTAGGAATTGGCTTTTTTAATGGTCAGCAGGAACATTTCTTTTATACTTTGAAGTTTTCCCTTCAGGGAGAAAAACCTACCTAGTTTGTTTGAAGAGGCTCCCTTGATTAGGTCAGGCTCACTGAAGTCAAGCTCTCAGAACTAAAACAAAACAAACTGCAATGGTGTATCTTCATTGTGCTTACAAAATCTCCTCACCATTGCCATATACAATAAAAGCCTCAGGACTGGATTGCCTCATGTCAAAAAACCTCTGTATACCCAAATGGAGGGAATTATAATGTTGCAAATGGAGTGGCAGGCTGCATTCCCACCGGGATCCCGGCTCCCTGGCTAGTTTACACCTGAAGTAATTACATGGAAACTGTATTCATTTAAACACTGCCTGGTCCATTAGTTCTAGCCTCTTATTCGCTAACACTCACATCTTAACTAACCCATATCTAATAATCTGTATGCCACCACGAGGTCATGGCTTACCAGCATGAGTCTAGCCAGCATCTGTCTTGGGCGTCTGCCTCATTGCCTTCTTCCCAGGATTCTGGTCTGTGTACTCCGCCCACCTAATTTTCTGCCCTATTAAAAGGCCAAGGCAGTCTGTTTATTTAACCAATGAAAACAACAGAAATACAGAAGGACCTCCTACATCACTATAGTGCTTTTATTTATCAGGAACAGAGATCTGGATGCTATCTCGCAAAGTTGCTCACTGATGGGAAGAGAGTCTAATCGTGCAAATTCACTTTGGATATACTACTGAGTAGCAAAAATGAGTGTGCGAAAAAGAAAGTCTCTTGATTCTAGAAGTCAACATTTTAACAAGAATGATGGAGCTGACAAAGGAGAAAATTATCTTCAAATGCTGAATTATTATTGTTTTAATCAGTGCCAACTAGTGAACGTAAATGTAAGGCAACTTTAAGTCCTCACCGCAGAAGTTTGGGTGGGGAGTGAGGGACTGGAGTCCTTCTTTGGGAGGAAATGAAAGGCTGTACAAACAGTGAATAAAGGCATAGAATAAGGGTATAGTGTCCTCCGTGATGGGGGTGAGATGGAATCACAGCAGGTTAACAAGGCCAGGAACATTTATGCTTTTGAATATTTATTTTGCTTTTTTGGAGACTGAATCTCATAGCTTGGGCAAACTTCTAACTTATCATTTTGTTGAGGTTGGCCTTGAGCTTCCCATCTTCCTGACTCTACCTCCCAAGTGTTGGTATAATAACTACCCTCCCATCACAACCAGCTATTGTTTCTCTGTTTTGTGAGTTGAGAGCTTACAATGTTTGTAGTAATGGTGAGCAAAACTGCAGAAAGGGAAAAGTAAGTGTTTTTTTCCTTGCTTTTGAAATGTTGCTAAGACTCAGAGGAACTTCAGAAACACAGACAAGAAACCTTTTGCTTCTTCCAATTGTAATCCTTGCATTGAACCTTCATCTGGCCCTTACCGTGTGCAGAGACAGACTGGAAAGCACTTGGGAAACATTTAGTCACCTAATTCTTCAGTCCCTGTGTGAGCTAGGGCTTACCTTACCCACACTGAGGACTGAAAACTTGTCTAAGGTCAATGACATGGGTAGTAGAGTTGGGATTTAAAAAAGAAAGTCTGGCCTCAGAATTCCTGCCCTTCCTTAGTGTTTCTGCACTGTATCTTCTCCCCTGAGCTGTTCTGGACATTTATTTGTGAAAATGCATGATAAGTAATTGCATTGTTTGTACTGTGTACATGAGTTTCTGCAGGTTGCATATCAGTTCCCCAGCCAGACCATAATTCCTCAGAGACACAACATCATGCCACACTGCCTTTTTTTCTTCATGGCATTTTATATGTAATAGATGCCAATAAATATGTATTGATTTGATTTAAGCTCCAATTCTATCATTTGCCTCCTCATTTCTTTTATCTTTATTGATTATAAAATTAATGGGGTGGTGTGTAATTTTAGCTTAACTACTTAGACTGTAACTATAATTTTTATGACTTTTAACATCACGATAGATCTATGACCTCCCTGAAAATTTCTTGCTTTATAAAATAGATTTCACTTAATTAAAACAGTAAATGAAGATAGTTCCCCAAAGTCCTTAAGGAAAAAGAGGAGGTGTTTGCCTGATGCCCTCTCAAGTTATATTTTAACCTGAAAGATGAAGTTCAAAGTTGGAGGGAACCATGAACTTGCATAGATAGCACTGAGTTCTAGAGAGCAAGATCTTTGGCAATGGCCTTGGTATTATTTTACCTGTCACCCCCTCTCCTCCAACTTTGTCATGGATGAAATAAAATAGTTGTTCCTCGACTAGAGCCAACTTCAGCTCATAGCTATGCTACTTGAACACATGGGCAATACGAATAGCTCTGAATTCACCTGACTAGATAATTACATTTCCCATCATGCCCTAATTTGTTCCTCTTGAAACGCAAGTTGAAATCCAAACCGCAATATGATGTTACTAAGACATGGTAGGCTTTGAGTCATGTAATGTGTTTTAGGAAGCAAGCTGGGTCCTTCTGGAAGGAGTTAGTTGCCCCCAAGCCAGATGGTATCATATGTGTGCTATCTTCCACTTTTCCATCGTGATGTAACCAGTAGTCAGTTCTCACCAGGAGCTGAACAGATGTTAGCACTGTGCTCTGTGGTGCAGGTGAATTGTCTGTATTCTGTCCATCATGTTTTAAATAAACGATGATTGGCCAGGCAGGAGGTGTAGGCGAGAAAACCAGACAGGAAGTGGAAATGATGCAAGGAGAGCAGGAGAATTCTGGGAAGGAGGAAGCTGATTCCTCGCACTCTTGCCCAGACCACCGAAGCAGCAGGTTGTGAGCTGTCCCACTGAAAAAGGTACTGAGCCATATGGCTAAAATAGATCAGAAAAATGGGTTAATCAAGATGTGAGAGTTAGCCAGTATGAGGCTAGACCTAACAAGCCAATCACCTTTATAACTTACGGAGTCCTCTGTGTTATTTTCTTTGGGGCTAAACAGCTGGGGGGACTGGGCAGGACAGAAAAACACAAACAAGACGGCCCCCCTCATGTTACACTCCTGAAGTTTCTTAACACCAAAACTGGGAACCAGAGTGAATCTGTTTTCTTTATTTAGTTGCCATCTTCCAGGATCTTGTAATAGAATGATCGGGGCCAACACAACTAATTGCCTGTGAAGGCCTTGGAAGTCCAGCTAAGCTTGTCATGCTCATCTGTTTTCTGTCATGATGAAACACTGGCTGAAACCTATTTTGCAGGAAAGGGTTTATTTTGCTTACATGGGTACAGTTCACCGTGGAAGGAAGCCAGGATAGACACTTAAGAAAGGAAGCTGGAGGCAGGAACCTGGAAGCAGAGATCATAGAGCTATGCTGTTTACTGTCTAGGTCTCCCTGGCTTGCTTAGCTTTCTTAGGTAACCCCATCAATGAAACTTAAGAAAATGCCCCCACTGACGTATCCACAAGTTATTCTCATGGAGCTAATTCTCCAGCTGAGATTCCCTTCCTCCAGGTTTGTGTCATGTTGACAAGAAGTGGGAAAGTTGTCACTTGGCCACCTGCAGTTGACCGGTAGCAAGTCTAATTCGTTTTGTGGTCATTGCAGAGATACTCACTATGAAGTTAGGAGTTAAAGAAAAGCTAAGGTTAAAATCATGTTTGATTTGCTTGTGAATATGAAAGTTGATTAATAATAAAGAATCGAGTTTGAGTATCATTAATTTTGATTTGGTCATGTAGATGCACTACAGTCAAAGAGATAGACCTTATTGATTTTCGCTCCTCAGCAGGGTGGATTATACAGCTTTGTGGTGGTTTGAAAGAAAATGATCTCCATAGATTCATAGGGTGTAGCACTATTAGGAGATGTGGCCTTGTTGTGTTGTAGGTGTGGCCTTGTTGGAGGAGTATGTCACTGGGAGTGGGCTTTGAGGCCTCAGATGCTCAATCCTGACCCATGGGTTCACGCTTTCTACTGCCACAGGATACAGACATAGAAATCTCTAGCACCATGTCTTCCTGCATGTTATGATGCTTCCAGCCATGACAGGACTAACCTCTGAACTCTTGGTCAACCCCATTAAATGTTTTCCTTTGTAAGTATTGCTGAAGTCATGGTGTATCTTCACAGCAATAGAGAACCTAACTAAAACAAACTCTTCTGCCCTTCAGAATGCTACACAAAATGTGACTGAAGTGATCTGTGTTCTTCTAAGTGTGAGCATTGTAGAAAGCATCAGGATGCTTGCCCCCTTCTGAGTCTGTGGCTACATAGAGTAAGCAACAAGGAGGGCCAGTTTCATTTTGATGAATACTTGGTGCCTGTATGTGCAATCAAATGTGTTGACAGAGGTTTCTGTCCTGCCCAGTCCCATAGCCGTTCAGTCCCAAAGAAAACACACAGAGGTCTAGGGTAATTATAAACTGGTTGGCCTATTAGCTCTGGCTTCTTATTAATTAAGTCTTACATCTTCAATTAGCTCATTATTTTTATCTATACTAGTCACTTGACTTGGTACCTTTGATCAGCGAGGCATTCTCATCTTGCTTCCTTTGTGTCTGGGTGATGACTGCAAACTGACTCTTTTCTCTTCCCAGAATTCTCCTGTTCTCATCACCCTGCCTATACTGGCTCCACCTGGCTACTGGCTCAGCAGCATTTTATTAAAATAATACAAGTGGCAAGGTACAAGGCCATTGTCCCACACAAAAATGCACAAAAGTGTGTAAATGTCACTACGTCAGAGTGTAAGAGGATAGATGACCAGAGCCTAGACTTTAGAATGGAGAAATTTAGCAGAGGCCAGTTAGAAGAGTGCAGAGTTTCAGTTCTTAAATTCTCTTTTTCATGTAAAATTTGTGATTATGTATATTCATCATAGCAGGACTTTTACATAAAGTATGTCACACCTTGAACATGCTCTCTTTCTTCCCATTTTCATTTTTCTTTCTCTTAAAAACATTTACTTTTCACCACATGTATGTGTATGTCTCTGTGTGAGTATGCACACATGAGTCGAGGTTGCATGTAGCGTGGAAGAGGTTTTGGATCCATTGGAGCTGGAGTTATACGTGTTTGGATGTGGATAGCATTACAAGGGATGCTGGGAAGTGAGCTGGGGTCCTTCATAAGGGCAACACTTACTCAACTGCTGAGACATCGTTCGAGATCCCCTACCTGCATTTCTAGTTTTAGCTTTTCACACTCTTCAGAAAATGCTGTTTTATTTTTGTTCTGATTAGAAAGCAGTGTTCTGTGTCTTTATCTAAAAGCCCTGAGGTACCCGATACTTCATGTTCTCCACCCCTAAGTGTCTTCACCACCCATTCCCGGACGGCTGAGTGGAGAGGCACTAGTCAGCACACGCATTTGTGGAAGTGACTTAAGCTACCTGAGCATCGGTCTACTCAACAGCAAAATGGTGATAAAAATAATCACCCAAGTGCGGCTATGAAAATTTGAAAGGGCGTAATGGTTTTTAAGTGTTTGGAATAGAGAAGTTGGCAAAGGTACGTGTAACTGCACTCAGGTGCTATATTTGTCTGGGGTGTGCCTCTTTTAATATTTTCTGTGAATGACAGTACATTGAGGGATAAAAAGGAATCTATTTGTTTGGATTACAAATGCAGTGTGAGCCTTGAGATTTGTAGACTCCTCAGTGGGCTGAAGTTGCCGTGGTCTGACTTTTGTCTGTCTGTCTGTTGCTGTCTACACAGAGAACTGGCTCGTGTTGGGCCAGCCCCTCCCATGGTCATGGGTGCCACCTTCAATAGTTGATGCTGCATGCTCCCCAAGGAGAAACAGGGAAATGACAGCTTCTGTCTTCTTAGTCTCCTCATTTCCAACAATTTCTCTTTGACATTAAAGTTAAGGAATTGTACCTTTTAGGTTGTGAGTATAGGTTGGTTATACGAGCAGAAAGTGGAATTTTAGGGCAGTAAAGGGGGAAAGTACAAAATATTTGTAGCAAAAGGGAAAGTGGATCCACTTGAATAAGCGTCTTTCAATGAAAACCATCATAAACCAGGTTGAAGAATTTGGTCCCCGTCTGTTTAAATGGAAAACCAATGCAAGGTTCTAGTGTGTAGAATTGTGACTTTTCATTATGAAATGATCAGCCAAGCTGCTCCTTGTGGACTTGATTTGGGGAGTGAGGGGCAGGCTGTCTGGCAGACTTAACCTTTTGCTCAGTTGTGAAATGAATGCCATTGCGATGCTACATACCTTATGAGGGAGACATGGCAGCTTCCATCTTAGTTAACTGCGACTGTCTTTTAAAAGTTGCCCTAGAGGTTTGCAAACCACAATTGATTGTCCTTCCACAAAAGCACCGACAACAAAAAACCAGCATGCTATAGCTAACAGTCCAATTCTGACTCCTTTTTAGATAGCTCAGATATCATAAACTACAAGAATAGCTTTGCAAACCCCAGACTAGCTCTGAAATGGAAAAGCTTCTAAGCTCTGATTTGGAACCATGGAGACATTTCGTCTGAGTTCTGCAGGGTCCCTTACAGTATAGGGCTGCTGTATAGTACATCCTTTTGTTGATTCTCCAAGACTTAACTAATCTGTTGGCTCTTCTTCCCACATACGACACACTACTTCCGCACACAAATCTTCAGAAAATAGCCATGCTACCAAGATTTAGACTTTGAGGCATATAATGAATAAGAAACATTTGAAAGCTGACGTCATATTTAGCTGCCAGATCAGAAGTCTACCACACATGGGCACGGATAACCAGGTTGAGAGTTTGATGGGCAGCACTGACAACTGGTCAGAAAATTTAAAATATACTGGCTTAGAAGATGTCAAAATAAGCCCGCATGCTGTTTTCACATTTCTCTAGCAAATCCTGTTCATCTCACCTCTGAAATGGATCCCCCATTGCTTATTGCCACTCTCCCCATTGCCTTGTGGTGGCCAGCCAGTTTCAGACCAGCGGATAGGGCGTGTCTAAGCCATCTTCTTCATGCTGACAATTTATAAAAGGACTTATTTATTTTAATTTTATGCTTATGAGTGCTTTGCATGAATGTATGTATATGCGCCATGGTCATGCCTGATGCCGATAGAGTATATCGGGTTCCCTGAACCTAGCCTTATTCATGATGGGGAGTTGCAATGGGGGTTCTTGAAAATGAACCCAGACCCTTTACAAGATCAGCAAGAGCTCTTAACCTGAGCTGTCACTCTAGCCCTACGGTGGCAATTCTTATGCCTATCTAGAGTACAAATTGTATTTTATTATTCACCAGGAAAAGTAATTTAACAGCATGTTCTGTATCTTATTTCACCCTTTAATATTTGATGCTCCCTCCCAAACTAGAAAAGCACTGCAAAGTGGTATTAATGAGAAAATAATTAAAGAAAATTTTTTTCAAAAACTTTATTTTTACAAGTGATATCTGAAGTTTTGCTATTGTAATGCTCTATATATTAAATATATCCATAATTTAAATGTAATTGCTACTATAACATAAATAAAACAATTTATGTCTTAATTATACTTATTAGCGTTGTGATTTTTCCCAATACAAATGTGTCTGCTTTAATATCTAATTGTAATTGGAAAAAAAATAAAGCTTCCTGAGTCTTACCATCTGAACTGATGTGTAAACATCTGTGCTCCTGGAAACGAACCCACTCAGGCTAAAATGTTTATTGAACTAAGCTTCATTCAATCAATAAATGAATGTGTCTCTGAGCTGGAAATGTCTTTTCTAGATGGGGTTCAGGATCCAGAGAGGGGAGGAGGTTGGGTCCAGTAAATCAGCGAAACCAGCCCCAGACTGGCAGCTCCACAGTCGGAGTGGAGCAGAGCCACGTACGAAGCTAAAGGAACAGAAGTCAAAAGCCGTAAAGCAAAGATAGATGGAGGCGGTAGAAACAAATGGGTCCCCAAGCACCCGAGCAGTATTTCCAAAACGCCGATGAAGAAAAGCAGTTTTTCCAGCCGTCTCATCAAAACGGTCCTCAGTCCGAGCTTTATTTCCCCTTGAAGAAGAGGCGCGCGAGGAGACATTTTAGTTCTTTATGGAGGGCCTGTGATAACAGGAGGGTGGGGGCAGACAAGAGAGCTAGCCAGGAGGCAAGATGGCGATGTAAAGCCTGTGTGGCAGTGAGATGAACCCTCAGGTGCAAGGCAGAGCAGAGCGGGGCAGGCTGGCCCTACAGATGGTGTAAACCGCTGTTCCCTAACAGTTATGTAAATCCTACATGGAAGGCCAATAGTTAAATCCCTGCAACAGAGGAGCTTCCATAAAGGAAGGTTTCTTAAGTCGCCCCTCTGGAAATTGGGCATTGACTGTGAATGAGCGGCTTACAGAAAAGGAAAACTGCAAATAGCCAATAAAAAGGAAGAATCCATCTCAGATAATGGCTGAGTAAAATCAGGTAGGATTTCTCACCTCTGATTTAAGTTCCTCTTAAAAATACATAATATCATCCCAATGCTTCTTAGACTGCAGAGAGATGTTGAGATTCGTAGTCATTGCTGAGCGGTTTAACCATATCTGTATTTATTGAAAATACACATAGGATTTTACGAAGGACTCTAATCCAAATCTGTTATATACATGTATTCACACCTGTGTAAATATGTATACACACATGTACATGTTCACACACACATGCACAAGATTGTTCATTACAGCTCTATACATGAAGTAAAATTAATTTTGCTCCCCGAGGACAAGTTGAATAGAATCTAGTTGCGTTGTTACTATGAAATTATTAAGAACTGTGTGTATCTGGTAAAGAGTGATTGATTACACATGATGTATTGTAAGTTAATATACCACTAAAAGCAGAGGGGGGTTAATTAGTTGACTTTCAATTAACTAACTCTAGGAAGAGTTCAATAATATTTAGATTCAATACCATTTAAATAACCAAGAACTTTGCACTACTACTGTGCTATCTAAGGTTTTTGTTATTGTATATATATTGTATTATATGTATATATAGTATATGTGTGTGCATATATGAGTACAGATGCTGAATACTTAATAGGAATATTATATATACCATGTAATTCAATGATATAGTGAACATGTATTTTAAATAATTGAAGTATATTAATGTATTTGCTGTTACATAAATATTATATATTTGAAATGTATTCATAGATTCAATATTTTTTAAGCTAAAACTTGTGATGTTTTTATGAAGTTTTAGATTTCCTACTTTGACCATTTTGCTTTCCTTAAGGAGAAAGAAGACAAGGGTGCTGGGAGATTTGTTATCTAAATATATTGTTCATCTTTTCTCCAAGAGTACAAAAGTTAATCATCGGTTTAATACTCACAGGTCGCAGCCTCTTAAGCATTCATTGCAATTAGGGGCCCTTGTGTGACCCACAAGGTTAGACTTCACAAGCTTTGTTTGTAGAGCAAACGTGCATCCCTGCCTTCCCCTGCTCTTTGTAGGAAGACATGGCTGTATTTGGAACTCGGAATTGCTCACCTGGGAGTTTATAAACTGCTCAGTGCATTTTGGTGCCTTTTGGCCGAGACCTTGTCAAAGGAGAAACACGTGAAATGAAGTCAACTTCACAGACCTCTGGGATCCATGATAGCCAGAGATTCTCTTAACCTGCTATTAGGCGGGACTGTTAATCACGTTTAACAGGTGTTGAGTAATGAGCTGAGACAAGGTGTTTGCTGTGACCACAGTCTTCCCTGATCTAGTTAGGTGACCTGATGTCCACCAGAGTCCCTGGAAACTCAGAAATGTGATCGAACTTCTTGTTCTTCTAATATTACCCTTAGCCTCATGATCCCTACCAGTGAAGAAATACAGCAGGGATCGGTCCCCAAGTCTCTCAGCATGTCTCTCAGCATTCTCAATGACCACGTGTCTTTCTCCTTCTATTCTGTATTTGCGCCTCTTTCCTCAGTGAGGCCTGTGTCTGATTGGTAAGTAGGCTGTGGTAGGGCAAATGGACCACTCCGCTGTTCTGAGGTCTCAGAATGTTGGATCCAGAGTGACTTACTGCATCCCTTTTCAGCTTCCCCAGGACCAGGTCAGCACAGGACGAAGCCCTTGGTGACCTATGTGGCAGTTCATTTTGCTTTGTCATTCAGTAGTTGCCAACCTGCTGTTTTTAACTGAAGAGTTTACTGAATATATTTTTACTTTAGTAGCTAATAAGTTACTTCATTCGTTTTCACTTACAAAAGGGGAAAGATTATGCATACACGATCCCTTGACCGGCCCTTTCGCTGAGGGTGAACTGGTGGGCATTCCCAGGTTTTCCTCGCTATCTTAAGTGTTCTCTTTCCTGGTACTTACACAGACATAAGAGAATGGCTCTCAGGTGGGAGCTGCACCCAACCTCTAACCCAGATGAACACACCATGCTTCTGGTCCACAGCCCAATAGGCCCAACAGCTGAGAAGATTTTTGTTTTGTTTAGCCTTTTCTTTATTTTTCTATGATTTGGAAAAGTAAAAAGATGAAAGATATTTTTTGATAGCGGGAAATACGGGGGCTATATATTTCAGTATATATAAATGAACTTGTAGTAGAACTCAGCCCTGCCCACATATGTGTTCTCTGTTTCTGCCTGTGAGCAATGGTGGTCAGATTGAGGTAGTGAGAGAGACTCCAAGTCTCTCAAATCCCTATTTACTCTTTATTTCTTTATAGGTAAATTTACTGCCTCTTGACCTGCTGATCTTAGAGGCAAAGAAGAAGAAATATTATTCATGTAATTTAGCATTTAAAATAAATAACTCATCAAATGGCTATTTAGGTGTTGAGTTCTTTTTATAGTATCAGTTTCTTTTCTATTTCCAAAACTGATTTATTCCTGGTGCATTGGTTAATTTTTTTTTTTTTTGCCTTAAGATTGTAATTGAGTTAGCCATTTCCCCATGTGTTTTTTTGGTGCTTAATGTTTATTTTTCCCTATTTTATTGAGTATGTTATATTCCCTTAAAGGTTATAGTTAATAAACAAGGAGGAAGTTAATACATATCAAACATTGGCTAGGTGCTAGATTCCATGCCAAAAATGATGCAAAACATTTCTCTCTCTCTCTCTCTCTCTCTCTCTCTCTCTCTCTCTTTCTCTTTCTCTATCTCTCTCTATGTGTATATCTATATGTATACAAAATTCCCTAGGTATTAATATTACTCATTTTATAGATGAGAGAGGCTCACAGATTATTTCACCTACATTAATGTAACTGACCTACTAAGAGACATGTCCTTAAGTTTTTAATTACCTAATTACTTATTAATCAATCAACTAATCTTGCATTGCCGGCAGTGGAATGATAGGCAAGCTTCCCACCACTGAGCTGCACTTACATTCCAGAGACATGGTCTTATTAATGTGGGTCCCTGCTCTCCATATTCTGCCTCTGAGACAGATGTATAATGGCTTTATCAATCATATTGATCTGTATGCTTGTTTGCTAGAACACATGAATATTACCAGGCATTCAAGGAGTTTCAAAAGTCTTAGGGTGTAATTGGGTTTTTGCTTTTTAAGTCTCTTATCATTCAGTACTTTACGAGAGCCAGTGGAGGACAGGAAATCATCTTGTGATAATGTTCCCTGCGAAGGCTGCCATTCACAAGCACAGTGCGGTAAAGTTAATCTGGTGTTGCAGCCAACCCCTCAATGTTACACTCTGGATCTACAGCTCATTCCCTGGGTAACCGGCATTGGACACGTTATTTTGTTTCACTGGATCCCATTTTCCTGTCACTTAAGTATGGTTAGTATCACTGTTAAAGGTTAAAAGAGAAACTTTTAAGAACTGTGTGGTGCTGTCCCCAGTTCATAGTAAATCTTAAAAACACTTGTATCTCTGTCAAAATCTGTGGAAGATTACCCACCTGGGTTTTGCCCTGAGCAGGGAGCCAGGCCTTTGGTGGGCTTCTTGCTGTGGTCTCCGGTCCACCAGTAGTGGGGTGCCTAGTTAGCCCACTTACATTGCTTATTTCAGGACACAGCTTCCCAGGAATGTCAGCTACCAGCGATTTCTAGATGACTCAGAGGAAGCCTGCATTCTAAGAGTTACCAAACTATCAGTTTTCTGTCTATTCAGAAATGGAAACTACTTGAAAAGATATCTCCCCTAGGCTAAAAAAAAAAATATCGTTCTGCATTGGAGTTAGCTCCTTTTACAGCAGTGTGTACACACCTCTACTTCACCGACAGAGATGAGTTTCTTGTCATACCTAGTCTTTAAAATGTTGTATTTCGGTGGCAATTCTCACCCTTTAATCTCTTTTATCTTTGCTGCTCAATGTGCTAGGATAACATCCAGTCCTTTGCATGAGATACTGTGCTAACAGAGGAATATTTTACTGAAATAGTGTTTGATTTGAGTGTTGGTTCTTAATATTCCCTGACTGAATTTTTTAGAGTTTCTTAACTTAGAAACCATTAATAGGGGACTTTCTTTGGGAAACATGAAAGTAGCTGTCTTTGAACGAGAGATGGCTCAGTTGGTGAAACACTTGCCACACAAGCATGAGAACCAGAGTTCAGATCCCCATTGCCCGGGTAAAATGATGGTATGGAGGTGAATAATGGTTGGTCCAGCCTTAGAGAAAAAGAGCTAGGCAGATCCCTGGCCCTCCTTGAATAGCCATCAACCTTGACGAATGGCTGAGCTATAGTAAGAGACCTCTTTTCAAAACTGAGGAACACACCCAACATTGACCTCTGGTTCTATACACATCCAGATGCACATGTGTGTACACTTATACACACAATGGATAGACAAACACATACACTTTCAGCATACACATAGATCAATATACATACTGCTGCACACACACACGTGCAAACGTATACATACATACACACATATATGCCTACGTATGTACACACACACAGAGAGACAGAGAGGGGAGGAGAGAGAGAGAGAGAGAAAGAGAGAGAGAGAGAGAGAGAGAGAGAGAGAGAGAAGGAGAGAGAGGAAGAGAGAGAGAGCTGGGCAAGTTTGAGTCTATAACAGATGTGACTGTCATTACCTAGCATTTGTGAGGATATTCAGCCTTGTTCTTCAGCCTCAGCTCTTGCCTTTGTCACCCTCTAAGTCTGTGTTGTAGACAAATGATTCTCCATGTGGTCTTCCTTGTGCTCTGACATCAAGAATATTAGCCTACTTATCAGAAATACAAATTATCCACAGAATTCTTGAAGTACTGAATGAGAAGGTTGGTGGCGGGGTCATCAGTGTCGGCCATCAGTTTTAGCAAGCTCTCCCTGAGGTATGTCTAGATTCTCAAGGTGCCGCTCATGGAGTCCCCTTCCACCTTCTGTCTGTCACCCACCTAGCAGGTCCTTGTTGCCGCCTCTGGTTTGTTTTCCTCATGTGCTGTTGGAATTCATGACCGGATATTTATTTCTCTTGTACTTGAGTAGTGTCTATTTTCCCAGCAAGCTTTGCACTTAGGTCTTTTATTCACAGTGTATCTCTGAGCTGGCAGCACAGTTCTTGGCATGTGGCAGATATTAAATAAATATTTAAGCAAATGGATGACTGAATGATCAGTTAATAGAAAGTGACTGAGGCTGTATTTCTTCTGATCTTTTTTTTTGCTTGTTTGCTGTTTAGTTATTGATGTAGACAACCACGCACCATCAGTTTCATAACTAATTTATCACTAGTTTATAGGAATATCTTACAGCCTACGTGGATGAGAGAGAGGAGGGGGCATAGAAGAGGGAGTTCCCTGCCGCTAAGTTACTTTGTAGCTCTCAAATCCTGGGACAGGGTCTTTACCATTATAGAGATTTCAGTTTCAGAAGAAACAGTTTGCAATTCACCTACAGTGTTCTCAGTGAGGAACTAGCAGGCAGTTCAGGCTTAGGCAGCCAGGAATGGGAGGTGCAGGCTGCTTCTTCACTGAGACCTTCAACTCCACTGGCCAAGTCATCCTAGCTCGCTGAGCTATTCCGCTGCTGTAGTTAATGTCAGGGAAGTCACCCCATGGTTCTGCCATTCTGTTCTTAGCAGTGTTTCCATTTCTCCTCCTTCGTCCCCTGTTCACTCATGTCTGGCACTCTTTTCAACACTCAGCTCTTGTGCACAGTTCCAAACGTACATGCTTATTGATGCCTTTCTCTTCTGTTAAGTGCCTCCACTCCCCCTTTCATTCACTATGTCATCTTAAAGGCTGGAGAGAACTGTTTGCTGTTTGTGTCCAACCAGTTTTCTTCCAGAGTCAGTATGGACTCTTCTATTACCGTAAGGAAGGCAAGGCTTCTGGGCAGTTAGAACTTAAAGTGATGTGGCAGTGCCTTACGTCTTAGCCCCTTAGGGCTGGAAACAAGGCTGGACTGTCACCCTCAGAGACCTGCCTCCTGGACTAACTCTGCCAGCCATACTTTGCGCCTGAAAGATTCTACAACTTCGGAAAAGAATACCACTGTTTGGGGACCAAGTGTCCAGTGTGTGTGTGTGTGTGTGTGTGTGTGTGTGTGTGTGTGTGTGTGTGTGGTGTGCATGTTGTATATGTGTGTGAGTGTGTGTGTATTGTGCATTTGCATGTATGCATGTGTTTATTGTGTTTGTGTGTATGTGCACATGTATGTGTGCATGTGTGTGAGTGTGTGAGTGTGTGCATATTGTATATTTGTATGTATGCATGTGTGTATATGTTGGTCTGTGTGTATTGTGTTTATGTGTATGTGTGTGTGTGTTTGGGAGGATCATAAAGGGCATTTTACACTCAAAATGACACTTAGAAGTCAATTCTCACACGAGCAAAACTGAATGAGACTTGCCTTCCATGAACTGGGGTCTGTTCCTCTATAAAATGGAGATCCTGCCTCTTCTATGGCTGTGAGGATCATGTGAAGTTCCCTGGATGCTTTGGTGCCCACAGTTGATACTGAGTACAATTGCAGTGATCTAAGCAAAGAGTATAGGAAGCTACAGAGGGAGGGAGATTCATGCATATGTCACATCAAACTCTATTTAGGTGAGATGTAGACTGTGAAATGCATTAGGGGCCAAATGTAGAGCTGGTCTTAATTCTCTGTTGTCACACATGACTGAGAAATTCCTTGTCAGTGTGCTGTCTGAAGCAAAAGTGGGCACACACCTTTGTCTTTCTTATCAGGATTCATAATAAGGAAATAATCATAAACTTTTATCTGGAGAAACATTCCCGGCCAGTGCTCCAGAAGTAAAGAGAAGGGAGGTGTAAGAACTTTCCCCATGTAAGAGAGAACGACAAGGAAGTGCTGAGTTCAAAGATGGTCTTGTAAAATATATTTTCTGATTGTTCCTAGGAATCATCTATCAGTTTTTCTTAGGGAAACGTTAGACTCAAAGAACTTTGAAAATAACTCCTACTAGAGCACTGGTTCTCAACCTTCCTGACGCTGCAACCCTTTAGTACAGTTCCTCATGTTGTGGTGACTCCCAACCATGAAGTTATTTCATTGTTACTTCATGACTGTAATTTTACTATGGTTATGAACCATAATGTGAATATCTGTGTTTTCCTATGGTTATAGGTGACATTGATCTCAAAGGGTTCAAAGCCCACAGTTTGAAAACCACTGTACTAGAGAATTCAGCATTGCCAGTTCTCCAGGCTCAGACATGTCAGCGACAAGACATCATAGCCTTTGTATGTTGCCAAAGTTACATACTGTGTGAGGCTTATTGAAATGATTTTGTTTTTTATAATGGCTGACGGGCATATTTTGGCGTAACCTAAAGCATACTTTTAAGTTTTATACGAAGTCCATCAACACCCTCCCTGCCATTTGTTATGTAGAAAATAAACAGCATTTAGCTGAAAGACAGAACCCAGAAAGATCAGCCAGCTCACTGCCAGCGGGTTCAGAATGCATTATACACAGTAATTATCAATGGCCCTATAAACCCTCCAGTGTTTGGCAAACTCCTCAATGTTTTTGTAAATGGCTCTGTTCTGTAGAAGTCGGCACTGCCCTCATGTCGCGGTAGGGTTATTGTCCTCGTGGACACATTAAGTGGATTATTTTCTTAGTCAGGGGAGAGAAGGTCATGAAAAATAATGTACAGTTTTCCCTGCAGCAAATGCTGAGCTTTTTAATAATGTTCAAGTGGAAACAGGAATGAGGAATAGCTTTCCTTCTTAATAGAAATCAAATGTGGTACGGAGTAAACTGGGGGGACTCGGTGCATCAGATTTAAGAGCTGGTGGAAGACTCTTCTAATTCATAAAGGATGGTAGCATTCGTGTTGTGAGCAGTGGGGTGTTTTGGAACTTGTGCCTCTAAAATTCCTGCGTGACCATATTAAAATCCCATCTTATGTATGTGTATGGAGCTGATGCTTACCCTGCTGTCTCTTCTCTGTAATGACCTTTGGCATTCAGTTTTCTGTTCTGCCTCTGGGTTCTAGAATCAATGGATGGAAGAATGGCGGACGCATGTACAAAGAGCAAACATTCGCGTCTACCCTCCGATTACTCCGCATTGGAAAGACAAAGATCTTGGCTGGGTGTTTGGAGAGATCCCTTAGGCAGAAACAGTACACGTGAACAATAGTGAGGTTATAGGATAAACTGTTTAATAGTTGAAAAATTGATTGTATGATCTTGAATCCTCTGTATTATTTGATGGTCTTTCCAAGGCATTCATTAATCTCACTAAATTGTATTATTAAAATAAAATAAAAACTTTAGTGTTCATCTTACAAATGAAAAATTGGCTCTGCTATTTTTATACAGTTCTGTTAATAGTAGCCAATATATAACTAAAGGAGTTCCTAGCAAAATATGTTCTACATATGCCATCTTTTTTAAAAAAATAAAAATGTGATCTGGAATCTGTAGACATTTATCTTCCCTCAGTAATTCATTTAAAATGATTTCTTGCAGTTTTTTCTAAGACCTTGTGACAATTTACAGATAATTACTTGAGGGGATTAACTTGCCTCTGTCAGTCTTGAATATAAAAATGTCCAATGTAACCAGTTAATCTGTTTTTTTTTTTCTTAATGTAGACTGTCTCTTCTTTGGTCCTCTGTAGACCGCCTCAGCGTATGGCTGTTTTACACTACCTGCATTCTGGGCATTTCCTGCTATCTGCTCAGTGTGCTTCCCCTAGGTATGTTAGAAATGTCATGGCTATGTGCCTCTCTCTAAATACTGTTGGTAAAAAGTAATGTGAAGGCATAATGGCATGTTTGCACTCTACTCTTACATATGCATTTGGCTAAATAGCATATTCTAAGTGTTCTGAATTAGCCTTCATTTTGAAAATTTTATTCAGGATTATAAAATATTTATGTATGTTTATGAGGTATAGCATACCGCTTCTATACATATTCATAACGCGGAATGCTTACAGGCTGATTGATGAATCTACTGCCTCATACGTATTTGTTTTGTCGAAATCAGATTCATTGTTTGAAATACACAATGCCTTCCCTTCCCTGCAGCGATACTCTCAAAAGCTTTTCTGGTTGAAGCACAGTATGTGTTGACCAATATCCTGATCAACATCTTCTCTTTCCACATTCACTCCCTCCCCAGCCTTTCTAATAACCTTTCTAGTGGCTTCCTCCATAAGTCTGATTTGTTAGAGTCAATCTATAAATGAAATTATGTTCTTTTGTCTATCTATGGATGGCTTATTTCACTATAGGCTTATCTATACAGTCACAAAGGTCAACATGGCATTCATTTTTAGGGCTGTATAATATTCCATGATGTACATCACCAATATTTTTTCTATCTCTTCATCTGATGATGGTCACTGAGAGCCCCCATGCCCTAGTTCCTGGGAGTAGTGGACAATGTGTACAATGAGCACTGAATGCAGGTATAGCTTTCACATGTTTGTTTTAATTCTTGCAGCCTGTCTACTATATATTGTTCTATATAGTATTTTGTTTTAAGTTTTCTGAGGAACCTCCACAATGATTCTCAAAATGAGGATAGTAGCTAATTTCCCCAATAGTGTGTCTACTTTCGCTCCTCTCTGCGTCGTCGTTCACACTTCCCAGTGTCTTTTGGATGGAAGCCACCTATGAAGTGTGAAGGATAGCCCCCTTGCCATTTCGGTTTGCCCCTCTTGATGAGCAGCAATGCTGGGAGCCTTCCCATGTCTGTTCTTCATTGGTGCGCCTACTTTGGAGAAGCTTGCGTGTAGGTTATCTACCCTTATTGACTATCTTCTTGATATCATTGTTGATTGGGTTCCTTCCTTCTGTGAGCTTCTTGCATAGCCTGGATAATCATCCTTTATCTCAACTACACTTTATAAATATTTCCTCCCATCACGGAATTGTCTCTTCCCTTCACTAGCTTTGTCTTGGCTCTAAGAAGCTGCTCAGCTTGGATGCAGTCCCACTGGTTCATTGTTGCTTTTGTTGTTTGTGGTTTTGGCATGATAACTAAGACACTTTTCCCTAGATCAGTGTGGTGGAACATTTTTGCTATTGTCTCATCTAGTAAATGTACAGTGTTAGATATTATATGTAAGTGCTCAATCTATTTTAATTTAATTCGATTGTTGGAAATGATACGCTATGGGTCTATATTTATTCTTCTTTTCACTGGGATAGAATACCTGACAGAAACAGTATAAGAGAGGAAGGGTTTATTTTCCCTCTTTGTGATGGCAGGGAAGGAAACGGTAGTTTGCAAAAGCATGAGGCTCTTGTTACAATTAACGGCAGTCAGGACACAGGGGGCCTGGACTGGAACCAAGGCCAAGCAGGAACCCACAAGGGACATTTCCCAGCTACCCGCTTCTTCCACTTAGGCTACTTCCTAGAGGGTCCTCCTTCCCAAAAGCACCAGCTGGAGACCAGGTGTTCAAACACAGGAGCCTGACAGTATTTCACTTCAAACAGTAAGAGGGTATGGCATCATTCTATTTACGGATACACAGTTTCCACACACATTTGTTGAAGACCCTGACTATCCTCAATTGTATATTCTGGTGATTGCTGTTTGCTTATTTATTACTAATTAATTAATTTATTATATCAACTTGGTACAAATTAGAGTCATATCCGAAGAAGTAACTTATTTATTTATGTATGTCAGCTTGGTCCAAATTAGTCATATCGGAAGAAGGAACTTCATTTGAGAAAATGACCCAACCAGACTGGCCTGTGGGTAAGCTTCTGGGACATTTTATTGATTAAAAGTTGTTGTGGGTGAGTCTAGTTCACTGTGGATAGCGCCATCCCTGGGAATGGTGGTCCTGGGTTCTCCTAGAAAGCAGTCTGAGCAAGCCTTGGGGAGCAAGTGAGCAAGCAACATCCTTCCACAGACTCTGCTTCAGTCCCTGTCTGCAGGTTCTTGCTTCGGGTTCCTGTCCTGAATTCAGTATAAACTGAGTATAAGCCAAAAAAAAAAAAAATCCCTTTCTCCTCCAGGCAGCTTTTTGTCATGGTGTCCATCACAGCAACAGACTGCAGCTAAGAGCAGAGGCTTTGTCAGAAATTAATTGCCCCAAACTTACTGAACTTATCTCTTTGTTTTCTACAATAGATTTTGTAATGTCTCTAGCCCACCACCCTGTTTTGTGTGTGTGTGTGTGTGTGGGGTGTCTTTCGTTATTCTGCATTATTTTAAAGTTCTTTTCCAAGTTCAACATTTCCATTGATAATGACTTGGGAATTTTGGTAATTCTTTCACTGAAATGTAGATGGCGTTGGGTGATATGGATGTTTTAGCAGTATTTATTGCAGGTCAGTGGTCCTTTGCATTTGTGTAACCTACAATTTCTTTTGTGGATTTTAAGCTTTTTGAATTCAAATGTTTTACCTGTTGGTAACATCTATTGTTCAGTGTTTTGTCTTGTTTTATTTTATTATTTTCTGCTATTATATGTAGTAGTACTTATTCCTTTTTTAAATAGTTTATTGGTTATATATATATAACCTATATATTATAATATATAGTCTATGTGATATATAGATAGATAGATAGATAGATAGATAGATAGACAGAGAGAGAGAGAGAGAGAGAGAGAGAGAGAGAGAGAGAGCCACAATTGTAGGATGGTTTCATACCTCTAGCATTATTGAATTATTTATCAATAATTTTCATTTATATTAGATATGAAGTCTTGCTATGTCGTCCTTACTATACATGGACTTTATAATCTTCCTGCCTTTGTTTTCCAAGTGGTTGGAATCATGGGTAAAAATACCACTGCTCTACTATAGTCCGGTTCTTTGGTGGATTACAAGTTTCACAATATAATATCACAACATCAACAAACAGGAGTAGTAATCACTTTTTCATCTCCTTTTTGGATCCCTTTTATTTCTTTTTCTTATATTCTGATCTAGACTTATTTATTTTATTTCATGTTTATGAGTGTTTTGCCTATATGTGTATGCATGTGGACCATATGTGTCCCTGGTATCATAAGAACCCAGAAGAGGGTATTTGATCTCCTGAATATGGAGTTAGGGATGGTTTGAGTCATCATGTAGGTTCTTGGTAGTAAACACAGGTCCTCTTGTAGAGCAGCAAGTGCTCTTAACTGCTGAAACATCTCTCTAGCCCCAATTATTCTGATTTAAACTTCCAACATTATGTATGTTCAACAGAAATTATGAGTGGCCATTCTCTTATTCCTGAACTGAAAACATGTTAATTGTTGTACGGGCAGGATTTGCTCTGTTGGTGTATATCTTTCTGGGGTCTATTCTGCTTTACTGAAAGCATTTTTTTTAATCATGAAAGGATATTAAATTCTGTCAGTACGTTCCCTGAATCTGTTAAAATCATATGAAATGACAGGATAAATTGATTTGCATATATCGAGTAAACTTTTTATTTTATAGGCCAGATTTAAACAGATTTACTTTATTTTTTAATCATGCATATATGTGTGTCTATGCCATAAGTGTGTGGGTACTGGAAAGTCAGAGGTGGAAAACCCTTGGCACTGGAGCTACAGGGAGTTGTAACCCTCTTGGCATGGGTGTTGGGAATTGGACTTGGGTCCCTTCTGGAAGAGACAAACAGTGTTTTAGCTGCTGAGCCACCTCTCCAGCCCCAGAGGTAAATCTTGCTTAGTTGTAGTATATAATCCTTTTAGTATGGCAGTGTTTCGAATTCAGTTTTCTGATAGAGCTTGAGAAAGTTTAATATTAGTTTCAAATGTTTTGTAAAATTCTGCAGTCAAGACATCTGGCCCTGGGATTTCTTTTATTATTGAGTGAGCTCCTAATTTGCCACAGGTCTTTTCAGATTGTCTCTTTCTTCTTTGGATCAGAGTTGGTAGGTTGTACATTGATAGGAATCTGTGCATTACTCATAGGTTATTTGATTGTTGGCATGGAATTGGTAATAGTATACTGAGATCTGTTTTAGTTCTATGGTATCACTTCTGTTATCTCATCTTTCCAATTTTAATTTCATCTCCTGATTTATAATTATTCTGACTGAAGATCTGTTGATTTTGTTTATATTTTTAAAAAGCCATATGCCTCCGATGATTGAAGACATTTTCCTACAATGCTGCTTTAAACGGCTTTCCTCCCATCATCCCTCTGTTTCTTGTGGGGGCTCCCATACTGTGTGTGTGCATGTTGGGTGGTGCGGCTGCACATGCCACACTCCTTCTTCATCTTCATTCAGACATTCCCCTCTTTCCCTGAACTCACTGGTTTTGCTCATCCTGCGTTCCAAACTGCCAATTCTCTCTTTTGCATGACTGTGTCTGCTATTATAATACCTTGCTGAATTTTATTTCTGCCCTCTTACCATATTCTCCAGCTGTGGAATCTTTCTTTGGTCCTTTACCATACTTCCTGTTTTATTATCAGATTTATAATTTTATAACTGTATTATTTTCTTGCTTTCATTTCACTTTCCTTTTTTTTTTAATAATTCCCTGTAAAGATGGGATTACTTGCAAGTCTCACTTCGGGAGTCCCTTTTATTCTTCCCCCTCTCTCTTCCATCCTTTCTTCCTTCCTGTTTTTTTTTTTTATCAGATGCTCTTTTATTGAAATATTTTCTCTTGTTGCCCCCTTACAAGCTGAGCATTGCACTGCACCACTGCTGGTGTCACCTGTGATGTCACAAGGGTGGCAGCTACCCACATTGCAGACCATAGGGTGTTCAGTAGTCGGGATCTCCTTCATGGTTCCAGAAAGCTCTCTGGTTCGAGACTGGTGCCACATCTGCTGGGCAATGTTGACAGTCTCATCAAAAGTGATACTCCACGGTGCTCAATGTTCTTTTGCCTCTTTCTGTCTCTTGGTGACTCCTTGGGGGCTCTGATGGTCAGGCAGAGGACAGCACCTCATCTGGACCTGTCTGCCCTGAGTAGCCAGTGTCAGTGTGATCAGACCTTTCCCACAGCCGTTGCCTTGGCAATCTCATCACTAACTTTTTTTGGATGCAGACTTTGACCTATCCTGGGGGCCAAGGCAGATGTGGCACGAACCTCATTTTGAGTGCACCCCAGGTAAATGACTTTGATCTCATTGGGGACTTTGATCTCATCAGGTGTCATGGTAGAGGCCTCTGAGTCAGATGAGCTCAGATTTGGGATGACAGAAGACAGTGCACTACTGCCTCCCCAGAACCAAAGGCCAACAAGTTAGAGAGCTTTGCAAACCTGCTGCACTACAAAGCTATTGCGTTTCTACCGTTGACTTCCCACTGGTTGGAATCATTAGGGGTTAAAATGGCATTTTTGTCGTTATTTGTTGACTTTGTTGTTTTTGTTGTTGCTGAAATTTCCTATGGTTTGAAGTTAGATTTAGAAGCTTGCTTCATTTTCAGTGCTCTTTAATCTGTTAAACTGATGGATTATCTCAGCTATGTTTTGAAACATAGTCTTTTATATATACATTGAGAAGATTAGTTGGAAAAACAGAAGTTTAGTATTGTATAGGACTGTCGAGGGTTACTAAACACATTGTTTTGTTGCAAAACTGGACATTTTGTATTACTAATATATTTTGGTGTTAATATATTGCTTATTTATTTTAATTGTGAAATAACTCGTTTTCTGAAAGATGGCTATCATAATACATATATATGATTTCTAATATATTATATGTAAATATATATGTGTGTGTGTGTGTGTGTGTGTGTGTGTGTAATTTTTTAAAGTTCATGCTCTGACAATAGAAATTGATCTTCCCTTTGAGGTCAGATGCTGGAGGGTAGAACTGAATCAATATTAAAGTCATATATTTGTTCCAATTTTCCAATTTATATAGTATCTGTAACACCATTAGATCTCAGGAAATGCCAAATTGATAAACAGATGATCATTGGCCCAGATGACCGACCTTCACTTTGTGGTATCAGTTATCTCTCATCTCAACCCCTAGTCTCTTTCTTCTCCCCCTGGCTTGCCTGACTTCATCTCTTTTATGTTCCGTCCCATTGTGACTTTGCCTGGAATCGTTTCTCCCTTTACTGCCTTTGATCCTTAAAGATTTTCAAATGTTCTTTTTATATATCCTGATTCATTGGCGTTCACATGCAGCGGACTTGTAGGCTACGTATTTCCTATCAGATGCTGCTACCTTTTAATACAGCAGGCAAGTGCAGACTGAGAATTGCCAAAGCAGTTTGAAGATGGAACTTATCTGAAATCAAATGCTCAGGTCTGGGAGCTAAGTTTGCCCTCATTTTTTAGCTCATTCTCAGTGGAGAAACTGTGCTGCAAGTTGACAACATGTCTAAGATGCTTTGTTGACTTAAACACAATGGCTTGGTGTGTAAACAAGGTAGGCTGACTTGAAGTGAATGTTTCTAGAATAAATGTGCAGAGTACTGCAGGGAGACGCCGTGGAAAGACTTGAGGAAAGATCTTATAGTTCTGTCTGAAATGATGCACGTACTGTCATTGGTCATCCGTTTGTTTTGATTGGGACTCAGATTTGAGAGTGGAAGACTGACTAACTCACAGCAGGTTCAGCAGATCCCGGGGCTGCTTCTGTGGAACTCTTCACTTCCTGCCAATCAAAAACTCACCAAGGGAAAGAGAAATGTAGGGGTGCTATTACATATATGTAGGTACTTATATATGTTTATTTATATACATATATTGGAATATTATCTAAACTTGACAGTTTTTTTTTTTTTTACCTCAGAAGTTATAGGAACCACCCTAGTTTTAGTCCAGATACATTTGAAGGGATTTTCTTCAAAAGGAGGAATCAATTTCTGGTCTTTGTGGGTAAACTGGCGTGTAGGGTTTAGCAGGAGCAGTGATATCTTCTCAGCAGCTCAGATTATTAGGTTTCCTCGGTGCAATGTTCTCAGAGTCAGTAATTAAAATGTAAAGTGAGTGAGTAGATAAATAAAAGAGGGAGAGATAGGCTCCAAATCTGTATCAGTGGTGGGGTTTTACTAGTATTCTGGTGTTTCACTAGTGATAAAGAAACAGAAAGAAAGGAAGCAAGGCAGTGATGGAGGGATGGAGGGAAGGAAGAAGGAAAGAAGGGAGAGAGGGAGGGAGAGAGGGAGAAAGGGAGGGAGGAAGGGAGAGAGGACAAAACGAAGGAATTAAGTTGGTTGTTGATCTAAGGTCAACTAAGGGGACAGGACAGTGGTATTTGGGGCTGGACAGCGAGCAGGAAAGTCTTGAAGCTATCAACAGGAATGTGCTCCTAACAGCCTTCTGAGGACACATCATTTAAACTACCTCTCAGCTCATTTTGCACTTTCAGATATTCTAATAAAGAATCTGATGTGTGTGTGTGTGTGTGTGTGTGTGTGTGTGTGTGTGTGTGAGAGAGAGAGAGAGAGAGAGAGAGAGAGAGAGAGAGAGAGAGAATTTTCAGTTTACTTAAATTGGGAAGTACACTAGGTCTTGCCTGGGACAAATCTTAACTAAGTATTTGTTAACAACAGAGAACAAGAATTTTGGATACTTCCATGAGAAAGTGTGAGCGGTGTAGTGTGGGCTCTGAACACAAGTTAGTGTGCACTTGCACACCTTTCTCGAGAACTGCCTCCTCCACAGTATCATACAGTGATTGTGAATTGAAAACTCATATTGAAATTGATCTTGACATGGAAATGATTGACTCGGTGCACAAAACGTCCAGTAAAAGCAAATGATAAAGAAAGGAAGCTAGGAAAGAAAATTGATTTATTTGAGGTTCCGTGTCTCTTTTTCACTTCCCTCCGAGCTATAGGACAGAATTAGTGGCAGCATTGGCTCCAGCAGTCTGCCCAGGCTGCAGTAATATGTTTCAGGCATGCTCTGTTTGATTGCATTTTTGTATGAAGAGGAGGATAAAGCACATTTGAGTTTGCATGTGGCACCACCTGGTTCGTTCAATCAGGAGCTTTTTAGAAGAAAGCATTAACAGGATAAAAGGACCTCATTTTGTTGGTGTAGCATTAAGCCATGGCATATACTTTTTATATCTTTTTATATGCTTTCTTTCTGTATCTGTTTAATAAACTGCAATATATCAGTATTTGTCTTTCCTGAGCACATCCTGAGTACCCAACATGCGCAATAACAACATTTAGCCCAGTATCTGACATCTGTAGTATGTTCAGGTTGATGGTAGTTTTGCTTATGAAATGATAGTTACAAATGCCTGGCACCTACTCTGAACCAGTCTTGGTAAGTTTTGTGTTTGCTGTCTCAAGTCTCACCATTTAACACCTGCAACATGGCCAACTGTTGTCGCCGTTATTTCTAGGGTTGGAGTGGTAAAAGTATCATCTTTGGCTAGAGACAGCTGAGATCAGTCTAGACCAATGTCTTTTTACCTTAACGCTCTTGATTATTTTGGGAGGCTTGCCTAGGTATGGTTTGGCACCGTTTTGGGCCCCTACTTATTTTATATAAAGGCCATTTTCCCATTCTGACAGTAAAAATTGTCTCCAAAGATTAGTAGATATGCCTGTGAGGATGAGGCTAGAGATGGGGAAAATTGGCCTACTTAGTTATATGGACACACACACACACACACACACACACACACACACACGGGGTGCTGTTACACCCATGGATTTGGGCCTCAGACTTAGTGAAAAAAAGAAATGAGGCTAAGTGCCCACGTTGATCTGTCTCTACTTCTAGACTAGAAAGTCATGTGAGCAGCCATTCATGTTCCTGCCACCATGCTTTCCTGGCATCAGTCTTTGAGCTGGAATAAACCCGCCCATCATTCCTTAGGTTGATTGTGTAAGGCATTGTGTTCTATTGGTAAGGAGTTCTTCGTACTGGCGGTATATAACACAGTCCCCTACATTTAACAAAAGAGCTCTTGCGTTCAACAACTCTCTGAGGGCTGCACCCAAGTCTTCCTAAAAGCCCACCAGCACTCGGGTACTGGTAATGCAGAAGAAAAGACCTGGCCTTAGCTCAGTGAAGCCCCATTCCTGTCGTAGTCACACAGAAAGGCTGTGTGATACTGCTTTACAACAAGAGCTGTTTGTGAAAGTCAAATATAGGAACATCAGAGTCAGCCAAAGGAGAGCCACCAATGGTTTAATTATTGTCTTAAAAAGTAATCATCATTTTTTTCTATGCCAGGAAGTATTGTAGGAGGGGGCTGTTCATTGGTCCCAGCCACCCAACCACGAAATAATCACACAGAAACTGTATTACTTGCAATACTGTTTGGCCAATAGCTTAAGCATATTTCTGGCTAATTCATAGCCTAAACTAATCCATCTCTATTAATCTGTATATCGCCACATGACAGTGGCTTACTGGGTAATGTTCCCAGCCTCTGTCTCAGGCAGAGGCTCCATGGCTTCTCTCTGACTCCACCCTTCTTTCTCCCAGCATTCAGCCTACCTAAGTTCTGCCTTGCTATAGGTCCAAAGCAGTTTCTTTATTCATTAATGGTAATCACAGCACACAGAGGGGACTCCCACAGCAAGGAAGAGGATCTTGGGTTCTCCCATATCATCACAGTACTTGGGGACCAACAAGGATGAGTTCCTTTTTCCCCCCAATTTGTTGTTGTAAAGACTTGCCATGTGCTGAAGGTCATGTTGCTTGGTAAACAGTTTCAACTTTATGACTGCTGGGATTTTTGTTGTTGCCCACAGAGCTCTGAGCTTGGTCATCATTCCTTTCTTAAGCAGAATTTAACAATTTAAATCACTCCCCTATAATATTTGAAAAATAGACCCAAATGAGCCTGTTCTATTTTATTTGCTTTATCAGAAGAAATATTTATCTAAAACACTTTTTTTAAAAAAAAAAGTGGTAAACTGGGATTAAGATACTTTTAATTCACTTTTATTGATTTTTATGCATTTAATATCCTTGAATAGGCAGATTGCGAGTACACATTTTTAGATAGAAGTTTCTCTTTAAAGAATCACCTGCCACCATGTGGATCTATCAGCGTAATACTTTGTCCTTGCTCCCCCAGTCCTCTGCACCTCCATTTTCACCATAGCATCTGAAGTAGTGGCAGAGTACCCATGTTCTTGGTGGCCCAGTCAGAGATGCACGCATCCTTCCCCAGCCATGTCACCTGGTGATTCTCTGGAATGGACATTAATTGCCACAGAGGTCAGGATCTGTGAAAAGAAATCCAGGCATCTCCAGGTTGGGAGACAAGTTTTTAAAACCACCACTCTTGAAGCTCCCCGAAGATCAACCTTTTCACGGTTTTTCTGTGACTATCATTCTGCTTTCTCACACTGGTCCCTTCAGTGCTTCTTTTCCTGGCTTTGTCTGCCTTGGCTTTTGTTTCGAAAGGATATAAGTACCTCTCGAGGAAGTCCTAAGTGGCTGGCTCCCATTATGCTCTCTGTAGATGAGAGCGATTCCTTTGTGTGTGGAAGCAGGAATCCTCTCAAAACCATTGACGGTATTGTGAATGACTGAAAAATCAGAGCAGAATTCTGGGATGAGCATCCCTAAACAAAAGTGGTCCTTGAAAGCGGGTAATTGTTCCACGTGTTGATATGACAGTGGGTGACATTGGCCAAGACACTGGGCCACAGAGCCTTTCTCTTCATTCCATCGACTGAACATCCTCTCTGGACCATGTACCCTGCTTCTTAGCCTTTTTAGTTCTCAGGGCTCATGCTATTTTATTAAAGGTAAAATACTGTCACTTCTGAACCGAGGGTTTTGCTCTGAAACTTAGGTAACTTGAAGACAGGAATCTGTCAGACATATGTTTCATAATGTCTAGGAACAGGGATTTGGTGGGTGGGGCAAATTGTTAATCACTTTTGCAAACAAAGCTGGGTTTCTTCCCCCCCCCCCCATCTTAGCCAGTAGGGGACTTTGGCAGTTTGTAGAATTGATGTCCTCTTTAAGGGACACCATCTGCCCAAATGGACTAGTCCTGCCAGAGACAGTAGCTATACTTAATATTTAATAACGATGAATATCATGGCCAAAATATTCGAGCAAGTTAAATGGAGGCCCCAGGGGAGCCTGACCAGACTGTCGTGTTGTGCTTCACCTCATGTGTGACTTCCGTCACACGTGTACTCTTTGGAAAACTTCCTTCCCTTTTTGCAACCGATGGCAAGTTATTCTTAGATTTCCATAGGAAAACAGAGCCCATGAGTGACAGGACCAGATGCACTTTCGCACTGTTGTGAATACAGCCTGATGTGGGTGTCCAGGCATCCTCTGTTTCCTTTGAAAAGCCTTCTTTAAGTAGAATGCAAGATGATAAAGACGAGGAGCTAGGAGGAGTTGGAGTGGTGTGGGAAACAATAGCTCCTTAATAAGAGTCTTAGTAATCAGGAGGTATTTGTGTCTGCAGCGAGGGCCGGGGAAGTGACAGACTGACCATTCTGAAGGTTGCCGTCAACGCGGATCGGCGCATTTCTAATTATACACGAAATGAAAGGCTTCAAAGAAGAAATGGCCCGCACCATTCAGCCACTTGAATATCTGATTGAGGCCAGCAAGCACTGAAGACCAATCTGTGACATTGCGCTTATCTGAGCTCTTTTTTTCTAGACTCATTTGAGATCTTTTCTACTTACCGTTTCCTTTTGTCTTTTCTATCCATCCACCTTTGTACGCAAATTCCTGATTTTGCAGGGAGGGTCTTGTTGGGAAACACAGTGCAAAGGATTTAGGAGAAGGTGTTTTGATTGGTAAAGGGGATGTTATTTACTCTTGTTTTAGTTATGCAGTGATAGACAGCTCCCTCCTTGCTGAGCAAGTGGTCCACCCTGGAGCCTCACCGTCAACCCAGCTGAAGATTCATAAAGTCTGAGCAGGGTGAAGAGCACAGGAACTGGGGAGAAACCCTGGAGACTGGTGTGTAGGGAACCCAGGCCTGCCCATCCGGAACCCGGAGACCAGAAAGTCAGGAAAGCCGTTTAAGGGCTGATATTCACCAAAGGTTCCAGAAGGTCACGGAAAAGGGGTACCCCCCTCTCCATTTCCTTCCTGCCCGCATCTTCTTGCTGAGGACGCCCATGGCCTGAACCCAACCAAACACCTGAGGAAAAGTAAGGCTAGAAAGCTGAAGGAAGTGGTTGTCACGAGGTTGAATGTGGTGATGCTATGTGTTTGCTCTCGCATGGGAAGATGAGGCAGGAGGATTGTAAATTTCAGGCTTGCCTGGGGTGTATATTCAGATCACGTTTCTAAAGAAATAAAATATTTAGCGAGTGTCAACTAGAAAAAAAACTATAACCATTTAATGTAAAAGTCTTTGCTGGCTTTATCTAACTTCCAATCTTTGAGTCACCCCTCCTTCATTGTAACACACAGGAAGGTCATCAAGGCCCAAAGCAGAAACAGTTGGTTTATCCTCAAGAAAGGTTTGAAAAAAAGCAGGAAAAAATTCAAATATTATTGCTCATTTCAAAGCTTCTTTCTCATATTGGGTAGGCGGCGTGAAAACAGAGAGAAAATAATGTATTCCTTAGTGTTTGCTGACGCTGGTTCCTTATCCTTAGGCCTGGCCTGCTGGAAACCTGGCTTCTCCTATTTCTAATTTACCCTCAGGTCAAGTATTTCCAGGTTAGCCACACCCCTACAGGGGACCTCAGCATGAGTCAGTTCATTTTGATTTTCCCTCCGGACTCATATGGAGTCTAGTGCAGGAGCTTAATCCAAAGCTCTGTCCTAGTAAATCTCTAAAGAGTGCAGCACACATTTGGCCTCCAAACGCAGCACACCTGCCTTTCATGTACACGGAACCAGGACGGAAATCGCTTACCTACTGCACATGTGTATTTGATCAAACTTGTATTTGATTGCAACCTACAGCATTGAGGGATTCGCTAAACGTGGCTTCAGGCCAGGCAGAAAGAGCTACAGCAGGGTCTGTCCTTAGCCGTGCTTAGATCCTTCAAATCTTATACTAGCAAGAGCTTCCTGAATCCGGTGCTCAGGGCAGGCAGGTCATGGAAATGATTGCATTGATCTGGTGACAGGCGGCAGAGTGTGGAACAGGCTGGGAGCTGTTTAACCCCTGGCTCTCTGTAAAGCCAGCGGTTGCTATGCAGCCAGGGGAATCCATGCCTAATCTCTCTCTTCCCCCACCTCTCTCCCTCTCCCCCCTTCTACCCTCCATGCTCCTCCTCTTCTCTCACCAAAGAAGCTTTCCTCTTTTTTTCCACCCGCTTTGTTTTTTAATGGAAAATGAATTCCTCTCATGCTAAATGTCCACAGCTACTGCTTTTTAGAGACCCACTTTGGTTCACGGCTCTCACGGAGTCTGAGACTCCCAAGCTTATCAGTCCCCCTGACTCTCTTTCTATCAGATTGTTTTGTGGTGGTAGTGGTTACTGTCTTTTGTTTGTTTGTGCTTTGGTTTTGGTGGTATGAAAATAACAGAGGGTAATTTCATGGCCGTTAATAACCCTTTCTACAAGAGTGGTCCTCATGCCCTGTGCTTGGCCAGTCTCCTGCACAGTGTGTGTTGCCAGGGTTCTCTGTCCCCTGCCCCTCTCCACAGTCTTTCTGTCTCCTTTCTTCCATACGCCCCCATGGTAGCTGTCCCCCATCCATTCCCTGACCCAACATTTAAAGACCATGCTTAAATTCCCATCCTGTTGAATTCCAATTGATGCAGAACTCCATTGCAGCACCTGTCCTGTGGCCGGCTTTTATATAACCGGCTGACCCACTAAAACAGCCACTCCTGCTTAAGGACCACTTCTCTCACCCAGAGCATTGTGGTTGTCCAGGACCAGCCAGCTCCAGCGTGGCTTACTTATGTAATGCATTCCTTTTGTTCTCTTCCTGTAATAGAACCAACGGGCTCAGACTGCTTCCTGAGCGGAGGCAGTGAGAAGGTATGATGAACTACAGAAATGGGCTTCCTACAAAAGAAACTTTAAACTCCTCAGAGTGCAGTAATAGGGGACACTTCAGACAGCTTGCCAAGCTGAGCCTCACAAAAGCCCTTTCTTTTAGACGACATTAAAAAAAAATAAGAAGGTATTATGTCTCCTAGCTGATGAGGTAGGAACTGGTTTCAAGGCTAAAAGGTGATTACAATCACCCACGTAGCTCTTGAAAATGGTGTCCTACTTGGTAGTTTTGTTTATTATGGACTGGAAGGAGGTAAATTACCACCTCCTTGTCAGCCAATAATCGTTTTCCAGGAAAAAGGTAAATTATCCTCTGAAAGGGAATGCTCACCTGCTCACCTCTTCTGATTGCTTCATTGTGCACGCGCTTGTTGGACTGCCCACTGGCCAGGAAAGAGGTGTTTCTACTCTCTGGATCCAGGGAGTGTGAGTCAGAAGACACGTAAGCCCACTGTGATGCCCCCTTTCCTCTCGGTGGCTGCAGTGACAGGCAGCCCTATCCCAGGCAGGCAGTTGGTCTTCTCAAACGTGCTCCCCCCCCCCCCCCCCCCCGCCCCAGACTTTGTAGGAAGAGCTTCTCCCACTTCGCCAGAGGGCGCTGCTGAGGAGGCGGAAAGGGAACGGTGTTTTTGGAACAAAAGAGGACCACTGCAAAGAAAGCAGCAGAGGCCAGAGAGTAAAGGAACCAGAGGGATGGGAAGGAAAGAGGAGGAAAGACATGCTTTGTCTAAAAAACTGTGTTTCTAAGCCAGGAGCCATGAAAACAGGAATCTATTTTTTGATATAAATGGAATACTCTAAGATGTACTTTGCTTTTAGGTCAGTTAGGTCTTGATAAACAAATCATTGTGGCAACAACCAAAAAAAAAAAAATGTGCATTTTGCTTTAAAGGACCAATAGCGCCATTGTCTGCTCCCGAATAGATACACTGGCGTTTCCTTTGTGAAGCTCTCTGGATATGATGCAGTTTTATTCTGTTGTACAGTCTTTGCCCCTTTTAGCCTTTTTTCTTATTAAAACTGTCCTATACATGTGTGTAAACATATGTGCACACATGTAAGCAGAGCCTGCTTGTTCATTTTCCAGCTGCTCAGACCCAAACAGTTATACAGAAACTATATTAATTACAACACTGCATGGCCCATGACTCAGGCATATTTCTAGCTAACTCTTACATCTTGAATTAACCCATTTCTATTAATCTGTGTATTGCCATGAGGCTGTACCTTACCGCTAAAGGTTCTGGGCATCTGTCTTCTTTGACAACTACATGGCGTTTCCTTGACTCTGTCTAGTCTCTCTATATATCTCTGTTTGGACTTCCTGCCTGGCTTTATTGTGCCCTGCCACAGGCCAAAACAGCTTCTTTATTAACCAATGGTAATAAATCATATTCAGAGCATACAGAGGGGAATCCCACATCACACACACACACACACAAACACACACACACACACACACACACAGACACACACACACAGAGAAGTGCTTCTTATTTATATTATTTTAAAGCCTTTGGTGCAGCATATTCAAACTTCGCTGATTTCCCCCCAGAATATAGATTATTTCCTCCAATATGGCTTGTAAATAATATCCTTGCTTAACTTTCACAGAATCAAATAGATCAATTCTAGGTACCTGATTTCTTCTATGTAAAATTTAACTAATTTGGTTCTACAGAAATGGTAAGATTTTTCTAACATATCAAGTGCATGATTTATGAAGATGTATTATCCTAAATTTCAAAAAGATCTCCAATTGCACAAAAGCATCGTGTGCAAATTACAATCTGTTCCTGTTGTTCCTCAGAGCAGGTCTGGAGCTCACTGGAGGGTCTTGGGTGGCACTGGCACATCTGTGAATGGCCTTGCTGCCTGCTCGGCAAGAAACAAGAGTGTGCATTTCTTAACAAAATTCCTTCTAACTATCCACGTTTCCCCTCTTTCTGCTCAGGATCTGACTTGCCATCTGGGAATCTTACCCACGACTTCGACTCTCTCACCCATGGCTAGAATCCTGAGTGTGGCTGATAGCTATTATATTTGGCTTATCTTACTTCTCTGTCCTCCCTGACAATGACCCTCAAAGATTGATGAGAAGAGGTTACAGGAATTGGTGGCTTAAATAAAATGGGCAGACATCCTTAGGTTCCAATTAGCCACACTTTCCAGTTCAGAGACTCGAGATAGCGCTGGAGGTGCAGTGTAGCTTTTGAAACATAAATTGAGATGACACCAGGAAAACGCGCCACTGAAGTCTCTTGTTTTAGGAGCTAAGTAGGCTGGAGAGCCCAGCAGTGTGGTGCTGGATCTAACATCAGGCTATGCTGACCAGGCCTAGGTACACACCTGCTGTGGTGGCTTCTCTCCTTCTCTTCATCCACTTGCCCAACCATTCCTTGGAACCGTCCTCAGACCTGAGCTCTGACTCCTAAATCTGCCATCCTCTCTCTTCTCCCCACAGCAGGGCACTGCAGCCTCGCCCGGAAGCTTTCTCTTCCTAGCTCTGCTCCTTTGTCTTCATTTCATCCTCAGGAATCTCTGCATGTCTAACCCGGACTCCATGTCTACTGTTCAGAGATACTGAACTAACAGAAATGGTCTCCTGAACTCTGCCTGCAAAGCCAGGTTAGCTATTTTATTTTTTTCTGCAATTGCAATGGTGAGGGACAGAGAAACAGAGAGGGAGGAGAGAGAGAGAAAGAGTGAGAGAGAGAGAGAGAGAGAGAGAGAGAGAGAAAAGGGTCTAGTTCTGTAGCCTAGGCCTGTGTGTAAACTAATTACCCTCCCATCTCTTTCACGGATAAGTAGGTAGTCGTTTACCTGAAACATTTCTATATGTGATTTTTTTTGAAGAATAAAGAACAAAATATAAACAAAGCACCCCTCCCTCATCTCATACTAAAACCCAATGTGAGGAGGATAGCATGTTCTTCTTTCATAGCAACCCTGTAAGTGTTTGAGGGAAAGCGAAAAATTCTTTTACTTACATTCTGGAATGGAACATCATCCCCTATGTTTTAGATAAGCACTCATTACGTAGCCTAGATACCTTCAAACCCACAGTCCTTTTGCCTTAGCCTTGCCGATGTTCGTATCACAGGCCTATACTACGGGGCTCCTCTTTCTTCTAAAATTTTAACACTTAAAAGTGACATAGTGAAGTCAATGTCACCGAGTAGAATTTAATTATTAGAATGTAGCGGTTTGGGGCTGAAGAGATGGCTCAGTGCTTAAGAGCACTGAGTTCGATTCCCAGCAGCCTCATAGTGACTCACAGCCATCTACAATGAGGTCTGGCGCCCTCTTCTGGTCTGCAGGCTTACATGCAGACAGAACACTGCATAGATAATAAATAAATCTTTAAAAAAAGAAGAATGTAGCAGTTTATAACTGGCTTCAGTGTCCTCCTCAAACATTCCCATCATTCCACAGTGATGCTTCTCACTCTGCAAGCAGTTTCTTACCTGGAGCCCTAACTCCAGCGACTGCCTGTCTGAGTTCCTCCCGGTGGATGTATCTATCTGTTCTGGATGTTTCGTGCAAATGGAGCTGCAAAGCACAAACTCCATTTGTGCCTATGCCTCTTTCACTTAGTACCTATGATTTAATCTTCTTTTATTTTCTCATCAGAAATGTCCTTGGCAATAAAGATTGGTTTTTTTTTACCTGGTCCACACATGATTTTTTTTCAACCCTGTCTTATTTTGAAGGGCAAAGGGATTGTCACTGTATTTCTTTCTCTTTTTTCTTCTTTGTACCTCCCTCATAAATGACCAGAAGCAGGATTTTTCTCCTACCTACTTCCCTGTAGCATGTTGGCTTTCTGTGCACTCCCGTATCAGAGGGACAGGGAATTGACATAGGACAAGCCTCTGGTATCATGGATCAGCACAAGGTGTCATGTGATCCCTGTCACAAGGAAAGTACTTCTTTACCTTTAAGTGGGGTAAATAGATGTTTCAGGCTCAAAAAGACAGTTCATAATATCATCAGGAAGGACTTCTGGGCTGTGGTGGCACAGGCTTTATTACAGCACATGGCACAGAGGCAGGTGGATTTCTGTGAGTTGCAAAGCAGCCGGGTCTAAAGTGAATTCTGTCCATGGCAGCCAGATCTACATAGTGAGACCCTGTGTACTGTGTGGGCTTGGTTATCAATGTTAGGCTGTTTAGCATGGTGAAGGTTAGGAAATGGGCTCTGTAGGAGCCTTTGGTATGGTCTACAGTGTGCAACACCACAGTCAGCACTGTAGAGCCATTGTTTACCACAGAGGACACACCCCTTAACAGCCAGACTCCTTTTAAAGCAGAGGCTAAGCCCCAGTGTCCTCCCAAAGCAGAATGTCCTTCCAAGTTGGAAGAGGCAGCAGTTTGCTTCAAAAACTGTCAGCGAATGTCAAACCCGGAACTGGGGTGTCCATTGCTTTGCTCATACTAAGCAAATGAGATCTGACCCCTTGTTCTGCATTCCAACGGACACTGAAACTGGTTCTTGGGGATTACTTGTGTAGTTTTTGGTCGATTGATACATTTGTGCCTTTAAACCTTTGCTCCCTTCTTCTGAGAAAGATTTTTTTCTTTGTTCAAACACACAAACGCTTCAGGAAGGCGCTCTGCCAACCCCAGGAACCCACTATCTTCTATCACTTACATATGTCTAACTTGTTATTTCTCTTTTTGTAAATTTATGCTCCATTTTTTAGTGAACAAAAAAAAAATTAAATGTGAAGGCTCTGAATTCCATTTCATGTACATGTCCGGGTGAGATGTGCACATGTGTGCAGATGCCTATACATGCTCTGATGGCATCACCCACCTTGTGTTCAGAGGTAAGCCTCTGTCTGATCTGAACCTTGCTGAAATCAAAGCAGACACATGATAAAGCGATGGTGAATGAAGGACAGACAGGATGTGGAGGCTTTAGGAGTCTGAGGAGAGAGCTCTATACAAGTGACCAGAGTTCACTACGTGAATCTGAAACTGACTCGTATAACAAGACAATAGGGGTGGAGAAGGGCAGAAAGAATAAGGCCTCTGGACGAGTCCCACTGAAAAGGGGACTGCAATACAGCAGGCCTATTCACAATATAGCAGCTGCAAGGCAGACACAGGAGCAGTAGAAAAGGCTGGGCCGAGATGCAGACTTGACAGCTGGTCAAGCTTTGTGGAGTTAATAATTCCTCCAAGGCAAAGGGACTGGGGACAGAGATGAGCCATGTCACCGTGACCATCACTTTTTAGATGAAATTGACTGGGTATTTTCTCTATGCCAGGATACGTTGTAAGCTTTTTATGTAGTTGTTCTCATTAAACTCTTATCATAACTGCCTCTCCATTTTATAGACAAACACATTAAGAATCAGAAAGCTAAAAGTCTTTATTTGAAGGCTTCCAGCTTTGTAGAATTAATTTTTAATGTCAGCATACAAAGAAATGAGTCTCACTGCGGCAACATTCCAGGTTTTAGCCAATCTGGATGGAAAGTGGGAGCCAGAACTGGGGAGATGCTTCAGGCAGTGCAGCGCTTGCCTTGTAGACCTGAGTACCTGGGTTCAGTCCCAGAATCCTCCTGAGGAAAGCCTAACACAGCGGGGGCGCTTGTAATGTAAATTCTTCGGAAGTGGAGGTAGAGAATCTCAGAGACAGGAAGGACCCAGCTGAAAGCCCTTGCTGCTTATATCCTGAAGTACCATAGAGTAGGCTCAGAATCGGAAACCAGCCAGTATGACTAGGATAGCTTTGTTATTAACAAGGGCCATTTAACGTTTCTTCATTCCTTGATTTTACTTGTTAAATATCCTTCCTGCTTCCAGTATGAATCTTCTAGATTTAGGGTGCTGTCGCTGCCAAATGAAAGCAGAATTAATGCTCCCCCCATGGAGTAAAGAGGAAGTCAGGCATGTTACCTGTCTCAGTTCTTGTTTCTGTGATAAGACACCTTACAGTGAAGCCAAAGGGTGGAAGGATTCACACCAGCTCATGGTTTTCTGGAAGCCACAAGCAGAATTCTCGCCGGTTGCGGGCACATGGGGCATGCTCCAGATTTGTCAGTGGATCAGAAAGCAGAAGGCCTGACTGGAAGCAGCACCAGGCTGTAGCTCTGAAAGCTCTGTTCCTTCTGACTGACTCATTAGCCAGGGTCCCACTGTTTCCTCAACAATAGCATCACCACTGGGCACCAAGCTGGGGACCCGCCCGAGCCTGTGGGGAACATACCACAGTCAAGCCAGAGGTAGCCATTTATCGGTCCTGGATTTCATGCTTCTCATGAAGTTTCTTAAGGATTATGACTTAGAGAATTCCTAGCTATTCCTTGAATTGTCTCAGGTTGTGTAGTCTTCTGAAGCTTTTCAATAAATATTCCTATTCCTATATTCTACCTCTGCCCAAGTAGTCCATTAGCCTTAGTGCCCTTTCTCCCTGCCTTGACACATGAAGCTTCACTACTCTGTGACCATGTCCAAAGAGACCCTTCTTATTTGCTTATTCTATAACATTTATTTTATTATTATACACATATCCTCGGTTATACACCTTCCCAAATGACTCCAGAGGGCTTCAAAGAGAATTCTCTGGACCGTCTTGTAGCACAGAATAGGAAACAAATTCAGAGGCCTAGAGCAGCCAGCTGGGTACCTAACTGGAGTGGAGCCGGCTGGGTAGATAGCTGGACAACACAAATTTGGTTTATAAGTATTGTATCATAGTTCTATGCATTTATGGTCATTTAGTTTCAAGTACTGAAGTTTTGAGTTTTGGCTCATATCTGATTTCTTCTAATTTTTATTTGTCTTTTCCTGCACTTCTTTAAGGGAATTTCTCATTTCCTTTCTAAGGGCCTCAATCACCTTCATAAAGTTATTTTTATGGTTGTTGTCTTCTGCTTCATCTGCGTTGGGATGTTCATGTCTTGCTGTTGTAGTTTCTGGTGGTGCCATATTACTCTTTCTGTTGTTGAGTGTATTCTTACCCTGTGCTCTACCCATCTTTTCCCCCCAATCAGAGCAGGTAGAGCCTGTGTTTCAGGGGGTCCCTGTCTTCCAATTGTTGTAGTTGAGGGCTGTGGTTCCATTGAATACTCCTTCAAATGGGAACAAGGCAGAACCTTTGGTGGTCATTCCTCCAGGGGCCTACAGGTCCAAGATTCTGATGGTCACTCCTCCAGGGGCGGGTAGGGAGGTAGGGCTGAGGCACCAATGGTCAGATAATTTCTGGATGCGCTGCCATACTGCTGAGGAGGCTTCCCCGCCCCCGGGGGCCTGGCCCACCTGCTGTGCTGCTGAGGCCTCCCTCCCCCCCACACCCCGCCTTTGTCCACCTTCCACACTGCTGAAGCTTCTCCACTGCTAAGGCTTTCTCCTAGACTTGGCTTGTATCAGAAACAAAGAGACAGAGAAGAAAAAGATTTTTGTGAGTTTGGCTCAGAAGAGTAACCAAACTTAGCAGTCCTCCATAGTTGTTTCTGTAAGCTATTGCATAGAAATAGGGCTTCAGGGAAGGAGAAGTACATTATCCATCATGGGGCTGATTGCTGTTTTTAAAAAAATCTCAGTTGTTCGATTTTACTGATAAAACTCTGGAGCCAGATGCTGAGGTGAAGGCCTGCTATCTCAGAGAGGCAGAGAAAGCCCTGAGCCGACCTTCCTCCTCTGCCAACATCCCAGAAAGACCTTTCTCCAGTGCCAACTCAAGCCAGACTCCTCCCACTCAGTGTTTCTCCCTTCTACTTCCTGTGCATCTTTCTCTCCATCCTGCCGACTTCCTCTTACTCTCTATCAGTTTTTCATGTTCACTTCCTGTTAACTGGTTACTTGCTCCGCCCCTTGACCTATGATTGATTTTATTTAATCCTGTTTGCAATACTCATGCAGAAAGCTCTTGGATTAAAAATGCATGCTAGGGCCGAGCCATACCACAACTCGAATCAGGATTTTCTGGAAAATAACACAATCTCAGGGTTCACAGAGTGATCAAATATCCTGGAACAGGTAATTGATTGTTCCTCCCATCTCGGTAGCGTGACCTTAAGGATGGTCTCTTGGCCAGGTCATGCCAGGCTCAGCTGGATTAATTCCTATTTCTTTTTTGAGATTTAATTATTTTATGGGGATATATGTTTTGCCCACATATTTGAATATGTACGGCATGTGTCCTCGGCGCCTATGAAGGCCAGAAGAGGGTGCTGGATTCCTTGGAATCAGAGTTGAAGATGGTTGTTAGTCTCCATGTGAGTGCCAGGAACTAAATATGGGTCCTCTGAAAGAGCGGCAAGTGCTCTTAACCTCTGAGCCATCTTTATAGCCCCATGGATTAACTCTTAAAGGAGAAGATAATGGTAAATAATGTTCTAACCTTTGGAGCAGATCAGAATGTTGTATCTCCACCTAAGTCAGGGGTAGATTTCATTCTTTTGACCCAGAGGAAGGAGCTTTCCTGCAATGGCCCTGAACAGTGCCCTTGGGTCCTCTAAGACTGTCATAACATGTTCCTTCAGGAGTGTAGAGTAGATGGAATCCATTTTTACTGTGAAAGATAAGGATCCCATCTTAAAGCTGTCACCAGAAGAGCCGAGTGCTGCACACAGAGGTCTCACCCTCAGCCACACAGAGCTTCGGAGCAGAGGGGCTCCTGCAGGAGAAGAGCTTAAAGGAACTCAGAGCCCGAATTCTCTTCTGGCATTCCTGCCCCCAGCAAGAAGGTTCCAAAATTTCCGTTCTGAATGTCCCTGCCATAAGCTGCCTAGCTCATGTCCTCACCCATTCTGTACTGTGTGGCACAGAAGTTGATTTTATGTGGCCAACTTTTACTAAGTAATTGGGGGAAAAACTGTACCTTGCTTGGTTTCTTTGTAAAAAAAAAAAATCACCCCCCCCCCCAAACACACACCACATACATTTACTTCTATAGTTAGTATGGAAAGTTTGGGGATTGTAAAACCTAATAGATATCAAATAAAGTTTCATTTATAATGAATCAATCACAAGTGATAAGTGGTTTGGATGTCCCTCTTTCTCCCAAATAATGATTTCTAAATTGCATTTTCTTTATTTAGTGTGAGCTGGTGTACAGATATTGGTGTCTGTGCCTTCACACCGCACATGTACAGCTCTGCAGATGATTTGTAGAAGTTAGTTCTGTCCTTCCAGATTGTGGGGCTCAGGGACGACACTTGGGTCATCAGGCTAGGCAGCAGGTGCCTTTGCCTAGTGAGCCATCTTGCCAGCCTGTAATTTGATTCTTGAAAACAAACAGCAGCAGGGAAAGTCAAAGGCTTCTGGTTAAACTAATGAGCATTTGGATTAAATGCACATTTCAGTGCATACCCTAGTGAATTATCAAGCAACTCCTTTGACCCCATGTGTTTTGTTAATAGAATTTTCTAACAAGAAAAAATTGCAGCGAGTGCTTTTTTCTGCTTTTTAATATTAGGAATTTAGATTTAAAATTAAGCTTTCAAAACATGAGCATCTCTTTGCTACTCAGGTAAACTCAAATCATTTTTACAGTTCTGAAGCAAGCAAGTCAATGAAATTTGGGGTTGATAACTTGCAATTACATTGATTTCCATTTTTCTGCTCAGATATTCTTCCACGTGCCAATGCCCACAGCAGATGTGGCTTCTCCAGCAACAGTTCTGCAGGACCCAAACTGCAGTGAGTCAACGCACTGAGAGCATTTTAAAAGCTTCTTCAAAGCAGCAGATGAAAGGCTATCCGCTGTTAGCAATGGTCAGCCATGTCACATGCCTCTGAGCTCCCATGAACCTGCACAGTGACTGACTTTAGTTAAAGGGAAGAATGCACAGATTGGGAGAGAGGAGGAAGCAGGTGTGCACAGGACCCAGAGAAGGTGGCAGTAGAAACTGTCACATCACACGAGAACTATTTCCTCTGACAAGCATATTGTAGGCTTGAGAATTTATGATAAAAGAAATGACAGTAATTAAAATGTGTTTACTTAAGTGAAGAATCACATGAAATATGCTTGCATGGCAAAGACCTCATTATAGACTATATCCAACATATAAACATGATCCTTGTATCTAGGGATAGTTAATTAGTTCTCACAGGTACCCTGATGGCTCACCTGCAGCCCTGTCTCGCTTCTTTGTCTTGGACAAGTCTAATCCTGAAAGAGATCGCCTAGCATTTTAAACCTTTCAGGCCATTCATTTCAGAAGTTGTTAGATTCATATAATTTGAAGTATCTGGGCAGAAAGCCTATGTATCTGAGGATGGACAACAGTGGGAAGAATTGACAACAGCATGTACCCTGGGTGTTCCTGAAGCAAGATCCCTTGGCATGCATTTTTCTCTTCCTCTCCCTCCTCCTCCTCCTCTTCTGCTTCTTCCTCTTTTTCTTAATGTATTTTTTGTTTATGTGTTCATGTATGTATTCTTGTGTGTGCATGTATAGGCCAGAGATCAAAGCAGAGTACCTTCCCCAATCACTCTTCATCTTCAAAAATAGGACAGTTTCATATGGTGAAGTTTGGACATTTTCTACTTCCTCACTACTCTCTCTCACTCCTCTCCATCTCCTGTTGAAACCGACAGCGTCTCACACAGAACCCGAAGATCACTGAA
Source organism: Myodes glareolus (assembly GCF_982192425.1). NCBI lineage: Eukaryota > Metazoa > Chordata > Mammalia > Rodentia > Cricetidae > Myodes > Myodes glareolus. The sequence continues at coordinate 52,332,691 of NC_142030.1, forward strand.
TCAGCTGCCCAGTGGGCTTCAGGACCTACCTATGCCCATGTCTGCCCCAGTGATGGGATTATAGGCAAGTGACTCTGGGTTTTCTTTTTGTTGTTGTGTTATTTTTTTATGTGACTCCTGGGATTATAAACTAAAGTTCTTGTGTACGTTACTGACTGAGCCATCTCCTGATCCCTTATCTTGTATTTTCTATATTCCATTTCTGATTGTCTTCAAAGGGATCATTACCTATAACTTTTGGTGGCTCTAAGAATAAACCTAAGAATCACCTGGGAGGTTGTTTATGTCACAGGCAGACCAAGCCCTCCAATCAGTGTTTCTGATTTAACTGGTCTGGGGTAGAGCCTAAGTCTCTGCGTTTCAGCATGCTCCAAGTTCTGTGACTGTTGCTGGTTGAAGAAGAAACCATTTAGTGAAGCGAATGACTTCAAAGGGAAGATGTTTTTCAAATCCAAAGAAGTTATGGTGATTCTGAACTAGAAGTAGTTTTCAAGGAAGAACCACCAGGTCCTGAATGCAGTCAGGCTGGTGTTGGCAGACAAGAGGGGAGCTCTAAGGATGTATACCATAGTTGTAGATGCCCCCCTCTATTGCTATCACTGTGGTTCCCCGCAAGTTACTTAGCTTTACTGATTGGTTTCCTTAATGGGCAAATAGTCCTTAAACCATTGAGCTGCATAGTTCCGTGAGGGGCCTGGAGAGATGGCTCAGTACTTAAGAGCACTGACCACTCTTCCATAGAACCTGGATCTGATTCCCAGCACTGACATGGTAACTCATAGCCACCTCTAACCCTAGTTCTAGGGGATCTAATGCCCCCTCCTGGACACTTCGGGGGCACCAAGCATGCATGCACACATAGCACACACACACGTGTGTGCAGGCAAAATGCCCATCCACATGAAAAAATATTTAAAGGGAAGTTCTATGAGGATGTGCCTGACACCCTGCCTGTATAAAAGCTAGCATGTACCAATATATTCAGTATGAAGAGCTGCACAGATATATGAAGACACAGGAATCCACAAAAGCAGAGAAGGATACAAACACACATTTGAGAGCGATATCTGGCTATCACCTGGCTTCTGGGATCTGAATCTAACTGGGAGCTAATTTGGGCTCATGTGCAAAGGGTCACGTGGGGCACACTTGCAGGGGATTTTTTGTAGTCGTCACAGTACACGGGTTTGGTGGCGCATCATTCCCACTGCGGTTGTAAATATTTCCAATATCGTTGCTAAAGATGTGGATGTAGAGTCATAGATGCAGTGACCTCAGTGATGAGTGGTGATCATGATGTTGACAAAGAGGGGAGAAGAGAAGGAACAGAGGCAGACTGGAAATTGACTGGCAGAAAGGACGGAAACAGAGAGGGCAAGGCAAGGGAGAGAGAAAGAGACTCTAATATTTATCATCTTTTCAGAATGCTTCCGACCCAAGTGAATTCAAATGCTCTCAGACTCTAATGATACAAATTTGCTCCATCTATTTGCAGCGTAATGACTAAAGAGTCCCCTGGGGTGCCAGGCTTCAGCCCCTCAGATTTTGGTTAGTTCAGGAGGCGTGGAGTCCCGGATCCTTATTCTTATAGAAGAGGTGAAGGTAGATAAGAGTGGTTTCTGCAGAGAAATTGAATAACAACATGGATTTCCTGAGCAGATGAGACGGCTCGCTGTGGAAAGGCATTTGCTGTGAAGGCTGACAAGCTTTCATTATTTCCTCAGAACCCCCACAGGAGAAGCAAGGAGCTGACTCCTGCTCTGCCCTCTACACCCATGCCACCACACACCGATGCACTAAGAGGAAAAGGGATAAAACAAAGATTTCCTTAGATCAAGGGGGAAGAAAGGAAAATGCTACAAAGTGAACACTTTCCTGAATAGACTTGCTCAGAATCCTGGCTAGCATCCTAGCTGCCGTGGGTCTTAATGAGGTCATTAATTGTCCCCGAGTGCTGAGCACATCGTATGCTAATGGATCATAGCTCCGCTTAAAGAACAGTTGACGAACGTAACACGAGCCTTCAGTGCCTGGGACACATAGTAGGCCTCTTGCTAATGAGAATGTGGGCTGTGGGGCTGGCCAGGCATGACCACTGCATGCAGAGTCCTGGGAGTAGTTTTCAGTGTGGCTAATAAGGCTTGGGCTGCAGGTGAGGAGTGGAGGGTAAAGTCCCTCCAGCGTGAGGCCTGCTGATTCAATGGCATAAAGGAATCTTGCCCCCCTTGGTGGAAGAAAGGGGTCAGGAAAAGCAGTGGTTTCTCCTGAGGCAGTGACAGAGGAAGAAGAGGACCAGCAAACAGTGTAATTACCACAGTGCTTTTGCTGACACCTACAGTGCAGCCATAATCCAGTACTCTCGGCCTTGTCATGATTGCCAGACTGTTCCATTTTGTTCCAAGTGCTTGAATCTCTCAAATGTGCTGTAAGAAAGGTGACTCCTCAGAAGGGTGTGCTCATACATGAAGCGTGCAGACATCTGACGCCAGAGCCTCAGAAGGGTGTGCTCATACATGAGGCGTGCAGACATCTGACGCCAGAGCCTCAGAAGGGTGCATTCACACCACGGTCGTAGCTATGTGACATCAGAACTTCATAGTGCAATGGTAGTCCCGGGATGAGGGGAGAAATGAGAAGAGAGTGGCAGAGAGAAGAAGAGAAGAATCTTCCAGAGGCTATAATTTCTAGTGGGCATGGCCTCTTTATCCATAAGGGATTGACTTGAATCTTGGTCACAAGATTCTTGGCACAGCATAGGCTTCCTTCCTGACCTTGGATTAAGCACAAACCACACCCAAAGACTTATTTCCACAGAGAGATCCTTTATTAGGCAGGAAAGTGAGTTAAAGTGGCTTCCTCCCGACTCAGGCAGAAAATAGCAGCAAATGGCCTTCTTGCAGGTGTAATTTTTTTTTTTGAGACAGGGTTTCTCGGTAGCTATTGGAGCCTGTCCTGGAACTAGCTCTTGTAGACCAGGCTGGCCTCGAACTCACAGAGATCCGCCTGCCTCTGCCTCCCAAGTGCTGGGATTAAAGGCGTGCACCACTACCGCCGGCACAGGTGTAATTTTAAGGGGAGGGGAGGTCTGTGTTAAGATGAACTAGGATGCTTTGGTAAAGGTGATAGAGGATGGGGGAGAAGGGGGAAGGGGGCAGAAGTATTTGTCCTGGGGAGACAAAGCTGCCTCTGGATAGGGAGGAGACAAACTTGGCACATAGGCAAATGGTGGCTTATAAAGTTGATTGGGGAAGCCCCATGTTAGGATGAGGTGTTTGGCTTTAATTAGGCATTTTAATTAGATGAACTAAGGGGGCTTTTGATGGCTGGAATTTTGTAGTCAATCTTAGGAGGAGGAAGTAGCCAAATAAGGGATAGTCCTTGATGGCTAGCTTTAGAGATGTCATCTAATGGTTTTCAGCAAGGCAGAGGGAATGGGAGAAAAGGATAAGACCTACACTGAGTCATGTGCTCGAGTGGGCAGGTGACTCTTCAGATCTCCTACAGGCTTGCTTTGTTGCTCTGGACAGTTTTGTTCATGTCCAATGCTTCCGTTTCCTCTTGTGTAGCTTGTAGATAAGTTAATGTATGAATACCATTAAAATACCACCAGTTATGCATCTATCATGAAAAGATCAGTTATGATTCCATTATTTCAATGGGAAAGATATTCCTGCTAAATTGTATTTTGTATGCATGAGTATTTTGCCTACATGTTTGCCGATGCACCCATGGGGGGCAAGAAAGGGATGTTGAATCTCCCAGACAAGAGTTACAGATTGTGTACTCTGGGAATTGAAGCCATGTCCTCTGGATAGGCAGTCAGCATTTCTAGCTGAGGTCTCATCTCTTTAGCCCTTCTTCCTGACATTTAGCAGTGACTCCTCAGGGTGCAGAAATAGCCAGGGTTACCCACTTAGGTCAACACTGTCATATCAGATCCCGTGGACACTGATCTCTGAGGATAACTGGCTTGAAGAAAGCTGTGCACACAACACTGGGCAGGTAGGTGAAAGCATTTTTAAAAATGACAAGCATTGCGGAAACCTCACTAACAGTGGATGCGGCCCCGTCATGTGTGGTTGACTGGTGATCCCAAAAGTCAGTTCTGTATTGAAGTTTTAGTCCGTCATAGCAAATCTTTCCTATTTCCTTTACATCATAAATGGAATCAAGTAGAACCCACTAGGACCCTGCAATAGACCAGGTATGGACACAAAACTTAAGCTATTCTGCATGTGTTTTCTTTTTCTTTTTAATTATTCCAAGGATCACTTGGGTTAGCAACTTACCTGTTGATTTCTCTTTGCCTTAACAATATGTTTCTTCTTAAAAGGCCATGACTGTTGCTGTACAATAAGAAAACAAAAACTGTATTGGGTGGAATGAAGGCATTGAATATAAGATTCGACTTTGTATCATGGAATTTCATTGAAATGACATCTGGGTTTTCATTTTATTCATGAATAAATACGTTCTAGCTTTGGCCATCATATTCATACACTGTTTTTGCTAATGCTTTATATGTTTCTGGGGAATGAAAAATGGCCCAATCTTTCCTTCCCTCCCTCATCCCTGCCTCCCTTCCTCTATCCCTTCTTCCTTCTTTCCCTTTACATAATTATGTCCGCTGATGACCTGCGGTATTTCAAAATGGTGACTTTGATTCATTTCTTCCAAGATTTTGTAATTTTGTTTGACACTTCACACTTTAGAACCAAAAATTAGGTGTGAAATTTCGGCCTTGCTTCCTTGCCCAAGTAGGAAAGTTCAAGCTTTCTTCAAAAACATGTAATTCATATTTTTCAATGTAATATTTTTATTAATTCTTTCAGAGTAACACACTGCAAACAATGTATTTTGATCATATTAACCACTCACTTCAATCTAACTCCTTCTAGCTCTACCCCCAACTCGAGTCTTTCATGTAGGACTTCTTGTTTTTTCTTAATAATACATTGGGTCCAAGTTCTGCCTCTTATACACTCATGAATATGAAGCCCTCCACTGGGGCATGTGCAGCCTATCAGCAACAACACCCGTAAAGAACACTCTTTGCCTCCTCCAGCAGCCGTCAGCTGCCAGCTGCTCTTCACCCAGTGGGAGAGTTCATGGGCCTCTTCCCCTACATACTGCACATGTTGACTGTCTTGATCATGTTCATGTAGAAAATAGCTCATTTTGGGAAATAGCCAGGCTAGCTAAAGGATAAAACAATTATATTTTTATTTATTATAAGGGGAAAAGTCACGAAAAAGGAATGAGAAGGCCAAGCTCAACTGTGCCCCATGGGAATCACACAGAGAAAGTGCACCTAGGCCTTGCATCCATTTTCTCCGGGCCCCAGAAAGCCATGCCTTAACTTGGACCCACCTCTTAAAGATAATGGGCTAACAAGGCTTCTCCATCATGTGCAGGCAACAGTTACTGTGAGTTCATGTGTGTAGCTATCCTGTCATGTCCAGGAGACATTGTTTCACGACTTCCATCCTAATTGCAGTCTTTCTGCCCCTGTTTCCATAATGACCACTGATCCACTGAGAGAGGAGAAGGTGATATAGATGCCCCGTTTATAGACAAGCACTCTACAGATACGGAGTCTCCAAACTTTAGCCAGTTGTGAGTTTCCATGTTAATCTCTGCCCACTGCAGAGAAACTTTTCTGATGAAGTCTGAGAGATGCACTCAGGTCCGAGCATAGAGATTGAACTTTGGAAGTCGGTTTGAGTCATTTAGCCAAACCTGGTAGTGCTGGTGGGGTTGCTCTTAAACAGTGGCAAGATAGTAGAACATAGGTCATAGAGTGGAAGTGTAGTTTATATGTTTAAGAAAAAAATTCCATATCATACACATACCAGCTTATTTATTTAATACTAAAGATCTATAAAATAAAATAACCTGAACATTAGGAGGAAAAAAAAGGGGGGTATTGGGTAGAGATGGCAGACTTTAACCATGGCTGATTAATTTTTAAAAAGTTCTTGAATTGTTTGTATTCAATGATGCCAAGGTTTCTGAACTTACTTCGGAAGCAGAGGCATTTTCCCAGGTTATTAAAATGGTGGTATTCGATATTTTATTTTGTTAATAATGGTAATAGCAGCTGAGGGTAAGGCATTTTAACAGGTGAGCACAGCATTTTGTCTTGTTGGAAAGTACACAGAGCTGGAAAATGCTGAGCAACACTGGTTCCCATCCTACGTGCATAAACTTATACCCACTGACAACTAAATGCTAAGAAAATGTATTTAGGAAACCACCAGAGGAAAGTTAGTGCAGTTTCCCTTTCTGTAGCATAGGGTTTGAGTGCAGAATCTCTCCCATGTTGGAGCATGTGGTCCCCAGATGCTGCTTGATGTGTAAGGAGTCCTAGTGGAGTAATTGGGTCACCAGAGGGCCTTCCTGAATAGATACAGTGCCACCAGTCTGCCTCCTGCTCTGGCCACCATGCCTTTTTCGCTGCTTTCCTGTTTTCTCCATGATTGAAAACATCTCTCTGTAGCTGTCATCCCCACTGACTAGGAAAAATAAGATACTACCCATGCTGTACCATGGGCAAAAGATAACCAAACCTTCAGTTTGTTAATGAATTCTCTGGAACCCAAAGAATGTCAGTAATAATTAGACAGCCTTAACACCAGCACCCACTGCCTCATTGTTCTACCTACTGTGAGCTTCTGCCTTAACATATTTATTGAAGTTATCATTATGAAATTAGTAATAATTCTCATAGAATGAAATTCTCAGAGCTGCTTCTAAAATATTGAAACAGTTTTTACACAGAGGTTTTCTAGAAAGGACTAAGTGTTAAAAAGATGAAGACATTCTGATTTTTCACAAAATTTATGTAAGGTATTAAAATATTTTAAGTAAAAACTCAGTTCAGCAATATCTAAATATTGATGATAAAGGCAAGCCCTTGAGCTTGCAATCTTCATGCCTCAGTGTACCAAGTCCACGGGAGTTCAGGCCTGTGCCGCCGGTCCCAACCAAATGCTAACACTGTCCTTGTGAAGCTCGAATGCTGTGAAAAAAAATGAAACACTTTCCGTTCTGTGTCTTCCGAGAGCTTATGATCAAGAAAATGTGCATTCCAAATAATCAAGTACACAACAGTACATAGCTTTGGGTTAAATGTTTTTCTAGCCTTGGTTCTTTTGACATTTTGAACTAGATAATTATGTTTTAAAAAATAATTTATGTTTTTCTTAGTCTATAACATGCATAAATGTTTCACTATAATATTTTCAGATTTGCAGTATGCCATATTTTACCTTCCACTGCGACCCTCTCTTATAGCTCTCCCACCCTCCTGACTCTCTTTTTCCGACTTAGGCTCAGTAGTTCCTCACTGAGGGTGGTTTTTCGGTACATTGCATTGTGTCCAGCAATATGTCTAGTCTCTGTAGCTGCAGATGCCAGGAATACCCACCCTTCCAAATGTACACATTGCCAAAGGCTCCTGTTGGAAGAGGCAGGGGCACAACTGTCCCGTGTTTAACAATCTTTGCTTTAGAAGTCGAAAAGGCATATCTAATTAAAGTTCCCAGTGGAAAATGTTAACAAATTGTGACCGTGACTAGCAGCATCATTAACGCCATTATGAGATGAGATCTCAGCTACTGGTCAAAACCAAAGTGAACTCTGTTACTCCGACCTCATGCAAGATCTTAGAATTGCCCGGAAAGGTAGCATAAAAATAGCTTTGGCCATAACTACTTTTCTCTTTATAATCATTTTCAATACTCTGTTTCCAGTGCCAGTTCATTTTAGTAATGTAACTCAAGCCATTTAAATGAAGGCAGATAATGGATGGATGGATTTGCTAAACAGAGTTGATATCTTCCCGGTGCGTAAAAATACAGAAGAAGCATCACTCGTGATCCTTGGACAGTGCTGAATTTGAGTTGACAAGCTGATCACGACACCAGCAGGACGTCTTTGGGAGGCAGAGTTAGGGGACAGTTGGGATAGTATCTAGAGGTGACGGCTAAGGAAAGCATAGGTATGCTATTCCCATACCTATGCTGAGTGCCCTGACTTGTCATCCAGAAAGTGAACACAAGGTGGCTACCAGGAGGAGAAGAGCTTCTCATTGAATGGTCAAGTTGTGTGGAGAGGAATCAGCATCCCTGCTGTTACATTGACACAGTTATTTACTTAGCCAAAAAAGAAAAAAATGGGGCAGGGAAGTGATATTCAGAGGGTATGGGCCCCATGTAGGTAAACAACCATGCAGATTTATCATCTGTATAGCTAATCTGGAGATTGTTTCCAGGTTTAATTAATGAGAAAATGATGTCTCTTAGTCTGAAAGACAGAGATAGTGACTGTGGTTGCTGTTAAGGATTTTATTTCTGAGACCCGAGGAATAAGTGTTTTCATGGCTCACTTTGAAATGGCACATAGATCGATGCTCTTTTATGACTTACATGTTTATTTTTGTTTTCCCTTTTGATTGTTGATTTTGGCAACACTGAACCTTGAACTAAGGGTCTTGCATGTGCAAAGAAGGTACTCCTCCCATGTGCTGCATCCCCAGACCCCCACTGAACCGTTTTGTGTTGATGTAATTAGAAGGTCTCTTGATTTACATTTTCATAGAAGGTGACTCTTCCTAATTCCATAACTGTATTCTGTGCATCTATTCTAAGATTTGCATATTGTTTCCACTTAAGGAAGCCGGTTTTATCTGACTTGTGTTGCCATATAAATCCTAATGCACTGGCTGTGATTTCAACCCTGGCCAAGGGTCCAAGTTCGGAAATGAGGTGCTAGGCAAACACTATCCATATAACCATATTTACACTGACTGATATAGTGGCTATTATGCCACAAATGGCTATTGGATACTTAAAATGTGGTTAGTATGACAATGATATGCAAGCTTATTTCAGTTTCACGCTGAAAAGTCATTGTAGCTTTCAGCAACCGTGTTGGACAGCAGAGGCCTAGATCATTAAAACAAATTTTCAGAAACACATTTTAGGGCTGATGATCATGAACGCAGGCAGGTCCATGTCCATCTGTTTGACATGGTTCACACTTCAGAACTGCAAAGTCAAATTACCAAATACAAAATTAAAAATAACAAAACCCAAAACAATAACTCTCATGTTCTAAGTAAGTTTGCAGTTCTGCATTGGGCCACATTCATAGCTATGCTTGACTGCGTGCGGCCTGAGGGTGCCCACTGGACACAGCTGGCAGGCCTACTGAGCAGAATTAGCAGGCTAGCAGATGAACGTTTAAGCCTGTCTACCAAGGCAAAAAAACAATGTTGGCGGTACTAACTGCTCATTGCTCATAGCAGTAGAGAAGGTAAAGCAGCCAATGTCTAGTTGGTTTCCCAGGGTCTAATATCAAACATAGCATGTCTAATATTGACAGGAAGAATGCCGGTCATGCAGGCAAATCGCTTTCAGATATTTTCCTTTCTGCTCTTAGACGTGTATCTAAGTGGTGAAGTAGCTGTATGTGTGTGTGTGTGTTGTATTGTTTTATGTTCAATGATTTTTTTTCCTCTCCTTATGTTCCCTTTGAAGCAGTTTAATAACTCTGTCTGGTTCAGGAGGTATGTTTGGAGGATTCACAGGAATACATGTTTGTGTGATATCGAATCATTTATGTATGGTATGAGATACCACAGTCTTGTTTGTAAACTCTTTATGTTATTAATCATGATATTTTTGGAAGATAGAAGGACCTTAGTGATAACAGGAAATGTTCAGAATCCTTTTGTGTGGTTGCCACCCTGCTGATACGAAGAAGTAGGAAGTGACGTAAGAGACTGTGCTTATTATGGGGTGTATAAACACTCCATAAAGCTTCCCGTCATGCTTGAACCAAGACACCATCAGGCATTGGATCACCAGTGTGAAACCTGACAGCGAGTGAAATGTTTTGTGAAGTATTCATCTACCCTTGCCTCATCAGGTCAAAATGTGCAGGCTGTTTGGAAATGAGTACCAATAATAGCTGATGTTTGGTTTATACCTAAAATATATGTCTGAACATGGGTCTCCAAATACCCATGTAATGAGACAACTAAAGTTTGTCACGGATGAAACAGAGAAATTCAGAGAGAAGCTTTAGTGAGACAATCATTATATAGACCCTACTAGCATTGTACCTGGGTCCAATAACTCTTCTATTCATTTTATTTTACTATTGTTGTTGAATGTCTTAATGGCTATATATTACAATATATTACTGTAAGTCCAAATGGACAAAGCACTAGAGATCCTATAAGACAAAGAATACCTGAATAGTGTGTCTTGTTATGCTTTATTATTATTGTTCTTTATCCTTGTAACATGGATAGCCTTTTGGAATGCAAATCAATCCCAGTTAATTTCATTTATTTTATGAACTAAATGTTTATACACCAGGTGTTCTAAAAGCCATGTGCTTCCTTTCCCCACAACAATGGCTCTTTAAAACTTTCCAGATGGATTATTGTGGCAGTAAATAGAAATGTCTTCTAAGGTATTGTTGAATTATACAAAACTGTGCCCTAACGACTTAGAAATACTATGATCATTTTCTTCCTGTTAGTGACTATAGTGTTAACTTTTCCCTGGGAAAAGCAAACAAATACCTTTTCACACCCCAGATGGTCAGTCAGGACAGTTTTACCAAAGTCCATCTTGGGGACACCAGATAGTTTATTATGCTCATGACAGAGCAAGGTAAGGAATAAGGAGTATGGGCCATGGACCTCCCCAATATAACTCCAACACCATGGACCACCCCCATATAACTCCAACACTGTAAAATTCACTTTACCTTGCATGAAGATCCCTAAGAAGCTGCATCATGGATTAAGGCTCTTTCATTAACCTTCCCTTTCCTATAGTCTCTTTGACCCTTCTTTACTGCCTTCTACTAGTGAGTGTCAGTGGCTTCATTGCAATTACAATAGACCCTTCTACCACCCTGTCATTCTTGCCTTGGGAGGCAAAGCTCAAGAAGGCCTCATGTGGAGACCCACAGAAATAATTCTATTTCCCTCTTTACAGAAGGCCAGAGAGTTCCAGCTTGTCCTTGCCCAAAGGCTGCGCCACAGGATGCTTGATCTAGGGTGTGGCTGACAGGCTGTTTTGATCTAAGGTATAGTTACTGAATGTCTTGATCCTCAAGGTCAGCAGCAGAGTGTTTAGCTGTTTAGTGAAGGGAATGATAACTGGATGCTTTGAGAGTTAAGAAAGTAGTTACACTCCTTTGTTTCTTGTGTCCTGGTAAAGAAGTCTTTGCTCCCCCCTTTTAGATTGTGGTATATAAGAACTGTAAGTTATAAACTCAAGGTGAATCAGATGCCTTCCTGACTCTCCCTGTTGTCTCTTGTTTCCTTCTTAATCCCCACTCTTCCCCTCAGTTATGGACAAATACGTCAGGTTGTACCTGATAGTCATACAGTGTCATCATGTGCATCATGCTAGGCCCAGAGGAAAGCCACCATAAAATAATGACCTGCTCTGAATGCTGAGGAAGGAGTGGCATACTAAATCAACTCTTGATGAACCAGAGATATTCTCTTTCTGCTACAGGAAAAGTACCTTTAAATTCTTAAGTCAAACCATTAGTGAAATTAAAGTACAGCTCCTTAGCAGAGGCTGTCTAGTATATAACCGATGCTGTAAATTGTCTCCTTTGAGCATCATGTTGGGGTCGACCAGATGGACATTTCTACTATTCTGCGATTTAAAGCAATATTTTGGGTATATTTGGTTAAATTGACCTGTTTCACCTCAGAAGTTGAATTCTGCTTCGTGCAATTCTCTAGAGAAGAAATACGCTACCCTCTTTGGATGAGGGGGCACATTTAAATTTAGAATGGAATCTCTCTTGCACAGCCTGAGGGTGCCTGTGCATTAATGCAGAAATTGATATTAGGATAAAATCTTGAACAATTAGGGATAAGTATCTAAAACTCAATTAACCTTTGCCAGTTCTCCCCACAGCAGTAATGTGCTTTCATTTTCACCACTGTTGGATTAAATGGATATTTTTTGTCATTGTGCAACCAGAGACAAAGGTCAGTCTCTGCAAGACCGATGTTAGGCACAGGTACAAGCAGTTCCCTAAGGACAAGTGAACCAGGTACAAGCAGTTCCCTAAGAACTGTGGGTGCCACTTGCTTGATTGACGGCTCTTGCCTTGTGTATTTGCATCTATGCTGGGTCTCCCTTCAAGTTAATTCATGATGATGAAACACACTTTCAAGCCTTGGCCTTGGGGTTCAGGTTCACGACATAACCATCATGAAGGCTGTGTTACTGTCATGGAGAGTGATTCCAAAGGGTAGGCATTGCTAATGATAGTTTAAGACACAGCTTGCTTTTCTGGAGACAGAAAAAGGAAATGTTGCAACCATCCTGAAATCACCTTCACACTAAACTAAGTTCATTATACTTAGTTTGATGTGTACAATCTGTGTAGGTTGTTGTGTAGTTTTGACAGATATTTCCAGCTTTCAGTTGCTGCCTAATGGTCCCAGCTCTTGGTGGAAATGCCTTGCCCTCTCAACCTTGAAGTAATACATTTAAAGGACTCTAGACCTTTCATGAGACGAGTTTGAAGATCAACATTCTCCTGATGGTGATGGTGCTTCTTGACAGTGGTGGTACTCCTTGGTGGTGGTGGTTCTCCCTGACTGTGATGGTGCTCCTTGATCGTGGCTTTGCTCCCTGACAGTGGTGGTGCTCCCTGACGGTGGTGGTGCCCCCTGACAGTGGTGGTGCCCCCTGACGGTGGTGATTTGTAGTACTTAGGCACAATGTTGTCTGAAAGAAAACGTGGCAAGAGTAAGAATTTTTATGCTCGTCTATCTCTCCATAGCTGGCTTGTTTGCCATGAAACTGTCTTTTGCAGACTTGTCTCTCACAGCACTCCATTTGTTTCAGAACACTGATGCAATAAGCTTTTCTCTAATACCGTTATACGTTTCTTCAATTAATTTAGTCTTTCATCTATGTGTTGTTGCAAGATATATGAATTATTCAATTTCCCTTCATTCTCCCACCCTTCAGAATTACAGAGAAAGGGACCTGGCATTGAAAATTCTGATGGAAACACTGGCGAAGCTGTTCCTCTTTGGTCTTTTCTCACATAGGTGCCCCTCCCAACCCCCACCCAGTAATGAGCTATCTACCCCACTGGGGCTCTGCTCTTCTTAGATACTGTTAGTCATTTGTGGGATTATCTGATTTCCCCATTAGATTAACAGTTCCATGGTGGGAGATGCCACAACTGTAAATGACAGACACACAGACACCTAGATGGGTGGTCAAGGAACAGATCAACTGTGCTTCCCACTGAGATTGACCAGCATTACTTTCTAGAACTCTCATCTTTATGACTGTGCTCACTTTCTGTGCTATATCATTTTCACGAGTGGCATTAAAAATGTCTATACTGTATGTCCTGTGATGTTAATGTATGCTTTCATTTCTCATATATTTGCTTTCATTTTCAAAGATGACAAGAAATAATGTTATGAGTACTTGCCTCTAGCAAAACTAATGTCTTTTAAAAGGATTTACAAAATTAGTTCCCCAAATACAGAGATTAAGTGTGTCATTTCAGCTGGTAGGGGCGGGGTGGCATGTTTGTGCTGCCCCTTTTGCTAACTTGGACTACAGTCCAAACTTGCTTTGCATTAATATTTTTATTTTGCAGAAAATGCTATCATTTTAACATGAAGAACAGGTTTTAGAGAAAAATGAGAGAGCTCTGTCTGAAGTTATTAATGTTATATGTGTCTGTGCACACATGTGCATGTGTGTTAAACATCAGTGGCAGACCCATTTTGCATGGGTGTTGACAAATGTTGGTGGCATTTTCTTCACTTTCCTAGAAAGTGCCCATCTTCTAAACAGGGTGCATTTCCATTTTGTACATCAGTCTTTGTGAGGCTTGACACTGATGATACTGACTTCAATACCACATGGTTAAAATACTGATAATTCATTCAAGTAGGTTACTGAGCAGCATTTTATGGAGACAGTACGCATCAGGTGTGGACTGCTGGAATGAAACTGGAACCGACCTGCACACTAAGACCGTGATAGGTTTTCTACTGAACTAGGAAGTCTAGAACTGACGTCTAGGTGACAACAGACCTAGTGAACACTTGGAATCCAGAGTAGAACTGTCTGTTAAGGGAGTCTGTCAATCATGGAAGTAACTTAACCACAAGCTATTGTGTTCGCAGAATGCTGTTTTGTTTTGCCTTTTAAAAATTTTATGTGTGTTTTGCCTACAGGCATGACTGTGCACCGCATGCCTCTGATGCCCTCAAAGGCCAAAGAAGGTGTCAGATTCCCTAGAATTGAAGTTACCGATGACTGTAAGCCATCATGTGGGTGCTGGAAACGGAACACTCGCCAGTCCTGTGGCATAGCAGCCAGGGCTTTTAACCACTCAGTGATCTCTCCTGCCTCACAGAACATCATGACCCCACACAGGCCTGTTTTCAGATAGGAGACTGCATCAATGCTATCAATATTTCTTTATCTATACAAAGGGAAGTCATATGCGTGTTTGCTTAAGAATCATGAATACACAGCAACCATAATTAAACAGTATTTTAAAATCTTCATTATGAATTTCTTTTTACAAAAAGTAAAAAATAAAATGTCCTTTTATGTCTGAAAGTGGAGGATTTTTTCTCCTTTTCTTCATATTACATCCCACAACTATCCTTAGTGTTTGTTTCCTTCCAGAACCCAGAGCCTTCAAACCCTCTCTGACTCCGCTCTTTACCATCGGCACTGACTCCATCCATTTCTGTTCCTTCCCTTACTTTGCTCCCCTCCCTGCCACCCTATTAACTGAATATAGAATACAGAAATTAAATTGTCAGGGTTGATGCAATCATTAGCCAACTGTCCTGTTTAGCAGACTTCTGCAGGAAGATGCCACCATATACCAGTTATCACCTTTCAACATTAAAGAAACATTCTGAATGTTTATGGGAGATGTGTTTATATTATTTGGTCTTGACTTTGCACTATGTATGAATTTAGAGTCAAGTTATTACTTGGATATGCAAAATCTTTATGATCCTTGTTTGATTGTTCTTTACATAAATGCCACTGTTCTGCCTACAAGATTCATTGTAGGCAGTAGTGTGTGTGTGTGTGTGTGTGTGTGTGTGTTTGTACACTCATGTATGTGTTATTTCCTTTAGTATTAGCATTTAAGATGTAGGAGAGCTCGGATGTAAGTTTCCTTGGACCAAATCTTTCATGTCTCTATTCTGTAGGGATTCACATGAACATGTTTTAGATGGTTTATTATGTTATCATTGCAGTTTAAGGTCTTAATATATTTTAATCATATAGAGTAAGACAGAAGAAAACTCCACAAAGCTGGATTGGCAGCAGTGGAAATAAATTCAATATGGGGTCAGAAAATAGAATATTGTTGAAGAAACAGAGAATTACTAATCTCAGTTGTACAGGTAACAAACTGAGATGGTGTCTCATGGCATATGTTTGCAATAGGCTTCATAAAAATAATTGGATAAAACATTTATAATTAAACTCAGTTGTCCTCGTGTTAAGTTTCCACAGTACTTTGGATTGATTGCAGTCTTTGGTGGTTTAGTTCTTCAATTTAAACCTCAAACATGCTGAAATTTGATTTTTATGTTAACTAAATTATTGAAAAACTTGAGGGTATAGCTAAGTGGTGAAGGGATTGCCTACCACACAGAAAGAGGTTCTCGGGTCCACTCAGCTGAAGAGATTTGAGATTTGCCACATCCCATATCCATTCACCATTCTGTACTTTGTGGTCAGCAGGATTAGCTGTCTACACTGACCCCCTCCTCAACAGCCTCCTGCTTCTTGGCTCACTGACTTTTACCTCTTAGTCTAGAGATGTTTAACATGGGAAACAGAAGGAATTTTGGAAAGGCTATTCAGGTGCACTGTGATGTGGATTGTTGGACTGTGTCCCCTAGTCTATTGGTATCTGGGGTGCTGTTCCTGGTAATCTGAGGTGTGGAGATAAGCACCTCATTCCCACTTACCACCAAGAAAAATCTTAGTCTTTCTACCAGCCGGGAAACTAACGTATACTCGATCTGATCACTCTCATCTGCTCTAGAGACTATGACTTCTTGGGTTTTGTTGTTGTTGTTTTTTGTTTGTTTTGCATGAAGTTCTAAATTCTTAAGAAGGGCTCCTACTCCTGTGCAGCCAAACCTACATATTCGTTGTCTGCAGTGTGGCGGGCTTCTTTCTTACCTGATTCTGATGGCCTGAGGTCTCACCATGGCCTGATTGTTCCCTGGGTCTCGGCTTCAGTGCTGCGTACAGAAGGCTTCCTTCCATCACCGGATGTTCTTCCATCTCCCCCCACTCAGCTAGACCAGGTCAGCTCCACAGTCACCTGTGATTGTCCTAAGTACAATCAGGCGATAATAGGCCTAAGCCTAGGATGGGTGTCTACTGAACTAAAAGCCATTGAATGGAAACACAGTTTCTAAGCAGGTTATACCAGGTTATACCAGTGGTTCAGCTCCTTATTTTTGTGTCTGGCACATTAATTTATTTATTCAACATCTGTTTAGTAGAGAACCAAGCTTGGTGGGATTGTGGGGGATATTTTGAACTTTAGGTTTGATAGATTTTAGCATATAAACAGGTCCTTCACTGTTTGATTATGAAGCTCAACACCAGTGGATTAAATTCCTCTCCATTAACTTAAATCTTTATAACCAGCCTAATCCTTTGATTTTCCACTCTGAATGTACTGAACTCGATATCAAAAGAAACTTTAATTTCAGAGGAAGTCCACTGATCATATCAGATTCCAAGCACAGTTTATAAAGAGTCTGTGTGAAAGTAGGCGCTCTAGATAAGGGAAAATAAAAGGCATCCCAAAGTAAATTTGGAACAGCAGATAAAAGGCAAAGCTTGTTGCAAAGAGGTTAATGCATATAGAAGTAGGTGTCTCTTATTTCATATATTTCTTGCCATCAGGAAGTCAGGAACTTCAGGTTGTTTGTTCAGTGAAGCAGATCAATCTCAATTTGCACTTGTGAAACTTTTTTTTTCTTGGACTAATGATGGAGAGTCCTCAAACATGAGCATGTCGGAGGTAGAAGAAGGAAAGGAGACCAGGAAGAGATGGAGAGAAACAAATGAACGCATCCTGCTAACTTTACATATAAAGAGGTGAGCCAGAGATGTGCCACAGTCCTGGATTAGCCTTCCGGCACATGCTTAGAGACCATCTACATAAGACCGGAGGAAGCACACATGCCATTCCAGAGTTTTCTCACAGTGTAATGGTAGACTTAATGAAGGCTAAGCTCAAAGGACCTGAGCTGTTAGAATGCCAAATGTGTGACCAGCTGTACCTCGGCAGTTTTAATATCCTTGTAAGCATCCTGCGTGGAAAGGAACGTTGTGGTGGGTAGGTCCCTGTGCCTTGCCTGCTAAGAAGAGGAAGGCTAAATATTCAAGAAAGCTGCCTTTGCTCTTGTTCCAACAGCCTTGTCATTATCTTCATAAAAGATCATGAAACCAATTGTTAGTGTATAGCTGCTAGGAGTGTTTTAAAAGGCAGTTTGGGAATAATGATACAATTTTACTATATTCTGTAAATGAAATTATAGAAAAGAATGGTAGCAAACATGCAATAAAACTTTTGCTTTTATCCAGTCAGATTGGAAAACAAAAGGAAGGGCCTTACAGGAATCCACTCTGATACACAGTGTGCTTCTGGTTCTTAGGAATTGCTCAGCTATTGTCTTTATTTCCGTGAATAACGTCCACTAGATTGGAACATACTTTTTAATGTTTTTCTTACAGAATCCCACCATGTGACCCCTGCTAGGCTTGCGCTTGTGGCCTTCCTGTCGTGGCCTCTTGAGAGTTAAGGTTAAGATTACAGGCTCTGTCATCATGCATGCCTGGTGAACAGATATTTCATTATGAAGTAGAATATATTTTTGTTTTCTTTGCAAGTAGATTCTAATATCATTTTGTTACAAATCCCGGAGTGCTAAACCTGGAAGCAACGCTAGAGACAGTGCTTTCTGCGCGGGAAGTCGATTCTATGAAAGAAAGGAGTGTAATGTCAGAGGCGAGAGCAGCACCCGCTCTTTGCCAGGGACGTCCTGTGATCATTCTCCCTTCTTATCTCCAGGTTGCCTCATCTGCATGAGGACTCAGAGACAAATATTCCAGAGAGATCCTGTAGCTAAGTGACACCATGCCTGTGAATGTTCTTCATGTTGTTTTTCATAGGAAATACTGATGAAGTAGTGTCTAAAATTAGTATTATTAGCACCATCAGCTGTTCAGATCTTTATTAAACACCTGCCATGGTCTTCAATGATGGGATCTAGTCCAGCAGGGTTGACCCCTTTTCACAAGCTTGAGTACTGGAACCATCACTAACAGGGCATGTATAGCTTCACAAGGATAGACTCTCGGGTTGCTTCCTGCTCTGTATATTGAATAAGAATCAAACTCAAAGAAAAGTTCAAAGGGGGAAATAAAAGATGATTTTTAACTCTGTATTTATCAGAAGTACTCACTTGGGTGGATCTAAGCATATAGCTTTCCATTGCAACTGTTTTAAAATAATGTTCAATAAAAGGTTGTAGTAGGTCATGGGAAAATAATGAATTTATTATAACCTAATATGTTTGAAGGCACTGAGTACAGGATGAACACCTGGGTTGATGTTTAAACTCACAGGGCGGCTAGACCTTGGGCTGCTGCTTAGGGTGTCTTTGGTGAAGTGGCTGTGACTGAAAGCCCTGATAGGAGGAAGATGTCTAAAAGAGAAGGTGTAGAACATTCAAGGTAGTTAAGTCATACCTGAAGGATTGCAGAGAGGAAGTATTTTTTGGTGTCAGCTCTTGTACCATGTTGCCTTGCTAATCTCAAGTTCTAAATGAATTTGACTTCAGAAAACATGAAGTCATTTTGAATCTTGGACAAAAATGTTGTTTATTCAAACTTACATCCACAAAGTTAACAGTTGACATAAGGGTTTTGCCTCCTCCTACACGTTATGTAAGAAAGGGAAGCGCTGTATATAGAGAATGAAGGTCCTAAACTCTGAGATGTAGGTGGTGAATCAATTGTTATTAGAGCAGACCTTTGTTAGAATAATACAGATATGCTGGGCGGTGGTGGTGCATGCCTTTAATCCCAGCACTAAGGAGGCAGATCTCTGTGAATTTGAAGCCAGCCTGGTCTACAAGAGCAGTTCCAGGACAGGCTTCAAAGCTACAGAGAAACCTTGTCTCGGAAAACAAAAAAACAAGAAAAAAAAGAATATTGCTACAATACAAACATTTTTCTATGTATAGATAAGATGGATTATTGCTAGCATGAGTAATCTTGGCTTTTACTCTGTGCCATAAGAGCTATTTTACAAAAGGGTTTTTGGATTTGTTTTCATGTTGGTCATTTTGATCAGTTTTTCTTGTGAGCAGTGTTCTCTCTCAGATTGTCAACTGAAATAAACACATTTAATTGGTCCTCTAACCTTTAATCAACTTACTGTGAAGACCAAACGTCAACTTTTGTCTCTGGTGTGATAAAGGAAGAATTGCTGAATGACCACACCACAGTGAAAGCTGTAAAGCTGTCAAAGTACATAAAGCTTTGGGAGAGAAACAGCAGAGGTAGGAGCCTTGGAGGGAAATACACAGGAGCTCATAAGAAGACAGGCAGGAGGGAGGTCACAGAAGCCAGCAGAGTTTGGGATCAAAGCTGCTGAGGAAGCTGCAGTTTGAGGCCAGAGTTCTGTGGAGGAGGAAACTGAGCAGCGCAGCAGTGGACCACCTGAAGGATTCTTGTACACCATTGGCCCTTTTTGCTGAGCTGAGTGTGTGCAGCTATGAACTCTACAAGGCCTTCTAGAGGGTGGGTTCTGCAGATCTGAGGAGCACAAAGAGTCACCCAGATGCTAAGAGATGTGGAGTCTGGCTTTGCCAGAATGGAGTCTTAGAAACTTGGTTGAGATCATAGACAAGGTACACCAAGGTACAATGTAGGAGAATTACAAACTGACAAATTGAAGAGAGGTGTGCCAATAAAACAAACAAAAGAATATTCCAGGAGGTCTGCTTTTAAAAGATAAGGACAAATCTGAAGGAAGCAAGACAATATGTTCATAACGTGACTGACGACAGATACCGTTCTCCGTAGACATCAGCAGACGAAGTCAACTCAGAGCTGTCGTTATTGGAATTTCCCAATCTGAAGAAGAAAGTAAGAAACAGGAATGAAAAACCGAATTGTTTTCAAGTCAAGGGGTGATAGATTAGGTATCAATGCCACTGTAAAGTTTCTAGCAAAATATAAAACGGTATTTGCTAGAACAAAACTTTCTTGTACATACAAAAGGCATTGACTCTGTTGAAATAATTGATAAACCAGACTTGGTTAAAAGTAAGATCTTTTGCTTATCAAAAGATTCAAAGAGTGAAAAGGTAAAGGCAAGTTACAGACTCGAAGAAAGCCCCAGAATATCTGATGGCCAGAGGGCATGTGCTCAGATGAATATAACCCTTCCGCTTGAAGAGTTTAATGATGGATATCTACCAGCCTATTTTATGAAAAAGAAAAATGCTTTGACTGTATAGATAGGGCCCCACATTAAAAATTAAAATGTATGTATATGTATTCAAAATACCAGTAAGCTCATTAAAATCTGAGTATAATAATCATGAAAGTACAAAATAATGAAAAATGAATTAGAAATGTGATACAGCTCTGTATCACCCAAAGAGATAAAATTACAGATTCCATGGTGAGTGGGGACACTCTCGTTAGCTGTTCCTGAGATTCTGTTCTTTTTAGTAATTAAAGATAGACCTTATGATACAGTAGGTCTCCTCTTTGAAATTTGCCAAGACAAAAGGGAAGCATAGATTCAGTACAAAACATTTCTGTGCACATGCTCAGAGGAACTCTTCTAATATAGATCCCAGTCAACTCTCAAATCAATCAGCCTGAGAACAACTGGGTAGGAATATTCACCTTGGCAATGAAATGCTATTCCCCAAAGAAATCAATAATGATGTCTGTAGGAAAAGCATGGATGCATGTAGTTAGTAGTGGAAATAACGTCAGCGCAGAAGTCGATGTTCTCTGCCATTATATTTTTATTAATTTCAAAAGCAGCTTAATCTGTGATCACAGAAACCAGCTTCTGCTGTAGATACAAGTGGTGGATAGGATAGTGCATGTGCACGGGAGAGCCTCTCAGCGCCGCGCACATGTTCCTAGGAGTCTTGATGTCAAGTGTATGTACATTTGTCAAAAGTCTTCATTGTGGATTCTATAGATTCGTCTATCTGTAAAACTCTACTTAAGACATGATTTAATTTTTAAAATTCCATTTATTGGGGGTAGAGAGATGGCCCAGAAGTTAAGAGTATAAACTGCTCTCCCCCAGGACTCTTGTTCAGTTTCTGGCTCCCACATGGTGCCTCACAAGGATCCATGGCTTCAGTTCCAGGGAATTGGCATTGTCTTCTGGTCTCCACTGGTACCAGGCATGTATGTGCTACACAGATATACATGCAGACCTAGTACTCAAACACACAGTAAAAAATACAGCTAAAAATTAAAAATATATTCATTTATTAATTGTGTATATGCAGGGGCAACATATATACAGAGAACAGCTTACATGGATGGGTGCTGTCTACCATGGAGATTCTTGAGATCATGCTCAGCTTTTCAGACTGGGTGTCTTTACCCACTGAGCCATCTTGTTACCTAGTGACTGTCTGTTTTGGTTTCGGTTTGTTTTTACAAACAATGAACACTGAAATAATGAGCGAGAATTAATCTTCGTGAGTTTTGTACAAGAAACTGAGGTCGGTATGTTCATAAAATTATCAACGTGATATCAAGTATTTGAAATTATACAGAGTTCATTTTGGATATAAATAGAGTTGGGGGAAGGGAGGCTAACAGTTTGGCTCACTGGGTAAAGATGCTTGTTGCCAAGTCTGACATCCTAAGTTTGATCCTTAGAAATCCCGTAAAGGTGGAAGGAGAGACCTGACCTCCCTACGTGTGTCCTGACATGTGCATACTCACACATACATCCAAAAAATCATAAGAAATCAAGTTTTAAAAGGAGAATATAAGATGAAGGGCTTATCATTATTTGATTTGACTTAGGTTTTCCTACTTACATTATTTTTTAAAGGTAAAAGTTTGCCTAGGATTTCCAGAGATTCTTTAAATAAGAACAAAATTCCCTCCTGTAAAACTAATGCGTTTCTCAAACAGTGCACTGAAATGGAATACTCCCTGAATTCTTTTCATAAAATTATCAGAAAGGACAGTGGGGAATATTATCTACTTGGTCCCAGGAAATGGGCTCCTGATTGAGAAACACACCCTAGAAAATTGAAGCCATTAGTCTGGGTGATGAGTGGCCCGGAAGGATGATGACCCGACCTAATTGGAAAGAACTGATGATAAAACATTAACAAGCCTGATCCTCTGAGAACGAACTCGAAACGGTCAGCGTCTGCTAGCATTCCATACCGTGAAGGGAAGACTGAGCTCATTTTGCGGACTAGCGATGCACTGATGAGGATCGGTGATAATGGACTAACACAAAAATCCCTTTCTCCTTCTCGTGTCTCCTGCGTGCTCAGCCTGCCATGTGCACAGCTGTAAAAGGAGGTGGCACCCCGTAATGGAGAAATGTGGGATAAGGAGCCCCTTGATAATGGTGTGGTGGTCAGCTAGTCACTGTCTTCCTGAGCTTCTCAGAGAGGGTGGCTGTAGAATCTGGTTAGGAATATAACATCGAAAAGGCTGAGCATGAGGATTGCTAATGAAAGTATCCCTTCAGATGACTGGCCTCTGTAGGGAAAGTGACATGCGGGGATAGGAGGGCATTCATTTTCTAAAGTGAAAATGCACACTCGAAAGGTAAAGCTACTCCCTGGCAAATACCAGTGACTTTGGATGTTCAATGGAGACCAGATGACTTCTCAATGCCATGTACACTTCAAAGAGATATGAGCATCAATGAATGTGGCATACCGCGTGGAATAAACAACTTTTTTATTGACACGTATTGTCATGAATGGGAAAAAGTGTTCCATACTTAAATGGAATGAGACTTGATCAGTGAACATACAGAGCCAAATTATTTTAAGATACTAGAGAGGAGTTCAACTTTCTTCACAACCACATTTAAAAATAAATTTTAAGACTCTAAACAGTTAAATTTTTGGAAGTTTATGTGAGCGTTAGATACCTTTTATAACAAAGATGGTCTTCTGAATTCGGAGGCCAGAACTTGTATATGATAGCAATGCACTCTTGTTCAGAAACAAATGAATGGGTGTGGATTATGGGTGGAAGAAGGACTATATTAGAACACAGCAGTAAAAGAGAGTTTCTCTATCGAATATTAAGCTCTTTGAGTCAACTGCTGTTTTATTGTGTGTGTGCTTATATGGGAGTGGGGGTGTGGAGGATTGGAGTGATTTTAATATCTATTTTAAAAAATTGTGATGGAATTTAAAACTCTTTTTGATTTTATATAATGAACGACCTAAAAAGTAACTTTCACTTTCCAAGTCTGTATCCTGGATAATCACCCAGTTATACACAATCCATTTAACTTTGTGCACAGAAGGATGAATGCTTTTATGTATAAAATATAGGACTTTTTAAGGGCCAGTAAGATGACTCACAAGGTAAAAATTCTTGCTGTCAAGACTGACCCTGGGACTCACATGATGGAAAGAGGCAATTGACTCCCACATAAGCTGCCCTCTGACTCCTGCAGGTGTGGATATGCACGGGAAGTAAATAAATAAATGTACAAAAAGATCTTTTTTATTTTGTTTCGTATCTTAGAAGAGTGGAAGAGCGTGTTTTCCTTCCGTATTGCTGACATTCATTGCTTGAGCTGCCACTGCAGGAAACCATTGTCTCTATGAGATTTCCTCCTATCCACCCTTCCAAATTAGCTTGCATACTGTTCATCTCTGGTTTGCATCGTGGTGTTACAGTCTATTTGTCTTCTCCCCATCATACTCTTGAGGATGATTTATTGGTTTTGCACCTCTAATACTTAGCATGTGATTCCTATCTAGTAGGTTTCTAGAAACTTTATGAGATGAACGGGTGCATATATAAATGAATAGGAGGAAATTGGGTACCATCGTTGGGGTGCGTTTCAGAAGCGTTCCAACAAGGATGAGCCAGACAGCAGGGTGTTAGGGTGAGCTGGCAAGAAAACGAGGAACACAAAGGTCAGGGGAGCTTGTGTCATAACCAGACTTAGTTTGGGTTGAGACAGAAGACAACGGTACTGAGAAGGACATAGTTAAGACCTGCTGCTGGGAGGATGTGGTTTGGACATGGGTTTTGTATATGAAATCGAGGCAGAGCTCAGCCAGATGCTTCATGCCTGTGGTAACGGAAGCAAGTGGCACACTGGCTAAGAAGAGAGCTTGTGGTGAAAAATCAGGCTCCCACACATATGTTGAGTTTGAAGTTAAGGAAGCTAGGATAACGTAACAAGCGAACAGAAGGCGTACCTAGTGCACAATGTTCATAGTTACCTACCAGTTCATGTGGTAGCTCTTGTTGCCCTCATATGGGTGTTCAAAGTGAATCTTCATGAGATTCTGTCTCTCTAGAGGTCAGAAAAAGTTGCAAAATCCAAACATCCCAGGGTCAAACAATTAGATCTTTCTCTTGTAGCACAACATTGCTCTTAGGTGAGATCACTTTCCCATGTCAATCTAGACTCTCTTCCCTCTTGTTCCTACCGCCTCTTGAACATGCCATCCTCCTCCTCAGCATCTTTCCTTTGATTCCTTTGACCTTTTCCAGTGGTATTTCTCTGTTACAAGCCCAGAAAATTTATCCCCTATAAAGATGGCCTTTCAGGGTTATTTCTTCCAGCACTCTAGTGAAATCTCGGCCACTTCCATTGCTTAGTGTTTTACTTACGTTTTCAGGGTGTAGTCATCAATATGAAGACCACAAAGTCTAATATAAACACTAAAAAGCTCACTATCTAAGTACAGAGCTGGGAGTAGAAGATGCCAGTTGCAGAGCACGTTCAAGCGCTTGCATGTGTGTTCTATGTATTTGTTTGTTTGAGTAGATTCTTAATCCAAGCAAGCTCCTGTTATTCCTTTGAAGTAAAAAGGCTTGGAAGCCCCAGTGTTTACATAGTATTTTTCTCTCTGTTTCTACGAATGATTTCATTTTGCATGTCCCATTCACATTGGGTTTTACTGGCCTCTGATCGAGCTCCATCCCTATAGGTAAAATCTTTAAATCTTTGTACATTGAATTCTTTGCTTAGGATACCAATGTATTTTTGAGGAAGGCAAATAAGTGGCTTTCTGAAAATAGACTTGGAATTTCATATGTCTCTAAGAAAATACCCTGTGATCAGCATCAGAAGATTTGCTCCTGCCTCTATGGCTAAAGACAAGCGACACGCATGGGTTGCTATGGTGAAGGAGAAAGGGTACCGGAGAACTGTGAAAAGGCATTTCAATATTCAAAGCAACAACACATTTGGGAAATACACTCTTTGTAGCTTTGTTATTCCGTGATCATGAAGTCATCTAACTTACTTGAGGCTGTAATGCTGCAGACCCAACCCGTCTTTCTCCACCACGATTTTGGGAAAAGCCTCTGAGAACTGTGAGGAAACCCATTTATCCTGCCCATGCTTCTGGGAACCTGCTGTGTCCCTTGTGCTGAATAAGCCCCCAATGGAACACTGTTCCTGACTTAATGATTTGTTTACCTTTTGTATCATATCCCATTGCTTGGACAGATAGACTGCAGACACATTAAATGATGTAATGAATGCCCCTTTGTCTTTTGAGACACCTCCAGACAGAACAAAGGAAACCTAACATGTATTGAGGACATTATCTAACTTAAGCCTCGTCAATTCTGAGTTATCTAACATGTTTTCCTTTTTACTGAAGAGTCAGACACAAAGCAGGTGTATAATTTCACCAGGGTCCTGCAGTTGGTGAAGGCCCGGGGCAGATCATAGCCCAGAGCACAGGCTCCTGGCTAATGTACCACATTGGCAAGGACTGGCAGCGAACAGCAGGAGGGCCAGGCAGTCTGAAACTCTTGATTTGTGTTGAATTCTCATCCACTTCCCTGATAGTCTGAGCCACAGTACCTTTTTCTGTCACAACGGCTTGCTTCACTTTCTGAGCTTTAGCCTCATTGCTGTCAATCCTTTCAATTCGCCTTGACACGTCATGTTTAGGATGTTGATTTTCAAACATGACCGATGGATCCAATGATGCCATCAGAAGGATGAGAAGGTGGGAGAAATAAAATTCAACATATGGAAATATCTATACATTACCTACTTTCTAAAAAGGATTGTAAACAGCAGAAAAAAGGACTATACCCATAGCTTATGTCATAAATACACCATATCATCATGGTGATGTATATCAGTTGGCATTTGTCATCTCTATTTGTCAAGACAGACTTCTAAAAAAAAGTGGTTGTTACAAATGGACGGAAGTGCAGTGTTCCTATATTTGAATCAGTTTGTCCATTTGTAGGCAGCTGCTACTGATTGTCCTCGCATATCCACTGAGTTTGAATTCTGATTTAGTCTTTCCGTTTTTCATTTTACGTAGGTACATTTAAGTGCATGCAGACTTAGATTTTTAATCATTCAGTGTCATTTTCTTGCTTTGGCTTTTTTTTTTAAAACTAAAGCCATCTGTTTAGTCAACATGGAAAATTGATTGATATGAAACCCAAAAAGTTCATAATGACAACTAAATAACAGATGACAAATTAGATAAGAACAAGTCATTAAGTTGGCCTATAAAAGGACAGCCATCTGCACCACGAAACCGTCTTCCTATCGATGACAGTAATCATTCCTCGAGTTCATGACAGCAAGGAATTTATAGAATAAAATGGAAAGCTTGTAAATTGAGAAGTGGAACTGGGTGCCGAGTAATCACTGGTACTGTTTTGTCCCAGCGTGTAAAAGGAGCAGTGGGCTGTGTCCTGCCACCTGGCTCCCGGCTACCTTTACCCTAAATAATTACACGGAAATTGTATTCTTTTAAACACTGCCTGGCCCATTAGTTTTAGCCTCTTATTGGCTAATTCTCACATCTTGCTTTAACCCATATTTAGTAATCTGTGTTGCACCATGAGGTGGTGGCTTACCAAGAAGGATCTTAACCTGTGTATGTCTCGGAGAGGAGAGTCATGGCGACTGCCTCATTGCGTTTTTTCTCCCAGCATTCTTTTTTGTCTACTCCGCCTATCTAAGCTGCTGTCCTATCAAAAGCCAAGGCAGTTTCTTTATTAACCAATGAAAGTAACACATAGACAATTAACCCTCCTCCATCACCAGCCGCTCAGTGGCAAGGGTCCTGAGACAATCCATTGAGAACAGCTATTTCTTCCTTGCAATTTTATGCATTTCAGCTGACACAGAAAAGTGATCAGTTTGCCATTATTTTTGTTAGGCTGTGTTAATGGGTTTCAATATTTTAAAATTTCCTTCATGTTTCCTATGAAAGCTATAGAAAATTGATTTCTAATAAAGCCTAAGTCAAAAATAAAGTCTAAGTCAAGTGGAATCGTTTAGGTATAATGGTCACAGAACCACGGAAGTGGAAGTCTCACAGGGCCACATGGGCCTCTTGTACCCATTCCATCACCAAATCTGATTCATTTTCTGTTCGCTAACCAAGTACCAAATGATGACAAGAACAAGCAGATTCTCTATAGACAAGGGTATAGATTCAGTATAGTTCAACAAATCAGGCGCCATGCATATACAGTTGCACCGGGTTAACTTGATGGACTACATCTCTTCTAACAGAAAGCAGACTGTATCAACTGGCTTTAAATATGAAAGCGTTCTCTCCACAGTCTCAGCAGTAGACTAACCTCAGTTGTGCTAAATGGATTTAACCTCTGATCTTTGTGTTACAATTAGATTTGGTGAGTGACTTTATTGGTCTTAGATTCTAATTCTGATCATCTGATTCTTCATGCCTTCAGGGCAACGGTATTCTAACTGATGCTTATGGACTGAAATGCTGTTGAGACTGGACTGGGTTTGAGACTTCAGAAAATTGTGGCAGGAGGTTTTTGAAACCAAGCCTGTATGCGGAGGGACATGAAGAAGAACTTTATGTCTTCCATTCCTGTGTTTTATGTTTTCAGCATGTTTCTTGGTCTGGAGGAGTGCACATATGTGGGTAGAAAACATGTAGAATACATGAAATAAGGCAGTAATGTGTCTACCTTTTATGGATAGGGACTTATATCATTTTAATATACAGAGTTTTTTTGATTTGCACTTCTATATCTTAAAAGTAAAACAGCATTTGTATGTAAACATATTTGGTACCTGCTTCTTGTCCACTTTATTGTATAACTCCTGTCACTAAATATGTTATTATTCATGAATCACTTCATTGTATCATGAGCCTTTTTCAGTACCATCAGTTCTTTTTCATGGCATCTTTATGTTCTAGCATGACAGAGCAACCTTACTATGTAACTTTCTGGCCATAGTTGAATGTTTCCATGGAGATATAGTAGGTAAACTAGCCAGGATACATGTACAAAATTTATCAGAGCCTTTGTTTCACATTGCCACAAGGATACACCCTCATCATGCTATCTTCTTTACTTATTTCTTAGTATAATTATATTTTTAAGAAAATATGACTTTAACCATGAATATGATGTCTCTATTTAATTTGAATTATTTCTCTGTGAAGATTGTCCTTTTCTTTCCATTTCTTTTCAACCACTTGAATATTTTTCTTGTGTGAATTGCCTACTTTTGTCTTGTTTTTGTTTTTGTTTTGTTTTGTTTTTGTTCATCTCATATCTAGGGTTGGTTCTATGATTAATTTGTAACACTTTTTTTCCATTAAAACTCTTAGGTTTGCAAAATGTTATATGTTTGCAAACAAAAGGAGCCTGCTTCTTTGTTTTATTAACAGTATTATGCCAAACAGTATTCGTGCCTAATTTGTTGTCTAAATTGATTGAACAAAGGAGAGTAATTAATTCAGACTTTTTGCCTGACCAGCAGGAGGAGATGCAATATGTGAGCTGTGAGGTTCAGGACCTCTGTGGCTTGGAGAAAGGGCAAAGTTCTTTGAGCAGTTTTAAAATCAGACTTTGCAGTATGTGGTAAAGTGTGGATTGCCTACCCCACCAAGCACATAGCTCAAAGTATTGACTTTGCAGAGTGTGCTAGAGTGTGGATTGTCCGCCCTACCAAGCACGTAGTTCAGAGTATTCTGTGGGTGTTTCATAACTTTGCAAACAGTGATATCCTCACTGCCAGATCTTCCCTTGGGAACAGAAGAGCATCAACATCCTGTCTTTCAGGAGCAATTGGACAGGTTGGGTGAAGAAGGAAGAAAGTAATTTCCTAATAAAGAGTTTGGGCTTTTCCTCATCATTGAAATGGTACATAACGTCTTTGAAAGACAGGGTCATGATAGAAATTCAAGAATAGAATTAGGTCAAGGAGATGGCTCAGGGTTGCTGCATGAGTATGAGCGACAGAGTTGAGGTCCCAGAAACTGGGTAAATTGTGAGTGAGTGTAGTGACTGGCATTCCTGTGACAAGCTAGCCAAGGAGACCAACCATACAGGGGAACTCTGGATTCTACTGAGAAACCCTCAGTATAAGATGGAGAGAGAGAGAGAGAGAGAGAGAGAGAGAGAGAGAGAGAGAGAGAGAGAGAGATTCAGAAAGATGCCTGGTTCAACATGTACATACACTCAGGTACACATGAGCCTCTATATACATGTGACACCCCGTCCCATACATAAAATCACTTATAATGAATGCCTATAAATAAAATCAGTTTCCTTGAAGTTTCTTCGGGAAGCATGTTTTCAAGTTGATCTTATTAAACTTCTGAAATGTTATGCACAAACCAACGTAATCCATTGAAAATTAAGGCTACTGGTGAGCCACCTGCTGTGTTACATCGACCTGATTGACAAGGGAGGTGTGAGTACAGGACAGAATATCTCCGCTGAGTTACAAGACAAATCTGACTAGAAGGAGCCAATCACGCAACACCTTTAGATTTGACCCCAAAAGAAGCTGGGTAAGTATGTTGCTCAGAGTAAACGTTTTTAAAAAAGTCCTGCTCTTTATGTTAAAGTAGTAATATTCTCACACTGCTTGAAGCAATATATGAAAAAAATTAACAGCTGGGTAGATTGGAGACCTATGATATTTCTTCCAATTTGTAACATGTGTTAGGTTGTAAAATTTTAGTCTCCATTTGTTCCGTGTAAATCTTTTATCTTTGAAGACCCCTGCCTCAGGCTTAGAGCTAAAGGATTTAGTGTTTGAAGGCTTTTAGCATATTTTTGCCTACATTATCCAAGTTATTATTGAAGGTTCCCCTCCCAGCTCTTAGACACCATCAGGTAACAGATTTCTTTTCTTTTTTTTTTCTTAAGATAGCATTTACCAAGCACCTTCTGTAGGCAGAACACTCTCAACTGCTAGAGATACAAAAAAATGTGAGTCATAATTGCATATCTGAGATAGCATTTATGACAGTAGATAAAACAGTCTCCTAAAGAGGCACTTACAGCACAGGGCAGGAAGGAGTCTGGCAATTCCACAGGTTGTTACCAAAGCAATGTATGTTGGCAAATTTACCAGGTGTCCTTACAGTCAGGGATTAGAGCAAAATCTTAACAGGGTGTACACATTGGTCATGTTTAGGCTTAGAGAGTAAAGAGAACACTGTCTGTAGCCATGTGTATGTATTTTGGTAAATTAGATATGAGTAGGGATTGACAAGGGCATAGATCTCTTCTCTGCCAAGTGCTAGTTTTAGACTGAGTACCCTACATTTCCCTTTTCTTCTTCTTCTTTTTTTTTTTTTTTACACAGTTGTTTCTTCAGTGCTCTCTAAGAGGGCAGAGGAACTGTGAGGTCCTGGGCTGCCATCTACAGCAGAGGGCAATGGACTGATGGGCACTGAGGTGCTGGTTGGGATATGGACCACATTTTCAATTGCCCTGGGAAGAAGAGTATTACAGGAATTCTATAGGAGTTTTCTTCAAGTCTCTGCACATCGTGTTGTTCATAGCTGCTCATAGCTGATCTCATTTAGCTCGTCCATTGCTTTCCTTATGGGGATCAGTTTTATTATATCTTTGAGAATGGCAGGTGATTGTGCTCCTTTACCCTCGCAATTCTCCTAACCCTGCCCATCTCATCTTCTGTGCATACCATTACACAAATGCTAAATCAAATAACAGAAATGCATGTTTCATCTTTACAGCAGTATTTTAGTGTGGCTTTCATTTTTTGGGGGGAGGGAGGATGTTCATAAAGCATTCTATAATATAGGCTAGGCTAGCCTCAAACAGATTGCAATCTCCCTACTTCAGTTCCTGAGTGCTTGGATTGCTATCTGTTTGAGGCTAGTCTAACGCCCCAAACCAAAGTCATACTGAGATATTTTTTTAAAAGTAGGATGTACACACCAAGGTTCAGACCTGCTCGGGTTGGATTTTGTGCTCTGATTTTATTAGGCTTTAATTCAAGTTTCCTGAGGTGGGGGACGGGGGATCACTCAGCAGTGTGGCTGGGGAAAGGTCTATTTCCAAGTTCCCATTGGTCATTGATCAAGTTAATTCCCTTAAGAGTGTGGAACTCATGAGCTCTTGCATCTGCAAGTCCAACAAGGGAGGAAGTCTCTAGCGTGAGTTTCCATCCCACTAGAGCCCTACATCAAGTTATAACAATACCCTGCTACCTTAATATGTTCTGCTTTTTCCACCCAAAAGGAAGAATGTCATGCAGGGCCGTGAATACTGCGAGGAAGAATAACAGGGGTTGCCTGCCCTGCACACTTATCCTTTTCAAATCAGGCAGGGGGAGAGGTTGCAGGGTGTCTGG
Source organism: Myodes glareolus (assembly GCF_982192425.1). Taxonomy (NCBI): domain Eukaryota; kingdom Metazoa; phylum Chordata; class Mammalia; order Rodentia; family Cricetidae; genus Myodes; species Myodes glareolus. Next base: position 52,364,647 of record NC_142030.1, read on the forward strand.
GCTTTTAGCTATATATTATGTAGCCAGCATACTACAGGGATAGGAAGATAGTCAGTCTGAGGACATAGTAACACTATGTTGAAGGAAGTGAGGAGGGAGAAGGAAGGGAGGAAGGGAGGGAAGAAAGATAGGGAAGGAGGAAGGGAGGGAGAAAAGATAGGAGGGAAGGAGGGAGGGAAAAAGGGAAGGAAGGAGGAAAGATAGGAAAGAGGGAAGAAGGAAAGATAGGAGGGACAGAGGGAGGGAGGAAAGAAGGAAGGGATGGATGATGCTCCTGAGGCTTGCTTGTTCCATCTGGTGATGGCCTAGAATCAGAAGCATACTCTCCTTGCTGGACATGTGCTGCCTGCTTGTTGCCCACAGATCAGGAGTCACATGTATTACACATATGTGCATCAGTCTGCTCTGCCCCCCAGCATCCCCAGAACCCAATGCCCCAACCTCAGCTGGCATTGCAAATGCGACTGCAGTCTTTGATCCTTCCTGCTCCAATGGCAGTGCAGGAGGACACACAGAAATCATGTATGACATGACACCTCTGAGCAGCATTCTCACCGAGTGGGCTGCATACCAACTCCAGTCCTCTCCCATCAGGATGGTAACCACCATTCCCTTTCCCTTCCTTAGTCAGAGAAGAGAATCAATAGAGAGAGTGAATGTAGCATTGTCAGGGCCTTACCCTCAGGAAGCGGATGACTCAGAAAGGAGTGGGTGCCATCCGATAGTAGCAGGACAAGTATATGGTTTACAGCTTGTTGGATTTAACTGCCCAACCGGCTTTCCAACATTTTTTTTTCTACTGTTACTTCTTTGGAAGACAGTATCCAAGACAGGATAAACCTTTCCAAGAAATGTTGGTTTTTGAAATGTTTTTTGCTTTGTTACAAGAAACCACATTTAGTGGGTATGGCAGTATGTAATCGCAGCATGCTGGAGGATGAGGCAGGAGGATAGACAGTTTGGAGTCAGATTGAATTGAATAGCAAGACTTTGTAGGAAGGAAGAAATGAAGGAAGGAAGGAAGGAAGGAAGGAAGGAAGGAAGGAAGGAAGAAAGGAAGGAAAGACGGAAAGGGAGATTGGAGAAGCAGAGGGAGAAAGGAAGCTGTGCTTGTTGAAGCCTTTGGTTGATTATAGTTAATTCTGGCATGCATTTATATTTAAGAACTTGTGACCATACTAAAAGTTAACTTGTAATAACTGTCTTCAAATTACTGTGGCATATATTTTATACATTCCCAAAATAGTTACTAAACGCTTTAAGTTATAGAATTGGTCAGATTTCTACCTACAAGAAACACAGATACATATTCTAAAACTCATTTGGAGACTCTAACTTTCTCTACTTGTTCACATGGAAAATGCTAAGGTATGACATCACCGCTTCTAGTATGTGGTACACTGTTTCTTTGTCTACTCATGCCACATAATCCTGGAGCTTTTTAAATATTTATGAAAGGTGTCAGCAATTAGCAGGTCAGACGTTGAATTCAACAGTCTGGTAATTACTTCCACGTTAGTGTCTAACATTTACAACGTGAGACTATGTAGAAAAGTCTGTTTCTGCATTTGTTTTCTTAGCTGAAACAGTTATTCCTATACCCTTTAAACTGGCGATGTAGCAGAGAACGTCTGATCCCCTGCCTACATCCCTGCATGTCAGGAAACAGGCATATACCGCCTTGCCTGTTTTATGTGGTGCTAACCACAGTACCTGTGACCTTGTGCATGCTGCTCTAATATCTGAGTTATAGCCCTTCTACAAGTCTTATTGCTATTTCATCATTAAAAACAGTACCTAAACCATGCTTTATTAATGGCTTTGGTAAAGCACAATGCTATTTTGATTTTTATACAACTTGTTCCTCTATTTGGAGAGAATAAATCTCTCTATAGAGCAGCAATGCAGAATATGTTGGATACTGGATAATGTCACACTGCAAACATGCTTGTTCCTTATCCATCGGGAGTCTCTTGAGGTCATGTAGGCAACATGTGAAGTTTGCAAACTTCAGTCACATGTCGACTGACTAGTGATTGCTATGCTATATTACTTTAACTATGTAAATATGTGTTAATTTATGTTGCAGAATATTACTTTCACTATGTAAAGGCATGTTATGTTTGTTTTTGCTGCATTTGTTTAACTGTGTAAAGATTTGTTGCTATTTTACTATGCCTGTTAAGGCAACTGATTGGTCTAATAAAAAGCTGAACAGGCAATAGAGAATAAATACGAGGAGAAATCTATGTTCGGGAGATAGATAGATAGATAGATAGATAGATAGATAGATAGATAGATAGATAGATAGATAGATAGAGAAAGAGAAAGGGAGAGAGAGAGAGAGAGAGAGAGAGACAGAGAGAGAGAGACAGAGAGAGAGAGAAAACAAGGAAAAACAAGAGGAAGATGCCCTGGGCCAGCCATCCAGGCTGCTGCCAGTCAGACAGACATGGAGGAGGCAGTGAAAGTAGAACATAGAGAAAGAGCGGTAAAAAGTCCTGAGGTGAAATGTTGATAAAGAGAAACAAGCTAAAATAAGTTGTAGGAGCTACTGGGACAGGCATAAGACATAATTAGTAAGTTCACTCATAACTAATAAGAAGTCTCCGTATCATGATTGGTTGGTGGCCCAAAAGAAAGCCTGCTACAGGTGATGACCGAAATTAGCTAAATTCATTCACATTTCTGTGGCTTGACTGAGAGATGGTCTAGGCTGATCTGGTCCACTGTGCTTGGCTGTACCGGCTTTGCTATACTCCAAATATGTCTGACCCTCCAGTAGTCTGGCCTAGACGCACTCCCATGCTGATAGGAGAGAGAGAAGAAGTCAAGCAGCTACTCTAGTGTTTTTCAGGCCTCTTTAGGACGGTGTTGGCTAGTGTTCTTCTGGCCAAATCCAAGAGCGAAGTAGCTCAGGCTGGCAGAAAGCACAGTGCAGGGATACTTGCTGTAAAATGACCTGGTGTCTGGTTCTTCAACTGTGTCACATGCCCACACCTGATGCCTGATCCATGTCTACTTCCTGAGCGTGCAGACATTGAGCTGAGTGGATCTTTCCAGAACTAGAAAACTAAGCCCTTCCAAAGAACTACATGATAGAGAGTTGGCATCTCTTTTCATTGGTACTTTTTAGTTTATCTTACTTCTTAATTTTCTGTGTGTGTGGGGGGGTTGAGGGGTGGGGATAAAACCCATAGCTTGTTGGTTCTAGAATAGTCTCTGTGACTTTGGTTGGGAACTTTTCTCATATTAACATGGAAACAGCTCCTGGCATTGCCCATCGTCATTCGTTGTTTTGCTTAAAGGTGGATATATTAGAGTTTTTAAAAATGAAGGAAGACTTACAGTCTACCATAAAAGCTCTTCTTGTTCAATAAAAGCCTTTGTCCATTTAACTGTTCATCTGTCACTTGCTGGACACATGTTGCTCCACCTTCAGGTGTGGAAAGAGAGTCAGGACTTTGCATCTAATGCAAGGGATAAATAGACATAGTTTGGTGCTGAATGTTCTTTTCCTTCAGGATGAACTTCTTTGGCCACTTTATTGTAACTTTCTTCTCCAACCGGAAAGATGAGCAAGTCCGATAAATAGCACAAACATACATAGGAAGAACAGAATTCAGTGTTTGAAATTTAACTTCAAATGGAAGAATCTTCTTAGGGCTATGGGAAAAATGTTTCCTGCTCAAGATCCGTCTTCCTGTTCCTACAGACATTCGCATCCACAGTAACCATTGGTGTGAAAGTATTGCAGTTTTGTTTTGGTAAATTGCATGAGTAATCGTCCCCCAGCACTTGCTAAGTTGTTGCTTCCTGTTTTAATGGCTGTAATATATTTGTAAACATGTTTCTAACTTACTAGAAAACATGTTGGTTCCATCTCATTTATTCGCAGACAACTTATTGTCTGTTGAATCTTCTGCCTCTCTCTTTTTTTGTTCTAATGACTCCTTTGAAATATTATTTTAATGAACCCATGAAACACATCATTGTATTCTTTATATTGTGGTTGGACTGCTAATGAGACTCATCCATTAAGTAAATGGCTTTGTAGGCAATGCAAATGTAATAAATAAAGTTAGCCTAGGCGGCTTGCTACTTTCTTGCTGATGGGCATACCACATGCTGAGAAGGTAATGTTTCATGACCAGGACAGTTCAATTGGTAGGCAGATTGGGAATCTTTGCATGGGAAAAAAATGAAGAATTTCATAAAATCATAGTTGCAACTTTATTTTTATTAATCAGAAGATAATATATTTTGACTTCAGATGTTCTAGTTCAAGATGATCTGCCAATAGAAGAGATTAAGTATGCGTGTAGGAAATATGTTTCTTTATAAATAAAGAGGACAAGAAAATATATTAAAATCTCTCTTTCTCCCTCTCTCTGTCTCTCTTCCTCTCGTGTGTGTGTGTGTATGTGTGTGTGTGTGTGTTGAGGACAAACTTGGGACTGAGTTCCTACCTTCTACCTTAATTGACTCAGGATCACTCTTCTGCTGTTTCCTGCTGTCTTTGCCAAAACCTTGACCTTTTAGTGATTTCTCCCTCACTTTCCACCTCACCACAGGAGTCCTGGGCTCATAGATGTCTGCAACTGCCACTGCATTTGGATTTACAGGGGTTCTGGGAATTTGAACTAGGGCCTTATTCCATGATTTATACACCACGAAAAAGAAAATTTTCTAAGAAAGCAGTACCCACAAAAATCCATCAAAAACCAAAACTTTTATCACTTTTGTTTCAGCACCAATGTGAGTTTTGATTTTTTTTCCACCTCACCGTAAGGAAGAATTGGCATTAGCATCCCTTGTCCTGTGGAGTACTGCTGCGGCTCTCTGCCCCTCCTTTGATCTCATCTTTCTGCTTTGTTTGCAGAGAAGCCTTTGGGACCTGTCAGTGTCCTGTTGACAGAAGCTACTGTGACTGGTGTCCTCTTCATTGTCTTTGTATTTATAATGGAATAGTACCTTTGGCTCTAGGTCAGTGAAAACAATCTAGACGTTACTGTGTGACTATGGCCAGAATAGTCGGGCTAAGCTGGTGGCATTGCTAGGTTCCCACAGTGAATAGAGGCCACACCATTAAGAACAAGAATACTGACTTATGGACATTTTCTGTGGCATTCTCTAAGCAGTGGCTGTTGGTCTGAACGCAGACATAAGCTTAGGCGGGCATGACTGTCGCTTCCCTAGCCAAGAGCATTCTCCCACTGGGTTCAGAATTGCCTGGAAAGAAAGAAAAGGGTTAGAGGAAGAAGGACAAGAGGTGAAGCTTTGCAGACAACAAAACTTTTAGACAGCCTTTAATTGTGCAAGTAACATGCCTGCTCAGGAATGACTATCTCACTTTCAGGTGTGATAAAATGAAAACAAAATGTAGCAACCACTGGAGGAGAGGAAGAAGCCAGACTTGACAGTGTGTGCTGGATCTCAGCACTCAGACAGGCAGGAGAATCTCTGGTTTGAGGTCAGTCTGGGATACAGAATGACACTGTTTCAGAACAAGGAACAGACACATTGATGTTTCTGTTCTCTGGGAAGCCAAGCAGTTACTGTTGTTTGTTTTGAGATTGGGGGCACATATAACCCAGGCTGACCTTTAACCCTCAATGTAGCCCAGGCTGACCTTTAGCTGTCAGTTAACTTGCAGATAACTGTGTTTTGGAATCTTGCTATATTTTCTTAGAAAAGTGTGGTCTTAGCTAATGTCTAGAAATAATTTTCAGATGGTGACTGTGGTATAGGTGACATCATTCCCTGTGCATTTAACATTTTATGGTTAAAAGATTAAAATGTAACTTTAACCTACATGGTGGTAGATTTGATCTATTTCACAACTGAGTTAAAAATGTAACTACTTTTTTGGAAGGTTATTTTTTTCATTTAGAAATATAGCCTTGTAGATACTCACGAATCTAGGCAATTCTTTTCCCCTAAATTCCTTGACAAGCCACAAAGTCAACACGTTTTCCTCTTACGTGTTGGGAGAACTCTCTAAAAAAATCTGACCCTCTGTTATTTTTGTTTTTTTCCTCACTTTCCCTAACTTTGACGGTTGCCTTTATAAACCCTCAAGAAATAGCGTAACCTGAAACGATTTGTAGGGCTCACACACATTGCCGAAGATGTGGACTTGTGGGCTTTATTTTCTATTGCGCTGCCATGGGTGTCGTTCTCAATCTGCTCCGAAACAAAGTAAACTTCCAGATGACATAGGGAGAAAACAGATGTGAAGGAGAAGTGTTTCAAGACATTAGGCACCGAAAGTTCATACTTAGGAATTGCTAGCAGCGTTATCTGTTTCGAACACATCTCATTTTGTGTGCTTGCTAAGCATCTGGAAGAACACACCACATGTACACCACACACACACACCACATATACATATACACACATAGACACACACATACACACACCACATAAACACACACACACATACACCACGAACATACACACGCATGCATGCACACATACACACCACACACATGCACACACCACATACACCACACACAGACACACACACAGACTTTGAAAACCGTGAAATGTTACTATAGGACAAAGAATGGGAAAGTGCCTGCAGTTCCTGGTAAAAATTGCTTTCTGTGAGTAAAGGCAGAAAACGCACTTCACTGGGATGTTTCTGAAATGATTAATTCATTGTTAAAGGAATTATCCTGGAGATCTGCTCAGCCACTCAACAGCATTGTAAAGTTGGAACCTGCTAACAGTTCCCCGTCTGCTCCATTGAAGTGGGTCAGCTCCCGTTGGAAAACCGTAGCTGTGGTGTCTAAACGCAAAGTGCAAAATGCCATCCTCAGAAACCGGAGCCGTCACGTGAAATTGTGTCACATTTGATGACAGGGAACAAGAGAAAGCGATCCAGGATTTTATCAACAGGATTTACAGCGAGCCCCTGAAAGTTGAGCCAACTGGATTCTCGGTGCCCTCTGTGGTTAGAAGTTATTTTCTGTCAAAAATTAGCAGAGTTCGAGGCTTTCCCAAAGCAAGTCAAAGCAGAAAAGGAACGCCTTTGCTATGGACAATTCTACCCACAAACTTAGACTGTCGATGGGAGAAGCTGATTTATTCTACCAGGCAACAGGTCTCACATTGCTGCTTATATTAGCATAAAGAGAGACATTAGGAATTTAGCTGCAGGGAGAATTGGGAAATTTCAAGTGGGCTTCATCGTTTAATAAAGTCAGCATGGCAAAGGCTTGTCTTTCTCCAGTGCTGCAGAAGGATCCCCATCACAGGGTGGGACAGGTAAGTGTGAGCCATGCAGACACATCTCGCCTCTGTCTTCCTGCTACCCATCCTTTCTAGGCAGAGCTGTTGGAGAGCTTAGCTGTTGTAAGAAGCTTGTGTTTAGACGCACACATTGCCCATACTTGCTCTTCACCCACCCCTGCCCCCATTCCTCTTCTTACATACTTGCTACTACTTTTCAGAATTCAGTATCGCTTTACTGGGTATCCTCGGTAGTGAAAGATTGAGACCGGGCCATTCTGTGACTTTTCCAGGACACCGAGCTGCACTATGACACGCTGTATAGAGGTATAATTAATTACACCAAGTCAGATACATAAAGTTATATTCACTGGCTGGGATTTAATTTCTTACTTTAGAAACCCATGCTGTCAGGTTAATGGAAGGAATCTTTTGTGATAGCTTTATGAATCCCACTTCCTTTATTCCTGTGGTAATAAGTGATCTAGGTTCTGGAACAACATCAAATCCTGTCCCCGATATCACTGTCCACTGTGGTATCCAGGAGACAGGTGCTGGTTGCCTCGCAGCTCTCTGTGTGTGCTCCGTGGCAGCTGCAGTGGGTCCCCATGTGACTGCTGTCCACATGACCCTGGCGGGGTGATGCAGCTCTCTTGCTCTTGTTTTCGTCCTCTCTTATGATGATTTAGGGTACAAATAGATGTGCACACACTGCCACAGTTAAAACACCAGAAGAAGATATATCAAGTGGGGGAAATATCACAGCTGATACAGAGGAATCTGACTTTGAGGGCTGGAACCCAAGTGGAAAAACTGTAACCCCAATACAGGTAGAGGAATGAAGATCCCTGAACTCATGAATGAAACAGTCCAGTCTAATTGGTGACCTCCAGGCCAATGAGACATACTAGCTCAAAAAAAAGCAAGCCAATGTCTCTGATATGACACCAGTGGTTATTTTGATGTACACACACTCACACACACACACACACACACACACACACACACACACACATACTACCTATATACCACACACAAACACTACTCACATACATACATATAAACACACATGCACACATATACATACACACTGTAACATTGAGGTCTTGCTTGTTGGGTTTTCTGTCCTACCCAGTTTCCACAGCTGGTAGGTCCCAAGGAATCACACAGAGGTCTCCATAAGTTATAAACCGATTGGCCCCTTAGCTCAGGCTTCTTATTAACTCTTATATTAACCCATTATTCTTATCTATGTTAGCCACATAACTCGGTACTTTTTTTAGTGGGGCAGGTCACATCCTACTTCTTCAGTGTCTGGACAGGACTGCAGAAAGAGCTTCCTTCTTCCCAGAATACTCCTGTTCTCATTGCCCCTCCTCTACTTCCTGTCTGTTTGTCCCGCCTATACTTCTTGCCTGGCTACTGGCCAATCAGTGTTTATTTAAAACATAATTGACAGAATATGGACAATTCTCCAGCACCAACACACATTCAAGAGCACCAAAGGAATACTCAGGCATGTGCATGCATACATAAACAGTCTGTCTTGTCATTATTTGTTTGGTTTGTCTCCTAGGGTTGATGACCTTTTTCTGGCTAGGCTAGAGGTGTGTGCCATCTTTGTCCTTCTCTTTACTTCCAATCTCCCATATGTAGCTAAAGGGGGTTGCTAGGGTATGAATAAGTCACCTTCTCAGTCACAATGTCCAATGGTACTTTGCTTTGGGAAGGTGGACAACTCAGTTCATTTTCTGAAACATTCGGTGTTAAGTCACAAATGTTAGTGGAACCCACTGGTTTTGTCTCTCACTATATGTCACAGTGACTTTCATGTGATATAGGTTTCTGAATAGTGGGTAAGAATAAGGGAGGTCAGTTCAGATCTGTGGGGGTGCCGCTTGGTTACCATGGTAAACGTGCCTTCACTGTCTTTATTCTCTTGATTCCCATTCTCTTGTAGACGGTATCACTCTTGCTTTCATGTGAGAAAGCACACATGAACTGGAGAGCATAGTTCACTATATGTTAGTATCAGCTTATAGGACAGCAAAGCGGCTCTTTTCTGGTGAAATCCACTACACAAAATAAAAATATACATAGAAATAAAAGGGATGATGCCGAATTTCTTGGGCTGCCCAAGGGATCTTGTAAATCTCACTTACTTAAGAAGCTAATAAAAGTTAGCACACTCTCATTTTTCTCCCTAGTTCTTGTAACTTCTCCACTTATAGGGGAATTTGTATAATTATCAATTTTCAACACCACCATTTGGTCTTCTCACATCCTCTAGTCTTAGTTGAACTGTTGACTTGTCCTTCTAAGCCACACGTTGTCAACCTCAATTTCCTTCTTTCACTGATGTCCACATTAAATGTCCACATTGTATGTCCACGCTGTTGTCCAGTCTTCAAGCTTTCATTTAATGAACTTATGGAGCTCATTTTGCCGAAGCTCCAATGAGGATACCCATTCTGTTAGGAGCACACTATAAGGCTGCTTTCTCCATTTGTCCCCTACCTTACAGGGGCTTTGCTTCACGACACTACAAAAGCCGTATACCCTTAGTGGAAACTATCCTTTGAACTGTGGATTCTGATCTTTTCTAGACTCTGGATGTGCTGGACGAGTGAACTGTCTTAGGATGCCAGGCATAGGTAGTAAGCTTAGCTCCCAGAAACTGGTCCTGTGCAGTTAACTGTGCTGTTATCGGCCTGTAGTGCTTAGTAGGTTATGTTCCATCAAGGCACTGCCATCCGTGATACTTTCCATTTACAGTGGATGCACATAGTCTAGAGCTTTATCATAAATCAAGGGGCATCTGTACTTAGATTTAGTTACATGTATATATATTTTACATGTAAAATCGCATGTATGTATATTTTGCAATGATCACCATCATTTTTTAAAATCACCTGGAAGTAGAGCTCAGTGATACATTGTATGATTACATTGTACGAGGCCCTGGGTTTGATTCTCAACACTGAGAAGAAAAATTGGCATTCGTTATCCAAATACTGAGTACTCATAAACTGAAAGGAAGACTCAGATGGTGTTCTCACGGCCAGAGAAGGGACTAGCTTATCTGTTCAGTGCATTTCAAATTTTGTTGACAGATCAGCTGTCTACTATGCTCTACGAAGAGCTATTTCTGCTCTCTAAATATTGCTGATGCAATTCCTCATTCAGTAACTCACGAGAGCCAAGCTGTACATCAGAGACTGGCCCAGCAATGGTTAAGCATCTTCTCACTGGCCTTTCTATACCACCTCTGCCTGCTGCTCTCTAAGATACAGCATCGGGGGAAATAGTGTTCTAACCCATTGTGAGGAGGATGTAAGTCTAACCCTAGAGTTAGGGAAACATTGATACTCCTTATAAAACCAACTAAGCAGAGGCATCTTTCTCTGGCCAGGAAGAAGATATCTGGAAAGTGGAATAAACAATAAGGGGCGTGTTATTTCCAATGTTTGGGTACTCATGGAATCTAGAAAGTACTAAAGACTTTTGCACATAATTTTAATTTTTGAAAGGTGTTTCTTCCATTTGATTAATTATCCCAAGATCACAACTTTTATCTCTGTGTGGAGAGGCTTCAGCAGAGTTCATGTAACTCAGGGCCTAAAACAGTGTTGAACTTGACCAGATTTTAATTACTCCATTTTAAAACTCAGCACAATACTTTAAAATGTTAAAAAAAATTAACCTAATGTTACAAAAGACAACCAGCCTTAATACATGACTTATAAACTAGCATGGCATGTGGACAAGACCAGCTCAAAACAACACAAGTCCTTTGTGGAATAAAAGCAAATATTCTCTGTCAATAATTGAGTAATTATCTATGGTCCATCATTGTGAGTATTTTGACAGTTTGCATAAAATATTGTTGAGTGACTTCTTTTGTATGCATTTTTTTCTAGCTAGATAATCTATTGTTTGAAGTTCACTTTTGTCCTTGGCCTTGGTCTCTTAAAAGCAAGGAATAGTCATTTACCTGTGAAGGGCAAGGATGGCAGAGGTACGGCATGGGCTTAAGAATACTGAATGGCGCCAATGAAGCACTGATTTGCTGATTCTGGTTGTGGACATATAACAAGGGCTTAGTCCTGAAGGAAGCTCATGTATGTCCTTCTATCTTTACATTCTCATAAGTACACAGATTCACCTGGAGCTTGAATTGCAGGTGTCTTTTCACATGTGGGTGTTTTGCAGAGCCTTTGTTAATAATTTAAGTTTATTGAGGAATACCAGACTTTAGCTGGGCAGTGGTGGCACACATATTTAATCCTAGCACTCAGGAGGCAGAGATATGCAGATCTTTGTGCATTTGAGGCTCTACTGGGCTACAGTGTGGGTTCAGAACATCCTGGCTGTTACACAGAGAAACCCTATCTCCGGGGGAAGAAAAGCCTTGGGGTTTTGTTATAGTAATCATGTCAGTGTCTGTGTAAGAAGCTCTCTATTGCCTTAATTGATATGTGGGAACAACTGAACTCAGAGAACAAAACTTTTAAATAAAAACCATAAACACCCCACAAAAAATGATTTGAAGAGTGAAGAACCTGTGCCAGAGCATAAATTGACATGTTTGCATTTGAAATCAAACCAGAGGTGTCAAAACCCATCTGTTTAGTCACCATTTCCAGTGAGTGATTGGCAACTTTCAGAGTTTCCTCTTTTGGGAACAGGGGGGATTCTGAACCTTTATTGTATTCTTTTACATTTGTAAGTCTACAATGCTCCAGGGGAACACTGAAAAGGAACTGGAGTAACAGCACAGCAAGGGGCTGGCCTCCTCTGATTCCGAGGAGCTTGGTGTGTATACAAGGTTTGGGAAACTGAAGGGTTAGCAAGATCCTGCACACACATCTGTTTGGAAGCAGTCTAGTTCATTTCAGTCATTGGCGTTTTTATTCACAGCTGTGAGAAGCAGGGATTCCACTTGTCACGTTGGCTGCAAATATCTCATCCTGGCAGATGGGGTTCTTCTATCTGAGGAATGGAATCAGCTACAAGAGGGTAAATGAGAGGAAGGAGGGGGTTTTGTTTGGTACAGATTATCTTGAGTCTCCCTGACACAGTTCTGAGGTGTTGAGAGCTGACGTCAACAAAAGACTTGGGTACTGAGTAGGGAACGAGTGTGAGGGTCCAGTTCTCTGGTGTGTGACAAGGTAGTATCTTCCATGAGCTATGTGAGGTGAAAACTGGAGGTGAAAGTAATTCCCTGTGTTTTTCAAATTGATCAGAAATTCATTAGTGGGAGCCAATGAGGTCAAAATGAGATTTGCACAGCCAGGATGCTTTTGAATGCTGAGATCCAAATTGGGAAAGAAAGAAGAGGGGGAGGAGGGCAGAGAAAGAGGAAGGGACAAAAAGAAAGAAGGAAGGGAGGAAGAAAGCAAGGAGGCAGACGAAAATTGTAAAGATCAAAGGGCCAAGCACTTCTCTTTTTAAATGTAAGCACATACATTAGTGTATATTTTATACATATGCTTTTTATCATGGAACCATGCATAGAGCCAAGTGTACATATTCATAAATTTATGTATAACATAATAACAAATATAAGCATGGGTCTGTGGGTCTGCCATGGGCATGAAGCACAAGAGAACAGAATTCTGTTTCCTTTACGACTCGGTGGCTTTTGTCCAGCCCCTTCCTTTACACCTTGTTGGGAAAGGATATATTGTTGTCTCTACTCAGAGTTAAGGAAACTTGGGGCATGTAGCCCTTAGTGTACTCTGCTGTTTGGGGCAGAACCTAAGGCTCTTGCCCTGCGTCCAGCCCCTCCCCGGATGAGATGAAGGCCGACTGCACATCTGACATTTCACGTAATCGACGCTTCCGTCAGTTATCCGCTTGACATCGGAAGCCTCTGTTATGTGCTGTGGGATCCCGCGTTTCCTCAAACTGGTCAGAGACATTCAGAAAATAGCATTGCTGTGTCTGTCTTTAATACCATGGAAAGATCTAGAAACAGGAAGCCTGTATGTGATCACCATGTTTTTGGAACCAGTATGTGATGAAGATGTTTTCTGTCATTTCCAGGTAGAAGCAACACGTTGTATGTATTTGCATTTTTAGGATATTTGAGTTTTTAAATGTTTTGACAACTTACAGAGGGTGAGTTTTGGTTACACAGTATTTTTTGGGTAAATTCATACACTAATGGCTTCCAATGTGTAACATAAATAATATTTAAATAATATTGGTTTATTGAACATCTGTACTGTTGGAGATAGAATATGGTGGAATTCTGGGACTGTCCTGTGATAATCCTTATTAGTTCAGCATATATCTATGTTTTCCTTTTTTAAACATCTCTAGAAAATACATCTCATTCTGCCTCCCAGTGCATCTTGGGAACGACACTTCTCTCCAGGGCTTTACGCAAATGGAAGAAAATAACTATTTTGAAAACTTGTCCTACAAATGAAAAATTGGGTGTTTGATTTTTTCCTTAACAGACTGGGATTTCCTGGGCTTGACAATAATGTGTGATTGCATACTGCGGGCTAGCCTGCAGTGCCTTTACAATGTCCCAAATCTGGTTGTGCAGTGTCCAGGAGCACAAGCTGTTCTTGTCTATGAGGTCGTTCAGCACTGTAGACCCCTGTGGCCTGTTCTTTTCCATCTCTTAGACCTTTGGAAATCAATTTCATGCTGTCTCCAATAATTTAATGTATCTCTTTCATATCAATTTTTCTCTCACTATCATAGCCTGGGCTTGTCAGAGACCCTTGTTGTTTGAGAATATATACAGGAAATAGCAACAATTTGTCCCCGATGGAAGCAGCTGTGGGAGATAAGGGAAGTTGGTGGCATTATTGCCATAGCTTTGGAATATTATGCTTGAGTTAGACTTGCTTGTATACATAAGGCCAAAAAGTGCATAGCACTCTTCAATAGCGAAGAGTAGCAGAAAGGAGTGATTGAGCTGGTTGTGTAGGGACGCGTTTGTCATCTCAGCTCTCCGAAGGAAGTGGCAGGAGGCTTGCCACAGGTGGAGTCCAAAATGGCTATGGTGTGACACCTATTCCCTAGCAAAGCAATCAGTAACTAAATAACCTTTTAAGTACTGGGGACACAAGGATTATGATTACATCATTAAGTATTCCTTCAGTCAGAAATTATATGCATCAAAATTTTTTCACACTATTTCAGTTAAGCTTTGAAAACGAGGAGATTTTGACCGAGCAAATGCGTATGTAGCCAGGACGTAGGAAGCTGCAAAGCCCAGTCTTGCACAGTCTAGAGAAAGACTTTGAACTACTATTAGCTTATTTAGGTCCCAAGCATAGCTTCATCTCCTCAGTGAGAGAAAATCAGTAGATAATGCATGGATTGTTAGCCCCTCTTCTTTCATAAACCACTGTTTGCTAGCACACAGTATCATTATTTAACATCTTAAGGAAAGAGTCATTGTCTCATTTGTGACGTAGGTCAAAGATAAAGGTCATGGGCATAGCACCTGTCATGGAAAAGAAAAAAGTTTGGTTCACAAGAAATTATTTTCCTGCATTTTGTGTTGGCTATGACAAAAATCAAATGTACTTTGGTGCATACACACACACAAATATACGAGAGAGAGAGAGAGAGAGAGAGAGAGAGAGAGAAATCTAATCATTGTTTTACTTTCTAGTTATACCTCTGAGCCAAACATAGGAATTCACCAAACTACCAATGATGATACCCCTATGTCTGGTTTGTCACAATGTAACTGCAAGGTGTGACATACTCTGAATTCCTCTCTTCATCTCCACTTTACCCAGGTGTCTGTCTCAACCCTGTGGGCTTCTCTCCACATACTCTTGGTTGCTGACTTACAGTCTGTTATTCTGTAATTCAGAGTTCTCCATCAGAATCTCTGCAATGGCAGCCAAATGCTGTCTGTGAGCACCGTGATCATTGAGAACGAGGGAGGGAATTTCTAATTTTTCCTAACTTCCTTTAATTTTGCCAGGCATGTGTAACTTTGGGAAAACTTACTTGGTAGCAGAGATCTACTTAGTTTTCACAGCTAAGTTGATCCCTGAGCACAAAATTTAACAAATAAGATCTTGCAATAACTGAGAAATCTCTAAATTATGCTAAAGATGGAGTTTCTTCCTCTTCCTTTTCTTCTTCCTCTTCCTCTTCTTCCTCCTCCTCATCACTATCATCATCTTTTTTTCCCTCTGTGTGTGTGTGTGTGTGTGTGTGTGTGTGTGTGTGTATGTGTTGTATTGCGTGATATGTTCTTGCCATGATATGTATCTGGAAGTCTGAGAATAACTTTGTGAAGGTGATTTTCTCTTTCTTTATGCTTTCTGTGGATTTTTAGGGTTTGAATTTGGGTCATGAGCCTTGTGCAGTAAGCAATGTTGCCTGCAAGCCATCTCGTCATCCCTAAGACCCTCTTTAACAGTTGACTTTTTAACCCCTTTTTCTTTTAGCCAAACCACATGTCTATTCTGTAACTGCCAAGGAGAAGAAATACTTGTCTGGAAGTTCCTTTGGGTCAGGACTTTGTCCAGGCCTGGACTGGTTCAGTCGCTTCTGAATTCTCCAAGCACAAGCCCTCTGTGTTTGCCTTGTCTCAGGACTAGTGACAAGCAGTCAGCCAGAAAGCAAGCTGACTTGGTTGTGATTCTCAGCGTACACAGTGAAGCACAGCTTGCCACCAATGTCAAGCATGTGGTGAAAACCCAGGGAGATTTTCTTTCTTTCATGATTGAGCGCTAGTACTTGGTGATATGTGGAAAAACAGACTCCTGATTGTACAGGCCAACAGCTGCTGTTATCTGAAAAACAATCAGTATGACAGAAAGTACATCTTTTTCTCATCTTCTGTGTGATCTGTAAGATTATATCCTAGGTTAAAGTGAGTGTGTTCCATTGAGAACAGTATAATTAGCAATTTAACATATATTCGAACATTTTATCTCAAACGGCAAGAACACTATCCTTCAAAAATTCTGCACCAGAACTATTAAGTAGGGATGGAGTAAAAGCCACATAGAATTCAACTTTCCCAGAGGCCACATTTAAAAAGTAAAAGAAAGTGGAATTAAATTTAATGTATTCAATCTACTACATCTAACATATTTAATATGTAGTTAATATAAAAAGTTAATGAGATAGCTGTATTCTTTTGGACTGTGATGAGTCTTTGAAATCCAAGGTGCATTTTATGCTTTGGGGATCAGATTTGGAACAGCTATCAAGGGCAGGATAGTGACATGTAGCTAGTGACTATGCTATTCAACAGGGTATATTCTAGATACTTCTCAGACACAGTGAATTGTGTCTTAATCTCTATATTTGTTTACCAAAAAAGTGAGAAACTGTCATACCCTGAACCTAAAGTTTATCCATTGCTCTTGTGTTTCATTTGAAAGTTTGTCCAGACTTTTGACATAATTCTAAGTTGTATGAGTTGTGACAACTTCTGAAGACATTTTGTATATTTTTGTCATTATCTATTTTCAAATATTTTTAACCATAAAATTGCTGTTTTCTGGTGACCTACACTCTTTTCCTTTACCAGCCATAGATTATCTTATGTGAATAACCTCATTTTGCAGTTATCTTCTGAATAACTTATTTTGTTATTTTCTTCTTAAAGCCAACTTTTAAAAACCCAAATTAAATTTTTACACACCTATTTTTTTGTTTAGAAATAAATTATTTATAAGTGTGTGTGTTTGTGTGTGTGGACTGGGGAGGGTTTGGGAGATGCGGTTTCATGAATTGTCAAGGTTATCTTAAACTCTTGACTTACCTGAATCTCCTTCCTCAACTTCTGAAGCAGCTGGGGTTACAGATGCATGCCACCTTGCCTGGCCGCACTGCACTGGATTCTAAACCAAGCGGCTATTGTATAATTAACTTTGCTTAGTAGTTTTGGCAATCATTAAATGTGGTTTTACTCTGTCTAATAATTCTGCCAGTGAAGTCCATACTTTTGAAAATATGACTTCTGTGTGGCTGTATTGCTTAGGATTGGCTTCAGTTATTGTTAGAAAAAGAATTTAAAACTTCTTTTATTCTCTACATAATTTTTTTTGTTGATTATTTGGGAGTTTCAAGGAATCTCACGTTTACTTCCCCCGTCTTCCCAGGTCCACCTCCCTCTCCTCTGTGACCTCACCCAAAATCAGAGAAGAAAAGAAAATACGAAGTCCAATTTGTATTGCTCGTAGCTCATATATTCACTAGAGTACAGTTTAAAAGAAACAGAAACAAACAAATAAAAGCCAGTGTAGTGTAATCACATCATCACTTGCATGTTGGCAGAAAAAAAGTACATGCAGGCAGTACCTTGGTGCGGGACAATTCTATATTCTGTCAATTATGTTTTAAATAAATGATGATTGCTCAGTTGCCAGGCAGGAAGTATAGGCGGGACAACCAGACAGGAAGTAGAGGCAGGTCAATGAGAACAGGAGAATTCTGGGAAGAGGAAAGCTTCCTTCGCAATCCTGTCCAGACACCAAAGAAGGAGGATGTGACCTGCCTCGCTGAAAAAGGTACCGAGCCATGTGGCTAACATAGATAAGAATAATGGGCTATATAAGTTATAAGAGTTAATAAGAAGCCTGAGCTGATGGGCCAAGTTTATAACTTATAGAGACTTCTGTGTGGTTTTCTTTGGGGCTAAACAGCTATGGGACTTGGTGGGAGGGCAGAAACCCCCAACAAGCAGGCCCTCATGTTACAGTACCTCAACAATCACCTTGCACAATCTATTTACAACTATTTATTTGTGTGCATGCATGTGTGCATGTGTGCTTCTGTGTGTGTGTGTGTGTGTATTTGGTTTTCTTCTTTCATCTAGGGAGTCCCAGGTATCAAATTCAAATCATTAGATTTGACGCTTGGCAGTAAGTTCCTTTTTCTCCTGAGCCATCTTGGTGGCCCAACTTACAGTTTTCTAAGTAAGACCTAAAGTGTTGGTGAAATTCGGGCACAGCCTACTGGTTCCCTTAAAATGTGTGTATTCCTTCAGATAGTGTGTGCTTTCTGAAGACTTCATTGTTTACTAGGTATTCGAGTCCTGATTTTGTTTCTTTTAAAATCTCTCAACCAAGTTTGTCTTAGAAAACAAATGATACAGCCTTGATGAGAGTCAGCACTCAGTAATTAGTGTTTGTGTTGATGGATGTTAAAGGAACTTCTGAGTCTAAATCACTGCACTGTATATAGTCAGGACTGGCTCAGACAAATTGCACAGCCCCATGATGATAGAAAAGATACGTTTATAACTGAAGAATTCTGGGTGAAATAGAGTAAGTATATGTATTATACAACTGTTATATTTTTTTCTTTTTAAATTATCCATAATTTGGGGAAATTTTATAACAAGCAAAGAAGCTTTAACGGTTAAATTGGTTGGAAATAGAGGAGCTGTTCTTTTATTCGAAGAGATTATATGAGCTATTTCAGCAATAGTCCATCCTAAAAGTTTCTAGTATAAGCTAAATGTATCTCCTTCTTGGACTCCATTAGGAACAAGGAATGCATGGTTTCTTTGGGAAATAGCTGAATGGTTTATATCTCAAATGATACCTTTGTTTCCCCCTCTTGACTCATGGGAGAGTAAGAGTACAATTAAATTGATTTTAAATCACATTTAGCATTACGTATTGATTAGATACAAGTGCCCTGAAGCAAATGTCACATTGTTCAGCTCCAAAAAGCATCTATATCGGATAACAGAAGCAATATGAGCTTTCATTTCTGTTAAGTAATTCAACTGATGTTCTAAGTCATGAGAGTGAGGTCCACGTGGCTCGTAAATGGCTCCCGAACCTTGTTAGTGAAATGCAGCCTTCAATTCAGTTTATTAGCTTGTTCTTTATCCTCATTTATATTTTATTACCTTGGAACACAGTCATAGAATCCTGGAAATGGAGTTTTCTTTAAATAAATTGTTCCTAAAGTTTCTGAAGTCTTTTGTTAAATGACGTTGAGAGGCAGACATACTGTCGGCCAGAACAGGTTCTGAGCTAAGGGAGGGTAAAGACACTCTGGTGGGTTGGCTGTGATAGAATTCAGCTTCCCTAACTTTATTTCTGTCACCATCATTTGTGGCGAGCAAATTCATGGTTGTGCTGGAGAATCAAAGAATGGCTTGGAGGAGTGGAGTTTGGCTCTGCGAAGTATTATATTGTTAAAAAATGAAATATCTCCTTCATAGAGTGTGTGCTGTTTGTCTGTTCATTTCAGTTGGCTATTGTCCAGTAGGCTAGAATCAGTGGGCAGATCATACAGGAAATGGACGTCAATGTCCATCCTGGCCTTTTGTTTTTATATACTGAGTAGTGTAGTCATTCAAACCAGTTCACATCATCTTCTGGGGAGAGTGGTGTGCTCGTTCAGCTTGGCGTCATCCAGCTCTGTCTTAGCTGGCCTTGTCCTTCAGCTTTTTCCTCCATCATTTATTTCTCTAACGATATCATGCATTCAAATATTCCTCCTTTTCAGATACTCTAGTCTAAGCCTGGGGGTTCAGCCATCTAGCAAATGTTGAAAAGGCAGCATCGCTTTTGTAAAGGATATGGCAACTAGGCCACATTCAGATTCTGACAGTACATTCGGTAGTCTGAAGATGACAGATAATCCTATGGCCCTCTCTGAGACTGTCCACTCACCTCCAGAATGGGTGACAGTGGGACCTGCTTCCCAGTCCAGGTATGGATACCAACTGAATAAACACATAGAAAGTGCCCAGATTGTAGTGAGGAGCTGCGGGCAGGCCTACTTTTCATCTTGCCCAGCTCCCGCACGGCTAGCTTAGCCCCAGAAATAATAACACATAAGCTGTATTCATTTAAATACTGCCTGGCCCATTATCTGTAGAGAGTTAGTTACTGACTAACTCTCATATCTTGATATTAACCCATTTCTAATAATCTGTGTAGCACCACAAGGTGGTGGCTTACCGGAAAAGATTTAGCATGTCTGACCTGGTGGCTGGCTCCATGGCGTCTCCCTCACTTCCCTTCTTTCCAGCATTCTGTTCTGTTTACTCTGCCTACCTTATTTTCTGTCCTATCAAAGGGTCAAGGCAGTCTCTTTATTAACCAATGAGAATAACACATAGAAGGCCCACCTACATCACCAGATAGTACCTAGCACCTAGTAGCCAATAAGCAGTAAGAGAAACAGCAACGTAGTGGCAGTTGCTCTGCTTTGGGTTTCCTTCTTGGAACTATGTTCGTGTTTATAGCATGAGAAACTGCTGAGAAGGGATGAGGCTACTCAGAGCACTTTCGACTTCACGTGACTCGTAGGCGAAAATACCTCTTAGAGATATTTCTGTCGTCATGAATTAGGAGTGAGGAAGAAGCCACAAAGGCCTGACACCAGAGATAGCCATCACAGGAAGGGCATGGAAACTGCTCGTGATTTGATTCGTTACAACCTGAAACACGGATGTGCCTGTGTCCCTCATCGTAGAAGTTTAGCATGACGGCGGGGAAGACAAATATGGATGCAGCTGTTTAGAGCAGAGTGTGCGAAAGGCCAGGGAACATGGAACTCGTGATGCCCACTTGCATGGGTGGGCTTTGCCTGTGGAAGGAAAGAGAAATGGGAGACGTAAAGACAATTGGCAGCCAGCCACTCTGGCCAGTCAGTAAAGGAGGAAATTCTAGGCCAGACAATGAGCAGCGTGTGGATAGGCCCCAAATGGTTCATTTTGTCACCCATGGCTTCCACGGTGGCATGGGCGCCACGTAGGCAAGGGGATCTGTGGCTGTGGATGAGTTGAACTTAGGATCTTCTAGCTCCTTCAGGTGCACACCAAGAAGTCCAGAGGCACCTCGTGGGAACAGAAAGACTGGCGGATTTTTAAAGCTGAACAGGTTGCGGTCACATCCGCACTCCAGAAGCTGAAATCTGGCTGTCCAGTGACCAAGCATTGTGAAAAAGACTGGGTCTGTGATCTTCAGCTTAAATACCAACAGTTTTGTCTGTTCTTCAAGGCAGTGTGACCCATGGTGCTTTGTTGCAAGGAGGGGCCACTTGTTTGTCCCAGACACCTGGCTAGCTTAGTCCCAAAATAACCACAGAGAAACTGTATTAATTAAATCACTGCTTGGCCCATTAGTTCCAGTTTCTTATTGACTAACTCTTTTATCTTTATTTAACCCATTTCTAATAATCTGTGTAGCACCACATGGCAGTGGCTTACTGGGTAAAATTCCCAGCATCTGTCTCTGGTGGATCCATGGCATCTCTCTTTGACTCTGCCTTCTTCCTCCCAGCATTTCATTTAATTTTCCCCACCTACCAAAGTCTTGCCTTATCAAGGGCCCCAAACAGTTTCTTTATTAACCAATGAAAGCAACACAAAGACAAAAGTACTTCCTACAGTGTTTATTTAGCTCAAAGACATACATAGTTGGCACTTGGCAGTAGGTTGCAAGATATCATTGTAACCGTTCTAAGAATGTGTAATGCAGCTCTGTGAACTACTAAATCAAGATTGCTAGCAATCCTTTGCTTCTGTAAAGAACATAGCGCCACACAAACCTGGTACATACATCTTTTAGACGCTTGTCCAATTATTTCTTTAGGATAAATTCCCAGCAGTGGATTTGGTGTTTTAGAACTAATGAAAAAAAATATATTTTATTATATATATAAAAGATATAATATATATTATATTTATATATTTTTATATTTATATATTAAATATTTATATAAATATTTATATAATGTATATTATATATTTTATTAAGGAGAATTTGGATGCCTACAATCATGTCAGATAAACAGCTACTGAGCTTTGCAATGGAGCTGGAAGTGCAGATGTAGAAATGCAGTATGCAGTAAGCAGTCATGCCTGGGCAGGCACGCATGTCTAATTTTCCTCTTTGGGCTTCTATATACCACAGCCTCTCTCCTCTCTCTCTCTCTCTCCATTGGTTACTGTAAAAGTCAACTGGATGAGTCTCTAAGACTGACAGAGTGTTTGTCTATAATGACAAGTGCCTGACTGTCGCAGCAAATGATGAGAGGCCCTAGGGAGCCATCACCACCCACTTGAGAGAGATCCATGAAGAGTTTATGACCCGTTTGAATCCTGATCGAGCATCTCTGTCTTGACCCCCAAGGGAACCAATTGTGTGGAATACTTGCTCTGTCAGTCTGAGCGATGTGCTTAGAATTTCAGAGAAAAGTAGGAGCCCAGCTGTTTGTAAAACATAGAAAGAATTATCAAGAAGACCTGGAAATGGGGATATTTCCTCTATTCAGAAGCCATGCTGGATAAATGCCTCAATTATATCAATAGAACGGTACCCAGTTTGTTAGCTTATAGCATTCAGCTGTAAGTAATTATTTGGACAGTAGATTTAAAGATTTTATTCTCTGATAAAATGAATTCATGTCTTTCCCTGTTGTGCCTTGTCCATAGTAGCTACTCTTGTTTATCATATAGAATACTGATGTTTATAAAACAAGCATTGTTCACTAGCAATTCTAAACTGTGAGTCTATCTTGTACTCTGAGTGATTTAAATTGTGTGTGTGTGAGGAGGAACAAGCAATGTTTGAGAAGTAGGGTGAAGCTAGGTCGTGAAGAAGAGCAGTTCTTTAAAAAAAAAACAATGGTTGCTTTTTGCTCAGAGACTCCATTGAGCAAAGTCAGAAATGCAGAAAGTACCAAGGTACTGTGCCATCTGCAGCTGGCTACCCACCTAACTTCCTCTGCATCCAAATCCACTTCCCAGCCTTCTGGTGGTTGCATAGTTAGAAAGAGAGGTCTGTATTACCAGCAGCTAGGCTGAGCTCACAGCTATGGGTTGCAGCCATGTTAGGCTGAGCAGAAATCCATATCCACTGTTTGCTTTTCTTTTTGCCCATAAATATGCCCATGTTAGAATTCCTCAGTCATGATGGAGGTAGTGAGAGGCTGCGCTTTTTTTTTTTTTTTTTTTTTACAAACTAATGGCTAGAATCCCTGGCCACAGAACGATGCCCCACCCGACAAACACTGAGAGTCAATACTAAAATGGTTAGCAAAACTAAAAGAAAAAAAAAATTGTAGAAAACTTGTGTATATAAGTAGGTGCCCAAAATGCCAATGCTGCACACTGAACAATGTAGTCTTCTAATTTGTCATCATTCTTGTCCTTGAGCTGGCACTCCACTAATTAAATGCATATGAAATTCAAAAGGCTTTATACTAAGGGACAGTAATTTTCCTGGGTTGTTTTTAAAGTTGATGGGCTGAAAGAATTATGGCGAGCAGATAACGGATGGATTCTTCTATTGTGCTCTGAGGTCCCGAATTGACTAATCGCACGCCGGTTATTTGTCAACGTGTTACCTTATAATTTGAAAATTAAAGAGTCTGTTTTCCATTTATTTCTGCGGTTCTGCGGATAATACTAGCACCATTAGAACATTTAAAACTGTTGCCTGAGTGTGGGAAACTGCCCCTGTAAAAAGCCTTGGCATAAATTGCAACACGGCATTGGTCTGGTGTGGGTCCTGCCTGGTGTGTGGGCGCCACATGAGGTGATATAACCCATGGGACTTTCTGTGATCTTCTCTGAAACCTCTGCCTAAACTTTTTGTACTTAAATAGCCATACTGGGTTCCTCCTGATCTTAACTGGCAATTCTTTTTTTTAGTTTTACAGTATGTAATCTGCGTGTGTGTGTGTGTGTGTGTGTGTGTGTGTGTGTGTGTGTGTGTACATGTGCCAAGACAGGAGTATGGAAACTGGTTGGAATCTATTAGTTCCTTCCACCATCTGGGTCCTGAGGACTCTGTGCTCAGGTCATCAGGATTAACAGTGAATGTGCTTGGCTGCCTTCCCGGCCACCATCACCAGCCTCCTTCTCTCCACTCCTTCCTGCCTGGCTCATGTCGGCTCCTTCCCTTTCCTGTCCTGTGGACTGTACTGCCCATACCTTCTTAGATGTTGGGTTGAGTACCGTGGTGTCTAGAATGGAAATCAGAGAATTCAAGCCGAGCAATAGGAGTTTCTCTCCTCTCCACCCCTTCCCTTCTCTGCAGTGACGTAGGAGCCATTGCTCTCTGCACAGGCCCTTACTGGTCTCAACACCTTAGAGCCCTCAGCCCCCAACCTTTGAGGGAGACCTGGGGTGCCATGCCTTCCTACTGTTGCTCCCTGATTGATTTCATGTTGCTTCCTGTTGTGAGAGCCTCTGTCAATAAATTTCTCTTTTACGTTCTCTTCTTCGGAACCATCTGAAGTGAGCTGGATTTCCTCTGAGACCCTAATACAATCTGATTGGCTTTTCAGCCAGCACACAGCAGTTGGTCGTAAACTTGGATATGCTTTAAAATTACATATTATTTAACTGTAACCTCCCTGAGCTCAAAAGTAAGACCCAAGTATCTGCATTTTAAAGAAACCCATAGGCGAAGGGCCCTGGTTTTTGCAGAAGTTGGTGTACAAATTCCCTCCCTACTGAAGCAGAATCAAATTGCTTTTCTGTAGTATTTGGGTTTCTCCACATGATAAATACACATTGAATATACTTAAATAAAATTTAGTCCAACTGGGCTGTTGGTTCACCTGCACTAGACTCTCCTTTCGTCATTCAGGGAAATGGTGCTTCTTCATCCACTCTGCTGTAGAATGACTGCATATATGTTACAGCAAGGCAACTGGAGAATGTTCTGGAGTGGGAAATATGAGAGCTGGCTGGTTCGAGATATCATACCCCTTCCTAATATTAAATATTTATTTAGTATCAGCCATGAACAGTGCATCGTTTAGATCAAGTTTAACAATTTGTTCCTGGACCTGCTATGGTCCTCTGCTTTGTTTGGAAATAGAGCTTAGCTGGAATACAGCCGTACCTCTTCTCTTCCATATTGTCCATAGTTGTTCTAACCCCTTTGGTGTCCGAGTTAAATAGCTGAAATAGAGGTTGTGTGGCTTACAAAACCTAAAATATCCATTGTGTGACACCTTGCTGATAAAGGCGGCAGACCCTTGGACTGGATCCTGGAAGGATGTTGGCAAATAAGGTGGGGACCATCCATCATCCATGGCTGGGACCCAGCAATGAACAAGCATCCTCACCACCTGTGTGGGACACTTTTCCTCAAGTGGAGAGAACGTTATAAAGAAGACCAAATAGAAAACATGTACTGCCTCACAGAGTGGTACAGTCTAGGGAGAAAAATGACTCAAGGAAGAAAACAGAAAACACTGCAGGTGGGGGTTTCTAGAAAGCACCTACGTAAGAAAGCCTTCTGTCTAATCCTCCATGTCGGTCTCTGTCTCTTTCATGACCTCCGGTCTCCTTTAATTCATGTAACTGATATTGCCAGAGTTTTCTGAAGTATAACCTGAAAAATCTAAAAAGTAGGCTTTTCTCCTTCTTCTTCTTCTTCTTCTTCTTCGTCTTCTTCTTCTTCTTCTTCTTCTTCTTCTTCTTCTTCTTCTTCTTCTTCTTTTCCTCCTCCTCCTCCTCCTTCTCCTCCTCTTCCTTCTCCTCCTTTTTTTCTTCTTTTCCTCCTCCTTCTCCTTCTCCTCCTCTTCCTCCTCTTCCTCCTCCTCCTTTTCTTCCTCTTCCTCCTCCTCCTCTTCCTCCTCCTCCTCCTTTTCCCTTCTGTAAAAGAAAGCCAGAGGAAACAGCCTTGTCACATTATTCTTTCAGGAGCATGTCTTACATTGTTATTGGTTTGATTTTTATCTCTGATGCTTGGACAAATGCCTTGCCCAAAAGCAAGTTGGAGAGGAAAAAGTTTGTGTGGCTTACCCTTCCTGGTAATAGTTCCTCTCTGAGGGAAGTCAGGCAGGAGGCATGGAACCACTCTGTTTATTGGCTGCCTCCCTGGCTCACTGGGACAGCTTTCTTTTACAGCCCAGGTCCAGGAATAGTACCACCTACAAGGGGCTGCGGTCCATATATCAATTAACAATGAAAACATTGCCTATAGACATCAGCTCAGGTCACACTTAACCCATCACCACAGGCCAGTTTAATTAAGGCAGTCATCAACTGAAGGTCCTTCTTCCCAGGTGGTTCTGGGTTGTGTCAAATTGGCAAAAACTGATCAAGAAAGTGTTTTCCCCAAAGGCGGGAGTGGGTCGCAATATACAAGTATACTTTGTTCTGTCAGTGGTCACTAGTACAGATAATTCTGGGCAGGGCAGACTTTTCTCTTAACGAAAGTTGTGAATTTTGTAAACATCACTTATTGTGAAGTATTTATTGTTAGGTATGTATACGGTTTGCACTTGGCTGAATTTATTGGTAGCTCAGGGTCAGGTTCTCATCTGTATTTTATCAGTGATAGGAAGTGGCTTTCGATCATATTTGCCTGTGGCTCCCCATTGATTACAAAATCTAAGTAGAACTATACTCTCACGGGGCTGATAATTGCATACATTTGGAAACATTTCAAGAGCCATTACACGGTCCCAAATGTAAGTACATTCAAGGGAAGCCTAACCTGGTCATCAAGGGAGAGCAAATCTGCCCCTTCTCTTTCCATGCAGTAAATGCCCTGCTTGGAGAGCACAGGGCACGGATCCAATTTTCTTCAGAGAAGTCCAGTACAGTTTGAGTCTGTATTGTTAATCTCTTTGTTGCCGAGGTATTTTGCATTTAAAATTTCTTTTACTGCAGAGATTTAGCCTCGTATCCACATTATTATGTTATTCACCAAAACCTCTATTAGATTCAAAATAAAAATACATTTTTAGCAACAGAATTACTTTAGAGAAGAAATTTGAGAGAAAAAAATCTCAAGGCATTTCTATATGCTAGATTATTGCTGCGCAGATCTCATTAACGAGATTTCTACAAGAATGAATTTAAATAAAATATTCTCACTGCAGGAAAAATGTATCTAAGAAATTTCAAGTGTTATATTGTGGTTATAGATGTGTAAGGAAGCCATTTTAAATATATCAGATTTTTATCTAATACTTATACACTGTATGTTATTTAATTTATCAAAAGTTTCCAGTAACATAAACTCACTATGAGGCTTAAGGGGTTTAATAATAGTAATTTAATTTGAGCTCTTCTTTGCTCTGTGAAAACCCTCTGGCCACTTAATAGAATGCAATAAAATGTAATTGTGAAATATGTTGCATGCCTTCCTAGTTCTGCATTCTGAGAGTGAGTGGGGTTTTCTTCCTTTCTCCTCGGCGATATCTTATATGAGAAAACTTTTTGTCAGTCCTTTTCTCTTTCCATGAAGTGTCAGTCTGACATTCAGTAAGCATTGAGGATAAAAGTCAGAGAGACATATTAACACAGTAGAAATAATCCAGTCACCTCTATATGACCTTTCACGGAGCCGGTCCATAAATATCTAGCATGTTCTTGGGCATGCAATGACTTCAGGAATGATTTGCATTCAAGGAGAAAGGGGGAAAGGCTTAAATCAGTTGACTGACATGGTTGAAGGTTCTTATTAAGTAAGAACGTCAGCAACCACCATGAAGAGCTTACGTGATTTTTTTTCTCTTAGTTTTTTTGAAAAATGGATTTTTTTAGTTTTTAACTTTTTTTTTTTACTGTGTATGTGTGTGTGTGTGTGTGTGTGTGTGTGTGTGTGTGTGTGTGTGTGTATGACATCCAGAGGACAGTCTTTGGGAACTGTTTTTTTCCTTTCAACCCATGGGTCTCACGGATGGAACCTTGTTTTCTATTTTGGGATCCCAAAGCATCTGGTTTGGCAGAACAACCATTACCTGCTGAACCATCTTGGTCCCCAAAGTGAGTATCATAAAAGAAGCGGACAAACTCAGGTATAATATAGTGATTACTCTCCAGGTCATCTAACTAAGCTATTAAATAGTAGATGCAGCTGCTGTTTCCCTGGCATTTATTTCTAACTGTGCCTTCTAGAGTATGTTCAGGCAGGCGAGGGAGGCACACCCCATCCCTGTGATCCCTTTCTACTTGAGAGCAGCTCTTTCTATTAACATAGACACATCAGCTACCTCAGATCAACCAGGAGAGCCAATGGAAACCTGGAGAGACGCGGTGTCTGTGTAGAACTCTGACCTGGGGGTCACACATCTCAGGATCAAATCCTGCTCCCGGTCCTTGGAGGAGAAAGGGCAAATTGTCTCACAAGCTCATTGAGGGCTACATGAGCGTGTAGTTTATAAACGTGTGTGTTTATAAACGTGTGGCCTGACACAAACAGTTTTTATTTATTAATGTCATCATTGCTGTTCTTGTTGGTGTGAGTCCAAGTGAACCAAATTTCTATGTCTCAGAGCACTTTGGTGTGAAACTGTGAGTATTGGCCTTTCTGGCAAGCTTAGGTTCCTTCCAGATACTTCTTTGAGCCCTTCTCATCAGGGGGAGGTTTTTCGGGTTTTTTTTGGTTTTTTTTTTTTTTTGTGTGTGTGTGTGTGTCTTTTTTTTTTTTTTTTTTAAATCACCTTTGTTCCTAATCTCCCTCCAAACAACCAGTTTGCTGGCCCCAGGCTCAGCGCCTCAGGCAGAGACCTTGCAGCAGGCTTTAAGCTTTTGTTCTGTTTCAAGGTTAACAAGGTTAACCATCTGTAGAAGGTACTGAGGGTTTTCCGGTGTGGTGGAAGTGAACTGTTTCCTTTTCAAATGAAACAGCATCTGGTTAGCTGAAGCAATAAGCAGGCGGCTGTGGCTTCTGAGCTCCTACTTTGTGTGGAGGAAATTGCAGCAGCCTGTGAGCCCAGCTCCTTCTGTGCCATCTGCAGACCTCAGCGTGACCTAGCCTTGTTTCCACTCTGCAGTGTGATATAGGATGGGTCAAATGACCCAGAGAAACTTCTTTTTTCTTGCTCTGTGGGTACCTTGATTTGTGGAACTTTCTTTAAGAAGTTAACCTGAACGTGCGGTGCTCTGGAGAAGCACTCAGAGCAGGCCAAAATATTCTTCTCCTGAATTCTTATTCTCCAGTTGTCTGTGCAGTGGGCAGAACGAAAACAACGACAGCTGTGGGCAGGTGGGCAGATGTCAAACGGTTGGGTATGCATGAACCTCGAGTAACCATTGCCCCTGCTGGCTCTAAGGAGGTAGATGGGAGAGGACAGGAAGACTAACCTGAGGCTTTGAGGGTATTTCATATGCTTTATATATTTAGGATCTTTCTGAAGTTGTAGATGTGAAAAAGGATGGGACCATGTTCTTCTCCATCAAAAAATTTCAACTCAATCATCAATATTGAATCTTGAGTTTCTCACACATCTTCGTTGCCAGGCTCTTTGCGCACCATTTTAATTCCATGTTTGACGTATAAAGAATAGTCCAGTGAGACAGATTATTCCTTTATAACTTGAAGGGTCGAGATGTAGGCCACCTTGTCTCAATCACATTCAGTAGTTGTTGCTGTTTTTATATAGTTCCAGTGAATGGGACAAAAATATCACTTCCCCTTCTGTTACTTCTGTAACAGAAGTTGCTGTTACAGTTGCTGGGGTTGCGGTCTTATGACCATGTGGTTTTATTTATTAGTCTCCCCACCACCACCACCCTATGCTTAGCATAAACCTGCTGGCTTCCAAGTGAGGAGCAGGCTGAGTGGACACCAGCGAGGCATTGTGTCAGGAGTATAGGAACCAAAGGCTTCTTCTTTGCTCTTATTTACTGATTGTGCAGCCTTGGAAAACTCACTGTTATCTGTCCCTAGACTGATTATGAATAAAACAGAAGGGTTAGGTAACATAATGTTTGAATTGGCCCACAAGGTCAGGATGTTAATTGTTCCTTTGTGTCTGTTGGCTTAAACCTTAGTTTGACATAATTACCAGCCTTTCTTCGTGACAGTTGGTCTTCGTGACCTTTGTTAATAAGATGCCACACAAGGTGACATGTGGGAAAGTACCTTAACTTTGTAGGGGGGTCCATGCATCACAGGTATCTCTAATGTGCTGTAGTTAATAAATACATTTCCATCGTAATATTCTCAAGGGTCTCTTGAAATACAAACACCAAGATTTCTTCACCACGGGTGGGCAACCTAATTACTGCTATGCTGGAACCAATAAAATCTTAAAAAAGTAAAACCAAACAAGGAAAGAAAAAAAGCAAAATCAGTAAAAAGAATTTGTGGGAATCTGCACGTAGATGAATACATGGAGTCCTAGCATTTGGGATGGTGAAGTAGGAGGATTATAACTTGGAGACCAGCTTAGGTTACATAGCAAGATTTCCATTCATAAAGCTAGAAAGAAAAGAAGGAAGAAAGAAAGAAAGAAAGAAAGGAAGGAAGGAAGGAAGGAAGGAAGGAAGGAAGGAAGAAAGGAAGGAAGGAAAAACCAACCAAACAACAGCAGTGAGAGCTGGCTAAGTCAGGAAAGAATATACCGTGCAAGCTTGAGGGCCTGATTGAGAATCCTGGAACACATGTAGGAAGCCAGCTGCCTTTGCACACACCTATAATCTCTGAACTGAGGAAGCAGAGGGAGAAGATTCCTGAGAGTTAGTGGTCAGCTAGTCCAACTGAGTTGGTCAGGACTAGGTTCAGTGGAGGTCAACATATAAGATAGAGGGGATGGAGAGATTGCTCAATGGAGAGAGGATGCCCGAAGGCAGTGGCTACTCTTCCAGAGGACCTAGGTTCTATTCCCAACACCTACATGGCAGCTCACAACCATCTCTAACTCTAGTTCCAGGGGTTCTGATGCTCTCTTCTGGTCTCCTTGGGTGCCAGACATATGCCTGGTATGCATACATACATGCAGGCAAAATATTCATACAAATACAGTGAAAAGTTTAAAAATGTAATTAGCTGAGTGGTATGAACTTATAAAAAAGCAAAGTAGAAATTGACTGAGGAAGGGAGCTGATAACAGTCCCCTCCTCCACAGTGCGTGCACATGCATTCCCTGCATGAATGAGCGCTCTCTCTCTCTCTCTCTCTCTCTCTCTCTCTCTCTCTCTCTCTCTCTCACACACACACACACACACACACACTTTAATTCTGATCTGAATCTAGGTTGAAAAGTAGTGACATGTATTGGATAGTGTTATTACTATGTCTAAGAAAATTCACTTCATCAACCTGATATCCACCATGAGAGTCAGTGGCAGGGCCTTTTGAGAGAGGGTTAAGTAACAGGAGCCTTGGCTATTACGGATATAATCGTCTACTTTACAAAGATGTTCAAAGGGGCTGTATTGCCTTCCATGGGGGAAAGAGCCAGAGAACAAGGCTTTCCCAGTTACTGCACCCGCCTGTGTCTGACCTTGTACTTTCCAACACCTAGAACTGATTTATTCATTTCTATTGTTTAT
This sequence comes from Myodes glareolus, assembly GCF_982192425.1. Classification (NCBI taxonomy): domain Eukaryota; kingdom Metazoa; phylum Chordata; class Mammalia; order Rodentia; family Cricetidae; genus Myodes; species Myodes glareolus. The sequence continues at coordinate 52,396,106 of NC_142030.1, forward strand.
ACTAACTTATTCAGTCAAAGATATTTTGCAATAGCATCTTGAAATAGCTAAGACAGAAGTGCAAAAGGCTTAGGTTCAACTACCCAATACCTTAAAAAAAATGTCAATTAATCAATCAATCAATCAGTAGTCCATAGCTGTAAATATTGCTTGCCAGCTACATATATGTATGGCTTGCCTATAGTCCTGCACAAGTTTGAGGATGACTCTGCCTCTTCTCTGACCTCGTGCTACGATTTTAATCTCCCAACACCGGACTCCTTACCTCTAAAGCATGCTAATCCTCCAGGCTGCTGCAAGAATAACTCAGGTCTGGGCCGTCCCTTCCTCTCATGGAGGGTTCACAGAGTAAGAGCGCCAGAAAATTCCAGGCTTACTGAAAAGACAAAAGCAAACACACACTCTGAGTGTCCTTGGTCATACAGACAAGAAGTTCAGAGGCCGTTTATCATTTGCCTCGTTCTCACCCGAATTTGTCGCTCTGCTTTTATCCTGCCATCTCATTAGGTTTGCTCTGTAATTGAAAATGTTTTATTTAATAAATTTGTTAAATGGTGATCATTATGATGGGGTTTCAATTGAGTCCTTGAGGCAATATTTGCTCATATGAAAATATTGGCTAATTTAAAAGAATTATCAGGAAGATTGAAATATTAATATATTCCCCCATTTCAAATTTATAGCTTCCTAATTATAATTATCCATCTTTCTTTTTAAGTTAGCTTTAATTTTAAATAAATTATGCTACGTGTTTTATAAAAATCTTTTTAAAAAGTTGATTGGGTATTTTTAGGTCAATATGTTCATTGTTATCTTAAGATTTATATGAATGACTGAAATTGATACCAGAAAGATAATTGCCAACCAAATCAAATGTACTGTGCAGGTCATGTTGTTTCTCACGGGTCTAGGGCATAGACAAAGATTCTTGTCTGAATTAAAATTTCTGGGCATGGTGGGAACACCTGTATCCTACCACTTGGTATAGTTGGAAAGAGAACTGATACAAGACCCAGGCCAGCCTGGGCTACATCATGAGTTTCAGGATAGCCTGGGCTTGTTATAAAGTGAGACCTTGTCGGGAAAAGTTGAAAGGAAGCCAGTATAAGTGTTATTATAGAAAGTGGGGTAGTTCATCTGTTACACAGCTTCTTAATTATCAATAATAATCTAATTAAAATCTTGATTTTTTTCCCCTCTCTCCACTTAACCTTTTCATTTTATTTTATTTTATTTTACAATTTGTTATTGGTTCTTTGGTTACCTGCAGCACTTAAGTATTGATTTGAGGTTTTGTCCTGAGAACATTCTCTCGCTTGAGATCCCGTCTCATCAGCGCTCCTGTGTTCCTGTACAGCCATACACTCACCTGTGTGGTTCTTTCAGCGAGCATGCCTTCTAGACTTTTACACAAAATTAAACAGAATTAAATTAAAAGGGAATCCTCACACTGTAATTTTATCTCTGTATGTGAAAAAAACATAAAAAAATGGAAAAATTCTCACAATCTTTTTAAAATGTAAAAACATTTGAATGAATGTCTCCAAATTTTGGAAATTTAGATAGTTTAAGATGCATGATTGGGTGATATATTCAAACATTTCCTTAGAAAAGACCACATACAGAGGACATTGAAGTGTAGTTATCACATGATTGCCACTGATATTTTGCTAGTGAGCCTCTGCAACTCCTCTATTAAATTAACCAAGTCATTGTTTTATTTTTTTCCTCTTGAAACCTTATGTAATGTGAGTATCTACTCATCTTCTCTGTAACGTAGGAAACATGAATTCTTCCTTAGACTTTGGAATCTTTTCTGGCCAAGGTCAGCCACTCAACTTCAGACAATACCAGACAATTCCATCCCTAGTAGACAGGAGAGCATCCTCTTCCCACCATCCCTAGTAGACAGCAGCATCCTCTTCCCACAGCTTCTCTGGAAGGTCTCAGGGTCATCATTTTAGTCAGCCAGCCCCTTTGTAGCCTTGAAGCTGTCGGGACAGAACCACTGGCTATCCTTGCCATGCATTTTTCTCAGACCTTTCAAGGCAGATTCATGTTCTTTGAGCAAATCTAGGTGTCTGCCCATCCTAGTAACTGAGAGAAGCCTCGGTTCCACCTCAGCGTTGAGCCCCGACTCTGCTGTTTCACTGGCAGTCAGTTTTCCTGAGCTACACAGTGCTTCAGCATCTCTGGACTGCCCAGCTTCACTACCCTCACCCCGAGAAACACTACCTTGTCAAAATGTATTCTCAGTTTCAGCAAAAAGCGGGTGTACATAGTGAGCTGAACTTGTTGCTGTACCTTTCAAATGTTTTTGGTTTGCTCTTTGTTTGTTTGTTTTTCTATGATGCTATCTGGTAACCAGTGGTGAACTGGTTCCAGCATGGGGTAGAGTGAATGGATCAGGCTTAGCAGAAAACTCAGAGTTTGTGAGGGTCAGAGTAGTGGCTACCAGAGGTTCTCATGCCCAAATTCCTGGAATCTCTGATTGTTACCTTATAAGGCAAAGGACATATGTCTGCTGTGACTAAGTCAAGGATTTTGAGGCCCAGAGATGATTCCCCAGTGCTTTGGGAGGCTTGGTATAATGACGGGGATCTTGGCAAGAGGAAGGCAGGAATCAGCTGGAAAGAAGCCAGAACCAAGGGATGCAAGTCTTTGAAGCTGGGGCCCAATGCTTCGAATCAAGGAATACAGACAACGGCTAAAGGCTGAGGAAGAGATGGAAGTCGAGCCTCTCCCCTTCGAGCCTGCTGTGTGACACTACTCCTGTTAAGACCTGAGCAAGTATCTTTTACCTAAGCTAGAGAATCGACAATGAACCAAAGTCAAAATGCTTACCCAACGACCAGAATAGGGAAACAAGGAGCTATATTAGGGTTACTTACAGGATAATGGCCAAAGAGTTACTAACAGGAGCAGAAATGACTGGAACTCAGCTGTATCACCAGAGTCCACCCCAGCATGGGTGACAAGTCACAACAGATGGGAACGGACTGCACAACCTGCAGACAGCTCACCATAATGGAGTCTCTTCACAGTAGTAGCTCAGTTTGTCTGAGCATCTTCCAAACAGCTCAGCTGGTCTGTGCCTTATCTAGGCAGTTTGGGGAAATCTCTTGATTCTTTCTTGGCTGACTTTCCTTCCTTGGTGATGTGAGCCTATTCTAGGAATTTTAGCCTGTCATAGAGTAGTCCTCACTCCTTATATAGACTGGGAAAGAAGAAGCCTAGTGAATCTGGCGCATTTTAGGTACTTCCTGGAGGTTGTGAGTTTGCTCCATTAGCTTAAAGAACTACCCTGCTGGATAAAATTCTTTGCCTCCCTTTGGAACGTTCTGTGCCTCCAAGAGCTTCACCTTTGAAGCATGCTGTTGTTTCACCACCAACCCTTCAGCATCCTGTGCACACAGCTATCTCCAAGGCAGAATGTTTGACTCTCAGAGGAAACTGCTACAACACAAAGCCCCAGCACTGCTCAGAGGGAAGAACAGTTCAAATTCAGACCCGTGAAACTGACCATAGATTTTTGACCTAGAGAACTGGAGGGGAGGAACGATTCAGTCTTAAGTCCTTCTATTCATGCTAACTCATTTCAGCAGCCAGCAGAAGCTTGCAGAGATCTTCTGAAATGTAGATGAGTCTGGAGTCAGACTGTGTACAGTTTAATGCACTCCACTTCCCATCAATACAGTCAGGAAGCCAGCAGTAGAGGACATGACCCTTCCGACGAGGTTCATGTTTTGGGACAAGACTCAGAAGGCCAGGAACTTTGAAAGGTCTAGTGTGACCTGCTTCTCTATTTGCTTTAATGTTTTGTCTCGTTGATTACCCTACCCCTGCCTTTTCCTGCAACTTCTCCAGCAGCTTCCACCTTAACGTTACTTACACTCCTGACTCAGTGCTGCTTCTTTTGGGTAAAGTAAAGCCATGTGAACTTGAGTTTGACTTTCCTTCCGCTTCTTTTACATGACTTTCAAAGAGGCAGGCATGCTGGCCCATATGGTCTTGATTTTCTTAGATGCCAGTCTTTATTTTCTTAGATGCCCCATTGAATCTTGGCCCAGTAACTCCCAGTCTTAATGTTCAATGCCTCTGAAACCTGGCAGTCTATGGGTTGTGACTCTGTCATACTTAATAAATGCAGCACTCCTGGGTGGCACCAGGAAAGCATAGTGAAGGAAGAGAGAGAAGGGGAGACGATGTGAAACCTGGAGACCTTGTGTTCCTTTTCTGGGAGGCAGCCTAAATAGCCTGGGGGACTTGGCGGGCTTTTTTGACCCTCCCTGGGGAGGGGTCACGGCTTGGCTGACTTTCCTGGAGGTGGAGTGTGGACCAAGGCAACTCCCTTGGGAGGGGGCTTAGGATGGATGCCAGGGGCTGGGGTGAAGCTTCCAATCAGTTATTACTTTTCTGAGCAGCATGTTTTGTGAGATTCTGCTTAGTACAAACTACATGTTGCTGGCTTCTTAAAGAATAACCATTGAAGAAGTCCTTGACCTCTAGGAGTAAATGGTGAAGGATAGAGAAATCTGATGAGCAGAGGGATCCCAATCAATCACTTGAGAAGGGCTACTTCATTTTCATATTTATTTCTTTGATCACTTCTCAGTTATAGAAATTACAAAGGACATTTCAGGGGGTGTGGACTGCTCAGGAAAGTTTATTTATGGATTAAATTGCTACTGGGATTGAGTTCTAAAAGTCCTTAATTAGATTTTGTTTTGTGGCTATTCATATATACACTTATGAGGAAAAGATGAATGTGAGTTAATATAAAATAGTTGATATTTTTAAAAAATCTTGCCAGGTGGTGGTGGCACACACCTTTAGTCTCATTATTCAGGAGACAGAGGTAGATGGATCTCTGTGAGTTCGAGTCCAGCCTGGTCTAAAGAGCTAGTTCCAGGACAGGCTGCAAAGCTACAGAGAAACCTTGTCTCAAAAAACAAAACAAACCACCAAACAAAAAACCTTTTATGCTGCATTTTCAGAAACATTACCATTTATGATCCATAAATAGTAAATAATGATGGACATTATTTTAAGATGAAATTGTAGTCCTTCCAAGTGTTCTCATAAGGCAATATATTAGAAACACAAATTGTCATACAGAATCTGAGCTATGGCAAACTTTCTGAAAAAGATGTTGTCTGTTTTGAGTGCATCTTTGACTATTGTAACTTCCTAGGTTCTATGCACATTTGTAGTGATGCGAAAGTATCATAAACATTACACATAATGACTATATATGTATATATATATATACATATATACACATATACATACGCACACACATATGGCTGTATTGCATTTAGCTCAATGAGAAATAGTGTATGCTGCTGATGCCTTGATCTGCATTCATTTGGGGTTTAATCACTGGCAGTTTTTTGCTTATTTACTAGTCCTAACTGCCTAATGAATAGATTGTAAGGCTCTAATTTCCAGCCAATCCTTGGTTTATCACTGAAGTTTATCAAGTAATAAACACACTGTGGCACCCAAGCTGTCAGGGTTTTATAAAGCGGTTTGTCAAAGGTGGCATCCGGCAAAGAGGCAGATCCACACGCTTCACGCTGGGGGAAGCGGGGTTGTTCTTTCTGCCATTCACTCAGAACGGCTAATATTATTTTGACACACACACATCCCCACTGTCAAGTTTCTATTTTTATACTTAGCTTATGCCACATAACCTTAAGCTATATAAAACCTTTTGGTTAATGAAAAAAAGTGACATTTCTGCATATTTATTACAATGCTGCTCTAGAGGGTGACTTTGCCTGATAGGATTTTCCCAAGAGCAGTGTCAGGCTGCTGACAGTAGACATCACTGAAGACAATAACATTGCATATTTAGTCAGGAAAGGTCAATATGGAAGGACGAAACAAAAACAGCTTCAAGCGGCATGATTGTTCCTCAGCATATGCCTGATTCAGGAGAGAGAGAACTATGTCATAACCCTGGTGAGTAGTTGAGTAAGACATACGAGTCTGAGTGAACGCTTTATCATACATATGCCTTTCCCCTGCCCCTGCACTCTGGCAACTCCATAATAAGGGTATCCCCAAGAAAAAAATGGTGGTACTTAGCCATGAAAGAATATACAAAAATATCCCTAACAGCTGGAGTCCTGAGACTCCTAAACTGGAAGTGACCCACGTGCCCATAAAGGGTAGAACAGACAGCTATAGGTTATGTATGTATGTGGACAGTTTGTAGCCATAAACATACGTCGTCTACTGCACTTCCAGGAACTTTTCGAACCTCCAACACAGAATCTGATTGGAAGAGGCTGGACATGGAGGAGAGCATTTAATTGATTTCCTGCCCTTGAAATTCAAGAACCGGCCAGCCTAGTTAGCAATGATAGTTGGGGTTATAGTTAGCTGTGGGCGGTGCACGGCATGGGGCTTTGCTCAGGGTACACTTATCTAAGAATGGGACTTGGAGGTTTTTAGAGATGGTAGGAACACAATGTCATCGTGAACTCCCTTTTTGGTTGCAGGTGAATAGATACAAGCAAAATCTACAGGAGTATCCTTCCTTGTGTGTTCTATCACTTTACAAACGGCTCCAAAACAGAAAAACTGAAAACTGGTTATTACCACATCCAACAAAGTCATGGATCAGGGGTTGTGACAGGATACTGCATAATGCAAAGCTGGCCCCAATTCCAGTGTCTCTGTTGGATGACTCAGGTGAATTGGGCAGTCTGTCTGCTTCCCTCCTTCCCTCTCTCTCCTATCTCTCTCTCCATTCTACTGTCTTTGACTTTCTAATAACACAGTGGTTTCCAAAGATGAGATTTATTATCTCAGAACAGCGCAGTTTTAAGTAGTTAGCAAAGACAGTAAGTCCAAAATCATGAACTCCTTCCAACATGGGCTCAGTGGGTTCTGCCTGAATTCTGTTCAGATACTTGCCTTTCCATTCCCAAAGACATAACGGAAGAGCAGTGCTTTCCAGACAATCTGTGTTAGGTAACACCAGCGCTCACTGGGTCCTCTGTACTCAGAGAGAGGAAACACATACCCTCAAATGCACTTCTTGGGGGCAAGAATATGAGTGTTTTTATTTGACCACACCTGGCATGTCATAGCTCGGTGAAAAATGGCTGTCTCCTTAGTCTCAGAAATGTCTTCTCTATCAGAGACGCAGAAGGAGGTTGAGTCAAGTTCTGACAGACACCAACAGTTAAGGGACATGTCACTTGACATCACACTTTCCAAAATGCACCCCATACTCCTCCATATCCTTTTGAGTTTGAAAGTCCTATGAATTTTTCTCATTTCATTTGATGTTTCTCGGCTTTGAGTTTTCCCGTTATCTAGGCTTGGGCGAGTTTGGACTTTTATTTAATCATTTACATCTCAGTTAACTGTCAGATTGAAGCCAGATCAGGATCCCAACACTGTGGAAACTCTTGGCTCCTTTCGATTCATGGATAATGAATTTGCCCTCTGTAGTCAAAGTGTAATATTTTCAAAAAGAAACTATATTGCTTATTATCAGCGATTAGATATCTGTTGCCAATAGGCCTCTTTCTGAGGGTCCTTAGCAAGAGACAAGAGCAGACAGCCATGTTTATGCAGCAGGATGGAATAGGAAATCTGCTAGAAATGTTTATTCAAGCTAAATAAAGCCAGAGCGAACACACAGCCTTTTAAACTCCCCAGCTTTATTCGAACATGACACTGATGTCGACAGCTTCAGAAAGCAGTGTGTGCACACAGCAAAGCTGCATTATCAAACATATCAAAAGGTTTCAACACCAGTGCAGGAGACATCTCTAGCACGGATAATTACTGCACCCTCGCCTGGCATAATCTGGACTCAGAGCAGTTCTTTAACAAGATCGCACATCTCATTGGGAGAAGTTTGTGAGGTCACATCTCCATTTTGTGCCAGTAACTTCCAAGTTCATTTGGCAAAGTCAAGTTGAGAATGATCTAACCTCACCATCTCTGACTTTCTTTGTAATTAATTGCAAAATGCCATCTTTCTGCTGCCCCTAGGAAACCAGGAAGGGTTTCTGCAGTCATTCCGGACCACTGCGTTTTCGAGGCCCTGCTTTCATTTGTCACTTGACGGAGCTTTGCGATGTAAAAAGCCGGCAAGGCAGCGCCGCAGACAGCGTTGTCACTTTGTCAAGAGAGGATTGTTTGCACTCTGTGCGACAACCTATTTGTGTAAAGTGCCAGGGCCTGAGCTAAATATACTACATGCGGTGGAAGTTAGAGGTGATGGAATCTTGCTGTTAGCCTCCTCGCTCTCCGCTCTCCTCCCACTAGAGCCTGGAATTCAGCCCATGTTTCACACAAGCAACTGGTTTTGTTTTTTTTTTCTTTCTTTTAATTTTTTTTTTTGAGAGTCCTGCAATTTAGATGTGCGAATGTTGCATAAGCTACTTAGGAAGCATGTAATTTTAAGAAAGTGGACTGTGGCTACAGTGCTAATAAACATGTATGTGCTGACACACACATCTCCGTAGGAAATCGCTAGCACACGTGTGTGTGTGTGTGTGTGTGTGTGTGTGTGTGTGTGTGTGTGTGTGTGTGTCTGTGTGAGTCGCGTTACCTGTGAGCTGATGGCTATGCTGGGACCAAGACCTTAGGAACTGGCTGGCTGCTAATCCCTGCTGTAGCTCCAGTCTCAGAGCACATGACCCTGGGGGAACTTAAGTGGATTCTGGTGCTTGTCTGTAATTTTGAGGAAGTTGTACCAACCTGTACTGAGTGACTGCTACCCTACATCTCATATATATTGGGTTGTGAATATCAAAAACGTGCAATTGTCTTATGATGTGTGAGGATTAGCCACTTGTCTGGCAATGAATTGGGCTGAAACTCTTTAGAAGATTGTTATGGGTAAGCATTTCGAGCACTGTTCAAATTCAAGGTGCTGCTGTATTTATCTATGTGTCAATCCATGCAGCTCCCTCTCCTGATATCATCGTCCTGTTGTCCAGGCACAGCTGAGAGGCGAGGCCATATGCTCATCTTTATTTTCAGAGGGAGTGTACAGATGTCAGGCTCCACACCCTGTTACCTCTCACATGGGTTCTGTCTCAAATGTGTGCATCTTCAGGACCTGCTAAATCAGAAAGCGTATTTCAGGCTTTATACATTCGCAGGCTAAAGTTTACAGAGCAACAGTTAGGGAGGATGATCATGGTTTAGGGGGAATTGCTTCTAAGAACCAATGATAAAATTGCTTCTATTATTTTAAATATTTTTACCATTAAATTAAATGAAAAATGCATTTTATAGTACAGGAGAGAATATATATTCACAAACACATACTTATAATCAATTTTTCAAAACAGGACTTATACCATGCTGTATAATAAATATTCAGATTTTCAAAAACAGTTGTATTTAGATTAAAACATGATGTCCATGATTTACTAAGTGGATCTTATAAAAGAGTTTGTAAGATTAGTTTTACTGTGTGACCTTAGGAAAGTCACATTTTTCTCCTTAAGGCTTGATTTTTCTTAACTGTACAAATGTTAGGGTCGGGCCCATTGCTTTGTGTGCATGGATGTGTATGAGTGTCTGTGATGTGTGGTTCTGTGTGTGGGTATGCACACATGTAACGGTCAGAGGCTGATACTGAGCACCCTCTCTCTTGTTCTCCACCTTGTTTTTTGCATGGATGCTGATGCTCCAAGCTCAGGTCCTCATGCTTACACAGCAAGTATTTGATATACCAAGTCATCCCTCCAATCTCCACATGTTTTAAAATGCTTCTGTTTCATCCATCCAAGCTGCCAGACCACTCTTAAGAAAGGCCATGTTTCCCTGTTATTTTGGGTGCTGTTTCTCTGAGGAGGCCTAAAGGAGCAGGTTTGGCAGTGTCAGTGTCTCACAAGCCACAGCTTCTGCATAATGGAAGTTTACAGCCCAGAGAGGCTGACAATGGGAGTGAGCAATTACCCGAGCCTTAAACATGTGTCGTTACTTAAAACAAACAAACACCATTGTAAGCTTTTTTTAAATGTGCAGTTTGTTAGCATATAACTAAAACATAATGAGCTAAATCCATTTCCTGCCTAATACACAGACAGAATATTAAGCTGTCTTAAGTGGGGGAAAAACATTAATGGTAACTGCAGTGGGGAAATCAGATGGCATCTTGACCTGTAGATAGTTCTGATCGCCAAAAATAAACAAATAGCTGCTTACGTCCTTCCTGTATGATATGCTGTGGGGAACACACCATGACCGAGATGGTCTCAGATGAAGGGGACACAGCAGGGGTCTATGAATCTAACCTCAAAGGCATGCCAGATGCCGAGGGTGGCAGCAAAGGCTGCGATCCCAGCACTGGGTTTGAAAGCCAGCCTGAATTAAAGTAAGACCGCTCTCCAAAAGCAAAACAGAGCTGCTGGGATGACTCCGTGGGCAAAGGACTGATGTCACACCTGACTTCTCGAGTCCACGACGTAGGACCCACGTGGCAGAAGGAGAGAACCAATTCTTACAAGTTGTCCTCTGACCTCCACATGGTAACGTGTGTGTTCCTCACACCCCGAAATCAGTAAATGTGATAATAATTAAAAAAGAAAAACAACAGCATACATAGGTTAAATCTCCGTGGCGGTGCATGACTGTATCCCCAGCACTTGTGCGGGTGCAGGTGGGTGGCCCCAGGAGAATCAGAAGTTCAAGATCAGCTTTGCCTGCATAGGACATTCAAAGCCAGTGTGAACTCCATGAGATGCTATCTTAAAAAGAAATGGTGGTGCACAAGTGATGCTCCAATTTGTGCACAAACACCAATGCGGTGACCTACCTCTTCAGCAACCAGTAATTCTAGGTTGCACTGTTCAAAATAAACAAACTCATCAGAAAAGCCTGTCATTATCATGAGCCGAAGTTGTCTTGATATGACTTATTTTTTGCTAGTGCTCTGTTTTCCCCTTGAAAGAAAAATTAAAGGCTGCCATATAATAACCGCAACAGCGAAAACCCGATGCAAAACAATAACAACAAAAACCCAATCATGTGAAAAATCATACAGGAAAACCCCCATACACCACAGAGAAACCCTAAATGAAAACAGTCCTACTTATAAAAATTAGTGTGAGGGAGAGGCTGGGTTACTCTTAAGAAAAAGTCAAAGAACAAAACTTGAGGTTGCAGGAGGGTAAAGGGACACGGAGACGAATGAAGTATTACAGGAGATTTTTATCAGAGCAGGGGATGATTTAGGGAAATAATTAGATTGACAAAATTGGGAAACAAAGTAGGATAGATAAAATATTGTAACAGCGTTACGTCTCAGTGAAGTCGTAACTGTGCTGTGGAGATAAGCGAGAATAACATCCCTGTTCTTGAGAAATACGCCCTGGGTCCAACTTCTTTTTCACTGGGGCAGGGGGAAGGTAGAAACAACTAGATAAAGTTGAAATAAGAGGACCTGCAGGTTACCAGAAGGGGAAAGATTGGAGGTGAGGATTCAGGCCATACCCAGGTTTTAATTGTCAGGCATGTAGATGTGTTGGAAGTTAATTTCAAGATAAAAACTAAAAAGGTGACTCCTTTGTTTTCCTTCTCTTCTCTCGTCAGTGTCTGTCTGTGTGTCTCCTGGCCTATGAGAGTGCTTGTACCTTGGGGTTTTGCTTCTCCTGCCATGCTGAGTTAATCCACAGTCTTCAGGATTGTCTAATCTCCCCCCCCCCCCCGCCCCGTCACTATTGTCGGGAGGGCTGCTTGTTGTTTCCCAGCTGCTCAGCCCCAAAATAATCACACAGAAACTATATTAATTAAGTCACTGCTTGGCCTATTAGCGCTAACTTCTTATCTGCTAACCCTTACATCTTAATTTAACCCATCTCCATTAATCTGTGTATTGCCACATGGCTGTGGCTTATCGGGTAAAGTTCTGTCTGTCCTCTGTCTCCAGCAGGGCTACATGGCTTCCTCCTGACTTTGCCTCCTTTTTCCCAGCATTCAGTTTAGTTTTCCCCACCTACCTCTATTCACGGTGCAGGCCCAAAGCAGTTTCTTTATTAAATCAATGGTAATCTCAGCATCCAGAGGAAAACCCTACATTACCTCTTCTTTTCTATTTAAACAAAAAGGAAGGTTTTAACTTTAACATAGTAAAATTACATATTTATATCTATTTTATCTTTTATCATGACTACAAGCTTGACTATTATAAATGATTATCTATTAACCTATATTTACATTACATTTTTAAATGAACTACACAATCACAATACCTTAATCAAGAGCAGAAATATACATATAACAAGATTGACCATAAAGTTGTATCCATAAACCAAAATCCATACCAATGCAAATCTCTATAGCACATCGCTGAACAGTCTCAACTGTTGACCTGTACCTCTTACTTCTGTCCCTTTGCCTTTTAGCCTTTTCCTCCTCTGTTGGTAACTGTCCCTGGGCCAAAGCCAAAGCAAGGCTAGCTGGATCTGTGCTTTTTCTACCTGGGTCATAGGTTTGCCTCTATTTAGTCCTGTCCTCCTTCTTGTCCAAGTAGCTAAACCCTCACTCACACTTTTCATCAAAGTGATCCATGAGAGAAGGCTGTGTGCTTTGACCTTGAATATTCTGAAACCACCAGAGAACAACATCAGACAGCAACAGATATTTAGATGCACCACCTGTCAAAAACCTTTAAATGATGGACTACGGGCTCCAAAGAAGCACAAAAACACCCACAAAATACCTTTGATTTTTAAAGTCTGTTGCTGCTTTCTCTTGGCAGCAGAAGGCCAGGGGCATAAAGAGAGGTAGGTTTTGGTGAGTGCTTGTGCTCTGCCCCGTGCCCAAATTTAGGGCAAAACACCTCAGTGGTTGTTAATTAGCCAATGAGGAGGTGTCCTTATCTATGAGGGATTTGTCATCTTGTTGGGAAATAAGGCACTTGATTATGAAACCAGTTGGAAGTGTGTGTAGTTAAGTCTGTTAAAAACTTACCCTCACTTTCCAGGAAATCAAATGTAGTAGAAATCCAGGAGATCAAAAGACTGTTGTGGCCCTGGAACTGACAGGGGAAGTTTGGGAAACATGTGCCCTGGGCAGCTGTGAGGCTGTGGTCCTGTAGTGGAAGACTAAACACCCAAGGCAGGAAGCAGAGACAGAGTGTGACATCTCGGGTAATGGCAGAAAGATAATACAGGTTCCATAAGCCTGGCGGCTGTGCTTAAAACCTTGGGTCTCAGACGAGGTTATTGTATAGAGCCCAACTGAGTCTTTTGCATGTTTCTAGGAGAGGAGGCTTGTAGAGATGTTCTGATGGAAATGGGGATGCCTGTGTCACCTTCTTTGTATCACCCAGCTTGTGTTTTGAATTTAAAAAGAAAAATTGCATCGTCTCTTATTTATCGTAATGAGTCTGCATTGTATCTTTTAGGGTTCAATGTGTCTTATGTTGTAATAGTTTTTGAACCCCTGGTGTATGACTTCACAAAGAAATGTACCAAGAGCCTCAAAATTGGAAACAGAGATTTTTCTTGGTCACATATTGGATATTTACATTATGATTCATACATTAACAAAATTACAATTATGAAGTAGCAGCAAAAACCATTTTATGGTTGATTGGGGTCACTGTATTAAAGGGTTGCAGGGTTAGGAAGGTTGAGAACCGCTAATCTAGAGACTCTGTCCATAACTACATACCATGTACATACATCAATATGTGTTCTCTGAAAACATTTCATATATCTGCGAAGGTGTATTTCTCCTTCTCCATGACACCTCCCTGACCCCAAGATAAATGGTCCCAAGTCTCTCACTGAAAGCGAAGTTGGTGTTTAGTTTACCAGTAATTAATTGCTACCACTTCCTTGACAAAGCTTAATGGAAGTACAGAACATTCTCTTACAAAGCAAAGCAACTGTCACTGATCACTCTAATGAATCCTGTTTACCGGAAGGGATGATGGAGAGGAGAGACTCTCAGCAGCTCAGCGGGTAGACAGCCTTTTGCGCATAGAAAGGAGGATCTTACAGGCTCCATGTTTGTTTGGCTGTGTGTTCTGTGACATATTTCCTTTCAAAGATGTGGATTACAGTCTAAATTTCTACAACTATTCTCAGAGATTCTGAGATAATCCCTCTTGGTTAAGACTTGACTGTGAGTAGATAACCATTCCTAATATAAAAAAATTAAGTAGGGTATTGGTAGTGATGAATTATCGAGACAATCATAGATAACACTGAGGAGATGGATGTTAACTATTGGGTCGTGTCTAATACAAGTCCTGTGTTGAACACTGCCTGTAAATCATCTCATTCTCAACACAATCCCATTCCAAGCCCATTTGCAGAAAGACAAACTCCTGGCTCCTTGCAATTGTACTATGAATGAGTGCCAAGACTTTTTGCAGTTCATTAATTGATGGAGAACTGGCGCAAAAATTACAATAAGTCCAGGGCATTTGACAGGAATATATTCATGTGCAGTTTGATAGAATTTTACATTCAATATGGAAAAGTAATATCATCCCTTTGGCCTGCGGTGGCCACATAGTACATTCTCCCTGCTCAGAGTTGTAGAACAATCCTTCAAACAAAGAGTCAAGTCCTGCAGTGGGAATACAGCAAACAGATGGCCTTAAAATATTTTTATATTCTTTTGAGATTATAATCTAACAAAATTTTCCTCTTTTCTATTTCCAACCACCGTCAGCTCTGCTTGCATTCAAATTCATGGTCTCTTTCTCTACAAATTTTGTCATATAATTTTATATATATATATATATCATACTGTATATAATTTAATATAATATATAATACTATATATTTATACAATACTATATATTATAGTATGATGCTATATAGTATATATAATATGAGATTATGCTATATATAGTATTGTATAAATATAGTATTATATAACAAAATTTGTTATAGATTTATGAATATATATTCATAATGTATGTATAGTAATAATAAGTATATGTATTCCCAAATATGTAAGTAGAACATCCTCAGTACATGCATGTACTTGATTGTACCTCTTTGGAGATGACCATTTGGATTGGACAGGCAACTGGTCTACTTTTTCCTGGGGAAGACATTTTCTGTAAGCAGTCCTATTATTCACATGTTACATATGAAGAAGCTGAGATTTCATAAGACTGAGTGAGTTCTCAACAATGACCACAACACCTGGAGCTGTTATAGAGTGACATCTGATAGCTGCACAGATGACAGAGTGGGCATAGTCTCTAGGAATGTGGATACAATAGTCACTGTACTTTTTTTCTCTTATCTGGAAAGTTGTGGTCTTAGTATCCCCTCAGAATGGCATCATGAGGGTTCATGGAGATGATACTTTAAGCCAAGTGTGTGTGTGTTCATCTTGTGATGACCCCTCAGTCAATTTTCCTGTTCATGTTAGGAATAATCCACTACAATGACACAACTCCTTGCATATACTCAGTCCACATGTGTCTAAAATAGTGCCCTTACCTTCTAGACCCTTCAACATGGCTGCCTTGTGAGTCACCTGAAGGTCAACTTTAATGTTAAGAAAGTCGTGAGTGCTTATTATCTTGGTCTCACTTTGGGCAGATGAACACACCATGACCATCTGTAGGAATCTTGTCTTTGGAATCAATGGGTACAGCGGTGAAATGGCAAAATAGCATGTGACTGGTGAATTTCTTGATGGCTCCAACCAGAGTTCCCTACAGATGATAAGAAGGTATGAATTTTTAGGACAGCTTTTCCTATAGAAACAGGTTCGAACGTTCTGTCTCTAACTGAGAAGTGAGCACATGTGCATTTGATTGCTCAGTTAGAGCAATAATTTCTTTATATTCTCGCCTTTGTTGTTTGGAGAACAATTAAGTATTAATGTGAGAAGAAGCCATGGTGCACTGATATCTGTAGGAATGTAAAAATGACAAAATCTGATTTTTGTTAGCCTTCTGTGTAATAAAAAAGAATCAGGGAGTGTTCATCTTACTGTGATCATGACGCTGGGAAGTGTCCCCTTTTTCAGTCTGTACACACACTGTCATACACACATTTCCTCCAAATCTGTTTACGTTTTCTACCCTTCATGGAGAGTTTATTTGCTAGGTTTGGTATTTTAGCTCAAGTTTCTCTTCCACGTATCCTTGACTCTCTCACAGCAAAAACGATTTCTCTCTGACTCTTCATTTCCTCAAGCAAAAGGGATCTTGAGCCAACAGTGGAATATTGTGGAACATGTTGACTTATGGGAGACATATTTTCTCATTTTAACTTCTTGAGAAGCTGGGTGGATGATGTGGATACTCTCTGCTGGAGTCTGCCAGGCGCTGTGTGCTCTAGTTCTCATCACGACTCAGACCCAGTCAATGAGAAGAAATCTGGAGTGAGCGAGCTGTTCTTCGCTTCTGCCTGTGCTGTTTCACAATGCAAATAGAACTCACTCGAACTTTTACATCACCAACTCTCATGAACACACACAGCGCTAAGTGTTTCTTGTCTCGAGAAAGTGGTAGAATTACATTTTAAATATGGAGTCATTAACTACATTAACTAACAGAATTTGTGTTCTCAAAAATAGAACTTATAAAATTAGCTATTCTGACCTTTACATAAACATTTAAAATAAAACATAACATAAGCAGTGCAGTCTCATTAAACTTAATACAGTCCAATAAAAATTCTAAATTTAAAAACTATCTTCAGAAAACAGTGTGTTATTGCCAAGGCATTAAATAGTGCATTAGAGTTTAAAATTATTAAAAATTACTAAGTTGCCATTTAGAATGAGATTTATTTTATGATTGCAGACACCTCCAAAACAAATCGACAGTCAATTGCAATGCATTCTGGAATGTAAAAGCACCATTAATTACCGTTAATGGTTCTTCTCTAATGTATGTAAATATATCATTGGTAGCAAAGCTCATGGCAGTTATTTCTTACTTCTTTCTAGACAGCTTAAAGATCCTAATTTATTAATATTCATAATAAGTAGAAAGATCAACACGTGTTGATGAATGACGATTGAAGATGCACTGTGTTTGGGCTGAAAGTAGATATTGGTTCGTTGGCAGCAGTTCACGGCTCTCCATAATGCAGAATCCGCAACAGAGAGGGAGACAGTTTAAAGTAGTGTTCTGGGTGTGTGCGTTGCAGGGTGATGAGTGTCCTGGAAAACACTTTTCCAGGTTTCTTTGCTCTAAAAATGTTGGTCACACCTGTTTCTATCTCCTCTTTCTTCTCAGAGTGTTTAACTCAGCAGATTCTCCTACCATGGAAAACATGCCTTCTGGTTAACTTTACTGAAAATAATTGACAAGGAACACATTGGGAAAACTGTTTCCTGTTTACTATGTTGTCTGATCTCTACTGGAGATAGAATATTCATGCTTCTGTTTTAACAAGAGCTCTGTTGTAATCATGATAAAATAGAATATTGCCTTCTTGTTGACCTAATCCCAAATCCAAACAAACCGACTGCCTAGAGACTCACAGAGAGAGTTCACATCGATTCAGTCATAAAACATGACAACAGCTGGCGGCATTGATGTGTCCACATCTGGACTCTTCAGAACTGCTACAGGCTGCCTAGAAGGAAGAAAGAGCCAAGTTTTGTTCTATACTGTTTTTGTCATATTTTTTTAACATGAAAGATTTCATTGAGAGATTTTGTTTCCCTTCTTTGATTTTGATGGCGATGTGTAAAATCAACTATAGTCTAATTGGCTGTTCGGTTAACGATACTGAATATTAACAAGAGGTTCAAGTACAGCTTCTACTGCAGAGTTGCCAGATTCAGCAAATAACCCTTTTAAAATGAGGGCAGTTAAATTTGAATTTGAAACAAGTGACAAAACTTAAAAGTATGTCCTGGGCAGCTATTGAAACATTTATTAATTAATTCTTTGTTGTTGTTGCTATGACAAAATGCCCGACTGAGAAACATGAGGGAGGGAGAGAGGATTTATTTCAGCTAATGATTTAAGAGAGACAGCACACTGTGACAGCAGGGGCACGTGCTATGGATTGTGGGAGAGTGTTCAGGCTGGAAGAAGGGAGGGTACCTGTCACTCTCCAGCCCCACCCTTAAGAACCCACTTCCTCTAGCTAGGCCCCACCTAGCAGGACAAGCATCTAGGGTATATGGTAGCATTACTGGAGTTCCTGTGTCCTTGGGCAGCCTTGCTGTGACTGCCCATAAACGTTCAGTACATAGAACCTTTCTCTTGGTCTGGCTTTACTTAGTGCTTTTAGCTTTCCTGGATTCAAGTTCCTGGCATTTCCAATCCCATTGCCAAGCAGAATTTTGCAGAATGTCACATATTGGGCTTTTAGGGAATCTCTGCAAATCTTTCCCTGATTCATAGTAACCTCGCAGACTTTTCTCCAAAACCTTCGCAAAACCTGCATGCCTCTGCCCTCTCGAATCCCACATCCTTGCAACACCGTCCTCTTATGAACAATGATCTACTGACAGCTTGGGATAGAGCTGATTCCTCACCCCCTTAGACCATGGCTGCCATAATCTCTATGTGATTACCTGGTTGAATCAGCGAAAACACTTCCCTTGCCAGCCATATTCCAACAAGGCACCCGGAGTTTTTATCTTTAGGCTTTCTCTTGCCCTGAGGAGCATTGTTCCTACTGTTCTGGTATAAAGGACAAGGCTTCTCTGTGGTGACAACAATCTCTCTCTTTTTATGCTGGCAGTTTTAATTCTTGTTAGACATCAACAATAAAGCTTTATTAACAATTGTCTCCAAGGAAGACACAGCAGCTTGGTAACAACAATCTCTTTAACAACAGAGTTCATTTGTTCTCACCAAGCTTCTCTGCAACTTTAGCTGGGTCCTCTCTTTCTTTTCATCAACCAGCTGTATAGTCCCACGTCTCAGTAATTTGTCTTCTGCTCATAATTCTTTCTGTTGCTACTGCTAGAAGCAGAGAATAACACCTGAACCACAACCTTGATGCTATACTGTCTTAGAATTTCATCGGCCAGACAAATTAGTCTATTACTTTTTGTTTGTTTGTTTGTTTGTTTTCTTGTTGTTGTTTGGGTTTTCTGAGACAGCCCTAACTGTCCTGGAGCTAGTTCTGTAGACCAGACTGGCTTCAGACTCACAGAGATCAACCTGCCTCTGCCTCCTGAGTGCAGGGATTAGAGATGTGCACCACCATCGCCTAGCAGTCTATTCCTTTTTAAATGAGTTTCACACATTTGTTTTGGAATTCAGACAGAATATAGCAGATACTTTCCTAAAATATAAAATAAATTGTGTGTAGCCTAATTCCTGGTAGAGTTCATGTTTTCCCCTAATCTTATGACCTGGTGTTTGTGTTCCACATTTCTTCCTACACCCTGATCTGGCAGACCCCACCAGAATGGCCTGTTAGCCTCTGATTGCCACACATCACATTCTATTCTTTTTCTGGCTCATAGCCCCAACCTCTTCTGTATTCCTCCTACAAAGCAGTTCCACAGTCAGGTTTACCACAGAAATATCCCGACCCCTGGTCATGATTTTTCTCTGTCAGTTACATCTCCCATTTCCCTGGTAACATCCCTCACACTAGCACTTACAGGACAAAGGGTTTCCTGAGACTCGACTCAAGGTTTAAAATAGTATAGTTCATCATTTTAGAAAAGCATGGTGGAATTCACTGAGCAGGAATGTTTGACGCATCCTCTTATATCTTAGCTGACTGGAAAGTAGAGAGAGAAAAAGGGAGACAGAAAGAAAAGGAGAGAGAACTCTTAGGTTTAGAACTTTTCTCTCCCTATAACCAATGGATAACCTTCTCCTAAAAGGTTCCACAATATTCCAAAAATAACACCCTATTTTATATTCATTTCTGATTATGTGGTAAAATACCCTGCCAAAACCAACTTAGGAGATAAAAATTTTTATTAGGCTTACAATTCCAGGTTATATTCTACGATTTGGGGGGAGTAAGGCAACTAGTGACAGCATATCTAAGGAGAGAGGGAGAATAAGTGCACGCATGCCCAGTGCTTCGCTAAGTTCTTCCACTCATATACAGCTCGGGCCTGCAACCAGAGACCGGCGCTGTTCACTTTTAGTCTGGGTCCTGTCACGTCAGTTAAAGTGATCCAGACAATCCCTTGCAGATCTGTACATAGGCCACCCTGATCTAGACAATCTCTAATTGATACTGTCTTCCCAAGTGCTTCAATGTGTATCAAATCATCAACAAGTGTTGTGTTGCAAGTTACGTGGTTTGCATGTAAAGTATATTGCACGGGCTCATGTGGATGAACAGTTGCAACTTTACATACAAACCATGTAACTTTTAACACAACACTTGTGCTACAAGTTTTTCCATGGTCTGAATTTTAAAAGCTAGTAGTATTTTTTATTTGAAAATTCTGTTCTAGTGTCATGGTGAAGAAATAGGGCTTTTAAAAATTATATACATTTTCTCGTGTATAAAATGGGAATAAAGATAACAATCTCCAGGGTTATTGGGAGGATTAAATGTATTGATCTCCACAAAGCTTATGTAGTTACCGGCCTCTAGTAAGCACTATAGAAATGTAAACTTTTCTATGTGACATTTGTTGCTATTTATTTTCTGCCAGCGTCTTTCGGCAGAGATCTTCTAAAAGTAAAGAAATCTTCCTGATTATGGGATGGCAATTGTAGATTCAGTTGGAATTGTCAAAATAGGGGCTGACTCAGAGTTTGTAACTCATAGTTCAAAATATTTTTAAAGTGCTGGTGTGTTAACAGTCATTAAAAGGAGCCAGTCAAAGTGACTTTTGCCTTTCAGTTTTCAGAAAGATACTTATTGTATTTGTCATTATGTTATGCCAGGCCTACTTTGAATATTAATATGCTTAATAAAAAATCAATAATTTTATATTATTAATTATTATATAAGTATAATATATTTATATTAATATAAAATTATCTTATATTATTATGTCTTCCTAATATAAAAGAGGACAAATGATAAAAGAGCGTCGAGGAACCATGTGCAGGTCATGATAGGTATTTAGTGCATTGTCATGGCTTAATAATCCCAATTACACCAACTAGAGGCTCATGATCGTGTTGGTAACTGCTTTAATTTTAAGAACAATCAGTATTCAGGGGTGCTCACCCACAAGCCTCTTAAGAACTCCCAAGTGTTGGCTTCCCCTGGTGCAGCTCCTGCTCCAGGATCTTTGTCTAGGATCAGAACAGGTTAAGTTACCACACAGTAGCACATATGAAAATCTCAGTAGTTCCATTGGGTTTAGTTTACTGCTCATCCTTGCAAGTTTCACAGTGGTACCAGGAGACTCCAGGACTGTTCTTCTCCAAAGAATGGCATGATATTTTTGTTCAGTGCTGTCTTTTAGAATGTTCATCTAAAGCTTTTAATCTTAATCACAGCCTGAGACGAGAGATCTAGGCAGTCACAAATGGTCCATAAAGCGAAAACAGACCAACACACGTCAAAGCCACCGATCCAGAACTGGGTATGTGACCATTGACCAATTAGCTACAAGGTGCATTCTGAAATAGTTGTCCATATGTCCACCAGTGGCAGAAGATCCAAACAAGTTGTCAGCATGGTTCACCACACTGGCAGTTTCTGGGAGACTGTATTCGTCTCTATCATAGGGTCCAGAAACAGCTTCATGCTGGCTCTTCCATGTATACCAAGCTGTCAAACCTGGCAAGAGAAGTGAAACCATTTATCCACCATCGCAGTTAACTCATAAGGCATGAAAATGCCAATTGCAAGAGAACTGGAATGCCACCATTACCGATTGGTTTAGGAGTGAGCAGAAATAATTTCTTTGGCTGTACGCTATTATCACATGCTTGCATGCACGTATGCGTGTGCACATACACATGTACGCTTGGGCACATGCATACACACACATGCAAGAACATACATACACAAATGGACAATGGACGTACATGTATGCACACCTGCACATCAACAGATGTGCCCAAGGTCCCCATGCTCCCAATTTACTCAGGAGATCTTGTCTTTTTCTACTTCTCATTTAGATTAGATCTATGTAAGTCTCTCCTAGTGTCCTCATTGTTGTCTAAGTTCTCTGGGATCAACATGAGTTTTTAATCTCCTGATAGCCAACATCTGTTCTGTGTTATGAGATTATTACTTAATGTTTTTAATTGGTAAGACTTACAGTTTGCATTTAATGTATTTTTAAACATAATATTTTTATTGATTATTTGTGAATTTAACGCAATGCATGCCCACCATACTCAGTTCCCAGTTTGTTTTTGAAATCACAGAGGTTATATGTGAGTGTGTTCTTATTGTTTAAATTTTCCAGGGATTACAGAAAAGTAGAATAATTTGCCTCTTGCCTCAGGTTGCTAACTAGTGGCAGTTGCTAGATTTCCTTTGATTCCCTTTTCTAGGTTTTCAAAGTTTGTTTATTTGTTTACATGTATGAACCTATCCAGGGAGAACTATGGGATACCTCAAAAGAAGAGCAAGAGAAGATCCAGAGACTTTGGGAAGCTAGAGCGAGATACCTCAGATACCAGTTGGATCTTACCAGTGCCTAGGTCAGACTTACCTGTCTGGGACTATAACATAGGAGGTTGATAGAGTCTAGACTAGATTTACCTGTCTGGTATTATAACATATGAGGTTGAAAGAGTGTAGGTCAGACTTACCTGTCTGGGGCTATAACATAGGAGGTTGATAGAGTCTAGATTAGATTTACCTGTCTGGGACTGTTACATCTGAGGTGAACAGCGTGTGACTAAAGAGTGAGACTCAGCAGGTAAGCACACATAGCTAGGTCCAACCTATCTGCTTGGAGACTCAGTACAGCCATGTAGTTGGAGTTGGTAATTCCAGTCACATGTCATATTCTTGACAAAAATCTGCATTTCCAGTTTTATTTTTTCTTCTTCATCTGATATAACAAAATTGCTTACTGGAGATATTTTCCTGCATTTTAAAATGTTGGTGTTCATTTGTTGACTATAAGGATTTTGAAGAGTTTCATAATAATGTCTCAAATAAGATTTTTGTTTTTGAAGAAATCATTTAAAGGAATCATTTCAGCTTTTTGAATGCAAGGTGATCATGTTGGTTTCATTTACATAAATGAGGACAAAATACTTGAGAGAAATTTACCTAAGACTATTGAATCCATGGTCACTTGGCACCAGGTACTTGGACAGAACATTGCCTTACTGTCAGCATATAATGTAGGATGCCCACTATGCCATGGTGGATAGGAAACAGAGTTCAAAGAGGGGGATGAACATGCCTCCCATAACCCGCTTCCTCCATGCAGACTCCACTTCCCAAAATTTTAATTACCTCCCCCAAAAGTACACTGAGTAGGGATCAACCATGAACATTAGTAGGAAACATTTCATACTCAATCCTTAACAATGATGTTCCCAATATAAGGAGCACAAAGACATTGGCGCATCCAGGGGAACCTAAGATAAGTTTAGAAGATAAGAATTGGGCTCTGGGGAGACGATCTGATTGCTCTTGAGTCAAGCGATTAAAATCGGGAACATTTGCAAAGCGACTGATGTAATAGAGCATACAGGGCTCGCAGAGTAAAGTGAGCATGTCAGAAACAACTCCAGAAATCTAGCAATAGGGCTGGTAGATCAGAAGACTCAGGCCATTCAAAAGCTTTCATATCTATAACCTATACAAGTAGATCTATGGTTACTGAATCAATGAAGAAAATCCCGAGAAACTGCAAAGGCCTGACCTCTGTTGGAGGAGCAGGTAGGCACGAGTCATCTCCCGGTGACGCACTATGCATCCTTTACAAGGATGAGGAATTACAAAACGCCATTCCCTCTGTCCCCTACTACCCTAATTGTGTAGCGGCATCTAAACAAGAATCATATTACAGAAAGGGAAACTGTGAAGAATGTCTAGGCGACTTATGGTTGACAGATTAGAAAACGACCCTTCAGAGAGCTTTTCAACTCCTGCCCTGCCCTTTTAATCTTGTGTTTGCCTCTTCTGAAAGCATGTGCCGCTGCCATTGTTATTTTAGAAACACCTTCGATTGTGCTCATTGAACGATGCATCCCTACTTGCTGGGGTTTAGAAACCAAAGGGTAGGGTAGCCAAGTTAAATCCACACTGCAGCCCAAGTTTTGTAACCAGCTGTCCTGTGACCTTGGTCTCATTCTTCAAACTTCTCGAAGCTTGGACTTCTCTGGGGAAATTTGGAATTATTCATCTGGTGAGTCCCTTCCAGCTGTAGCATTTGATGACTTCCTATTTTAATGTGTCAGATGCAGCCCACCATCTCCAAAGTACACTTGGTCATGGAAGATCAGGTCTGTTATTTATCTTGCTTAGTCAAATATGTTTCGCATGGGCTATTTTAACTCGTAAAACCAACCAGCATTTCTTTGCAACAATGATAACGGTGAATGACCCTCCTCACCACCCCTTGTGCTTCTTGGTGTAAAATAGACTCCCTCTTGAGCTCTTGAAGACATGGTGTTGCCTTGCTCTTAGGCAGATGTTGAAAGAGTCTGTAATGAACATTGGTTCAAAGGGAATTGGTGGTTTCAGGGTAGAACATATGGCTGAAATTGCTTTTTAAAATGTAATTTGCAGGGGTTTTTACCTTCTAGTGAATTCCACAGCACCACATGCAGTAGCATTCACCTGCTCAACTAATATAATTTCCAAGTTTAGATTTGCTGTCCATAGTGATAGATCACAACCAGGGTGGGATTTAATTCATATGAAACATGACCACTGTGATTTGGAAGCTTAGTTTCTGAACGTGTATGCACATTTGAGACCTGTCTCTTAAATCCTTCATATTCTTCATCTCAATTAGTTCTTTCCAGTGAATACTGTTGATTTCTCCTAAATTCAGGAAGGGCAGTGGACTGAGAATTACACTTTCTCGGGATGAATCTTATGGCTTTAAACAAGGGACTAGTTCATTTTTCAACTGTAGCTCTCAGGCATGTTTCTGCCTCCTCCCCCTGCCCTAATGAGAAGAGAGCGTCCAGTTAGACGACCTCCAGTCTACACCTGACCGTATTTCCATTAACGCTTATGCTTATTAAGCAGTGTGTAGAGGCAGAAGAGGTCCCTGAAAGAGATGATTTTCCTCCCACTGTGGGGACAGGAACTTCGCAGCTTTAACTGGAGTTGCCTGATTGCTTCAACTTCTGCTGTTTATAAACTCCCGGTCTTTCAGTCTGGCTTTTGCAAACTAGACATAAGCAGTCTATTAATATAGGTGCAGAAATCTCAGCAGTCAGAATTTGGAAAGTCAAAATTCTACTCTCCACCATTAGAATTAATGAGCCCATGTTATTCTAGAATGCTAGTTTACTCACAGAAATGTAATCTGGGGGAAAAAATAATAGCCGTAAACTGAGGTGTATTCTCCACTGTATCTGTGCTACCCTCTCTAAATTGCTTGTTTTCAGAGGTTTTTTTTTTTAATGTTTTGAATGCATTATGGGTTCAACGTACTATGTACACTGGCATTAGGAGAACTGAAAAAAGTCTCAGTTAAATTTAAGGTTGCTGTGGAGAATCTTCTACTGCTTCAATTTGACAATTTACAATATATTTATACACACTTAAACACACAACAGATCTCTGATTTGGTATATGTGTCTTAATTGACTATCAAGATTTAATAACCAGCATTTGAAACACAAGTAATAACCAAAAAAAACACATATTCTATTTCATTTTATGACTAGGTAGATTTTTTTTATCACAGAAGCATTCATTTTTCCTTCATGGGAAGGCATTCCGATTGCTCCCTGATACTTGCCCTTCATCTTTTGATTTCCTGTGTTTACTAGTCAGTGTTTACACTTGTTGGGGTGTGGGGAATTCTGACCCACCATTTAAATGCATTGCCTACTGTCAAGTCACAGAATGAGCTTGGTGTTCCTTTCTGCTTTGGCTTGCGTATGTTACACGAATTTTTTTGGCTTACTCAGAGCAGTGCGCTGGTTTGGTTTTAAAGTTTAAAAATAAATAGAAAACAGTTAACTTCTAAGTTAGGACAGTGCCACCTGTGGCTCCCAGGCTCTTCAATTAAAGGAAATATATATATATTTTATATATATATATATATAATATATATAAATTTTATATATATATAAAATTTGGGGCGTGGGCATACCTTTCAAGAGTTAGTTCTATCTTCCGGAGGTATAAGGGATTGTACAGAGGTTGTCAAGCTTGCCTGGCAAACACTTGTACCTGCTGATCTGACTTTTATTCTAGAATTGGAAAGAAACCCCCTTTCCCTGGCTTTATTTATGCCTGCCAGTGTCGTAATCTACATATGGCATTCATAGCTATAGTATAATATGCCTCTTGATTTTATCCTTACTATTTTAAAAAAGATTGTATACAATTTTATAGGAAACATGATTTCACACACCCGTCTCCCAGTTGGTTTTGGTTTGCAGGTGGAGATAATTTTCAGCAATTACCGTAGCTATTGTTTTCTTTTCTGGTGGTTTCCACCTTCTCCCACCTTGACCCTGGCAAGGTGGGCGTGACAGGTGTAGACAGTGGTTCTTGTCTCTCGTTGGATATTAATGTCACTGGATGCTTGCTTTGAGTCGCTGAAACAAACACTACAAGCTTCACAGCTGAAAACAACAGGGCCTTAGTCTCTAATGGTGTCAGATGCTAGAAGCCTGTCACCAAGATGTGGGCAGGGTCACACACTCTCTGCAGTCCCTTAGTGACAATCTTCCCTTGTCTCTTCTGGCTCCCAGCGACTCTTGCATTTTCTAAGCTTGTGAAGTTCTAGCTCCTTCCTTTTTCTCTTTCTTTACGGGATCTTGTCTTAATGTCTTTGCGTTCAATATCCTCTCCATTTGTGTGTGGGAGGGTTGCAGGTGGAGGCTTCATGAGTATGGATACATGCACATAGAGGAGAGGCCAGAAGCCAACCTCAGGGGTCATACCTTAGGCACATGACACTTTTATTTATTTTTTTTTAATGTTTCCTAGAACTTGCCAAGCAGACTGGACAAGCTTTCAGGGGACCAAAGGCCCCTGCTCAAGTGTTGACAGTGTGTGCCACAGCACCTAGTTTATTCTTGTAGATATTGGGATTTGAACTCAGGTTCTCATGCTTGTGGCTGCAAGAATATTATGAACTAAACTCTTTCCCCAGTTCCTCTCCTTCTTTTAAAACTTTAGTGACTGAATTTAACGTTCAATTTTAGTGAAGGATAATTTCATCTTGAGATCCTTTACTACACAAGCAAAGCTGTAAGGCCAAGCACAAGCGATCCCAGTTCAGGAAATGTGAGATGAGGCTGCCTGGCCTTCTCTGGGGTTTCAGCCCTTACACTTTATTCATGCATCCCTCAGCAGCCATGCATCCCTCAGCAGCACAGTAGACCAGTGGAGATTTCAGTGCAGGCACCTTGGTGAGTGTTCCTCCCTTTCTCCGTTGTGTTGAACCTAGGTCTATCATTCATGCCTTTCTGTCTCTAGGCACGCACATCCTGGTTGCTAAACGGGAGAAGCACAATCGGGGCAAGAAATTAAGCAGGGGTATTGGAACACAAGGGGACTGACTTCATGTTCCCTTCCTAGCCCTTCTCTTGCTGGGCCTGGAACTCAGGCAGTCAATCAACTTCTCTCACACCAGCATCTGCATCTCACTGGATACGTTCTCTCCCAGCAAGCTCACGCAATCGTTGGCAGGATTCCGTCCCTCTGGGGCGTTAGACTGTTGTTCCCTGGTTCTTTGCCACTTGGGATTATCCACAGGGCGCTAGGTTCATGTGGCATAGCAAACATGAAGAGCCAAAGGCAAAGAAGAAAGGTTGGCGTTGCAGTCTTTCATAAACTAATCAGGGTCTGCTTATTAAAATGTAGTCGTTAGATACAGCCCAAACCCGAAAGCAGAAGGGCTCACACGTGAGAGTGACTGGCAGGAGGAAGCCATTGGAAACCCTTTTAGAAGCCGTAAAGCACAGCCCTTACTCTAAACATGTCGCCATCATCACCACCACCACCATCATCATTATCATCATCATTTGGAGCGTCTCCTAGTGTCTATATACTGACTCTTCTGAGCACAGACAAGCCTTATGTCAAGTTGGAACGCAGAAGTGCAGAGGTTAAGGGGTTTGCTTGAGAATCCATGCAGAGCAGCAGGCGTGGTATTGCGATAAGAACCTCAATCCATAGAGACCCCGCTGGGTCATTGTATCCTGAATTATTTTGCTACGTGATTACACATGAACTATAGAGCTTCAGAAATAAACTGCTATAGTAGGCCAGGAGGGAACAATATGAGAAGCCATTTGCAATGTGCTGCTGCAGAGAGAATAGCTAATAGCAGTTTCTTTCAAGCCATGTTTCTAAACCGTAGTTTGTATATCCGCTGTAACCGCTCCTTGTAATAAGCCACAGTAGCAACACGCTCATTCTTGCTCCTAAATACTTGTTTTTGAAGCCGCCATGGCAGGAGATATTCTTGGGAGAAGACAGAGCATCGTTTCTAGGCCTTTCCAATTCTACATAATTAGAGCAGAAAGACTTTCAAGTCAGCTTCAGGTTCCAGCTTGTTATATAAATAAGTTCACAGGAATCTCGTGCTGTACAGAAATCTGACAGCCGCTATAAAAGGCTTTTGAACATTTTTGTTGCCAAAGTCCTAGGGATTGCTGGAATCTTAAATAGCCCGTTTTAAGCTCCAATTCAGAAGCTTTTTGTCATGTTTAATAATGTGGTGAATAATTCGTTTTCTGTTAGTCACTTCCCCCTTTGTAATCCACGAGGATTTTTGAGCCATGGAATGGATATTTTTCTGGAGCTATAAATTAAAGGTCCCTTTCGATCCCAAACTTGAAATGGCTTTTTAATACACCACTTCTATAAATGCATTTATCTAGGTTTAAAGATTCATTAGCATACATTTAAATGAAAGTATTATGGAGGAGGACATACAATCCAAGGAATGATTACTTTGAAATGAGGATTCCATGGAAGACATTGGGTAATACTGTGTACAGTAGGAATTTTATTAAAAAGGAAGTCAGAATTTTAGAGAAGACTAACTACTGAATCTCTATCATCTTCTCTGTGCCTTTCTTCTTAAGAATAAGATAAATAGGAAGTTTGGTTCAGGATCCAGTGATCACCATTGGTTCATAGATTGATAACACAACACTTGTGAACTTAGATGGAAAAATAAAAGTATATTTTTATTTATCTATCTAAATAGAAGGTAACCTTTCCTTATAGTGTGATTGCTTCCTATAGACCACAGTAGTAATGGAAATACTTATGATTTCATTACTAATAAATATCAAGGACATTCACAGTTTCATAAGGCCTAGTGGGCAGTTTTTTTTTCTTTTTCTTTTTCTGTTTTTCGCTAAATGGACATGATGTGCCCATCAAATTTCCATTCAAATAATTCGCCATAGGTCTATCCCCATAGATTACTGTGATCATTGACTTGTGTTAGAGAATCCTGTGAACTGTAACTGAAATCTGTCTCATAATTGGGCAAAGCGAGTAGACCAAGGGACAGTTGAAGGCTCAGCCACAAACAGGATCCACTCCCCTCTGCAAACATCACAGAAGTCAAGGCCGAGAGAATGCAGGAGCCAGAGGAAGGAGCAGAGTGAGGTAAACACTGTCTTCAGAGCACGCCATTGCCCTTGCTCTCTGTCTCATAGCAGTTATGGTTGCCAACACAAGAGCCATGGAAGACTGGACCTGTCAGCATGCAGGAAGGAAGGGCCCATGAGTTTCCCCACCCTTAGGAAAACAATGATAACCAGAGGGAAGGGGCTCACAAGAAACCACTCCTGCTTGAGCATCTAGTAGTGGTTAATGGTTGCTAGTGGGGAGGGAGGAAAGTCCTTCAGCCCCGTAGCCACTGTGGAGAAAAGAGCCCACTTTCCTATGGTCGCTCACCCAGTACTCTGTGAACAACTCCCCTGAAACTCACCAGACCATCAATAAATAAATTTATATAAGTAAATAAATAAATAATAGCCAATACAGAAAAGTAGGAAAATTGGCAAGAGCTATGGGTTCATCAGGAAAAAACTAGAAGAAAGTAATGGGAATGAAAATGATTAAAAAAAAATACCCCACATTCTTTGTGATGAAAATACCATAAGAAACCCATTATGTACAATTGACAGGTGTTAATTATACTAATTAAGTAAGAAAGAAATCTACGGTATAATCTAATACTGTAATTATGAAAAACTCAATGTAGTATTTGAATGTTTGACTCCTTTGAAAATATAAGTTAGTACCTGCCATTGTGTCTTGTTATTTAATAAAGAAATACAAAATGTTAAATAATAAATATGTACTAAAACATTTTGATCGCTGCATTCAGCATAACTGAAACTTTGTGTAACACTGTATGCTTTTCCATCTGAACGTTGTGTTATTGGAAGCAGTGCATCATCACATTCTCAGAGGGGTCCTATGAGACACACAAAGACACATTCTCAGACTCACTCACTGTGCTACAGCTTCCAAAGCTTATGGGTTGCTCTATTCATCCTGACATTCATCAGATGAGTGCTAGGTAACATAATGTCCTGCAATGTTTTCACCAACCTTGTGAAGTAAATGTCTTGGTAATCACCAATCACCTTGATTTTCAGGAGACCACCACCAACCCTCACCTTCTTGTACCGTTTTGAAGTCTCCTCTCACATTGTAGGATAGTGATTGCTTTGACCAGCACTGTGTGTGTGTGTGTGTGTGTGTGTGTGTGTGTGTATACATGTGTGCAGATGTGCGTGTGTGTGTGTGTGCGTGTGTGTGCTCTGAGGTTGGGTCATGAACCCTCACTTTGAAGGGAATGCAGGGAAGTCAGCCACTATCGTTAGTGACATCGCTTTAATAGTCCCACAGGGAGGAGCTTTAGCGCCAAGCACGAGGCCTTCCAGCAACCAGTACCAATTCCCCATCCTCGACAAGGAGTCATCCTGTAGCTGTTGCTCCAGCCCCAGTAAGCTGGCTGATCATTCTCCATTCACAGGGCACTTGGTCTCCTGCTTCCTAGGACCCTGAGCCCGTTCAGCTAAACTGCTTTTGAAATCCCTGACCCATAGATTTTACCTATAGGAGCTAAAGCTGTATATGAACTTTGATGATGATTTCTAATAGCTGCCAGCTGAGACAGGGTCTGTGCGTCATCCCCAAGGTCATGGCACTGGTGAATGACAAAAGACCCTAGTTCTACTGATGGAGGACACTGTTTTATCAGCTTAGTAAGGAAAGTCAGAATGCTGGACCCCTTACCATCTTTATTTAGATCCTCCATCTTCCTCCTCCACTAATTTCCTTTCTCTTCTTTTCTGCTCTTCCATGTACCAGCTACCACTGATTCTCAACTAATGATAATAGAGACCAGCTCACTTGATCTCTTTAAAATCTTAAGAAAACACCAAGTCAACAGGAAGCGTTGGATATGTGTTCTAAACAGAAGTCAAAGTGTCAAATGCAATCTTACTGTACAAGTCTTGTGTCTGTTTCAGAATAGTACCTTGTGTTCAGCAGAATAATGTCAGGAAGGAGATAAAATGGAAGGCTGCAGCAGAGGCAGAGTCAGATACGAGGCTAGGGACTAGGGTTTGGAGGAGAGGAAGGAATGGTGAAGGGCTTCAGTTAGCATAGCTGTTTCCCTGACGTGCTCCGCTGGTGTGTTCCCAGGAAATGCCCGCTCATGTTGGAGGTGGCAGAAAGGGATGCGCGGGGAGAAGGAAGGTTTGTGGATCTTTGTGATCAGCTGGGGATGGGGTCAGGGAGGAAAGGGGGATAGCAACAAGTATTCTGCTACAGAACTGGGGAGGAGACTGGGGGGAACTGGGGCTTGAGGAGCAGAAGGTTTCCCCTTGATTGTAGTAGGTCAGGCACACCAGTGACACTGTCTGCATTGTTGTGAGGGTCTGCCTGAAATTCACTGCTCACAAAGATATCCCACAGTGACAAGAGTTTTCTGTGTAAGAACACAAATAGAGCCTTCTACTCCTGGTACTAGTTAATTACTTATCCTGTTGATGTAAAGGAAGAATCACTAGCTAATTTGGACAACGTTAATTTAAAAGTAATGCTTTCTCTGCTTGGGTAGGTGTAAGAATATCATAGACTTTTTAATTAAAAAAAAAACACCATAGGTAAAGACCGTCTTGTACTTGAATTTATACTCCCTAATTGGAGGCAGGCAGTGCAGGTGAATTATCTCTAGATTACGCATCTGCCTTTTAGTGGCATTCAGAAGACAGACGCTAAATGAAAAGAAGGACCTCCATAGTATTCTAAACCCACTGATAAAAACATTTAAATAACAAACACTGGCTTTCTCTCTGCTCCTCTGTCTGATTTTTAAACAACATTTTCATTATGGTTGCTATCGTAGATTAGCTTGCTAGTTACAAGGAAAATTCAGAGACAACTCTCTTTGATATCCAAATATGTTTAAATGCATAAAATACCACTTTCGAGGGAGTCATTGGGTACTGTGTGGATTGTTGCAAATTGTGTCATTGATGTAATATTGAAAATGTCCTTTATAAGTACTTCATTTAAAAATTCGGTTTCATTTAATAAAATCTGCATACACCAAGGGACTGATAAAATAGAAAGATACATAAAAATAACAATGGAAATACATTTGCC
Source organism: Myodes glareolus (assembly GCF_982192425.1). NCBI lineage: Eukaryota > Metazoa > Chordata > Mammalia > Rodentia > Cricetidae > Myodes > Myodes glareolus. Next base: position 52,428,739 of record NC_142030.1, read on the forward strand.
TGAGAACAAGTATTGGCAACTCACATCTCCTTCTAGGATTGATCATCCCAATTCAATCAAAGTGCTTGGAAACCATGAAGGGAATGATGAGCAATCCCTCGGAAAAAGAGGCAGAGTTTAGTGTGATGTATCAAACTCTCCAACACGGTTGTATTTTCAGCCCTATGTGTTCCTGTAGGACCTGGCCACAGAGAAGCCACCGTCTTCCCGTTCTCCCCTCCTGGACCCTGACTACTGCTTCCATTCCTCCTCTCCACACCCTCCCTGTCTGACAACCCTCTCCTGGGTGCTGCTTCTCAGAATCCAGCCACCACGACATGGGCTTTCAGGTGAAGAGGCCAACCGCCATGAGGCATCCCTGTTCAGCTGAAACCCCAACCATGCTTTCAGCTGGTGGTCAGTGTCAAGTTGACACCCTCATTGGCTAAGGATGCTGTGATTTGGTCAGCATCACCCTGAGGGCACCCTCATTGGCTAAGGATACTTGGTTCCTTCATGATTTTACTTAAATTGACCGCAGCTTCTAAGTCAATATTTGACTGAGTGATGCGGGAGTGTGGTTTACCTTAGCCAAACTGGAAAAAAAAAAATCATCCAGGGCTTCGTGAAAATGCTATAATTTATAACCACACTTGTTGTCATCCATTTTACATATTTTGTTCTATAATGTAGATCATTGACATACTTTTGGGGATTAACAGAAAGCCACCAAGACAATTTGTGGGGCATAACAATGCCAAAGCATTGCTACTTACATTTAAGATCATTCATATCTCCAAATAGTGACAAACCCAAAATAACCTTGGGGCAAGTGGTTATAGTTTTTTAGTTTACCTACTGAAAGTTATGGTTTCTCTTTTTGTCTGTTTTTTTTTTTTTTTTGTAAACTTTATTAGGAAAACATTGCAGAAAAAAACCAATGACAACAACAATCATAGACCAAAGTTAACCAGACTCAAACCTATGACATTATATTTTCAACGGAAGCCCTTAATTGAGGTAGAAAGACAGTTGCTCTGTCAATACCAGCTCCTTTGATCTGGTTTCAGTTCATTCGAAGCTTGACAGTGTTATGAGAAAGTTCCTCTAAACTTTTGTTCCCATACATTGACAAAGAGAGTGTTATTTTCTCTTACTTATTTAAATCATTAGTGAAAGTAAAGTATTTTCTTTTATGCTGTACTTAATCTTGAACTTAGGATAGGCTTCCCACAAAATATTTTAAAGATAAAAATGGGAACGTATCACCTATATTAAACTAATACAGGTTTAATAGGTCTACTAAGAAATTGATATAATTTGGGGACATTTTGAAGCTAGAGATATTTATTGGCATTTTGTTTAAAAATGTAGGAGAGAGAAGGAAGAATATTTGAGTCTGATTTCTTATTGGATATGTACTAATTAGTCCTCAAGTAGGCAAGATGAGCATAGCCCTTGTAATTTTCTATTGTGTTAGATAAAACTTGTAGGCTAGCCTATAACTTTCACTAATTTCAACAAGGTCAACACTTTCAACACTTGTTTATCATCTTGAAGAAATCTCTAATCCTTGAGTATGTTCAATTAACAAAATCTGTTATAGTATGTATATAAAATGTCCCTCCCTCCCCCAAATAAATGTTGCTGTGTTGAAGGCTTAGATTCAGCTCCAAGTGCTGTGGAAACAAAACGCAGAGGTCTCTGTCACTGTATTTCAATTTTTTTAAAATAATTCTTAACTGGGGTTCTATTGACTCCTATGTCACTATAGCTGCACGGGAAATATCAAGAACAATCATACAGGAATGTCTCTTAATTCTTTTTCCAAGTTATTGTTAATAAGTCTGTGCAATTTGACAAAGGTAAAAAAGAAAAATGATTAAATGCAATTATTTATGCAAGCGTCCATGAATACACTGATGATGTGGGAGTTCCCTTTGTGTGTTGCTTTTCTTGGTTAATAAATAAAGAAACTGCCTTTCCTGTTGTTAGGGCAGAACTTAGGTAGGCGGGGAAGACAGAACTGAATGCTGGGAGAAGGAAAGATTCAGAGAGATGCCATGGAGACGTTAGAGACCAACATGCCGAATCTTTGCCGGTAAGCCACTGCCACGTGGCAATATACAGATTAATAGAAATGGGTTAAATTAAGATGTAAGAGTTAGCCAATAAGAAGCTAGAGCTAATGGGCCAAGCAGTGATTTAATTAATACACTTTCTGTGTGGCTATTTCGGTTCTTGGGCGGCCAGGACGAACAAGCAGCCGCCCCCTGCAACACTGATCTTGGCATCACAGCTTCAGTGTGTAGGAAGGACACAAAAATGGCTGTTTTGAACAAAATTTCTGTAGTTGCAGTGTTGAGTGGGGTAGGAGAGGCTCTACATGTGACCTGATTGGGAACCTTGACCTTGAGCTGTATGTGCTGAGCACCTCGGTCCTGCCGCTGTCCCCGACATCGAAATACCTATATTCATACTGGGGAAGATGCTCCATTTTCATGAACGGTTTGTGTAACTTGCATCTGCACATCTCTTCCTTTGCCCTCTCACTCAGCATTTGGCAATGTCACACGCTGAGCCACCGAGGTCCTTAAATGTAAGTTATATCCTTTTTTTTTTTTTTTTGGAAATACTCATTTCATTCAGAAGGGTACTCTTAGGTTTATGGTAAATTTGTTCTCACTTTTAGTTTGTTCTTCAGACAAATAGAGTAATATATGCCATTCTTCCTTATTCTTATTGAATATTTTCTACTAAATCTATCCTTTTATGATTCTGAAATGCCAGCTTCAGTTTTTTTATTAATTCATACTGACCTGTGCAGAGCTGTCTGTCTCGACTTAATGGCTATTTATAATATATGGATGGCATTCCCCTGCCATTAATGTTTAATGAATTGGCTCCTGATCCAGTGGAGTCTAATAAAGGTAATCATTAGAATACATTGTCTTTCCGCAGTGCCCTCGAAACTTTTTATTTTCCCCACTGTATACCTTTGGCCCGTCCCTCCTCGGCTGTCTCTCCCGGTGCACGCTTCTCAACCTCTCTTTCATTATTTATTCCAAATGTGTATTTTTACACTGAATATTTTTTCTAGGTCAGAATGGCAGTCTTTTTGTGGTGAAACTTTAACAAAGTCTCAGGCTACCTAATGGCTGGAATGAAAAGGAGCCTCACTCCTGACAGGCTGTAGATTTGACTGACTTGCTGAGAAGCTCATGCTTTTTTTCTTAAAGCCTAGAACTGCTCACATAGGCCTCAGCCCCTGATGACCATTCCTTTGTGCATTCTAAAGATGAGGGCTGTACTGAAAGCAAAAGTTGTGGGGTTGAATAGGTGGCTCAGTGGTTAAGAGCTAGTCCTGTCCTTGCAAAGATCAGAGTTTGTTTCCCAGAGTGCATATCAGGGGGCTTACCACCACCTATAACTTCAGATCCAGAAGGTCTACAGCAGGCACGCGCACGCACGCGCGCGCGCGCGCGCGCACACACACACACACACACACACAGTAATAAAAATAAAATATTTGAAGTAAAATAAGAGTTGAGTTCTAAAATTAGAAAACCGTGACTATACTAAGTATTGAATTTCATACTTTTATAAGAGAACAAGGCCTTGTGGTATGTGATTAAAATGTTATATATAAACTGAATGAATCCAGGAGCCAAAGTTGAGTAGAAAGTAGAAAGATGACTATTTTATATTCAGAAATAATAACACTCACGTACACCATGTCCATGCATGCACACGCTCGCTTCTATACCCAAGACTTGCTTTCATCATTCACTATGTTAGTTATGAATGGCATTGTAGCTTTATTTTTAAATTCTACTTGTTTTTAATTAGTATACTAGAAAGTAATTGCCTTTTTATATCAGATTGTGCTCCTTATTGTTATTATATTTGCTGATTGTTTCTAGAAATATTTCTGTCCATTCCTGGAATTTTCCTTATAGTCATCTATGTCATTTGAAAGCATTTTTATCTCCTTCCAAATCTATATACCTTCCCTTTCTGTCTCTTACTGTTGAGGTATAATTCTAATATAATGCTGAATACTAATATTTAGAAAAGATAGGTGTTTTGTTCACAGAAGTATCAGTTTCTTTTGATAGTATGACAGATTGCCACAAACTAGAGGCTTATAACACAAGAAATGCATCTTGTTAGAGTTTTGGAAGCCAGAATTCTAAAAATCAAGGCACTCACAGAGTTTCACGACCCCCATTCCATTTCTTCTCCAGCAGCATGGCTTTCATTGTGGCTGTGACACTTCGCTTTGAGCCATTGACTCTAATTACATTGGCTACTGTTTGGGGAACCTGGGTTAGTTTTGCTTACCTGCCTCTTTTAAGAACCTTCAAGATGTCAGTAGCGCTGTTATGTCAGTCAGGATAGTTTCATTTCAAAGCATTTCATTTAGCGATAGCTGCAAAGTAATTTTGTCCAATTGCCATTTCCTGTTTTCAGAAACCATCTTTGAGTTAGTCAGGCTCCCACAGTGACTGGGCCTCCTCTCTCCCTCTCGTTCTCCCTCTCCTTCCCAATTTTCTTTCCTTCCCATGCCCCTCCTACTACATTCTCTTTCCTTCGGCGGTGCTGAGCATCAACTCCAGACCTCAGTGCTCTGGGCTGGGGCTCCAGTGCTGACCAACATCTCGACCAGCTACAGACCCATGTCCTCACGTTAGCTGTGAAGTTCTGTTAGCTATAGGTTGTCAATAGATCTTTCTCTACCAGGTTAAGGAAGTCATTTCTGCTTTTTTGTTTGCCAGACATTTTTAATCATGAGTGAGTACAGAATCTCATTAAATAACTTTTCTGTTCATACGGCAGGAATTTTCTTCTCTTGACTTGTGCTATCTAGTCCAATGGCAGTTTGACACACAAACTATAGAGTTATCTGAAAGGAGGGAACCTTAACTCAGAAAATGCCTCCATAGAAATTGATCATAAGGCCTTTTCTTAATTAGTGATTGGTGGGGTATGGTTCAGCCCAGGGGTGGAGCCACTCCTGGACTGGTGCTCCTGGTCCTACAAGAAAGCAGACTAGCAAACCATGGGAAGCAAACCAGTAATTAGCTCCCCCTTAAGGCCTCTGCGTTAGCTCCTGCCTCCAGGTTTCTACCCTATTTGAGTTCCTGTCCTGACTTCCTTCAATGATGAACAGTGATACAAAAGTGTAAGCTTAATAAATTCTTTCCTCCTCAACTTGCATTTTGGTCATGGTGTTTGACCCTAACTAAGACAAGCCTATTGGTATACTACATTACATTTATTGATTTTTGATGCTTAGTGTTTTTGTCATGTAGTCAGTTACAAAGATCTACTCTGGTTTAGGCATGACCTCATGATCATGACTTGGCAAGTGTTCCTTCTGTTTTATTTTTCAAAAGAGATTGTGTGCAATCATTTCTTTCTCAAAAGGCTGAAAATGATTCATATTATTTACTTTTCTGTGTGTGAGTTCTGATTGTTTCAGTTGAGGAATTGGTTCAATTTATTTGTTTTCTCTTATTTTTGAGATCGTATCTCACTACATGATCAGGTTGGCGACCTTGAACTAGTGTGTGCCACCATGATAGGCTTGGTCACATTTATTCAAGTTGTTAAATTTTAGATCACAGAATTTTTTGTTTGCTTATTGTATTTTTGTGTGTCTCTGGTATCTGCTGTAATGACTCATCTTGCATACTAATATAGTAATGTAGATTATCTCTTTATTTCTAGTTAAGTTCTTTTGAGGGTTATGAGTTTTATTGGTCTTTTAAATGTTTCTCCAGTTGACTTGTTCTTTTCCCTTTCAATGGGTTTTGCTGTGGTCCTTATTTTTCCTTACTTTCTGACTGATTTTGGATGCAATTATACTTATTTCTTCGGGTTTTATAAGATGAAGAAGTTTAGACTCACAATTCACTCTTTTTTTTTTTGAGTTGGAATCTCATGTGGCCAAAGTTGGCCCTGAACTTGCTCTTTAGAAGAGGATGGCCTTCAACCTGTTCTGTCCTGCCTCTCCTACCCAAATACTGAAATTATTGCTACTACTTTCAGCAAGATTATTAAATTTTAAATGTTTTTATTTCCTTCATTTTTTATATATGCATAGACTTGTTTAGATTTTCAGTTAAACATTGTTTCTACAATTTTGGATGAGTTAGATTCTCTTTTTAGTTTAGTTCTAACCTTTAAAAGTATTTTTAAGGAATTTCCTTTAGGAAGCTGTTGTAAGCAAGAAGGTAGATACATGTTGTTACTCTAACAAAAGTTATGCTTTATTATGCAGAGGATCATAACACAAGGTTCAAGCTGTGAATTCCTAACTGATGTTCTAAGTCTGTCTCCCTAAAGCCGCTCACCTGTGTGTCATATCATACATAGATGAAGGCTCTGAATGGAGAGTCAGGATCCTGGGGGAGACTCTCCAGCCACAGGAGACATCAAGGAGGTGTCTCTCCAGATGTGCAGAGCAGAGCATTGCTCTTGCTCTTTGCTTATATACTGTCCAGTCGGTGTCATGGGGTTCTAAACCCAGGTCTGGTTATCCTGATTGAGTGATGTCACTGAGTTCTGGCTATCAGGTGGGTGTAGTGGGGTTCCTAACTATTTTTACATGTCTAAAAGATATTTTTACTATGCTCATTGCAGAAGCCCTGTGAAGTTTCTAAATTAAAAACCTGATGATACCTGAGATCATAGCAATTGAGACGTTTGGATGTTCATATATGTTTAATGTTTGTGTGGGTAGGAGCTTGGCTGTGTTTAATGCTGGTGGCAGCCATACACGCCGGTGCTCTGCTTTCTGTGTTTTCCCCATCCTTGTTTCCTGACTTCTCCAGGAACTGCTTCTGAAATAGGACCCTTGTCTTTCTGCTGTAAGCTGTGGTTATAGTGAGGAACTCCTGAGGTTGTGCTTAGGGTCTGGTCAGAGGACATGGACATTGTACCATGTCTCCAATTCAGGATTTTGGTGACCCTGAATAATCCTGGTGATCCTTGAATTTGATTTTCTACACTGATTCTTAGCCTTTTATCTCGACTTCATCCTGGAAGACTGAAGGTGGCTAGAATCAACCTTTGCCGGTGTCAGCTGAAGCTTGGGTGGTCTCCTAAAAAGAAGAAGGAGCTGTAGAGAGCAACCTGAGAGGCTTATACGGTGTTTGCCTTGTCCATTCCTTCAGAGGAGCTTCCCCCAGCCTTCACTGGGAGAGTGGGGGCGGGGGGGGGGTGGTTCTGAAATAAAGTGCACACTGGTGCCCAAGAACCTGTAACCTTGGTTAGTCTACTCCACCCTCTGGTCAAATTTCCCTCTGTCCTCTCCTCACTCATCACAGTTTTCAGGCCTCTGCTTTAGTGTGAACACTAAGTGAACAGGTTAGCTGTGCGTGGCTGAAATTCTTTCTAATTGCCTGTCCTAAATCTGGGGGTGGTAGCTTGCCCTGTGTGGCCTTAGCTGTCTGAAGGATCTGAGAACAGCCATTGATTTTTTTCCCTGTCCTCTTTTTCTTTCTTATGAGCTTTTCTTCTTGTTAACAATAGCTTCTTATATATTTCTGTGTCCATCTCCAGAGTTTTTAAATGATAAATTTTGAAATATTGTATTGCGTGAGTGATTTGCTGACATGTGTATCTATGCACTGTAGGTATACCTATGATGACCAGAAGAGGTCACCAGATCCCCTAGAATTGGAGTTACAGATGTTGGGAGCCACTCTGTGGATGCTGGGAATTGAATCCCAGTCCCCTGGAAGAGCTGCCAGTGTTCCTAACCATCCCATAGCTCAACCCTATCTCCAGACATTTTTATGTAAATTGTTCATAGGGCAAACCTGAGCCCTGCTAAAATGGATGGTTTCTTACCTTTCCTATTCTCTTGTCCATCACCAGCTGTCCAGCAGATAATTAGGATGGCAGGAAGGCATTTTTTAAAAGAGAAAGTAGATGTTCTAGGTGTTACTATGCCTATTGTGTCTTTGAAAAAGAATGTCACATGGTTTTCTGTATTCGGTTGCTTTACAAACTCCTGATGTGTCTTCTGTAACTAAGGCAAGTTCTCACTAGTTTATATGTGAAGACTTTCAGGCAAGAGTGGGCTTGAGATGACAACTCTGCCGTCACTCACCCTTCCTTCATGTTCTCAGCGATGAACTGAAATACTTTGTGAATGGCTGCTCTTCACAACTGGCTCTGATGTTTTAGGCAACGTCTTTGGGGGCTCTGAACAATCTCGATACTGAAATATTGTTGTTTAAGTCCACCAGTTCTGTCGTCATGCCTTTCCATCATGTTCGCTGGGAGAGTGACGGTTGTTGCATATGACAAAAGGCATCTAGTTTCAAAGCTGCAGATTGTAAAGCCTTGTATACGGTTGGCCATGCAAAAGTACGTGACAGAAGAAAGTGTTGGTTTCCATCACACAGATTTTCTTTCCAACAGCTTTGACCCTGGATAATCTGAGAAAGTAATATTGCTCAATTCTACCTTGGATCATAAATGGAAAAGGTTTGGCCTCACATATGCCAGCAATTCTGCCTGTGTCCGGTTGATGACTACTGAGTCAAGTCAACGTGTGTGAACTCACAGGTTTCTGATTTAATGGGCATAGGATGTTTGTTCACTCAGCTCAGTCCAAGAGCACCACAAACACTGTCGGTGACACACAACCATTTGTTCATACCCACAGCAGTAGAAAAGTTTCATACACTAAGAAAACCATGCTCTTTTCTCATAAGAGAGGAGCTAGGAGGTCATATTAGGGCTTGGCTGGCGTATTCTGGATAGGTATCACAAGAAAGAAATTGTTTAGAATTGAGTGGAGTTTAGGATAAAAGAAGAAGCTTCCTGTTGGTAGCACTGAAAAGTGGGGTCTAAACTAAGGTCAGAAGATTAAGCTGATCACCATAGCAAACTTGCAATTCTAGATGGTCTGAGGGGCTCATCCAGGGAACAGGTTTTTCCAAGGACATGTAGAGAAACTACTTTTGTTTGTTGTTCATCAAAATGAGCATCGTAAAACACCTTGTTCTAGAACTTTCACATGGACACAAGAATTTTAGTTGCCTTGAGTTTTTAAACTTGAATTCTTCATATGTTGCTGTGATATATAATGGATATGTTGAGGATAAGTAAAAGGCAAATGTCCTTGCCCTGTTACATGAAGGGAAAGGAGTATCTCATGTCTGTCACTATTGTTTCTTAATAATTAGATAAGTTGTGGGAAACAACTCTAGTTATTCTAACATAACTCTGTTTTAGAATGTAAATTGTAATAGATTTCTCCCATAAGCTAAAATTATAGACCTTTCTAATAAAACCATTTTAAAATTTCTTGCCCTTATAACTTTTCGCGCTGAATTTGCCCACATAAATGTTTTTACTAACCTGCTCATACATAGCCTGCCCTGGGGTCACTAACCTGGCATAGCCTGGCAGGGTTGGGTCAGACTGAGCTGGCCTGGGCTACTGATGGCTGTTGATTAATGCCCACCTATTTGTCATGGGCTCAACTCATTCAGTTGAGCTCCTAGTCAGTCTGTTCTCTGTTACAATGGATTTCTTTTACTAGCCAACCTGTTCCCTGTTACAATGTACTTCTTTTACTAGCCAACCTGTTCTCTGTTACAAAGTACTTCTTCCTTTTACCAGCCAGTATTCTCTCTGATACAATGTACTTCTTCCTTTTCAAATTGTTTAAGCCCGACCATTGCCTTGATTCCAGGAACATTTCCTGTTGTTGGCACTCTTTGCTATTGTCGTGGGTAGATTTTTGTTGCAGATTCATTCTTGTTTCCATAAAACTCAGCCATCACAAGCATATTAATGGCCACTGTTCTCAAAAGAGCAAATGAAAATATAGAATTTCAGTTGATGCCCTGATGTCATGACTGTGGATCACCCCTTCCATACGGGAGATCAATTTTTGGCAAACATTTTGGTAAATGTTGTTTATTGATATATTTCTTAGCTGTTTATTGAGTTGAATAAAATGGTGATGGCGAGATGTGGATGAGCCTGGGGGCAGGGGACAGCAGATGTTAGTGAGTAGTGAGGAAACAGCCCTCTGCCAAAGATGTTCTAATCCTGTGAGGGATAAAGATGCTGAATTAGGAAGGAAATATGCAGTTTCAGTGGTTTCAGTCTTTTGTGTCACTGTATTCGAAGTACCCAAGATGCCACTTGAAGGAAGATATTTTGGCTCCTGGTTTTGGAGAAATCGATCCATGTCTGCTTGAGCCCTGGGGCAGAGTGAGCATGTGGTAGAGGGATTTCTTCATGTTATGGTAGAGGAGATCAGACAGGCCAGAGGCTGGTTTGAGATACCCACAGAGCCTTTCCCTCTAGCTGTGTGCTTCCTTCTAATATGTCCAGAGCATCTCAGAATAGTGACACCCACTGGGCATCAAGAGCCTCATACATGACTGTTGTGAGGGGGGTTGTTCTCCATAACTCATGAATGACCTCTGGTCACGAACATGAGAAATGCTATTGTGGTGTTCTGACAGCGTAAACGCACAGTAAGGCACCAGATGAAGAGCAGCTCTGGGACAGAAGCTGAACTAGATGTGGAAACATGAGGGAAAAATAGAAAGCATAGGAAATGACAAATCTGTGTGTTCTAAGCAGTGAAAACAGGGTGTGTGGTATTTGAGTGTGTGTGGTGTGTGAGTGTGTGTGGTGTGTGAGTGTGTCTGGGAGGAAGGAGCCAGAACTCAAGGACTCCCTCCCAGCAGCGCCAGAACAGTCTGTCATCCTTGTGCTCTGTAAATGGTCTTTTTAAGTATTAATTATTTTAATGAAGGTTACATAAGTCTTTTTAATATTTAACAGGCACCAAGAAGAGACTCTTTTACTAATTCTTTTAAGGTTTCAGAACATTGCTCCTCTTGTGACTTTAAATATTTCAGAAAGCCCTTTCCACATGTCCTTCGGGGAGATCCCATGCTCCTCCTCATTCTAGCCAACAATAAGGTGGTTTCACGTTCAATAAACAAAGTGGGACTCAGAGGTACCATTATGTTAACTGTTGTCTTGAGATGGTGATTTCCTGTCACCTTGCTTATTGACAAGGACCAGAATCTCACCAGCAGTGCATTCCATAAAAAATATGGAAAGGCTTTTCTGTTAAAAAGATTTAAACTTCGGGGGCTGGAGAGATGGCTCAGAGGTTAAGAGCATTGCCTGCTCTTCCAAAGGTCCTGAGTTCAATTCCCAGCAACCACATGGTGGCTCACAACCATCTGTAATGGGGTCTGGTGCCCTCTTCTGGCCTGCAGGCATACACACAGACAGAATATTGTATACATAATAAATAAATAAATTTAAAAAAATAAAAAAAAAGATTTAAACTTCTTATTTAATAAAATTTATTCTAAAAGAGAATTGGATATTCAATTTAAACATAGTAAGCTTTTTTATCCAACACCTTTATAAAACAGAGAAACCCTCAAATTTCTATTCATTTCCTGCCTACCAAGGAAGTTGATTAAAAATTACATGACTAAGCAAATTACAACTTACCAAGTTCATAATTTTTTGTAAACCCTGTACACAGTATCAGCCCTGATCTGTGTAGATTTGACAAAGCACACTGTTTACTTTGTTTGGAAATGGTGATCCTATATCTACACAGAGGCATGCCAGTTAAATTCAGACAGAGTTCTTAGCCACAGGTTATTTTGACAGTGCCTAGAGGCCCCTGTTCAAAAGGGGCTGAGTGATTAATCATGGTTGTCACTTGTCTGCTTTTGTTAGTGGTGGAAGGATCGGGTTCTGCAATGTCATTCTCAACATTACTGTATCCTTTTGCCCAGGGAAAGGCAGAGGCGAGACCTACACTGTATCTGTGAGGCATTTGCTTTTGTCTGCACTAAATGGTTCTAGTTCTTTCTTTTTTCAATGTTTTTAATTGAAATAGAATTAAATCAGTTCTCCCTCAAACCTCTTCCATGTTCCCACTCTCAAATTGCTAATCTTTTTTTGATTATATGTGTTACATATGTATGTGTGTATATATATGTTTATATACACGCACACACACACATATATATATATACACACACCTTGAAATGTACGCACAAACAGCACACATGTACATGTGTATGTACATGGTTTCAAGACTGATCACATTAGACAACCCAATAAGTGAGCTCATTCTTAGAAGAGGCTAATTCTCCCAGTGGTCAATAGTTGCCAGAGATTTACATAGGGGTAAGACCCCCAAGAAATTTTCTTCCTTCCATTTTAGCAAGTCTATTAATATTGCTATCATTCCAACCTCATCTATGCAACTATTTCCAGGAGAGACTCTTTCCCAGAAAATCAGGCTTTCTGATCGTCTGGCTCTTATTCTGTCGTCCCCCCACCTTCTTCAATGTTCTCTAAGCCATAGAAACAGAAGCTTTGATGTCAATGTATCTCTTGGATCTGGGCTCCTCACAATCTATTGATGCCTGCAACATAGTATCAATGTCTGAACTTGAATACAGAACCCCACTTTGAATCAGTGCCCATTGTAAGTTGGACTTTCTCTTACCTATTTTTTGCTGGAAAAATCTTTCCATTTAGGTGTTAATAGGGGCCATTCTCTGAATGATGTTTCATAAACAGCTACATATTTCATAAAGTTTTGTATTTATATGATAATTTTTAGTTCAGAACTTTGTGCTTAGGCATTCAGTGTGAATTCTGCCACCTCTTCCCTGAAAGGATAAACTGATCCAATGTCCCCATGCTGCTGGTGAGTTCAGTAAGGAAAATGTCTGGACTGAAATAGTCTGTCAGATGGAACTAGAATTAGCTCATAGTGCAAGGAGCAGACACTCACTCACAAAACAGAGACTTGATATCCAGAACGTAAGTGTGTCTCTTAGAAATAGAAAATGAGTGTGAATGAGACAAACGCCCCGGCTTGGTTTCTGTTCCTGTGACCATACCATGACCAGAAGTAACCCAGGGAAGGAAAGATTTATTTGATCATATTCTTCATAGTTCACCAGTGATAAAGGCCTAAACAGAAACCTGAAGGCAGAAACTGATGTAGAGACCAGGGGAAAATGTTGCTTACTGGCTTTCTCCATTCCTCATTCAGTTTCCTTTCTTGAACAATCCAGAACCCCATGCCCACTGTAGAGTTAGTACTGCTTACAGTGGGTTGTGCTATTTCATATCAGTCAGTAATCAAGAAAACGTGAGACTGGAGACATAGCTCAGAGGTTAGGAGCACTGGCTCTTCTTCCATAGGACTCAGGTTCAGCTTCCAGCACCCACACTGTGGCTTTCAACCATCTATAGCTCCTGCTCTTGGAGCCTCACACCCTTTCCTTCTTCCCCAGGTATTGTACACGTGTGGTATAGACATACATGCAGGCAAAATACCCATTGACATAAAATAAAAATAAATCTTAGAAAAATAAAACATCTCATAGAAATGTCTACAGGCCAATCTGAGGAAAGCAACCCGTCCACTGACATTCCTGCTTCATAAATAACTCGAGCTTATGTCAAATTGACAAGACAATAACCAGAACCGCAAGTAATGAGCGCCTTAGCTGTGGCCCGAATGGCTGTGTTGCAGCATTTTTTCCACTGGGCAGCTTTCTGTTTCTTTGTGTAGAGTTTCCATGTCCTGGTGTGGCAGAGTTTCCTACACCATGGAGTGTGTGCCATCTCTTCGTCAGTGGAAAACAGTTCGTCACTTATGTTCTAGTCTCAAGTTCTCTAGGGATGAAAATCTGATCGGCGCATTCCTTGGCCATTTATATTCTGAATGTGAGTATGTAGAGGGGTCGTTTTCAGAAAAGTGTTGCTAGTGATCTTACTAATTCCAAAGAGTCTTTAATCAACCCGTAAGTTAATGACTGATTCCAAGGCCAGAGTATTCATCTATAAATATGCATTTCATATCAGTTTTATGAATTGCAGTAAGCTTTCATGTTTTGCAAAGTTGCTTATTTCCCCTGGAAAGTGCTCTAACATTGTCTGGGTTCCATTCCTAAACTATAGCACATTCGCACATATCTCTCTCTCTCTCCCTAAGGATCGTGGGAGCAAACCGAAGCCAGGAAGAGTGCACAGCTCATTCTTGGGTTGTTCAATGCCTGCCGCCATGCTAGTCTATTTTAAGTGCTCAGGAAATGCTAGCTGAGTGAAGAAGCAGATGTAATGTCGGTCATATCAGCAGATACAGTGTTCCGAGACTTATGCAGTCGTTTGCTTAGGTTGGTGACAAATGAAGGAAAACGGAGATGAGCTGCTGCGTGTCCCTGCACGGCATGGTCAGAGCTCACCTGGGAAGCGCTGAAGTCCTCGTAGACGTAGCCTGGAGGAAACATGAAAGTGGGTTACTGAAAGGAAAGGAATCCCGATGTCACGAGTTCCCAGCGAGTGGTTGTCCTCTATATTGTTTGTATGCTGGCGTCACAGCAACTTTCCGCACAGCTTGCAGAGTTCAACAACGGAAGCGCACTACATAATGGCTTTGGAGGTTCAGACCTCGCGAATAGGCTGTTTGGGGCTAAAACTGTGGACTATAGACAGGGCTGTATTCTGGAAGGTGACTCTTGGCTCGTGGCCTCCCCTTCTGCCTTCAGAATCTGGAAGAGGTTCCATCCTTCCCATAGCTGATCACTCTGCCCCACTCAGCTGCTTCTCCAATGCATTAAGAACTCTTAGTTCATAGTGGGTCAGCCTCTTCATCCACATTGCTTTCCCCGATTTACCCGGTAGGCAGCTAGTTAGCGACTCTACTTCCGTCTTCACCCTTCATATACAGCAACAGGCCAGGCTGCACTAACTCAAGATTCCTGATGTGGCAACATGGGCACCACTGGTAGCCACTCTTCTGCCAACCACATCTACTACAGACATAACCAAGTATGGATGAGAATGCAAGGGTATAAAGTATCCCGTTGTTATCATCAGGGGGACATTCTGTCTAATGACAAACTCAATGTCAAATAATCTCAAAAATACCTGCTAGTAAATTTTCCTTCTGAAATGCTCAACGACTCTGCTTTGCAAATTTCTGACTGTGCAGGTTCCTGGGGGATGTTTCTTAGCTTTAGTTTTTGATTGCAATTACTGGACACCTAGGGTGCATCAAAACGTAGAATCAACACTCGAGGTCATAGCGCTGTGGGCAGGAAATTGCTTTCTGAGTAGATATGTTATATAAATAAGCTATGAGGTAAATTAATTTCTTCTGAAACTTGTAATGATTTAATTTGTGGTTGAGATCTAAACCTTGAAGCTTATCCCCAAACTGTACTTGACACCCTCAGTTTAAGGGCTGTACAAGGGATGCTGTCTTGTAAGTATTTGAATATTATATTAAAAACTGGTAAGTGGTAGCTGGAGAGACAGCTCAGTGGGTAAGAGCGTGTGTTGCTCTCACAGCAACCTCAGTTCAGTTCCCGCTCCTCCATCAGACCCCCTCGCAGTTACAGGTAATTCCAGCTGCTTGGGATCTGATGCCTCGGGGCCTCCACAGGCACCTGTGCTCACATGTACATCCCCTACCCCCCCCCACACACAGGTAATTAAAAGCAAAATAAATCTTTTGTAAAAACTTGCAAGTTCAGATCATTTTCAAGAATTAAGGTATTCTTGGATTAGTGGCAGGAAACCTTTTGTAGTTACTTCATTGCCCATTTAGGCTTCAAGGACAAGCGTAAGGATCTAGGAGTGTACCAATAGTTTGCATTTAAGTCTGGAGATTATTTATTAAGTGACATTTTCAGCAAGATACAAAAACCTACCTTTTGGTTAGTGATTGTGTGAAGTCAATTTTTTTAGGACGTGTGAGAGAGCAGTGAATCAGAATCTTTATGGTTTAGCACTTTTAAAAATGACACGCAAATTCGTGAAGCGTTCCATATTTTTAAAAAAGAAAAGGAAAAAAATAATAAAGAAAAAAAAGTCCTTCAAATATGTATGTGTATAGCAACTCCATAGAATGTCAAGTCCAGGTTCCCCAGGTCTTAGCCTAAATACCACACTGCCTAGATGAGTGATCTGTGCTTACAGTCCATGGTGGTCAGCACTCTAAGAATAAGAGAGTACCAGAAACATCACTTCTTAAATGTGAGTTCATGGTCACATATTACGCTCATAGGTATTTGCTGCGTGATAGACGAATAAATTAATGAGTTAACATTTTTTAATAGGACAAGTTAAGTCTGAAAGGTTAAATGCTAGGTAAGCCCTTGGATTTTAGGCTGAGATTTTGTGGGCACCATTGGCGTATTGATTGTGTTTGAAAGCCAGTGACTCATAATAATAAATGGGGTGCATCTTAGGAAGGAACAAAATACTCAACTTTGTTCGCTTGTATGTTAAAGCACCTTCTGTATTAACAAATCACTTTATGTCCAATGACCTAATTCATGTAGTGTAATAGAAATTTTTACATGTTATCCTTACCAAGTTTTAACATCTCTTTGCCACACTATACAATTTATAGACATTCCCGTTAATTGTGGGATATGTATATAAAGTCATTTAGATCCACATGGCTGAGGACTTAAAGAAGCAATAAAGGAAACCCCCTGCAGTGCCCCTCCCACCTCTTCTGCACGCCTTTCTAATGGATTGTTTTAGTATAAACAATACTTAGCTCCATGCTTCTAAATAGGCTGGGGCTTCTTCTAAATAGACTGCTGCTGTTTTCAATTCTTTAAGATCTTTGGCTCCGCATTTTCAAATGTGAAAGCAGAGGCTTTGCCTCCATCTGCTGTGTGTGTACGGTTCTCATCCTCCCTGCATCCACATACAATTTTCCTGTGTACTCAATGACGTCAGTAGTAAATACTGACATCAGTACCCTATCTAAATGCCCCGTGAAGCAGAACCGTGGAGTAAACTGTCACAATCCCCCATCCTACCATACTTACTTTTGCTGCCTTTGAATAGAATAATTTTCTTGTTTTGCAGTCAGGTATGCTGGTCTGCAGAAGTTGCCGGAAGATGCTAGGCACCCACTGCAGCTTCCTGTCAGTGGCATGTTTCTGAAGCACTTCCTGGAGCTTTGATCTGACTATGACCAGTATATTCTACGCAGGCTGTCACTCCTTCCTGCCACAGAACAAAACTGAGTGTATTGGGCACAGCAGTGTCTGACTTTTAGGAGCAAGGAAGCGTGTGCGAGGGTGTACTGCTTCTCTTTCCTATTAAAAGAGTTCAAGAATAAGAAAAGAAAAATGTAGATTCCAGAAATAGGAATGTAGAAATAAAGAAATATAAAGTTCTATGCCCAGGAGGATGAGAACAGACTGTCAGCAGCTTTCTCAGCAGCTTGAGGATTAACTATTAACAGTGGGTTACTCCACTTTACAACCCATAGCTCGATTTACAAGGCCAAAGCATCTCTCTGTAAACTGAGAGCTAGCCTACGAATATGAGCTGAGTCAACTTTTAGGAAATGGATATAAGACCTCTGGGTTATGCATTATCCCTGCTATGTGAAACTGGCAGCATCAAAGGGAGAGCACAGGGCTTCAGTAAACATCACCTAAAAGTACCAGGGAAGACAATAAATTAAGTGCAAACACTAGTTTAACTTAAAAACCCTGTTAATGGAGATTGTAAAATAAGGCAGCCTATACCTAAGTTTTACCTCGAGATTATAAGAATTCCTTTGTTCAGACCTAATACTTGATGCCTTTACTATAAAAAGGTGGGTTCAGAAACTGGCCTTTGCCACAGCCTAACAAAAAATAAAAACAAACAAACAAACATCTGTAACTGTGGTCTCGGCTAGTTGATAAGCTTTTTGTGCCCCATGGAGATTTTTTATTTTACTTTTTCCTGGATTCTGATTTCTGGAATAAAGTTTGCTTCTGGTTTATTAGACTTTGGCAGTCTGTTCCTATCTTTGCATGACCCCCCTGGACCCAACACCTCTATTTTGCTTTGTGGATGACAGCGTTCTTTCTGACTTGGTGTGTCTATCTTGCTTCATTCACCCCCTTCATGCAGTTCAGTAGGTTTTACTAGTTGTACGACCATTACTACATTAACTTCAGACCATTTCTATCACCTATGAAAGGAATCTCTGTGCCCATCCTCACATGCCCCATGTATCAAGAGGTGGCTATTCTGGAAATAGACCCTCTATCTACTTTCATCACTTCCTATGAGTGACAGTGAATCACAGCTGTGTGTGGCCATCCGTGCGTGGTTTTCTTCCCTTAGCAGAGCATTTCCAAGGCTTGACCACCTTCCCATATGTATCAGGGCTTTCTGTTTGCTGTTCATCCTTTCCCATTGAATGTACAATGTATTTGTAGTATTGTGGTTTGTGGGTTTCTAAGGATGTTTCCATTTTGGGGTCTGGTGAATAGTCCTGTTAAGAAAGTTCATGACATGTTTACATGAAGACATGGATATGTTTTCATTTCCTTCCATATCTACCTAGAGGTGGAAATGCTGACTCATAAGACAAGTAGATGTTTACCCTTTTGAGACACTACTCGAGCGTTTTCCAAAGAGGAGACTCCAGTTTACATCGTCATCAATCATACCTACAAACATGAACATACATACATACATACATACACACACAAAGAAAAGGTACCAGTTTACATTGCCACCAATCATACATAAAAACATGGACATGGACATGCATACATACATGTGTGTATGTGTATGTATTTTTTCCCTGAACATTTCTTAAGTGACCAAAAATATGATACATGGCTTTTGGTATATTGATTTTCACTTGACTATAAGAGAAGCAGATAAATAAAGAAGAAATGCAGCAAAAGAGAACTTTTACCTGGCAACCTGGAATTTATAGCCCATGCTTCCAGGAGCCTTGCGGGAGCGTATAAATGTCTTGTCTGCAGTTTGTGATTTTGTACTGACCTTAGCGTTCCATTGCTGTATCTTACCGTGGTAAAAGATAGCATGAGTTGAGAGGTTTTCAAATTTATCCTTAAGTAGACTATCTCATCCAACAACCTCTTCCTATAACATTTCTTAGCTGTATCTCTTCTGCCCACTTGTGTTTTCCAATGTGTGCTGTGTGCTGGCTTATTGGTCGAAAGGGTTTTTCGTTGAGCATCGTCTCTCCTCACTGCCACCCAGTTTGGATCAGGCTGCATTGCCATCTGAACATGACAGCATTGTCCTTGCCAGCCCGGATGCCACTCCCTGCAGAGATGTCCCGTGACAGCATCTTCTCCCATGAGTTTGAGGATTGCAAAGCAAGACCAATGGACACCTAGATGGAAGGTATGCTAGTTGGGTGTGTCCCTTGGATTTTGATGCTTACCTTGAAAGGTGCTGGCACGTATTATATTGATGATATTCCTAGCTAAACACCTAGAAACACACATTATTTTCACAGATCAAATGATTCAAAAAGAAAATACTTAGGAAAATTAAAAAGTTTTCATAATAAATCTAAAATGTCTCTAATTTTAAAACAAAATATAAACACCATCAACAACAAATCAACACACACACACACACACACACACCTTCACTTTCTCTAACACCAATTTTCTGGGTTGACAGGGAATGGCCTTCAGCCAGTGACCTTTGAGAGGCTGAACCAGGTTGGATGTGGCCTTGGGTGCCAAAATGATGCCTGCTTGCCCTCTCTTTCTCTCTCCATTTTCTCACCTGGATGCTGGGTTCGGGTTCCTGTTCCCACTTTGTTCAGAGGTCTGTGATCTGTGAAGCCCCCCTAAATAAAGAACCCTTTTATTATGCTCAGTTCTGAGCTAGTGTGGGATTATTTTATTCATGTTCGCCTTTACTGGGTGTCCACAAATCATTCCCATGCAGCAGTGTAGCTTGTGAATGAGGAGTGAACTGAGGGTCCGTTTGCACTAAGCAGTTCATTCACTTTGTATTTTAAAATGTAATTTGCACAGAACGAAACGAACTTTAAATACACCCTGAATTGAATTTTGTTAAATGCATAAAATTATACCCCAAACTGAAGACCCATCCTGGCCCTTTTGAAAGTTCTTCCTGATCTATTTGCATTCAACCTTCTACTCACTGCTGACCCCCTGGTTTCATTTAGTTACTTCCTGTCATTGCAGATGGGTCAGGCTTTTCTAGAAATTTTGTGTAAATAAAGTCACCAGCATGTACCTTTTGGACATCTGGCAGTTTTTCCTCATTCTCTTGTCACAGCTAACAGCAGGTCATTCCATTTCACTGCTGTCCGCTGCTGTTCTATGAGGTTCAAGAATTAATTGGTTAGCTGGAAATGGACATTTGCATTGTTCCTACTTTGAGGCTTTCACGAAGAAAGCTCTAAGAATTCCATAGACAAGTTCACCATCAGTACAGAGAAGCCAAATAAAAATAGGCACACGCCATGCACATATAAACACACACACATACACACACACACACACACACACACACACACACACACAGAGCGTGTGATGGTTTCAATGAGAATGACCCCCATAGGCTCATATGTCTGAGTGCTTGATTGCTCAATCCTCAGTTAGTGGAACTGTATGGGAAGGATGAGGAGGTGTGGCCTTGTTAGAGAAAGTATGTCACTGGGGATGAGAATTGAGGTTTTTAAAAGCCCATGCTACTGTTATGGCTGTCTGCTTTCTGCTATAACGTTCTTAGACTAAGCCTCCGGAACTGTAAGCAAAACCCAATTAAATACTTTCTTTTATAAGTATTGCTTTGATCACTGTGTCTCTTCACTGCAATAGAACAGCAACTAAGGCATAGGGCACAATATCTCTCACTCTCTCTCTCTCTCTGTGTGTGTGTGTATGTGTGTGTGTGTTTATATGAGCCTGGTGTGTGCCCACTTTTATTTGTCTTGTCTGTACTGATAGTGAACTGTGAGAGTTACTTTATTATTCTAGTTGTCAGTCCTTTGATGAACATCACACATATTTTCTTCTAGTGTATTATTTGCCTTTCTGAAACTGTCTTTCAAAATAAGTGGAAAATGTTTCCATTTATGAAATCTAAGTTCATCTTTTCTTCTGTTTCCAAGCGCTGAGAAAACTTTTACCTGACTTGGGTTGTGAGAATTTCCATGTAAAGGTTCATAATCAAAGCCTTAATGCTTACCCTTCCCTAGTTACTTCGGAGCTCCTTGTCTGCAGGTGTGTAGCCCAGAGATGGCTGAACTGTCTCTTTAGACACCTAGCACATTTACTACAAATACGTTCATTTATACATGGATTCCCTTGATTAGTATAAATTTTGTGAAGTTCTATTTTGTTATTATCTGTTCTTTTTTTATTTTTTAAGCATATCTCAGTACGTAGCCTTGGCCTGCCTGGAACTATGTATGGAGCCAGCCTGACTTCAAACTCATGGTGATCTTCCTATCTCTGTCTCTTTAATGCTGGGATTACAGGCATGCACCACTGCCTCCAGCTAGGGTATTCTTTTATAAAGCAAATTGGAAGGCTATTGAATTAAAGCAACTTTAGCAGCCTACTTTTCTGTGCTCCTGTGTAAGCAATGGAACCCAGTTCAATGAGAATAACCATTCTAGGAAGGGAAAAACAAAGCAAAAAAATACCTGGTAAAAATTACTGTGAACCAGAAGCTTGGCTCCCACTGGATGCAAGTCAAACAGCTGATCCCCTCTCCAAGCTCCCTTTATTTTGTTTCTGAGTTTGCTTTACAGAGTTTTTCTCCCCCCCCTTAGTTAGCACCCCAGGCCCCTTGTAATCTAGTACTATATTTGATGGCTCATATAAGTTCTTTAACATTGTATGAATGTCAAATGTCAAAGTTTGACATAGGACATTAATTGCTGCTACACTATAGTTTTTCTTATTTCTTTTCCTTTTGTTGAATGATGCAAGGTTCCTCTATATAACAGTCCTGGCTGTTCTAGAACTCACTGTGTAGATCCTTGAACTCACAGAAAGCAACCTACCTCTGTCTTCCAAGTGCTAGGATTAAAGGCAGGAACCACCACCACCCGACTCGCATTATAGTTTTTGGGACAAGGTCTCTAAACTAAGCATAGAGCTGTTTTTGGCTAGACTGGCTGGGCAATGAGTCCCTGGTCTGCACTTACCCTGTCTCCTGACACTAGGGTTAGCGATGAATGATGTCATTCCCAATTCTTGGTGGGGGCTGGTTATTCACACTCACATCCTCATGCCCCGGCAGCAAGCACTTTACCAGGTGATCCAGAGACCCTGTCTTAGACAACCTAGTATTTTAGTGGGCCCCAATTTGTCTTATTTTTTAATTTTATGAAATGAAATGGTGTAGACCTAAACTCTTGATTATTATCTTTCGAGATTGTTTTGATCATGTTAATTTTAAGTCCTTTGTGACTTCATACAAATTTTATAATTAGCCAGTTCTTACAGTTGCTAGCAGTGTCAAATGAATGTTGCAAGAGGCCATTTGGAACTAAGACCTAATAGACCAGAACAAAAACAAAGTGGAAGGCCAGCAGCATGAAGAAGGAATAAAGGAGCTTGCTGCCAGGCATGAGCTCCGGAATGTGGTCTCAGGGACCCACGGGGTGGGAAGAGAGAAGCAATTCCTGCAAATTGTCCTCAATTGCATGTGTGTTTTGTGTTATCCTTGTACACAATACACAAACACACAGAGAAAGAGAGAAAGAGAGAGAGAGAAAGAGAGAAAGAGAGAGAAAGAGAGAGAGAGAGAAACAGAGTTATCTAGTCATAGTTCAGGACATCGCTCCTCTGCCCTTCCAAGAAATCCAGATGAAAAAGAGACACATTACGCAACAACCCTTAAATTAGTGTGATAAAATCCCTTTGATTTAATCTTACAAGGAACTGGCAAGGAACTCTGGAGAAGAGAAGGTGGAAAGATCCTTAGAGCCAGAGTGGGTGGAAGACACCAGAAGAACAAGGGCCTTTAAATCAACTGAGCAGAGCTCATATGAACTCACAGAGACTGAAGCAGCAAGGATCGAGCCTGCCTGGGTCTGCTACAGGTCCCCTGTGTATACATTACAGTTTTTAGTTTGGTATTTTTATGGGACTCTTGAATGTGTGGACGAGTGGCTCTATTTTTCTTATGATTCCTCTTGGGCCCTTTTCTTCTTTTGGGTTGCGTTCTCTAACTTTGGTGTGATGATTTTTGTCTTATCTTATAGTTTATTTTGTCCCGTTTGCTTGTTATCTCTTAGAAGCCTGTTCCTTTTCTGATGAGACAGAGAGTGGATGCGAGGTGAGAGGAGGGGGCGAGGAGCTGGGGAGAGGGGAGGAGAGGGAAACTGTAATCGAGATGTATTGTAAGAGAAAAGAAACCATTTTTTAATAAAAGTATGTGTGTGTGTGTGTGTGTGTGTGTGTGTGTGTGTTGGGAGGCAGTAACCTAAAGTAAGCAAATGTTACCAGAAGGCTCTGTTACTGTTCTGTTGTACTGTTCCTGCCCTGAGGAAGAGGAACTCTGCAATACCTGGCCTCCGTTCCCTCCTCTGACTCTGCTCTCTTAAGCCCATTTCCTGTAAACCGATGTCTCCTATGACCAGCCCCCCAGAAGTGTCTTCCTTTCTAAGAAGTGAGGTGCCCCTTGATGCTTGGTTTGTTCTTTCTTTTGCATGCTGGGCATCCACTCCAGGGCCTTCCACGTGCTAGCTGCTTGCTCTGCAGCACAGCTTTCCCCTGGACTGATTGCTCAGTTCTCAAATAGAAAATAAAGCCATCTAAAACCTTCTTTGGCAAAGGAAGCAGAGGGTCATTTTACAATGATAAAGAAGATAGTTCCGCCAGAAGACCTAATACTTTGGGGGTTGAATGCAACAGGGGCGGTCTTGCCCTCTAAGAGGACAGGATGAGGGAAGCTCAGGGTCCCTCCTGCCTTGTTGATGGTGAACAGGAAGGTGTGGTCTGAAAATAATGCAAGTTCTGGAGGGTGACAAGTCCTATCCTGTGGGGTGGGTCTTTTGTTTTTTTAAGATTTATTTATTTATTACATATACAGTATTTTGCCAGCATACATATACAGTATTCTTACAGTATTCTTATGACTGCATGCCCGAAGAGGACACCAGATCTCATTATAGATGGTTATGAACCACCGTGTGGTTAGTGGGAACTGAACTCAGAACCTCTGGAGGGGCAGCCAATGCCCTTAACCTCTGAACCATCTCAGGGTGGTTCTTTTCAGTCAGCTATTTAGTAGAATCAAATGGGTTGGTGAAGAAATGACAGAATTTCCCCCTGGACTGCAGGATTTGATTTTGTTGTTTCTAAATTGTAAATCTCTAGAGGGCAGGGTCAGTTATCTTCAGTCAATGCCATCAATACTTGTTTGGACTTAGAGTCATTCTCCTTGAACTTAGATTACCAGCTTCTGGTTCTCTCATTAAAAAATTAAATCTTGATACTTTACATTTGTGTGAAAGTAGTTTTCTTAGCAATAAAATTATTGTTTGATATGTTTTGGGTCTAGGGCAATTAGTAAAAGGAAGAAATGATTTCTAACTTTTCTCTAAATTCATACTTTACTTACCTATTAACCAGATTAATAAGGCATAGTATATTGGTGTACTTAATGTAAATTTTCTATGATACAGGAAGCTTGAGAAATAAAGGCCTAAGGAAATATAAAAGATTGTCTGCTATAATCAGTAGTGCTGAAATGCATGGTGGAGGAGAAATAGAATTGGTAGAAGGGCCTGATGATGTGGCAGCAGATGGGAGTGTTGTTCAGATTCTCCCATGCTTCTGTGTTCAGATAAAAGAACATCCCGTCAACCTGCCTTTAGTGAGGCTCTCTCTAAAGAGGGAGCTATGACCTATGCAGAGGAAGGTCAAAAGTTATTTCAAGGTGTGCTTTCTGAGAGAAGAACTGGAGGCCAGGGTGCTACGTACTTCTACTGTTGCCCAAATCCCACGGCTTGATTTTTGGGTGCTTTGCCTCAAACACCAGCAACACCACATATACTAAGAAGGTGTATTAATAAAGTCAGCCTGCCTGTTAAATTTCTCTTCCATTTAATTTAATGTGCTGCATATCTTTATGTGGGAGAGAATTTGACTTGAGGCTAGTGGTTTTTCACTGTGTCTTTTTTTTTCCTCTCCTTTTACAAGAGTTCTGTACATATGCTTTACTATAAATATCTGCATTTGGGAGCCAGAGCTTACCGAGCAGGCGCTGACTATGGTCTGTCCTGTGTCTGGTTCCCTGTATCCTTCATGAGTGTGCTTTTTTCCCAGTGTCTTAGACTTGACAGGATGTCAGGTACGAGTATGTCTTCTGTCCCCTCTTCTTCTCTGCCACCCACATGGATGAATTCATCAAGATTCGGTAAATATTTGTTTGCACAAGCATGCGTTCAAAGTCACAGCATCTTCCTTCAGCTTCGTTTGTTGGAACTCTGGAGCTAGCTAACAGTTAATCCTCTGAGCTTCTCAATGTGTTGCCTCTCCTGACACTGCCGTTGTCTTTGAGGGGAGAGAAAAGTCGCCTGCAGTGGCAATAATCCAGTAGCTGGAGGTTTAAAATATCTCACCGTGTTCCCCACTAGTTTGCAGTAGTCATCATATTTAATTGGCACATTCTGAAGTGTGAACCAGCCTCCATATCCTCCAAATCTCCTAGAGTCGGGAGGTGTGTTTGCTAGGTGTGTACAAAAATCCTATTCCCCCTTCCCCCCACAAGTAAATGCAATAGTCAGGTGTACACAGAACCGAAACGATGATCCTCAGATGTTTCAAAATGTTTGGAAGATTGTTTTCCTTGCATGCAGTGACTGAGGAGCGTTGATGTGTGATTGTGGGGCCTAGATCGTCCGTTCTTCTGGGCCCTCCTCGGTTATGGATGTGACTCTGCTGTGTGGCTCAGGCTGGCCCCACATTCTTTGCCTTTCGCCTCCCCCTCCCAAATGCAGGAATGACAGATGTGCCTGCCTTGTTTGGTACCCAGAGGGAGAACATGCCCATCACTAGGACCCAGCCTTTTGCTTTGGGTCCCCTCTAAGCCTTTGTTTTGTTATTATTTTGTTCGTCTGGGTGTTACTCAGTCTTGACAAAGAAAGTCGAATCCTATGTTTATTTATTTATTTTCCTTCTCCATCTGGATTCCAGTTCACACAAAATGCTCTAGATTCTAAGAAGCTCACAGCACAGTCCTTGGGAAGATACAATTGCACAACGATTTTTGAGTTAGGCAACCTCGAGACTTACAACAAGACTCTGGACAAGTTAATTAACCTCTCTGAGGCCGTGTTCCTTTATACAGTAATGAGATAATAACCGCACTTAGCTCCTGAAGTTACTCGAAAGATTTAGTGAGGTAATAAATGTCAGTCCTCTTAGCCTGGTTTCTGCATATTTTAAGGTATTCTGGAAACGCTTTCTGTTGTGCGGCCAGGAAAATCTGAGGATTTGTAGTAGTCCTGTCCCGAGACAGCCTACAGCCACGCAGCTTGATCTTTTCACCCTTGTCTCGGTTTGCATTTCGAGGTTTTAACGAAGATTCTGTAGCTTTCCCTCGAACCAGTTATAGCGGCTGTGTCCAGCCCCTCTACCATGTCATGACAGTATTTGCTTGAAGAATGATGAGAAACAGCATGAGAGTCCCTCATGGTGGGTGGGCTTTGGCTCTTACTGGTGAAGGGAAGACTCCTTCACTCCTTACTCTTTCCTTACTCTCTTTTCAACAGCACCTTCCTGTGGAGGTGATTTCCTCTGAGTCCCCAAGACCATGGCCCTGATGGTCACCTTAAATGGTAGTGGAAAAATATGCCTTTCAGAACTATACAGAGTTTGCAGTTTTCCCTGATGATATGGTTTACGGTAGAGACTGCTGAACAGGATGCTCTATCATCTTAGAAAGTAGTAGAAGAAGTCAGACTCAGACATCCTGCCCCTTAGAGAAAGCACTGGGTCTTCAATCAGAGATACCTTGTAGTATGGGAAAAGGGGCAAAGACACCCTTCCACAATTCCTTCCAGCCACATTAGGTCACACTCTGTACATCCCTGGCTCTCTTTTGAGCATGTTCAAACACGCACAGGTGACTCCATTTCTTCCACAGCCCCTTTCTTAGAAAGGATCCTGGGCTCCTTAAAACTCTTCAAACCTGATGGCCTTTCTCTCGCTAACCTGCCTTCTGCTGCAGGGACCTCAGCCCCGAGCATGACCGTGGGTGAAAAGGATTTTTCTGTTTCTCTAACACCACTGTTGGAATACAACATCTCACAGATGGTCTTGGAAAGCATTCTATAAATCATGGGCCTATCTGTCTGGCTGTGCTTTCCAGAATGTCGTGTGTCAAATATGTAATGCGCTGAGCAATGAGGATGGATTTATTTAGACTTCTGCGGTAAGAAGGACAACCTAGAACACTGGAGAAAAAGGGACAGGGGAAGAGGTCTTAAGGTAAGCAAAGCAATCTTGGCATCACAGGAAGGGTATAGGGGTTTGAGTTCTTAACCAGTTCTGTTTTCAGGGTTCAAAGGGCTTGGGGAAAGTTTGACACACTGACCCATATCCTATCAGGCTGTGCATAACTACAAGCTAGATAAGTCACCTTCCCCGAAAGTCCATTTTTTTTCTGTAATATTTGCACTTGAGATGGTGTTTATCATGAAGCACCATACTGATATATTTTGTGTCCATAAAATCTGCAGATTTTTTAAGAGGGCTCAGACTGTTTAGAGCTTGTCCCAGTCCTCCTTCCCTCTTCCTTCCCCCATGTCTTTCTTTCCCCTTTACAAAATAGACGTTAGTTCTCTTTGCCAATGTTTTTTTCCACAGAGAAGTCTGAGAAGCATGAAGTTAAAATACATCAGTGCTTCAAGAGAGACCACATCCTTAAATAGGGTAAAGACTGGAAAGTGACGGGATAGAAAGAACGCCGTTAATGGGTAGCCGAGCGCCTCCATCAGGACGTATTTCGGATGCTTTCCAGTACAGTAGCGAAGTACAGTCTTCAACCATTAGTCTTGCAGGAGCAGTAGAGCTTGAAGGTTGCAAATACATGGGAATGGCGATAGTTTAATCAGTAGAAGTGCCAATTACTCGGTGCAATCTGTATACACTGTATCCATGTACTGGTGATAACATTACACCCATAAACACGTTTGGATATCACATGCCAATTGAAAGCAACAATTAAGAGGAGAAGAGGCTGCTGATTTGGTGGGAACTCGAGTAGCCCCATTTTGCTTGTGCTCTAGACTGGGATTTTGCAAACTAAGAGTACGAACTACAGAGGAGCCGGACAGGAGTTGGTTCGCCTTGTCACCTGACAAATGAGAGACTGGGACCCCGGGGGAGGGAACTACTGGAGGAAATCAGGTGAGAATCCAGCTCACAGATCCCAGGGTGCTGTTCTTTATGTCTTGGTGCTGATAGCCACTGGAGCCCTTGGGCTTGGCCCACGTACTCAGGCTCAGTTTACCAATCTGGAAAGGAGAAAATGGTTTTCACTCATTTCTTGATAATGTTATACAGACTAAACGTGACTGCAGACCATGAGTTCTGGGATGTGTCTGATAGTAAATTAAAGGAAGTCACACACAAGGTCCTCTTGTTTACTTTGATGGGAGATAGATGGTGGGCAGGATGAGGGCACACATGTGCAATTGTGTGGAGACCAGAGGACACTCTTGGGGATCATTCCTTGGGGACTGGCTACTTTTCATTTGAGACCATGTATTTCACTGGCCTGAAACTTGGGGGTTATACTAGGATGGTGGGCCAGCCCTCCGCAGGCATTCACCTGTCCCTTTCTCTTCAGTTCTGAGATTGCAAGAATAGCCTGCCATACTCAGCTTTTCCATGGGTCTTAGGGAATCAACTCAAGTCCTCATGCTTGCAAAACAAGAACTTTACAGGATGAGCTATCTCCCCAGCATTACTGTTTGAAGAACTTATTTTCATGTCTTTAAGACGAGCAATATGATGTTATAAAGCAGATATAGAAAGTGAGATGGTTACTTTAATGGAACAAATTATGTTTTTATTTTTTATATTTTTGGACAAAAGGTACTGAAGAGCAAACCCAAGTATATATTACTTTTTTATTTAGAAATTAACAGAACAAAACTCTGCAAAAAGTAAAACCAGTATTCAGGGAACCCACCAATGCACTTGCCAAGGTCGTTTAGGAAGGGTGTGTATTTTACCTCTGGGCAGAATAACAGATCACAAAGCTCCCTGTGTTTAAAGTTCTGGGAAAAGCCACATTCTAGGTAGGATTTGCAAGGAAGAAACAGGGAACGTGAAATCTTTTACCTGGGGCTGGAGGATTACCTTGCAGCCTGGGAATGGGAAAGACAGGCTGCAGTAAATCGTGACCAGGAATGCTAAATGAAGGTTCTAGACTTAATTGAAATAGCAAGAGGTTTTGGACCAAGGACTTATGAAAAGGTCGACATGATAAATGATAAGTTTTAGTAGTAGATAAAGCCATGATTCATGTATATGTTTACAGACCAACCCGTGTTAAAATTGTCTAATTCCCAAAGGAGATCATGGAGGTTATAACTGGTCTGAGAACATTCAAATCACAAACATAGGCTAGCAATGATGAAATCCTTGCAAAGGGAGACCTACTTTTCTATAGCTGGATGGGAGGAAGCTAATCAAGCCTCACACAAACAGGAAGTAATTTGTGTGCTTAAGATTCCTGACTACTATCAGCCATCTATAATTACAGAATTACAAATGCCTTAAAGACAGCACCTCTGTGTCTCTCTCTGTGTCTCTCTCTGTTTCTCTCTCTCTCTTTCTCTCTTCTCCTCCCCTCCCCTCCCCTCCCCTCCCCTCCCCTCCCCTCCCCTCCCCTCCCCTCCCCTCCCCTCCCCTCCCCTCCCCTCCCCTCCCCTCCCCTCCCCTCTTCTTCTTCTTCTTCTTCTTCTTCTTCTTCTTCTTCTTCTTCTTCTTCTTCTCTCTCTCTCTCTCTCTCTCTCTCTCTCTCTCTCTCTCTCTCTCTCTCTGTGTGTGTGTGTGCGTGTGCGTGTGTGTGTGTGTGGTATACAGGCCAGGCCAGAACTGTATGTTAGTGCAATCTCAAAACGTGGGAGATTGAATAGAGCTATTGAGAACAGTTAGAGAACCATTGTTGGTTTCAGCACATGGGGTGACGTCCAGGAGGGTGTGGTTAAGACATTACTGCTATCGCTAGAAGAGGGGCCAGGAGAAAGGTACTGCATCCAGGTAGCATCCACCCGAGTGATCATTTGATGGAAATAGAACTGAAATCAAGAAGAGTATGGTGATAAGGTGCTTGATAGTTATCTGGTCCTGGGGCTTTCTGTCTTGTGGCTACAAACCTGTTGCTTGACCTCTTCCAGCTTCTTTTTGCTCATCTACAAAAATCAATATGACTTCTCTTCAGTGTTCTGAAAGCAAAATTAGATGGCATATTATCTTGGTCAGTGTGAACTTCTAAAAAAAAAACGCCCTAAATTAGGTAATGTGAAAACAGTGGAATTTATGATTAAGTCCTAACAGGCTGGAGAGTCCTAAGAAGAAAGTTTGAGAAAGAAGGATGCATTTTTCATGATAACAGACATAATGATATCAAAACCACAGGCCACAAGGTACACAATGCTGTTTCAAAATTAAAGCTAAAAAGGGCTTTAAAACACACACACACACAAGTTTTGAGAGTTTGCCAAAGTCACTTATTATGACTGATTTTGCAGAGGATTCAGATGGGCATTTAGGAGGGGCTTGTGCACAATCAGAGGGTCCAGAATACCATAGAAAGGAGCCCTGTGCTGGTAAGCTCAGAGCTTAAAACTGTCCCACACGGGTGGCAGAGGTGGGCATTCTTCAGATCTGTGCAGATTTTCCCCCAGAAGCCATGCTTTAAGGGAGCAACCCTCCAATAAGGTAACATGTTTTTATCCAGAGGGTCAATTATGTCTCTGATAAAATGTGAACAAAGCCATGGTTTTAAGGTTCCTTACAGACCCACAGTGCTTAATGGTCTACTGAAAACCACAGGTTGATTTCTTGGGTCCCTGTACTTTTTTTTTTTCTTAAATATAGAAATAGCTGACAAAGTTAAATTGGAAGGTTTCACAAACAAAATTTCAATTGGAGATTAACTTCGAAAACTGGGCTCTTCTGGCTGCATGGGCTCTGCACTGCCTTCCTGAAAGCGGCTGCTGAGAAGCCAAGTCACCCACCTCTGGACCACGACTGCTTATTGAAGCCCCCTGCCATGCCTGTTATCCTGGGAAGAGATGTTGGCTTTGCCCATTCACAAACTGTGCCAGAACCCCATGGACATCCTCCTGGCAACCAGTACTCCGCCCCACAGGGTCTGTTCAAAGCATGGAGTATCTCTATTCTGATGCTTATGTCCTGGAAATTCCCCTCACCTTGAGATAGAGAAGTGTATTCCCACATCTCATTACACTCACCTAAGGTGAGCTGGAGTTGTTTACTCTTTGGTGAGATAAAAACAAATACATCATATTTATTAAATGCATTAACATCATGGAAAAGTTAGACAGGAGGATTCTCAGGACAGTTTATTCCTAACCTAAATCACAAAAAAAGCTTATTATAATTCTGCCATCTGCTCAAGTTTTTAAAGCCATTTTGGTAAACTTTAAAGCTAATGCAAAATACATGCCTTAGCACTAATTAACTGAAAAAAAGAATCTGTCTCATTCTTCTCGGGTAATGAAAAAAGATGTCAAGGACATGATTTCTTAAATCTAATTTGTGGCACTTAGGCCTTTAAGCCACCCTTGTTATGTGCTCATGAGTACAGGCCTAGGAATCACAAGCAGTCACACCAAATAGCCCATCAGGAAAACCCACACGCACACTGGCTTTTGACATTTACAACTGTAATTTAGATTCCTATTTCCACTTAAAGATTACTGTGTTTTCTGGCTGATAGAAGGTTTCTGCATTGATTCTGGAGGAGCGGGGAGCAGATTGGAGTGGAGGTCCGTGGGACACGGGAAGTATCTAGAAGGCCAATATTGATTTCATGTCTGAATCCCAATACCACGTGACGCCTCTTGAAACCTAACTGATTGAAGCTCGTGCTGTTTGAGTATGGTCACGTTTCATGCCACTCCAAAGCACATAATTTAAGACACATCCCATCATATTCTGTTAGAAAACTAGCACAATGTGGTGGGTCCGCTTTCAGTGTTTGTACTGCTGTTGATTCTACAGTAATACTGTTTGTGTTTAAACTTGGGCCACAGATTCCTTTGACAGCGTTCATCTCCCCCGCTCCACTGTGTCTTTGATTTGTTCAGTGTTAACTTAGAAGGGACATCATTTTGTTCAGAAGCCCACTTAAAATTTTTCACTATTTCTTCATTATTTCGCAAAATCTCAATTCTTGAGGATCTTTGCTCCATGACTTTCCAGCTACATCTTCTAGTGTCCAGTGCACTATGAACTCTGCTCTATGGAGATTTTACTTTTTTTTTTTTTTAAACTTAAGACTCCGAATGTGCTTCTCACAAGTGTGAGTTGCTACTCTGTGGGGTTCTCATCCTGATTTGTGGGGTGGGTTATAGCCACCCTGATAAAATGCAGGTAGCAAATGGTGAAATATTTTGGCAGCTGTGTGTGTGTGTGTGTGTGTGTGTGAGAGAGAGAGAGAGAGAGAGAGAGAGAGAGAGAGAGAGAGAGAGTGTTTGTGGGGTCTGGTTTTTGTGGGTGGTACATTTTTGTGTATGGTATGTGTGTATGCGGTGTGTATTTGTGTGTGATGTGGAGGAAAAGTATGTTGAGCAAATCCTCAACATTGATGGGAAATATGCATGTGTTCATTAAGCTATCTTGTAATTTGCTGTGACCTCAACTATTTTTTAAAAGGTTGGAGAGTAAAGAAGCATTTGAGATAAGAGTGGTCCCAAGTGAATTTTTGACGGCGTGGGGTCCAAACTATAGGAATATGCTTTGGCGTTGGTCACTGTCACAGCCCCAACCTGTTGCAGGAAAGGGAGGTACATTTTGCCCTAGGATTTTCTTTGACTCGTTTCTCTGCCGCTGCTATGCGAGAGGATGTACTGGTTGATGTGAGTTTTCCGCAGTGTTGATTTTCAGGAGAAGCTTCTCACGTCTTCCCTTCGTTGCAGGCACACACTGAATGCTGGACAGTGAACCTGGGTCACCTAGAGATAAGAATGTCTGTCTCTGTCTGGGGAGGTCACAGGATTAGGGAGTCATATGACTAAGTGGGCAGCTGTGGAACAGAGAGTCTACTCTTCTGTGTCTTTCCCCCACACCAATTGCAGTTTTGAGATTCTAGAAGTAATTGCTACCATACACTTAAGCAGCATGTTTTTGGAGACTATGGAAACTAACCATGACTCTGCATATGGAAAGCAATCACCTTTATTTTCTGGAACACAGGTCCACGTGCTTATTCAAAACAGCTCCCCAGCTCAGAACCGACCATCAGTTCTGCTCTTTTTTCAGTCTCTAATACACACTGAGTGCTCTGCCTCCTCCTCTCTGATGCTCCTCGATGAGATGCCCTTGGTAGAGTTCGTTACAAACCAAATTTGTGTTTATCATAAACGGCCTTTTTGTCCACAGGCATTTGGATTTGTGAACTTGCATATAGAGTGGAAATATGAATTTGAAAATTTATGTGCTTGTCAACATTCTGGCATCTTTCCTTCTCCTGGTCACATGGTAGGATGGATTCCTCACGAGGGCCACAAGTTCTGCCTTTTACTTACTTATGGAATGTCTCAAGGACAGTTCTGGCCTTTTGGAATAACAATACCCACAACCGTTCGATTTCTACTCTAAGGGGACTTCAAAAGAGATGTGAACATCTAAAGTGGAGGAGAGGTTCTTAGGATTCAGAAGTGAATGATAACAGACTTCCCTATGAACACATCTGTGTTTGAATCCCCAGACTAAGGTATTGCTATCTTTTTGGCTGTTGTACAAACATTGTTTCCTATGGCTTGGCTCATCATTGGTTCGCATCAAGTGTCTAATGTAGCACCTCACCTACAAGAACTATTGAAAAAGCACTTTAGGAGAACACATCAATATACTTACATTCAAATTTTGTCATATAGTTGGTGAATGAACTAGATCATATGAAAATAAATACCTGGCACATTTGGTATACATGATTGGAATTCTGCTCAGTTGGTTCTAGTTGGTTACTTCTGGAACATTTTCCAGACTTGATAGGAATGTTGGCAGTTCCGGAATCTCCTCAGGAAGCTTAGAGATACCAGCTTCTGCCCTGTATCAGTATGTGGTTCACAACAAAAAAGCTCCGTTAGTCTCCGATATTACTGTTTGACAAGATATTACTATGCCATGGTTTCTTACAATAGCACACGCCAAGTAAACACTTATGAGGGGAAGAAGTAGCGAGACTTTGGACTAGAAGTCAGATTTTGGTAGGCAGAAACAGAAATGCAAAGAAGGGAGCATGGCACGCAGGAGAAATAACATTAAGTAGTGACCCCGAAGCTGGACAGAAACAAGGTCATTAAAAGTTCTCTAGAAAAAGAAATGCTTCTTCTCAACATGATGTGGTTTCAGATACACTTGTGAGTTTCCCAAGTTATGCTCTTGTCTGAACTCAGAGCTTGCACGGCTACCTATTTCCTGTGTTTCTTCAGCTAAGTACAACTCGGAATATAAGCTTTGGAGCTGGAGGGATGTATTCTTTCACCCGTGAAGTAGCTAATCATACACAATGAACTAATTTATTTTGCTGAGATGGGATCTCATTGGGTACCCATGCCTGCTATAAAACTCTCTATGTCGACTTGACTGGACTTGAACTCACAGAGGCCTGCCTATCTTTGCCTTTTGGGATTAAGGGTATGAGCCCCCATACTCAGACAACTAAATATTTTTTATTATTTCTAGATATTTGTTTTTTTAAACGAATCTTCCTAAATTGCCTTGAATTGGGTGTAACCTAGGTTTGCTTCTAATGTGTAGGCTTTCTGGTCAGGATCCCAGGTGCTGGCATTATGAGTGTATAACACCGTGATGGCTGTTTGTCTTTTTTTTTTTTTCAGATGGGGTAGGTAATGCATGATGTTTTGAGTGGTTGGGGGTTTGCATGGAATAAGTTTTTGTTGTTGTTGTTGGTTGATGGTTGGTTGGTACCACTGTGGTCTTGACTCCTGCAGAAAAATCCAAGTCATTGCAAGACCATCAAAGGCTGGTCTGGCTTCTCCTGTGAATGTTTCAGATGCTACTGATGTAAACTTCCCAGGCCTTCTGCTATTTGCCTTTGCTATAGGTATGACACATTATTGGTAGAAGTGAATGCAATTAGATTAGCTTAATTAACTTCTCTTTTAATTAACCAAAAATGAAATCTTTCTTTACTCTGTATTAAATGAAGCTAAAAAGTATAGCCTCATTAAATGTGTGGGGGTGAGCCACACAGGAAAAAAAAAACCAAAACCAAAAGCAAAACATAAGCAAGTGATAGAGATTTAGTCTGTGTTTCCTAGAACTGATTAAAATCTCCACCACTTGAGTAAAAAACATCGAAGAATCACAGCGTGCCCTCTTTTGGTTTTGATTACTCCTTTAGAAAGCTTAATAATTCTTTACTAGGCTCTGGGTTTGGGAAGAGTGTAGGAGCTTTGCAAGAATTGTGTTGAAGTAACCTACTTGAAAGTTGCTTTACACATCCACATTTAAGGCTCAGCAGGCTGCAGAACCCAGACTAGGCATCCAGCAAAGTCTAGGTGGTTTCCCCCTCTCCGCACACATCGCAAGGAAGGTGTCCTGGAGTGGTGGGTAATTGCCAAGCCTGAAGAAGAAAATTGTAATAAAAATGGGAAGAAAATGATTTAATTACAACATAGTTACTCCAGAAATCTTCTAGATAAATGGGAAATTTTACCAGAGCTTTTAAATGTCACTGTAATTTAGCCCTGTGCCCTAGAAATTCCAAATTGTAATTGACCCTAATTATATAAATACCCACTGGGAAGAAGAGATCTGTTTCCCAGAAGGCTTCACTGCTGCTGAACTTCGCTGAGAAGTCACTCGTGACTTGGGCAGAGGGCTTCCGCACTTTTGGTGGAGGGGCTCCTCAGGAACCAGCTTTCCTCTTCTTTCGGCAGCAAAAGATCAAACAACGCTCTTGAAGTGGGAGGGTAGGAAGTAAAAAGTGGGATCACTAGTCGTTGCCCCAGCTTGCCTGTTAATCCATTAGAGGTTAGAGGAATTCCACTAGAAAGGAATGGAAAGGTAGCTGTTGCAGGCTAGACTAGACAGTGAAACTGGGTGGCTTGGATCGGGCAAGGTGTGTTGTAGTCAGCATCATTGGAAGAGGCACAAAGACCTGGCTGTCCTGCTTTGTACCCCATCCGGTGCTTCCGCTGCCTTCTCTCCGAGTAGGTAATTCTCCCACTCCTTGCCCCCACCTCCTTGTGTGAGTGTGTGTATACTTCCTCTCTTTCCTTGGTAACGCACCTAATCTTCACTCTCTAGCAAACTTTCACATTGTCATTTGAACATGGTCACTCTAGGTCTAGACTGGCCTCATTTCTCCACTCTATCTGGTGAACAAAATTTCTGCATTTTCATTGGAGGGACTTTCTATAGGGAGTTTTATGTCCTGCTTTCTGGAAGGAAAGGCTAAGTGTCAGGGTGGCTTTCATAGGGTAAGTGTCCCTGCTGGCTTTTATAGAGCTTGCAGTATGTGATTCTCACACCACAGTGGGATATGAAGGGATGACATTTCCTGCCCACCTTTGCCTTAACACAAAACAACGAGACTGGATAATTGCTAACATTTTTAGTACCGAAGTGGCAGGCTATATCATTTTTCATACCCACTCGACAGATTTCTCCGAGTTTCTTCAAATAGAGATTTTGAAACGTTCAATACTTTAGAACTCAAAGGAAGCTAAATGTCATTTCCATGGTGCTGTGTCCTTTACCTGCCTGCCTGCCTTTGTTCTCTCTCTGAATACCTCCAAGGTTCATTCTCTTTCTCCCACAAGCTGTCTCATCCTCTCCAGGAAACAGGATTAAGTGCAGAGTAACATTCCTCTACGAAGACAGATGCTTCTTGTTCAAGAGATCCCCAACTGATCACTTCAATGTAATTCCCAAATAACACGAAACTTCTGAATTGTGTATTATTTCATATTAAATCAAAAATACCATTTTTGAAAATAAATTTGGTTCACTCTGCCCGTCAGCTTTTCAGAGCATTCCCATCTGAAGAAATGGCCTAGGAAGCAGAATTTGAACTCTCAGGGACCACACTAAAATCAGTGAGACCTTCTTTGAGTTAGGTGGCTTCAAATGCAGAAGAACAATATTGATCCCACCTGCGGTTCTCAGTAATTCTCAAGACAGGTGAAAGTCTCCAGTGTTAATGAATTCTAAAAGGAGCATCATCATTCCTGAACATTCCATATTTTCTTCTCTAGTCATCCACGGTAATATGGTTAAAGATGAAGAATTGCCGGCTCTTCCATTTCAGGTGTAGTAAATCATAGCAAATGGGGTTGGCACGTCCTGTGTGCTTTCCATGAGTTTTCAGTGTCGTAGTGAACCAACATCCCTCCCACGTGATGGAGGAGCAAGCGGAGGCATGAGGTTAAGCACCTGGTGAGCAAGAGCACATGGCATGAGCCTGACCATGGATTCATTGCAGAGCAGTTGGCCCACAAGTAACCCAGCCATGTAACTGAGAGCTGAAGCCACGTGTGGTGGTCAGCAGGAACTCTAAAATGACTTCCACTCTACGAAGTGAGTGACAAAACCATTTGATCTTTTAAGCCAAAGTCTTGTTATAATAGAAGAGCCTTACCTTTAGAGAATTTTATACATTCACATCCACATGGAACAGAAGTTACAGAGATCTTTAGAAATATCCTGGCCCTGCCCATTCACAGCTTCTCCCAATATCAAGCCTTCAATGATCACACCTGCTGTTGTTGATGGACCCGAGTTGACTCATCAGAACCTTCCAGAACACAGTTGGTATCAGTCCTCACTCTTGGTGATGATGGGTTTGGATAAAACTGAGATGTGATAGGTGTTTTAGTAACACAGAGAAGAGTTCTATTGCCCTAAACGTGTTTTCTTTGACTGATAGGTGCAGTTGATTGCTGTGTGCTACATTACTCTCATTTTGTAACGCTTCCCGATGCTTACGAAACCCAGTAAGAGAAGCAGAATGATTGGTAGGGCAAGGATTTGCTTTAGGCATGTCACAGGGGGTTGTGAGGTGTAGAAAGCGAAAAAGTAATTTGGAAGCAGTAAATCCAAACCCAACGGAAGAGCAGACCAACTCATTAAAGATCAATAAAGCTAATTCAGTAAACTGCACACAGAACTTGGACTCCACTCAAGCTATGACTATTTGGAGACATTTACCCTCATCCTGAAAATTCACGCTGTAGGTCGAATCCATGATTTTTTGGCACTGGACAGCGATGTGGCTAATATTCACCTCATGGCTCTTAGCCACCTGCTCTGCCTAATTAAAGACTCTCATTTTCTGCTCTGTTGACCCTATAATTTGCAAATAAAATTCATGGGACATATGATGTGAATGTTAAAACCCCGTGAATTGTTTATGTTGCTCGTTCATAAGGTGAAAGACATTTCCCTTCTTCCTTCTCCTTCTTCCGTCGATAGAGGACTTTCATCCATTTTTATTTCCATTGTGGAAGCAGAGAAATACTGAATTTTTTTCTGTTAAAGGCAACTATTTAGATCTTTTCAAAGGCAATAAATTGTCAAATTATACTCTAATTGTTGTAAACAGGAATTCATTTCTCTACTTTTCTCTGTTTCTCCCATTTCTGCTCGTTTGCTATTGACATTACTACAATGTCGTATCATCCTGCCTGCAAACCTAGTGCAACATAATAGACCAAGTTGCTAATGCCAGTTACTATAGCCTGGCCAAAGGTCAGAGAACAGTCATTTCACTTTTTTTGATCTTACTTTTTTTTTTATAAAAAGATGAATTGGTGTTGCATTCATTGAACAGTTTCCTTCTTGTTATTTAAATTGTTTTAAAATAATTATTAATCCCGTACAGTTAATTGTGCCATAATTTCTTGGTCCAGTTTTGTTATTGGTATTTATGTATTTTTCCTTTTATTAAAATAGTTCCATCATAAACATTTTTGCAGTATGATTTTGCCCACATATTGTGATTGTTTTAATTTACACACACATTGTGATTGTTTTCTAAGATACTTGATTAAAATCAGATAATCTATAATAGTTTTGGGAAATCATGTTTGCTATTTACTTGTCTTCAAACATAATTCTATTATTCTATACACCTAACAACTCTGCCCCTGAAATAATAGGTAAAAGCAATTTCTTCATAGAATTACACTGTCAGTTGTTGGGGAGGTTAGTGTTTGTTAAGATTGTACAGTAATTACAAACAAGAGTTTGATTGTTGAGCCCAACATACTTAGCTTTGAAAGGACCAAATGCTTTGAAGGGCTTTTCTAGCTGAGGAGAAGTTCTGGGCCCTCGAGTTAAGCTGGATAATGGTTAGCAATATGCACAGTAGAGTGATTATGTTAGC
This sequence comes from Myodes glareolus, assembly GCF_982192425.1. Classification (NCBI taxonomy): domain Eukaryota; kingdom Metazoa; phylum Chordata; class Mammalia; order Rodentia; family Cricetidae; genus Myodes; species Myodes glareolus. Next base: position 52,468,171 of record NC_142030.1, read on the forward strand.
TTGAAATGCAAAATTGCCAGCTTGGAACTTGAAAGAGAAGCAACCTTTAGATACTCTTTCATATAAAATATATTTAAGTGAGGATTTATTGTGGTTATTTTTATTATATTCATTAGGTCAGGCCAAGGACTTCTTGAATTCATTCCTTAGTCTCTTTCCTAGGGGATCTTGCTACCCACGTAGGCTGTATTTCTGTCACCCGTAGTGGATTAGTTGCAGTTTTTACCTTTTAATTAAACAGATGCTGCCACTAAACACAATTTTGAATTATTTAATAGTCCATATTACTTTAGTCAACTTGCACTGCTTAGATTTTTTTAATTATATGAAGGTATACATTTTTTATGATAGAGCTCTCCTAAACCTGAGCCAACAGACAGTAATAACTTTTTCTTCTGAGATGTTAGGAGGAACTCCGCGTGTTTAGAAATAATTAATACTAAAATTAGAAGTCATGCTCATCAAACATAAGATCTTTAGCTTTGAAAAGTAAGTGTAGAATGCACACATTTTAAATAAAAGGTCTGTTTAAGGCGGTGTTTGCAGTCCTCACAAGATGCGCGGCAAAGTCTGCTGTGCACAATGCACATCACCAGGAAACAGCCTTCATGTCAGAGTCATCATGAAAGCCACTTCAGAAACTCACATTACAATCTTGTGGCTCTTTTGGCAACAAAGTATGTCAAGGCAGCTCTGTTATTCAAAGGCAGAAATCAGTCAGTCCAAAAACTATTTACTGCTAATCAACACGAATTTGAGTGAGGGCTTGTGATTATCTGGTTACATTATTCTGAGGTATATTCAGAGGTATTACTTAAATTCTTAGTTTTAATAAGTTTTGATGAATAATTCATTCGTAGAATTATCACAAAGATGATAGATCCCCAGACACTATTTTTAGAAAGTGGCAATTGCATAACCTTCCTTTCTCCTTTTTGTTCCTTTTTTTTTTTTTTAAATTGGGCTGTTTCTTCTGTCTCCTATCCAGTTTTAACAAAACTCCTGTCTGCCTCTCTCTCTATAGACATCTGCATGTGTGCATATCTGTCCAGTTGACATCCCATCCCCCTGATGTCTTACCAGATATGATATGACATATAATAATTGCAGTATTGGACATTGGAGCAAGCAGTTGAAACTATGTCAGATTGTATTTAAGTATCATCACAACACCTACACTGTCTGAGAATTGCTCTGATCAGAAAAGCCACCTTCAATATCTTGGCTTGACAGGAACTGAGATCTTTAACCACAGCCTTTGATTGAATTTCCGTAGTGATGGAGCTGAAGGGGAACCGGTGAAGGCCTGCCTGAGGTTCTCAACTACGCAAGACATTTAGCAGAGTTTGGATGAAGGCAACTGTCAGGATTTCTAGGATAATGATTCCCCCACTTCGGCTGATCTTGTAGAACATTATGTAGAGAATGCACCTGATCCTGTGTGTGTTCTATGTTGACACTTCACTGATTCCCTATCCCCTTTCCTGCCTAGGGGAGGATTGGGAAGAACTTGGGGGAATGGGATGGTTGAGATGGAGGAAGTGTGGATATGGGAGCAGGGAAGAAGATATCTTAATTAAGGGAGCCATTTTAGGGTTGACAAGAGTCTTGGCTCTAGAGGGGTTCCCAGGTGTCCAAGGGGATGTCCCCAGCTAGGTGCTTGGGCAGCAGAGGAGAGGGTGCCTAAACTGGTCTTATCCCATAGCCACACTGATGAATATCTTGCATATCACCATAGAATCTTCATCTGGCGATGGCTGGAAATAGAGACAGAGACCCACATTGGAGCACTGGACTGAGCTCCCAAGGTCCAGTAAAAGAGCAGAAGGAGGGAGAAGTTGAGCAAGGAAATCAGGACCGCGAGGGGTGCGTCTACCCACTGAGATGGTGTGACTGACCTAATGGGAGCTTACCAAGGCCAGCTGGACGGGGACTGAATGAGCATGTGATCGGACCAGATTCTCTGAATGTGGCTGACAATGAGGGCTGACTGAGAAGCCAGTGATAATGGCACTGGGTTTTGATTCTACATGTACTGGCTTTTTGGGAGCCTTGTCTGTTTGGATGCACACCTTTTTAAGCCTGGATGGAGGGGGGAGGGCCTTGGACTTCCCACAGGGCAGGGCACCCTGACTTCTCTTAGGACCGGAGAGGGAGGAGAGGGAGAATGGGGGGAGGGGGAGGGAAATGGGAAGAGGGGAGGAAGTGAAAATTTTTAATAAATAAATAAAGTTTAAAAAAAGAATAGTTACTGATTTATTCTTAATGATGCTACAATATATAAATATATATAGGATACTGCTTGTATGTATATATGGCCCTGATAGAGAAACAATACTTCAGAACGCATAAATAAGCACAAAGAACTGTGAAAAAAAATAGCAGTTAGTTGGTCAGGGAAGTAGGTGGTAGAATGATCATTCTAAGATAATACAAAGTGTCACCCACCATTCCAGTGAGGTTCCAGTTCACAGCCTATGAGGGTGGATAGCCTTCCTCCAAGTCGGTTGTGCTCACTGCCTGTAGTCATAGCTCATGCTATTGAACTTGTGTTTTTTGCATTTCATAAGAGATGTTGCCTCTGTCTAAGAGGTTAGTAGCTTAGAGAATAGTCAAGAGAACCACTATTGAGTCTAGAATCATTAAAGTTGTACTTTTAATTTTGACCTACATTGCCTGCTTAAGAATACAGTAACCTGGGCTGGAGAGATGGCTCAGAGGTTAAGAGCATTGCCTGATCTTCCAAAGGTCCTGAGTTCAATTCCCAGCAACCACATGGTGGCTTACAACCATCTGTAATGGGTCTGGTGCCCTCTTCTGGCCTACAGGTATACACACAGACAGAATATTGTATACATAATAAATAAATAAATAAATAAATAAATAAATAAATATTTAAAAAAAAAGAATACAGTAACCTATACCCTCCCTTGCCTGTGGAAAGTAAGTTTCTACTGTACTTATTTACCTGTTCTATACAACAATTAGAACCGGTACGGTAGCCTATATCTCTCTTTCCAGTGCTTGGGTGACAGAAACAGAAGGTTACAAGTTCAAAGCGAACTGGGGCCAAATGTTGAGTCCAAAGCAAGATTGGTATGTATAGGCAGACTCTTGGGCTCAAAACAAACTTACCGTCTTTCTTTGTTCCCTTGACTGACATATTAGCTTCACGAGTATAGGGACCATCATAGTTCTGTTCAGTTCTGGGATGAATGGTTATACAATGTTCACTGGGTGTTACCCTATAGGCTTATTGCTTCTTTCTTCAGTAAGAATATAATAAATAAAGTTTTAGCATAGTTATACACCACATTTTTATAAATAATTCATCATTATTTCTATTTTCCTAATAATTGTAGTCTTATTTAGTTGTTTCTTAAAGTGGTGTGTGTGTGTGTGTGTGTGTGTGAGAGAGAGAGAGAGAGAGAGAGAGAGAGAGAGAGAGAGAGAGAGAGATGCTCATATGTGTGTAAGCACACACGGAGGCCAGGGGAAGACCTCCTGTGTCTTGTCCATCTTATTCACTTGAGACAAGTTTTACTACTGAACATGAAGCTTCCCTGGCAACTAGTCCTTGCCTCTGACTCCCCATCTTTGCTTCTCACTAAGGGGGAGTTATAGGCATCTTCATATCCACGCCTGGCTTATACATGTTCATAGCCATTCCTGACTTCTTTATATCCCCAAATTCCTGGCTGTTGAATGTTCATAGTCTCGTGCCTGTCTTTTCGACCTGGATGCTAGGTTTTTGAATTTATGAGTTGGTTCCTTTAGTTGTCTCCTGAGCCCCATTTGGTTGTTTTCAAAGTTCTTCTAGGTAAGGGCGACATTAAAGTTACTTGGGGCCTTAACTAAACAGCAATAGTAAACCATGAAATTATTGGCAAATTTGATAATATTTGCAAATGTTTTAATGTGGTTTTTTTAAGCATCAAATGAAAACCCAAGAGTCGCACTGATACGACTTTAGATAAGTATGTTGGAAGAGTCCATTAGGAAATGCGTGCTGTAGACAAATCCACGTTTAAGAGCCTTCAGTGAGGTGACTCCATCTCCCGTGCCCACTACTCTCAGCAGTGTTGCAGGCACTACCTTGGCTTTGATGTTTCACAAGTACTCTCTGTACTGAGGTTGTGAAAGGAATGCTTGTTTCTGAATTCTCTTAAGACCACCACGTATGAGTACGTACCTCCAAGTCTTGACATGGCTTTCTTAATGTTTCTGTGACAAAGTCCTGGCATATTTTAATCACTGCCAACTCAACTGTCCCCTTTAGAAGAAATAAGTTATTTGCTCTTTGCCTGTTTCTTTCAAAGCACCTATGACCCAGGGTCTGAGGTTCCAGACAGGTTTCCAAGTGCATTGTGAAGGCATCCCCAGCCCTTTGAAGGAGCCGTCCAGCTGTTTGGAGGACAGCAGTATACAGTGTATTCTGTTTTCCCATCTGAGTTTCTACAGGATTGACTTCTCTCCCAAGCAGTCTTCATTTATTATCCTTCGTCTTGGAATGTTCGAGCTGAATAGAAATGGAGCTACACCAGGACCAATGCAAAGGGTTCTTTTGTGCAATAATGCTTGTGCTTTTCCTGGTGTTTTCTCTCATTATGCATGAGATGCCCTAGCAATAGAACACACTTCTTTAGATATTAGGGGCCATGATGCCGATCGTGAAGTCATTATCTGCCCTGCATCCTGTGTAACATATGCTTCTGACTGATCTACTTAGATGATGGGATTTAAAGGCCTCAGTTATCAGTCATTCTATGCATTTTAAATCGCACACTGTGGCTTAATTGCTGCATTACTGGCTCTTAATAGGAAGGGACAGAAATATGAATCTGAAACAAAAGCCATTTAATTTTTTTTCTTTCTATCCAATCAAGTCTCTGGGTTTTTAGTAAGAGACTCAGAAAGTAACAGAATGCCTTATGTAGATTAGATCCATAATTTCCCCCCAACTTCAGCAGATAAGTTATTAATTACCCTGAAAATCTAACTTTGTGAACCAGAACTAGTAATTATAATTTCATTTTCATTGTTTATACATATTCCATAGGATTTTTTCAGTATCTTTATTTCTGGTGTCTTATTTAATTCTTAAAGTGATATTCTGAGCCATCTTGGTCATTTGGTAATGTTCCCATTTTAACTGGGAGAAATTGAGGCACAGTCATAAGGGAAGTAAAAGAGAGAGGAGAAAGGTCTCAGTTTTAGGTACTGTCTCTATACCTGTGGTGTTGGGGGTGAACTGAAATTAGTTCATCTAAGCCAACAGTTCTCAACCAGTGGGCTTGTGACCCCTTTGGGTTGCCTTCAGATATCCTTCATGTCAGATATTTACAATATGATTCATGACAGTAGAAAATTACATAAAGTTAATTTTATGGAGGTCACCACAACATGAGAAATTGTATTAAAGGGACTCATCATTAGAAAGGATGAGATGCATTGATTTAAGTCACCGATGTGTTCATTTTGTAGTCTGTGTTTCCTTCGGTCTGTTCAGAGGTTTGCTGGGAACTGGAACACACTTCTTGTGTCATCTTATTGGACAAGGGTGACCCCTGGATCATCTCACAGCAGAAGTCTAAGTCTTTGTGTGCACTCATGCTTGGGGGAGATGTGCTCGTAGGAGCTTGAGTGGAAATCCTGGTGACTCTCAAGCCACTCCACTTAATTGCAGTCTTTAAAACAAAGCATCTTTTCTGAATGATGTCTCAGTTGTTCCTTTAATTCCAAAACCTCTCGAGGTGTAAACAAATGCATAGTCCCTGTGTTTTAGGTGTCCTTCACTTTAAAACTTATACATGGAAGAGAAAAATAGGGAACAAAGACTCTACAAATAGGAACTTTCCAGAAAAAAAAATCTCTTTAGTTAACTTGACCTTTTACTCACAAATAATCATGTTTGAAATGATGAGGGGGTATACCAGACACTTGGAAAACTGGCAGGAATGTGCCTGAATGTTTCCTTCAACTTTCTACGGGACTCATTGGACCATGTTTGAGGAAATGGTTTTAATTTTCTCTGAGGGATTATCATGATGGGAAAGGTCACAGGAATCAGCTCCATTGCCACACCAATTGAACTTGCCAAGAACTGATCATGAAGAATCTCTCTATTTTTTTATATCTGGTACTTTTATTTTGCTTTGTTAATTTTTAAAGAAGCAAGTAAGAGGCAGGATGAAGATAAACAGATCTGGTTCATGCTCTCTGTCTCTCTCCCTCTCCTCTAGATTATAGTCTTTGCTTTTCCTGAACTTGGTCATCTGTGAGCAAAGAAAGGATGTTGCTACATTAAACGATTAAAGATATGTCTGACCATCTATGCTCTTAGAATTATACACAGTAGCATTAAAGGACTGTCCTTGGGTAGGTGATGGTCGTAGGTTCTATATCGCTTCTCCACAATGAAGTGGTTCAACCTTTATTTCATGCTTTTCTTTATATTAGAAAGAATTCTTTTCTGTTCCTTTTTTACTTGGTCCCCAAACATGACATTTTTGTAGTAGAAATATTTGAGTAATATGAAAGCTAATTTGTATTTTTTGGTTCAGACTTTGGATTTTAGTTCTGGCTTAGCTTTCATAGGCTTTCCATAAAATTATGGGTTTATTTTATTTTGGCCAGGATAAATATTTAAATATTTCATAATAAAGTTTGCTAAGATGCTAAGATGTTGTGGGTATATTTCTTATTCTCATCTACTTTTCATCAATTCTGATGGATTTTACCCACTGACATTTCTTGCTAGCTCTCAGGGGAAAGGGAGACTCCTTTTCAGTGCAAACACCGAGATTTTCAGTGACGTTCATGCTCACTGGTGTATGATGTCTTATCTTTTACCAGGCTCTGCCAAATGACTTTCAATTTCTCTTGTTCAGTTTTGTTTCTAGAAACCAAAGTTTTGACACAATAATACATGAAGGCTCTGCCCTTTTGACATAAATATGATATTAAAAAGTAAAATCTATAGAGATAATACCACCATGGACAACAGCCACAGTTTGGTTCTCTGAAAACACAGATAGATTCTGCCTTATGGGTTGCTAAGAGGTTTAAACAAAGAAGCTTAGATGAAGATACTCACCATTCATGCCCTCTAACACCTTCCTTCCTTTTTTCCTTCCTTCCTCCCTCCCCCCCTTTTTCTTTCTGTTTGTTTCTTTGTTTTAAGGCAGAGTCTTACTGGAGCCCTGGATAGCCTGCACTGCTATGTTGGCTACCTAGCCTCAAACTCACAAAGATCCACCTGCCTCTGCTTCCCAAGTACTGAGATTAAAGGAGTTGCCACCATGTCAGGCCCCTTCCTGATGTTAGATGTGAATTCAGTTTTGATCCATAATTCTATTATCAGGGATGTCTGTGATAAGGAGTTGAGCAAGACCCTGCTAATGTCTATATGCTATGATTCCTTTGAGTATGTATTCATCCCTCTCCACGTTTAGCTAGGTTAAATAGTTGATATCACACTGACCCAAAGAGGAAAACAAGCAAGCCAGAGAGACAAAACTGTTACTGTCTACCATTGGTGGTTTTGCAAAGTGATGAGTTCATTCTTTGCTCTCTTTGTATTCCATGTGAGCTGGGAATTCTATCTTCAAGAATTTACTTTGATAGATAGCACCTCATAATAGGGAGATATGTTCAGGGATTTTTAAGAATAAAAGTTAAGAACTAATCTATTCTATGTGGAGCGATTAATATACTCTGAAGTATTTAATATAGAATGTTAGTCTGAGGAAACGTGATCTATTTCCAACCTGAGAACATCTCTGAGGCATTATCTTAAATGAGATATTTATAAAACTGTATGAATTCACACAGGCATACAGTCCTCATCTAAACAACACAAAACATCGACATATAAGTAAGTATATGACTAAATGTGTTTAAAAGGGTAAAAAAACTAAATACAAAGATTATTTCATGAGAAATAAGTGAATTGGGGATGATGGGAAAACGTAGCTGTCAAGGTTTTCTGTTTGGTGTGGACTCTGCACACTGAGAATCATCTCACATACGACTTTATAGCTAAACCAATAAAGGAGGGAGAAAAACATAAACAGTCCATTCATGAAGAAAAGTATTTGCCAATTAAAAGCACATAAGCATGAATTGTTGCTTATGGAAGCCACTGTGGTAAATGATTCGATAGCTAAACGAATGTTCCAGGGTGCTCCACCAGCCCTTCACTTGAAAACTAAACACTGCTTGAGGTGGAGGAGGAAGAAGATAAGCTCCCTCTGATCTAGAGTCGAAAGATACTTGCAGGGGGAAATGGCAATGAGCTAGAACAATGACTTGCTTCATTCATTCATCCTTTATTCATCCTTGCTCCTAGGTGTTTTGTGGAAGTCACCTGGTATTGGTCCCATGTGGGATGCAGGGGATTTATCTCCAGAACATCTCATCTTGGCCATTGAGGTTCTAACACAGTCAATGTCTTAGCCATCTTTCTAATGCTGTGTTTCAAGACCTTGTCAAAAGCAACTCGAAGGAGAAAGGGCTTATTTGCCTTCGAATCTTGAGGAAGAGACAGCCCATAATTGTGATGAAACATGGCAGCCAGAAGGAAGTTATGATGGTTGGGACAGAAATCAGAGAAAGAATAGGCCAGCTAATAATATTTCACGGCCTGCCTCCAGCGACGTTCTTCTGCCAGCAATGCTTTTACATCCTAAAGTTTCCATAACCTTCCTGAACAGCGCCACCAGTTGAAAGTGAAGCTCAAACAAGAGTCTACAGGGACAGTGCTGCTTGAAGCACAGCTGGTGTGGCAAACTTATAGAAAATGAATTACAACTCAGTTTCCAAAATGCAGACACACTAAGGTTAAATCACCTGGAAGGACGGGTGGAATTGGTAACGAAGCAGTTCTCAGGGAAGCCCTGCCCACAGAGGTTATATCCATAATCTAGGTTTTGAAAGACAAACATTCTGGACACGAACAAACTTTAAGCGTGTGTTGGGGGAACTAACTCTGCGGTAGAGGTCTGTGATTTGAGAATGAAAGTGGACCAGGAGGCCTAGAGAGAAAATACAAGTGTCTTACGTGTATTTTAGTCAAAGAAGTTCTCACTCTTGGAACTCTGTAGCGTGGAATTAATGAGAGTTTTAGTGATTTGATTTTTGTTTTATTTTTGAATTCAAATGCTATGAGGCTCCCTGAAGTGGGTTTTCTTTTTCTTTCTATTTATTATGTCTATCTGCTGGAATCAAGCTGTTTAGGAAACATACCACACACCTTGTTCAGTCAAAGCAGGAGTGACAGCCTCCAACTGTGACGCCTTCCCAGCTTCCCTTTGTGAAACCGTGGCAAACGGGTCCAGTGCGACCATTTATAATCACTTGATTTTAGACTGTCAAATGAATTGTGTGGGGTAACATGGAGGTTAAGTGTGTGTCTCCAGCATTTTCTTCAGTTTTCTCGGCTCCTTGGAGGGAAACGAGGCGTAAGCTAAAGAGAGGTTTCCTGGCCATTGTCTGCAGGTTTCGGTTTTCTGGGTGTTAGTTGTTTAAGGAGAGGGGATGGTTAAGGCCCACGGAGCTCTCTAAATGATTAGGCTAATCTAGCTTTAGAGAAATGGACAGATTCACAGGACTGTGTCTTCCTTCTGTTGATGTCCTTAATATCTAAAGAGTTACCAGTTAGAAAGGCAACTCACGTGCAGTGCTGTGTGTCCAAGCTGCCATTTCAACTGCTTATCTGGTTAAAACTAAAAAAGTACATCTGGCTCAGTATTGCTCCTGGTGCTCTTGGGTAATAAATACTCCAATAAAGAAGTATACTAACACTCGGGTATGTGTATTCCTGTGGAAGGGTGGCGTGTGGCTGCAGGTGTCCTCCAGTGGATAACACCATGCCGTCATTATTAACCAGCGTCTTACAGAGAGCTAAGAGCTGTCAGTCAGTGTCCCGTCACTAAAGCATCTGTGTTTCTCCAGAGAGGCACGCGGAAGCAGGCTCTGAAGGTGACATCTGCACAATGGCGGGATTGTAAGCTTTGCCTGATCATTGAGATTAAGAAGGGATATCTCCTCTTCACAGCCTCATAGGTCAATGGGAAGAGTCTTCGAAATCAATTCCTGCAGCAGCCAGGAGCACTGGAAAGGAAATCAAACCTCACTTATTATGCCAAGCCGCTTTACACCAGCGAAGAGTCTCAGATATGAATTTTAAAGTCTGAGGCTTAGCAACAGAATGTGCGGCACAATCTCTTGCCAGCAATGGAGTATCATAAACAGTCATATTCTTCCTGCATGAATCAATAATGCAACCTATTTAGCATCAAAATAATGACTATATATGTATGTGTTGTAGATATGGACCTGTTGTGTATAGGTAGAAAGATGGGATTAGGTAGTTATTAGCTCTGTTAATGCATGTGAGAATTTGTTATGTACATAGATATTGAATTCAAAGGTAGTCCACAGGTATTAACTATTTATTAATACTGGAGGTGTGTACATGTCAAAAAGTTTAATGTTCTAAGACATCATATATAATTTTTGATGATAATGTGCTATGCATGAAGCCTTAATCACCAGGACTAAAGGAAATTTAGTTACCATGTTGCAGTTAGAGGCTGCTCATTCATTTCCTGGCCACCCAGACTCCTGAAATAATCATACAGAAATCTGTATTAATTAAAACACTGCTTGGCCATATTTCTAGCTAGCTCTTATATCTTAGATATCTTAAATTAACCCATTTCTACTAATGTGTGTATGGCCATGTGGCTGTGGCCTACTGGTAAAGTTCCATCCAGTGTCTAGTGTCTGTCTCCTGCGGTGGCTCCATGGCTTCTCTCTGTCTCTGCCTTCTTTCTCCCAGCATTCAGTTTAGTTTTTTTCACTTAGCTCTATTCTGCCCTATCATAGGCCTAAGCAGCTTCTTTTATCATTTTATTTTAACCAAGAAAAGCAATGCATATACAGAAGGACTTCCCATAGCCCTGTGTCATAACTGGCATGCTGCTTTTGTACCAGGCACAGGAAGTTTGTGAATGAGCTGTAGACACAAGGTCTCATTATGTCAGACCATGTCTGTGGTCCATATGGGTGAGACAGTGACAGAGAATGACTTATTTTTTTTAACAAAAGACATTTTCTAGATATAAAATAACTTCAAGTTTTATTATAAGCATTATGAAAGAAATTAATCAAAAATAAATTGTATTTGCTGGCAATGACTAGTGAAGTTGGAAAATTTTCTCATCTGTTTTCTGGCTTTTTGCATTTCATCTTATAAGAACTGCTTGCTCATTTAAAATCATGTGTGCACATCTAACATGAAATAAAATTGTCTAGGTGATCAAAGGGGAAGATGAAGAGGGGAAGGGAGAAAAGCAAAAGTTCCCGCATATATTATATGTTTGCATAAAAACCTAAAAAAAATTAAAATAGGTAAATTGGGTAGAAAAGGCACAGAAAGGGATGGGGAGGTGTTTTCTCTGTATGTGTGAGAGGAGGCCTTTTCTGAGGAGTGATATTGAAGTGGAATGCTCCTGATCTTGTAGGACGTTGGGTTGGGATCTGAGAGGCTACTACCGTTTGTCTTTGGAAGTGGTTGTATGGAAGGGTTCAAACTGTAAGCAATTGTTGATGTTATACTTATGCTTTTTCCTGATTCTAAAACAAGAATTTAGTGCAACTAGATGATATGCAATAACTTCATGATAGATTTAGGTACGCTCTCTTTCTCTCTCTCTCTCTCTCTTTCTCTCTCTCTCTCTCTCTTAGAACCTAGATAATCTATTGATTTTCTCTTTTATGAAAAGTATTGGGGAACAAGGCCCAGACAGATCTTTGTGACTTTGAGGACAGACTATTCTATATAGCAAACTCTAGCCTAACCAGGACAGTAGATCCTGTCTCAAAAAAAAAAAAAAAAAAAAAGAATGTGCTGCTTCCCAGAGACACTTGGAGTTGGCAGCTACAAGGTGACACAGTGCCTGTCGTTCTGCAGATGAGAAATGGATTTGGAAAGCCTAGAGACCACTAGTGGTCTCTCCCCACCCAAACTCCAGACCTAAAACATCTAGTGATGTCCGACACTTGCTTTATGCAAAAGACTTGAGGAAAATCTGAATAATCCCTGCTTTTCCTAAATGGAATAAATGGGGTACATATGAGATTGAGGGTGTTCTTTCTTTTCGGAAAGAAGGAAGGAAGGAAGGAAGGAAGGAAGGAAGGAAGGAAGGAAGGAAGGAAGGAAGGAAGGGCACTGAAAAAAAGCAGTTTTCAAAAACCAACAGATATCACAGTACTAGAAGAGAGCACTCGTATTCCAAGGGAAATGCAACTAATAGAAACATAACAGACCTGAATTAAGCTATCTTCCTGGCCAGACTAAATAATCTATCTTTCTCTCATTTCCCTTGGTTGGGGCAATAAAAATATTTCCAGGGGTGTGAGTGTGGTCCTGTAGGGACCCCTGCGTCACTCATAGGCACAGTCAAGGTATTGCTGTCCTGAAATATATGCCAAAAAATCCAATAACATCTGAAGCAGCAAAGGGACTTGTTTTAGTAAGAATCTGAGTAAATGTCATTTTCCCGAGCCAAGGCAATTCTGTGAAAACGGTGAGTCGTGTTTGGGGACCCCTTTGTATCACCAGTGGTCACAGCTCATTGCCCCAACCCATCTTTCTAACACATATCACATTATGCGTGGCTTAGGTCAGAAAGGAAGCTGATGTTGGCTTTATTTCTTTATGGGGATGGCTAGATTTTGATTTGCTATGTACCTCTGAGCTCTTGAAGACTTTCACACCTCCCTGACCACCGGTTTATTGAGATTAAGTGCTTTCTTATGTCAATGCATTGAAAGGACTTTTGATTTTCTTTAAATTAAATTTGATTCAATTACCATGTTAGATAGATAGATGTTCTTGCCAGATGAAAGGGGAAAACCTTGCATTCAGAGGGAGGCTGTGTGCTGCCCAGGGCCTCTGAAGGAGCGTGCATTGAAACCACACTTCTCCGAGCATAAGGCTCTGCCATGTTTATTGTTTCTCATGCTTTCCTTTCTCTCACGCCCTTCCCTCCTGACACTGGGTCCCTTTCCTCACCTCCCTCCTTTCTTTATACACTAGCAGTGCAGAGGAATAACTGTTGTCAAACCCTTCAATCCTTTCTTTCAACGTGGATCCTATCTGTTTTAGCTCAGGCCAGACTTGAGTAGTTAAGATGTGTTATTAAGATATAGGCATTGGCTGGGTGGTGGTGGTGCACCCCTTTAATCCCAGCAATCAGGAGGCAGAGGCAGGCAGATTTCTGTGGGTTCGAGGCCAGCCTGGTCTACAAGAGCTAGCTCCAGGACAGGCTCCAAAGCTACAGAGAAACCATGTCTTGAAAAACAAAAACAACAACAACAACAACAACAACAACAACAACAACAACAACAACAAAGATAAAGACACTATTTTCAAACTAACCAGGGGCAACTTCTGTACTTACCATGTTTTCTTTCTCCCCACTAGCATTCCCTGACTACCATGTATGATGGTACTTACCACTAGTATTTCCTGGCCACTCACATACCATTCCCTGGCTATGTGTGAGCTTCTCCCATCTTCTATGAAGTTGTCTCCCGCCACCTCTCTGCTCAATAACCTCGCCTCAATATCTAACATTATGTCTTATACTCAGAGGTACCAGCCTCCCATGGGGCTCTCTGCAGCACAGGGGATCCGGAGAAACACGGAGATGACTCTTTGTTATTGAGATCAGTTTCAAGTCAAGGCTGTATCCTCTTCTGTGAATGGATGTGTGTGAAAGTGGAACAAAGAAATCCTTCGTCTTCTCAGCCAAAATAAACTGCCCTAGGCCATCTCTCCCCTCTTATTGGTTCACTATCCTTCCGAGTTAGAGTCTCAACTTTTCTTACTGTTTTCTGGTATTTGTTTTGTTTTGAAACGGTATCATTAGGTAGCCCTGGCGGGCCTGGAACTCACAGAGATCCACCTGTCTCTGCCTCTCCAATACTGGAATTAAAGGTGTGGGCTACCATGTCTGACCCTGTAGTACCAACTCTGATGTTCCTTAAATGGCTATGTCTCTGATGTTCCTTAAATGGCTATGTCGAAGAGGACAAACGTGGCATGCACGCCTATTAACACGTGCTGCAATATTTACTGCGTGTCCTTTCTGGCAGGCAGCCCAGCCTGCCCTGCTCATTTCCCTGGAGCAGCAGGGGAGGGGGGTATTTCAGCCACAGGGAGTCTTCCAACCCTAGTGCACCAAGCTGCCCACTTCCTTGGAGGTGCTCTTCCCGCGTCTCTGCCTGGGAGGCCCTCCTCCGCTCTTCCTCACTGCAACCAGCCGACATCTGAAGGTGAACAGTCCTCCTCGACTTCTAGTCCTGCTTCCGGGTTTGCCTCCTTTCTCCCAGCACCCCGTGGCTCACTGTTTGCACAACCTTCCACTTTTTGTGTCTCTTTCCATATCCTTTCCCTTGTTCTGGTGCCACAGAGTTAAAGCCTCCATATTTGCAGGAAAGTATCAACTAAGGTGGGTATTAAGAGAAAATTGAGTTTCCAATATGAAGTTAATGTGTCATTAGGTAAAGTGTCTTCCCAGACCATTATGGAAGAAGAAAATGAGTAGTTGCCCGGGCCCTGCATGGAAGAATCACTGCATGATGCTTCGTGTGCCTTCATTACAGGGGTCAGCCCTGGAAGGGGTTATGGACAAAATGCTAAAGAAAATCTCATACTGAGGAGGGGTGTCTTCTTCCGGGGAAGGATGTTTGCAGCATTGGCCTTGTCATCTGTAAAATCTGACAGGTGAAAACACAGATGAAGCAGAGCAAGGCTCACGCTCACCATGGGATGGGGGACAAGGGAAGAGTGGCCATGTGATGTCCCACTGTGGTAGAGATTTAGAAATGCCAGTTGTGGGCCTGGAGAGATGGCTCACTGGTTAAGAGCACTGCCTACTCTTCCAAAGGTCCTGAGTTCAGTTCCTGGCAACCACGTGGTGGCTCACAACCATCTGTAATGAGATCTGGTGCCCTCTTCTTGCCTGCAGACATATATGTCGGCAGAATACTGTGTACATAATCAATAAATAATTTTAAAAAGAAAAGAAATGCCACTAGGGCTATGAAGGCAGCACAGTTGGTCAGATGCTAACTTTGGAAGCGCAAGGACATGAGTTTGATACTTAGAACCCATGTGAACATGACGGGTGTGATGGTATGCACCAAAAATCCCAGCACTAGGGAGATGGGAATGTCCCTGGGGCTCACAACCAGCTCCAAGCCAGAGACAGGTGGACCATTTTTCTAAGGATGACACTGTATGCAACTGGACACACATGTGAACCTGCTCCTACACACATGTGCATGCATGTGTGCACAAGCAGAGAGAGAGAGAGAAAGGGGGGGGGGGGGAAGGAGTGGGGCAGGGGGAGGATGAATACCCATACATCCAGGCAACTCTAGTAAACCACACCTTTATTGACTTACGAGAGACTAAAGACTGAAGGAAGGAGAAACTTACTGAAGGGGACATTCCAGAAGGTCCTTGGAGAACAAGCTAAGACCTGCAGGAACAGATGACAGAACCTGAAGAGAGATGCCCACTCTCCCAAGTTCTCAGTTGCGCGTAATTACCCTCTGTGTTCCTGCTACTGAGGAAGCTCTCAAACACCTGGCATTCACACTAGTTTTTCCCTAAGCGTCCAGCTGGGACTGTTCCAGCTGAGAGACCTTGTGCTGTGGATCCTCACAAATGCTCTGGAATCAGGAACCGTGCATTTTTCTCCCAAGTGGATGCCGTTAGCTCTTGTGAACCCCAGATTCTGATTGTGTCAAGTGGAGAGGCAGAAAATCAGCAAGACTCCACAAGGAGGTTTCTTTGCATATGCTTATTTATGTGTTTGGTGTGTGTGTGTGTTTATGTGTGGGCAGGTACATTTATGGGTTACTGCAGGTCCAGCCATTTTGTTTTTTGAAGCAGGGTCTTTGGCTGATATATGGGGCTCACATATTTGCTAGCTTGCATGGTCGACAAGCAGGGACGCCCACCTGTCCCTACCTTACTAGCACTGGGGTTTTAAGCACTTGGCACCATGCCTTTTTTTTTTTCTGTGGGTTCTAAGGATCAAATTTAGGTTCTCACACTTGCATGGCAGGCATTTTCCTGACTGAACTAGCTTCCCACCCTCATGGTTCTTGTTTTAAGTCACTGTGACTTACCCTGTCACTGAAGAGGCAGAGGCAGGTGGCTTTTTGTGAGTTCAAGGTCAGCCTGGTGTATATAGCAAGTTCCAGGTCAGTCATTTCTTCAAGGTGAGACCATGTCCAAAAAAAGATACTAATAGTAATAGCAAAAAAAAAAAAATACATTCTTTTAAAAAGTCTTAACCTGAGACCTGGCAGGAAAGCAACAGAGGTTTTGAGCTTATCCATTTTTATGAATCTATAGTTCATTCTTTCAGATTGATATTGTGCAGGTTCATTTAAAATTGACTTAGCTTCAGTTGTACCGACTGCCACACAAGTGTCAAGAGGAAAGGAGCCATCAGCATGGGTACATTGCTCAACTTTAGATCTGTGCTTCTGAGAAGAACATAAGCTTGGGGTCAGTTCTGTGCCTGCTGTTGGATACAGGACCCTCTTGCTAGATGTTGCATCGAAGGACTGACCCTCCCAGGTTCAGCCTGTGTTTTGCAACCCAGTGTTTCAGACATTTCTTGAAAAAAACCTGTGATGGTAAGAAAGCAGTTAGCGGCGGGGAAACCTGTGGCAGCCTGTAATTATGAAAATACAAGTCTGATAGTAGGAAAGACAGTGATGAGATTATCAACACTTAAACCACTGAAGAATAGAAAGGAAAGCTGGCGTGCTTTTAGCCGCCTCTCAATAAGCTTCTTGCTTAGGAATGTAGCGCGGGCAGCATTCGCGTCGGCAGCTTCAGATTAGTAACTTAAACAATGAGATAAAAACTTGCCCGGCTTTAGTAGTCCAGAGAAAGAGGGGGTTTGATGTGAAACAAAGCATAGGTTGATTATGGTTCGCAAAGAAAACTGGGTGGTCAGTGGTTAATAGAATGGGCTCAAGTGCAGCTTCCAAATCCGAATCTGCCTTCCCCTGCAAGTGAGAGATAATACCAGATAGAACTCCCTTCTGGTGGAATTGAAATCAGTCAGGTACTCAGCCCAGGAACTCTGCAGAGCAGGTACTCATGAACATCCTTTATCCTTGTAGTCCAAGTGCTCATGAACATCCATTCTTTAACCTCATGGTCCATGTGCTCATGAATGTCCTTTATCCTTGTGGTCCAGGTACTCATGAACATCCTTTATCTTTGTGGTCCCGGTGCTCATGAGCATCCTTTATCCTTGTGGTCCAAGTGCTCATGAGCATCCTTTATCCTAGTGGTCTAGGTGTTCATGAACGCTCTTTATCCTTGTGGTCCAGATGCTCATGAACGTCCTTTATCCTTGTGGTCCAGGTGCTTATGAGCATCCTTTATCCTTGTGGTTCATGTGCTCATGAACATCCTTTATCCTTGTGGTCCAGGTGCTCATGAACATCCTTTATCCTTGTGGTCCAGGTGCCCATCAATGTTCTTTATCCTTGTGGTACTGGGAAACAGCATCTTGCCCAGGGAAGCGTGCACCCCTGTTTCAATGTGGCTCTTCAGTTACAATGCACTGTTTCTCCAAGTACTAAAGGAGATTATTTTGTATGGAAAAACTTATATAAATGTGTGTGTGTGTGTGTGTGTGTGTGTGTGTGTGTGTGTAGGCCGAAACTGGTACATACGATGCCCAGACAGGGCACAAACTGTTGTAGGGTGATGGAAGTTTCAGAAATTTGTGGAAGAGGACCAAGGAAAACTATTTCACTTTCATAAGACGTACCAGGACTCAATGTTCTCATGGTGATACCTCGACCAGGTGAATTGAATATGCTCAAAGATTGAGTTCCCTTGTCTTCCTGATGAAACTGTCCAACTAGCAGGTTCATTTTGCTTTCATGCCAGAAAAATATTTTCTGAGTACCTAAAAACCTGACAGTCATACAGAAGAAGCGGGAGAGGTAAATAGTCCCCCGTGTACTAAAGGAGCGCCGTAGGCTGACACCAGAAGTCTGCATTTCATTCTGATGCCAGCTGCAGCCCTTGGAGGATTGTAAACTGAAGGGTGACATGTGGCCTGCTGCTTTCCTGTGTGTTTGTGGCTTCCGAGTAGAGCAGGAATTGTGGAGGAGCCAGGCAGAAGCACAAACCCTTGTTAGTGCTCCATTGCAGTAGGGATATGGCGGGGTACCATTCTACCGCACTGAGCTGTTCTTTTGATGTGATTGTCCTACGCCTCATCATTCTTATGCCTGTCTACTGACTTTGCTGATGAAAAGCAAAGCCAGTGGGAGGATTGCTCAGGGCTGATTTGACATTGATTCCAGACCTGACTGTTAGGAACAGTGTTGCAGCTTTGACATTGATTCCAGACCTTGATGGTTAGGAAGGAATGGTGTTGCAGCTTTGACATTGATTCCAGACCTTGACTGAAAGGAACAGTGTTGTAGCTTTGACATTGATTCCAGACCTTGACTGTTAGGAAGGAATGGTGTTGCAGCTTTGACATTGATTCCAGACCTTGACTGTAAGGAACGGTGTTGCAGCTTTGACATTGACATTGATTCCAGACCGTGACGGTTAGGAACGGTGTTGCAGCTTTGATATAGAAGCTCCCGTTAGCTATATTAGTACACTAAGTAGTGAAACTGTGGAATTAATCGTAGTAACATTTTTAATTTTTTGAAGAACTTCCCACATTGTTTTTATAATGCCTGCACTAATTTTCATTTCTACCAACCATATATAGGAATCCCCCTTTGTTTTCTAAGAATACTTGTCTCCCCCATTCAAACTACCACTTGTTATTTTCAGATATCTGTTCCAGCCATTTGAATTGGGTTTCCTCATGCAGTCTTGTCTAATATTTCTCGGATTAAGGGCAGTGTTGAGCATTTTATAATGTACTGTTAACTACATCTGTGAAATGTCTGTTAAGATCATTTTTTTCTTTTATTTATTATTCTTTTATCTATTTAGCTTCTGATTGGCTGATGTAGGTTTGTCTTACTAATTTTTCTTTGATTCTCTTAGGTTGATTTCTTTATATATCCTGTATATTGTCACCTTGCCAAAGGTATAATTTGAAAACATTTTCACTACTCTGTAGATGGTCTCTTCTCTTTGTCATGGATAAATGGATAAAGAAAATACAATGCATGTATATACTCATATGTACACAATAGAATATTATTCATTATATGGCAGTGAACAGATAACAACAACGT
This sequence comes from Myodes glareolus, assembly GCF_982192425.1. NCBI lineage: Eukaryota > Metazoa > Chordata > Mammalia > Rodentia > Cricetidae > Myodes > Myodes glareolus. The sequence continues at coordinate 52,487,497 of NC_142030.1, forward strand.
AATTTATATATAATGGAATACTCTTCATCCATAAAAATAAATGTTGTTATTTGTGGCAACGGGTGGACAAACAGAATATTATGTGAAATAAGCCAGATCCAAGCAGAGAAATACAAAATGATCTCATTCTTATTGTATCTAAAGTCAATAATCTCATAGAAATATAGAATAAAATAGTGGTAACTAAAGATCTGAGAGCTGGAGGTACAGGATGGATAAGCTGTTTGCTCTGTGCTCAGTTGGGTGACTGTGGTTAACAATAGTGTGTTGAATATTTCAAAATAGCTGGAAGTAAGGATTTTTTGAGAGTTTTCACACTAAACAGATAACATAAACATCAGGCAACAAAACAGGAAGTACCCTGACTTCATTATTGTAGTCTGCCCAAGCAGTGCAACCTACTCCATATATATTTGTATGGGGGGGGGAGAGAGAGAGAGAGAGAGAGAGAGAGAGAGAGAGAGAGAGAGAGAGAGAGAGAGAGAGAGAGAATCCGTCAATTAAAAGCAAAACTAGAAAAAAAAATACACATGTATATACTACTGCAAAACAACTGAAAGCACAGTGACATTACTATTGAGAGGGTGCATTCTGAATTCTAAAGAGTCTGGCTAAATATCTGAGTCATTGTGGGACTGTAATACCCCAGATTTGTTTTTCTGAATTCATTTCCTAATCATTCTTCACTAATAGCTGGCAGCTGGCAGGATATTTGTGGTGAATATACATTAACCTACCCCACACCCACACATAAACTCAAGAGTAGTTTTGGATAATTGGGTATTATTTGGGTTCACAAAGGCTTAGATCGAGTCACATGGAAATTCCATCTACTGTGGCCCTTCTTTTTCAGCACTACAATGAAGAAAAATTGGGTTTCAAACGTATCATCTGGGATTCCTCAGTCTGAACTCTGTCCTAGAATAAAGGGGGTTTTCGTGCCTTGATCCCTGTATTTCAGTAGGTCTTCTGCTGTCCCTCTAGCTGGCCAGAGCAGCCATACAGAAATGGCTACTTAAATTCTTTAAGAGGGTGCTACTGAATGAACTATGTATTCCTGCCCAAGAAACTTGTAATTATACTCTTTGCCCCTCAATATTTAAGGGGAAAGAAACCTGTAGTCCATAAAATATAATTATGTAATAGTTGAAATTTCTTAGATTGTGTGTGTATTTGTGTGTGTGTGTGTGTGTGTGTGTGTGTGTGTGTGTGTGTGTGTGTGTATCAACTGATAGTTTAAAATTAATTGCCTGGGCATCACTTACCTAGTTTGAAGGAGTGACCCTGAATGTATAGGCAAGACAAGTAGGCTTTAGAAATGAGTAAAGGGAAAAAGCAAGAAGCATGGTCAAGTTTGAGTGTTTTGAACAAGTTTTAATAATTTGATTTTTTATTAAATGTCCCCACCCCGAGTTTTAAGCAATGTTTCAAAATTGTGTAAGAACAAAAAACTTCCACTTTACCTCTGATATCGATATACCGTAGTATTATTTTTTAGTATGATCACCTGTTGATCAGAAATTTAGGTCTGAAATTCATGTTCCTCGCTAGCCTGGCTTCTGAACTTCTCTTGCCACTTTCTCATTTTAATAAGCTTCCACAGGCGGGATAAGGAGTCGTGAACCACCGCAAACACTTTCTCTAGCTCCTGATAGGAAGCAGTGAGAGGATGGGGAACACAGTCAGGAATTGCAAGTCGGCTGACATACGGTCGTTTAGATACGGGAGTGTTATGACCTGAAGTGAATGCCTTTTCTTTTTATATCATCTCTACGATTATACATGCAAAATTATAATAGTTAGATATAAAGTCATAGAAGGAAAGCTTCCCCTAGAGTCTCAGTTTCACTAACTTCAGGAAGTTAACCAAAAGAAATGGAACAAGGGGACCAAAGCTCTGAGAAGAGACACTAGGAAGGCACCATTCACACTCCGTTGTAATAAAACAGAACATTCTATCGTGTGATCTTAGAACCACTAAGTATTAAGTATATACTTTAAGTAATATTTCTTTAAAATTTTCATTATGTTCAAGGCTCTTAGTTCACATTTGAGTTAGGAAGGATAACAGGGTCACAGACCTAACCATTCTACACCCGAGACCTATCCTTTGTTCTAAACACATTGACCTTGAATAGATTTTCTTTCAATTAATTGAAGATTCCAAACTCTGGATATATTATAATATATGTGAAACATAAAGATGAAATATGTATTGAATATGTATTGAACAAAGTGGAGGTCTGTAATAGAGGCAACGATTTCTCCAAGCCAGCTCTTCCTATGGTGTCCAGGATGTTAGTGTTTGATATTGAAAGCCCCTGAAGCCCCAGGAGGAGTTAGAAACTGAGGGTTCCAGTCATGTTTCCTGTGGCTAAGATAAAATACCCTGGCAGAAGCAACTTAGGAGAGAAAAGATGTATTTAGCTCACATCTCAAGGTACTGCCCATCATTATGGGAAAGTCAATGTAGGAACTTGAAGCAGCTAGTCACATCTAACAGTCCAAAGCAGAGAAATAATAAATTCACGCATGCCTACTGGTGTTTTGGCCCCTCTCTATATTATTCGATCTACAAGTCCCTACCTAGTGGGCTGGGTCTTCACACATCAGTTATCATTCATAACCAGGACAGCTCCTTACACACATGTGCACAGCTTAACCTGATCTAGAGTCTTAAATCCTCAATGAAACTTTCTTCCAGATTGTTCAAGTTAGCAATTAAGCAAACCAGCCTTCTGCGTACTGCCAGAAGTACTTATGAGAACAACGCCCAAAGAAGAGGAGGGGAAGGGTAGACAAGGAACGGGTATCGTGGAGGAGGGGAAGGGTAGACAAAGGAACAGGTATCATGGAGGAGGTTAGATGGTAACTGTAATCGAAAGAACACAAACTGGGAGAAGGACATTAGTTCATTCATGCAGATTAACCTCAAAGTTCCTTGAATCAGCTTTGGTCCAAATGGAGTTGGAGCAAGGGGCTCTGGTTTCAGTGGTCCTTTTGTACGAGTCTTGGAAAAAGCTGTAGCAAGGAATATTGGAAGAACATCAATCAGACAGTTAGGCTTTTTGTTTAGAGGTAGGATATGAAAGGTGTATTTATGTGTCTATAGGCAATATAAAATCCCTGGATTTAAATACCACTTCTAATGTATATATTGTGGTGAGATCTAGAAATATTATAGTAGAGCTCATAGTATATCTGTATCTATAAATATCTAGATACAGATGGATATAGATATAGATAGCTATGTATGCCCTACTTATATATAGTAGGTCTCATGGTAACTAAGGTGATTGTCTCATGAGTTAGAATTTAGTCTAAATTTAATGTTATATTTGTTAAGGGTGTGGAATGTTAAAAAAATACAAAGCACTCAGAGCCACACCATTGCCATGTTACAGTAATAATTGTGGCAGGGACTGCTGCACACAAACATGACCCATCTTGTCATTGTGAAATTGCTTATTAATCTCCTGGTAGGGACTTGGGTTTAATAGCAAAAGGATGACTTTAATTAGGATTTCCCAGCCTCTTTGCTTTGAATGTTTGAAGTTGTGTGTGCTGGTCATTGCAGATGTCACTTGTGCGAGTCGTTCAAAGGAGAAAGCTGCTCTTTTAAAGACCTTTAAAACCATGTTTGTCATAGGAACTTGAACTTCCTTATGAACCCTGGATAATTACCACACTGCTGATGACATCACTGATCTTGTTGTAATTTGTTTAGCAGTATATAATATGTATTTACGTAAAATTATAAATGGATGTTTCTTAAAGACGTAGCGTTCACTGCTGCAGTATCGCAGTCTTCAAAGGGCAAAGTGCAATTTCCTATCTAGGTTCATAGCATTTTTTCTTCTTAAGATCCCGGACTGAAAATAAAAAGAATGGCTTTGCTTAATCTGATGGCATTTGCCATACTAGGAATTAAATCTAGAAAATTTCAAACTGTTAATTTATTTAAAATAGCAACAAGCCTGTTTTACTTGAATATAATGTTTTTAAGTAAAAAGTAATTTACGTTCTCCAAAATTAAAAAGAAAATTGAGGAAAATGGCAAATGGCATTGATATACAGTTTTGCAAATTTTTTTAATGTCGCACTTAGTATGTTAATTAAATACAGTTGTAAAATCTGCCACAAAGAAAAATGGCAAGATCTCAGGAGAGATGTAGAAGGATACTCAACACATTCCAGTTGATTGAGGAGTTAATTCCCTGAGTAAGTGACACCTAATAAATCAAGATCTCAGCCATGAGCAGGGAGAAGCCATCTAAGAGCATAGTACATAAAGAGAATGTGATGGTATGGGTTGTCGGACACATTTGGAAAACCCAGGATGACCAGAAACATGTTGAATATGTTAAGTAAGGGGAAGACAGATGCTTGAAGCTAGAGAGATGCTGGGGTCAGGATCATGATCATGCAAATCTTTGAAACAAGCATGTGATCATGTGTGTGTGTGTTGTGTATGCATGTGTTTGCGTGTGTGTGTGTAAGCCTCTACGCACATGATGGAGGACATTAGGTATTTGGATTTGTTAGTCTCTGCCTTATTCCAATGCCTCCTCCCGAACTTGGAACTAATCTGGCAGCTAGGAAGCCCCTGTTAACTTCCTGTCTCAGACCCCATGGTGCTGAGGCTACAGGCATACCAGGGCATCGTGGGTGGTAGGGATAGAACTCAGATCCTCCTGTTTGCACAGCACTCACGGAGCCTTCTTCTAAGCCCCACGTGTAAGCTTTGTTGTAGGAAGAAAGAGGGCCATTAACTTGAGGGGTGGTCATGACATGGACCTTTTAGACACCTTAAAAACTGTAATTGTCTATTTGTGGAGAACAGGTTGAAGGTGAAAGGAGAATAGATACATCAAAACATTTAGAATTTTTGTTATAACAGCATATCAACGAGTTGATCCACACCTAGTAACCAGTACAGCCTGGAACTGGTGATTGATAGGATATGGACCAGGAACTTGAATGAAATATCTTCCTTTGAGTTTCCTTTAACTCATCCATTTTCTTCTTTCACATGTAGCTTTTGTCCTTAAGTCTAATAAACAAACCATTAAATCATATTATGGAGCAGAAATTCCATCAAAGCTAGGAACTTGGATTTATCGTTCCTATCTCGGTAGAAATTTGGGAAGCATGTCATCATCTATTCTTTAGAACCTTAGCTTTTTCATGTTCAGCATCACCTTGCAGGTAGCACAGAACTGGCTGCATTTTTCAAAGTAATTATTCAGGGTTCTCATGCTTTGAAGCAGACATTGCTTGAAATAGTATTTGGTTAGCGGGAGATCTATTATACGCTTTCCCCTGTTGCTCATCTTAAATTCCGGGAGTTGGGTGTGGGGTTACAATGGAATCTGTCCATCAGAACAGTAGCTGTCCTGAGTTTCCAGATGTCAGGAAGCTTCTGCCAGGAAAGGAAGGCAGCTCTTCGGAATGGAGAAGGAGCAGAGGCCTGCAAAACACGTCATGTCAAGAGCTGTATCAGGGGACCGAGATGACAGCCGGTAGCAGGAAAGGGTGAGCAGACGTTGGAACATGTCTGGAAAAATCAATTTTGCTTGTGGGTAGGTGATGGCCTGAGGCATTCAGAAATGCTGAGTGTTACAGAATCCTGCTTTTGTCTCGGATAATCTCTCCATTCAGTCTTGTTTAAGTGCAATCTATAGGAGTGATGGGGGTTCTCATCACCTGATCAGTCAGTGTGTTTTAGCCCAGAATTTTATAGACAGGTAGTGCAATGGGTATTTTTATATGTGGTTTTGCTTATGCCTGCACTACATGTGTGCACCGTCTACTGCCTAAGCCTGCCCTACATGTGTGCACCGTCTGCTGCCTAAGCCTGCACTACATGTGTGCACCGTCTACTGCCTAAGCCTGCACTACATGTGTGCACTGTCTACTGCCTAAGCCTGCACTACATGTGTGCACTTCTACTGCCTAAGCCTGCACTACATGTGCGCACTGTCTACTGCCTATGTCTGCACTACATGTCTGTACCGTCTACTATTTATTCCTGTACTACATGTGTGCACCGTCTACTGTCTATGCCTGCATTACATGTTTGTACCGTCTACTATTTATTCCTGTATTACATGTCTGCACTGTCTACTGTCTATTCCTGTACATGTCTGCACTACATGTGTGCACTGTCTACTGCCTATACCTGTACTACATGTCTGTACTGTCTACTATCTATGCCTGCACTACATGTTTGTACCGTCTACTATTTATTCCTGTACTACATGTGTGCACTGTCTACTGCCTAAGCCTGTACTACATGTGTGCACCGTCTACTGCCTAAGCCTGCACTGCATGTCTGCACCGTCTACTTCCTGTGCCTGTACTACATGTGTGCACCGTCTACTGCCTAAGCCTGCACTGCATGTCTGCACCGTCTACTGCCTAAGCCTGTACTACATGTCTGCACCATCTATCCACTTCCAACAAGATAAAAGACGCTACCATGATTAAAATGACATTTAGATGTGTAATAAGGTAAAATGTGCTTGGGACTTTAGCATTTTACTGAAATGGAATTTCAGCCTTAACTCTCATCAGTAGTTTAAATTGACTCATCAGGAAGAAGTGTCTCAGAGTTTCTATGGTTGTGTTAAAGCACCATGGCCAAAAACAACGTAGGGAGCAAAGAGTTACACCCCAAGGTCACACACCAGCACAATGGAAGTCAGGACAGCTGCTCAAGGCAGGAACCTGGAGGCAGGAACTGAAGCAGGAGTTATAGTGTAACACTGCTTCCTGGCTCCACCCTGGTGTTTGCTCACCTTGCTGTCTTCTCCATCCCAGGACCACCTACCCAGGGCCATCTCGCTTTAATCATTCATCAAGAAAGAACCTCGCAGGCACACCTATAAGCCAATTTGACGGAGACATTTTCTCAGTTGAGGCTCCCATTTCCCAGATAACCCCAGTATATGCCAAACGGCCAAAATTTCCAAACAGGACAGAAAAATGTTTGACCCTTAGAATTGTGTGCAACTTCCTAGACAGGTTGTTTGTATGTTAGTAGATGACCTTCAACCTTCTACTTATTCACACTTGGTGTATTATTTATCTTCGGTTGTCTGAAATATCTTAAAATCCAGTATAACATTTGGCCTCATGGGAAGTTGACCAGTCTTCATCTCTTCTATTATCAGGGTTCTCAGCTGATATTTGGAAAACAGGGTGTGCTTGCTTCCTTGTTTTAGAGACAGATCCCACTGTATAGCTGCAGGCTGTCTTAAGGAGCCCGCTTCCTCCTCAGCCTCCTACTCAGCCTCCCCAGTGTTGGGGTTTTAAGATTGTGTTACCAGGACCACACAGGAAATCACATTTGTACTGTCATCTTGATGTAGAGTTTGTGCTGTATATGATGTGTGTTGATTTTACTGTCATTCTATCTGCCATGTACTGGCAGTGTGTGTTTATCATAGTAATTAATTAGGCCTTGAAAAATGTCATTTGTTATTAGAAAGTAAATGTAATATTATTCTAAGAATTATCTTTCATCATTGTAAAATACCTTAAATATTTTCTTAAAAATGGCCGGAAATTCAGAGACATGTGTGTCATACAGAAAATTCTAGACCAGCTTATGCCACCCTGTGAGACGATATTTCAAAAAACAAGAAACAAGGTTATTGGAAATTATATGTATCCAAATCTAGACATTTAAGAAATGAAGTCAGAACATTAATATTTAACTAAGATTTTCTTTGAAATTTTAAATTCAGGGAGAGAATTTAGGGAAGTAAATGAGTGCTAGACTGAGATTTGGATGATTTTAAATCCAGTGATTCCTTTTTAGGAAGAGCAGTGTCCTTCTGTAAAGGAAAGTGTGTAAACTTATACAATGCTGTGTAACCGATGACAATACAACCTCCATTTGAAATCCCAATATGCAATTCTTTGGGGTTTTCTTGATTTGTTTTCATTTTCTTTTATTTATTTGTTTATTGTTTAAATTTCAAGGCAGGGTTTCTCTGTGTAGCTATGGCTTTCCCGGAGCACTTTCTGAAGACCCAGCTGGCCTCACACTCAGAGATCCAACCGCCTCTACCTCTGTGTGCTAGGACTAGGGGTGTGCGCCACCATTGCCCAACTGTGTAATTCATGAAGAAGAAAGAGAAGATGCCACCCACTAGAAACTTGAAGACTTGGAGTCCCACGTGCTTTGTCACCTGCCATAAAACTCTTTCATGGTAGCCCAGACGCCTGCAGCTTAGAGCCTAAACAAACCCAATAGGGAGAGGAAGACAAGCTTGCCCCTGACGGTGTGTTCAGTCTGACACGTCCTTGTCTCTTGTGCTCCTGGTGCTCAGAGCAGTTTTTACCTCCTGGTTTGGTACTCACAATCAGCTAATGGGAGCAATCAGAATAATTCCTTGATGATGTCTATAATAAAATTTCAGGCCTTGCCTGCTTAATCATGAGGTGTGTGTTTAGGAATGTTTCAATGTGAAATTATAAATAAGGCCAATACTATCTTCAGTGGTTCTGTCCTTGGAGGGTTAATACTATTATTGGAAGGATGTTGTGAAGTTTTAACCATCAGCATAGAATGGAAATGTATTATTTCTTAACCCATGTAGGTGAGATAGACCTGGCTTGTTTGAATTGAGGGTTTGTAGAGTTGACTTGAGCATTTAATTTACTGGATTATTATTACAAAGAGCTGAACCTTTCCTACACAGAGTCAGTAAGAGCCTTCCCTTGAGCTCTTATACCAAGGGAAAGAGATGATAAATAAAATGGTGGGTTAAGTGTTTCAGAGACTTATGGAAGAACAAGTTTGAGACCCAAGTCCAAAGATAATGAGGCAAACAACTGGATTGCAATATGAAAGGAATATTGGGGAGAGAGAGCGAGCGAGCGAGAGAGAGAGAGAGAGAGAGAACTAGTAAAGTATGTGCCTTCAAAAAACGTTGTCATGCTGTCTTTGGAACGACCAGTCATATAATGCAGTAAATAATCTTCTTTAAGACAAGTTTAATTTGCATTTTAATACTAAGCCAAGTATTAGATAATCAACACAAGAAACTAAGAAAGTTCATGAAGCTGGCCTATGGAGCCTCTTTATTTCTTGGCTTTTGGTCAGATTGGAAACAACACAGGATATAAACATATATTCACAGGACATGAGACTGAGGGGCTCTGGGCATCGAGAGAGGCAGTGGCTCTGCTCCCAAGAGTCTCCAGAGAACCATGACTTCCTTGTCTCCTGGGAAAATGCATCCAGGTTGGCTTTGCCATACTCCTTTGCTGTAAGTCTAACACACATCCTCAGTCTTTTCTTTGAACCTCGTGTCTCTCATATGACCTTTCACGCTGTCTTTTCCTTTCCCATACTTTGCAGGTCATGTGTGTTTTTCCAAATCGAATACAATTACTCTCCACATGAACTTTCCCCTACTTTTATAATTCACGAGATTTTTCTTTTAGTCCACAAAACATATTTGTTTTCACCGAGATACTTCCTCAATGTCTTCCATTATGATAATGAGATTTTCTTAGTAGAAAATGCCCTATGCTGTTCCTAGAATGGAGGTTAGAATTGTATCAAGCCACGACTTTTGAACCTCCATCTTGGCAACATTTCTTCTGGATCTAAAATAATCTCTACAAGCCGGAGTCCCCAAGACATGGCAGTAACATTATCTCTCCACTGATACCTTCCTCATTCTTGCTAGTAGTAGTGTGGTGTCTTGGCTACACATCCTTATATTGGATCTCAGCTTCTGAAGGTAGGGCATGAGTCTGGTCAGGTCTACCCTGAAGCTGATTTCAAAGCACAGACAATATCAAGATCTAAAATCCCAGCTGGTGAGTGAAATCTGGAAGCAGAGGACACATTTTCCTCTTAGTGATTGCAAGGAGCCAGCACTTGAGGATGAGTGGGCAGGAAGTACGCGAGGTCAGACTCTGCAGTACAAGGAAGTTTGCCTCAAATTCGATGGATGCATGGGAGATACCCCTCCTCTCCCCCCCTCCTTCTCTCTCTCTCTCTCTCTCTCTCTCTCTCTCTCTCTCTCTCTCTCTCTCTGTTTGTGTGTGTGTGTCTGTGTTTCCCTGTGTTTGTGTGTGTGTGTATGTGTGTTTGTGCATACATGTGCATACTTTGTATCTGTAAGTGTACATGAGTATTTGGTTTACTTGTAACTTTTGCTGTTTTAAAGTCTTCGGCCTGATTTTATCTTTCATGATGTAGCAACTCTTCATCTATCTCATCAGTGCTTATTGAAACTGTACCCCTCCCTGCCTTGATCCGAAGGTACCTTCCATCCCACATTGTGCTCTGATTATTTCAGTTGGCCTTATTTTCTACCTCTTTAATAGACACTTCCTCAAATGCTCCGTTTAGCTGCTTTCTCTCATTTTCTTTACCAGCTGAAATGAGGCCATTCATTCAACTCAAATGCATCCCTTGCAAAGGAAAGGGGTTTACTGATTGGCTGTGGGGCAGGTGGGTGGCCTGGAGTGAATGAGGCAAATTGCAGGGATTTGTAAGAACCAAAGAGAGAGGGTGAGCTCGGGATGAACATCAGGTAGGGAACAACTCATTTGTGTCCCTTTCTGGGCAGTAAGCTCCGAGGTCGCAGAGTCCTCTTGGATCTTCAGGATGCTAGCCCTCAACACATTTCTGCTCATGGTACAGGTGCAAGGATTCTTGTGGGAGGGCAAGGAATGGGATATCACTATATGCTGTGGCTTTATTTTAGGAAAAAGAAAGAACAAAACACGTGATTTTCCTTTTAATTGAAGGTAGCTGAAGCAGTGTACTAAAGTATATAAAGCACTAAGTTCACAAGGGCTCGATAAGTTGAGTAAATATTTTGGTACATAGTTTGAAGTCTCATTTGGAATTTTAAATATTTTATTCAGAGTATTGTTGTGCTGAGAATGTCAATGCGACCGATAAATATTTCTTCTTTCTGTGACATGGTTGATGGAAAGCAGTAGGCTGTACATTACCTCAAAGATATAATTAGTGCGTTCTGTGTCACCCCAGTGCCACCTGTCTTTGTGCCTGAAATATTGTGAATGTTCTCTTTATATTTCCTGAATATAATGAATGATATGACTGTTCTGTATCCAATCTTGGAAACTTAGAGGTAAATGATTCTTTAATGTTATTCAACCGGAAAAGTATTGCTAAAGCTTTTGCCCACACATAAATCCATTGCCTCCCCTTCCTTCTTATATTCTTTTCTATTCCTCAAACTATACTTTTAGTCTATAAACATGGAGCCGTACATTAAGAAACCTCCTTCTGTGAAAAATATTAATCAGTGTTTTGCAAAGAGACCTTTTTCTTAATAGTGATTGAAAATACACTTAGTGTACATAAAAGAACGATTTCATTCTTAAATCATAACTGCTAGAAGACAGGAGCTAAACATAATTTAAAACTAGCCTTGTGACCACTGTCTTAACTTCTAACATAAGTACTTAGGATTTTCAACTTGACAGTCATTCTAGAATAGTTTGATATTTATACATTGTAACATCTAATTCCTTTTTTCTTTTAAATTATTTAATGTTTAAAAAATTTTATATGTGAGTACTGTAATCCTATCCCTTGCATCCTCCTTTTCCTACCTCCTATATTTCCCCACTCCCTCTCCAATAATTGATCTCTTCTTTAATTATTGTTGTTACACACACAGAGACAGAGACAGAGAGGGAAAAAAACCCTGAGCAGGGATTAATTGCCTCTTTATCTGGAGATGGAGCCCTTGTTATTGTGGGAGTGGGTGCTTTGTCCTGGAGACAAGGTTTGATGCTTTAGACCAGGTTGTTCTGAAACTCACTATGTAGTGCAGGCTAGCCTCTTTCCCCAGAGATCACTACCTTCTCCCAGGACCTGGGACTACAGGTGTAGACCACCACGTTCCTCTCAGTGTGTAATTCTGAAGGACAGTTGATGGTTTGCGGGAGTGACTTCACAGTACACTTTGCTCTTCTCAGACTTGGCAGAGGCTGAAAATCGGTTAAGTTACAAACACTTGTATCTCCTAAGAACCTTCTCCAGTACAAACGGGATTAAAGTGTTCCATGAGGTTCAAGGTTCCCTGCAGCACTCTGTGTTCTCCCGCCTAGCACAGCATCAGTATGCCACACCATGCTCGGCCTTCTCAGCAGTTCTCCTCCATGGAGGAAGCGTAAACACATTTAAAGTGGCAGAGGGAAGTGGATCCCAGCACCACAGGAAGCGCTGGTGCTATGGCAAAGGTCAAGCCTTCCTATTCAAAACCAACACTGTCAGCTGCTCAGGGGATCTGCTCAGCGGGGGGCCCATGGTTTGTTGCATGCCTATATTTTTTCTCACGGTTTATTTTTACCAGTTCCTGGCTTCCCCATCTGACTTGTGAAATACACACGAGTAAGATAGCACGTTCTAAGTTGCACATAGAAAAATTGTGATTTGTCAGGAGGAATAATTTAGCCTCTGTTTTAATAAAACCATGCCCCACTCACCTTTACAGGCAGCATCCTAATGTCGGATTTTGTATTTCTATCCATGTTTCCTGTCCTCACTGAGTTGCCCTGAAGTGTTATGGCAGGAGGGTCTGTTCTGAGGAGCACAGATCCCATGGCTTTGTACTGCTAACTGTTACATTACTATATTGCTCTTTCAACCATTATTTTCCTCTGGAAATTTATTAGTATACAAGCATATTTCTTTATTTACAAAACATTTGACACTGTACTTGGTGGGTGAGAAAGTGACATTGTACTTCTTGGTGGGATCTAAGTGTGTTTGTTTGTTTTTTGATAGTTTCCCTTATTTTTGAGGAAGTGGCTTTGGACTGCCTAGGTGGACTCCAAGTGTATTGGTTTGTCTGTTAAATAGTTTCCATTTCCTCAGATCCCAAATTCAGCACTCTTGGGCCATTAACTCTGTGTGGTGTGTGATGTGTATGCTGAGGGCTGTGAATGGGTGTGTGTGAGGAGAGATCTTTTAACTCATAACAAATGAGAAGCATCTATTTATTATGGAAGAACTACTTTCAAAGTAAATATACATGCAGTTAAAGTGCAAAAATGGTTGTAACTTTAATTATATAGTGGCTGCAAATTAGATTAATGAAAGTATATAGTATGTTGATTTGAAAGAATCTCCCCTTTTCTATTATTTTACACACACACACACACACACACACACACACGCATGCACACACACACGCACACATGCACACACAGTAAAGCATCCTGTTGAGACTTTGACTCTCCACTTTGGGAGGCTTAGCAAGCTGATGTTCACTTTCGGCAGGGTGGTCTCAGGACTGCCCACCCGCTCTGCCTTTTTTTAAGACTTAGGTTAGCCATACAATTGGCTCTGCATGATTGATCCAGTCATTTTAGTGTGGTCCTTACATCTTAGGGAGTGTAGCTGTAATGGATTAGGCTCAATTCCCATGTCTCTGGGTGGTTTGCTTGCATGTTCTGTCAAAAGAAAAGAAGAAACATTACGCCTTGGGCAGTAAATCACGGCCTACGGGTACAGTCACCTTCTAGCTCCCTATGCACAGCAGCCAGTTAGAAAGCCTGAATCCTCTGGCATCTGGGAAAGTAACTCAGTCTGTAGTGTGTGCACAGAGGCTTTGGAGGACCTGTTAGATGTGGTCTTCATTCCATGAGTGCTAAACCCCAGAAGAAAGAAGAGATGACATTATACTCTCTGGCGTTTAACAAGAGGAAATCACAGGACAGATTCTTGGAGAACAACTAAGAGTTATTTTTAATACGTAACATAAATTTTTAACTCATTTTGCATGTGTTTATATGTGCATGACATGTATGCATATATGTGTTTGTGTATGTTTGTGTGTTACATGGTGTTAGCACATGTGTGGTACACATGTATGGGTCACAGGACTGTCTCAGATGTTAGTTCCTGTCTTCCATCTGGTTTAAGGAAGGGTCTCTTTTTGGTTCTCTGCTGTGTATATCAGAGTAGCTCCTGAGGGCTTCTCAAGGGCTTCTATATTTGTCATCTAGCTCTCCACTGGAGCTCTGGAATTACAGACACATCATCCTAATCCCGATGTTTACAAGAGTTCTGTGGATCTGAGCTCAGGCCCTCATGATTGCATGGCAAACTCTTTTTCCGTTTAATCATCATCCCACTTTCCATACAATTAGTTTTAAAACCAAATCTGTGAATAAGATCATAAAGTCTGTACATGTATGCACATCTTTGTGCATGTAAATGTGCACCTATCTGAATGTTGGATTCTTTTCTTCTGACTTCGCTTGATGCTATCCTATTTCAGTCCCGATAGAACTACACAATCTACTCCGTCCTCCCTGCCTGCTCAGGTACCCTCCTCGTGTTACAATCATCTTTGAAAGGGGTCAGCTTCCTGTGCTCAAACCTTTAGCTTTAGGCAGATGGCTCTTTTGTCTGGTCTTATCTGGCTGGGAATGAACTCTGTTGCTATACTCCAGTGCATCAGATAAGAGTTATTATTTTTGCCAAAAGTTTGGAAAGAGTTGGGAAGTTCTCAGTGGGCTAGAGGCTTCAATACCTTCCAGCTTGCCAATATGTTACTCACACACATGTAAATAGAGTTTACATATAGACCTTGTGTTTTCACATATAGACCTTGAGGAACATTTTAGTCATTATTTGATAAAAGCTGAATCCTTTTTATTCTTTCCCCTTTCAATAATTCTTTGTGGAAACCCTCAAGGCCACTGTATAACTCATTATTTTGAGTGACTATGAAATAAATGTGCAATATTCTGTACTTGTAGCTATTTGATTTGTATGCGTGTATTGTATTTTACCACTATCAGAAAGTTTATAAAATTTTACCACTGTCAGAAGACTTATATAATTTTAGTATGAGAGTCTTTTAGACATTAGAGTCCCGACTTTAAGAAAATGTACTATTTGATCTTAATAAATATTTCCGAATTGTGTTTCAAAAGTTTTAAGAAGTTACATCTTTATTTTGTCATGTAAGAGTACTCTTTTCTCTATTCTCTAGTCTAGGCTAGCCTGGAATTCACAGAGATTCACCTGCCTCTGCCTCTTGAGTGCTAGGATTAAAGGCATGAGGCATCATGACTAGCCACAAATGGTTTATTCGCTTATGTATTTTATGTATACGAGTACTTATATGTCTGCATATTAAAAGAGGACGTTATAGATAGTTGTAAGTCACCATGTGGGTTCTGGGAGTTGAATTCAGGACTTCTAAAGGAGCTGAACAGCTCTTAATTGCTGAGCCATCTCTCCAGCCAATCCCTTTTTGTAACATGAAGGGGCCTGCTTGTTTGCATTTTCTGTCCTGCGCAGTTCCCCACAGCCAGCAAGCCCCCAAAGAAAATCACACAAATCTCTACAAGTTATAAAGCTGATTGGCCCATTAGGTCAGGCTACTTACTGACTAACTCTCAAATCTTGATTAACCCATTTTTCTGATCTATTTTAGCCATGTGACTCAGTACCTTTTTCAGTGGGGCAGCTCACATCCTGCTGCTTCGATGATCTGTGCAGGAGTGGGAGGAATCAATTTCCTCCTCCCCAGAATTCTCTTGCTGTCCTCACATCATTTCCACTTCCTGTCTGGTTTTCCTGCCTATACTTCCTGCCTGGCCAGTCAGCATTTATTTAAAACTTGATTTACAGAATACAGACAGTTCTCCCACACCACCTTTTTTTTTTCTAAAAAGCAACCCAAAAATTACATATTTATTTCATCTTTAACTTGGGTGTTTTGCCTACATGTGTGGCTGTACACCAAAGTGTGTACAGTGATTGCAGGGATCAAAAGAGGGCACCAGACACCTGGGCCAGGAGTTGCACTTGGTTATAAGTCTCATGTGGGACTTGAACCCGGTGCCTCTGGAAGAGATGCCAGTGTTCTTAGCATACAAGTCATCAATCCAGACTCTTAGTTTTTTCCTTTTTCATCCTCTGCAGTCTCTGCCATGTGAATGAATGGAGGAAATACTGCTAAACCCATGCTGGAATTAGTTGATATTAACAGTACCCATGGACCATTGGGGATAGAAACTGGTTCCCATAGCATATTCTTGCAACTTCTTCACTTGTCCTGTAAGTAAATGTGCCCCCAGAAAAATGAAGACATTTGCTTAGAGGCATAAAGATAATTTGTTAACAACAAAGGTCTAGACTACAAGCAAAGAGGATTTTTCTCTAAATAGATGACTTTCCCACAATAAAACTCTAGTATTTGTGTTGTTAATAGATTGATTTAGTAGGTACATCTGTTGTAGTAGTCTACACAATCTGAGAAGTTACTCTTCACACATTCCTGGTGTTCCTACATGAACACAGGTCAAGCCTGGAATAGGTATGTGCCTTGTAGGAGACTTGCAATGGTCAATCCTCATGTTAGGCTAACTTGACAAAATTCATTCCTCCGACAAGATCACAACACAAGTGAGGTTGAGTTGGGTCTAGCTTGAGCTTCTGTTGGAGCTTCATTGGTTCGCTAAGGAAACATACTCTGATGACTCAGCTGCTAATTGACAGCATCCCACCATCCTGCTTTTAGAAATGATGTAACAGTGGAAATTTTAAACATGAAGAAGTACATGACCAGAATAATATATCGTTATACTGCTGGCAATGTTTGGCATTGCCATAACATGGAATGGTAATTTTAAAATGGATATAGTAATTATATCCTTATATTCCTTCCAGATGATCTTTAAATCTGGGGAGGAGGAAGGGATTTGAGAAGACTGATAAATTATACTTCTCTACTGGTTATCTTCCTGAAGTGGCACCTGTCTTTTTCTGTGTGTCGTTGAATGGTACGTTAACATATTGTTGAAGTTGGTGATATCCCCCAAACATATAAATTCACAACATGTGATACAGAATGTCAAGTAATTTCTGAAATCCGCTATGGAGCTGCCCCTCAGATGTTTAAGGGGATGCAGGGAAACTGTGATGCCTGTTGGGGAGCTGGCCACTTCTGTGGTGCTGGTAAACTGAGCAGTGAAGAAAGCAGAACATTGGAGACAATGCTGACTGAATAAAGGGCTACATCAAAGGTGAAATAAATACAGCTAGAATTAAAAATGGATACCAGTATGTGGAGACGGTAATTTTTTTAAGTGGGGTAAGTTTTATCAACTCTCTGGTTTCTGGTTCTGGTTTCAGTTAGGTGACACACTCTTCTCATCTGGACTTTATTAAACTGCATGGAGACAGGAACTAGTCTCTTCATGCTAATGTGTGTTCCTAATGTTTGACAATAAATGCAGAGTTCCTTGGGTGCATGGATGTATAGGTGAATGTGTGTATGCATGCATGTGTGTATGTATGTATGTATGCTGGCTTAAGGAAAGGAACAAAGAATGATATTTAAGAAGCTAAAAGTAAAGTAGTAGCTTTAGCATTTTAGATGGTAGAGTTTTCCAAAGCCTGGCCATTTTAAAGCAGATACCATTAGGGGCAATATAATATTAAAATAGGTCATTCTATTTATGTCTCAGGTCGTATTTTAGAACCCAGTTAAATGCCTAGAGACAATCCTTTTTAAAAGTTAACAAAACATTCCTGAAGAGACAAACTGTTGCTTTCATTTAATGCTCTCCATAATTTCTAACCACGTTAGTAGACACATCTTGGGAAGAAAAAAATTCTCATCGTTTGCCAAATTGACCTACTGTCATGGTCACATTGTGTATAAAACTCCATCTTGGGAGATAGCTTTGTTAGTGCACACGAGAGTCTAGAAGTCATCCCAGAGAACAGTGAGGTGCACATAGATTCAGTCCAGCATGGCTGAACTGACCTTGAGTATCCATGCCTCTCATAAGGCAGCTATCAAATAGCTCCAGAACTGGACAGAATCTAAATAGCATTCTTCATCCTGAAGTTGACAGTGTGCAAAGGAGAGGACTTGGTTAGCTGGGTCTGGTTATATAGAAAAGACCTGCATTAGCAGCTAAGGAACAGTCCATATTTACTATTTCCTTAGCCCTGCTATTGTCCTTCTTCCTTGGTGTGTGTTACATAAGTTCCGCTTCATTCTTTGACTCATTATACCATAATAGCTCAGATTACTTACCTTCTTCATCTTGTTTTTCTAAGTGTTACAGATCATGGTAGCAAAGAAGTCAGCATGCCCAGGTAAGGAAGAATAAAGAGAGAATATGGAAGCGTTAGTGTAATTGAAGGATGGTAGCATTCTTTTTTTTAGATGGGGTGGTACAGATGTTGTACATTGGACACTTTTATGTTTGTAGTTATGTCTGCCATCTGTGCTTCCAAATCCAAGAGTGGTTGTCTAAGCTTTCTATCCAGAACAGATGTATGTCGCCTGAAGCAGCGTTTTCACAAAACCCTTCTTTATCCTTCAGTAGATTGAACTTTTCCCCCACCATCCTTAGAAATGACCAGGAATGTTCTGCAGATTCTTACCTTGGGCTAAAAGACACAGAAAAGTAACCAGAAAACTAAAGGGAATTTCCAAGGGTGACCTCCAGCAAAATGGCATAATTGTGTGCCTTTTCTATTTCCTTCTCTGGAAAGAACAGTGGTGATCAGCCCACGAGTTTCTCCATTGTATCCAACTAGCTGGGAACAGGTGGCATTGAAACATTGCAGTCCTTGAAAACGCCCAAATACATAACCACAAAATGAGGTAGTGACCTCCTAGCTGCTTGGAAGTTGTCCAGTCTGGACTGTTCCTATCTCCTGGTCCAGATTTAGTTATGATTCTGAATTCAGCTTATTTGTCTCACCAATGTGAAAAGACAGACTATTTCAGATAGGTGGTATAACAGACCATCGGTTAGTGTTCTCCGTTCCTAATTTAATGGCATTGACTGTTTGCGCTACACTATATTATGCCCTAAGTGCTCATTTAAGCTCTCTTGCTTGGCCTGTTGTCCAAGCCAATGGAATAGGAAGTCACAGGAATAAAGACCCACTCCTAGCATGGAAGCTCTCGGTCTTTCTTTGGCATGTTCTCAAGCCTTCCACATTTATCTTTCTTTTAAACCACTGTAATGGTAAATCAGGATGTCTCCATACCACCAATAGCCCAATTTCTCTGATAAAATCCTTTAGAAAACAGGATCTCCTTAAATATACTAAAAGATAATACATATATTAGACTCCCACACTCCTTCTTCTCCACAAGGGGAGTATTTTAATGATTGTGGATTCTGCCCGGCTTAAATTTATTGATTAAATTTTGTTCTTGGCAATAATGTTGTTGTAGATTGTTAATAAGCTCCCATTACCTGTGAGAAGGTTTGTCTCCTTCCCGCCAGTGCATATGAAATCCTCGGTGAGCCACTTCAATCGCTCCTTTCAAATAGGAAGAATTTGCCCCCTAAAAATACCAAAACAGAGAAACTGAGACTTGACTAGATGGAAAATAGCTCTAGAGCCAGAATGTTTTTCTTGGGGTTTCTTTGGATCCAGAGTTTACAGTGATTGGGTTTTGCAGGAGGAACGTGGATGAACAAAAGGGAAGGACATCCCCTGTCCTAATGAACATGCAGAACCCGTTCTGGTTCAGACGTGTCTCCCTGGAATACCAACGAAAGAAAATTAAATCAACTCACGCCAGTTACCCTGCATCTCTCACCTGGGAAGGTATACAGACCGTAGGACAGGCACTGCTTAGCATTAATCAGCCCCCCGAAGTCATTACATTCATGAGGAAATGTAATTCACATGTGATTACGTTTTAATTTACTCTGTAATCACATTCCAAGTGAGCGGGCCAAGCTTAAAATGAAATTTAAAAGTCAAATACTGCTTTGTATTAGGAATTCACAATTTTTATATGCACTTAGGTTAATAAAGATTTTACAATAACCATTTGTGACTGAGCATATGATGATCTTTAGACGAAAGTTAGCACCATACCTTAGATGTGTTTGATTCTCCTCCAAGTGCCGAGTTGGACCCAGAGAGTCTCAGAACTGTGCTTTGGGTTGAATTCCTGTCTCATCTAAACTTTATTTGAAGGAGTGGGGGCCATCCAAACAGTCTCAGTCCCAGATCAGGAGTTGCAAGGAACTAATGTATTTTTGATTCCTGCTGTGCCTGTGGGGCAGGTCCATTTGTTTTATCCATCACTGGGAAGTGTGCACAGAACTTCCTAATAACTCACTTCGGCTCCACAGTGGGGACTGGCAGGACCTGCAGTCAGAATCTTCCTCCAACATTGTGGCCTTTGAAGTGCCTGGACTTCCTGATCTCCTGCCTTGGTTTCCAGGGAACACTGAAACTAAAGGTTCAGAAACTGAAGACCAGCGAGTTGGGGGTGGTAGAAAGTAGCTTTGTACTGCTCTCATCAACATGAACTAAAATCTGAGAGAAAAATACATAGAATGTACAGGCTTGTAGTCAACACAGATAGATTTTCACCATGTGGCCTTTCTTGATGTCGGTGAAATTGCAGGAAGAATAAAGATCCTCTCTGAAAATATTAAAACTAAAGCACTGGATTCTAGTCTTCAGAGATGCTGTCTAAAGCTACAGACATTAGCAGCAGCGTTCAGATCTCGAGATGTTTATGATAACAATGCTATGGCTCACTTTAACTCACCCAGCTTTGTTTCAACTTCAGCACTACTGTGGTTGTCAGCTAGCCAATAGAAATACAAAATAAGGATGAATGTCCTAGTTGTGCTACTGAAAACAAAAGAAAATGAAGTAGACGAGTTTTTAATTTATTTTTTTATTTTGTAACCCAGGATATCTTCACTAGTGTCATTTAATTTGTAATTGATATACATTTTATTAAATGAGATCTCTTATGCTATTTTTTTCTTAATAGACTGAAATCGTGTGTATATTTTATGTTCAAGTTATGATCCAGTTTGCACTGTCCACATTGTAGATATTCAAATACCATGTGTGGTTTGTGGTTTTTGTATTAGTCACAGACATTCTAAGCTGGGACATTTATGATTCATGATATGCCAGTTACGTATTTATTTAGTAAATGAAATATAAGTCATATCTCACAATCGTTGACTTTTTATTTGAGGGCTATATTAACTGATACAATTGACGGTGTTTAAATTCTTGTAGCTCTGCAATGATGGATGTACTTAACCACAAATGTGTGTGTATATAGATTAAGGGAATTTGATTAATATAATCCTTCTCATTATTAATTCTTACAAATAGAATAATTACTATATGCTGTATCTCCTTGTAGCTATATAATAATATTTGTGCATATATATAGTCACAATTTTTATATATACACACAGGCATATATATTTCTGCTGGGTGCCATCCCCAATGATAGACAAGTCCCAGCAGAGGATGTAAGGAGTTGGTGTGGGAGGGAGTGAGCCAGGTCATGATGGTCGGGAGAATCTTGCAGCCTGGCTGACTGGCAGCCAGAGTGTTTTCTTTTTATTTACACAGAATTTAGTAAGTAGGGATGCATTCATATTGTTCCAAAACATAGATCATATCATTTTTGGTTTGGGACATATGTTTCATTTCCTTTTGCTCATCTTTTAGTCATCACTAATAAACTATGACAGAACAGAGTTATCATTTCCAATCATTTTCCCTCAAATTTTGACACCATTGATAAACATAGTTATCACTTTTATTTATTAACCCCATAACCCATGTTTTAAGACTCTAGAGGCATGTGACAAGTGGTTATTCTCAGGCTGGTTGTTTCTGTGGCTACAAGGACGTTTGACCAAAACAATCTTCAAGCCATCCTGGCCATGCTGCCGTGTCCCAAGCACTGGATTAATAACTCTTAATGCTCAGAGTGCCCAAGAAATCTCCTCAGGCCGAAGCTACTGCAGTTATTATTCAAACTCTGGAGTAATAGAATTTTCTATTTTATATTTTAAATCTTTATAAAATACTTTTATCATCTTTTTGCATCATTCTTTGCCCATTAGTGTAAGTATCTGTGTAGGGCAGAGGTTGACTTCAGCTAGCCTAAGCTGTTGCTGTGTGTGCCACACAACTGTGAGTGCACAGTGCGAAGAGGCTTGCAGTCTGAACTGTGGCCAGCTCCTCTAGCCCACCCAATCTTGTTGACCTTTTTAAGTTGCTTTGTTTTGATTATCTTGTTCCTGCGTAAATACAAGGACAGATGTTTCAAAAATGTCTCATGGCTTCATAAACATACCTCAGGCTTCTTTACGTGTGTCACAGCCTCCAAGGCTGTAAGGAAGACCTTCCAAGTAGACAAGGATATCTCCCAAAAGCAGGGGGAATAGTATGCTCAGGGCTGTGCTGGGGAAGCTTAGAAATCACTTTCTTGGAAGAAGGCATGAGTGATTCATAAGAAATTTCCCGTCAATCCCGTATTCCCAAACTGTACAAATAGTAAAGGTCTCTCAAGTATGCAACAGGCGGAGATGGAAAACAAAGGCGGCCATTGTGTGGCTCAGCTTTCCTGCATCGTCGTCAAACAGCTGTGCTATCTCCATCAGATATGGCTGGGCCGTATTTCCTCATGACTTAGCTGATGGCTGAGAGTTGTCCAGGTCTATCCCAGTGTGAGGAAAGACAGAACTGCTTCCTATCCCAGTCCTCCTAGAGCTCACACCTACTCTCATGGCTCTTTAGTAGATGAAGCCCAACCATTTGGTGGCTGAACCAATGCTGCTCTCCCTTGGGAGCACAAATCCTAATCCCCAGACCCTGGGATGCCTCCTCACATGGCAAAGGGAAGTCTATGGGGTGGAACTGAGTTAAGGTCTTGAGATGAGAGTTTGCCTTGGATCATTCCCATGAGTTTCCATTAACAAACGGAAGAGGGAGACAAGAGAGGCTCAGGAGGTTCTTGGGTATCAGAGACCTGAGAGAAGTAAGAAGGTTAAATAGGCTTTGCTGGCTTGTGGATAGAGCAAGGAGCCAGACAGCGTGGGCAACCCTTGGATAAGGCCAGCAAATGGAGTCTTTCCTGTAGGGCGCTGAGAATTACAGCTCTATGGCTGTTCATCTTGAGTTTAGCCCAGTGAGAATAACTTTGGACTTCTGGCCTTTAAAACTACAAAATATAGGCTTACAATTTTCAGTCACTAGGTCTGGAGTAAGTCATAACTTTTCCAAGTCACTACCGGATGCATCCTGAATGATCAGATGGTTAAAAGCCTACCATTTCCCATTACTGAAATAAAAGCATGTTCTCTGACACCAAAGCTAAGGGCTTTTCCCCTGAACCACCTGAAAGAGGACTCTCCCCTTCCTGTTGCACACAGTGCTCTTTTGCTGGCTTCTGATACTACATGTATGTTACAGGGCGGCAGTCCTGTATATGAGCGCCTGTGTTCCCGTGACTGTTTATAGGGCCAGGTCTGACATCCTCAGAGTCAGCCTTGACCACTCACCCTAAGTATCTGACTTTGTGAGTGAGAACCTTAAGGCTTACCCCCTGCATCCTGTGCACTCTACATGGTGGTTTGTGAAGAGCAGTGCTAGAGTTCAGCATGGTTCTCTCTGCTCGTGAGCTGGATGGCTGTCTGTTGTCTGAAATTCGCTGAGACCTCCTTGGGGTTTGGAAGCTCTTTAGCCAAATTATTAATGTTTATATTTTTATTTCATTTTCTTCTTGAAACAAATTTGATATAGAGACTCTTTGTCCCCTCCTCTGCTTAAGGACATGTGTCTGGGGCCTTCTTGGCAAGGACATTGGGTCTAGGACATTTTGAACAGCTGTGTTGTACAGCATGGGGCAGTGCCAAGGCTATGTTCCACCTTCCTTCAGCTGGCTACTCTTTCTCCTCACTCTTGTATAGGTTTGGGCAGGATTATGGTATTTCCTCTAAAGTATTTGATTCATGCTATATGGTTAAATTTTTGAAGTACATTTTGTTTATTCAACTACTCATGGTTGAGGATTTGAAAGGTTGAGGAAATTTTATTCCCTATTTAAATGTATCTGGAATTCACAATTCTGTCTATTAAGGAAAATGTCATTCTCTTCCTTCTCGGTCACCCCACCCCAGTGTCATTTAAAATGACTGCTTTAAAATCACAGAGGATGTCATCTTTGAGTGGCAGCTTCAGTAATGAACCAGTCACTCCAGAGGCAACATGTATTGTTTAAAATTGCAGAGTTCACACAAAATACAATTACTTCCTTAAAAGCTTCTTGTTGCCTGTGGTTTGAGGATGTCAAGAACAGACCCAAAGCTGCTCCGCCTGCACCCCTCATCACTCTGCTCTCACGGGGGATGCTGGATCACTCGGGAAGATAGTGCACAAAGCCAGTCCTTAAATAACATGAGGTGACGTAGCATTCCTGAGTAGACAGGTAGGTAAATGGCATGCTGGACAAAGGTGTAAGGAACATGACCCGGGCCACTGGGGTAGCAGAGCCTGGAATTCTGGTTTATTTACATGTTCTAAATGGCCTCAGAGTCCTCTCAACAGAGACACCCTGTAAACCAATCAGAGCCAGCCGTGTATCTGACATTTGTTGTTGCCAATGGCCTTGTAGGGAGAGAAGTTAAATCTAGAAGCCTCAAGAAGCAAGAATGGGATATGGACAATGAGAGATTTGGAGGAGAGATGGAAGCCAGAAGGACCAGAAGGAAAAATTAGCAATGTCTGAGCTGGTCAGTATATTGAGAGGAGGTGGGCCAGGCTTATAATCCTAGTGCTAGAGACACTGAGGCAGGACCATCTTGAATTCAATACCAACTTGGGATAAATAGCAAGATCCTGTCCCTAAAGGTCAACCGACAGACAAAAGAAGGAAAACCCAGACACCTAAAACCAAAGGTAGCTTTGATTCTGACCCTTAGAAATAACCCACGCTGCGTATAGAAGTGTGTATTCTATGCTCACCAGGTCTGAGTTCACCTCTGAGCATCTGGTCATTTTTGACCAGATCTCACTTACTGCACGGAGTCTGGCTGCTACACTTGGAGCCGCAAGAATGGGACACACGTCTGGGTACCAATGCTAAGAACATTTGTTTGGAAGCTAGAATCCTGTTCTGACCAGGTCCTTACTGGTAGTTTTGGGTTTGGGTCTGTGAGACACTTTAGGAAGAAAAGGCATTGCACTTGACTGAAGGGGTGTTGCATTTTAAATGAGCTTGATGTTCCTGAGAACTAAAGGGCCTTGTTTACTATATCTGTTTTCAGATTGTTCTCCATCATTCCAGTACACTCTCATCTTTTACTTCTGAACATTGACAGAGAGTCTGAACTGTTCTCCTTTTCTTTACTACTCCTTTTAGTTACCTCTCCATTTTGAAGTATTTTTCATTGTCTTTGAAGACAGCTTTTCCAAGAGTTCTCAATGAGTGCAAGATGAGAAAAGTTTAGAAAGTTGTGAGCATCCTAGAGACAACTCAGGGGTCCATGTAGGGAAGGGCAATGTTTCCACACTCCTACAGGCCACTCTGGCACCTATCGAAGGAGGGCGCTCGTTGGTTCCCGGCCACCCGACTAACTTAGACCTGAAATAATCAGACAGAAACTGTATTAATTAAATCACTGCTTGGTCCATTAGCTCTAGCTTCTTATTGGATAACTCTTATATTAATTTAAACCATTTATATTAATCTGTATAGCACCATGTGGCTGTGGCTTACCGTGTAAAGTTCCCAGTGTCTGTCTCATGACTTCTTTCTGATTTCACCTTTCTTTCTCCCAGCATACAGCCTAGCTTTTCTCGCCTAGTTCTGTTCTGCCCTTGCCATAGGCTCAAAGCAGTTCTTTATTCATTAACCAATGAAATCAACACACAGATAAAAGGACTTCCCACACCAGGCACGTCCACTGAACTTACTGTTAGGTGTGCTCATACCATTAAGGGAGGAAGGACAGTAATTACAGGCAAGCACTATGGGGGCTGGAGTCCAGATATAGATTTCCATCAGAGGTTCAGGCAGCTTACTCTGCACTGGTTGGTCTTTCTCTCTCTCTCTCTCTCTCTCTCTCTCTCTCTCTCTCTCTCTCGTATGCTATCTACTTTCTCTTATCGTGTGTAGAGTAGTGGCTGTCCCAGCTCTTTCTTATCCTTGCAAGGAAAGTAGATTCTCTCTCTCTCTCTCTCTCTCTCTCTCTCTCTCTCTCTCTCTCTCTTCATTCTGCTCTTGGCTCCACTCAGTTTGTTTCTAATTTAAATTCTCTGTAGAGGGCCTGACTCATTTCAAATTCAAAATAGTGCCAGCCAGAGAGGACATGTGAAATCATGGGTCAGAAGTCCCTGGCTCCTGTTCTGGGGGTTGTGAGGTACTGGCTCTGCCTTCCAGGAAACACCTGTCATCAAGCGCTCCTGTCTCCACCCAGGAATGTGGCTGTAGTAGGATGAGCAGCAGACTGTGTCCTGCAGCCCAGATAGCTTAGCCCCGAAATAATTACACAGAAACTGTATTCATTTAAACACTGCCTGGCCCATTATTTCTAGCCTCTTATTGGCTAACTTTCACATCTTGATTAACTCATTTCTAATAATATGTATGCCACCATGAGGTTGTGGCTTACCAGCATGAGTCTAACCAGTGTCAGTCTTGGAAAGGGGAATCATGGCATCTGCCACACTTCCCTTCTTCCCAGCATTCTGTTCTGTCTGCTCTGCCCATTTAAGGGCTGCCCTATCAAAAGGCCCATGCAGTATCTTTATTCAACCAGTGAAAGCAACATAAATACAGAAGTACCTCCTACACCATGTGGCCATTTGTTTTCTTGTTTCAATGTTTTTGTCTCAAGGTTATCTTCTAAACTTTGATTTTCTTATTTCAACCTTATTTTCTGTTTACTTACTTTAAGCTCATAATTAATGTATATGTTTTCACCTAATTGAATTTTATTAGTCTTTAAATATCAATGCATGTTTTAAACTGCATTAGCATTAAAATTGTTTCATTATTGCAAATGAAACATTTAAAACAATTTTTAATATTTGAAATATTATATGAAATGAAGTTATGATGTAGGGTAAGGTATATTTATGCTGTTGTCTTCAATATTGCAAATGAAATTTGGTAACTAAATATCTTACCCTTGTGAAGGGAGAAAATGAGTCCAGAATTCATGCTACAGCAAAGGCTATCTGAAGGGCATTATATTGTCAAGGATGGCTTTGAAATTGCAGAATCCTCTTGCCTCATAAAGGCTGACATAAAAATTTTGTTTTTATTTTTTATTGCTTTTGGGATCCTCTATATGTAGGATGTTCTTCTATATGTTGCTTTCATTGGTTGAATAAAGAAAACTGCCTTGACCTTTTGATAGGGCAGCCCTTAGATGGGCGTAGTAGACAGAACAGAATGCTGGGAAGAAGGAAAGTGTGGCAGACGCCATGATTCTCTGGCCTGGGATTGACGCTGGTTAGGATCTTTCCCAGTAAGCCACAACCTCGTGGTGCTACACAGATTACTAGACATGGGTTAAAGCAAGATGTGAGAATTAGCCAATAAGAGGCTAGAGGATAATGGACCAGGCAATAATTTAATTAATATAATTTCTGTGTAATTATTTTTTGGCTAAGCTGATGTTTAGATGCTTTATAGTGTTTTTAGTTGAGAGCCATCTGAGATATATATTTTTTTCCATAGTCTTGAAATGCTGACCTCCTCCTTTTTAGAGGAAGTAGTTCCAAGTGATAGACTTCTTACCTACTTGTCCCTCCCCAAACACTAGGCAAGACAACAGGTATCCGTAGGGATAAGGACATTTAGGTAAATTAATTTCCTGGTACCTCTTTTCTTGCAACTTTAAATAAAGCTGGCACTTTAGGCAACACAGATAAAGACATAGTTTCCGTGTCTGCCATTAGCCCCTTGGCTGGCTGGTGCTGGTACTAAGTCTACATCTCGTGCAATTGTCTTTTTTGCTCTTCTACAGGA
Source organism: Myodes glareolus (assembly GCF_982192425.1). Taxonomy (NCBI): domain Eukaryota; kingdom Metazoa; phylum Chordata; class Mammalia; order Rodentia; family Cricetidae; genus Myodes; species Myodes glareolus. The sequence continues at coordinate 52,515,321 of NC_142030.1, forward strand.
AAAGGTGCCTCTATCTTTTCAGTAGGGTACCATCTCAGGTAGAAAGACATGCCAAGAAGTATTGTGAGGACCCACTTCCTGGAACCAAAGTTGATCCCGGTGAGGTTGCTATTGGCCTACAAGAGCATCAGTTCTCCCCCACATAGTTACTTTTATTGTTTCTTTCTCTCTTGTGTCAGCCCACTCTCCTGGCCATTAGCTGTTTCAGTGAGTCACTGCTTGACTGACTTTCTCACCCAACTCAGAAAAAGCCACTTCGACTGTTCAGAACGCAACGAAAATAGCAGATCAAGAAGCAAATATGGGAGAGTATTTTTGCTCTATGATGTCACCAGTCAATCAGTATCCTAATTTCCACAAGCCATTTGCAGGTCTGTTAGGGTAGTGGTGTTTTTACTGTCTAGCTTCTACAGTGTGTTTTAGAATCATTAGTCCTTCTCAGAATAGTTTTTCCCATACAGAAGAATTGCTGACTTAGAAGAAATGTGTTTCCAAGGCAAGTGGGGCCATGGCTGGCATATATGGGGCAAGATGGAGTCTGGTCCTCTTCTTCTTTGAGGTTTGGTATGACTTCTACCTCTAACCAGCTGAACAAGTACTGGATTATGGAGGTTTTAACAGACAGCTTCCTAGAGCACAGAATGTCTTTCATCCAAATAACCATTTTAATCCTTCACCAAGTAGTTGTTCTTTTGAAATGGGTGATTGTGGATAAATGTCAGAGAGTGTGAAACTGTTCATGCCATCTTTAAAGCTGTCACATTCAATTCAACCCAACTCCATCTCAAATCTAGTCAGCTCTAGTAGCAGCATAAACAGCTACGATGTCCAGGGTTGCCTTTCTTAGTTTTTTTTGTCTCTTAGTAAACCACGGCACATGGAGGGAACTTGGTTATTTCTCGAGAGTTCTGTGTAGCCTACTCACGAAGAAAGAAAGAAGGCGGGCAGGCTGCTTAGCATTCACAAAATTGCCTTGAAATATGAAACTAAAAGCCTGAATGATTGATTGTGGGAAGGTTTCAGTAAATGATACTGGAATTAAAACATTAAGCAAGTGACTTTAAGCAAAATTACATTGCCACATGTAATTTATCCTCTGAAAAGGAATGTTAACAATAAGATGAGTAATAATCTTAAATGCAGGTAGGCAATATAGGTTTTCTTTTTACTTTTCTTCTTTCCCCACACCTGAAAAACTGTCAGATTTTATTTCCTTTCTTTCTTTTTTTTTTTTTTTGACTTGTCAAGAGGAAAAAGGTCAGAAGTGATCACCAACTCTTGCAGTTTAACAGACAGAAGCCTGTAATTGCGAGTAATTCCCGTGCAATTTGGTGGGTAGGGGCTGTGTCAGATTGGCTTTCAAAGGCTGAGCAGGGAGAGACGCGCTGGTATTCTGTAAGTGAATCAACTTTATTCACCCCGGCACAGCTCATTTCTGATTTTAACCAAAATGCACCAAGCTGCAGTGCTCACATTAATGTCCTCCTCTGAGGAGAATAGAAGTGCAATTGATTTTTACCTCGATTGGAGTGCCCTGCAGCTAAAAACATACTGTAGCCTAGAGATTCTGGTTATGAAATTCCGCACGTTTAAGAAGAAAAATTAGCTCATTGGTATTTGCTTGTCAGAAACATTTGCATTCCTGTTTAAGATAAAAACCCTGTGGTTTTAAGTACACAGATCTCACCTCAAAGCGAGTAAGAACTTACTCTTGAGTGACCATTGGCCAGGATTTCAGATTTATGTTGCTCTGGAAAACAAATTCCACTGTGAAAGTGGCTATCTGAGACTGTACTAACTCCAAAGCAAAGAAAGTCATAATTCAAAGGATTTAAGAAACGAATTGGTGAGGACCACAGTATGAAGGATGCAGCAAAGCCAAGATAATTCTGGTATAGTATTTTGATTGTTGTCTGATGAAATTCTTAGCTCTTGGAAAATGGAAGTAAATGGTTTTATAAGAATATATCTTAGAGGTTTATTTTTTCGGGACAAGGTTTTTCTTTGTAGCTTTGGAGCCTATCCTGGAACTAGCTCTTGTAGACCAGGCTGGTCTCGAACTCACAGAGATCCACCTGCCTCTGCTTCCTGAGTTCTGGGATTAAAGGTGTGCACCACCACTGCCTGGCCATCCTAAAAGTTCTTAGGTTAGACATGATGGTGGGCAATCAACAGCTTTTAAATGGACCAATGAAACTAGCCCAAGGTAATTTGGTTCATGTCTATATAATGTGTCTTTCACTCCACAATCAGCATGTTAGGCCCCCCCTGGCCTTCTGAGATCTTTAACATAGTTGAGTACAGCTCTTTCCTCTCCCCCCCCTGCCTCTTTCTCTCTCGTACAGCTCAGTTTACACTGGTGATGAAAATCACGTGTCTCTCCTTGAGCAGAGTTAGATACAGGATGTAGTGTTTTTTATCACAGTGCAGTACAGATGATTATGTCGTTTCAAGGTGTTTGGAAAGTGTGGGGATTGATTTCTTTATAAAGCAGTGCTCCGTGGATACTGGGTGGATAGAATGTTGTCAACCTTCTGCTCATGTAAATTCTGTAAAACCTTGCCTATGCCGAAACCTTGCAAAATTCTTAAAGGGTTTCAAAGCAAATAAGAACCTAAAGTGAACCTTTCAGGAGAAAACATGAGTTCACTGAGTTTAACGTAGACTTTAACAGAAAGTGGGTTTGAATTATGTATGTAAAAATTCATAATGTTGTTGTTAGCATGAGTGTATAGTATAATGTATTTATTTTATCAACAACTAATGTCTACCTATAAGAGAACTGAATCTCATATATCTGAGATTCATGATATGTATATAAACATGATATACAAAGAAATTGCCAAGACCTCATAAGTCCCCAGAGCTTATTATAGCCTGACATTCAATACGTTGTGTTGGACTGAAATTAACAAACGATAAGTAAGAACAGACCACGTCATATAAACAGATCATGTTGTGCCCCAAAAATGTATTTGGATTTCACAAAACTCAACATAATCGAGAGGTGTGATTTTTATCATTGTTCTCAAAGTGCATGGGATTATTCCCTAGGTCTCTTTGAGCAACCTTTCTTTCCAAATTTTCATTTGATAAGCATGCATCCTGCAACAGCAACATATCTGCGTTTTAAGTAGGAGAAACTCTAATTTTCAGAAGCATGACCTGAACCACAAACAGAGGAATGATCAGTAGCTATGAATGTAAGCCTGTATTAGTTCACACTTAGAGGAGAGATGCAAACGAATGAATTAAATTAGGAGCACAATTTTCTTCTTCAATCAGTATTTCTGCCTGTCAGAGCCCAGACCAGGGTGCATTATTCTTAATAGACTGTGATTTGTATTGAAATAGGACAATAAATCTGTTTATTGAAATTTATTTGCTGCTTGGGGTTCAGTAGTTCCGGCTTCGTGCTTGGGCAGAGTGGGTGTAATAGGCAGGGCCGGCAGTTCTGCAGAATGCTGGTTAGGAAGTGATCACGTGCTCTCTAGACTGAGCACTGGTGACTCCTGAGGTGAGCTCCCGTGCACTGCATTCCCTATTTTACCCTGCAGTGTTCCACAGAAAGCCCAGGAGTTCATGATGCCAGACGCGGAGGAAGATTCTATCTCCATGCCTCATTTTTAAAAATGCTTACATCGTTTGGTCCTCAAAGGACCTCTTTTCTCCTGAATTTTTTCTTCATCTGCTTCAGTTGTGTATTATTTGTGGTAATTTCATCTGCTTTCTTTTCTGATTTCATGACAGGCTTATGATGTGTTGACTTCAAGGGACACGAGGGGGTTTCACATTTTGCAGGCCAACCCCAGTGAGAGGCTTTTGTTTTGTGTTCCCAGGCCATCCTTGGCAAGCATGTAGGACGAATAATTACAAACAAAAGTCAGTCTGTTCCATTTGATCCTCCCAAGCCCCCTCTGGAAGATAAAAAGGTTGCTTTGACCTTGTCTGAGTTTACACATTCTCAGAGGGCTCAACTCACAATGGTGTTTTTTTTTTTTTCAGTTTTATCTGCTATTACTCTGTGTTGTAAAGACAAGAACTTGGAAAATGAAATGATGACACACCCTTAATGAGGAACACATATTAAGGGTGGCTTGAATAAATTCCCATTTTCGTTACTTTTAGGGAGTGTGGAATGTTTTTGAGGAAATGAGCAGGTGGTCATATTGGTTTTTAAAGATCCCACAAGCTGTATATAAAGTCCATAAGCAGAGAGGACCTCCCACCCTCTTTCCAGGTCTTCGAATCTAAACCATCATCTCTGGCCTTGGTGTTACCCCCACACCCCTTTTTACTACTAACCGAGTGTGAGGCCTGCTTTTGCCAGAAGAGGAGTAATCAGAGGTTCTGGGTCACTAGGGAGAGGCGATGTGCTGGCTCAGCCCTGTAGCATCAGGGTCATCAGTGCATCTGACCTGCACACACAGTGGCCACAGTGAAGTCTGCCATTATCATGCTGACGGGGGCTTAAAGTTGAGCCTTGTTCTCTCAGTTCCTGATGGTACATAACATTTTTAGAATTTGATTTTTTAAAATGATTTCTTTTAAATGCTTTTATGTTTTAATGCAAATTCAGACAGTCACTCTTTGAGAAGGTCACAAGGGCAACAAAACAGAAAAAGACAAATGTTTTGTTTTCTCCAACAAATTGTATTTGAATAATTGAATACACGCTGCAAAAATATAAATCTAGACATAGCCCTGCCATTTGTTCAAATGAACAATAGCCTAAAATGTCAAATTATAAAGTTTAGAAGAAATAAATGGAAGGAAAAACCCACACCGTCTTGGGTTTGGTGATAAATCTCTCTACATAGCAGCAAAAACAGAACTCATGACAAGGTTCTACAGGAGGCCTTATTAAGGGAACAGAAAGTTAACATAGACTAGGAGAATTGAAGAGACAACACTCTGAGAAACTGTAAGGATTCTGATCTTCCACGTTAGCTGGAGGAACATAAGTCAGTTTATGAAGGGGCAGATGCTGTGCATGCTGGGATGATGCCTCACTATAAAAGATACCCAGACGGAAGGTATATGAAGAGATGCACACCAAACAGGGAGCCTGGGGTACTGCCATACACACAGAACAGACAAAGTCAGGAAGGGGAACTGTGCCATCACTAGGAAGTTACTAGCCTACGAAGAGTTTTCAGATTGTTTTATTGAGAATGTCAAATTCTGTGGTCACTTTGTGAGGTAATTTTGGTCTGTCTTACAAAGTTAAACATAGTCTTAACTTGTCATAACCCAGTCATCCAACTGTCCAACTAACATGAAAGTATATGCCCTCACCAAAACTTACACAGGCATGCCAAAGGCAGAAGAGAAATAAGCACATGTGATGTGTGTGTGTGTGTGTGTGTGTGTGTGTGTGTGTGTGTGTGTGTATGGTAGGACATTAAATAATAAAAAAGATGAGACTTTACTATGTCAATGACAAATGCAGGAATCATACAGCCAAAACAAGCCTGAAAAAAGAAACATGTTATATGATATCAGTCATATGAATTTCTGATAAAAAAAAAGTAAATCCTTGGAGGTATAAACAGATCTGTCTTTGTATGAGCTTTGGGAATGAGACAAAACAGGTGAAGGACAGGGTAAACCTGTTCTGTTATACTGTAATGCTGGACATGTGACATTCTGCCTTTGTCTAAGACCTTGAGAGTTTACAATTCAGTATGTGCATCTTAATGTATGGAAACTATAAATCATTTAGGAGCTCAGTAGATACCTGTTGGAAGATGTGTCACAGCACACTGTAACTCCAAATCTCTCATGAATTGGCCTGAAGTCATGGGTGGTAGTAAGCTCTAAACACTTAGCTTTTCCTCATGCTTGCCTGTAAATGATAATTGCTAAACTCAGCATGAAAGAGGTTAATACCAATAATTAATGATAGATGAGAACACTTGTAGTAAAAGTAATTTCAGTGTGGTCCCTTTCTTTCCCAAAATATTTTAAATTCTCACTGCACTATAGAGACATTTGGAACCACGCCCCACATAGAGAAATCCCTGTAAGGGGAATGGGTTGTGGACTGAGTGTAGGCAATAGTTCACTAAAGAGAGTGAGAGTGTTGATAAGACTGGGCATAAATGTAGTCTGTAAGGTTAAACACAAGACAGACTTGGATCACATTGTAATCCAGTAGGTAAAGTTGTTTCCCTTAGGGTTATGGGTTCAATTGTTGAAACATCTAGAGGTGTGTGTGTGTGTGTGTGTGTGTGTGTGTGTGTGTGTGTGTGTGTACACGGGTCTGCCTGTCTCTTTGTCTAGACTTTGGTGATTAAGTAACTAGGAGGCATATGATACTTGAAAGCCAGCCTCTATACTGTTTTAGGGATAGGTACAATGTTACAGATAAGTAGGAAAAACACTTGGGTAATCATGAAGTAATAAAAGAGGCTTGTGCTAACTCTGTTCAACATAATAACTGATTGATATAGAGGAGTCTATAGACACACTCATGCATAGACCTAAAAATTGCCCTACGGGTATCTGTTGACACACCCCTGAATAGAACTAATATTGGCCTATAGGTTCTATAGACACATGCATGTGTAGAACCAATGATTGACCCACAGGTTCTATAGCCACACTCATGTACTGAACCAATGACTGACCTACAGGTATTGACATACTCCTGTATAGAAACAATGATTGATCTATAGGTTCTATAGACAAACTCATGCATAAAACCAATGATTGACCTACAGATATTGACACACTTCTATATAGAAACAATGATTGAGCTATAGGTAGTGACACACCTCTGCATTTCCTGTCCTATCAACCTAGATTCTTGGGAACAGTGACTATCCTATTACCCAGATCTTTTTTTTTAATGTCATTTTAAGCATTAAAGTAATCAAGCTCTTTATAGACACATTCTTGGGCTGGGGAAGAAAACACAGATGTGCCTCGGGTATTTTATAGTGTTAAGCAAGAACATATACAAAATCCAAAACGATGAAGGGATGTGAAAGGGCCATGTGCACTAATTCATGGAGTCACATTGAGCCACAAATAGTGTGGGTTATAAGTCAAATAGCTTTAATTTCATGGGGAAATAAATAAGCACAATTTGGAATAAGGAAACAAAGGTGAACAGATCTGTGAAGGAGAACGACAGGAAACTACCACAGACAAACTGTTATGAAGTACACATTTACTTTCTACCTGACAGTACTGATGGCCCTGCTTCTTTCTATGAGGGGCTGTGAGGGCTAAGGGAGCCTGTCCTGTTAGTTTTCAGTATGTAGGGAGAAATGTCATCATTGCTGAGGTCACCGTCAATGGAGAGGAACTCTGCGTTGTTTTCCTTGATTAGAATTTTCTGCTTTGTACTCCAGTCCACATGCACAGGGAATAAAGGAGAAATCGAGTAACTCACTTGAGCAAACTTTTCAAAAGCACAGAAGCCCACTAAGATTTTGCCTAGCAGCTAGACACAGCTAAGTGTGAGGGGAGGAAATGTGCGGATACGTCTTGCACTATTTAAAGGTGTTAATGGGCCCTGCCTTGGCAGAGCTCACGGCTGGGAGAATCTCTGGCTTCATCCCGACCATGAAAATAGTTCGTAGTGCTTAGCCCAGATGAACCCAGCTCCAGACTGTCTCTCTTTCCCTGGACGTTCTGGATACCCATCTGTCTGTGAACTCCCAGAGTTCAGGTTTCATTTCTCACAACAGCAGCTATAAGAGGGTTGTTCCATGGGGGAAAGGGGGTTGCTGTGTATCACCAGGCCGTGGTGATACTAGGGGCCAAGTAGAAGCTAGGTGTCCAGAGTGGAGAAATTTCCATTCCTTTGGAGTAGAGTACAGGATAAATTCATAAATAGGAGTGTGAGAGTGTTGGGGTGAAGTCATATGGTACGATTTTGTAGGTGATAAAAAAAACTGTATAGATGAAAATTAGCATTGATGAGAGCTGAAGAAATGCACTGAAAGTATGTTACCTTGTCTACAGGAAGCACAACCAGGGCGCTGTGCGGGACTTTGTGCTTTAATTTCCGTTATTACTAAAAAGCTTTGCACCCTTCCCTCTTCCTTTCCCTTCCTCCCTCCCTTTTACCTCCCTCCCTCCTTCTTACCTCCCTCCCTTCTTCTCCCTCCCTCTTTTCATTCTGTATACTGGATCTGATATAGTCCAGGAAGGCATTGACTTTTTTGATATGTAGTCAGGGCTGACTACAACCAAATGATCCTTTTACCTCCACCTTCTAAGATCTGGGGCTACAGGAATATGTCACCTTACCCTGTTTCATAAGATACTGTGGACTGAACCCTGAGTTTTGAGCAGGCCAAGTAAGCATTCTGCTGACATGATCACAGAGAACACTTCAGACTGGGGCTCCCAGCCTACTAGCTGTGTGCCCTTGGGAAATTTTCTTACCGAGGTGGCTACATCTACAAATGAGGATTATGCTCTGTCCCTACAGGGATACTGAAGAGAAACGTGACGTTCACAGAGGGTTCTATTTCTCATCTTTTAGCTGCTTAGTAAGTAGCTTCCAGGTGGTATTTCTACTCACCGTACTTGAAAGGGACTGTAATTTTTCTCTCTAAACTGCATTTTAAAGTATTAACTAAAATTTCAGATTATCTAATAAAATAGATGCTTTATTTAAAATATGTTGAGTCTTTTAAATGTTGTGAAAGTTGTATATATTAAATATAATCAGCTTGATTCTCTTTGTCTAATTTCCAGTGTATTGACTCAGAGAGAAAGTGACCTTCCCATCTGGTTCTTTGAAGTGCAGATTTGACTTAAATTTTAGATATGGTGCTTTATTGAGATTCTAAAAAATAAATGACTGTTACTTTCCTGAAAGCATCAGCATTGAATCAAAACTGAAGACTTCTCTACATTTTTTTACAACATACACTCTGCTTTTCTAACAGAGAATTAAAAAAAAATAAAATAAAATACTTATCATCCGGAATGTCTACGACAAAAAATGGTGTTAAAATCCTAAGAAATGAAGCTGTTAAAGTCAGCACTGCAGACTCTTTCTTGCAAACTAGAAAAGCAGTCTTTGGCTGACAGAGGCTCTGCTTGGTTTTTGTCATCACGAAAATTCCTTTGGTTTCCCTGCCATTGCTTTTGGGACCTTAGATTAGGCTGAGGGTGAGATGCTGAGCAGCAGGTGCCCCGTAATTCTGACAGTCCCCAACCATCCTGTCATGTTTTAATGATTCTCTTGCAGGTGTGAAAAGCTTTTCCCTCATCTTTTTATAACTTTAACATAAGCACCAGTTGGGTTATTTTGGTTGTAACAGCATGGTACAATTTTCTCCCTTTCATTTAAAATTTGACTCACTTTTCCGCCTTGAATTTTCTAGCTACAAAGTCACTTCAGTGCGACCTTGCTCAGCTTCTCACGGAGGGCCTTTTGTCTTTCGTCTTTCCTATCAGTTCAGTCAGCTCTCTAAGCCTCACTCATTACCTCTCTGCAAGGCTCTTTGTCCCAGTAAATATGGTTATGGTTGTGGGAGTTTCCATTGGTCGTCTCACGTAACATCATCCTTGCGAACATGGTACCTGAGGTTAGTGAGCCACTCTTCAGACAAGTTGGAATTGTAGCTAGAAAGTTACTGTCTACTAGTTCTTGCCTTGTAGTGTGAAAAACAATGTAACCAGTGTGGGAAACAAAGTAACCAGCGCAGGAAGACCGAATGTGGAAGAAGGGCCATGTTTCCTGCCATGTTCTGATGCGGGGTGGGAATATGGGCCAATACCTTGGATGTTCCCCACCTTTAGATCTCTGAAAACTCACGGAAGCTGTTTTCTGTGGTCCGTCACCTGTGCTCACCTGTATTGTCACATGATACCTGAGGTTTTATAGCTGTGAAGATTTCTTCCCACACATTCTTCTGTCTCCACAGATGTGCGCAAGAAGACTTGTCCTGAGATATTCCACATTGAGTTGAATTGCTCTGTCATCGTCTCCCAAATGAGGGGTCCCAGCATGAGTTCACTGTTTTCATAGCATAATCTGATAATACTCGACAGACAATTGGAGACAGGGGGCAGCATTAAGGACAAATATTTCAAAATGGCTCAGATTTGTATTCTGCATTGATCTTCCTGTGCAGTCTAGGGCAAAGAGCACAGGCCTTTCAAAAATCTCTGTCCTGCCCCCTCTCGAGTTTGTGACCCTCTGTGCCTTGTGCAAAGAAGCTGAACTTTGGTTTCCACTGCTGTGTGAGAGAGAATAATGACACCTACCAGAAATCTGTAGTATTGTAGGATTGGCTGAGACAGAAAAGTACCTAGCCCTCCTCACTCACCCTGCTGATGACAATACACGCTACTGCATTTTTTTTTTTTTTGCTTCTTTTCAGACCTACAGAAAGGTAATTATGAGAACACTTTGGTCTCTATTTTTTTTTAATCTATCCCAGAGCTGTCTGAGAGCATAATGAATTTCAGGGATGCCTCAGTATTTCCTGAAGTATATAGTTCCCTGTGACTCTACTACATATGAGTTGTAGATGTTTTATAGAAAGAGCAATAAAAGAAAAAGGATTCTAAGACCAACCTCCTTGGGAGAATGCTGTGGACAAAGCTGGCTTTTCCTAGTGAGAAACTCCCCAGACCGTGTATGTTTGCAGATGGCAAGTTTGCAGGCAGAGAATTTAGTTTCTAGTGCCTTCTTGCTTGTTTTGCTTTCTGCTTTTGTTTTGAGACAGCATCTCCCTATGTAGCCGTGACTCACTATGTAGACCAGTCTGGCTTCAAACTCACAGAGATCCACTTGCCTCTGCCTGCATGACTGCACATCCTTACTTTAAATCAGGCTCCGAAGTCTTTCATCAAGGTGCATCTTATAGAGAGACACAGTGTTGAGGAGCAGAGAGATCTGGGATGAAACAAAGAGTTCGCATGATGAATACGATGTTTTTTAAAACTTGTGTGGATGAAATAAAGCTGACTCCATTTTGCCAGTAATACGTCACTGTCTCTTACGCCTGATTGACCACTTGGAAAGGCCGTAGTTCTTCAGCGAAAATATTCGACTTGGTCACAGGTGGTTTACACTAATGAGGAAAGGAGAGGTCAGGAAGCTTGGCCATGGGTTTGACATGAACTAGTCAGGAATCCTCCTCCCTAAGTTTGATTAAATACTCTAGTAGACATTTCTTCTTTTGGCATTTTATGCAATGGCTTATTGGGATAGGGTATATTAATTGTCACACTGGCTACTAGTAGGTATGAAATAAACTCTATTCTTTATTTCCATCACTAGCAGGTCAGCCTTGAACTGCACTCATAACTCCTCTGTGTTGGTGCACACCTCTGTAATCCCAGCACTTGGTGACTGAGAGGCACAATCAAGAGTTCCCAGCAATCCCAGGTTATACAGCAAGAAGGGACCTTGTCTCAAAATGAAGCAAACAAACCCTCAACTAATAATGTCTGGGGTTCTTACATTCTCTCTCACTCTGAATGCCTTCTGCCAAAGTAGCAGCCCTTTTAAAGAAGGGGGTGGGGAGTCTTTGGTGGAATGAGAAGTCTCCAGATCCTCAGAGATATGAGCACTGGTTGGTTTGGTTCAATTATGCATACAGTGAAACTTCAGTGTAGTAAGACCGGAAGCAGTCTGAATGTGCAGAGGAATGTGGCAGAAGCCAGTGCCTTCAATAAACACCTCCCATGGCTGTCACAGTTGAATGGAGGCTGCTTGTTTGTCCCAGCCGACCAGAACCAAAATAATCACACAGAAACCATATTATTTAAATCACTGCTTGGCTCATTAGCTCTAGCTTCTTATTTGATAACTCTTACATCTTAATTGAACCCATCTCCATTAATCTGTGCACCACCACGAGGTTGTGGCCCATCAGCAAATTTTTGGAAAATCCATCTCTAGTGGCAGTGGCTCCGTGGCTTCTCCCACTCCTCCTACTTTCTCCCAGCATTCAGTTTAGTTTTCCTCACCTACCTCTATTCCCAGGGTAGGCCCAAGACAGTTTCTTTAATAACCAATCGTATTCACAGCATACAGAGGGGAATCCCACATCAGTCACAGGATGGAATTTGCCTCTCAGCCCCCAAAAGCTTGCTCCAGCTTGATCCACTGCTCATGGGAAGGTCCCCTTTGTGAAAACACAGTTGTTAGTCAGTTGATTTTTGGGCTTAGTTTGAAACTACAGTGGGGAGGAGAAATTGATCACAGGGCATTCCTCAGAGCGACTAATACCTGCGTTCATGCTTTACTTTGGTCACAGCTGGTTGTATCAGCACATAGCATTTCACTTTTTCTCAATTAAATAATGGTGCCCTCCAATTCTCTACCAGATCCTTCCTATAGGTGTGATGTCGGATTACAGAATCACTTCCCACACCCTTCTCTCTTCTTCTCCTTCTTTATTGTTTAGTTTACCATGGGTTCTTGTTTTATGCATCTTTCTGCTCCTTAGGAAACCTAGGTGTTACCCATCTTAGTTTGCACACGTCCTCTCCCACACTTGGTGTATTGTTTTGTTTTTTTTTCTTCCCGTTTCCAGTGTTCTCATTCAAATTTCCAGCTATTCTCGGACCTTGCTCCCCTTGGTTTTTGTTGGTGTTGTTTTCCAGGCCTTTCTTCTCTGGTTAAACGGTTAGAGGGATGGCATTTCCAGGGAAAAGGATCTGGGTTGGAAGAGCACAGCGGTACTTGCTACTCAGGAGCGGCCAATGCTGTTCTTTCTGTTGGGTGGCATCTCCTAATGCACATCTTTAGAAGATGGGGACCTGGTGGGAAAACAGACTCTCCAAGGCTCCCTGTCACCTATCAGCCTGTGCTCCCTCACATGGCCATCCAATTGGCTCAACCACCCTGACTCAGGCGGCATTGTGTTGATAATTTGACTACTTTCTGTTGGGAACTGTCTCAGTCACTGTCACTTTAGAATGATTCCACTTGATGCAACAGTTTACTGTCACCCGCAGTTATTTGGATGTAGATTAATTCAATGAAATAAACTTAAAGTTCATTAATTTTTCAATAACATTAACTCCCATTTCAAATATCCACTTGACCTGTGTAGCATTTGAACAAGACCATGTGAGGTATTTCTGTTTGGCTACAAAGTTCTTTTTGAATGTGCACAAAAGACTGAGCAGTAGTTCCTCCAGACGGAATTAGATAGGCAGCTCTCATGGAATGTGCTGGAGTCAACAGCATTAGAATTCTGCTGATAATGGTGTGAGTCCTAAAAGGCCTGACTGGTAATCTGGCAAGAGGTTTATTGGTAATATTCTACATGTTGAAAGGTATAGAGGTGAACTCTGCATTCGTTGTCTTTCTGTGTTTTGTAAAATATATTTTTAAAATGAACTTGGTATCTGTCTTCTGTCTGTTCTCTCCTTTTTTGGGTATTTAAACAATTAGTTTTTACTTAGTATAAGTTTACTGCTCAAAAATGATATTTACTAAAGCCACAACATTATTCATAAGGACAGAACTTTTATAGCAAAACTTTGATACACGAACATCAGTGATCTGAATACTATATGGATATAGAAGCTATTCCAAAAATGAAAATGATATGCAGAGGCGCTCATCGGCACAATCTAGGCGCTCCTATTGGTTCTGAAACCATTATGCTACAGTATGACCCAAGGAACTGCAGAGTTCCCAGGGCTGTGCAGAGAAGATGTGGAGAAGCGCGGAGAAGCGTCACTGTTTACCTAAAAAAGCGTGTACTACCAAGACTAGAGAAGCGGAGCGGAGCCAAGCAACCATTCTCTCCTTTTTAAGATATACACTATACTCCTATTGGTGTTACTCGTTAGACCTATGGAAAAGTCAGTGTATTTAACAAAAATCAGCCATCTTAAACATTTAACTTTTTTATAGTGTACCTCAAATTTTCCTTCTTCTGAGGCATTTCTGCTGGGAAGAACTTCCAACCTGTGTAATCATATCTTCACATTAGACACTGAGCTACCTCGTAGGACAGGTTGAGAACCTGTTGATAGTTTCCAGACTAGGAATAGGGGCTCACCATATTCAGGTCTTCACCCTTCCACTTTTCAGCACTCACATCACGTTAGTTTTAGATTTAATGTAGCCACAGGCATAGATTTGCTCAGTTTTAGGAATAAATGTCTGGAATGTTAGGCCTGAGTTTCTACATTGTAAAGCTCCAATTTAATAAATAGCCAGCTCTGTGGGGGAAAGATGGTTTTATTAGCAGGCAGCATTAACACTGTTGGACTCCGTGCTTAGGTTGACATAGTGTCATTGTTACAGAAGATAAAATTTGAAGGAGCATTTGCGGAGCAGTGAGCAATGGGTGTTAGAACAATAGCTCAGAATTTTATGGGGGTTTAATCATCATCCACCCCCATCCTTTCCGCACAGACAGTCAGAACGTATTTTTTGACATTCACTACATTGTGTGTTGGGTTAACTGCTGACTGATTCAAAGACATGAAGAGATTGTAATAAAGTATGGCAAACTCCATGGCTGAGAGAAAAGTGTTTGACAGACCTAAAGACCTGTCACCTGTGAACATAACATGTCCAAGGTCCCAAATTAGAGTGACCTTCTGCATGTCTTAGTGCTCTGGTATTATCTCCCAGAGACTGTTAATAAGATTTGAACAATGATTTTTTTTGCATTCATATTACATGATGGCCTTGCGAATTCTATAGTTAATGATATAACAAAGTTAAGATGAGACATCAAAGGATTATTTCATCTTAATGTGGAATATCTCAAAAGATGTCCTGAAGGAACTGACAACTAGACCAAGATGTGAAATTGTTCACTTGGGACAGAACTAAAAACAAAATCCTGACACATCCTCAGTGAGCAGGGCTGAGCAATAATACTAATGGTGACAACTCCTAAACATGGACACTTTAGGATCTGAAAGTACATACCTGCTTCCCAGATACCATCATGGTAGCCTCCGACTTCCAGTCTTCCTCACTGAGCTTTCCATGTACACAGTCTCCATGTGGGTTCCCATGCCTACGTGGTAGAAACCATCAGTCATTAGTGTTTGATATCTCCCTCTATCTGTGTTCGCAAGGGACCCTCTAAGATTGATCGACATTCAGCATTGTAATTCTTTCTAAGGCAAAGCTTACAATCTGTGTGGATAAAGGTTGGGTAGGTCGTACAGTGTGAGTTCAGTGGACTGAGAAGAACCAAGAGATCTCAAGAGATGGTTCTCCTTAAAGCATTTAGAGAAACCTTGTTGTTCCCTCTGAGCGCTAATCAGCTGACTAGAGTTTGCCATTCTTTCAAATGAATCATGTGAACAGACAGTATATGTTCACCTACATAGTTCTGTCTACTAACATGCAAAACTTCACCTCCTCCTAATTTATTGACAGATACTCAAATGTTCTTCAATGTTCTGTGCAGATAGAGTTCTTTTCCATGAAGTACTGCTTTCTTTTAACTTTTACATCCATTTTGATAGCAGCTACTTAGGTATGCTAATACCCCATGCCCTCTATAACAAACTAAGTATAAGTTCTAAAGCCATAGCATACTTAAGAGTATTGTAGGAGTAAATCTTTATTTCTTTGTATTTGTGGGAGGAGTCTTCGATAGAACTCCAAGTGTCAAAAAAACCCTAAAAACAAAAACCAACAAAACAAACAAATAAACCATACATCATAATTCATTAAAACAAAGAAATTTTAACTAAAAAGGAACTTCAGGAGAATGAGAAGACACATTGTGTGATGAGGGAAAATAACTTATCTTATAGGGGTGTTTATGGCCATGTATATATAATCCAACAATAAATAAATGAAAGGGGCAAAAGACTTGAATAGACATTTCCCCAGAGAAAACTTAATTTGACAGCAAACATATGTACAGTATCACACATCACTGGAGAAATGCAAATCGAAGCTATCCAAGACACAACCTCATACCTACTAGGATAGTCATAATCTAAGCAACAGACAGCAACTTTTTCTGGTGTGAGAACTGGAGAAATTGGAATCCTTGTAATGCTGCTGGAATGTATGGTGTGGCCACTGGGGAAAAGTTTGGAATCTCTTAAAAATGTTAAACACGGTCAACATATTTCTTTGATAGAGATCCAAGACCAGCAACAATAGGAACACAAACACTTACACACACATGCGCACACATACACACACACACACACACACACACACACACACAATTTATCCCAGCAGCATTTGCAATAATCCAAATTTGAAACTAAATAAATATCTACCAATGGATGACTAAGCGATTTATAGTATAAAAAGCATGAAACGGCTGAAAAGAAAATACTGATTTTGTTTTTTTAATAATTATTTAACACTTAAGTGTTTTGTATATATTATAAGCATTTATTGATTTTTCTTTTTGAAAGGAGATACTTTACTTGGAGGTACAAAAGAGCTTTACACTCAATTAAAGGAGGCTGGCATCATATTTATGAATTTGTAGATGTTCTTAAGTTGCTTAAGTGGTTAATTATACCCATTAGGCTTAATGAAGAAAGCTCATACTCTCTGAAGTTGTAGCTTTGTCCGGCATTGCAGTGCCACTACTCCTCAGCCTGGGCTTGTGCAGACACATTCTGTAGGCCTCAGTTTTATGTCATGAAGGTAAAATAACCCAAACTTCAATTAACCATAGCTTTCTTTAGTGTGGGAATACATAACAATTAGTTGGTTCAGTGTCTCGCCTATATTAGATCTTAACAAATACTCTCTGCTGCTGTCATAAATTATTATAATTGCTGTTTTAGATTACAAATGTCATGATCACAAGATGAACAAAGGAAATAATGACACATCTATGAAACATAGAAGTAAAAGAAATGTGCTTCATTGGCTAAGTGATGCCAGCAAGCTATGTGGTCTGTCTCTCTCTACTAAATCAATAAAAATTCTAGTTAGATTAAAAAAATGTACATTTTACAAAAGAAGTTGGTTCTTTTTATCTTGAGAAGAATGGCAGCTCTATCCTAAACCAGTCTAGAATGATCTTGCAGTGGTAGTAACTCACCCTTTGTTGTAAGGAGGCCCCTTGCTTGTATTTCGGCTGTCCAGTCTCTCGAAATAATCACACAGAAGCCATATTATTTAAATCACTGCTTGGTGCATTAGCTCTAGCTTCTTATTTGCTAATTCTTACATCTTAGTTTAACCCATCTCCATTAATCTGTGTATTTCCATGTGGCAGTGGCTTACTGGCAAAGTTTTGGCATGTCTGTCTCTGATGGCAGCTCCATTTCGTCTCTCTGAGTCTGCCTTCTTCCCAGCATTAAGTTTAGTTCCCCCACCCTAGTTAAGTTCTGCCCTTTTATAGGTTCAAAGCAGTTTCTTTATTAATCAATGGTATTCACAGCATACAGAGGGGAATCCCAAATCAACCCTTGGTCTTATTTTAGATATCATAACCGTCCTTGTCTTAGGGTCCAGCCCATGTGGCCTCTTGGTTTCTCTCAGCATTAGGCTATTTTCTACCACAGATATTCTCTCTGTTTTGAGGCCCTTTTCTTCTTCCATATACTTTCTACTTCTTCATACCCAAACAAAATGCTCTTTCTTGATATCTGGTCCACAAAGCACATACATATTCCTTTAAGTGACTTCTCATGACATCAGATGTTCTTCCTTATTTCCTTTTGGTGAGGGCTTAAATCTCCAGAACCTTTGTTGTATTAATAAAGGAGATTTCCTCAGTTTAAGCATCTTTCCTTCTCTATTTTGTTAGCCTAGGATTTTCCTTAAAGATGGAAGATGTCAGTCATGATTGTGTTCTAGCACTGATACATGAAAGTCTTTTAAAGGAAAGGTAAAAATAAATTAAAATGGACTAATGAATTGGTAGAAATGATATTGTGAAAATGGCTTATTATCAAAAGCTGTCTACAGATTCCTAATAATCTCCCTCAAAATTCTAATACTATTAATCAAGACCCAGAAAAAATAGTCCTAAATTTATATGGCTGCACAAAAGACCCCGAGTAGTCAAAGAGATCTTAAGCAGAAAGAGGAAAGAACAATGCTAGAAAAATCTGAATATATGGTCTCAAACTAGACTACAGAGCCAAAGTAACAAAAAACAGTTTGGTGTTGGCATAAAAACAGACACAGAAACCAATAATACCCAGAAATAAACCCATGTACTTACAGTATTTTATAGAACTGTTAACAACATATATTAGAGAAAAAGAGAGCCCTTTAAACAAGCAGTCCTTTGAAAACTAGACATAAACCTGTAAAATAATAAAACTAGATCCATGTATTTCTCCCTACACAAAAATCAATTAAAAATGGACTGAAGACTTTAATATAAAATGTGAAATCTAGACTGCTGTGAGAAAATCATAGAATAAACACTTCAAGGTACTGTTATAGGCATGGACTTCTATTAAAGGACCTATAATTTGGGAAATAAATCTAACAATTAACTATAAGATTATATGAAATTGAAGTGCTCTGTGCAGCAAAGAAAACAGCAGAATAGAATAGAAACTATAGAATGTGAGAACAATGCCTGCCTTGTATATTCTACAGAGATTAATTGATAATCTTTAAGGAACTAAAAGAAAATTAGCCCCCAAATTGAATCACGTAGTCAATAAATGGGGCAATGAGTGGACCATTCTCAAGGGAGAAAAATAAAGCCAATCAAAAAATACTTGAAAAGAATCTCAACTGCCTGCTACTAGGGAAATGCAGATGAAAACCACATGAAGAAACCATGGTGTCTAAAACAAGAAAGCAAATAACAACAAATGCTGTCAAGGAGGCGATACACACACTGTTAGTTGGCATATAAACCGGTATAGTCACTGTGAAAATCACTGTGGAGATTTCTCACAAAACCAAAGATACAACTATGACATAATCTGGCTATACAAATCTGGGGCCTATACCTGCCATATTTGTCATCAACATTTCTCTGAGATTCTTGCTCGTTTATGTTTATTGGTGTATATGTGCAATAGTCACAATCTAGAGCTAGCCTAGAAGCCCATCAACAGACAAAATGGTAAAGAACACATACATATATACAACTGATTCCTTCAGTCGTGAAAGTGAATGAAGCAGAGAATCATTATATTAAGCAATTGATATGAGAAATCTAAATTGAAGTTTATATGCATGCATGCATATGTGTGTATGTGTGTGTGTGTGTATTGTATATGAATATGTGCAAGGGTACATGAAAGATGACCATGAGAGAGAAGGCTGTGGTATAAAGGGTGGGAGGCACAAGGAAATATAACAGATTATAGGAGATAGAACAGAAGCATGGTTACTTTGGATAAAGGGATCCAGCAAGGAGTTGGGAGAGGAAGCAGGGGAGAGTAGCGGCATGAATGAGAACAAAGTGTAGTGGTATTTGTATGAAAATGTCTTTGTATGTTATCTGAGAAAAACAAAATAACAAAAAAAATACTAATGATAGGATTCTAAGAATGAGAAGTTGGGGATTGAAAATCAACTATTCTAGTGTTTTGACAAGAGGGTAAAGTAGTAATTTCACTGTAGAATTTTGTATTTTAATTTTTATTCTGCATTTTAATTGTGTATGTACAGATTAGTGTTGCATGTACAATGCATGTAAGGAGGTCAAATGACACCCTCATTCTTCTTCAATGATAGAGTCTCTTTGTTGATTTTGTACTGCGTGTGGCTGGTTAGCTGTCCCAAACCAGTCCATAGACTTTTGTTTTTATCTGGTCTCCACCCCTCATGGTTCCACATTTATAAGAGGTTTACAGATGTTCCTGCTACTTGTCTGACTTTTATGTGGACTTTTGGAGTTTAAACTCAGATCCTCATATGTTTGTAGATAGCTCTATGTACACTGTGTAGTCTGAGCAGGTTATAGTTGCTTCGGTAGGAACATTGAGGCTATTCAACTGTCCAATGGTCAGTCTCCCCTAGTCCATGTCACATGGTCACATTATTGCTCAAGGTGTTCCATGTACAGAAACATGTTTGTCTGATGTTTTCTATAGATGGTCAGAGTCATTTGTAACCTAGGAAACAACAGTGAACTTGTGTTACATGAGGACCTGTTTGTTGGGGTTTCTGTCCTGCCCGGTACCCCACAGCTGGCAAGTCCCAAAGAAAATCACACAGAGATCTCCATAAGTTATAAAACTGATTGGCCCTTTAGTTCAGGCAAATTATTAGCTCTTGTAGCTTATTCTTATCTATCTTATTCTTATCTATCTTATTCTTATCTATCTTATTCTTATCTATCTTAGCCACATGGCTCGGTACCTTTCACAGTGGGGCAGCTTACCTCTTGCTTCTTCAGTGGTCTGGGCAGAACTGCAGAGGGAGCTTCCTACTTCCCAGAATACTCCTGTTCTCATCGCCCTGCCTCTACTTCCTGTCTGGTTGACCCACCTATACTTCCTGCCTGGCCAATCAGCGTTTATGTAAAACATGATTGACAGAATACAGAAAATTTTCCTGCACCAAACTTGCGGTGAAAATATTTGCTTTACATCAACTGAAAGAAGATTAAAACTTGAGATTCCATCCTTCATAAACAGTGGTTTGTATTTCAAATTACGGAAGAAAACCACATTAAATTAAACTATAGAGATGCTTTAACTTTCTTGTTGTAGTAGAAAATGGAGATTGTTTATGAAGACTTCAACACACTCAGTCCTCTCTGTCCCTTGTTGGCTGGAGGGTTGTGGGTTTCCTTTGTTCATAGGTCTCACCACTTTCTGAGAAGTTGTCTCTTTGTGCTGTTTTAATTAACCTCTGCTGAATACCAGGGATTTGGAATAGCTGTGGCCATGGAGGAGTTACTGACTATTTAGGCACTAAGTATTCTTGTTTGGGGAAAACAAACGTATGATGAATGATGGATTAACGTTCGCCAAATGAAAGAACTATGTGAAGGAATGACGTGAGGTCAGGTCAACAGAAGGATGCTAATTTTGCTCACCGTATGATCCAGTCTTGACTTTTATGGAAGGACAAGTCTGTTTTGATTAGCCTTCATGTGAAAAGCTGTGAATCTGAAAAATAATTATTGAGTTCACAGATACATATCATCAATAACGTTTTCATTAAGCAGTTACTTGGTCTGTTTGGATCAGCTCATGGAGAGTGAAAGGGGTATGCCTGTGAGCAGGACAAGCTCCATTTGGTTAGTGACTATAAGAGACTGCTTAGAGAGATCACGTATGCCTCATGTGTGTGGACTGTCATCCAGGTAATGAAAACGCACATCAAGACAGCTTCGGTCACTATAGAAGATTTGGCTTGGGTAGGGAGGATTCCTGGCATTAGTCATCACCTGGTTTAAAGACTCATGCTGTTGGAAATCTCTGCTCACCTCCTACTGTTGACCGAGCTTTCTGTCCCGCCCGGTCTGGCCTGGTCAGGCAGTCATTCAGTCACAAAGAAATACACAGAGGTCTACATTAATTATAAACTGATTGGCCTATTAGCTCAGACTTTTTATTAACTCTTATAACTTACATTAATCCATAATTCTTGTCTATGTTAGCCAAATGGTTTGGTAGAGTTTTCAGTGAGGCAGTCACATCTTTCTTTCTCTGCATCTGGGTCATGACTACAGAATGAAATTTCTGTCTTCCTAGAATTCTCATTGCTCTGCCTCTACTTCCTGCCTGGCTACTGGCCAATCAGAGTTTTAGTAAATGTAAAACAAGTGACAGGATAAAAGACCATTGTCCCACAGCATCCTACCTCTGCGTTTTAAGGTGATTCCTTTAGGCTCTGGAAAGGTCTCCTAGATGACAGCAAGGATAGACCTGAGTCTACCTGCCGAATAAACATCCTCAGTACTTCCTCTGTCTTCCTGATCCACTGGTGACCAATATTCACTTTCTGATAGCTTCAACAGAAGTTCTTCGGCTGACTCTTCTGGGCAGGATATGGTTTCAAACTGGGATGCACAGTATGATGAGATCATGATGGGAAAGAAATCTCCCAGAGGATAATCAGATTGGGGAAAGAATGCTGGACATCTATGCAACTTCTGTCTGTATTCTGAAGCATAGGACTTTATCTTTATTTGTGCCACCTGAAGCAAATTTACTAATTTGAGCTATTGTTTATTCTTGTTCCTGCATTTAATCCTGTAATTTTTCTCATGGACTTTATTTTCTGTCTTTGTTTTGTCTCTCCCTATATGTCAGGTGTACCTACGCCAATGTGTTTTCATATAGAGGCCATAGCAGGACATTAGATGTCTTCTCTGACTTCTCTCCCCCTTATTGCATAAAGACAGAGCCACTGATCCAGGAGCTTGTTTTATTTTTGGTGAGGCTGGCTGTTAGGAACCTCTTGGAATTCACCCATCTCAGGTGCTCAATGAAGGGGTTTTAGTCACAGGTAGCCGGGCTGGACATTGGAGCTCAGATCCTCACAGGTGCCGAGTTCCCAGCTTCACTTCCCCAGGGGACTTTTGAATCTTAGTGATGTCTAAGGATCCCACTGACCCTGAGTTTTAAGTGATTTGAAATATTAGCGTTCTGAAATATGCCAAGATCACTACTTTCCCTTATTTCTCATGGGAGAACATGGGCGAGAAGGGGTTTCTTGAAGGGACTTAATAGCTTCTGGATTTCTGTAGAGTTGCAATGATTACTTTACTTTGGCCTATAGTCAGTTTAGAATAGCATTTATCAAAAAAAAATATAGTTGTTTTAAAGTTGTTGCTATTGTCTGTTGGCTTCTTACCTAATAAAATAAAGAATATCACGTGACATTTAGAAGTCAATAACATGTTTGCACTTGTGCCTCAAATACGTCTCAGTTATTTCTACTTTTTTCTGCCTTGAATAATCACATGATTTTCAAGGGCATTCTAATGTTCCTAAAGCTACCAAGATTCTTCATGCATTCACTTTTTTCTCCATGGAATTTCTTCTTGATTGTTTCTATTTAGGTTTTCCATTTGGGAAGAATGAGCTAGGAAATAGAGGTGAATGGACATACCTATGAAATTTTCCATAATTCTGGTACACATCTTGTTGACTAGTCTTTCCACCAGCTGTACACATGTGCTTCAATGCGTCATCTTTATATGGCTGAGAAGAAGGAATAGACAATGTAGGTCATCCACACACTTTCACCGGATGGCCGAACAGTCTGCCAATGGGATACTAGATGTGCTGGACAGGACTTGAAGTAGGACAACAAGCCACTTCATATGGCCCCATATGTCAAGTTCATGTTTAAGGTCTGATGACTGCTGAGATTTTCATGTAAAAGCCTTCAGCAGGATTCACAAAAGCAGTGGGGTAGGGGTGGGGGCGGAGAGGAGGGGGGACAAAAGGAAGAATCTGCAGGTGGCTGAATGCCCTGGCAAAAGGAGTAGCAGTCATTACAGGTGTAACCTTTAAACTTTCAGCTTCACTGTGCGGTGCCATTGACACATCCCAGACTGTGGATGTCAATGTCAACCAACACTAAAAAGCTGACATTGATGGAAGGTGGCGTAACGGGTGCCTCTTCGTTTCAAAAGCAAGGCTTTCTTTTTATCTCCTCTGCATAACCAATGTGGATCGGTGGCTTTTGCTTCTCCTCACCTCGGTGCCCTCACCCTGTGATGAACTAGACTTTGGCAGGAAGAGAGTCGACACTTACTTTTTCTCGGTCATTTGCTGGGATTCTGAGTCCTAAGGAGATGGACCCAGGAGTGATCCTTCACCTTGGAACTGGCAAGTACATTATTAGCCGGATGGTTGGATTGGCAGAGATCCATTAACGAGAATTTTGCATAATCAGTATGCTCACAGCAACTGTTAATAGACAGTGTACTTGAAAATGAAGGGTAAAATCTGCTCTGTGTGTGAGATTAATGACACCAGTGTAACAGCCATAGAGGCACAGAAGAGGCCTCTCTGGAGGAATGCTGCCTTGTCAATCTTGTTCATTCTTCAAGCAAGGGATCCTCTCAAGTGTTTGTTGCCCAGTCCCTACCAGAGCAGCAACACGGAATCTCTTCTAATCTACGGGACCATTTCTTTTCCATCAGAGTGAGGATTAAATTCCCTTTTCACTACAGACGTGTGATCCACTCAGAAAAAGCTTTCAGCAAATTCCCAGCTCTATAAGGGTTATTAGCTCTTAATTTTTCACTTAAGGATATGCAATGAGAGAAAAAGGACTTCTCAGAAAGCTTATAAGCCATTCACAAATAACACAAAACACTATTCACAAATAACAAAGCATTGTTACCCACTCCAAATTCCCGGCATCTGCGTTTGGATTATTGTGATACCTACTTACTCCCTGAGGCCTTGTTTTCTGAGACAAGGGTCTTCAGTGTCTGGAATTACTGGTGTGATGTTCTTACCCACCCTTTTGTTTCCACGCATTTTCTGCTTTCTAAATGGCACTTGGTGAGATGCTCCAGAGACTTAAGCCTAAAAATGCATCCTAGTGTTGGTCCCCAGGGCCCGGACCAGGGTGAACACTGGTTATGAATTCAGTTTTTCAACCAACAGTGAGCATTTGCTCTGCAGGTGGTGGGACTTGGCTCCAAAATACAGCCGCGCTGCTCCCGTGACTCGTTAGGTTTTCTCCGGTGAGGATGAACACAGCGCGACGTCCCTGTTTGTCATCGTCCCTGGCAGTCCCTTTCCGTTGCCATCTGGCTGACTTAGCATGTGTGTTATCCACCCGGCATGGGTAACGCAACAGGGTTTTTGGATTTCTGATCCTAAGATCTTAGATCTCTAAGAACCTACATATAATCTAAATCCCACGTGCACGCGTCTGTGACCCTTTCCGTCACCTCGCACAGGGAATTCTCAGGAGGAATCAGTCGTCAGTCTGCGAATAATCCTGGACAAGGAGAGAGCGCGGCTGGGATAGCCCTGTGCTTTAAGGACTGCTTTACATCATGGTGTGCCAAGCCGGGGGTGGGATGGAGGTAGCCTAATTGGGAGTACAGAGCAAAACTCGGAGACAGGCAGTGAGTGAAGAACACACCTGTAGCCAAATAATTAATCTGACAGCTTTATGGGTTGCTCTCTTTTTCTCATGTGCGCTGGTTTTTTTTTTTTTTTTGACCAATTACTTTCAATAATGATGGCAAGCTGGCTTCTACCCCTGACTGTGTTACAGATTATAATGTCAAGAGGGCCTTTGTAATGTCTTGTGTGTCTTAATAAACCTGTCAGCCGAGGTTACATTATTTCCTAATTTCCATCAGGGAAACACAGGGTGGTACAGCTGGGCAAAGATTTCAGGCTACGGTGTGTGATTTCGGATTGGCGGGATGTGCCATGTCCCATCAGTGCCGTGGCTACGTGGCAATGCACGTCAAAGATCAGGCTCTTTTTAGTGGGGGCCTCACTGACATTCGTGATGGATGCTATCTTTTGTGCTGTGAGGGAGCTCGTTGATAAACTCACATCTTTTCTCAATTATAAGTTGTGCTTTCGTGTCTATTGTCTACTCGGTGATTAATATCTCTAGAGTTTGATTCTGGGTTTATTATTTATTATGTGGAGAAAAGCCACATCAGAATTCCATCAGCCACGGACTTGTGTTTATGATATCCTCAGCAGCACTCCGGAGTAGAAATTACTACAAATGCCTTCCCTGGAATCCTGCTCCAATAAGACTTTAGCCTGAACACTGGGCATTTAACAGCAAGCAGAAGCCATCACTGTTAAGAGTTTATACCAAAATGCCGGTCTTAGCTTACTCTGTCTCTAATAAAACTATTCCCATGAGGAAAGCTCACCTCAAAACTGCCCATAGCCTTCTCAAGATATAAGCGCCCCTTTATGGCAGCACCCCAAATTTAAAATCAGTGAAACAGCAGCCCTAGGTTTTCAAGCAGTTGTTTTGGTTCAGGATGAGATCCCTTTATCGTGGACTGGACTGAAAATTGGAAGGCTTGTTTCACAGAACACATTGTACATTCTGTAAGTGTTGCTCCCACAGGGCAAGTGTTTCTATGCCCATATCTGAACAAAGGACTGGGCAGGTCACATGATGTATCCAGCTACACTTGAGGCATACGAGGTAAAGCAGGGATCCAAGTCCAGCTGCATCAAGAGTCAAAGTCATCGCAGAAGCAAGTGAGCATTGTTACACTGGAGACAGTGCAGGGGTCAAGAGTGCTTCTAAAAGGTTTTAGATCAATCCTTACCAACCAGGAGTTACTTGGATCTCGCGAAAGAGACAAGGGTTGGTTGTACTGGCCTCTTCTGTATGCCACTAAGCTGTGATGATACACGGTAAAGGCCCGCAGGGAAGGACCCAGCCTCCAGGCCTGAGTGCAAAGTTCTATGTTCTGTGGTGTGGACAGCTGCCATCTAGGACTGTCAGGGGAGCTCCTGGAAAACTCCTTAAGAATCACCAGGAGGTAGCAGTACTTAGACAAAAGTGGGGAATAAGTTTCTAAAAGCAAGCATGCAGGGAAAGGCACAAACGTATGGAAAAATAGAAATGGTTCCTGTGGGAGTTAATCAGAAGAAAGCAAACCAAAATAATGCTGTAAGGAAGGGTGCAGGTTGTAGATGACCCGATGCCTTGTGGGCCTGCAGGCTCGTAAAGGATTCTCTTATTAGGTGAGATCCAAGGAGAGTTTATTATCTCAGGCGTGGTAAAGTCCGTATCTACCTGCTTTGACATTGTTTCATGTACTGGATGGTAGTCAATACTGTCAACTTGTGAGAGTCTGTATCACCTAGGAGACAACTCTCTGGACAGGGACATGAGGAGTTTCCAGGTTGGGGTAATTGGGTTCATTTATCCACCCTCTGTGTGGGCAGCACCATGTACATGGGCTGGGAGCTGGGAGTGAATCAAAGGAGAAAGTGAGCTGAGTGCCAACATTCATCACTCTGTGGGCAGTCGTCACAAGCCCCTGCCACCCTGCCTTCTCTGCCACAATGGACTCGCCCCTTCAGATTCCAAGATGAGGCAAACCCTCTTTCTTATGCCCTGGTTTTTATCAGAGATTTGGTCACAGCAATCAGAAAGGTGACGAAGATGTGCTGTAAGAAACAAAAAAACAAATACAACTTTCAGAGCCAGGTGCACCTTGTCTCTCCTGCTGCTTCTCACAGATTGGCCGAGCGGCTGAGGATAGCAGCAGTCACCTTGCTGACGGCAACCTGAATAATGCATGCGTGTAGGTTTTGAAGAACCTTTACCACACACCCCGTCTGCAGTCTAGTCCAGGCTTAAGGCATAGGGGAATAAGGAAACTAAATGAGAAACTGAGTCCACTATATTATTGGACAGGATTCCTTCCTCCTATGCCTTTCTTCCACTCTCCCTTCCTTCCTCCCTCCTTCCATCCTCCCTCCCTCCCTCCCTTCTTTCCTTCCTTCCTTCCTTCCTTCTTTCCTTCCTTCCTTCCTTCCTTTCTTCCTTTATTTCTTTCTGTTCTTGGTTCTCTCACAAGCACCAATGTCTCCAAGTCCTGATAAAGCCAGTTTGTTGTGCCCCAATGCCCTTCATTGTTAGGAAAGACTGCCAAGTCTTTATTTGGGACATGTACCTCAGTCAGAAGCTAAAGTTATATTCTGAATATTTTAAAGCCCAGTGAACTTCCAGGGGAGGATCAGAGTTGGTTGCTGAAACATTGCTTCAGACATGGAGACACAATCCTAATCACCCCCTCTCCCTTCTTACTGTTTCTCTCTCTCTCTCTCTCTCTCTCTCTCTCTCTCTCTCTCTCTCTCTCTGCCAATTTCCCATTATAAGAAGGTTAAAATGAAACCTCTTTTTATGTGGGTGTTAGGATGAAATGAAACCTGGGTAGGGGCACACAGTAGGCTTCTGACCCCTGGGACCACTCTGTATGTGATGTCTTCAGAAAGGACAAAACTTGAATTCCCACTGCAGTGAGCTCAGTCAGTGTAATTTATAAATATTCAGGAAAACAGAGGCTGACATGCAAGTTGTAATCAGTTAATAACTGATGATAAAATGAATCCTGTAAACCCAGAAAGATGGAGATTCGGAACTGATAAATGTGTCTAGTAGTTGGTCCAGAGTTTCTTTCTTTAGCCATACAGAAATGAAGGGGGTGATTGTGGAAAATGTATACATTGCTTTCAAGAGTAAGATACACACACACACACACACACACACACACACACACACACATATGCTATGGGAGCTTAGGAAAAAAAAGTCTATTTAATGGAAACTTAAAATGCAAGACTTCAGGGAGGTTTTCATTTCCCACAGCGCAGGGTCCCCAGTGGTCTCTAATGTCATTTTGCCCACTCTGTTCAATTTCTATATGGTGTGAACTGTCAGTATCCCCTAGGGTTTTCCATACTTCCCTAACTTTGCCCCAAATACTATCCCTTCATGACCTGTTCCATGCAGTGATCTAACAACATCGGGCTTGGGTTTTCCTTGCCGTTCCGAGTGCCCCCTTTACTGTTTTTCTCAGTACAGGATCACCATATGTGTGTGCCAGTTTAAGGGGCATCTTCACCCAGTGCAATTCTGCTGCGAGGCCCCCTAAGTACCCAGGCATCATCGAGCCTGCTGTGCATTGATTTTTCCCAGGTGCCTCCTTTTTGTTTGTCTCTGAATACTGATTGTGACTTGGGGCCCCACCTTCCTTTCAGTTTGGAGAACTGGGGCACACAGCTGCTAGCTTATTTCTGCCTCGTCTGTTGGTTCTGGCACGCCCCGGTGTAGGTTACTTCTGATTACTCACCTTGCAACATTGTCCATGTACAGAGACCTTCTGTTTGGGGCAAACATGAGCCCCCCAAAAATATGCCTTTGTTTACCAGCCAGGAGGAAGATGCCCTCATGTGTAGCTTTTTTCCTGAGGGCTCAGCCAAGTCAACTTTCCTGGAAGCAGAATTTAGCCCAGGAACTATATACTAAGCATTTTTGAGTTCCATTATGGCTAGACCAGCAGGTCCCTAGGCAGTGGTCAACAGTCAGGACCTCTTTTCATCATATTAAGCATTTGTCCCAGACTGGACATGGCTGTTTAGGTGGGCTAACCCAGACTGGCGGTGGTTGTTTAGGTGGGCTGACCCAGACTGGCCATGGCTGTTAAGGTGGGCTGACCCAGACTGGCCATGGTTGTTTAGGTGGGCTGACCCAGACTGGCTGTAACTGTTTAGCTGGGCTGACCCAGACTGGCCATGGCTGTTTAGGTGTGCTGACCCAGACTGGCCATGGTTGTTTAGGTGGACTGACCCAGACTGGCTGTGGCTGTTTAGATGGGCTGACCCAGACTGGCTGTGGCTGTTTAGGTAAAATGACCTAGACTGGCCGTGACTATTTAGATGGGCTGTCCCAGACTGGTCATGGCTGCTTAGGCGAGCTGACCCAGACTGGCCGTGGCTGATTAGGTGGGCTGACCCAGACTGGCCGTGGCAGTTTAGGTGAGCTGATGTGGCATTATTCTACTCTGCTTTTATAGGCTTCTTGATGGACACAGGCTGTGAGTCTCGCCACTGCATTATCTGCTACAGACTTCTCAACCAGAAGGACTACACAGTTGGCAGCGCTACTGATCTGCCACCTTTTAATGGCCTGATAATTAAAAATGATGGGCAGATAAAAATAGAGCAGCCGCACATGGACCCAAAAAGCAGGTCTTCTCTCCTGATCGTCAGTCCCCTCCGAAGGGAGGAATGCAGCTCAGGAACAGAAGCCAAATCAGACTCTCACTGGCCAGAAATCCAGTCCTTTTCTGTCACTGCAAGCATATTACAAAATTAATTTGTTGTTTCTCTCATATTGTCAGAGCATTGAGTGAATAATTGTATTTGCTTCATGTTTGA
The DNA here is from genome assembly GCF_982192425.1 of Myodes glareolus. Lineage (NCBI taxonomy): Eukaryota > Metazoa > Chordata > Mammalia > Rodentia > Cricetidae > Myodes > Myodes glareolus. The sequence continues at coordinate 52,545,054 of NC_142030.1, forward strand.
AACAAATAGGAAACTTTTGTGAAAATTTTCAGTATTTTATTATCTACTGTTCCCCTGACTGGGAGAGATCCAAATTTGCATTTTAATGTCTCTCTCTCTCTCTCTCTCTCTCTCTCTCACACACACACACACACACACACACCCTAATCTTCCCCTTCTTCCCACCTCATCTTTAGTTTTTCATACTCATTCTCGCCATTCTCGCTTACATTCAGATCCGTTTTCTAAGTAGCAATGCGTTATTGGTCTAGAATTGATTTAGGCATCATGTGTTGCCATTTGATAAAAAACAGTTTAGCTAAGCTGCTTGACATCGCAACAGCTGGGAATGTCACTTTTGTTAATGTCTTTAACCACATTTTTAACAAAGCAGCAGATGCTCATCACAGAAGCCATTTTCCTTCTGCGATTGTGTCAAATCAGCTCCTGGCTCTGGCTTGCGCGAAACCCGATTGAGTGGATCACTTGACCCCAAAAAATACAGTTTGTGAGGAGCCTGAATTCTCTGGCAGTAGGAACTACAAGACTGTTGTAAAGACAAACAATGAAAAGTAGGTTGCTTCCATGAGGAGCGTGCTCAGAAAATGTGGAAGATGTGGCTCCTGGGAAAGACAGTCTCAGCCTGGAGCCACACAGCAGCAAATTTAAGCTCAAATGAACACAGTAGTGCCCATTGGCTGAATAGAATTCCCCTGCCTCTGGCAGACGAATGATGTCGTTCATCACCACTTTTTAATTCCTAGTTTAGAGAAGGGAAATCTACTTTTCGCCTTCCTTTGTTAACCAAGCATCTTCAACCTTCACGTATCTCTACATGGAGAATGGCATTTGTGTTCTGACATGCTGACAGTCATGCGACACACGTTCTAAACACTTTCCCCAGATGGTTTTCTGTGTCACGGGCATCTCCCTTTTAGATCTCACTCCTGTCTTCATAATTTTTACTATCTGATTCCTAAGTGTCAGAAGTAATAGCATGGAAATCCCACAGGCTCTTCCCTCTGTGGGAATGAGTGATAAACTCCAAGACTATGTCTTTCTGCTATTCTCTAGCTGAACAGAATTAATGCTAGTTTTAGACCAATGTGTTTGCAAGTCTCTTTCATAATGGTTCTTGTGAGTCTCTCTTCATCGTGTACTCTGGTCTTCCTAATCATCCCCTGCCATTGAAATCTTGTGGATTTTAAGGCTTTTGTTTGTTTTGGGCCAATCTTCGCCCTGTAGCTGAGGTCAGATGAACATTTGTTTGTTCATACATTTAGCATGTGCTGACGGGAACACTGTTCAGGCAGCATGTGTTCCTCCCGGGCAAGTGTATTCTCTGCAGTCAGAGGCCCAGCTCCATGGTGTCTGCTCTGTGAATTAGCATGTGTAACTCACTTTTCTTATTACCATTACAAAGTTCTGGTCAAGAAGGAATTGGAAGCAAGACGGGAGTTGTTCTGACGTTAAGCTTGAGGAGATGCATTGCATCATGCTGGGAAAGGCATGGAGGCAGCAGCAGAAGGTTGATGGTCACATGACATCTGCAGACAGGAAGCTGACAGAGAACAGGACGTGGAGCTGGGCTGTAAAACTGCAGGACCCCCACACAGCCAGGGACCAATTTTCCCCTGTAAGACTCCATCTTCTCACTGTTCCACAACTGTCCTTACCTACGCCACCATCTGGAAACAAAGTGCTCAGACCCACAAGCCTATGGCGAGCATTTTGTACTCAAACCACAGCTGTGCGCATGGAACTCTACTGAGTTCTTCAGTTTTAAAAAAGAGTCAATTCCAATACTTACCATGTAGGTTTCTGAACAGACATGAGCTATACAGTGAAAATAGCAATAGATGTCCACGGAGAAGTCCATCTATATGGAAAGTGCTGTAATAACAACCCTTTGCTACCTCTATTATGTGATTGTGGCAAATTCCAAAGAGCGTGTGCCCTTGAACATTTTGCTGTGGACTCTTAACACATCCTTTCTGTGATGGTTAATTCTGATCAACAGCTTGATGGGGTTGAGAAATGGCTCTGGGTCTATTTGTGAAGGCATTGCCATAGAAACGGCCATGAAGGCTCTCACCTAAAGAGTGAATGGATCCCTTCCTTATGACACCTTGTTGGGAGACAGAAAAAGAAGGAAGTGAAGATTTGTTAGAGGAGGAGGTAACTAGGGACCTGCCCTAGCAGATGTTTTGTTCTTGGCCTCTTCTTGCTTCTCTGTCTTACGCTTTCTGGGAAATGGAATGAAGAGACTTCTTCACACGTATATGCTCTCAAAATATTCTGCCTTGCCTGGGGGTCAGAAGCAGACACTCATGTTTAGAACTAAATGCTCTGAAACCATGAGCAAAAATACATCTGTTTTCTCTCTGTTTCTGTCTGTGTTGTTTCCGTGGTGAGAAAAGTAACTAGTATATAGTCTATGAAGGCTCAGTCTGGTTTCACTCTTGTAGCTAATTTATAACTAAGTAGGTTGGAAAAATCTCACGTATATGCATTAAACACAATAGACATGCTGCACCTAAACAGAAAAACAGATATGGATGTAAATTTTCAAAGTAGGGCACAGATAATGGTGATGTGTTCTTTTAATCCTACCACTCAGGAGGCTGAGTCATTGAAGATCACAAGTTTGAGGCCCCTGTGGTTTATATCATGAGCGCTATCTAGTTCAGCCCCTACCACAGAATGAGACCCTGAATTTGAAAGGCCCTAAACCCTGCAATATTTCATAGGGGACGGTATCAATAGTTGGCCCTTTGGGACAGTGGTGAAGAAAAGGGTCTCAGGCATGCTCATCTAAAATGAACATCAAGCTCGACACTACTGGCCTTATTCTTGACCACATAGATATATTAGTTGTTCTAGAACGAGAGAAGACACCTGGAGGACAGTAGGATATCTCAGGAAGAGGATGCTCAAGACAATTCGGGCTTTGATTGGGTGGTTAGGTGGGTGTCCAGGGATCCAGAGAAAGTGAGGTTTATTCTGCTCTCACGGGGGTGTGGGGGGCATTTTTGTGGAAGCAGTCATGACAAAGATATCTATGACTAGGTCTCGCTAAATCTCTCCAGGGAGGACAGCCGAGAGCTAAGCGGAAACTGTTATAAGTGTTGAAGCAGCGGTCACTGTCATTGCATACTCAAAGAACAGAAGGGGTGTGCGGTATCTTAGGGGTGGGATGGCAGCTTCTCAATCTGTTTAGACAGAACTGTGCAGCCTCATGCTCCTCTTCATTTATCGTGGCCTCACATGACCTTTGCTGACTTGTTGGTGCTTAGCGAGAGGATTTATGTGCAGCCGGAGAACAGTGTGTGTTTGGGAAGGGAGTAGCTTTCAGATCTGAGCCTAGCGGTTGTCACACTAGCTTTCAGAGGTCTGAGTTTTCAGTAGCTTGCCTGGACTCTCCCCTTTTCTCCCCTTCCCTCTCCCTCCTACCACTTCCTCTCTGCTTTTTCCCTACTCTCCCTCTGTTCTTTTTTCTTTTCTCCTTTCTTCCCTTCTCTCTTTCCCAGGCAGAATAATTTCACCCCTTTGCCAGGTACTGATTCAGAGATGAGGCCATCTAAACCAATTGGCCACATAGAGGTAAAAGGAGGCTTACTTGTGCTTCTGTAAAAGAGAAACCAGTCTTTTTCAGAAATTGAGCAGGGCTTGGCAATAGCTACTAGAACACATATAATCACCATTTGGGCAAATAGCCTAAGGGCAGAGCTTTCATTTTTGTCTACGGAGCAAAGAACTCAAAAGCTCTGGGGCCACCCGTGACGTTAAGAGTCACTATGCTTCCCTGAACTTGCCGCATTATGAAATTGTGACCTTCTGGTTTCTATAGCCGAGAACAGGCTGGCTGCAACTCAAACACATTTCCAGCGGTGAAGTGCAAACATGGCTTAAAGGTTATCCAGAATGCAAACCACATTTTTAGAGGAAATCATCGACATTTAAATTTTCTGCCCTCTTTGCTGCCTGCATTTGCCTGCCCCTCACAGAAACACTCTAGCTGATGATCCTAACAGTGATGGCTGTTCTTTCTTAAGAATACTGTGCTACGTTCACACCGGAAGGGATAGTAAGGTATTTAATCCAAGTCCTCAAAGGGCAGAGAGTCAGAGCTTCACAGAGGTCAAGCGCTTTCTAGCAGAGCAGCTGGACTTTTCCATGTAGCAATGGCTGGGTGTCTGTCCTTATGGATCTATGGCTCCTTCTGAGCCCTGTTCCCTGCAGTGTAACTGTCACCTAATTTCCTATCAGTCTCTCAGGTGATTTTGCAATCCTTAATTCAGTATTCTGAAGACTCTTCCCCTTTGTTCCCTGGTGACATATATGCACTGTAACCCTTGCTGCATGGCATATATTTCAAAACCAGTATTTATTACCAATTAAAGGACAGCTATTCAAATACAGATATCATTTTTATCAATTGTCATATGAGACATGCCTTATGGGGTTGATAGTATTATACAGACACTCTTTGCATTACCATGGGGTCACAGCCCGATCAATCCCCCTCAAGGTCAGAAAAAAACCTTATGTGTGAGTTGAAAACATGGTAACTCTAGCTGCCCTGCTGAATGTCAGGGCTTAGCAGTGCAGAACCCTCTAGAAGATCCATTGCTTCGTCTTACGATCATGTGAGCAGCTGGCAGCTGTGGTTCAATGCTGTATCCAAATGTTGAGAAGGCATGTTGGACCCCATGACAACAGTCAAAGGAAAGATTAGAATCCCCAGCACGGAGTATGATTTCTACCGAACGAGCATGACTTTCACATCATCTTCAATTCCAAAAATCTCTAGCTATGCCTTCCAAATGGGTGACCACCAATACTGGAGGAGTGCAGTTCTGTTAACTTTTTAACACATATTAATTAGGAGTCAGTATTACTTCTGTTTCCAAGGGGACATAGTCACGAACTGTACATTAAGAAGACAGCAGAGTGTTCAAACTGTTGAAACAGAATCTTCAAGTGTTGCGTTTTATATTTTTAGGTCGTGTTTATAATATAAGGCTACTGTAATAACTGAGTCTTTAAATAACATTAAGACAGTTTTTTAATTTTAGACACCAAAATGATAGATCTCTTTTTTACAGCGCTCTTTTTTTTTAAACTAAAATACTTGACATCATTTGATGGTAACTAAGCAACAATTAATATAGAATTTCAATAAAGTTGTGAAATTACTGCTTATATAAGGATGTGACTTTTGGACATTTTGTCTTTTGCCAGTGAGTTGCACTAGGAACGAAGGACAATAAGGGGACAGACTTTATGTGGATGATGGTTGCAGAGAAAGCTAGAGTATAGGATGACCTTGTTCAATTTTTTTGTTACCTGTCATTCCTAGGATTACACAAACATCACACATAACAAATTGAATAGAGTTAAAGTGATACCATGAGCTGATGGGGTCCAGTAGAGTTGTGATCCAAGCTCTTGGAAGTCTGGCACAGGGGGATTGCTGCGAGTCTGAGGCCAGCCTAGGTTACAAAAAAAAAAAAAAATCCAAACTAGCCATGTAAAAATAGCCAGACACTGTCTAAAAAAATTACAGACAATTTTTTTGGTGGGGGGCGGGGAGTTCTTTTGCATTTTCTGTCTTTGGCTCAGTGTCTGTGACTGGCTGCAGCCCACAGGGGAAGCAGCCATGGGGAATTCAAATCAGCTGCACAACTCGCATTTGCTGCACGTTTATGCTCCTGCAGCAGTTGCACAGACTAGAGGAAGTCACGAGTTCCATAGCCTCCCCTGCTTTTAGAGTCTTGTACTTGCTCCTTGGATGCTTTGCAATTGATAGAGATGTGAGTGCGGCAACTCTGGCTTTTCCCTGTGTCGTTGAATAATTTAAAATATAAATTGGCTTTTTACATAAAACAAATGTTTCATACAGGCAAAAGTAAACTGTTACAGAGATTATGTAGTCGAAGAAAATGATTAATCGTGCCTTTTCATCATTGTCCCATTATCATGTGAGATAGTCATGCCATAGGACCCATTTCACTAATGAAGGTTTAGCACCACTGAAAGCATATTTGCATTAATGAAGCATCACGAGTTATTAATTGGAATCTAATAACAACTTGGAATATTGTAAGTTTGCATTAATTGGAGAGAGACTTGTGGATTTATTGGCAATATACGTCTTGTCAAATAGAGTCACTATACCTTGATGAGATATAAAGAGGTCATTTTTGCACTGATGAGATTTTTCTCGCTCTTTATGTTGGTTTTTTTTTTTAAACCAGTGACTTTTTCATGATGCATTTCTTAGGCTAAGCTGCTTTATATTTTTTGGTAGTGGCCCCACTATGACCTGTTGAGTTTCTGACCTGCCCGTTCGCCATCTAGTAAAGAAAATATTATGGACTGTTAATATTGTGGCTTAGGAAGCAATGCTCATTCACGGCAAGCCACTGACTCTCGCCTCCAGAGAGGTGATTAACACCAGTTGTGATGGCTGACCTCATTCATCAAGTGGACGTGATCAGGAACCACCCAGAGGACTGGTCTCTTACATGCCTCTGGGGCTCTCCTGATAAGGTTGATTAAATTGGGGAATCTTGTCCATTCTGGGCAGCACCATTCCCTGGGCTGAAATCCCAGGCCGTATAAAGGACAAGGTAAGCCAAGCAGTGGCATTCACCACTCTCTGTCTCCTGGTTGTGAATTCAACATGACCGGCCGCTTCAAAGGCTGCCTTGACTTCCCCCGATGTGATGGGTCACACCCTGGAACTGCACCCAAATCCTTTCTCTACTGCATTGCATGTCAGGGTGGTTTATCAGAACAATGGTCACAGAGACAGATGCAGGAATTGTCTGCATCACGCTCCATCCGCGCCCTTGTCCAGCCTCTGTGACTCTTACACGGTACTTGTGTCTGCAGCACACGGGACCCCTCTGAAGATCCAGCACCTTTTCACCTGTGCTCTTCATTGTATGCCCATCATCTGGCAAAATGTGGGCATGCGGGACACTGTAGTATGTGGGCCGGCTTGTTGGGGTTTCTGTCCCGCCCAGTACCCCACAACCGGCAAGCCCCAAAGAAAATTAATCACACAGAGAACTCTATAAGTTATAAAGCTGATTGGCCCATTAGGTCAGGCTACTTATTAGCTCTTGTAACATATATTACCCCATTATCGTTGTCTTTGTTAGCCACACGGGCTCAGTACCTTTCTCAGTGTGACAACTTACATCTTGCCTCTTCGGTGGTCTGCGCAGGAGTGGCAGAGGAACCTCTCTGCTTCCCAGAATTCTCCTGTTCTCATTGCATCACCTCTACTTCCTGTCTGGTTTTCCCGCCTATACTGCCTGCCTGGCCAATCAGCATTTTATTAAAATATGATTGACAGAATAAAGACAATTCTCCCACACCAGGACACAGTGAATGGATGTTGAATCCTGGCTCGGACTAGAAGAGGCTGGGGAAGATAAGCTCCCACTGAAGGCTGTGGGCACTGCCGTTTCCATCTTAACCCTACACCTAGGGCAGGGCCAAATGTGGGGTGTGTTCTAACATCTGTCTGTGCCCTTGTTGTTTTACTCCAGAAATATGACACTGGGTTGCTTTTCTGTATTATTATTATTATTATTATTATTATTACTATTATTATTATTTCAGAGGAATCAAAAAGAGAAGATGCCTCTGGGTATTCGGAACCCCTGGCAGTTGAGCGAGTTGAGCTTTCTAACATGTCCTAATTAAGAATTTTGCGGAGACCAACATTCATGATAGACCCCAAAATACATTTTCCTCACAATAATTAGTGCTTTTTATTCAAGGTAAAACACACGAAGTGAGTAGGCTCAGCTAGGTGTAGTATTGAGGCGATTTTAACTGAAATTTATCATTAATTTATGAGGACAAGGTAGGGGGTGAGCACTGGTGATTGGGGAAGGTGTGATCTTCTGCCACACCCCTTCCTCTTTTAATTGCCTTGTTACTTCCCTTCTCCTCTTAAAGTTTGTTTTCTGCTGCATAGGCGGAAGAAAGATGCTGCTGTTTCACTTGGTGCCTTCAGCACCAATGGTTGTAGAAAGCCATGTAAATGAGCTATTAGCAAACATGGGTCCTCACTGGGGCTCTATGACATCAGAGCTTGGAGATCAAGGAAAAGTCTTTTTTCCTCTAAATTCCATCTAGAAGATGGAATCGTCCCCCCCCCCACTCTAGTCTGCATTAAAGAATTTTTGTAAATGAAACTAGAAGACAAAGATCAGATGACCATGTAAATTGCAAAGTGAAGGCAGGTTGTTGCGGATGCTTGTTTGTTGATTGGGGAAGGAGACTAATGGAAGCAGGGGACATGAGTTGTCTCTTGGCTGTAGCATGAGCAATGCCTCCTCCATTGTACCAGGTGCCCCAGACTCATTCATCTGGAGAATTAAAAATTATGCATGGGGGCAGAGGGGCTAGAAAGACGGCATAGTTGTCAAGAGCACTTGCTGTCAATGAGGGCTGACTGAGAAGCCAAGGACAATGGCACTGGGTTGTGATTCTACTGCATTTGACTGGCTTTGTGGGAGCCTGGTTTGTTTGGATGCTCACCTTCCTAGACCTGGATGGAGATGGGAGGACCTTGGACTTCTGACTTCCAATTCTAAGACAGTCAACAACCTCTTCTGACCTTGGCAGGTACCAGGCACCCACAGAGTGTCCATACATACATCCAGGCATGATAATTATATGCATAAAATAAAATAAATACATTTAATATGCATTTGATGACTTTTATTGTTTTGGAACCAAAGACACAGTATAAGTGAAAACTGAGATTATAATGTCCCCAAGTTAGAACAGTGTCATACAGTGGTTTCTTTGACACATGGGAACTATAAAAATTACTTTTCATAGGTTTAATATCTCCTGTGCTCAAGGGCAGTACTAACAGCAGCCTTACTCCCAGAGACCATACTGTGGAAGCCCGTGAAGGAAATTTCACAGAGGAATGATTCATGAGATGCCACTTGGCTGAGCTTCAGGCAGGAAAGGGTCACCCCTGTGCTTTGCGTGGCTTCTTTTCCTTCGTCATGTGTGAGTTCAGACCATTTTCTTAAAACTCCTTGATTCTTCCCATAGTTGAGCACATGCTTATTGATCTCCATTTTTGTATTGTGCAAAAGCTGCCTGTGGCTGGTAAACTATGTCTTTGGTCTTCATACCCTTTATATACCCTGTGTTTTACCCTCACTGCAGATTTATTGCTTGCTATGCCTTCTGAAGTAACGGCTTAGTTACTTTTGTCTATGGTTAGGGCTTCATGCTGTTCCTGTCCTAATTTTGATTCTTAGACAAAAATGTAGTAATCTGTTTAATAACATGGTCTACATCTTTGTGCATACATGTGAATATGATGCATACCAAGAGATACTCTCTCATATCTTGGCAATTTTAAATTAAATTCTCTGGTCGACAAACTTTTAAATATAAAGTATATTTACATTTATTGTGCTGAGGATGGAACCCTAAGTCGTGCTTGCACTAGATAAACACTCTAGCAGTGAACTAGGTACCCAGCCCGGCACTTCTAAAGTCTGAACATGTGTTTATAACAAATCGTGTTATAGCAAAATTCAATTTCTCCTTTATTCATTCACCAACACGTTATAGATCAACTTAATGCTGCTGGAGCAAATAAAACGAAGACAAATCCTTGAGTCCACAGAGGCTGCACCTCAGTGGATACTTGAATTTCAAATATAGATAGTAGAGGGTACCACAAAAGGAGGTGGGTGGTGGGCAAGAGTAGTAAATTTTGGAAAGGGTTGAAAATTTTAGATTTTAAGTGAGGGTGCGTGTGTGTGTGTGTGTGTGTGTGTGTGTGTGTGTGTGTGTGTGTTTGTGATTTCATTCACATTGAATGAAGACATCTGTGGGTTAGAAGAGAGTGTCATTGTCCCTGAAGCTGGAGTTACAGCTGGTTGTGAATCAACCAACTTGGGAGCTGGAAACTAAACTTAGGTTCCAAGTAGGAGCAATAACCCTCACTCACCTTCTTACTCTTACCCTCCGAGCCATAGTTCCAACCTGAGAATGATAACTTGGATGTGAGGATTGGAAAATATCTGTTGAAGAAGTGACAACTGGGCGTGAACAGAATGGAACAAAGTCCTAACATGTTGAGCAACATGTGAGCCCTGTTGGCTTCTGCTCTGTGCTTTCAACATGTCAAGGGTCCTCTTATCCGGAGCTCCAGCCTTGCAAGGGGATTCTAGCAGCCAGGGTGCATGCGTAGACAGGAGTCACAAGTTGAAAGACCTCCAGGCCATGGTCAGGAGTTTGCAAGAGGGGAAGATTGGGAAGCTTTTATGATACACTACCATTGATGATTGATTGATCAATTTATTTATTTAGAATTTGCTGGTTGTTTTATGAATAGAATATATAAGAACAAATTCAGAAACATAGAAAAGTTAGTTAAAAGACCTTGGGAGTAATTCTTAGAGAAAATGATGCTGGCTTAGATTTGATGATCATAATGATGGGATTGGTGAAAAACGATCAGAATTTTGATATCTTTTGAGCACCATGAACTATAGTATATCCAGGAATATGAACTAATTTGATAAAATTCCCATCACATGTTGACTTGAGAATACAGCTTACTGCTCTTAAATCTGAATAAGCCAGTGGGCAGAGGCACCACGTAAGGGCAAACTAAAAGAACCCTCATGTCCACTCTTCTTCGTCAAGGCTCTCTGAACACTTGGCACTTGTACTTTAAGCTTCTGATAATGTCTTGAAAGACTTAAGGTATGTTTTGTAGGAAACTGTATTTCTTGCTGACTTTTTCTTTTGCTAAATAAATAAATAAATATAGAATTGTTACAAGTTGATGAACAAAACCAAACACAATTCTAAGGAAGAGTCTTCTGAAACTTAGCCTAAAGGGCTGGATCCCTTGATACACATAAATACATTTAAATCCTAGTAAGAAATTAAAGTGTCATAATTCCCGAATCCCCTTCAGTATTTAAAGAATTGCGAACATCTCCTAGCCTGACCAGTGGTGACAACATGGCTGCAGAAGTCCCAAGAGGAGAGGATCGGGTTTATTTTGTTGCATCTTTGTGACGTCCTGAGAGTCACTGTGATTAAAATGAAGCAGGTCATGTTTCCATCCTATGGCCAGAGAAGTATGATGCTTCTGTGGGCTGTTCCTTTCAGAACAAGATCAGGGATGATTGAGTCCACGAATGATGTCAAGTTTGTTCCTACAAAGCAGGAGAGGTGCTATGAGGGCCACACATGTCTGCCGCTCTGTAGCTTCCCAGGGTTTCCTGCCCTCTAATGGCGTCTTCCAGACAGGGGAGGCTGTCCAATCATTAAAGAGGTATTGCCATATATTTATAATGACCTGAGTTTGATCCCTGGCACTCCTGTTAAAAGGCCAGGGTATGGAGAAAAGGCTGGGTGTCTCACCGCTAGCAAGGCAGAGATTTTAGGATACCTGGAAGCATGCTGGCCAGCCAGGCTAGCCAAACCACCAAGCTATAGATTAGGGAAGGGACTCTATCTAAAAGACAAAGTAGAGTGTGATTGAGGATGACTCTGAAAGTTGACCTCTGGCTTTCATGTGCACATACCCACGTGTGCATGCATCCTCACACACGTGTGCATATACTAATATGTACACAATGCATACCACACACTAGACATTTGTCTAACTAGTTTTATGGGTTTAGGTCAGAGATGCTGCATATATTAACAGAATACCGAGAGATGAACTTATACAGGAGTGGCAAAGTGTAATTTACTAGGATGCATAGAAGTCCTTTAATATACAGAGACCTCCCCATCCCTACTGTCCCACGTACCTACACTTAATTGTCACTTTGTCATGCAATAAAATGCTTAGACCTTCCCTCCCCCTTCAGCAGTACTCTCGTCTTTCACTTATGCCTAGTCATTTCATCCTGTTTTAAATATGATAATGTGTTCTCATATGGCATGCCTGACGTGGTATGCAACTCCAAGGTTTACTGGTCCTCATGTCATATGACAGTGTCCCACTGAAAGGGCTGGCATATAGCATTGTTTATTCTTTGCTACTGAAGCTGTAGACATTAATTTATTCCTTGAAAACATGCCCATCAAAGAGAAGGAAATGATAACATGTTGGACCCTTTCTCTCGATCACAAGGGGCAGTATTCGATCCCTTTGTTTTCCTCCAATCATATGGTACAGCCCACGAAAGGGGCAGTTTAGCACTGACTCCCTGTGCAGAAACCTCTTCGCCACTGAAGATGCTCTGTGACGATTGAGTCAATCAGAGCCTTCGGCTGCAATTTTCCACCGTCCTGATTGTGGCCTGGCTAGGCGCTCATGTACCATGGCAATAGGCCTAACAATATGCACCAACAGTCCTGGATTCTTTGAACTGATGTCATTTGCCAACTGCTCCCTCCTCCCGGCAGCATCCTCAGCTGCACAGCTGCCATATTTTTGTAGCTGTCTTGACTGGGGGACAATGAGGAAGTGTGAAAAGGATCCACTTTCTTTGTTCTTGGGGAAGAAACGGTAGCGTTTTCCTCGCTATTTCTATGTGACTTTCTTCACTTGAATAGCTAAACAAATACGATTTTAAAGGTCTTCAGTCAGGTAGGGAAAGAACTGCCCAGGATGAAGCCAGCGCAGGCTCGCTCTTTCTCTGTGGCCTGCCAGGCCTTCACCTGTGCATTGTGACCCCAGCTGCAGTAGAGGTGGAGGCACAGGAGCCCTATGTCATTCCCATCTCCTTCCTGCTGTGCCCTACAGTTTGAAGGCAGGATGTATAGGTTTCCTTCTAAACCCACCTCGGCTGGGGGATCTTTTCTTAAATCCTCAGAGAGACCCATGGCAGAAGTTAAGTGTTCTTATTCTGTACCTCGACTGGGTCTTCTGTTCAGTTCACAGGTAAGATCATTTCTACAAAAAATGGGGAGCTCAAAGCCTCTGCCAGGCTTGCCATCCCGAAATTGGCTTTGAAATGCTGTGTTTGTATTGCAGGAGGCTTTCCCCCTGGTTGGACTCATTAATACTCTTTTGTGAGCACTCTTTTGCTTTTTCCAAATAGCTCCTGCTGAACAGCTTCCTCTGGTGGAAAATCCAATTTAGTTGCAAGCAGCATTAGTGGTTCTGCTCCTTCATTTTTCTTTCTGGGAGAAAGAAAAATAAAAGATCGTGTGTCAGGATGGAGATGCAAGATGTACGACATTAGCGGTTCTATTAATAAATGTATGTGGCAATTATTTAGCCTCACTATTTGTATTTAGCCATGAGTGAAGACGGCTTCTCTATAATACAGGGACTTTTTTATTTTTTTACAAACACATTTTATTTTCATGGCTCTGATATGTTTGGCCTAAGTTTTCACTGAATGTGGACACACAGTTGGAAGTTCACCATGTGTGGACGAACAGTAGGAAGTTCACCACATGTGGATGAACAGTAGGAAGTTCACTGCGTGTGGACACACAGTAGGAAGTTCACTGTGTGTGGATACACAGTAGGAAGTTCACCATGTGTGGATGAACAGTAGGAAGTTCACCACGTGTGGACGAACAGTAGGAAGTTCACTGTGTGTGGATTAACAGTAGGACGTTCACCACATGTGGATGAACAGTAGGAAGTTCACTGCTTGTGGGCGCACAGTAGGAAGTTCACTGTATGTAGACACAACAGTAGAAAGCTCACCTCACATAGACATACAGTAGGAAGTTCAATGCATGTGGTCACACAGTAGGAAGTTCACTGCCTGTGGACGGACACACAGTAGATAATTTACTGTATGTGGACGAACAGTAGGAAGTTCACTGCTTGTGGGCGCACAGTAGGAAGTTCACTGCCTGTGGACACACAGTAGGAAGTCTTCATTGCCTTATACATCCTGAAAAGAGGTTCAACTCTGGTGTAGATTTAATTAGACTTAATTGAAACCTGGAGTTTATGCTATTTACTGACATGTTCTTTTCTTATGAGACTAACCCTTCCCCAGTTCAGATAAGCCCACCTTTATCCTCGTGCCCTGAAGGGGCTGCCCCAACCTGCTTAGCCTCCAAGTTGAGTGGTCAGGGTATTTCCTTCCTCTGCTGCACTGTTGGCTTCTGAAAAAGCAGTTGAAGCCAAGCTGTGGAGAGTGCTCCTGGCACTGACCCCGCAATCAAATCCAGCCCCATGTAGAATAAACCTGCTTGAGAAACAAATCAGATGGAATGAAGCTGAAAGGAAACACAGAAGAAGGAAATTGATGGTCTCATTTGATTGAATATCGGTGTATAGGAGCGCCAGAGCTGGCTCACGCAAACACACCGCAGCCTATTATATTTTCATGACTCTGGGTACTGGTTAATATCACCACGTTAGTAGTTTGAGATTATCCATAGTCCAGTCCAGTTTATGACTTTCATTTTTGATGGAGTTCTATTAAACATTTAGCAGTCACCAATGTCTAAAGTCGTTCAAAATGGGAGAGGCATCATTTATGTTATGTGAGCGAAGTCATGAAATCCCTATTATACACCCTATTGCCAACCCCTTTACAGTTTTACTTGCTACTCTGCATCAGTTTGCAATCACATGCAACTGTAGGAACTCTGGTTGGCTAAATGGCTTCTTATTGTTCAAATTCAGATTGTGATAAACAGTTTTCCTCTATGTCACATGGAATAAAATAATGAGGGAACTGATGACAGCTGATTACAAAGCTGTCAGATGCTTATTGAATATTAAAAGTTTTTCGTGGAGGATCTGAAACTCCTGTAACATTTTTCTATAGCTGACAGCAAGGAACCAGTCTCTTTTCTTTCCCGGTGCCTGCAAAAGACACATATGGGAGCAGCAGGAGTGACTTGGCCACCCCGGATAAGATCAAAGGTTCACACCCTTTGAGAGGAAAAAAAAAAAGTGATGTGGAATGTGAAGATGGTTACAGACATGGCTTCATTTCCAAAAATACAGTCATCCCGAGTGAGAAGTTCCTCCTTTTGTCTATAGCAATCAGATGAATCAGAATGACATGTCAAGTGGGACCATTCGTTAATACCTTTGTATTGTGAACTCAAAAGGAATGTCACTTGCATCAAATTTTGAATAGTCTTGGATCAGAAGGCTGCCTTAATAGAACTACATGAGTGCTGAGGAATTTTGTATCGTTGTGTGCGTCAAATTTTGAATATTCTTGGATCAGAAGGCTGCCTTAGTAGAACTCTATGAGCGCATTGTATCGTTGTGTGTAACTCTCTTCAAGGATGAGCTAAATAAGACTGGATGTATTGGAGATGCCTATAGCCTGTGTGCTGAGGGTTTGGATTTATTTCCGATGATTTGTTGCTGGCTGTTACCATGTGCCCCAGATGCCTTCACGGAAAATCATTAGGCTAATTTGAAAGCTCATAATGAAACTTCTGCATAATTTACATATGATAATGCAGATATGGAGATCATCATCTGTTGGAGGTAAAAGCAAGAGAAACAAAACTGAAGAGAAATTATTGGAAGAACCACATGTGTCCCTGCACTGGAAGATTTCCACTGAGAAACAAGTCTGTGTATTATTTTCAGTAGAACAGAATTCCCAGGGAAGGTACACGGCAGGTTGTTCATCTGGCAAGAAGAACATATGAACCGGATTTCTGATGGGTCGGAGTTAGCTAAAGGGCAGTGTAAGGGATTTAGCTAAAGACTTCTGAATAAACCCAAAGATAATGTCACTAGAATTCCTGTTTCCTCTCTAAAGCAAGCTGTATGGATCAGACTGCAGCTGTACCTCCTCCGTTTATTTACCCAGGCCTTGATCTTTGGGGCACTGTTTTCCAAGACCAGTTCAGTTACTTAAGGATTAACACTGAAAATAAGCGAGAAGATGTTCGAGACTTATCTAAAGCACATGGTCATCAAGGGTGCCTCCTTGAATGTTGCCACCTTCCTCCTGTAAACCAAGGAACATCTTTGTTACCACAAGGGTTTCAGAGGCCTCTCCAGGATTCAAAATTACATAGCTATAAAAGACAAAGGCAAAGTGAATCGGAGAAAATCAAAATACCTGTTTTCTTGAGTTTTGCTACAGTTCAATAAATTGAAGGGAATGATTCATACCTAGTGTTGAGAGTTGTGACTATGGCATCTATCTGTGCAGTGAACGTTAACTATTGTTATTTTATTATTATTATTATTATTAATTGTCTTACTTATTACAGTTACTGTTTGATTCCCAAACCTTGCTCATTAGAGTCATTAACCAAAGAACTTACATTGCCTGGTTGTTTTATTGCTGAATATTAAATAATCCCCAAATTCTGACATATAGAACCATAGTATGCAGTATTGATTGTGTTTTGGTGAGTGAATCATTTGGGTTTTGACACGGCATTACAGTGTCTGACCCTGCCTTGGCTTCCATCTTCCTTGGATTGACAACTAGGCTGTCTATACCATTGACTTCTAAGTCTTAGGTCATCTATCTGATCACAGCTTTCCCGGCCTAGTACACAAGTGTGGATCCAAAGCAGGCTAAACAATGGAGACGAGAATGCTGTGGTTACTAATTGTGGTTTCCAATAGACATTTGCTGCCTCTGTTCTCATTAGTGCTTTGTGCTCATCTCCAGCAGAATCATTGTGCGCGTCACATAGGCACTGTAAACTGCAGTAAATCCAGGTTTGTTTCATGAGCTGGATGCCAGAAAGCCTAAGACATTGCTATCTCTTATAGCAACCATGCTTGGTCTTTCTCTTATTCTTAGCTGATCTTTATATCCTTTATTTACTTGCTCATTTAAAATGTTTTCTTAAATTGTGTTATTTGTTTGCACTTGTAATTCTTGGATTGTCTTGGATAATTTCTGGTGTAAGAAGAAATATAAAAAATACTATATTTGAATGACAAACCACTATCATTGTTACACCCTTTATGTATAAGTAAAATACAAGTAGCACAGTGATAACTAGCATCTATTGAACATTTCTTTCCACTTGGGAAATATGCATAATGGCTTTGAAGTAATAGTCAATTTAGTTCCCCAAACAATCTTAGGGCATAGGCCCACACATTCTTTTATCCCTACAGAAACCAATAGAGTTGATGCAGCTCGCTGCTCGGGATCTTATGGCTGATAAATAGAGAAGAGCTATGGTCTGAGCTCTGAAATCTGCCTCTGGATATCACAGTCTTAACCACTAAGCTGCCGCTGACACACTAAAAATAAAGGATAAAAAGGAAAGGGTGGTAGTTCTCTTCTCCTGAGTCTGGAGTCAACTTTTATTCCTTGCTGTCTTTTATTTTGTCTCCATCCCTTGTAAATATTGCTAATGAGAGAACCATCTGCTAATGGCTTGAAAACCCTGTTTAAGCTGTGTGACATTCGGCATTCCAATCACTAAGATCAAATGAACAAACCTTAAGGATCCAGATCAACAGCTATGATTTATGAATCACCCTTAGCAGCGCAGAACTGTTTAGCCCAACTGTCCTCATATTTATGAGGAGCATAACACTTCCAGATACGCTTTATGTTTCCTGCAGAAGCCTGGTGGTAAATGGAGAAATTAAACTGGAAAATACGGCGACCTCAGCACAATACCAAACACCTGCTCTCGACATTCATTTTATTGATTTAGCCGTTGACTCTTTAGGGTGTTTTTTGGGAACATTGGCTCTAGGCAGAGTAAGTATTCCCAGTGAGTGCATTTGTTGACATATCAGTTAGGATCTACCCCTCCGATGGGTTTTTGAGCATCTTATATGAGTTTGAATGGCAAACCACTGCCATTTTGGGATGAGAGTTTAGTTTCCTGTTTAGGAGCTGTTTCTTCGGTGCTTCTTTGCTTTCCTGTTTTGATCTTGCAGCATTTCATCTGGCTCAGTTATTGGGAAAGTCTTCAATGAGTTTTTGAATGAGTATCATGCTGTCTCAATACCATTAATTACTCTACAGCTACATAATTTGGAGAAAAATTGAAGATAATCATTTTTCTTCAAATCATTTGTAATTCCCATAACCCTGAGGAACTCTACAACAGTCTTGGTAATGATCATTTCCTATTAATCAATTCTCTGTGAATATGTACAAAAGAAGGGCTTGTTGGGTTTTCTGTGGTTGCCTTAAGAGGAACAGAGAAATGGCTGTGCCTCTTGACGATGTCGCACCTGGGATTGTGGGCATGTTAAATCACAGGCATTGATAGCCCCAATGCCAGATTCTTTCTTTCTGCTTTCAATCATTGAAATCTTTAAAATATGTATTTTAAATGGAGAAAATGAATTTTTTTAGTGACACAATACAGACACCTTGATCTCAAAAAAAATCAAGAGAGAGAGAGAGAGAGAGAGAGAGAGAGAGAGAGAGAGAGAGAGAGGCAAGTAAACGAGAAAGGGAAAGAAATTACTAGCTTGTTGTGGATCACAAAGTCACACTGTCATTTGGAGCTTGTTTCTGGTTTCTCCAGTCTCGTCCATAGTCCCTTTTGTCTTCTTTCTCAGTCCATACCTTGTTCTGTTCGTAGCCCTTGGATATGTGAGTACTGACTGTCCTGATGCCAGAATCAGTCTCAATAAGCTCTCATTGGTTCTGCCAGGACACGGTTGCATCTGACTCAAGCCTTAAGGCTGAAATGAAACACAGTTTACCCTATCTCTGAAAGAAAGATAGGGGATCCCTACAAAAAATGGGGTTCTATATTCAGAATTGGAAATGATTGCTCAGTTAAAAGCAACAATTATGTAGTCCCTTGTATAAATGTGCAAAAATATATTTTTGATTATATTAGCTGCCTGTAATCTGTAATAAACCACGTTTTATAATGAAAGATACCTAATATAAAGACGACCATTTTCTCTTTTTTTCTTTTTCTTTTTTTTTCAAAGTTTATTAAATTATGAAAGTTTCCATTTCCGCCCCTCCTCCCAACACCCTCCCACTCCCCCCCCCTCCTCCCTCTCCATCCCTAAGAGCAGACAGGGCTTCCAGCCCTGTGGGAAGTTCAAGTTCCTCCCCCCTCATTTTCTCTTTTTAAGTAAGTGATTGATTATAGATTATTCTGGAAAATGCCTCAGTGAGGCAATTCCATAATAGATATTTAATGAACTTTTGTTATATGTCAGACTTTTTCCTGGAAATGCCAGCTTATTTATCTCCTTCCTGTCCTAGGCCCTCCACCCTCATCGTCAAAGCAGTGGAACAGATAGAAGCATTGGTAGCTACAATTAGTTGAAGTCTTCTCTGAGTCTCAAGAGGGATATCCAACTTAGATTGAAACTCCTTTTAATCTGGCATGACAGACTTATCACCTTCCAGCCCTCTGTGCCTCTTCAACTTCATCCTATGCCTAACTCCGGGGTGGGTTTTCGCCTCAGTTGTTCTAAGTCCCTTTCAGTTTTCCTATTAGCCCACTGCCTATTGTGGCCCCCATGCATTTTTCCATACATTTGGACTTCCCTTATTCCTGGTTCTTGCTTCATTTTATTTTGAGTGCCTATTAGGATGGAACACCTGCTGCCTAGTGACAGTGACTGGGGCACAGTAGCCCCCAGAGCTTATATTGAGCCTTCTTCTAATGAAAGATAGAAAGAAAAACACTACATCCCCAGGGTCTCTTATAGCTGACTTTGGAAAAGGATTCCTTTTGTGCCTGTTAGATTCTTGAGTTTTAGCAGAACGAATTGAGGCAAAGTGGTCTTTCTATATAAACTTGAGTTCCTATGGTCTGAAAATATATATGTGTCCAACTTGAGCCTTGGGTAGCTAGGGATAAGACCCAAAGGTCTGTAGGTGCTGTGTCATGTTGCGAAGTCAGAAGGGTGGGAGAGCCCCAGGAACGTTTGAGGAGACTGAGTGTTTCTGCGCTGAGTAGCATACAAGCATCTAGTTACTAACCCCAAGGACACTTATTTACTATGTCACCAAAGGTTGTGTCGGTGACAACAGCATTCTGTACAGAACTCCATCAAACTATTTCCACTGTCAGTGATTTTGTCATCAGTGGTTGATTCTCTATCTTCTTGATGATAAAAAAAAAAGCCATCTCTTCCTTCTGAGCTAATGGTGCCTTCCTCCAGCCACTGAACTTAAGCTGCCCAGTGACTTTGATGTATCCCCATGTCTGTTTTGTCTTCACTTCATGGTGCAACTCCACTCTTGTATACATGGATCCTCTTCTCTGAGCCTCAGGCATGAGAATCTTGGTGGCTGTAATAGCTCAGAGTTCTTGTGGTGGTTCTGAGAGTGAAATGAGAGAAGGCATTCAGGAGCTCAGGCTAGTGAGTAGCATAGGATGCTTTGCAGGAAATGGGGTGTTTAGCAAAACGGTTGTTACTAGCTAGTGTCGAATTTGATAGCCTTGTCCATATGATTAAATATTTGTCTATAGGATACATCATCACCGAGAAAATCATGCCCTATTATCCTCTTTCTCAGAAAAGAAAGAGAATGTCTGTTCTTGAAATCGCTGCTGAGATTCCTGTACTATTCTTAGCCATCTCAAATCAACTCCAGATCCCATTTGGGCTCTGGGTTGTCAGTGAGTCACATGGTTCAGATGTGGGTAAAACGTGCTTCTCATCTGCGTTTCTCAGTGGTGGTGGATCTCATAACTTTGCACTTCTTTTATGAATTTAAAGTTAGGGTTCTTCCCCTACAGCCAAAAGCCAGTGTGGAAGAGTTAAGCAGATGATTTGGTTTTACTAGGGGATTCTTTTGACATAAGCTCCTCAGAAAGTGAACTGAACTTTGGTCACCTCATCTATAAAACAGATTTCCTTTGCTACCTCTAAGAAGACCCTGGGGAAACTTCCCTTCGTGTAGTTAATGATGCGAAGGCACGTGGGGTCTGGTAATGGCTGATCAGGTTAAGTTGTGACCATTGTTCTTATTCTGTGGGTATTTGTTTGGGAGGTTTGTTTTGTTGTTGTTGTTTAATTAAAGATAATCTCACTGTGTAGATAAGTGGGCTGGTATTGAGCTGACTGTGACATCTTAGCTGAACTCGAAGGTACAATCTTTCTTTCTCGCCCTCCTAAGTATTAAAGTTATAGCTTACATTTCTTACATTTTTTATATGTACTGCCACTTTTTTTACATGACACACTTAGCGGTAAATATCCCCAGTTTTGTTATCTTTGGTAAACATTTGGATTCAGTGCGATTCACTAATCTGAATGGAGGGTGACCTCATGACTCTGGCCCTCAGCTCTCTTTAATAATATGTCCAAACAACTCAAGTTTCCTAAGTATGTCTTAGACATGACCCCGCCCCCCTGAAGAGAGCCATCCTATTCACAGTAAGTTGTAGTCTTTCCTATGAGCCTCCACGGTAGCCTACATCAAGCTCCATACATCCGTATCAGATCTTGACAGTCCTGTTTAAGAACTGAAGCCAGCTCTATCCCATAGACTCATAATTGCCAGAGTGAGTGACTCACAGGTTATATCTTTTAAAGGGGTTGTTTATTTATTTAATATATATCTATGTGCGTGAATGAGTTATGTGTACCATGTGTGTATGGCAGCCTACAAAAGCCAAAAAAGGGCATTGGATCGCCTGCAGCTGCTGTTGGAGGCTGTTATGAACTGCCCTGTGATGCAAACCAAACCCAAGTGCTCTTCAGCACTGAGCCATCTTTTCTAGCTGTGGATGTGTGCCTCTTACCCAGATGGCATCTTAGCAGCTTTTGCAAAATACATCTTAGTGTCCAAAGGGACTCTGGCTTCTCATCACCTTCACTTTGCATTCGGAGATGATACGAGGAGGAAATTAGGTTTTCCAAAGGTTATCTACTCAACTTTCAGTGTTGTTCCGCAATACATACAGATTCCATAGCAGGAAGCCATTTTGCCCTTTGGAGGCGAGATACCACTGAGGAAAGCTTCTCTCGTGTTCTCATGACTAATTAACTGTGTCGTTCCTGTAATTTAGTGCATGTGCCATCGTTTGTTGCTTCTCTTGCATGTATTTCTAAACAGAGACTTCTTGGAAAATCCAATCCCTTAGAGGATATACTAATGGCAAAGGCAAATCCTCTAAAAAAATCTTTCCTGGTTAACCTTGTTTTTCTAATGAGAAAAAGAAAGGAAATATTAAATCAAAGAGGACATTATACCTCTAAGTGAGTCACTGGGTTTTGTGGGCCACGTCCTATTGAATTTCATACTTAGTTTCTAGTAACAAGAGTGATACAAGACATAGAGCAAGCTTATGCTAATCCGCCAAGGGCATCTCTTCTGTGAACTGAGCTTCCCCACAAAGTCCATGGCCTTGTGAAATGGACTGAGCTTGAGAGGCCCCCATACATTTCATCATGCAACTAAGAGGCAATGAAGTCTGCACCATGCAGCATCTAATGCTCACAGATGCACGGTGCCAGCCCTAGTAATAGAACATTCCAGGTCAAAAAGAATGTGCAGAATAGGGAATGTAATCCCTGGTCTGGGAAGAGTGTATGAATCCAAACCCTTAGCAATAGTGGAAATTGAATATTAGGTCAGCTAGCCATAGGGCCAGTTCTGGGTGGAGAGGAATAGAATTTAAGTGCCAGCGGATTCTATTTGGGATATATGCATCCAGTAGTAGTGGTGTGGTTTTTGAATGGGTGCCAGATAATAAAAACGAGTTTGAAATCTGATCATGAGCTTGAGTTCGTATCACAGTGCAGAACTTTTCTCTGTCTGAGCTGAAGGGTGGGGGGCAATGTGGAGTCTTTGATTCTGCTATCATAAGTTCAAATCCCGTAGAGGGAAATAGAGGCAACTCCAGGTCTGGTAGAAAGAACCTTGATGTTGATGATACCAGAGACACTACACCCCCACTTACCCATTTCCTTTAGCTAAAATAAAGCCACAGTCAGAATGACATTTTCAGGCCAACAAGGAAATAGATATCCCACAATGACTGAGGGACGCGTGCAGAGGTTTGGTGATAAGCAAATTTAGACGCTGACTCTAACTTCATTTGGTGTGTTGTATAGAGGGGGGAGGAGTAAACAATCTAGTGCTCAAATAGATATGTTATCAACAATAATTAAAGGCTCCAGTGAAGACAGAATCAGGGACGGGTTTGGAACTTGAACCATCCCCTCAATGAAGGAAGTTTAGAAAGCTGACAACGTTAAGAGCCTTTTCTCTGACAGGTGAAATGAGCATAGGAAGAAATCAGCACTTCCGCACCAAAGACACCTTTAGAGCCAATGTGTTGTGATCTCCGTCATGTCTTCATGTGGCCAGCAGACTCAGGAAGCTGAAATTTCTGCACACTTCTCCCGCCAAGAGTGGCGAGAACGCAGGGCAGGTGTGGCTGGGTTTCTACTCTCTCACTACAAAGCAGCCAGAATTGGTTGCTCTGTTGTCAGATCGCTCCCTTCCAGGACAGCTGAATGGCAATGAGTAAGGATGGCTGCGAGGGTAGAGGTTGCATTTACTCAAGCAAAGGCCTGTGATTAGAGAAAAGAATAGTATTTGAGAGAAAACATCTTTCTGTTTCCAGGTTGCCGGGGCATCTCAACTGAACAGCTTGCCCTCCCCAGGTTTCTCCTTTTCAAATCTAGCCTCCGCTCGACATGAGAGCGGCTCTGTCCCCGTGTTCCCATTTCTCCTATTCTCCTGGTCCCAGAAGGCATTTTCAGAATGTCGCCCTTAACCTGCAAAGTCCTAGGTGCTGAATTACGGTTTTATATCTGATACTGGTGAGAAAAAAGCTCCCTCCGTAGCTCTCTGGTTTGGAATCTGCTCCCTTCTTTTGAAAGTGGTTTGCCTTTTATCTCCTCTGTACTGTTTTCTGTCCATTGCTCCTCCATCCTCTAATGACTTCCCTGCTTCCTTTTCTTGTGTCAGAGACCAACTCCATCCCCCCTGTGTATTTTTTCCATCAATTGCTTTTCTTCTCTTTTCTCTATATTTTGCTGTCTCCTTGCTTTTCTGTTTCCTTTTCTTCTTTCTTCTCCCCCCGCCTTCTTCACCCCCATTCCTGCCTTATCCCCCCTGTCCTCTTCTCACCTTTCATATTAACTGGATGCCTTCTCTCTGCTTCAGAGAATATAGTGAAAGAAAATCTCGGCTGCAGGTGGAAGGTTATAGTGCGTGGGCCTCAGTAACACAACTTGCTGAGAAGACAAGTTACTCACACACACATACACCCTCCTTATACTTAAGGTCTTAAAATAAGTGTTGGCAGATGATACCTTATATTTGGCAGAGAGAGTGTATGTTTGTATGTCTACAAGACTGGCTGTCGGGAAAGATGGAGCAGAAATCCAGCCTTATTAAATTGGAGCCTTGCAAGGTGCATGCATACAGCAGGTCAGGTTGGTAACATGTGGATAGACACATTATTTATGAACACAGCTGTAGTGATTTTTCATTTGCATTTTAATAAATAAAGCTTGCCTGAAGTGGTGACACACACCTTGAATCCCAGTAGCCACACTAGTTTTTCACAGAATCCAGGCAGTAGTGGTGCATGCCTTTAATGCCAGTGGTGCATACTGGTGTGGGAGAATTGTCTGTATTCTGCCAATCATATTTTAATAAAATGCTGATTGGTCAGGCAGGCAGTATAGGCAGGAAAACCAGACAGGAAGTAGGGGTGGAGCAAAGAGAGTGGGAGTATTCTAGGAAGCTCCCTCCGCCATTCCTGCGCAGACCACCAAAGAGGCAGCATGTAACTTGCCCATCTGAGAAAGGTACTGAGCCATGTGGCTAACAAAGATAATGACATTGGATTAATATAAGTTACAAGGACTAATAAGAAGCCTGACCTAATGGGACAATCAGTTTATAATCTTATGGAGTCCTGTGTGTAATTTTCTTTGGGGCTTGCAGGTTGTGGGGTACCAGGTGGGACAGAAACCCCAACAAGCGGGCCCTTCATGTTACAGCATGCCTTTAATCCCAGCCCTAGAAAGAAGTATAAAATGGGAGGACACAGCTCTCACACACAGTCCTATTCTGAAATTCCTGGAGGCAGGATCGCCATTTCAGACTGAGGTCAAGGTAAGAGTCAGTGGCTGGCTGCTTTGCTTTTCTGGGCTTGAAGCTGAACCCCAGTTTTTGTCTCTGGGTTTTTAATCATGCTACACACAGCCACTATGTTTTCTATGTGTGCATACTGTGAACCGTATACATACAAACTTTAAAGTACTACAGATACACATGAGCCCCGTGCCTAGAAACTTATTTTCTACTCTTTAAATGTCTCTTTGGGCAAATTACAACCTGATCTGAGGATGACAGCATTTAGAATTATCCCACGGAACAAGGGGATGAGCATCTCAAGTGCAGAGTGAGGTGCGGCCTCTCTTGGACCCCTGTCCTGGGTGCCTCTGCACCTCTGTGACGGTATTGCTGAGTGCAAAGTGTGACAAATATATCTGTGTGCTTACTATGAAAATGCAGCTTTTTTCAGGGGTATTTTCTTATGTCTGCTTTGGTCTAGATCCATTAAATGCTAACTTATGTTTAAACTTGATTTCTCAGGAACTACAGTTGGGTCTCTCACTGAGCTGTTCCTGTTTTTGAATCACGTCTGTTCCCTACAGATCACAGGGAAAACATGGGAAGGTTTTGAGTCGTGGTGTGTCTCAGAGGTGGGAAAACTGGCCTTTGACAAGTAGCTGATGCAAGGGCTGTGTGCAGGAATAAGAAGACCTGGGGTTCCAGGCTGCTCTGACTGTGATTCTTGACTAAACAAAACCGAGCTATGGCATTTTCTATTTATTGAGGGAGGGGTGGGAATACCATAAAAATGGAAATTGCATGGGTTTTAAAGATGCTGTTTGAAATAGTTATGAGTGGGAAGTAACCTACTTTTAGATTTAGGTCATTTGAAATGCTGCCGTTTTTAAGACTTTTTTTTTTTTAAGGACAGGGTAGCTATAATGGAGGTGATAGTTATGAAGTAGTGTTGCCTAGCGTGTGCCCCAATTTCTCTTTTGTCATGACTTCTACACAGTCAGTGGCTCTGCCTTTGCCAGGCCCTTTGAGAGCACAACCTTCCATACTGGGCAGAGAGGAGTGGGGGCATGGACAGAAATCCAGAAATCAAAGGAACCCCACTACTTCAGATGACACAGATTTCCTGTATTCACTAATGACAGTAGTAAGAAATAGACAAGAACCTTAAAATGCAGAGCAATCTCCTGATCAGTCATTTTCTTCTCCTCTCCTCCTCTCCTCTCCTCTCCCTTCCCTTCCCCTCCCCTCCCCTCCTCTCCCTTCCTCTCCTCTCCTTACTTCTCCTTCCCTTCCCTCCCCTCCCTTCCCCTCCCCTTCCCTCCTCTCCTCTCCTCCTCTCCTTCCTCTCTTCTCCTCTCCTCTCCCTTCCCCTCCCCTCTCTTTCACTCTCCTCCCCTCCCCTTCCTCTCTTCTCCTCTCCTCTCCCTTCTCCTCCCCTTCCTTACACTCTTCTCCCCTCCCCTCTCTTTTCCTCTCCTCTCTTCTCCTCTCTATTTCCCTGTCCTCCCTTTTCCTCCCCTTTCCTCTCCCCTCCCTTCTCCCCTCTGCTCTCCCTCCTTTTCTCTTCTTCTCCTCTCTCTTCTCTGATTTTCTACTTCATCCATCGGGGAAAGAAGAACCCTGACAGCGATATAGCTGAAAGAGTTACAGTTAATGTGTAACCCTATTTCCTCTCCCAGTGAAAGTTGGAAGGTGGCAGAACAGAGCAGGGTGGCATAAAACATTGAAATCTTTAGGCTACACACATTGGATCATAGGGTGTCTTGGGGATCTTAGGCTTGGGGTGTGCTGTGCACAGTCAATGCCAGCCCCTGTGTCCTCATCCTTCAGTGATTGGTGGTATTTTAAAGACCTAAAAAGATGGCGAAGATCAGATAGCAAAGCCCACGAAGTTCCCCTTTACATCTACGCTGTCTGTGCACATTACATTCCTATGTCATAGTGTTCATAGGTCTTTTATATTCCACTAGGTAAAAAAATCAATTCCCTTTTTAAAATCTGCTCTGGGTGATGGTTACATATTAATTCCCTCAGTTACTCTTTGAGAATCTCATTTATCTCCCACCATCTAACTCGGGAGCAGATTAAAGTGTGATGATCTTTTAAAAATTGCTCAGATGTAATAAAATGTGTTTGATGGCGATTCTGAAGCAATAGGAATTTTGGTTTAAAAAAAAACCTTCGGTCTGCTCTATTACTGTTGATCATTCTCCAGAGTTTCACTTCATTTACCTTAGCTTTTTGAATACAGATCCATAAAAAACCAGTGTGGAAGTAAGCTAGCAGAAAGGAAGGGGTAGGAGGGGATGCTTAGAGATTTCCAGTCAGCCAGCATCCTCATGGAAGTTTTCATTTATCCATTAGTCCTTGCTAGCTACACAGCACATTCTCACCCATCCATTAACTAATGCATGTAATACAGTTGGACAGTAGGTTCCCAATATGCTCAGAGACACTCACCGGTTCTATTCTATTACTATATGTCAAGGACTCAAATTCTTAATATTTATCCAAACCATGAATTTTTCCTTATTTTACTGCTCCCAAAAGTAGTTTAATTTTTCTTAAAATAAAAGGCTTTGTGGTCTTGTTTTTTGTTTTACTATTTTTTTTTCTTCTCACTTGCATATGATTACTGACCACGTAATCTGGGCTGGGCTTGGAGTTTAGACAGAAGATGGACCTTTGAGAAGGACCAGTCTCCTCTCTATCTTCTTATGGTTTGTTTATATGATATTAAAAGAAGAGCATTCATATGCACACACACACACACACATGCACACATGCACATAATTATCGATTGTAAGTATCAGCAAGATAGTAAGCAAAGAATAAAGACAGAATTACAGAATCTGGCTCAGAAAAGGCAGATGGCAAGGAAAGCCCTCTGGACGATGGGTTATTTGTATTCAGATCAAGGGAAGAGAAGGTCTGACTGTAGAAGGATGTGAGAAAGGAGCATTCCCAATTCAGGGGCCAGGACAAGCAAAGGTTTCAAGTTGGCAAATACTCAGTCAGATAGCAAAGGTGACCTGGTCCATTGCAGGAATAGATAGTTGAATACTGCCTCTCGAGGCAATGCAAAGGTGCATAAATATAAGTAAAATGGGTTTTATTTATAATTCAACACAGAGCCATTTATAAGCATAAGTTGCATGTGTGTCGGAGGGTATAGTGCAGACGATGGGAGGACCAAGTGGGCTCCTGGGAGGCTGCTGAAGGGATACTTTAAGGAGATGCCCTAGGCGGGAATATCAGCTGTAGAGGGAGAGGAAGATAGTTTCATCCCAGATGGAGAAGGTGGGGATGCAGGGAGGACTGGATTTAGGTTCATCCCAGATGGAGGAGGTGGGAATGAAGGGAGGACTGTACCTAGGTTCATCCTAGTTGGAGGTAGTAGGGATGCAGGGAGGACTGTACCTAGGTTCATCCTAGATGGAGGTAGTAGGGATGCAGGGAGGACTGTACCTAGGTTTATCCTAGATGGAGGTAGTAGGGATGCAGGGAGGACTGTACCTAGATAAGGAAGGAAAAAGGAAAGGGTTGTTGTAGAGAAGAAGACACAAACCTTACGTCCCCCTGTGTGAATGTGGCAGAGAAAATAAAGCTGTCTTACTGGAAAAGAATCTTATTTTGCCAAAGACACAAAACATGGCAACTTTCTTAACAAGCTGGTAACATAACATGTCAAAAGTAATGATTTTTTCACATGAATGTGAGATTATAGTTTTGTGAATATGGGTATATTTTGTATATATAAGAAATATGCGAACAGGCTGTACAACTGCGTGTTGAGCAAGCACGATAGATTTTTTTTTTGCCAAAACATGGTTTCTTTGTGTAGTCCTGGATCTATCTAGCTCTGTAGACCAAGCTGTCCTCAGACTCACAGAGATTCACCTGCCTCTGCCTCGCAACTGCTAGAGTTAGAGTTGTATGGTTCCCTTTAAGTGATTTGGAGAGAGGCAATTATTTTTCAAGAGTGTGTTTCGGTCCATTTTCCTATGGCTGTAACAAGATGCCAGAGGCTGCTAACAAAGTCTATTTTGTATCACAGTTGTAGAATTTCAAGAAATTACAGGCCATCTGTTCAAGTTCTGCTGAGGGCCTATGTCTGTCACTTTGAGTAAAGATGTAAAGAGAGGAAGTCAGCATGCCTGGAAGGAAGTGGTCAGGGGTCAGATGTGTAAGGCTTGCCTCTCAGGAACTAGTCAAGTTGGTGAGACCTAAGTCACTACTGACAGGCGTCATCCAGTCTCCAGACAACTGAGCTAGTCCCTTGCAAACCAAGCTGTTGATCTACTCTTGAGGACCCTGCTCTTCTCAGCAAACGTATCTGCAATCAAGTCCCACTTTTTAAATGTGCCACCACCTCTCAGTACGGCGACATCAGGGACCAAACTTACAGCAAGTGAATCTCGACTTTAGGTGAAGCAATTTGGAGAGATATAGAAAGTCCAGAGAGAAATCAGAATTTTACAAAGCTAAAAGTTTTTAAAAGTAAACATGGAAACTGTGAATAGGGGAGGGACAGTCTGTCTTTGGATTGAAAACTATGCATCGTGAGGGAGATGAACTATATAAGCATTAAAAGTCCAATACATTTTGCAAAAGACATAACAAATTATGAATTCCCACAAATGCAAGAATGAGCCGAATTTTAATTTGTGAGGGTCTTGTGCTTCCTTGACTTTAATTTGAAAACAAAAGAAAACTAAGATATTGGAGTTGTAAAAAAAAGTCACCATGGAAGAACAAGGTATAACTAAACAACCCGAAAGTGGTTTTACTGCTTACCATAGCTATGACAACTTTAGGGACTGTGTAGTACTCATTAAAAAAAATGTGTTCAGCCCACTGAGAGCTGAAGAATGTGAATTTAAGAGCATCATGGAGTCTGAAAACATCCTCAGTTTTGTTTCACAAAAGCCTTTAAGATGAGTAGGAACCAAAGGTTCCTGGTATAAATTCTTGAAGATTGCAATTGTTGAATTTATTCATAGCAAGCCCTGATATAGGAAGACTATCCAGAATCAAAGCCATATATGGAGAAAGAAGAACTGTGAGAGAAAGAACAAAGTAACATCAGCAAAGGGTCCCAGATGACAGAGAATTACATTTTGGGAAGGAGTCCACCTCAGTGCTTGTCCATTGCTGTGAGTGTCTACAGGGCACAAACAATTGCCAAGAGCGTAGAAGGCCCAAGGTCAGGATAACCAAGGTGCTTTCTCCAAAGGAGCTCCCAGTCTGGGCTGAAAGATGACTTTGATATATAGACACATTCTTTTGTGTGGCGTTCATGGAGTGTGCATGGAATGGACAGTGCACACTCTTTTGCCAGCCTTGGTCATGGCCATTGCTCATCAGTGTGGCACCTTTCCCACTTGGTCGTCTGTCAATTCCTCTAGTAGCCAGTCCCCTTTTTTTGACCTTCTTGATACTCATCTTTATTTTAAAAGTAAAATTTGTGTCTTGTTTGCTATAGTTTCTTGAGTATCTGGTCCAATATCTAGTCCATAGTGACCATTCAATAGTGTCTCTTTATTTAGTAAAGTACAACCTTATCTTTTTATAAGATAATAAACAAATAAAATATCTGTTTATTATCTTTAGGGCTAGAATGGAAGTGGTGTGTATGTGTGTGTGCCCCATGCATGTGAGCATGTGGGTGTGAGCATCTATACTCATGCATGGAGAGGCCAGAGGATGGTGGTAAATAGCCACCAATAACTCTCCAACAAATAGCTCTCCAATGCATTCCCTTGAGGCAGGATCTCTCACAAAACTGAAAGTCACTGTTTTGGTTAGGCTGCCTGGCACTGAAGCTTCCAGGATCTACCTGTTTCCTCCCCATCTCAACACTGGGGTTATAGGCATACACACCTTTTAGATAGGTACTGGGATTTCAAACTAAAAGTTTTCTGTCAAGCTTACACAGTAAGTTTCCCTACTCTCAGAGCCATCTCTTAGGTCAGCTTTATGTTCATACTCCTCAAGTTTTGTTTCAATAGCGATTCTTAAGTGAGTTTGAACTTTTACTTACACTGCATTGAACAATCGGGACCATAAAGTCAAATGTCTGGCTGAGTTTGTGGCCCTCCCTAACATAGACAAGAAGATGCCCCTCTTTAAACATGGAAACCAGACATGCATAGCTTCTGGGGAGTATGATAGTGGTATATGATCTTGTTGAATCAGACCTAGGCTTGTATCACCAATAGTTTATTAAAAACTAATAGTTTTATGAAGTTGGGGAAAGTTTTCAGAGCGGGGCAGGAAGGGGGAGGAAGATATTTTTGTCACTCGCAGAAGCCATTTATAGTCCTGTCATCTTTTCTGTCATGAAGATTATCGTTTAATTATAAGATAACATGATTTGCTGTTTAGATATCAGAAACAGAAATGTGCAGGCTGAGATCAAAGGAGAAATCAATTCTCAGAGGGTCTGGGTACTAATTAATAAAGTTGGAGCAGCTGTGTGACTGTCATCCTACTCTGAGCTGGGTGTATATATTTTTAAAAACATTGAATGGGATGAGCTCTCGGCCCTCTGAGGCAGATATCACGGCCATATATAAACCTGACAAGGATAACTTCTTCTTTTTCATGAATACTCATTGAACATTTCTGCCTTGTCTGACTCTGTAGGGCTCCAAAGTCCCAGAGTCTGAGTCCTGTCAGACCCTTCACTGGTCAGTTTACATTGTAGGTAGAAGGCAAAGCAGCTTGCCAAGTAGTCCCTGCAAAGACTGGACAGAGAGGGAAGGTGCAGGTGGACGAATGAGAGATCACCAGAGGACTTTATGAATAGAAGACTCATAATAACTATGTTCTAAATGAATGACGTTTGCCGTTGGTAGTTGGATTAAATTTGGTGACTCCAAGATATGGTGCGGGAGAATTGTCTGTATTCTGTCAATC
The DNA here is from genome assembly GCF_982192425.1 of Myodes glareolus. Taxonomy (NCBI): domain Eukaryota; kingdom Metazoa; phylum Chordata; class Mammalia; order Rodentia; family Cricetidae; genus Myodes; species Myodes glareolus. The sequence goes on from NC_142030.1 coordinate 52,576,889, forward strand.
ATGTTTTAAATAAACGCTGATTGGCCAGGCAGGAGGTGTAGGTGGGAAAACCAGACAGGAAGTGGAAATGATACAAGGAGAGCAGGAGAATTCTGGGAAGGAGGAAGCTGATTCCTCCCACTCCTGCCCCCATCATCGAAACAGCAGGATGTGAGCTGCCCCACTGAGAAAGGTACTGAACCACATGGCTAACATAGATCAGAAAAATGGGTTAATCAAGATGTGAGAGTTAGCCAGTAAGAAGCCTGACCTAACGGGCCAATCAACATTATAACTTATGGAGTCATCTGTGTCATTTTCTTTGGGACTAAACAGCTGGAGGAACAGGGCAGGGCAAGAACCCCAACAAACAAACAGGCCCCTCATGTTACAGCCAGTAAGAAGCCTGACCTAATGGGCCAATCAGCTTTATAATTTACGGAGTCCTGTGTGTGATTTTCTCTGGGACTAAACAGCTGGGGGACCGGGCAGGACAGAAACACAAACAAGCAGGCCCGGCCTTTTCATGTTACAAAGATACAGTTTTCTTAGTACTTGCTCTGTGCTAAGCGCTGGGAAGGATGGAGTCTTAAAGGGGACTGAGTCTCTGTCCCTCCTGGGGGCTACAGCACTTCTGATTTTAAAGCATCTTGCATGTGTTGTTTTAAATGGTCTTTCCAGATCTTACAAATCTGTGTATCCTAGCTACAGTATCCTCAATGGCTTTTCCAGGCCAGCTTCTTAGGATAAGTGTTTATATCCCCCACAGAATGGGCTGTTGGGCTACTGAGTTGATTTTGTGTGCTTTGTTTTTCTTTAAGCTAAGGGTTAACTTCACTTGCAGTTGTGTCTCTTCTGGTGCCTCCATGGAATCAGATGACATTTTCAGCCAGAAAGATGCATATTAAGAACCTAGCAAGTTAAAACCATACTCTCCATGTCCAGATCATTTCTAACAAGGTAGATAACAGACTTCTCTCGGCAGTCTCTATTCTGTCTGAGTGTAAACTATGCATTGCAATAGGAACCCCAGATTGAGGAAAGACACAAGCATCAGCCAAAGAAGACAATCCAGGTTTTGTTTTGAAGAAAACAGACGTCTTGTTAATGAGTCTGCTTTCTGAGCTGATACCTAGGAGCTCAGGAAATCAGCCTTCATGGGGCGGCAAGTGACAGCTCATTCAAACTCGTCTAGTGTCTCTAGGGGTGTTCATCAATTGTTTTTTTTCCTTAATCTTAATGCATTTCTCTTGATAAAAACTGAGCACTTAGACAAATTGAGAGACTGTTAGGAGCAGATGCATGTACCAAGTGCATCTCAGGGTCTCTCATTTCCCATAGATCACCCTTGAAATGCAGCAATTATAAACTATTTTAATAGCTCTTAATCTACTTAATCCGCTAGATTCAAGAGGGCACTGACACTCTTCTGTGCTGATAGGGATAAAGGTTTCTCAGGTGGAGCAGTTACGCCCATGATAGCTTCTCAGCTGCTGGTGGGAAACCCTACCTCACAAGGTTGTCTGCACTGATGTTAATGCACTCATTCTTAACCCTTTCAACCTATGCCACGTCTGAGAACTGAAACCACAGGCACGTCTGTTTATTAAGGAAGGAGTTAATAGCCACATCCTCTCCCCAAGCTTGTGTTCACAAAGCTTATTCAGTCTCTTAGAGGAAGACAGTTCCAAACGCTTATTAAGACAATAGCTTTGACTTTAGGATGGGTTTATGTCTTTAAGGGAAGGTTTCAGCAAATGAGCCGACCATATGTTAAATCAAATTTAACATCCATTATGAAACACTGAATCATACTTTATATCTCAGTAATGATAACAAATGATCGCTTATCTCATGTTCTTCTCATTTGTACTGCTTCTCATCAATCTTGCTAATATTGCCAAAGATTTATTAAATGAACAAGTGTCCAACTGTAACTGCTAATATTAATAGCTTCTTTTTATATTTTCTCTTACTGGCCTCCTATTCCATGCTTGCTTAAGCCCACTTTCCTCTATTCCTTAAAAGTAATAGTTTTCTTATTCTGAAATGGTAATTAGCTGAATACTAGGAAGTGAGCAGTAAAATTATTTTAATCAAACTGCGCAATTATATACTAGCCCATTTTATGCGTAGGGTTTGCTATGCACTCCAAGACTGCCAGTAAAAATCTTCTTCTCCTTCTTTTACCTCCTCTTCTTGTTTAAACTAGAGTAAAATGGTCGATTTTAAAACTCTGGGAACATTTCAGATCCCTTATAACTTAAAATTGCGACTCATGCAGTAAAAGTTTAAATCACTTGAGTAAATTTGTAATTTAATCCTTAAAATTTAACTAACGTTTATTCTTCCTTCCCGAGTGCCCGAGTGCTTCCTGGTTGGTGGAAATTGTAAGAAGAAGCTGCCTATTTTCCTAGGCTTGACTGTGGTCTCTAACTCTCCCATTCCTCAGCCAATAGATTCCCCTATGTCCAGGTTTTCCAGTGTCTCCCACGTCACCTCTTCTTTGCCGCTGTGACTCTCTGTTCTGGACTAAATGCTCCTGGGCACGGAGTGATTTCTGTAAAATGTTCCCTTAGAATTTTAAATCTAAGCAGACTCCAACTGGGACACTCTACCTAACCCTTGGATTACCATCCTACTTCAGGGCTGTGCCCAAGAAAGAGCTTTCACTTTGACCTGTCCTAAAGCCCTGTACTCTGGCAAAACAACTCTTATTCTGCTTTCTTGACTCCTAGACTGACCACAAGAACTCAAATATTCCTGGTGGGCAAGGGCTCAGAACCAATTGTTCCTACTGTCCCGCAGTTACAACCCTGCATCAGACAATGACATCTGTACAGCAAATGAGGCAACTATAAACAATATCCTCTGTTACAGGCACCTGAGACATGACGTGTATTACAATACGGCAACTACTACTACTGGAATATTTGAGGCAGAGGTGAGGCAAGGGGAACAATTGTTGGGACAAAAGGCACTAATAAGAGGTGGGAGGAGAATGAGATAGGGTACTGAGAACTGAATAAGAACAAAGTATGATATGTGTGTATGGGAATGTTGATTATTTGGGAATTCATGGGTCTGGTGGGGAATGCCTTTCACCTAGCTACTTGGGAGGCCGAAGTCAACAGGTCAAAAGTTTAAAACATGCCTGGACTCTGAACTATAAAATGAGTCCAGGTACAGCCTAAGAAACATAACAAGACCATATTTTCAAAAAAGAAAGAAAAATGGATAATATTATATCCATTATATATAATAATATATAAAATTATAATGTTATAATAACAAAACTCATTTTTGACTGCTAATCAAAAAATCTTTAAGGCAAAAAATGTAATAGAGATAATATTGACCACCCACTTACTGGGTCCTTCTCTGCATTGGGCATTTTGTGCCTGTGATCTCCAGGTTTTGTGCTAAACTTTGAAGGAGCGAAATTGTGCCTTCTCAAAGTGAGTTCTTTCTAACGTTCCTGACAATCACACGCTACTTGGTCATGTCTCATCATAAGTACTGAGTTATTTTTAAGTTACCATCATTTAAACATCATGTGAATTTTCTTAGTTTTCCTGCTCAAATCTAATGTTCTTTGAATAGTTCGTTTCAAAGTTCTCACACAACATCAGCAAGCGACTAACAGCAGGCATGGTGAGTGATTCTTGGCAAGAGTAGAAAAATGAAATAAAACAAAACCATAGAAATCCTTATGGGTATTGGTTGGCAGTAGATTCTAAATGTGACCCAATTTTTATCGTGAAGACTGATAAGAAAAAGGGGGGGGCTTAGATGAAGTTCAAATCAAAGGAAGAATGTTTTGTGTAATACCTCATAGAATTGAAATCTATGGATTTTGGGAAGAGGCGCTTGGAGAAGGGACCTAGTGAAGAAATGATATTCTAAAGAGGCATTTGCACCTATTAGTCTGACTATAAGCCTACTGAACAATGGACTGCCCAAAAAAAAAAAAGGGGGATTTACCCAGGAATCTCAGTCTGGGAGAAGGAAAATATACCAACAAGAATGGCAACTTATCTTCCAGAAAGAGAGTCCACACAGTTCAAACAAGCATAACCTTACATTGTAAGACAGAAGCCTGGACAGTGATGGATCAGTGTTGGGCAGGGCCCTCCTTGTCCAAGAGTGCTTAGTCTGGCATAGCCTTGGCCATTTATTTAAACTTGAATTCTACTTTATGACTCAAAAGATGGGTTTAGGGTTTCCCTTGATCTCTCTTTTCTTCTTCCTGATGTGGCCACATTGAATAATCTCCTTTTTCTGCTTTGCAAGTTTTCATCTCTTTGAATTGGCCTAATAAGACTGGGCTGCTGAACCTGTTTGGGGCACAGGCTATGACCTACACATTAGATGACATAAAAAAAGATGCCAGGTTCATCTTATAGTTGCAGAGCTGGGGGCTGAGACATGGCACTATGACTTAGATAAGAAGTAAGAAGCAAGGATTATATGTTCTTTGATCAAGTGAAATGCAGCCATGAACTGAACTCTCGTATTCATTATCAGGAGAGAGAGGATGCAATTTAAGTTCTCAATGACATATTGTCTTCTTCATGTTATCTAGGTCTAAGTATAGCAGAACACTGTGCAGTGCAATTTTCAGAATGCTCATAAATTCTGGGAGTAGTAGTATGTTAATTTCACCAACTCAAGCTGCGGGTGTTTCTCTAATATTTTATGAGTGTATTGTTACATATGCTATCAAGTTTATTATATTAGAAATTATGTATAATTCATATGTTAGAAGGATTAATATCTGACATATAATTATTACTACTTGTAATTTGGAGCATAAAAACCTTTGGCTTTTTGTTTCATTTTGTTGTTTTTGTTTTTGCTTTGTAAGCTGGATTAGACAGGTAGTGAGTCACAGCCCTAGTTAAAATCACACCGTCCTCCTTTTTCAGTGCAGTGAAGATGTAATCAATGCTAATTTTTTAATGAGTCTACAGGACAAGTTCAAAATTCTGCAATTATCCTCTGGAAGGTTTTGGGAGGTCAGGCACAGAAAGAAACATTCTGAGGATCACCTCAGATTTGGTGGGGGAAGGCTCCTGAAACTCATTAAACAATGGAAACCTAAAGGCAAAATTTGGAAAACACTGTGAAGGCTGATAAGGTGTAAAGCTTGTCCCTGCTATGTAAATGAAGGGCCAAAAATCACCTGGCTGGAATACAGTCAGTGCAAGGATTAAACCTGCTGAAACCCATAAGGAATTGACGCTCCCTGCCACCCTTTTCCTTGATCCTACAGAAGAGTATCTGTCGTGAAATTGAATAGTTAGTAAAGCTTGGTTTAATATTGAAGATAGTATTAAATATTCCAAAATAGGCTATTCAAATACTTCCATTTAAAAAATGTTACTTAGAGAGTTTCTCACTTGACACAATTCGACTCTCCTTCTCCACTCTAGAGTAAAATTTATAACCTTGTCCTCACGAGTCCCACCCTCTTAGTCAAACGGGGAATTGTTCCATGGGTTTGGCCAAGACAGAGAAGGGGAATTTCACACCACCGGCATGATGTTATCTAGAGTTGTGCCACGCGTGGTGGATAAGTATGCAGGGATCCTCCTTGAGAGTAAGAATTTTAATCCCTGAAGTTGCGTTTTACGTCTTTAGCCCGTTAAGATCTCATTTCTGCATCAGCTGAGGTTTGTGCAGGAGTTTTGGACTTCCTGAACAGTCTGCTACCCGCAGACAGCATGCTGAGCTTTGTTCTGGGGGGAGCCAGGATGAGCAGGAAGCTGTTTGTCTTATCATGGAGCCCCATGTCTCGCTGAGTAGACACACACCAGGTGCCAATCTGGGTTAACCCATGCTGGCTGTACCCCTGCTGTGGACATGCTGGGGTAGGAGAAATGCATTCTGATGGAAGATGTAACCTATGAACTAGACCTTGGCAGCTTCAACGATCTATCACAGAGTGCCAAAATGGCCACAATTCTTCGAAATGCTGATGGAACTAATACAAGCAGGGAAGAGGCAGCGGATGAGGGCGAGGCTGGCAAGGAAGGGTCGGCAGCGATTTTAGAGGACTCTGCATGCCACTCTGGTGTGCTGGACTCAATTCTGAAAGCACTGGGGAGCCAGCAGGGGTTTGAGGAAAAGACAGGATGGAATCCAATAGGTATTAAATGAAGATAGATATGGCAGCCCTGTGGGTTTGGTTAGTCCTGCAGACGGGGGACAGGTGAAGCTGTTGAACTCGAGAGGAGAGCCAAGGCTGAGGATGAACAGAGAAGCCAGTCCTCAGTATTTGCTCACTCAGATCCTGGTGGCAGGAGGCCAGTGTTCATCCGGCACCTGCTTTCAGGCTTCTTGTCCCTAGGGAAATATATTCTTTATCCGGGACATCAATTGCGCACCACATGGAGACAAAGCTAAGCAACAGAATATCCAGTTTCATAAAACTGAAAGGCACACAAGCACCTTTGCATACATACAAGTTCCACACTTCCTTGATGGCATCATATACTGCTCACTATCACCACACTGTTAATTTTCCATTTTAAAAGATTAAATGCTATTATATTAAATATACACACTTCACACACATACACACATGAGCACATGCCCACACATATCAACCCCCTTCCCTTATTCATGGTTTCAGCTTTCACAGTTTAAATAGCCAACCATTGACTGTAGTTTGACAATATGACATGGAAAGTTCTTGAAATGAACAGTTAATAAATTTTAAATATTTTCTATTATGACATAGAGTTATTTTATAATTATCTCCTTTTAAAATTGGTTGTCAATCTTTTAATCATGCCTATTATTGTAGGGGGAGGGCCAGCTTGTTCATCCCACCCAGCTAGCTTAGCCCTTAAATAACAACACAGAAATTGTATTAAGTCACTGCTTGGCTCATTAGCTCTCGTTTCTTATTGGCTAATTCCTACATCTTAATTTAACCCATTTCTATTAATCTGTGTATCACCACGTGGCAGTGGCTTATCGGGTAAAATTCCCAGCTTCTGCCTCCGATCCATGGCATCTCTCTGACACTGCTTTCTTCCTCCCAGCATTCCATTTAATTTTCCCCACCTACCTAAGTTCTGCCCTACCAAGGGCCCAAAGCAGTTTCTTTTTTAACCAAGGAAAGCAACACAAAGACAGAAAGACCTCCTACACCATATTATCACTTAAATTTTAGGCATATGCATACAGAAAATACATATTATGATGGACAGTATTAGAATGTACCCTCCAGATAGCATGGGCCATGGATATACATAAATCATAAGATAAATTTCTATTGTATGCTAAAGTATAATGTAAACATGGGCATTTTGAATGTGACATATGGCAGTGGCCTTATAGCTGCTAATAGTTGCTGTTCCCTAGTTTACTGAAAAAGCAAAGTACATTCAGTCTCTTGCTCATTAATTTATTGTGTGATCTTGGACAAGTTTCTTCACCTACAGAGACAGCAAAGATTATCTAAAGTTCAGTACAACAGGAGTATAGAACTCCTTGCCCTCAGCATGGCTCACCTATGACATTTACCCTTAGTATATGACCCTCTTTCAATATACAAGCTTACCAAAATATTATTTATATTTGCATTGGAAAAGTTACATTTTTAAAATACAGAACGAACTTTTCAACCCTGCCTTCACAGCTGCGACTGCTCAGGTCTGTTAAAGAGCCATGAAGAAGCCCTTGGTGTCAGCCTTAGCCCTGTGCTGGCAGCATTTCTGGAATGGAGTCCAGAAGGCTGCTCGGGTGCTTGTGTGCAGCACAGGTGCTACAACCTGACCCCTCACAGCCCTGCAGGGACCCCAGAAGCTGAGTAATGACTGTGCACTGGTGGTTCCTCTTGATCTTTGAGCAGTTTGAAGATCATGAGGAGAAGGTAGGGGGCTTTGCTACTTCTGTAGCCTCCCCAGTCCCACAGCATCTTAAGCCTTTATCATCTACCATTTTGGCCATTTTTTAAAAATACAATTGACTCATCCAACTTCTATGAGCTTTTTTTTTTTCTTGGTGTGATCCTTCAGCAAAATGATGAAGAAGCAGAGCATTATTTGTCTCTTCATCATTTGCTTTGTCACCATTTTTTAAAAAGTAAAAGCGTAGGCACATCTCTGCTATAATCCACAGTTTTCCCCAATTAATCACAGCATTCTCTTGAATCTTTAAGATCATAAAAATCAAAATTATGTAGGTGATAAACAGTGTCTTTTTTTGTTTTAGGCACTGCCTGGCCTTAGTGTTGACATTATTGTACAGGAATGCTAACCACTGAAGATGAAAACCAGTAACCAAGCCTTTAAAACTTCTGATTGCACTCTAAATTTCAAATGGAGAAAGGCGATGGAAGCTTCCACACTTTCTCTGCAGGGCCATTGGCCCCTGGGCTCCCAGTCCTGTGAAGAAGCAATTGTTTCCTCCTGGGCCTCAGACCCACTCCTGGAATCTTATCCCCTTAGCCCCGTGCATATTAAAATTTGGCAATTAATTATCTCTAGTTCTAATCCAGTAAGCCTGTGCAATTAACATCTGGGATTCGGTTCATCTTTTTTGCTGACTTTCTCATTTCAGGACTGGGGCATCGTGGCTCTCCCTAGAAGACATGCTTAGCAGAGATTATTTGTTCTTTAACCCATAGTGCATTTGTGCAATATTTTTTATTATGCTTTCTAAACATTTTTGTTACATTTTGTTACCTAGAGGGCATATTGTTAGCATTAAATAACTATAAAAATTGAAGTTAAACTAAATTGAGTTTCCTTAATTTTTAAATCTCTGTATATCATTAGCATGTGAGCATGGGCCATAAGAAACATTTTTGGATTAAAAGAGAAATGGCCTTTCTTCATGGTGGGATTTTCAGGGCTCTTCCCTGTCTTCTACATCAAGCTGTTGCATCTTCTTGCCTCAAGTGTGGAATTGCTCTAAGATTGGGGACATTCTTTCGCTATTAGAGTATAGGAAAGCACAGATCTAATTGTAGATGCTAACAATAGTTAATATTGGACTTGCTTTAGCAGTCCATATACAATAGTTAATATTTAGCCTTAATTGGCAATATGTGAGGTCTTCCCTAAAGTCTTCCATGATGGGTTCTGAAGAGGGAATATCCTACTGCTAGGTAACCAGTGTGGTCAGAAGATTACAAGGAAGGGAGCCCCATAATCAGTAGAGAAGCAAGAAACGAGAAGATGGACATGAACTTTACAGAGCCAACTGAAGCCTGGGGCTGTGAGCTCAGTGGATCCAATGCTTCTGTGGCGATTCTCTTCCCATACGTAGTCCATTAGATGAGGTTTTGATTCCATGCTGATGGCTAGAGTTGCAATATACTGTTTATGCTGTTTTGTTTTTCTTTGTACTTGCATTACACCTTCTGTACCAACATGGGATGTCCTTCTGTATCAGTGTTGCTTTTATTGGACAAAGAATAAAGCTTTTTCGGCCAGTGACTTGGCAGAGTAAAGCCAGGCAGGAAATCCAAACAGAGATATAGAGAGAGAGTAGGCAGAGTCAGGGAAAAGCCATGTAGCTACCAAAGGAGAAGGACATCAGAACCTTACCAGTAGGCCACAGCCTCATGGTAATACACAGATTAATATAAATGGGTTAATGTACAATGTAAGAGCTAGCTAGGAATATGCCTAAGCTATTGACCAAAATGTGTTGTAATTAGTATAGTTTCTGTGTGGTTATTTGGGCATGGGTGGCTGGGAAATGAACATGTAGCCTCTATTTACACCAAGTAACCCTTCCTTTTATAGATGATCTTCTAATATCAGGAGTCTGACTTTGCAGACAGCTGTTTTGTTTTTCTCCTAGGTTCTTAGACTAGCAAAATGACCAGCTATAAGTACGGCAAGTCTGATAGAGAGTTTTTGTGGTATTTTGTAAGTCTTAAAGAAACAATCCATCAACTAATTAAACGTATCTGAAAATGTTTCCTTACCGCTAAGCAAGACAGCACAAATTGTATTGCTCAGTTGTGCCTGTTGCTAAGATTTGGGTAAATCTCCTGACAGTGCCTTCTATTGCTTTTCTTTGAGAGCAAATACACAGACATCGGACTCTTTTGTACGCTCAAGAAATTCTTACCAAGTCTGCATATTTTGTGTTCTGTTTTGATTTTATTTATATAAACGAATATTTTTCTTACTATTGACTACTGAAAACCCCATCTCTTAGTTTATTCCAAATATTAGCCTGTAGTTATAAGAAAATATTCTCCTTGTTTTTAAAACAGCTGTTATATGTGAACCACGACACAGTCTTTCTTGATGCCTCTAACAATAACATTGACATAAAAAGTTACATGTCAATGAATCAATATCTTGATATACATGTCTGTTTATTTCTAGAAGAAGCTGTTATGCATGTCAGTTTCTTATAGCCTCTCTTAGCTTTTATTGAAAAATGATTGCCTGCTTTTCTAATAAAAATGTCATTTCATTGTTTGAAATTATAGCTAATTGAACATAGTGAAGTTGAATGCCGTTCATATTACAGCTGTCTACTCCTGTTTCTCGTAGTTGTTTGGTGAAGAGTTACGCCTGCCTGATAGCTTATCATTCTTTAAGACATTTGGTTTTATCCTGTAATATAGCTAATTATACTTTTGGATAGTATTGGGGATTGAAACTAGGGCCTTATGGATACTGTGGAAGTGGTATTTTTTGGCTACTTTCTACTGTATTTTTGTAACAGGTCTTTCTAAGTGGCCTAGTCACCATGAGCTTACTGTGTAACACAAGCCGGACTCAAACCTTCATCTTCCTGCCTTCCTGTCTCAGCTTCCCAAGTAGATCGATGATCTTCATAACATATTGTGTTTTCACTTTTTATTGATTTGGTTTTAAATTCAGTTTTCATCATGATTATATATATGTATATATACTATTATATAACCCTGTATATATACTATTATATATATATATATATACCTTGTATATATACTATTATATATATAGTATACAATATACCTTGTATATATACTATTATATATGTGTGTGTAAATATACTTTCAATGTTTTAGTGAATTTAAAATTATATCCTTTCCAGTTACTCAAATTTTCTTTTATTTATAATGTGACTCAATCTTCTTCTCATTCTAGTGATTATTTTGAGGAAGAAATCTGCCATATTTCCCCAAAATAATTAGCCAATGATTCTACCACTGTTTTCTGAGAGTCTCTTTCTTTCTTCAGGATCTGGTCTAGCAGGCTTTGTTGGATGGTGTCTTTTTATAAGCAAATGCTCTTGATTTTGGATGGTATTAGGTCCTGATAAACCCCTTGAAAGCAGAAGATATTTTAAAACTGCTCAACTTCACTGCTTCTCAATACAGTGCTCTGGAGGGCCCTGCTCGCTGCCCTGGTGACTGGCTCCTTAGAAGCAGCAGCTCTCCATCTGTGCCCATCATAGTAACAGAGAGAACTGTACTACATAGCAACATGAAAATATTACAATTCCAAATCCAGACTCTGATGAATGCCTATGATTTGCTATCTGTTGTAAAGCCAAAAATTCTTAAGTCAAACCATTGTAATTTGGGCAGCATTAGCACACTATAGTCTCTGTCACTGTGTTCCCTCCACCATCTGCCTGAGTGTCCTAGCACGAACCCCATCCAGTTCTTCCACTCTTTCTTTTTAGGCAAGTGTAATTCAAGAAAGTAAGAAGTTTTTTTAAGTTCTCACCTAGTCTAATTAAAGAATAAAATCTGCGCGTGTTAGTCTTACTCAATTGCCATTTCAGAAAAGAAAAATGGTGAAACCTTTATCAATTAAACAGACTTGACGGAGAGAATAGACCATCTGCAAGTGCGCTGTTGTGAGTTACTTGTGTCTGTGTATTTTTTAAACTGAATTGATTCCTTTGGAGCTTCTGGAGACGGAATCTGGGTTCTGTTCCTGCTAGTTAAGTGTTCTTGCCATGAGTTCTGCCTGGCCCTTGGCCAGCATCTTCAAACAGAAAAATTCCTGTGGCTTCCCTGTGTGATATGAAAGTCAAACGATGGATGGAAGATGCTACTTTTGGCCTGCGATGCTTTGTGGTGCAGTGTGTCAGCTCCTGGGGCTTCCACAGACTAGGGAGCATTCAACGGTTGAGCTGAGTTCCCAGCCATGAGGCTGCTATTTCCCAGCATCGTGTTTCTAGATTGAGATTCAAATTCTTGTCTCGACCTTTCATCCAAATAATTATAGTCTTCATCAGCTAACTATCTCTTATGCCTCAGCTTTCCACTCTCCTCCTTCCCCCTTCCTTTTTCCTTCCTTGCTTCTTCTTTTCTTCCCTGTGCTGGATGGAACCCAGGCCCTTGTGCAATCTTTGTGTGTCAGATACATACCCTACCAATGATCTGCACCCCGACTCACTCTGCCAAAATTTTAAAAGTAGAGACATTTGAATGAGTCTTCTTTAAGGGTGTACTCCTGGTGGGTTGGCCACACTCCAGCACTACACATAGAAATCTATGGACAGAGCAAGTTAGACTCAGTGGCTTATTATTTTTAATAACAAGAAATTGACAGGGAGTAGAGAGTTGGGGTGAATTTTGGAGGCATTAAAGGCAGTAAGGGGGTAATTATGTTAAAAATACATTGTATACACATATAAATTTATCAATTAGCAAAAGTATTCCATTTTAAAAACTTGATGTTAAAAGCCCAGAGAAAGAAATTAGGATTCAGCCTGAAGGTCAACCACTAACACCACTAACTCTTACCTCTATCTCAGTCTGAAATGGCAATCCTACCTCCAACATTCTCAGAATGAGACTGTGTGAGAGCTGTCTACTCCCGTCTTATATTCCTCTTTAGTGCTGGAATTAAAGGCGTGCACCACTACTGCCCGGTTTCTATGACAAACTAGTGTGGCTACTGGGATTCAAAGTGTGTGTCACTACTGCTGGTCTGTATGGCTGACCAGTGGGGCTCTCTGAACTTCAGGCAAACATTATTTATTAAAATTAAAAGAAATATCACAACAGTGATTAACTTGTTTGGCTACAAAAAATAAATAAGCAATTTATATGAAGTGCTGCTTTGGGTTCAGAATATAAATTCCCACTTTTGAGGGGGTGGTGATTTGTAAATGGCAAAATGCATGTGCCAAAATTGGTTAACAGCTTTAGTATGTATGCGGTTTTGCAGTGCTAAGTAGCTTTACCTTGCTGTTCCACCACTCTGTAGCTTGCCTTTTATCTCACAAAACCAAAACTCTGAACTGCTGAATAGCAACTTTTCTCCAGTGTTCACCAAATGATTCCGTCAACACCAGATAGCTCCTGCTCTTCCTTCTGTCTCTTTTTATATAACCAGTCCCTTCCTACATATAAGTGTGATTGTAAGGTGTCTCTTTTTGAAGCTTACTTAACTTATCAAAGCCTTCGAGGTTTGTGTTTAGCACGTGTAAAGATGTCGTTCCTCTTCAGCATGAATAATTCGCCATTGTACGTTTATGCTGTTACCACTCATCCAGAGATGGTCATTTGATTGCTCTAGTGACTAATGTTGCTGTAAATATTCATTGTGGGTCATGTAACACCTTCTAATCTTCATGTGTCGTTAGATTTCTACAGGGTAACAGCATCTAATGAATGCGAGGCCACTGGAGTGGCTGACTGATGTGTGATGTCACAAAGCCCTGAACTCTAAAGACTACGGGAGCTAATTAGCTGAGTGATCTCACCCAAACTGAACGGCTCTCACTTTTCATCTTCTGTTAGCTGAACTGCTAAACCCAACTGAAGAACGGAAGGAATAGAGCGGTAACGTGGAGATACTATGAAGTACAGCCCACTGGTTTCTTCCTCCACTGGTTTACAGGATGCCTAGTAGTGCCTTTCACGGGATATAGGCCTGAAAAAGAGTGGCAAGACTTCTTGCTTCACTGAGATCACTCCCTGGTGAGGAAAGGAAATACTGTTAAGCAAAACCAGATCACGTCAGAGTGTAAGCGACATGAAGACATAGCAGCAGGATGTGGGACAAAGGAGCACCAGGACAAAGGAAGACAGGGTCATCAGCGGAGGCCACTTTGACTGGCTAACTTATTACGAGATGATTTGTGAGCAGAGCCCCCTTGGCCACCCTCTGTTTGATTTTCTACTAGTATTTCGTCTAATCAACCAGCCTATGTGTTCCTCATCACAGGTTTGGGGTCATGGGTTCACAAATGGCTTCTATTGGCCCCCAAAGATGAAAAGAAGTCTCTCTATAGCGAAACCAAGGGAGACTTTTCTTTTCTCCCTGCTGTCAGACTCTATCAAAGGCTCCAACGGCCTTGATTGCTGCTGGCTGTCATCTTACTCATGCCTCAGGACTCCCCCAAGAGTCTGTTATTTGTGTGTACGCCAGATGGATTTGTACAATTGCTGTTCTGCCCTCATTCAAGTCAGACTTGTTGAGAAAACAAAAGCAATCTCTCTCACATTCTCTTTTAGCCAGGATAGAGGACAGAAACAGCGTCTCTAATTAGATGTGGTGGCGTGATGCTTAGGAGGTGAAGGGGCGTGGAGGCGTCTTTCATGCCTCTGTTCTTTTGGCGAGCAAGGCCGTGTTTTGGCAAGCTGATGTGTGTTAGAGAGAGTGGTGGCAGCTCTCAGGCCTTGCTTCCTGAGCTCAAACCACACGGTAGTTATTTTAGTTCTCTGTATAGACAGAGCCACTTGTAGAGGTCCTTGAATGTTTTTTATGGCCCAGAGATGGTATCAAATAACTCCTCATGCCTTTTTAGTGCTCTGGAATCCCGGCATCTGGGAGTTGTCCCTGGAGGTTTGGCCAGGAGTCTGTTTACTTCTCCAATGATGTTTAAAGCTCCAGCTCCTCTATGATAAGTCCCCCTGATTAAACTCTCTAGCAGGGTATGGGTTCTGATTGTATTATTACTGATATACTAAAGTGCCTCTCAGGCATGTCAGGAACTAACCTCACACTTGATGAGTAAATGTATTAAGCTGCTTGTATCATTACATGAAATGATTTTTTTTGAGACAGGGTTTCTCTGTAGCTTTGGAGTCTGTCCTGGAACTAGCTCTTGTAGACCAGGCTGGCCTCGAACTCACAGAGATCTGCTTGCCTCTGCCTCCCGAGTGCTGGGATTAAAGGCATGCACCACCACTGCCTGGCTATGAAATGATCATTTTTTTTTTCTGGTGAAGCTACTTGTAGTTAGGATTTTCTACTCCTTGCAACTAAAAACATTTGAAGACACATAGATAGTGTCCTGTTTCTTTGTTTGTCACTACTTGTCACAAGTTAGTGTAATTTGAGAAGGAGAAACCTCAACTGAGACAACACACCCACCATGCTGACATGTGGACAAGACTTTGAGATCATCTTCTTGATTAATGATTGATGTAGGAGAGCCCAGCTCACTGTGGAATATACCACCCCTCTTCAGGTGATTCTGAATTATCCAAGAAAGCAAACTGGTAAACCATAAAAAGCAAGCAAGTAAGCAACATTCCTCCATGGTCTCTCCTTCAGTTTCTGCCTCCAGCTTCCTGACTTTAGTTCCTTCCCTGATTTCCCTCAGGGACAGAGTGTGACCTGAGAGCTGTAGGCTGAAATCAACCCCTTTCATTCCAAGTTTATTTTCGTCATGTTTTATCCCAGCAGTAAGAACCCTAAGACACACAAAGACTAAAGAAAGAGAAAGGTAGACTGTCCCCCCACAATAGTCTTAGGGGATGGTATCCTAAAGTAGAAATGGGTGATGCAGAAAATCTGGGCTGCAGGTTGGAGATGAGATTGGGCGTGAGCTTGTTAATTTAGGGACCACCTGTTCAGATTTCTTCAGTGCATGCTTTAAGAGCATTTTGTTTAAGTCCTATTCCTTTTAGACAAAGACACTAAAATTTAAAGTCTTAAATAACAACTCCTTATAATGCCTAAATTATCTTTTATTTATATCCAATACAGTATAAATGACGGTAAATTCAACTACACATCAATGGGAGGAAAAACGAGTTAGTTACACACGTCACTAGAAGAAACAGCTAGGGATGGCATGATCTTCCGATGGACTAGTAAGAGTTTGCTTCCCCCCTATGGTTTCAGGGGGATGTTTCTGCTAGTTTTGTTGTTGTGCTTTGTGCCTGCTTCTGGGTAAAGACGGGAGAACTTATTGGTTCAAGTGCCGCTTTTGACTTTATTACTGTTGCTCATACTTAGTCTAGGGTGCAGCTAAGTCATTTATTCTAACACTGCTTTGAATTGTTGGCACAACTGACTTGAAAGACTTGGGTGCCCCGTGTGCAGTGACACGCTTTTCTGGGACAACAACATCTAGCTCCTTTTCTTTCCGTTGTTGTCTGGTTGACTACCAAGTGGTATGTTGCCCTGTGATGGCTGTGACATCGGGATGTGTGAGTTGCTGCTGACACACGTGTTTCAGGCTCTGTGTTACGGGGACAGCTCGTGGGTTCTGTGACTGTTATGTGGGATAGGCACGGAAAAGCACTGTTGAGCAGGAATTGTGCTAGCTAGGTTGACACATAGAGGTTTGAGATAAATAAATTTAGATGTGCAAAATTCACAAATCTTAAAGCAATCTGGAAGCCCTAAAATGGAAAGGAATTTTAAGAGACTTTGATTTCAGCCTCTTTTCTTTGCCCAGGTGATCATGTGTCGATGGTAACCGACATAAATATATGAATTGAATTATATATAAGACAGCATGTGGTATCTTAGATATTCTTTATAGGCTGACACTCCTTTGAAGTAGTCTTGCTGTCTCTGTTTCTTAAAGCAAGAAACAGAGTCTCAGAGATGTAAAACAGCTTGTTCTATAACACACAGCTGCCAAAGGCAGGAAAGATTTGAGCCCAAGTCAGTCTGGCTCTACAATACAATTTTGCTAGGTCACGAAGCTACTAACAATGACATCTACATTTGGATCTTTGGATTTCTTACAGAGATTTTCCTGCTTCCTACAATCATTGTTTTGAGTTGTTTTTCCCAGATAAGAAAGGCCACAAACACTGAGTGTATGAGGAAGATGGTTCAGTTGGTAATGTTCTTGCCACATAGGCTTGTACCTAAACCTGGTCCTCCAGAACCCAGACACTGTGGTACATGTTTGTACATGTTTGTGACTCTGGGGCTGGAGACACAGACAGGCAGTTCCCTAGACTCAGTTGCAGGTCAGTGGGAGACCTGTCCCAAAAATCAAGGTAGGTACCCTAGATTAACTGGTTTTAATACACACACACACACACTCACATGGTGTCCTAGAGACACAGGTTTTCTGTTTTTGTTTTCTACAGCCAGGATATTGGACCATTTGTGGCTTTAATTGTATAACTCACTCAATAGATATCATGAGAGTCTATAAAGTTGTTTAACATTCTTGGAAATTTTTCTAAATGCAGCAATCAAAGGCAATTACCTGAAAATGTAAATTCAGGGAATTATTACTTTATTTCAGAAAAGAATGGGGGGAAGTATGGGAAATATATCATCTAGCTGCTTCTGACAATGGTTGTGGGAGGCAACCAAGTGCAGGACAGAGAGGGAGGGAGGGGGAGCTCATGAAGAAGTAAGTGCTTCAACCACACAAAGGTCAGACTTATGCAGAAAGCCAGAAGCAGGTGAAGCTGAGAACAGGGCGTCTAGGGCCCTTGAATTCCATTTTCGCCTTTTCTTCTCACTAAGCCTCAATAGCACAAGACACTTATGTACACAGAAGCCATTTTCTGCGGCATTTAAGGAAACCATTAACCACTTGCTGCAGCATCCCTCAGAGCGTGGGCTCAGGTGCTTTCTCACTTCTGCTTTGCCAGGCCTGCTGGGGTTTGAAGCCTTTGAAACATAACCCGTAAGGTTTGTAATTCTTTTCGTTATTCGCTCCTGCCCCATACCTCCGTTTATTCCCTCTTTAGGAATAAACTGGAGATAGATTTTTTTTCATGTCCTGAGACTCACGTAATCAAATTGGGGGAAATATTTTACTTTAGGAAACATGTATCATAAACGTTAATACCCCTACACATGTGAGAGACTAGGCACAGTGTACAGAATATGCTGGCAAATTCCTTGTGTGAATGACATCAACTGGAGAACTAATATTTTTTTCCATACTCTCATGCTGAACTTGGAAAATCCTTCCCATTTTAATCTTGAAGTGGGAGGGGAAACTAATTCAGTTGATAAAGCACAGCCATGGTACCATTTTGACCTCTCTCTCTTCCTCCTCTCCCATTTTCCTTTAGCTGGAAAGGGGGAGTGGGAAGTCTGTAAGGCAAATCTCTGTCAGAAGTTTGCAAGACACAACATTCAGATCAACTCTGGTCATTTTGAGAGAAACAGAGACTTACTAGTTAATAAAGAGAAGTGAACAAATCTACAATTGACAGAAAAACCATCAAAACCACCATGATGAGAAAACAGAAGTAGACAAGGCAGATAAGAGAATCAAGAAATGGGAAGCTCAGTGTCCAATGTGGTGAGGTCATCTGGATCAAGGGTCCTCTGTGTCCAAGGTTCCACAGAAATAACTCAAGATTGTGGCGAGCAATGGGAGCTAAGTGTTTCCCGTTCAGCTTTGAAACCATAGAATGAAAATTCTAGCAAAATACTACAGAAGGTTTGGTGCTGGGCAGGCAGGAATTAAAACAACACACAGATAAATCAGCCAGTGAATCAAAGGGATTTTTTTCCCCCTGAGAATTAATTCTTAAGATGTCTTTGAATCCAGTGCTGCTGCTATGTGGATAGGGATTGCTTAGTTTTGAGTAGGGTCTCAGTGGTTGCTGATATTAGAGACTCTTAAATTGCTCAGTTCTGTCCTACCAACACCCTCAAAGTGAAAGGTTCCTGTTTTATTGTTGGAAAGGCCCTGTAGGAGGCTTGGAGCACTGACTCCCAGTGAACTTCACTGACCTCACGCCTGTGACCAAGTCCAGTAGAAGCTCCCTGTTGTGGGAACTCCTTCAACCAATAGCCTTTAAGGTACCAGCCCATTTTGGGCATGGTCTCATGTACTATAAATGCAGATGAAAAGCGTGTAAGGCCCCCTTTTCTGTTGTATTCAGTTCCAGTTCCCAGAGCATGCAGAGAACTGTGGATCGCTACCATTTATCCCCAAATAAATAAACCTTTGTTATACTCCATTCAGGGATATTGTGGGACTTTTTGATACAACTACAGCCCCCAAAGTCATCAAACTCAGTAGGATTAAATTGACCAACCTGTCAAGGTAATCAGACTAGTGTATATAAGGAAACAAAACCTAGAAGAAATTTTTTTTTAAAAAGGAATGGTCTCACTTGGTGACCTAGAATTACAATTCTCTTACTTTTATGTGTGACTGCAAGGACATGGCACCATGTGTGCCTTAGAACCGTGGCGGCAACACTGACAGAGATTTCATCTACTCTGAGCATCCTTTCAGATAGTCCTCCCTGCTATACGCCATTGAAATGCATGCCTAGTCACACAGCTATGGTCTTAACAAAGCAAGCCGAAATTGCCAACACTGTATTTTCTGGGACTTATGAAAGGTTATATTGAAAAACTATCAGCTTATATGCAGTCCACTTATTTTTTTATTGATAGGTTCTTTTGATAAGAGTCTGACTATTGATCTGCATCTTTTATCTCTGAGAAAAGTTATCTGTACAAGAGTGTTGACTCTGAAGATCTGTCTGAGTATAGGTTCTGAATATGCAAACAGGTTCAATCATAACATACACAGACACACTTAAATCTTTTGTGTAAAAAATATATTCAATATCTTGTAGGTCAAAATTGTTTAATTAAAATAAGTCTTTTCCTTGGAAAATATTGCCCAGGTTTTCAAACATACATAAAATACCCTTTTAAAAACGGCTTATTCAACTACCATAAAAGCAATATGAATTATCACTAATTTTTCTCAGTTATATTTAGACAATGGGATGTCCTACAATAAAAAGGCATTTTGTTTCCTTACATAATAGTAATTTTCAGGAGGAAGCTTCACATTTCCTAATGATGTCAAAATTACAGTATAATTTTGTTTATTTTAGTCACAGGAAAGAAATGCATATGTGGCTGTGAATGGATCGCTCTTCCAGGTTCTTCAGTGCCCACATGCTCACACATTCCCCTTCATCACTTGTACATTTGGAGTACACTCCTGTATGTGATGGATGGGGGAGCTTGTACGATATGTACCCATCCTGTACAGCTATGGAGAGGCTTCGTCTCCTGGGCAACACTGTCATCCTCAACTGGACAACAGAAATTGAGTTTCTTCTTATGTAAATTTTTCTGAAAACTGTATTTCTTATTATTGTTTTCACAACCCCATTTCTTTACTTCTTGAAATATAATTTCCCAAACTTTTCTACTAGAAGTCAAAGGCTTTAACGTGAGCTTTTCCAGTGGAAGACACCCACATTTGAAGTCTTATAAATCTGGGGGATTCAGTGTGGAAGCTACTGCACCTCACGTTTTTGTCTCGCCAACTTTACCTATACCTAGAAGAGTGGGAGGCACTCAACTCAGGGTGGTGCTGAGCTAGAGATGCTTCTTTGTAGGCAAGGCATCAAGGCCAGCTGAATAGCAGGGCAGGACTCTGCAGTCCCACATTCCTGTGCCTCGTCATGGTGGTACAAACGCAGGCATGAGCTGGGTGAGGTCCCTATTTTAAGTTAAAGTCTTGCAAAGCAGAGAAGCCACAAGGGTCTCAATCTAAAATTAGAAGCATGAAATTAAAAAATAATTTAATAACTTAATTAACTTAAAGAAAAATCCTGGAGGGCCCCGGTGCTCGTTGGCTAGCTAGCCTAGTCAAAATGACAAGCCTCAGGTTCAGGGGAGGCCACTGGAGAAGCCACAGGGGGAGAGTGATGGAGGACACTCAATACTTCTCTATGGCCTTTGTTTGCACATGGCCTTCCTTATACAATCACACACCCATGAACACACATGTATATATCACGCCACACTCCCACTCCATGTGTTTGTGCCTTCCCAGCAACTCTGCTCCATATTGATCTCCGCAAAATGCCTGTTTTGCACGTGTTTTGTGTGTGTTTACATTCATTTCTAAGTGCTGTGCAATAGCAACTGAGCCTTAGCATTTGTAAAACAGACTTGAGATGAAGTTTAAGGTGGGAACTCCGTCTGCTCTCTGATGAATAATGGCACAAACCAAGCCAGTTCTGCACTCTGAATTAATGAAGCCCCTTTGTTTCTGTTCCAGTGAGGGTTTTCACCCTACAGCCCTGTTGTTGGTTCGCAGGAAGCAGAACTGGTAGTCTTAATTAAAAAGTGTGACACTTTACTGCACAAGTGTGAAGTGCGGAGAGCAGTCACCCAGCCAGATGTGGAAGCACAAATTAGGCTTAATTGAGCCCCTTTCATCATTAGAATTGTATTTTTCCTTATTTTAAAATACATTGAGACAGTAAAGTCTTCAAGAGAGAACACTCAGCAGGCCCCTTTGATCCTACGTTTAGTTGACTAATGCTGGTGACATTTGAAATATTACCCTCTTTTTGAAAAAGGAACTTTAGTGTGCCTGGCAGCACTGAGTTTAATGGATCCTCAAGGATTCCAGTGGCTCAAATTGGACCACATTTGGTTGAGAAAGCTGGTTACTCTGTTTTTTGTTGTGAGTTAAAATAATTTTGAATTCTATCTGGCACAAAGTGAAGTCTGGAAAAGACCTTTCTTGGGTTCTCTTTATGACATCACATTCTCTTCATGCTGATTGCCTCATTTTTCCTTTCTTATGACTTTGTCAGTCTTGCTAATGATTGTTTTTCAGAATCCCTGTGGAATACAATTCCATTCTCAAAGATAAAGTTTTGCTCATTCAGTTGAGTTTCTCTCTGTCTGTGTGTCTCTCCAGATGATCGTCAGTATCTCCTAGCACCCCAGAAACTGAGATAGAAAGGATCTCAAGTTCAAGTCTAGACTATGCTTCATATCCATCCAGGCTCTGCCTTAAACAAATACTAAAGCTGGTATTTAAGTGATGTGGTATTTCCCACTGTATGCTGTGATTACCATTGACAAATAAAGGAACTGCATTGGGCCTATAGCAGAGCTATAGAGGAAACAGAGCTAGATGGGGAAAATTAAACAGAATGCTGGGAGAAAGAAGGACAGAGTCAGGTATAAGCCATATAGCCCCTCCAGAGACAGACGTCGGAACTTTAGCTGGTAAGCCACAGCCACGTGGTGACACAGATATTAATAGAAATGGGTTAAATTAGGATGTAAGAGTTAGCCAATAAGAAGCTAGAGCTAATGGGCCAAGAAATGATTTAATTAATACAGTTTCTATGTGATTATTTCGGGGCTAAGCGGCCAGGAACAAACAAGCAGCCTCCCACAACATTTAAGCCCTACTCTCTTTGGAATTTTCACTTAGCATACTCAAGCTTCCCTTTTCCTATTTCCATATGAAGTCATTGTGGTTACTTTGAATGGTACAAGTGGTTTTAAAGGTAACTATTATGAAGTTTCAAAGGTAATTGCTATAATGGGCATGGCTCCTGGGTTTTGAGTACAACACAGATGTCTATCAACTACAGAGTGGCTGTTGATTGAGTACTGTTGTTTGATGACTGTTGACAGGGAGGAGGCTTTCTCCTTGCTATCTGGCCATTTCCTGGTAGAAATTAATGAGAATCTGGTGATGCCATATTGGACTTTCCATTCCCCAGACATGACTTCTGACTTGTGACCTGTGGTAGTATTCTTCCAACAAAATCATGGCAAAGCAGTAATGTGAACACTCATTTGAAAGAAGGGCTGTTTCTCTCTCACTCCAGTGACGTTGGGAGGAGAAACCAAATATACCTTGCAGCTCCAAGGGATCCGCTTTTCAGAAGTGCTTCTGTTGTGCTGAAGACAGATCTGATTATATTGGTTGCAACTCAATGTCCAAGGAAAGCGTAATCTTGAAGGGGGAATTATGCAGTTATTAGCAGGCTGAAAATGTGTCCATCAACTATAGGAACACAGTCATCACCTTTCACATCCCAGAAAATCGAAGAGGTGAAAATTACCCAGAGCAAAAGAGAGGGAAAGCAGCTCAAAGAGGAAGTGTGGTGCATTAGCTTTTCTTAAGAAGAGAACCTAGGACCATACAAATCATGACTTATATGACAGGAATGATAGTATTAATTGTTACATGCTCTCAGAGAGGAAAAAAAATAGGAGAAATTGACTTTTGGCAATTCCACCAAAGAGAGTCTTTTCAAATGCATGTCAGGCATGAGCCATTAACTGTATCTTCAGCTGTAATTGTGATTTTTATTTAAAACAGGCAGGACTCCACTTCCTAAAAAGTAAGTGTGTTATTCTTTCTTCCCCCTCTTATTTTTTAAATTATCCTGCTTTCCTGCGTGTCCTTTTCATCTCCTTCTCCCTTGGAGGCTGTGATGATGGTAGTGACAGGTCTTTGTGACTCTATGAATGGAAATGTGAAGAACTGACATGGGTAACCTTTTCTACTGAGAGATGCTTTATTGCAGAAGAAGATGAAGGTGGTGGTTCTTTTTTTTAAAGTTCTTGCTCATTTAACATGAATTTTACAAAATCACTTAATGAATATGTCAAGAACTTTGGAGATTCATACCTTTTTTCTTGGTAGGGAACATTAAATTATGACTGTGTATTGCTGAGGCTCCCTTAGACCCTTAGAATGAGAAGCACTCCTGGACTAACATTTCTAGGCTGGTTCACTTACTGTGCTGCATTTCTGTCCTCTGACTCACCTGACAACTGCCTGTCTTAGACACCCTCACAACCCTCTGTACTTAGGCTCTACACAGCATGCCTGCGCTCTGGCCATCTAAACAGGTTGTGCTCTAGCCCTGAGGGGAGAGGCCTTCAGCATCATCTTCCACCAAAGCCAATGACTGGAGAATACGGTGGGGCTAGATAAACGCCGGTCAGCCAGAGCGAAGTTGCTTGCCTAACATTTGCCGATACCGACCGTGTATCAGGCATTGTGCTGCTGAAGATAGACCTATGCTTTAGCTACTGTTCGCTGCTTCTGGGACTTGCCCGGCGAAAGGCACATATTCCAACAAAGTACTGCTCCGTTTCTGTTTGCCCTGGGATCTTCTCGCATTTCTTTGGCATCCAAAAGATGTGTCTCAGTTACTGTTCTTTTGCTACGAGTATTTAATCAGGGCTTGCTTACAGTTTTAGAGGAGGAGCCCATGACCATCATGGTAGGAAGGAGACAGACACAGTATTGGAACAGTAGCTGAGACCTTTACATGCTGATCTTCGGGGACGTGGGGACTATGCTTGGTGTGAACTTTTAAAATTTCAAGGCCTACCCAGGGTGACACACTGCCTCTGGCAAGGCTGTGCCACCTAGTCTTTCTCAACAGTTCCACTAAGCAGGAACTATGCACTCCAACGTGCGAGTATAAAGGGCCATTCTCATTGAAACCACCACAAGAGCTGAAACCAATCTGAGCATGAACTGAGTTGTACCTAACTCCGGAAAGGGAGAGGACTGTCCTAGGAAGAGGTGACAGCTGGCATAAATTTTCAGGGACATTTACAAGCAAGAGAATTGGAGTGTTGTGTGTAATTGGTCCTTAGGGGAGAGCACTTGTTGGCGAGGCTGGAAGGAATGCCAGGAGCCCAGGTAATGGCCAGCCTCACGGTGTGATGGGATTTGGTGTTCGTTTATTTATCCATTTCATGGCTATTGCACGACTGGACGTGTTGTGTTTTGATCAAATAGAAGCTACATGGCCAAACATGACAGTTTCTGTACCCTCACAGATCTTAATTGACGGGTGAAAAAAATTGAGAATGAAAAGCAAATGTTGTTAAAACATTATTTTTAAGAGAGAGAGAGAGAGAGTGGAGAGAGAGAGTAGAGAGCGGGAATGCCCACTTTTAAAAGCTCTCTAGGGCATGCGCATAGGGCTGACAGTAGCTACCTCATGCATAGATAGCGATTATGTGGGGCTGAAATCCCCGGCATTGTCAGGCATTTGGCCTGGACACTGATGGTGCATGCGTGGCTGTAAGACCCAAAAGCACTAATGCATAGGGGCAGCTGAGCATTTTGCCTGAATGCTGACAGCCAGTGGGAAATGTGGTTGTGATGAAATACTTTTCATTCTGATATTTCGACAAGAATCCAGCAAATCTTTGCCCTCCCAGCCCCTTGTGCTCCAAGGACTGTACAGTAATCCTAAGGGTTTGAAAACGTTTTTAGATGCAAAATCAGAGAGTGAAGTCCAAAACAGTAACCTTAAGAGGGAGCCCACGTATGTGCCTGGAAGCAGAAACAACTCAATATTTAATAAAACAACAAAAACAATAACAACAACAAACTTGTTTTTTCCTTGGAGGCGGGAAGATATCTCAGATCACCAAGTGCTTGCTCTGTAAGCTTGAGGACCTGAGTCTGGTTCCCAGCAGCCGCATAAAAAGCAGAACATGGTGCCAGCGGCTTGTAGTTCCAGTGCTGGGAAGATTGATCCAGGCAAATTCGTGGTGTTCACTGGTCCAAAGCCCTATCCTAGTTCCGGGCCTTAGTTAGAAATGCCGGCCTGCAGAACCACCCACAATCTTCCACCATCCACACCATCCACCATAGATTTGCGTAGAGTAGGCAAAAAAAAAAAAAAAATGCTGTCTCAAAATAAAGATGGTGGCTGTTAAGAAATGACAGCTGAGGTTGTATTCTACCTTCGCACACATTTGTGCACACCCACACATAAGTGAGAACACACACAACCATGCATAAATACGAAAAAAAACCTGTTTTATAAATAGCTCAGTCCCAAACATGTCCCAATCTCAAAGCAAGTGATTTTGTCTACAAATGACCTGATGAAGAACGTCATGGTTTTAAGGTTCTAAGCAACCACAAAGAATTGTGTAGCTGCACTACCTCACTGGAGAGAGAGGGCTTTTTTTTTTCAGTTCTCCTTGGAGCTTGGGAGAATAATACATCGTCTGGTTGGCCTTCAGGTCAAGATTAGAAGCAGACTCTCAGGGGAGGAAAGGGGTCCCTGTCTGTTACTACGACACCTTGACTGTCCCTGATGTTGTTTATTGAAGTAGAAGTCTTTATAAATATAACCACTATTAGTAAAGCCCTGCGATTGTGTGGAACACCAGAAAAGTGTCCATTTGGAGGAAGACTTTCTGACCTGATGCATCTCAGACAATACTCTGTTATGAGATCAGACAGGGCCCCTTGTTTCTAGGGGTTTCCCAGTAGTTGTTGAGAGGAGATAGGTATACAGCAGGTATACCATAGTTGTTGTGAGGACATAGGTATACAGCAAGTATAGTGTAGTTATTAAGAGGAGATTGGTCTACAGTAGATATTGTTGAGAGGAGATAGGTATACAGCAGGTATAGCATAGTTGTTGAGATAGGTGTGCAGCTTCGCTCCTGACCCTTCCCTTTCAATCCCCACTTTTCTTACTAGTTTCCTGAATTCTCCAGGAACTTTAATTTCAACACACACATACCTAAACATTCAAATTTAACGTGCACACATGAGAAAGAACATGCAGTGATAGTGGAGTTAAACCCTGCTCCATGGGCCAAAGCTCATGCCTGGTACTGTCAATTTGTGTAAAATCCCTGTGACTCACTGGTCATGGGTCTCAGTGGAACCCACCACTGTTATTCTGTTAAACTGACATGGTATTCAGCTGACCTGTATGCTCCAATCTGCATCCTATACATGAATGAATCTCTCAACTCCCATCCAAGAAGTCTATTTTATTTTTGCAGCAGATGGCAATTAACAGAGACCTACCAATTGTCAGCAGGCAGAGAAAAAGTGGTGGCTCCAGATGGAGACCTCCTTCAAACCTCCTCCCCACAAGGCTCGGGGGTCACTGAGGAAGAGACATAGAAAGATTATAAGAGCCAGAAGTAGTGGACATCTTCAGGGAGACAGTATTTGCTGTGCCTGAAAGGGCCTTTGCTCTCATAAGTTCATAGCAGCCGTTAGCAAGTGAGCCAGAGCTGTGCATGACCAAGCCAGCAAATCCTACCTTGAAAGGGGGAAGGCTAGCTGACACGCTAATACTACTAGGCGAGGATTAAGTTTTCTCTAGGGCTATGGCCCCTGAAAGGCTACTCAATTTCCAGTAGATGGTCCTACAACCATACACACACACACACACACACGAAATTCTGAAACAACTTGGGGAAAACGTATACACCTTTGTCAGGTTAAGCCAATGAAATAGCTCGAGGGTGGGCTTGCACCTTCCTGATGGAGTGAGAAGGCATCCAAGGAAGATCACTGGCATTGTAAAAATGCCAAGTTCCCAGTATTAGGACGGTCCTTAGAGACAGTTAGCTCCTATGTTCTTGTGCTATATCACCTACCTGGGGCCCATCTGTAAATGAGGATGGTTGTGCATGTCGTGGGTTAGGATGAGAACAGGGAACGGTGCAAATACAGCACTTTTCCTGATGCCAAAGAAGTTACTATTTTTTTTTTTTTGAAGCCATCTTGATTGGTTGGAAGCGAACTTTTCTCCTGTGATACTATGGGGCTGGGACTGTCTTCCTTTTAGACCATCCCATTTTATTGATCAATCATGTTAGATGTTGAAAAGTTATGACCAGTTCACAGATAAGTTTTCTAGAAGCAAAGGAGGAGATGTGCGTGAGCAGAATAAAGGCAGGCGTGGGGTGTCTTTAAGCAATAGCGCGTGGTTCCTATTTGTCTGAAACAGTGAGTGCGTGATGGAAATGGGTATTGGGGAGAGCCTGGGTGCTAGAGTCAGGGGGTAGAGCTAAGCATTCCACAGCAGCCTGGGACTGTCCTTACTCTTTGGGACGTGTTCAGGACAAGGCAAAAGAACAAGTGATGGGCCTGCCCTAGAAAATGAAGCAAAGTAGCCAGATAAACAGTGTTGGGGATTCTAGCTCATATGATTCTGGGCTCCCCAGACATTCCAGAGTGATTCTGTTCAGTGTCATCATGGTTAAGAATAAAGTTTCCCTTTCATGCAGGTGCAGCTATGATTTCTGTCCTCGACGTGAACTCTAGTACACTTCTCTGACCATGGAATGCTAGGTTTATCTCCAGAGTATAAAGCAGTCTTTGTTGGAGATGGTGACTGGGTTAAGACTTAGGGATAGTGACTTAGTCAATAACAAGTGCTGATTTTCCATTCTTTCCTACTTTAAAGGCATACTTTCGTATGCCCTTCTGTTTTTCCCTAGTCTGAGCTTTTTGTAGTTTCTGGAACATATTGTTTTTTTTTTTTTAACAAACAATCTTTGAAGCATTCAGCCAGTTCTTAGAATTGATGCTTTTCCCCCCCATTTTGAGCTGTAAAATAAAGGGATAGGCACACAAACAAAGTTCAACCCTGGAGTGTCCCGAGAAAATAAGATGTACAGAAATAAAACCGACAGGTATATACGTGTGTTTATGTCGGGTGGTCCTCTGCCCCTTTCCTCCTGAGGCGGAGGCCACTTGTGAGTGTGGATGTAGCAACAGTAAAGAACCTGGGTGAGATGCAGCAGACTTTGAGGTTGCGTATTGATAGTGATGATTCTGATGTTCTAGAAAAGATGAGGAAGTCTGTGCTAGAATTGCTCATTGCCTGTCAGATAAGGCGATTATACCAGCTTAGCCTGAATCCTCACCCCAGGAGGAACTGGCTTCTCTCTGATGCCTCAGGGTACACCCAGAGTCTGGTAATCTAGAAAAACATCTGCCTTGAACTAGCTGGAAACGGTCTAGTCTCTAGCTCGGGCTCCCCAGCTGCACACTGAGCATCCTAGTAAGCAAATTGCTTCCCCGCCAATCGCCAAGGAAGATGCATTCGTGATTTGCAGTCACCTTATCAGAACCGGAAGAGTATGCACCCAAAATGATTTCTAAAGTTTTGATTTACTGTGTGTGTAGTACACTGATATATTTAGCCACATTTTTAGCTCTCTACTTTCCTTTTAAATGCACATGGGAGGAGAATGTTGGAAACCATTGGAAAACAATAGAAAAGACATTCAGAACAAACACAACAAACAGGGTTGGTGAGATGTACAAATGTTTGGGAAATTCTTCAAGACTGTCTCCAGAGCTTTCAACCTGCCACCTGTTTCTCTCATTTAGGATGTACGCCCCTGCTTTCAAAGCCATCAGGAGCTGGAGAAGTTTTGCCTCTAAGCTAATAAACTTACAAAATGCGTCATCTGGCCCATTGACTCTTAGCACATTCTGCTTCAGACTCTTTGGAAGATAAGGCTTTATCTCAGTTCTCTTCCCTTCCTACTTTATAATTGCCCAGCTAAGCTAATGAAGCCCATGTGGTGGTGTGCGCATTCAAATGGCTCATCTGCATGAAAGCCGCTGCCCGTTAATTATGTAAAACAGATATTAAATAAATAAGTTCATACCTTTAATCGGGATCAAGGTGATGGGGTTGAATCCCGAAGTTTAAGATCCTTTAGAGCCAGCCTTTCATGCTCAGACTCACCTGCTAAACTTACCACACTTTGATGCTTTCCAGCACATTAGAACTGCCACCTTTCCTCCTCTGCCCATGAGTGGTGGTACAGCCCAGGTGGCATTGAGCCACCACACGGTCCAGTAGGAGACATGAAGCCCACAAGTTAGGAATCATGTATGGCAATTGGGTAGGGCTTGGGCATCCACTTCTCTTTCCTACTTGTCTCATTCCATCTTGATCGGTGTCTGGCATGAGACATTGTCAGAAGGAGAATTCAGTTTTGGCATGCATGCCACCTTCCATCCGAGGACCCCTGGATAGGCACCAGCGAAGCAGATCTGAGTGGTTGCTGGCTGGATATCTTTTGGATGCGCTTTTATTTCTGCTTCAGAGGGACTGCCTGTGTAGTCATTCCGCCACCTGCGCTCCCTCCGCCCTGCCCAGGCAGTATGAAACTAGGTACTGTTTAGCCTATGGGACCAGAACTGTGAGTCTGGTGAGCAAATCTTGTCAGGTGAGGACCAGCTGTCCTCTAAAACTGTATTCAGTGGAGGGCGAATCTGCTACCGTCTTGATACTTTCACATTTAATGGAGTTTTAATTTATCATAAATGTCCACGCTGCTGATAGCTATGAAACTCCTTAGAGATCACGACAGATCGCATGAGTGATTGAAAGCTTGAGATAGTGGCAAAACTAGCAGAAGATAGACACCCTTCAAATTGTGCAGTGGGTAAGTCCTTTCTGTTGGTTTCTCCCTGACTTTTGTGTTATTTGGTTTGGGTTTTATTGTTTAGATGGTGGCCAAGAACCCATGTACTAGCTCAGTTGGAAAACCAAACCAAACCAAATCAAACCATGAAATAACAACAAAACAAAAAGAATACCTTTCGCACTGATGTTCTGGGGGAGCTTGTCGGGTTCTTCATGAAGAGGCATGGTTGATCAGTAGTTAAAAATTAACTAGACTAGCTTAGTATAAAAAACTTAGCTTTAATAAACAGAAGAAAGAAAAACTTACAAAACCAGGGTTCCAGCGATCCGAGAATGCAGGGGCAAAGAGAGAAAGCGGCAAGCGCACATGGATCTTTTATTTGTTTTGTGTGGTCCCAGGTGATCACACCCTAAGCAGAATGTGATTGGCTGAAGTTCCCCATCATCTTCATTCCTAATGAAGGTCATTACCATTCAGATTGTTTTGCTATGCCTGCCAGCTCACACTTCCCTCTCCATCTTGTAAGAGGTGGCTTTGATTTGACAGGGTTTTGTCTTACTTTCTGTGTTCTCTGTTTATTAATTCCCTCCTGGCACTTCCTGTTGATTTTGTTCTTACTAAAATTATTTTTTTCTAAACTATACATTAGAAATAAAGCAAAGCACTCATGGAGTAAAGCAGTCTAGAAGTGATACATTCTTTTACACTGTTCTTACAGCCAATTCTTCATGTAAAAACTTTGTATAATGAACCCAGTGGCTTTATTAATTTCTTTTTTATGATCTATAAGGTGCTATGTTGTGACTGTGGCTGGCCCATCTTTGAAACATGTCACTCTATTTGGATTAAGAACCCCATCAAAATTTTCCCAGTACATGGATCCACAGTCTTGCCTATATGTATGTAAAGCCATGCCTAATTGTACTGAAAAGGTTATTAATAGGAACAAAAAAAGAAAACAAGAAGTTGGAAGGGAGATGGGAAGAGGGGCAATAGGAGCAATTTTTTGGAAGGAGATAATTGAGTATGATATGAAGTGGGTCAAAATACATAAAAATTTCAACAAATAGAGACTTGTTTTTAAAAAGAAAAAATTTGTTTGTGTTTTAGGGTGTGCTATGCAAAGACAATGGACACCCTGCACAAAAGTTCAAATGTCACCAAGCAGGTGGAATTGTATCAGTGTAAAATGATTGCATTTGTGAAGCAACAATGCTGTGCAGAAATGTATCTTGCATCTATATTCATTCATTTAACAGATGTCTCTTAAGGTTCTACTACTTCCCAAGTACGGCTTCTGAGAAAGATTATTATTTGGTGGAAGGTGTTGTCATACTAGAGATTGTTGCTGTACTGTTACTTAGAATACCTTTGCCATTGCCTTTTATGTCACCAGTAATTTGTGGTGACAGCTACGAAAGGGCACAGATAGCTTCCTTGCCTGGCAGACTTGAGGTGTCATTGTAATGAGGTACCATCATCATTATGGATGGTGAATACTACTAACACTTCTACACAGGGAAGCCTCAAAGAGTAATGTGTTGTTTCCTGTCAAGTGGAGTACCCCCGACTCTGTCCTCTCCCGACTTCTGATAACCCAGGATCCACTGGTGACACTTATATATTCAATAACCCTGAAACTCTAGAATCAGATCCAGGAGCTGAAGTGACTTTTTGTCATCCCAGAAAGAGGTCTCTCTGTTCCTCTCCCCTTGCTCCCCCTACCTATTTCATTTTCTCTCTTTCTTTCCCCTCCAATAATCTATGTGGCATTAAACTTTGGGCATTGAGCACACTGACAACCCCTCTACATCTGACCCACATCACCTAGCAGGGATTAGGATCTATCAATAAATGACAGATCTTTGCTAAACTGGCAGTGAAATTGGGTTATGGGCACTCTATCAGCAAGCACATGACACTAGTTTTGATGTCCATTGTACACACATGTATTCACGCACGTATACACACACACACACACACACACACACACACACACACACACACATACACACACAGAGGTGTGTCTACTCCTTCCTGGAAATCTAGCCTCAACTTATCTTTCTTTCTGGAGCTGAGAATGGATCTAACCTTGCCTATATGAGCAGCCTAGTTTGAAGTTCATTCATCAGAGACTTAGCAGTGTTGAAAACTGGGGTGTTTAGAGAGTGATTGCTTCTTGTAGGGCCTAACCTTATTAATAGATTAAGGCCAGGTTCATTAAAAAATTGTATTTAGTTTCTCTATGTGATATTCGTTTACCACTATGATTGGCAGACAAAAGAAGTCTCCTGATCTTGGTTTTCTCCGTCTGAAGAATGAACAGGTATTAAGTTTCAGTTCACCATAACTACCCATTCTGCAGTACAGCTGTGTGAGGATGATGACATATGCTATTAAGGACTATGAATTCAGCAGTAGTCCTATGAGGTTATATTTTCCATGTCATTATGTAACTATATTGATTTAGCTAAGTATGTTCCAAGATGCTCTTCAAACAAGAAAATCACCCAAGAACATACACCTTGAATTGTATGCTGTGTTTAAGTCACTGGTGACTATATTCTTTCTTATAGCAGAAATTGCAGGAAGATCACAGATTTATGAAGCTCAGACAAAACGCATGTGTTCATATCAAAATTCTCACCTGCCTATCTGACCATTTCTGATTCTCCAAGTTTATAAGCAGCAGTGTATTTGAATGTAACCATTTACTAAGAAGTCGTTATGAAGTCCATTGCTATAGAGCATTGCCTCTTCCAAGAGAAGAGCTGTCGACCTCTGCATCCGTGAGTGGAGCTGAGAGGACAATGCTAATGCTTCCCAGGCTGCCAGTACAGATACCTTGGCTAATTAGTCACTGCGGATGAGGGGACAGTATTTCAAAATCATATTCAGTGTGTTCTATCTGTCATCATGCTTTCTTCATTGATTTCCTTCTTGTCTACCTTGGACATGTCTCATTGTCCCTCAAGGTCAGAGAGATGATCTTACAACAGGTCTCTAGGGCCCTGGCTCCTACAATGCACCCACGCTTTCTGCTCAGATCTGTATTTCATGCGAACTCTGTGTGGCCTAATGGGTGGCAGATATATGCCGAGTCAGGCACTGGAGCAGCCCATCAAAGGCACACGTTACACATCATGTCAGCTCTCAAATACCTCAACCCTCAGTGTGTCACTCTATGGCTAGACAGCAAAGACTGAGTTGTCATTTTGCTTCATTGGTCATTCTAGGAAAGTGTCTGTCCTTTCAATTACTCATGAGTGTCAAAAGAAGAAAGAGAACCCAGGAGAGGTGGAATGTCTTGCAGCACTTCAAAGGGGGTAACTTTTTCTTCCCATCAATCATGTAAAACTAAATTCTTCTAGCTTACTTGATAATCCTATCTTTCCTTTGAAGAGAAGTAACTGTCGTGCGACCAAAGGGGGCTATTGATTTAGCATTGTCGTTACTGACTTCTGAACTCATCAGGGCTTAGTTAGTATTCCCAAGCTGCTGAAATGTCTGAACATAATTTCTCCAGAAAGAGATATGAAGAGGAGTTGGAGGGTTTTTAGGAAACATGTTATAGATCGGTACTTTAGTACTCTAGACTAAAAGGCCCTGCATGCTCTGGCTATGTAGTTATAAAGTGTTATCTTTCTATCAAGAAACAGATGGCACAGTGCCAAGTAGATCACTGGTGTGTGTGTGTGTGTGTGTGTGTGTGTGTGTGTGTGTGTGGTTTGTGTGAGGTTTGTGTGTGTGGCTTACATGGTGTGTGTATGTGTGTGTGTGATGTGAGTTTGTGTGTAGTATGAGTGTTTGTGAATGTGAGTATGTGTATGAGAGAGAGAGAGAGAGAGAGAGAGAGAGAGAGAGAGAGAGAGAGAGTTTGTGTGTGTATACATATAGGAGGAGAATAGTTAGATCCTCTTCTTTTTGACAAGTGATAGCTTAGCTCTAGATTAAGCAGACACATCCCTTTAGGAATTAAGAGGGCTAGAGAGATCGGTTAGTCATTAAAGTCTGTGCTGAACAAGTATGACAATCTGAGTTCAATCCCTAGAACCCCCAATAAAGAAAAATCTAGTGGCACATAGTGGGAAGGTGGAGGTGGGATCCTTAGGCCTTACTGGATAGCCACCCTATGCTCATTAGTGAGCCCCAAGGCCAATGACAGACTGTGTATAGGCAGAGACTGCTCATTCATTTCCCCACTGCCCAGACCCGAAAAATCTCACAGAAAATGTATTAATTACAACTATTCAGCCAATAGCTTAGGCATATTTCTGGCTAGCTCTTGTATCTTAAATTAACGCATTTCTATTACTCTGTGTATTGGCACGAGGCTGCGGCTTACTGGCAAGGATTCTGTGTCTTTCTGCTTCAGCAGCTGCATGGCGTCTCCCCGACTCCGCCTACTCTTTCCCTGTATCTCTGTTCAGATTTCCCACCTGGCTTTATCCTGCCCTGCCATAGCCAAAGCAGCTTTATTCATCAACCAATATAGCAACACATATACAGAAGAACATCCCACATCAACTGTGCCTCAGTAAACTACACTGACATCCTAATGTTGACCTCTGGTCTCTATAAACACACGCACATACCTATGCTTACACATGCAACCACATCCACATCCACAGGACTAAGTCAATATGTATATAGGTAAGCTAGGAGTACATATGGATCAAGCATTCGGGGTGACACAGGAAGACTTGTATAAGCTGTGGCTGCTTCTGTAGAGCTGTTGTTGGTATTTCTATCCTTGGTCCTCACATCTTGCCAATCTTGTCTTGTCATCTCTAGGAAGGTTTTGTAATTTAAATTTTTGTGTTACCTCCCCCGCAAATTACTATTGAATTTTAATCTCTAGTGCTAACATGACCTGTTTGAAGGCTGATTATGTCAGAATGGCTTTACCCTCATGAATGGGCTCATGTTATAAAATGATCAAGGAGGAAACATTCCCTGTCCTTTAACTTTCTGCTTTTGCCAGGCAAGGCATACATCCGTCGTTTCTCAACCTGTGAGTGGCGACCCCTCTGGGGCATCCACATATCAGATATTCTACATAATCAAGTATTTACAGTATGGTTCATAACCGTAGCAAAATTACAGTTATGAAATAGTGATGAAATAATTTTATGTTGGAGTCACCACATCATGAGGAACGATATTAAAGGGTTGCAGCATTAGGCAGGTTGGCCTTGGGAACAAAAGAGAGTTCTCTTCAACCATTGAGTGCCAACACCTAAATCTAGGTTTTTCCAGCCTCTTGATCTGTAATAAAAACCTTTCTGTCTGTTGTAAGTTAACCAACTCTTGAGTATTTCGTTGTCCCATCACACAGGAGCCATGGGATTTAATGAGCTTTCACCCACTGTATAATGTAGTGAAACCAATTTAGCTGTTGAGAACTTGTTTTTGGTATCTGGATTTATGTGTCCGAAGGCCATCTGGAAGAGAAATATCTATAAAATTATAGAATGACACCTTCTGATTTGGGGGCAATGGATGTAGAAGGGCATTTCAGAGAAGTGACACCTCAAAACTCAGCAAAATCTGGACAGAATAATGCGCCCATGATTGTCTCTTCTCTGTGTGTCTGTACCAGTGATCTCTCTGTGAGGGCCTTGTCTGCTTCAGGTTAGTTCATAGAACACCTTAATGGAAGCCTATGTCCCTTGAATTATTGTCACCTCCAGATTGATTTTTTTCATATTCCAATTATCTGAGGAAGGGAGTCTGGTCTGGTTGGAGACCATGTTCACAATCTTGATGTCTAGTATACACACACGGCCACAGGGAACCATCCCTTTGGAAGTGGCAAGCTAATTCCAAACAAATTGGTGGACAGAAAACTCAGAAGGTGCTT
Organism: Myodes glareolus; assembly: GCF_982192425.1. Taxonomy (NCBI): domain Eukaryota; kingdom Metazoa; phylum Chordata; class Mammalia; order Rodentia; family Cricetidae; genus Myodes; species Myodes glareolus. Next base: position 52,612,865 of record NC_142030.1, read on the forward strand.
CTAACACAGAAAAATAAGACATGGTCCCAGCCCTTTACTTCTCATTAGGGGGAACTCTATCAGGAGAGACCTGAAGGAAGAGAAGGCCACAGCGTCCGGCAATTCCTCTGTATTGAGAGTGTAAAAATAATAGGCAAAATCAGAAAGCTTTCCGGGAAAGAGTTCTGAATGCCTTGCATCACTGAATTCTATTTCAGTCTCTGTAAGCTATCTTTCGTCATTGCTTGGTCCTAGTGATTGCAGGGAAATTGCACATGAATGATGCACAAGCTACAGCACACCTGAGTCTGATCTCCTCGGCTGCTTACAACCATCTTCTATGTCATAGTCCTCTCTTCACTGCCACCGATTCCATGCTCCAGCAATCACGGGTTGAACACTCAGTGACTATTTTGCAAAAGGAATAAATGATGCCATGCTTTTTAATGTATCATGTGTTTCCATAGCGGTTTTAGCTGTGCTTCTATGTGTAGTTGATCAGCGTCCATTTTTTTCAACAGAATGCATACTCCAAGAATTCCTTACACCTAGTCCAGTGTGCAGTGCTTAATGAGTGCATATGGAATGATAAATGGTTGGTCGATGATGGAAGGAACCTCCACTCTAAAGGCTTAGATGAGAGCCACCGGGGGAAATTTATTAGCGAGTCTTCCCGTATTCATAAGACTGGGACATGTCTTTTTTTCCTTATTTTTTTTTAAATTAACAAAGGTATTATTTTCTCATGTTAGTAAATTTTAAAGATTGCAAAATAATTGAAGAAGCATTGGTATGTTCTCTTCCCACTCGGGATTCTATTTTGCAGAGGTTAGTCCAGGGTATTTCGATAGAGGCTGGATATTGTTTACCCAAATGCTTGGGGCTAGACTATTTCAGATTAAATTAAGCTTTCTAATTTTTAGACTATTTGCATATACTTTGTTGGTAGTGCATTCTGAATCCAAACATCAAACACATAAGATGACTTCAAGTCCTAAGGGTTTTGAGTGATACAGCACCCAGTTCCTGGTGCTGGGGCATTTTGGGCTTCAAATTTTCACCCTAAGAATGCTCTGTTCTTATCTATATTATATGCATATTATATACTCAATGTTATGCTCTGGGGAAGAATCTATATTTCTGTTTTGTTGATAAGAAAAGGCCATATTGCTATATGTGTGATATTTTTATTGTAATAAATGGTGATAACCTTCTTGTCAGTAGGTCAGTATGCCAGATATAACAGAGCAGGCTACCAAAGGGTGACTTTTAAGGCCCAGAGACAGTAATTTACTCTCCATACAGCCGAGGCTGGCCTTATTAATGTTAAAAATTATCTGGATATGGTTTGGGCTTGGTACAGGCTTGTTTTTGTGAGTAAAGTTTTACTGAAACACGGGCTTAATCATTTGTTTATGTACAGGCTCTGAGAATTTCAACAGTGTAGTTGCAGAAATAATTTGCTGATATAGAGACCATATTCCCCGCAAAATGTAAACTATATGCTTTCCGGTCATTACATTTTTTATGATTTTATGCATGGACTGTGAGGTCTTATCTGTGTTGTAGGACCAGTGGCATGTAGTATTAAACCAGCTAGTTTGTGAGGACATTGAAGACAGGTAGAGTTTGATGATGTTGTAGCTGCCTCTTTTGGAAAGTTTTTAATATATGATTCAGGTAATTGGAAAGGAGACAGAGAAGATCCTTGGCATGTGTGGCTGTTACCACTGTGATTTCTTTAATTAAGATCCTGTTTACATGTCTCTAGAAACACACATGTATCAACATACCCTCCACATCTCTTTGTTTAAATGGAGTTTTCCTGGTACGGCATCGCACAATGAGGAAACCACAGTGTAATTACACCATAGCCTAACTTTTTAACATCAGTAAGTGGCACCGGATGTCTAATGCACTGCCTTGGGGCTCCTGTTAAAATTCACCTGCAGTTAATATCGGGTCAGGACTTGCTGGCCTCTCCATGACAATACAAACCGTTAGTCCGGAGGGCATTCCTACCAATGTCCAGCAATGTGCACAACTGAGGTTTAGTTCACTCCATCCTTCTGGATTCCCTGGGGTGATGGGAGGGAGTGTGAGGCTGGGTAGCAGGAAGAGAAGGTTTCAGCTTTGTATGTACTGTGGGATCTTAGTCAGATCAGTCAAAATAGAGATCTGAGTTCCACATAAACCCCTCAATTCAGGTGACTCGGATGGAAACTTTCAGAAGAAAGGTGGAAAAGCAAAGAACTTACCTTACCCCATCTTCCACTTTTCCCATTTGCTTCGTCTTCTTACATGTAATGAACCTTGATAGACACTGGCGTCCTTCTGTCCCCACACGTCTCTGGACAGATGGATGGGAATGACGGCATGCTTTCTTCCTTCTTATTAGCCCCTCCTCTTCCCTGGCATGATTGCACATCTTCTAGCCCCCTCTCTCCTCCTGCACACAAATGTTTACATATATGAAAGCCACTGGACACAATTTTCAGTCCAACTTTGTCCCATCACAGTTTGTGCCAAGGTCTAAGCTGCACACCTGGTGAAGAGTGTTACCACTCTCCGGAGGTATGATGTCCTCCTCATTCACCTCCTTCTTCACAATCTATCAGACTTGCGTTCCCCTGTGCGTTTTGGGAGTGCTTACCAGGGATGTTCTAAAATTCAATGGGCTCAGGCCAACTGACAATTCCATGCAGCTTCCAACCAGTGCCTTCTTCTTAAGGTCTCTGTAGTTAGCACAGAGGCTCGTTAAATAAATAGGCGCTCAGTAAATCTTTAGTAAATGAAGAATATGTAGAGCAGAGAGCTCGGGGGGATTTTATTATTAATTGAGGTGACCTGTATGATACTGCACCTACCTGAATTGAGTCTGTACTTCATGAAAGTGGTTTCCTCAGAGTTTTAACTTTACCCATCCTAGAAAATGTCTCTCCATCCTCAAACACGAACCTAAAATACAGAAAGTAGGCACATTGTCAAACATGGAGGTTCATTTTCTCTTTTCAGTTTCCTAAAATCAGAGTCAGGATCTAAAGAAAGTAGTTTTGATGTATCAATGACTTATTAGGAAACTTTTGACGGGGGGGAGGGGGAGAGTTGAGTTAATCTTAGGCACCCAAAGTTTGAATTGTCCGATAATGATAAAAAGTATTGAAATAATAAAAAGACAGTTTCCCTCTTTGAAAATTACCTTTGAGAATTAACCTGGCTTGAATTATCACTATTCTACACGAAAATGGTAATAAATGCTAGCTTGCGATGTTTAAACCACTTTGAAATGGAAAGGGGCTGCAATCAGGACATTTTCCTGATGACAGCGACTTAAATAATGGAACACTGTTTGATACTCACGCATATTTTTAGAGCCCGTGCTCAGTAAGGATTCATCCTCCTGCCCTCGTTCATTGTCTCCCTTTCAGTCAGATCCTTGTGGCTCTGGGAACGAGCGCCATTTCTGGAAGCCTGGGGGCTTTCGTGTGAGTGGAGAAAGAACGGAGAGCTTGGCAGATGGAGAAGTAACTTGAGCTCACTCTCTACTCATTGCCTTCCCACACAGCTTTTCTGTTCATTCGGGATTACTATTTATCAAAACAGAGAGAGAGAGAAAGAGAGAGACAGAGACAGAGAGAGAGAGACAGAGACAGAGAACACACAGCGGAAATATAGACCTCCGTGTGTTGCGGGAAGAAAGGTATGGATAGAGTAGCAAGGGGCAAAGAGAAGAAAGGGCCTGAGGAAGGAACCGCTGGCAGAGAAGCTCCTCAAGAGGAGAGACTATTTTTAACTATCTTGACAATGCTTTAAAATTGAAAACTCCATTCCTCTTCTCAACAATCCCCTATCTACAGTTAGTTGTTTGCATTCTATCCCTCTGGAAAAAGTCTACAGTTGTGTAGAAACACTTAAAATAATAAGAATGACAGATCCCCATTTAAGAGCTGGTGCTTTAAGGAGCAATGACTCTTTACTTAGTTAGGGTTTCTATTGCTGTGAAGAAACACCATGACCCGTAGCACTGTTCACCACTGAAAAAGGGCAGGACAGGAACTCAAACACAGCAGGATTCCAGACGCAGAAGCTGAGGCAGAGGAGGCCTTGGAGGGAGCTTCTTACTGACTTGCTTCCCGTGGCTTGCCCAGCCTGCTTTCTTACAGAACCCAGGAACACCAACCCAGGCATGGCAACACCCTGTGCTGGGCTAATGCCCCATTGATTACTCATTGAGAAAATGCCTTACAGCTGGATCTCATGAAGGCATTTCCTCAACTGAAGCTCGGTCCTCTCTGATAACTGGCTTGTGTCAAGTTGAGAAACAAAAGCAACCATACAGCTCTGCGGATGCAGGTGACCTTGATTGTTCTTCGGTTGTGAGCAGGCTGTGGAACCCACTGGGTGAGTTGGTCTAGCTGAGGTCCATTGAAAAAGAATGTAGCCACACTTAGTAAGAGCTTTGGAAGCCACGTCCTGATGTATGGCCTTCACTGCAGGATCTTACTGTCCTTGAATCCTGGTGAAACTTGCCTGTCTCCACTTTCTGAAGGAGCTGAACCTCAGGGACACCAAGTATCCATTCAAGAATACTTGTCACTTCAGTAAAATAGCTAAGAGTTGAACTCGGGCTGCATCTCCTCTTTCCCCACTGCTCTCCCCTTGCCTCTCCTTTTTCTCCTCTTCCTGTATCTGTCTGTCTATCTATCTATCTATCTATCTATCTATCTATCTATCTATCTATCTATCTCCCTCCTTCTCTCCTTCTCTCCCTCCTGTCTTCACTTTTCATTCTGAAATAACATTAAATTTAAAAAATTAAATGAAGCCTTTAGACATTGTCAATGTACTGTAAGAAACCTTCTTCTGTTCCCTCCAGATTTCCCAGCTATTAACACTGTCCAGTTCATTGTGTTCTATCTGTTTACGAACCCATTACAAATGTATACATACATGCTTTTCTCTTGGAATTTTTTGAAATCAAGTCTCAGATCCAATGCCTCCTTTGCTACAGTTTATAGTGTCTTAAACCGTACAACATCCAAAAAGAAACACAGTTTCTTAGAAAACACTGACTATCGGCCAGGAGATTCAAACTGATTCAAAGCTGTTCTTCTCTGCAAACCTCACCAGGGTGCTGCTTCTGCTGCTTGTTCCTTTGTTTGATTCTTTTCTAGACCATGATCACATGGATCACATGGGTCACATGGATCACATGAGCCACATGGGTCATATGGATCACATAGGTCCCATGGATCCCACGAATCACACGGATCATTACATGGACCACAGGGATGATCATACAGACCACACTGCATGAATTTATCTGGTCATGGTCTCCTTCAGTCTCAAACAATTCCTTGGAATTCATCTTGGACAGTTTGAAGACGCTTGGGCTTGCTTCTTGCTTTCCATAATGTTCCTTGATTGTTTTTTTTTTCTGATGAGATATTTATTCATGATCAAAACCACATCCTCCATTCATTTCTAGCGGGAATACTGCAGGAAGTGCACCATATCCTCCATCATGCCCAAGATCTACCTGCCCGGTCCTGATGAGGCCCCTTACTGTTAAACAGTTAGCTATTGTATCTACCATGTTTCTCCACTGCTGTGAGGGGGAGGCAACAAAAGGCTTTTCATTTTAAAATTAAGTATTATGCGATTAAATACTTTTAGACAAAATTAGGTACCTTGTTTACTTATCATTTTACCCCTTTTTATAAGACCTTCACCGACTCTCCTACCTGAAGTAATAGCACTGTTAAAATTGCCAAAGGGCACTTTTCTAATTTAAACTTAGCTTATTTATTACCAGATATTATACAATGAGGGCGAGCCAGCCGTCCTCTTTACTTAAAAACCTAGACTGTATTATGCATATTTAAGATTTGCAATTTGATATCGTCAAAAACAGATAGATAATAAAATGGTTATTACAGTAAAGCCAGGAAGAAATTTTCTAGAAAGTTCCTAGTTCAGCCTCATTACCCCATGATATGATTTGGGGTGGGGACCCTAAACTTCTTCCAAGAGGAACATATAATGAGGACCTATGAAGAAAATATGAATTATTTTCAAAGCTGACTTTTTACAGAAAGAAAAATAGACTTTTCTGAGGGCTGGGCCCATCCAACATAGCTTTATAGTATTGGACTTCATCCTGAGTCATTTGAATATTTATGGTTCTTGATGTTTGGACTTTTTAAAAGGTCACTTGAAAATGAAGTCACTTTCATTTTAAAGTAGAAGAAGGCGAACATGAAAAAGGAAGAACACTTAATGAAAGCTGCAATATCTAGTCCCCTGCAAAAGGTCTTCGTTTCCTGTAGGAATTGTATTTCTTAATGGCTTTCCTTGAGTGAGGTGACTGTATCTTGACATACAAAAATACCCCAGTGCAGGGGCTGAGAGGCTTCTGTGAGGACTGGCAACCATACTTGTCTCCGGCCATTGTTTCAGCTGCATGACCCCTGCAGGTAGTGATTCAAGCCAATCACATGGTTTCTCTCACCACCCTTTGATGTTTGCTTTTCTTAGTAAGGACTTAATCATCAATTTAAGCTATCTTAATAATAGCAGGGATAGGATTACATAATAGCATTAAGGATTTCAGAAGAGTCAGGGAGGGCCTAGCCTTGACTTCATGGGCATGCTATACCTCTCGACTCAGGCCATCACTCGGCATCTTTGAGTCTCGTGCAACACGTGGCTGTACATTGTATGAAACCCCAGCCCCAATGGTGCATGGTAAAAAGCGCATTGCTTTTTCCAGCGAAATTAAGAAAGACTACATCCAAATCCAGCAGTCATTAGTTTCGGGCCTTGCTCTGTCTGGAAAAGTAAAGTCTCTAAGAAGATCCACGGTGAAGAAATCTGCCAAAACGTCTTGAATTTCAGTGATTCCCAAACTCATTCAACTGCTGCTTTTAGGAATATCATTTTAGGCAAGCCACTCGAGCAACAAAGAGTTAAATGTAAATGACTTCATAGAGTTCAGTTATATTATTTTTAGGTGACGTGGCTAAGACATTCAAAGTTGAAGGTGGTTTTCCTGCTTTCTTTCTATGGGTGCTTACACATGTGGATTGGGGCTGGAGCTGTTTTTCTCTTGTATTTGCATCAAAGAGTGTCACATGGACTTTGAAGATATTCCCCCACTTTGTAAGGAGTAAATTTTTTATTCCCTTTAATATCTCACCAGGTGAGTTTCCAGTTCACACATGACCCAATTAACAATGTTCCTGGGTGCAACACATAAACTTGTAGTTATTTCTGCTCAAAGTTCCTGTGCTTCCCAATCTTAGTAAGGTTTTCTCCTTCCGTGGGTGACATTCCAATCGATGGCCAGAGGTGCTTAGACTGGTTAGTATGTTGGCTTAATCCTAATCCATAAATCTAATCACAATGAATTTTGGTGACGTTTTCCAGAATGTTCATTCATTTGTTTATATTTTCTCATGTCTTGCCTTGTCGTGCCGTGCCGTGCCTGCCTTCTTTCTTTTCTTTCTTTCTTATTTTTTGAGAAATGACTTGATTGGGCTGCCCAATTTAAAGAATCTCTCCTATGCAGTGTTAAGCATGGACTGTACAAAGATGGTAGTAGATTTTTGACAACCTCTGAGGTAGCTTCAACAGCGCAAGAGAAAAGTTATCACGTCTGGATGAATCCTGTTGGAGGAATGAAATGAAATGGCAGATTCTAGAAGTATTTTGAATGTAGAGCTAATAGGATTCTCTGACAGATTAGATATGAGATGTGAAAGTAGATGAGTTATAGCTGTCTCAAGGTTTAGTCCCAAGTAATTGGGATGGCGTAATAGGTGGAATGGGTTTGGGGACGAGAACACAAATTCTGTTTTAGAACAAGTTGGACTTGCACTTATATATCAAGTGACGATGGATGAGGTATGTATTGAGGGTCTGCAGGAGACAGGTCTAAGCTGGAGATGTAAATTTGGAAGCCATCAACATGTAGTTAACATTTCAGTTCGCTATGCCAGGTACGTGAAAGTTTGCAGTCTGCGTTAGAGCACCAAGGGTGAATAAATGTCAAGAAGTGACTAAACCTTGTGACATTCCAAATTAGGAGTTTGGAGAAAAGAGAAGGAACCACTGAAGGAGGATGACATGGGACAAACAAGAAGCCAGGAATGACATACATCTAAAAAATGCACAATGCCTTGAGCCAAGTAAATCAAGAGTGTCATGGAAGACATTTCTGACTAGTAAAATTAGATGCAAAAAAGGGACTAAGGATTGGATTTGGCATTGTAGAGACTGTTAATTTTTGTGAGAGCAGTTTAGGTTAGCACAATCCTTTACCAGTAGAAATGGATTTAAATGAAAGAAAGGGTGGTGATATGATTTACTGGCGACTTACTCACCAAAGTCTTGGGTGTCATCCCCAGGATGGGGAAGACAGCATAATTTCTTCCTGTCTTCTATCCTATGCATGTCAGTGTGTGTCTAAAAGTGCTCGAAGAGGCTAAGACCCAAGGCCTTAGAAAATAATTGATCTCACTCAATGGACAACCAACGATACCATCTATAATTTCCAGAGAGGTCTTTTGTGAAAATGGGATAGGCCAAGAAGAATAAAGGATACTACTAAAGAAACGTCTGTAAAATGAAGGGGGGCCCTGCTTGTTGGAGTTTTCTATCTTACCCAGTTCCGACAGCTGTTTAGCCCAAAAGAAAATCACACAGAGGACTCCGTAAGTTTTAAAGCTGATTGGCCCATTAGGTTAGGCTACTTATTAGTTCTTGTAGCTTATATTAACCCATTATTCTAATCTGTGTTAGCCATGTGGCTCAGTACCTTTTTTAGTGGGGCAGATCACATCCTGTTGCTTCGGTGATCTGGGCAGGAGTGGGAGGAATCAACTTCCTCCTTCCCAGAATTCTCCTGTTCTCATTGCATTATTTCTACTTCCTGTCTGGTTTTCCTGCCTATACTTCCTGCCTGGCCAATCAGCGTTTATTTAAAACATGATTGACAGAATACAGACAATTCTCCCCCACCAAACATCAGTGGTTTTGACAACAAGCCATAGCAAGGTCTTATTGGACATGCCATTTCACCTCACTCTACATAATTAGCAGGACTAGTAAAGGTGACAATGTCATGCCTGATAAAATGTGTTCCCTGCTCTTGAAGCTGGGACAGGTGTTGTATTCCATGCCTTAGAGGTGAAGGTTGATTTCTGAAGTCTCATCATTAAATGAATAAGTGGTTTATGATTAAACCTTAATTTGGTTCAGTTGAAGGGTAAGATCTTCTGATTCTGTGTGGACACAAAAAAGATGAGGTCCATCTCGTTTCGAAGGATTTTAGGACATTAATGTATAGTAGGGAAGAGAAGGCTAAATATGAGAAATAGGAGTGGCAACACTGGAATTTAGAAAACAACATTATTACAACAAACATAGTCAGTCAAGGCAAAACAGAAGAAGCAGTCTCAAAGTTTGTATGAGTGTATGTGTTAGCTCTTTCCCAATGATGCTGTGTAACTACCCTTCTCCAAATACAGTGGCTTCAAATAGTCATTCGTTCTGACCTTGGTCTGTGAGACAGCTCAGCCTGACTTAACTCAGGGATGTGGGATGGGTTGTGTGCCTGTCATTCTTCCATGACATAGTTTCTCTCAGAAACTATGATGCCAACTCATCCCGTGCAAGTCAAACCCCAAGCTCTCAGTAAGTCATATCTCTTGGCACACCATCTTCCAAGTCAAGATAATGAGCCGAAGAAACATGCAGAAATGTACTCCTCTGAGGGATGAGAGGAAGAAAGACTAAGTATTCCCTGAATGATGAGCTAATTAATCTATTTTCATGAAAGATGCCAGTTTGTCCATCTAAGGAGCTTGATAACAAGCTAAGTATTAAGACAGACTTAAATGTGACACACCAAAGTGGTCGTAGAACTGTTGACTCTTGGGAAGACTATCCTTACTATTTAATATGCTCAAGGGACCTTATTAACAAATAGTAGGTAGGGGTACAATATTTACCTATTCAGTTAATAAGCAGCGTATTAACACAGGCAGTCACTTGAATTGTTAATTGATGTTTAATTTTCTAATCACTCACACCTGGAGACATTTTCTCCCAATAAAGCAAGAAGACCTAATAATTTCAACTCAGAGTAGGCGTGTGATGTTTCTTCAAGCATTTGAAAGCCATCCCGATCCTGTTGTACTCCCCAAGGTTGGCACCATAACGCAGCCATCCATGGAACATGCATTGATCATGAACTTAGAATAGCAAAACTCATGTAGGATCCACAGAAACAGATGATGGGATACAAGCACCAGTCGCTCCAGCTGGGAAGGGAAATGGCTGAATAAGGAGCGTTAATGGAGCGCAGAATCCTGGTGCTCACAGAGAGGACAGAAGATATAGGATGTTGGGGAAGGCAGAGGTGAGGAGCAAGAGCTAGAGTGCCACATTGCTCTGTGTTTGAATCTTCACTGACGCCGGGACGTCATACAAGCCCTTCAAATGTACACCTATAAAATGGAGACAGGAATGACTATTTCTAAAAGACACCGGCTAGAACAGGTTAATAAAGAAAAACTGTAAACAGTTCATGGCACATAAACCAGCACGTGGAAACGCTTGGGTGTTGTTGTTTACAGAGTTTTAGTTGTTTGTGGTTTGCTGTTTGGCCGGTTGTTTTTTTGTCACCTTGTACACACCACAAGCTTAAGCTAAGGTGCTGGCATCCCTCTAACCAGATCCTTCGCACGGTGTAACATTAACACCTGATCATCTAGGAAGATCCTTTTTGCTTCTAAATACGGTTGGCTGTTCTTTTCAGATGGAAAATTGGGGGAGGGGGGAGCATACTAGAACCCAGTTAGATTTGTTCCCCCTTATTATAGGAAGATTGTTAACTTTTGTGACGGTAACTCTTTGCTGTGGGCAGACCAAGACCTGATGGCACTCTTGGCTTCTATACTTTCACTTTGCTTCCCGTTTCGAACTCATGTTCTTAATCACAGGTGTGCAGGTGAGTGTGTGTGCGCATGTGTGCATGTGTGTGCGTGTCCTTCTTCCATTCTTTCTTACCATTTTGTTATCTTATCTTTGCATAATCAGTCCCCAAAGCCCAGGCCTCAAGTCTTGGCAGCCCTAGCTGTCTTCCTTTTAATCCTTTCGCTCACTTGGTTGCCTCTGTAAACAGATGAGCACTGGCCAGGCCTCACCCTAGAGGGCTGCTTAGGTGGCTCTTGGAAGCAGATCAGCGGTCTAGAATGTGGAGCAAAAGGCATGCAGGTGAGGAGGAACGAAGGCACACCTAAGCAGAGGAAAAGTAATGTCATCATGAAAGAAGAGAAAAGCCACCAACTAGTCATTTTTACTGCCCAATGGACACACTGTGTCAACTACCCATGCGACTTTAATTTCTAATAGTAAGTATAAGGAATAAAAGACAGATGAAATGGATCTTAATGACATACTTTTAAAATAAGTATTTTAAAAATAGGATTATTTCAACATTCGAGTTATTAAAAATGTAGTAAGGCAATTCTTTCACATGGTGCTTTCTGGTATTGTCCCTGAAACCCGGTTTCTATTTTATACTTCCTCGTTGCTTCACTCTGGGACAGTCACAGCCGAGAGGCACAAAGGCACACATGAGGAAAGTGTGCAGACAGAAGATTCTCGCCTGTTAAATTTTTATTATCCTGCTCCTGCATAATAATCACCCATCTCCCGGGATGCTGCATATTTGGAAGAGCTCCGGAAGGTGGAAACCCCCTCTATGAATGTAAAGCATTATTATTTTATGGGATCTCTTTAGCAAGCCCAAGCCGAGTGATGGGTGCACTGGATGAATATTTGATAGGCAGAAGATGTGATCCACAGAGCAGATGTCTCCCTGAGAAGGAACTTCTCCAGAACCGCAGAGAATCTCTCCCTGAGCCACAGTATCCAGAGGGTTAGCGTTAACCGAATTATTTAATACAAAAATAATGTTTAATCTAAAAGTCTCCCTAAATATATGCTTTGTGTACTGATGCTCTGTGTGGACACAGGAGTTCCCTGACTCTTTGCTGGATCACAGGACCCGAGTGATGGTTTATATTTAATGTAGTGTGTGTGCTCCTTAGATTCCTGTGATCACATTATGTAGTGGAAGTAGAGGGGTTACGTAAGAAATTTTGTTTTTAAACAATTTGTCATGAATCAGAACAAGTGAAGTCTAAAGCATCCATACCAACCTTTGAAGTTGTGTGCTGTTGGCTATTGCTAATGGATGTTTTCTATAACATGGTCAATACACAAATATTTCTTGTCACCTAAAAAAACCCTATAACTCACATTTCACCATATAAAGCAGTAAATTGCCTTGATTGCTCTTCAGCCTCCAGAAGTTGCCATGTTAGAAGATGGCATCTCTTCCTCCGTGTCCGGTTCCGTGTCAACACACCTGTGTGCACAGCATCACCTGGGGTTCCTGTGTTGCATTATGGGTATACTTTGGCATTCTGTCCCCCCGAGAAGAATCCACTCTTCTGAGTGACTTCATGGACGTTCATATAAAAGAACCATGCTTTAGTTAACTCTACATAAGTTTCAGTAACTTAGAAGCAGTGTAGCGACAAACATCCTAACACTTACATTGCATGCGTATTAACCTCCTCGTCAAGCCGAGATTCTCAAGACTTTCTGTTTCATTCAAAGAATAACTATTTTATTACTCAGTCAATCTCTTTGGGTTTTTGTTGATTCTTAATTAAAAATCAGGTATAGAAAATTATTTTTATTAAATATTCTTCCTTTGCAGTCTCACATTTGACAACTTAATTGGGAAATATAAATGCATTGTAAAATCAGATTAAATCTCTCTGTGTCTGTCTTTCTTAGTCTCTCTCTCTCTCTCTCTCTCCCTCTCCCTCTCCCTCTCTCTCTCTGCTGGGCCTACAATTCTGAGATAGGATGCCTGTCTAGGGAATGTAAAACTCCAGGTGTGAACCCTAGCACTGTGACAGTCAGGGAAGAAATGAAATCAGGAAAAGTGTAAGAGCCAGAGAGCCAGGACAGCTGCTGTGAGGTACTCTCTCTTCTAAAGAAAGACATAAGGTGAAGGCAACTGGAGGAGAAAAGGATCGAAATATGTTGTATAAAATTCTCAAAGAATTAATAGAATTTTATATATGTATATAATATGAAATAAAATGAAATCAGATTCTTAATAAGATGTTGGGATTGGGATTAGTACTTGCCTGGTATGTTTGAGCCATGGGTTAACTACTTATTATGGGAATTTATAATGATAATAATTGGAGTACTGAGTAGCTTGTGCCTCTGGGGTTAGGGAGTGTTCTGAACCAAGGGCACACTGCTAATTCCCATGAGTGTGGGGTTCCTACTGCTTTCAACATCATCTATGTCATGACCCTGGTCATGGGACCCTCTGGACTTACACAGTCATTCACAATCCGGATTCCTCTATTCAGGTAATTTTAAAATCCTTTCCTATTTTCAGTTTAATTCTGGGTACTTTGGTGCCAAGTTAGGATCAGTTACACTATGCTGTTTAGAAAAATGAGAAATCATTTTCTACCCCTTCAGGAAAGCAAGGGGCTTTTAAAGCTCGGAAGTGGCCATTGAAACCGTCGATAAGTGCTCTGTCGAATGAACAAATGAAGAGGGGAAAGGAAAACAAATAAAAGTAAATTTGCAGCTCTGTGGAGCATTTCCTACGTCAGTCACTGCCCCTCCAGGTCTCGCTGTGAGCCCACTGCCACTGTGGGGGACAAGCGGGATGCACTGCTTAATTGGGACATCTATCTGGATAACAAGCTTTCACTACGTCTGTAATGACAGAGCGGGGCTGTCGGGTAGTGATTCCCAAAGCCCCTAACACTAGAACCTTCATGTCCACTCAGAGGAAAAAGAGAAGAGCCACTGCACCAGTGACTTTAGCAAGACACAAGGTCCTCTCGGATCGATACCCACCAAACAACAAAGGCAATTGATACGGGGAGCTGTGATAAGCCCGAGAGCACCCGGGAGTTCTCTAGACAAAGGGGACTCACAAGCCATTTACACTGTACCTCATGTGAGGAGGAAATCTGATAAAGCGGCAGATTGTTTACTTTCTCCGGTTAGGTGAGATTTAACTGACCAACGCCTCATTTACACGTCTGAAATATAGACCCTGACCATGAAAGTGGGTTGTGTATATGGAGATACTGATGAAGCGCTCTAGTGCATTAGTAAGTAAATAAGTGAAAATAGAATTTGACTGCATTAAAACACAAGTTTCCTTTAACAACAACAACAACACCTCTCCACTCCCAAAAAACCCAAGAAGAAAAACAAAAACCAGAAACACTGGGGTAACCTGAAAATGGCAGGTTCTTGACTTAGTAATTAAATAAAATAATAATTAAATTAATTAATGTTGAATTAATATTGGAAAATTGTTCTATATAGAAAAAATGATAAAAAGAGAAGAGCAGGTTCTAATCAATATCATGTGTTCTACACATAGCTTTAAAATGAGATCACATGTATCTTACATGGTCTCATGGACACTGTATATGAGCTTAGGCCTTCTTCAAGCTGATCACTCTCTGCCCGATACATGTCACAGAACAATCTCAGAACAACGCCAGAGGCTTCACCAGGATTCAGTGCAGTGTGCTGTAGTGGAACCCAGCTGGGTTTGTGCTGGAATCGCACCGCTGGCACTTGCTAGAGTCTCTTGTGAGTGTGTCAAGACTTGTACCTTCAAGAGTTAGCTTCTTCCTGTGCAATGGCTTTTTCTTAAGGAAAAGAAAATGATATAATACTTGGGATACGCCCAAGACAATCGGCATTCAAGATAACTGAAAACTATTTGTGAAAATATCAAAGGAGAAGAAACAGACACAGATTGAAGTGGGGTTCTTTGGTAGACATGGAGTGTACAGCTCATGGTCATGTGGTTCCTTTATTCTGGAGGTGAGGGTTTGCTTTATCTTAGCTTTCTTTGTGATGTTGGAACTCTGTAACTCAGACAGCTCAAGGATGCACTTCTATCATCTGTCACCTCAGGAGTGTGATGGCCAGTGTTCATTGTCAACCTGACAGTCTATTATTACCTGTGGCAGGGGCCTCTGAGAACGCCCATGAAGGAGTATCTTGATTAAGTAAGTCAGGCAGGGAAGAACCACCCACTCTGGGTGGACCCTGAACTGTGGAAATGGAGAAAGGGAGCTGAGTGACAGATGTAGTCATCAATCTCTGCTTCCAGGTAGTAGACACCGTGGGCGGACCTTCTTCAAGCTCCTACTGCCTTGACTTCCACAACTTCCCCAGTCATGATGATCTGGTTCCCCGTGAACTATAAGACCTTTCTCCCTTAAACACTTTCTCCCTTAAATTGCGTTTACCAGAATATTTTATCACAGCAACTAGAACAGAGACTAAGACAATGGGGGGTTATGATATAACGATTGTTTCAGCTTGGGAAAGAATCTAGGAGTTATGGTGAGGAGTCACAAGCAAATGACTTGTGTGTTCTGCATATGATTTAAGCATGCGACAGAGAAGCAGCAGTGGGGGTGGGGCACACCAGATGTGCTGTTTGCATCCATCAGTGCTGAAGCTGGAGCATACAGTTCCGTGCAATAAACTTTCAGCTAACATCGTTAATCTAAATGTCTGAATTAGATTTCCGAACACCTTCTGACAACCATGGAATACAAAAAGAACACCTTCATCTTGCTTCCTAAATTTCACTTCCTTACCTCTCTCTCTCAGTGGCTTTATCAACCATTTGAATGGCTTGTCTGCTGGGTGGATTTTGTTTGGTTACAGTTACTGAGTTTCTGTCCTTTATTGTTGGTCTGAAGGAAAATAGATAGATGCTCTGATGAGAATGTGGGTTAAGTCTGTGTTCTCGTTGCCTTACCCAAAAGAATTTATTTTTAATGCTTGAAAAGTGGCATAATGATGAATCTGGGGTATATCAGTTTCCTTAAGTGCTAAAATTTCTTCTTTTTAACTGTATTAAGGCTTATCTAGTAATTGTCAAAATGAAACATGCTATCCCACAGTTGGTTCTGCTAAGCAGTACCTGTGGCATCATCCTTACTTACTCTGTAGCAATGGCACTGTAGTTATTTCCCATAGTTCACGAGGACTTAAAGTTCCCTCCAGATCCACGATACAAGATTCAGTGCAGATCCACGGCGGGGCCCTTTACCCTTTGCCATGTCTTCTGTCCGTGTGTGTTGAGATATCTGTGCCTCGACTCCAGAGCATGCACAATTTCCTTACATTTTTCAGTACTATTCCTTTCTCAGGCGTTTTTGTGATCTCTGTTTCTTTTCTTTCCTTTTCCAATTTCTCTTGTATCTTCTCTTCACGAGAAAAGAGGTTTGACGTCAGACCATTTACATCTGTGTCATTTAATATTTCTCCCTTCCAATCTCTCCTCTAATGCTTTCATGGTCACTGATGTCTTTACCTCCCGTGTGTAACTCCATGGTGGTTCAAAGAGCATGCTTTTCCATCAAATTTGATTTCTTCTCCCAAAGAATATTTTTAAAACAAAACATAAAAAAGTTTGTGTTTCATTACCTTATCATCACCTTATCTTTAATCACATTGGGAGCATCTTCCTTGTGAAAGCCATTTGCCAGAGTTCTTTTCTAGTTCTTGTAGGTTTTAATTGACTGGTGTTTTATTCTGACCTACAATAGAGGAATGCCTTCTTCAGATGATTCTACCATTCTTGTAAAAGAAAGAATATAATCTTTATGGAAAGAGAGACCTGGGTTTACTCCTTGTGTGAAATCAGAAACTTACCTTTTAATTTCTCTTTTCTTTCAGTGATTTAGTTGGGTGGGGCAGGCTTCTTAGTGGATTTTTTTTAAAACATTGGAAAGACAAGCACAATGCTGCAATCTAAAAGTCATATTCCTATATTTTTCTTTTTAGCTATAAAAGCCTCTATTGTTTGTTTTCCTTTGTCCAGGTTCCCCTTTGAAAGCCTCTTCCTCACTCTCCTACACAGAACTTACCACCCATTCTGTTTGTCACTTGTCTCTCATGCCTCAAGTATTTATGTGTGTATGTCTATGTGTGTATGATTTCCTGACTACATTCTTTCCAGGTGACATATTCATTTTGTTTGAGAGAAAACATCATTTGTTTCCTAGATCCGATCAGAATAACACTGAAATGTTCGTTTAAAATTAATGCTTTGAGCAAGGAACTTGCTCTGTTTATTTGCTTTGCAATATTTTAATATTTAAGATGCTATGATGAAAAACTTGTGGAAGAAAAATCTCCTGGTGTGATCTGGTTGCCTAACAATTTACATTCAGCTGTAATATTTTATTTGCTATAATTACTCTCTGACAAAACAGAGAATTGCAATGCAAAAATACAAAATGCTTTCAGTTTGGGTCTTATTGCAGAATGTGGAGGGAAAACCCATTCTTTAGGGACAGAACATAAAACAAGAAATCGACCTTAGTCAGTCGTCAGATACCAATGTCTGTAAACCAGCCATCCACGATGGGATTCAAACCAGGGGAAGGCTGCCATAGAACATTCTCAGAGGCTGTGTAACGTTCACTTGGGGTTGAAGTGCAGGGCAGAGACATCGCCTTCCATTTCTCTCTCCATAGTCTCAACATGACTTTACACAGGTCCTTCGGCTGTATGGCATCTCTGGATCTGCTTTCTAACCATTGATGCTGCTTGCATGGAAGGTGTCGTTCATTCTCCTGGGCTCTTGTCAGAAAATGCCCAGCACTGCCATTTTGTCCTCCTTCTATTTTTTTTTGTTTTTGTTTTTGTTTTTGAAAGACACAGAATTCAGTGTGTCTGTGGGTCTAAGTAGAGCAGGCCAGCTGACACCTAGACATGGCGTGTGTCATCTTGATGTACTCTGCTCTGAAGAAAGCCGTTCTTGCATTTGGAGATGGGGTCTCCCTCTTACCACATCATGGCTCCTTCACACATTTTCCTCACCCTCATTTCCAGTTTGAAAAAATGAACGGCCCCTGTTGTTCTGAGATTCAGAACAGTGTTGCCACAGAAAGTAATTAATAGTGGAAATCGAAATACCAGTCTTTTTTACGATTAAATTTAACAAGTACTCTCCAGTCAGAACAAAACCAAACATTCATTTGGTATCGCACCAGGGGCGAAAAGTTGTGCTACATTTTGAAAATGGCTGACAGCTGTGTACTGAATTCTCATAGTGAAAAATTCTCATTTTTCTCTGGAAAATCTTTCTTCCCAAATACTCGTTGATTTTCATGTAAGTTATTAAAGATGGTGCTACACTTTTAGAAGAAACTATGGAAAATAATTTACCTTGGACAACTGATGACTTTCAAATATTTCTGACATGAGAAGCAGTTAATGAATAAGATTAGTCATGGGATAAACCGTGTGTTATCAGGATCTAGGGCAAATTCAGAAATAGAAAACTGTATTAGGTAATACATATAAAAAAGGTAGTTTTTGTGAAGTAATCAATAACACAGGATTTAGTAATACCTAATTAGTCCCCAAGTGTTGATTTTATGATAGAAATTCATTTTAATTGCATTTTTCATAGCTGGAAAGTTTATTCTGTCTTGAAAGAGTTTTTGCATTTAAGGGAAAACTTTTCATGTAAGATGAATGTGGGTTTCGGTAAACAGTTTATTTTTTAATGTGAATTATATATTTCAGTATGTTCTTTCTTTTTTTGTGGTTCAGGAAGGTTTTTAGTTCCCCAGGGCTAGTCCTATCACTTATTTATTAACATATGTCTGCCAATCATAAGGAATTGGACAAGTATCAATTTCTGTCCATAAAAGTTTGCATGCTATCTATCACAGCATAGAGGAAAAGTTTGCGGCACACAATATGCCGTGTACACACGCACACGCAAAGAATGCATCTGGCTGGGGAAATGGTTCAGTGGGTAAAGCACTGGCCTCAAAAGCTTGAAGACCTAAGTTTGAATACTCAGAGGCCATTGGCAGCTGGAAGGGATGGCTGGCATCTGTGATCCCAGAGCTGTAGTTGTGAGTTAGAAGAACAGGAGAACCCCTGGGAGCTTTGGTCAGCTAACCTGACATACTCAGGGGTGAACAACAGAGAGACCCCATATCAAACAATGGGAAAGGTGGGAACCAACACTCAAGGTTGTTTTCTGACCTCTAAGTGCATACCATGACACCTGTGGACCCATACTCACATACATGTACACATGTTGTATAACCACAGATATACACACAAAATTAAAAAGTGATCTGTATGGAAGACATACAGTATGACCACAAAACGGCTGCCTACAGAATGGGAAAACATCTTCAACAACTCCATATCTGACAGAAAGGTGATCTTCAAAATATACAAAGAGCTCAAGAAACAAGGCATCAAATTATTAATTAATCCAATTAAAAATGGGGTACATATCTAAACAGAGAATTCACAACAGATGAATCTCAAATGGAAGAAAGACACATAAGAAAATGCTCAACATTCTTAGCCAACAGGGAAATGCAAATCAAAACAATTCTGAGATACCGTCTTACACCGATCAGAATGTTTAAGATCAAAAACACTGATTAGAGCTTATGTTGGAGAGGATATGGAGTAAGGGGAACACTTCTCTATTGCTGGTGGGAGTGCAAACTTGTCCAGCCACTTTGGAAATCAGTATGACAGTTTCTCAGAAAATTAGGACTCAATCTACCTTTAAGACCCAGTAATACCATTCTTGGGCATATGCCCAAAGGATGCACACTCACACCACAAGGACATTTGCTCAACTATGTTCATAGCAGCATTATTCATAATGGCCAGAACCTGGAAACAACTTAGATACATTTCAACCAAAGAATAAATAAAGAAAATGTGGTACATTTACACGATGGAGTATTTCACAGTGGTTAAAAAAAAGAACAATGACATCTTTAAACTTGTAGTCAAATGGACAGAACTAAAAAAAGACATCATGAGTGGGATAACCCCAGACCCAGAAAGAAAAATATAGTATGTACTCACTCATAAGTGGATGCCAGACATAAAGCAAAGGATAACCAGCCTACAGTCCCCAACCCCAGAGAAGCTAGAACCCTCTTCCAGAATCAGATGGAAGCATTACAGAGATCTACAACTAACGACTGGGCCAAGTTCCATGTGAAGAAAGAGGGGAGCGGTAATATGAACAAAGGGGTCAAGACCATGATGGGGAAACGCACAGAATCAGCTGACCCTAACTAATGGAAGATCGGAGACTCCAGACTGAACACTGGTCAAGCTGCATAGAATCAAACTAGGCCCCTTGATCAATGGTGAAAATAGTGTTACTTGAACAGAATGTGGGGCCACTGGCAGTGGGACCAGGATCTAACTTTAATGTATTTATTGACTTTGTGGAGCCCATTCTCTATGGAAAGACACCTTGCTCAGCCTAGACATGGTGGGGGGGGGGGTTGGGCTGGAGGGCCTTGGTCCTGCCTCAAGGGGTGATAGGGCAGAAAGACATAGTTGACGTCCCAGGAGACTCCTTAACCTCTTTGAGGAGCATAAGGAGAGTGGAGTAGGGGATGGTGGGGGAAGCAGGAAGAAAGGAGGGAGGGGAAAGTGGGATTGGTATGTAATAAATAGATTGAATAAGTAATCAAGTAAGTAAATAAATAAACGAGAAAAAAAAGTACAAAGCAAACACAAGCTGAAAACATTCTCTGGGCAAGTGTTATGAACTTCACAGACATGGGACATCTCCGTTATATCCCAGATGATGGTTGGATTCTAGTCTTACTTCATTCCCATGCCTTGGGAATATGCGTGAATACTTAGCCATCCTGTTCTGCCTATACTCTAGGCTTTCCAAGTAGACCTTCCAAGAGCATTTGGAGAGCAATGGAGCATATTTTGTTGTTTTATGTAACATTTCATATCATGTTGTGAGTAGATTTTACAAGTCAGCATGGCCATGTTCTTTCTTCGTGCAGAACCTGGACACACCTATAGGATCTTTTTTTAAACAAACTGAACATCTTCATGGTCTCCGATGTGGGCTAGCGTTAACATGTCTGGTTTGGCAGTCCTTTCAATATTTTATAGATTAACAGAGCAGAATTTTAAGGAAGAACCTTAGGAATGGGTGTATGTGGCCTCTATATAAGCAAAAGAATAGGGAACATTCTGTTAAGGTGATAAAATGTACTCCTCCCGAAATTTACCATGATAAAAATATTCTGAAAATCACTCATTTGGCATTGAGTATTTTCATAGTATTCTACAACCGTTCCATTTGCAGAACTCTGTAGAGTCCCTAAGAGAAACTCCCCCCCCCCTCTCTCTTTCTCTCTCTCTTTTGTTTCCCCCATGGTCCTGGCCTTAGCTGTGCTTTCCTTATAGACCCACATCATAAAGTATCTTTTTTATTGAGATCTATTCTTTATGTCTTTCACATCATGCATCCTGCTCCCATTCATTTCCCATCCCTGTGTATTTATCTTTTAAAATCTTCTTTAAGTTAGGGAAGCAAGATTGCGTAAAGTCTTCATGTATCTGAAATTGGTCTCAAATTCCCCACATAGCTAAGGCTACCCTTGATCTCTTGGTTATTTTGCCTCTACCTCCCAAGTGATGGTTTGACTCGCTTCACTAAATGTTACGTTTTAAGTTCAGCCATGTTGTAACATGTCAGAATTTCATTCCTTTTAAGGGAATTTGTTTGTGTAGGCTGAATTTTGTGTGCGTGAAGATTAATTAGCATTTGAAACGGGGCTCTCTAGGGCAGAAAGAGTATGGCAGGTTTACTTGTTTGCAAAGATGGTCATAAAATTGAGTTATCAAATAGGGTACACATTATAGATCTTACTGTCAGTCTGGTCATTTGTCATATCACTGCTGGAACTTGGGATTTTAATTTAATTTTCTGAAATTTCTCTTCCGTGGTCACAAGGATAAAATGATACCTCTTAAGCATTTGTTCTCTGGTTTCTAGAAAACAATGCATAGGAAGCACAGAGTGAAACTCATGGTCAGTGTTCAAAATACACATCCCCTTCTCTTTAAACATTGCCCTACCCCAGGAACTCCCACCAGTGACAGAGGGGTAGGAAGAGCCATAGGGGATGAGAGTGAGACCTGCTTGGGCATGAAGCAGCTCCTTCCACATCCTTTCTGGTCATCTTCATCTTTCTCAACATTTCTATCATGGACAGCTAACTGCAAGGATGACCGAGTCCTTAAGAGCCGCAGAGTAAATACTGCTACTGGAACTGCCTGGGAAGGGTTTATATCATATGGCATTGGGACTGGGTTTGCTTTAGAATCTGCTTCTCAAAGCCCCAGATTTGTAGTGTTTGGTATTCATTTCACCAGCTTGATCTCAGGTTTGCTCCTCTGTAAAGTAATAAACACATCCCCTGGACATCCTGGCCATCAAGTATGAATTAATTTATTTTTCTGGTCAAGGCTCTACCCTAGCACTCAGGAGATTGAGGCAGAGATATCATTCATTTGATGCCACCTTATACTCTACAGAGAGAATCTTGTCTCACAAAACCAAAATTAAAGATAAACCCTTTCCTAAATGTCTTCTGTGACATTTTCCGCATAGCCAGGACTCGGGAAAGTCTGCTTCCCTCAGCTTTCTTCTTCCAGTTTTCAGTACAGTCCTTCTTTGTGAAAATGCAACAGCAATTAACCCTCGTGTTGCACTAGCATGATGACATAAAATTGACCAGGTTCTTCAAAACTATGCTTGAGACTTAGACGTAAAAGGCCTCATAACTGCTGTTGATGGTCAGATATGTATGTGTGTGCATGTGTGAGTGTGTGTGTGCGTGTGTGTGTGTATACATGTCCACGTTAAAGGACAAGGAAAGTAACAAGGAGATGTCCACTTAATATGTCACTTTCCTGTGATACAGAGTGCAATTGACAACGAGACCAGCTTTGAGAACCCTAATGGTGTACAGCAGCACTTGTGTACCCAAAAGGAGAGCAAGACGCAGAACAGCCCCCTTTTTTTTTTTTTTTTTTTTTTTTTTTGGCATGTGAGAAAAGTGGCAGAGGTGTGGGAAACCTAGAAGAGTTCTGAAGTAGGATGGGCAAGTCTGTCACAAATGCAAATGAGACCAAACATTTCTTTTGCTTACATTGTAAAACTGCCTTACACACACACACACACACACACACACACACACACACACTTGTAATCAGACATTTCTCTCTCACCCACCTGTTCCAAAATACCTGGAAACTGCTTCCCAAATAATTGACTCAGAGGTTCAATATATATTATTAATGCCTGGCTATTAGCTCAGGCTTATTGCTAATTAGCTCTTAGATTTTAAGTAAACCCATTTTCCCTATTTACACTATTCCACATGGTGGTACCTTTATTAGCATGGCACATTTATTTCCTGCTCCGTGTGCACCTGTGTTGTGTCTCCTGATTCTGCCCTTCTCTCTCCCATCATCGTTAGGTTGTTTGCCTTGCCTATACATCCTGGCTATGGGCCCATCAGTTTTTTATTAAAACAATTGGAGTGTCAAGTCTTCATGGTGTACAAGAGGTTTATTCCACAGTGCACACTACCTTAGCACCAATGAAAGTGTGAAAGTTTACAATGTGACACAAAAGTAGCTATTCTTACTTTTCTGCTCCCTTCCTATAAGTCAGAGCAGCACCAAACCATTACCAGGGATGAGCCATGAAATAACCATGTTGTTTACACGCTAAGGACAAACTTTTAATTTTTCTGTATTAGGATTTAGCAAACAAAGAGAGCAGATGCCAAGACAGCAGCAGCCATTGCCATAGTACAAAGTCCATGCTGAGTCCTCTCCCGTGCCTGCCTTGCATGTGACACCCAGAGTGCTCAGTCACTACTGGTGGGAGGATATTAATACACCAATCACACAGAAGCCCTGACACTTTGTGTTATTCTTGAGGAAAGTAATTGGCAGTGCTGAGGTACTGAGTGGACTTTATCGTTTCGCTATGATGAATCCACAGAGTTTTGTGTTCTGTTGGAGCCATTCCCTGGGGTCGGGGTAGAGGTAGGGGCCAGTACCTCAGTGTCGGGACACTTTCATCAAGTTCATAATGCTCAATAATTTCACAGTCCGTAAACTTTCTTCTTTCGTTTGCTTTTGTATATTAATTTTTCTTTCCAGTAATTGTTTGCAAACATGTCATTTGGTTCTGAAAGGAAATTTGAATCTAATCCAAATTTTTAAAAACATTCTCAACAGAAAAAGCTAAATAATTCATATGTAAAGCTGTTATCAAATTAAGCTGATTCCACTCCCCATAACAGCTCAAATTTTTTTCAAGGGTTGAATAAAATAATTACACGTGTTCTTCTCTCAGATATTCACATCTCCTCCTCTCTAGTAATCCCTTGCAAGAATATGCTGGTTATTGCTTCAGATCCCATGTGTGAAGAGTCTATTAGAGAGGGATTGTGAAGTGTTATGTTAACTAACCAGACTAGAGAGCTTTTATATTTATGAACATGTGTGTGTAAAAGAAAATCTTTTTTCTCCATATTGAATAGTTGAAAGTTTTACTGCTGTGGACAATGTATAAAGCTAATTTAGAAAGACCAAAGGGAGAGATGTAAAAGAGAAAAAACAAAAGGAGGCTCATCAAATGGCAGTCATGACTTCTCTCACTTTATAAGTACCACTAGAGATGGTTCACAAGTCTATAGTGTCAGCAGGAACTTGACCGTCTTTTTAACCTCATGGTTCCCCAGATTTCATTACATGTAGGTAGAGTATTGTTTGTGAAAACAGCTTGTTTCTCACCCCTCCCATCCATCTCACAAGCTGAGAAGATTCAAGAGGAGTGAGTATCAGCAACATTGGAGAGGAGCAATCATGGATGGGCACACAGAAGGGTCTAACTCCTTTAGAGGAGACCCTCAAAGGGATAGCACAGAAATAAGAGAAAGTACCAATTTCATAATGGAAGAAAAAAGTGGCAAACATACACACACACACACACACATGCACACACACACGCACGCGCACGCATACGTGCGCTCACATCTGTCTCTCTAGACCAGGTGCTAGGATGGGAAGGAGCAAGGCATGCATACTTATTGAAGACTATAAGACAGGGCAGGGACAGGATGAGATAGACAGATTAGAAACAGAGAAAAATTGGATCACACAGAATCATATTTTATGTAAAATATTAAATTCTAAGTGCCCTGAGTTGTCAGATCTAACAATAAAAATAGAAGATAGCTGGGCGGTGGTGGTGCACACCTTTAATCCCAACACTTACGAAGTGGAGGCAGGCGTATCTCTTTGAGTTCAAGGCCAGCCTGGTCTACAAAGCAAGTTCCAGAACAGCCAGGACTGTTACACAAAAAACTTTGACTTGAAAAACAAAACACAAAAAATAGAATGTAGTTTGTCCTTTATGATAAAGAACAAATACTTACTAGTTTCCACTAGGTTGGAAATCCAGGTTAGACCTCTCTCATCTGAAAATCCCAAATTTGGAATGTTTCAGGTGCTGACATGACGCTCCAAGTGGAAAATTCCACAGCAGAGAATTCTGTTGCATGTACAGACATGGTGGTTTGAATGAAATGACTCCCATAAGTCTGGGCCATTTGAATATTTGATCCCCAGTAGGTTACTATTTGGGGGAGGATTAAAAGGCATGGCCTTGCTGAAGGAAGTATGTCTTGAGGAGCAGTCTGTGGTTTCAAAAGCCATGTGTACTTCCTAGTATCTTCGCTCTGCTTACTGTCTGTGAGTCCAGGTGTGAGCTCCTGGAAGCAACAGTAAACATTTGCTACTGAATACCTCTGCTCTCCTACCATGGACTCTGACCCTTGGGAACCATACACCCAAAGCAATCTCTTCTATAAATTGCACAAGTTATGATGTTTTATCATAGCAAGAGAAAAGTAGCTAATACAATGAACTTATTAAGTATATGAATAAAATACCCCCCAGGTTTTGAGTATAAGAAATATGTGCAATGTAAACAAATCTTTTAATTAGACTTGATTTCCATTCCAAAGTTTTCAGTTTATGCACCCACAAATATTCTCAAATATGAAGCTCTACTAGTCCCAAGCATTTATGTGTGCACATGAGTATATGAGTGTTCGTGTTGTGTAGGCACATATATGTGTGCAGATGCATGTGCATGTGTGTGTATTCATATGACAAACAGAAGCCCCTCTTGTGTTTTATTCCTCAGATGCCATCTAATCCATTTGTGTTTTGTTGTTGTTGTTATGTGTTGTTTCATTTTTTTTTTTAGGCAACGTCTTTCACTGGCCAGAGACTTACTGATTAGGTAAAGCTGGCTGTCCAGTGAATGCCAAGTATCTACTGATCAGTACCTCCCCAATGGTGAGATCCCAAACATGTGCCAGCACAGGTTTTTATGTGGGTTCTGGAGATCAAACATAGACCCTCATTCTTGGGCAGCAAGCACTTCAGGAAGTAGACCAGCTTCCCGGTTCTCTATGCATTTTTGAGTGAATGATAACAAGTACATATTTCAGGAGGCACACAGAAATAAAAAGGAAATATAAAAGGACAAAATTAACTGAAATTATCTGAGAGTCAAGTTGAGGTTGTCTCATCTGTCACTGATGAGGGGAGAGAGCTGTGATCTGGATTGCTTTCTAAAAGATCAGAAGGCGTGTTTCTGTTTCCTCGGTGTAAAATTTTGGCTGCTGCCTTCTGATCCCCAAAAGGAAAACCAGAAGATCTCTAGGTCCCATTGTTGTTGGCAGTGGGCTTTCCTGGAGCCGCACTTTTCCTTCCCCCTGCTGACTGCAGACTTCAAAGTACTGACTTTTGAGTTCTTTGGAGTAAAGAGGAGTTGCAGGTCAGGCAGAGGGCAGAGCCTGAAATGGCAGCAGAGAACTCTGCTCCTCGTGGGAAGCAGCAGCAAAGATGAAAGGTGGAAGTCAGGTGTAGGATGGCTTGGTGCCTACAGTTGGGCCTTTGCCTCCCTGGGTGCCTGTGGTTGGGCCTTTGCCTCCCTGGATGCCTGCGGTTGGGCCTTTGCCTCCCTGGGTGCCTGCAGTTGGGCCTTTGCCTCCCTGGGTGCCTGCGGTTGGGCCTTTGCTTCCCTGGGTGTCTTGATTGAATCTTTGCCTCCATGGGTGGCTATATTTAGGACTTTGTCTACCTGGGTGGCTATGGTTGGGGCCTTTACCTGTCTGGGCATGGTTTGATCAACTGGCAGCCTATCACTGGCTGAAGTCTGACCTCTGTAATTGGCTCTGACTCAAATCATTTTGACACAAGATTCAGTTTTTAAATTTTTTTTGAGAATTTCATATATAAGTACACAGATCACCTCCACGCCTCCCTGCTCTCCATCACCCCCCCACCCGAATCATTGTTACGAATACATCCATATTTACAACACCTACTGAATCTAGCTGTGCTTCCAATGTTTTTAGACCTTTTGGGGATTGGATAATATGTGAGGGGCTCATCCCTGGAGAAAATCGATTCACCCTCCCTTAGGAGCCTTTGATTGCCTATAACTAAAAGATGCACTCTTAAATTAGGGTTTTGCTTTATTTACATACTAAGATTAGTTGCATGAGGGCTCAAATTATTGAAGGAGCTTTGGGCCAAATTAGTTTAATTTGGCATTACTTGCTTTTTAGGGCTCAGCCCACACACAGCTCACAGGTAGACACCCTTCTCTATCCCTACACCAAAAGGTCCTGTTACTCTCATCTGGCACAGTTCCTTTCTTGAGTGGATCGTTGATGTCATGTGTTAGAACTCAAATTGTCTGTCACCTGTGTTCCCTACTCACAAGGTCCCAGACTATGTCTTCTCCTGTTGGTTACCTCTCATCGAGGCCAGGACCACAAATACCAGACGCATTCAGTATGATTTCCTTAAATATATGAATTGATTGAGGTATCTTTAAAGTAGATTTTGGGCAAATGAGTTGTCACTTTTTCTGAATAAAATTTCTGGGATCTCATTGGCTAAGGCTTTATTTACTGAGTGAACCCTTCCAGCTGTCGGGTATTATGAAAAATCTTAGCTATATCTGAACCTAGATCAGTGTCCTTATGGAAGACATAGTTTTATGTAGCAGTAATAGTACTGTGCTGTGGGATGCTCTTTCTGTATGCTGTGAATATGTCTTCCTCTCATTGGTTAATAATAAAAGCTGTTTGACAAATAGCCAAGCAGGATAATGTTAGGTGGAACAATCAAACTGAAAACTCAGATGAGGAGGGGGGCAGAGCTGGCAGGGATGCCAGCCAACTGCTGTCCAAGCAGGATGTGTAGAGAATGCGGTAACAACCCTTGAGCCATGTGGCAAAACACAGGTAGAAATATGGATTCATTTAAATGTAAGCGTTAGCTAATGAAAAGCCTGAGCTATTGGTTGAGCATTAATAATTAATGTTAACAATGGGGTGATTATTTGGAAGTGGTTACAAGATCCAGAGAAACCTCTATTTACAATGCTGTGCCTAAGGGGTGTTGCAAGACCAAGAAAGACTATGGAAGAAGTGCCCGAGAGCCACCTCTGAGAACCAGGGCTGTCTTTGCATTGCCAGTGGCCGACTTTACACTCCCCAGTTTTAGGTGTTTGGGGAGCAGATGAAAATCAGCAGTGTTAGTCCCGCTGTGGACGGTGGCACAATCAGGATCTCACTGAAGCTCTTTATTTTCACGTTCATTTTTCAAATGCTTTGTTTTCAAGTTGCTCCTAAAACAGTAAATGGAATCCTGTTGGCTGTCAGCAGCTCCCGCTAATGTCATCAAGAGTATCACCATGAAACAATCAGGGGACTTTGCCTGTGTCTGAGCATCACATGCTGAGAGCCTGTTGAGTGGGGGAAGAACCGAATGTGGCCCTGGAGTTACTGCCTGTCCGCCATGGGATTCTCTCAATGTTGTTTTTGAAGCCATAGTTCCTCACAGTGTGAGCGTATCCAGACATTGGCTTTTGAAAAATATAATGTTGTAAATTTGAGTCTCATTTACACCGGTAATTTAGTCGTGACCCTATATTAGTAAAATCCTTTCTGCTAAGAGCTTTGCCTTTTTATACGATGATTCAGCTTCCGTGAGCCCTACCAGATGCTATTTTTTTCCTTCCTCCTGCCACCTCATTCCAATGTCACTTATTACTGAGACACTGGCAACCAAGAAGGGTAATGCCGACACATTTGGTTAGCCAGGTTGCAGAGTAGGTGCATCCTGGGTCCTCATACCCACAATGCATTAGTGCCGTTTCAGGAGTTTCGGTGTGTTTTCTGAACATTCTGTTCTACTTCAAAGTTTAAGGACATTGTTCTTAAACTTCCCTGGCTGTTACTGGGTAGAAGTTAATCAAGGAATTGAAACCTTGAGGTCTAGCTCATGAAGAGACAACTCATCTGTCAACACAGACTTGTCCTGCTCTAATGAAAGACCTGTCAAACTATATTCTCTTATCCAATAAAACCGTGTCTTTGTGATTTTAGGGCTTAAGTTTGTATAACTTTCGTCTGTGCTATAAAGCAGCACTTATAATCTGTTCACATGTGATTCTTGCACAAGTCAAAGAGAAAAAGATCAATACGACGGTTTTTGACTTAAAACAGTTAAAAGAGAAAAATGAAAAGGATTGAATTTTGGATAAATACTTCGGCTTCACAGTTGGAGTTTTGAGTGGATGCTGAAATATTACTCACCATGTCATCTGGACTATTTTATTTATTATTTTGGAACTTTATAACCAGCTGAATGATTAAATAGATTTTTACATTATCCTTTCCACTTCAGCAAAATGTTCTATCATAGCTTCGGAGAAGAGCAAAAGCCACAAGGTTTTAGTCAGTAGTTAGTTTA
This sequence comes from Myodes glareolus, assembly GCF_982192425.1. Classification (NCBI taxonomy): domain Eukaryota; kingdom Metazoa; phylum Chordata; class Mammalia; order Rodentia; family Cricetidae; genus Myodes; species Myodes glareolus. The sequence goes on from NC_142030.1 coordinate 52,642,685, forward strand.
TTGCTAAGGTATGAAAATTTATTATGTATTTTGAGATTAAAAACAAGTGAGGTGCTCAGTCAATACAATGGTTAGGATGAGCGTGGCCACTCATAAGCTCATTTTGTTGAATGCTTGGTCTCCAGCTAGGGGAACTATCTGCTCGTTCATATAAGTTTATCTGTGTGTGCTTTTGGGGGAACTCAAAACACCAAGAAAAGAAAGTGACTTCTGATAAATTGTGAGTGCCCTTTCCCCGAGAATAATGAATCAGAAAGCCTTCCAAGGAGCCCTGGGCGAGGAGACACATCAGACCGTGTTTGATAAGCTGTTGCTGATGGCTAATGTGAGGTGAAAGTGTCTCCTCATAGAGCGTCTGTGGGAAGCTGCCACACATCTTCACCAAAGGGACACAAAATACTGCTGTGAAATGTGAATGAACTCTCAGAAGAGTAAAATGAGACTTTTTTTTCTAGAGAAAAATATTGAAGAGATTTTTTTATTTAAAATTGAGTAACAGTACTATCTTAGGGTTTCTCTTGTTGTGAAGAGACACCATGACCACAGGAACTCTTATAAAGGAAAACATTTAATTAGAGTGGCCTGCTTACAGTTTCAGAGGTTCAGTCCATTATCATCGTGGCAGGGAGCATGGCAGCATGCCTGCAGACATGGTGCTGGTGCCTACGTCTTACAGGCAACAGGAAGCCCACTGAGATACTGGGCAGTATTCTGAGCATAGGAAACCTCGAAGCCCGCCTCCACAGTGATACATTTCCTCCATATCTCCTAATAGTGACACTCCCTATAAGATTATGGGGACCAATTACATTCAAACTACCACAAATATAGGGAAGCTTTAAAGAGGCCATTTTCAGTACTAATCATTGAAACCACACACTTAATGGGGAAATAGAAAGAAATCAGTAGAAGCCAAGCTCCTTTTGTGTTTCCCAAGTGCTTCTTACTTGGTATCTTCTGCCTCTGACAGTTTGATAGCTATCACTTCTGGTTGCTCTGATCATTGGGGGCTAATGGAAGTGGGGTGTCCTAGACTGACTGTGATACTAGAATCAACACACACCAGCAGTCTAAGGAAGTTCTGAGCCAGCACTTCTTTCCCTACCTTCTTCTCTGGCCTAAGGGTAAAGAGGTCTCTGGCTAATGAAGCAGAGACTGTTCCAAGGGGCTTGTGTCCATCATCCTGTATCATCTAATGCTTGGATTCAGAAAGGAGCCTTTGGCCCCAAAGGAAACCATGAAGGCAACAAGGAGAACCAACGTGCTTCTGAGCTGCTTCTCTTCCCAGCTTGTTTTCAAGATGGCAGTAACCTCAGGCCACAACCAGGAGCTGCCTGAGTGGGTGTGGCTCCTCAAGAGGCTGGGTTTGAGATCTCCCCAGGATCAGGTCTGGGTCAGATGGTAGGGGCTTCAGGTTTGGTTCCAGTGGCGGTGTGTATGAAAGGCCATGTGTAAAGGTACTTATGGTTGTAAGACTTAATTTTAAGTGTGTCAGTACTTTAGTAAGTGTGTCAACTATTTAGAAAACATGCCAGGGCTATGATTTGAATATAGATAGATCTAATGACAGAAGTTTCTGGCTTTTGTCAGCTTCCATGTTGAGTTTTTCAGACGACTGTGGCCTTAGTATTGGAGGTCCTACCACACTTTTGTGGCTCTAGACGGTTTGTACCCCAGCCACAGTTGCATTCAAAGCTGCTCAGAGTCAACTCATAGGAAATCCAGTTTGTCCTAGAGTCTCCCAAGATGGCAACAGCCATGTCACCCTGCCCCAGTCATTTTTCTTTCTCCACCACGAAAGCATGTTTTCAAATGTACATCACATGAAAGTGAGCTGGAATTTTTCGGGCACTTTCTCCCACACCTTCTAGTCCTTTAACCCTTTCCTGGCCCAAATTCTGTCCCAAATCTCTGTGACATAAACTCAGTCCACCCAGTAGTAGCATTGGGATCATTTGAACAGATTTTGAGCACATGAGAACCAGGAGCCAGGTCTAAGGGGTGTTTGTGAAAAGACAGGGACTTTTACATGCAAGGAAGTATAGCTGTATTTCACCACTGCCATTCCAACAGACTGTGAAGAAAGCCAAGCAAGCAAGAAATGAACTTTTAATGAGAAATCAGTGTTTAGACATATTTGTATTTGTACTTTTTGATGGACGTATATATAGCCGTCTTACAGATACTGGTGTTTGCTAATATTGCTTTGATTTTTTTGGTGATTGTTATCACCTTAGGCCATTTTGCTCACCAGTGTATTCTGAGACAGCATGTTCGGTTCTCCATAAGTATTTACCAAGTGAGGAATCACTACTAACTGATTCTTCGATACAAATTTGTAAGTGCCTATAGTCTTTTCTACCTCACAGGTGGAGACAGTTGACTCTGAAAAGTGATGTAGTTTGTCAAAGTTATGACCTCAGAACTGACAGAGTTAATGCTTTCTACCCTGTATCTGTGATTCTAAGATGTCCCAAGAGAGAGTAAGCCAGAAACGCTTTCATCACAGTTCTCCTATGGTAAAAGGGCTGAACTCACTATGCATACACGGTTTGGGTCTATGTTTTGCCTCTGCTGTTTCATAGATGTTGATGGGTTGACTGCAGGTTTGCAAAATAAGACAAACTGAAAGTGAGCTGTTACACGTTAGCAATGGACAATTGCTTATCACCACAGCCCAAACTAGCCCCTGTTTGGAGTTCCTGCATTATCCAGGTTCTGAAAAGTCGAGGGAGCAGATGGTAGCTACTATTCTATCAACTGTTCTATAAACTTGATATCTTTTTTAGTGTGTGAAAAAGCCTTGGGGCAAACATGATCTTGTATCAAAGCTCAGGGTCTGGGCATCAGATCTAAAGCACTGGGATGAACAGAGGCAGGTTTGCTCTGGCAGGCTGGCCTACTTACTCAGAAACTCTAACATTTCTCAGAACAGATTTCACACTCACTGACTTAGATGAATGTTCTTAATTTCATAGTTAAGGAAACAAGGTCACATGCAGCTAAGTGTAACCCCTCAAGGTCATAGAATTATTGGTGACCCAGGAAGGCTGAAGAGTCAGAATCTGGAACACTGTAGATTGCGTCAAGGACCGAAATAGCAGCATCAAGCCGTGTTCAAGGTGACACGTTATTAGGTGTCAGGCAATGTGCTGAGAACTTCCACTTATCTCCTGAGAATCTTTGCAACTCACTGAGCGAACTGCCACTCTTACCACATCTGTGGATGTTGACACCCAGACACCAGTGGCATCACACTTACCCAAAGTCACACGTCCAGTAGGCCGTGCTCTTTCTTAAATACTGTTCCTACTTCCCCACTCCCCTGCCTCCATACACACATACCCTGGTCTCTCTTTCAAACCCAGGGATTCTCTCTAATTAAATAGCTCACAGGGCTGTTTCGCTCTATTCCTTCAAGTCCAGTGCTTGTGAGCTTCAAAATGGTTCTTTTTAGAACCCTTTCTTAGTGGATATTTGTATTGAGAGTTACCCAGAATTGGTCCAGATTGTCTGAGTTTGAATGTACCGGGTGGAAATCAGTGCCCCCTTTTCTGAACATTTCGTGTTATGCCCATATCACTCTCTAGTGTGAGAATATGGTTAAGAAGCACATTCTAGGACAGATTTTCCGTAGGCAAAGTCAACAAGAGGGTTGATCACATAGTCCAGCCTCTGCCCATGTTAGAAGGTCATGGGGGGAACACAAGTGACTATGCATCATCCTCCAGTTCCTCCCAGCTCCATCCTAAGGTCTCTTCTCCTTACACAGCTGCTAGAAAATGCATTTTCTCTGCTGCATCCTCCAGAGAGCTTCTGGGTAGAGAGACTTACCTCGAAGACAGTTTCTTGTCTTGTCTTCAGTGTCCTGCCTAGTGTCAGGCCCAACGGAGAGAACTAGTAAGCATCGGAGCCTGGTGTCCTTGCTCTGCTTTTGTATGTGGGGTTTTCTGAGGTGAGTCTACCTAACATGCCTGTTCTATGCACTCTTTTTATAGTGGGATATTTGATGCTTTTTCATCAAGAGGTGAAGTATACATAATTTTACTTGAATTCGGAACTGTGTAAATTTTAAAGTCTAACTCCTTAAGGAAATCTGGCTTTGCTTCGTTTATTTTCCTTCTCTATCCTCTGTCTCTCTATGTGTGTGTGCGTGTAAGCTTCCTGACCGTTAGGCATTAGGACAGGTACTATGTGATGACTGTTCCTTAGGTCACTGGGCTTTGGGGTCATTTGTTACTCAGCAGTTGCTAACTGGAACACAGGCACAATGCATGTCTCGTATATAATTTTGATCATTTTGGGGCTGATATTTGTTTTGTGCCCCACTACCTGTTAATATTAGATTTCTCTTCATCTTGCTTTTTTCCGCTTCATGGGCACACTCTGACATAAATTCTTTATCAGCAGCAAGCAACTTTTTCTGCTTGAAAATGGTTTCCCTTTCATTTGCCACCGACATTTCTCCCTGAAGAATATTCGAGCAGTATTCCAGGTGTTTAATGCTTTGCACCTTGGTGAAGGCACAACTCAGAAAAACAGCTATCGAACTAGCGTTTCGTGGATATTGAGACAGCATTAAGATGGAAGAGAAAGGTGCTGGCAACTGTCTAGAGTCATAGAAAAATATTGCCTAAGAGTACTTATTTTGACAAATTTCCAGAGCATATTTATGTCTTAGGTAACTATTATTGCACTCTTAGAAAAATAAGTAATATTATTCATAATATAGTAGGCTTGGCACGTGCTGTGTGAATTATAGTGGTGTTTAAAATTCATAAATAGTCGCATTTTATTCAGTTGAATCAGGTAAGAAAGATTTGATTCAGATCAATAACCGTGGCACATAAAATAATAAACCCCTTCAAAAACGTAATACTATAAATTATATGAGTTTGTGGCAGTAGCTGAGAAGCCGAACGTAAAACTTTAAAATATTATAGCTTGAAAACCTAATATTCTATCAGTTATTAAAATAGAAAATGGTTGAGAAGTCATCACTCTAAAATTTAATATGATTGCAAGGTGTTGGATTGTTCTTTCTTTCTCTGCCTTAGAGCAGCTGTGAGTACATAGTTTAAGCTTGACTCCATAGTAAGTGGGTTCAGTGAGTTAGGAGACAGTCTGGATTACTGATCAACTCTGTGTTCTGCTTGTTTGATAGCACAAAAGAATGAAAACATACCGTGTGTGTCTGTGTGTGTGTCTGTGTGTCTGTGTGTGTCTGTGTGTCTGTGTGTGTGTGTGTGTGTGTGTGTGTGTGTGTACATTCGCCTTGCCTCAGAAAGAGTTCCAACTCAGATATGACCTAAATAGTAAGAGTATGTGATAACGGACAATCGGATTCACTGAGTAGAGCTATAGGACAATAAGAAGAATTTAAGAGCAAGAGCCAAGTGAATGTGTTGCCGTGTGCGTCATGTTTATGTTTGTGTTGTTATTTGTTCCTGACTGATTGGGCAATGACCTGGCAACATATCCCATCTCCCTGACCTCTCCAAAATCATCCAAGTTTTAGCTCCTGCTCCTTTCCCTTCTCGTGATGAACAAAAAGCTTCTTGTTCTCTTAGCAGCTTCTAGAACTAGGCCAAGATGTTGATAGAATGTGAAAGCACATACTGCTGTCTCCCAATGTGGTGGCTGTGCTGAGTAGCTCCAGTGCCTTAAAATCTCTTGCACTTACATTGTCTGAAATAAACTTTGGTCTTAAGCTATGACCTAATGTGACTTTGCCTTAGGGAGGATGAGTGCTGGCAGGATGGCACTGCACTTTGTTTAGAATTCCTCTGCCCTTTGTGTATACTGTGAATATAGGTTAATAAAGTAAATAAATGCCCCTTGAATAGGTCTGGGATGAAAAGGAATGAAAGCATTTGCTAGTTTAAGGTGGTGGGATCATGGCTCATTTCTATTTCATCTTTATGATCACCTTAGTGTTGTTTTAAGTATCTTTATGATATAAATAAGAGAAAAATAAAAATAGTTTATTACATATCAAGGATTACTGGCCTCTAGGGTATATGAAGTCTTCAGAGATGAAATTCTCATTATACTAGCAGCCTTGTTCAATCATTCAGGCAGTATTAATCGACTAAGGCATTGTGGGAAGCACAGAATCCCAGTGGAGACACTGGATCTATACATTAACCGTGTGGACCATCTCATCCCAGACAAAAGACCAATTGAGCCTTTTAGGAAGAGGTAGGGTAGAATCTGCTTTGCTCCATTTGGGCATAATCATCAGATTTTGAAGCCATGGAGATGAGTCCAGTCATGTGTGAGGGGGCACAGGATTGCCATGGAAGAAGCAGTGAGGATTCTTCTACATAGCACCTCAGGGCCTTTCCTGTCCTTAGCAAGCCAGCAGTGGAAGAGGGCAATGCAGCATCCTTGACCTGGCTCCATTGATGGTACTGGCCAAATGCATTTAGTTCTGTTTCAAGCAATACGAGTAGGGCTACCTGACTAGAATGGGGAAATAGGGATCCATTGAACCAAGCTCCTAGATTCTAGTACAAGATCATGAAGAGTTTCTCTCCCCCAGCCTGACTCCCAACAGTTTTTAAGCTGATGATTGCCAGCCTGGGTACCTACATAGCAAGGGAGGGAAGAATGGTCTACTGTCTCCCCAGTGCACAGGCATTGGGCAAAAGGTGACTGAGATCCAGGATTACAGATTAGCATGGCCTGGTTTAGCTTCATCTAATGATATAAAATTGGAAGGCTGTTTGAGCACAGAGCAGTATTAACTGAGGAAAATGGGTAAATACAGACATATTTATTTTATTTCGAGCATAGTAATTAGCGCATTTTACTCAGAGAAGAGTAAGAAACAGCTTGAATCAGAAATGTCTGCTGAGGACTCTTGAGAAACAGCAGAAACTGCGGATGGTGGAGCTGAGGGTAGGAAATGGGTCTGTCTTGCCCACGGCTTCTTTCCGTGTGTCTTCACTTTCTGCTCATAATTAGGCCGCTTTCTTTCGTCTGGCATGCTATCCCACCGTGGTCTTCCAATCCAGCCACAAGTCTTCAGCAGTGGAAATAACTAACGGAAGAGTGAAACCTTTGCGTTCCTTGGGCGTTTTGTCTTAGTGGGAAACATTGGCTGTGGGGACATGGTTGGAAAGGGGTTGGGGTTTATGATGGTGAGGTTGAAACTTGTGTTTTAACAAGAAAGTGACAGCCATTGGATGTGTGGGTGAGCTTCGCCCTCAATTCACTGTTAGTCCATTTTCCACCCTTTATAATACAAGTTCACTCAATTTACATTTAAACTGATTTCTGAATAAAACATTGACAGGCTTTTAAAAGAAAAAGAAAACCTGACAACAAGGTAGCAAGTATTTTTACTGATACAAATATCTCCCAAGTGATACTTTTTTGCCTCTGGGCCAGTCGTTCTGTGGAATCCTCACCACTGGGCCTCAGAACCCTTCATAGGACCTGATAGAGTACTGGCCTGTACTGTGCTGACTGCAGTTCTATTGGCCTGAGATTTTCCCGACACATGCAGGTGGCTGGCTCCTCTGAATGGGGCTTGTATATTCATTGTTCTGTGCTATCTTTCTCTCCTCCTGAGCATGATGAAAATGAATTTAGGTTTATACAATGTTTGAAGAAGCACCAGGGAAGAAATACATTCTGTGTGAATGAGACGGTAATAATAATAAAATGAGAACTGAATCGGAGATGGGCGAAAGAAATTTAGCTTGATTTGCATCAAACAGGCTCAATAGCATGAATGGTTGGTAAAGTTAAATCTAATTTCGGAAGTTCTTGAACATTCTCATTTCTAACCAGGGCTTTAATATCATTTTAATGCAGTTTTTTACATATGAATTAATATAATAAATGTCAATGTTGAATAGAATAAGGTCACATTTTACTACTTTGACCAGAAGTGTAATCTTCCAAGATTCAATTTTATTACTATTATAACAGTCATACTGGATAAGGTCACCAATATTTCTTTCCAAGTGATATAATATATGACGACAGCCTTTATACCAACTTTACTTTTTGTAATTTGGGATTTATATTCTGAAACATGTTGACAAAGATATACCACGGACATTTCTTAGTCAAATGGCAGCCTGGGGAAGATGTTTTCCTATGATTTATGGGAAATTTGAAACCGGATAAATGGAGTCGTTGCAATGCAGCCTTTTCGTGGTTGTCTCCTCGCCCACAGATAATGAAATTCATGTGTCGCTTTCCCCTTCCACTTGAAAGGGAAAGGTGATATGTACTGATTCTCTGATGAGTAAAATCAAGAAACACATTCTGTCAGCTGACTGAGTCGAGCCTAGCCAGGAGTCCAACTTAGAGAATTTACTAAAGGCCATGTTTCCTGACTCAGAATAGTTCAAAGTTCAGGAGGATCAGAGATAGCGAAACTTCACCAGCAAAACCACTGGTCTTGACCTTCTGCTGGCATCTTCACTGAGGAGTCGGTCTTTGTAAGCAAAACAGTAGCAAGGACCGGCAGAGTCTACCTCATAGTTGTGAAGCATAAACGTGGAGGGAACTGGATAGGGCTTTGGACCATGTCTGTATCTCCTGAGTGCTTGGTAAAGAATAATTGTTCCTACTGTTGTTTTTTTGGATATTCTGTTGCTACTTAATTATTATTGAGTGTTTTCTACAATACATGAGAACATTCAAAATTCATTTTTACACATTTCAAACATACACAAAAATAGAGAAAAATAGTTTAAAGATTGTTTGTTTACCCCTACCATGTTTTAGTTGCTATCTTGATTTCCCACGGTGATTCACCTATTCACTTCTACTGTTGCTAAACTATGTTATACTAGTTCCTACAAAACCTTGGATCACAACTCTGTACATATCAATCTCTGTTCTTAAAAACTTGAAGTCTCCAATATGGTAGATAACAAGGAAGGGTGGGCTGCTAGAATCTGCAGGAAATAAACTGGGAGAAACTAGATAACGTTTATCAGAAGAAGTGTGTGATGACCCCCAAATTTCTCATGTAATAACAAAAAGAAATAGGAAGCCTTAAAAGGTGCAACATGAAAACAAACAAAAAACAAAACAACAACAAAAATGCAGTCTCTCCAGGAGATTGGCAAGGTCTGAGGGATCCCCTGTTCCTGGGAGAGTGACTGGCCAGAGCTGGGCTTAGGACACAGCCTCAGAAAATTGGGACTGTGTTCTAAGCAACTAATGTTCCATAGAGAAAGGAGAAATGGAAGGAAGGAAGGAAGGAAGGAAGGAAGGAAGGAAGGAAGGATAAAAGTTATTAGCAGCAGCAAAAGAAAGTGGAGGAGGAAGACAAGGGAAGAGGTGTTGCCAGGATAGTTTCAGTATTGGACTCCTTTCTTTTTCTTTGTAAACAGGGAGTCTCTGTGTAGTCCTAACACCCATGCGACCTTAGATTCCTGAACCTCCTATCTCTTGTTGAGTGTTCTGAGGTTATAGGCCTGTATGTGCCACTGAGCTTGGCTTGATAATGTGCTTGTGGACAAACCTCAGGTTTCATGCATGCTAGGTAAGCAGTCTACCAATTGGTCAGCATCATCAACATGTCATTTTCAAAACATCATGGATTTAGTGTCTTGGTAGACCAAGGCCTTCAGAGTACTGCCCTGCTAGGAATCTCAGGAATGTTAGAGGACTGTACACTGAAACCTGAAGGACAGAATACCTCTAGACAGCAGAGAAGATATACGGCATCAGAACCCCACAGTACTCTGGGAAAAGGGATGCATGGTCAGAGATACAATCTGAATGGGAGATTACACAGAGTGCCCAAAGTAGGAAAGGATAGTCCAGGGCCAAGGCCAGCATTCACATCCAGACTCCAAAGAACTGCCCAGATGGTTTTCCGGAAGATCAGAGGCAGCCTGACTCGTGGTACCTCTGTGTCTCAGCCTCCTGAGACCTGGGGTAGACTTAGGTTTCCCGCATCATTTTTGCCAGTTTTATTTTACTTTAGTCACAACTAAATGTATATGCAAAACTAAAACAGCGGGGGCTAAAAGCGATGGGAGAAACAGAAAGAAAGGTGTGTGGGGAGGAATGTCATCCGTATGCAAAGTGTGCTTGTGTAATGGTGTCCATGTGTAGCACGGTGTTATGTGGAGACACACACATACTCAACCAGTGTTTCTAGTTGTAATTTCGTGATCTTCACTGTCACGTGGCCCACAAGGACCATACACAGACAGGACCAACATTTGCGAACCAACCTTACTACATGTGACTAATTCCTGATATCAGGATCCAAAGAGGATCCGCACATGTCACTAGGGCTTTCGATCCGACGTTGTGATGCAGGGGATCTTTACAGAGCACCCCTGCACGCTGTTCTGCGGTGTACATCTGCTTCTCTTGGAGAGTTAGAACTCTGCCTTTTCATTTGGCATAAAGTAATTCATCTTTAAGGTGGGCTTTCTAATAGGGTATAAGATGGCTACCATTAGCTGTTCAAATATAAATTAATTAAAAGCAAGTAAAATGGGCACGTCCGCAGTTCATCTGCTATAACACCATGCCAAATGAAGTTACTGCTGCCTCTTGGGGAGTGTACGCAGAGAACATGTCTGTTTTTGTGGAGCTTGTAGTAGGCGTGTACGGCCTATTTTGTGATGCCAATATGTGTATAGGGAGGTGTAATTTCTTAGCTGCAAATTAAATATTTGTTTTAGATGGTGACAGCCTGGTCCTTTGCTGTATAATAACTCATGAAACCTTATTTCCAGCAGAAGGTCCTCACATTTCTTAGGTGGGATCTTTCATCAGCCTGTCTCTCCGTTTATACATTACTTTTCGCCATGTTTGAAGCTATGCACCTATAATCCCAGCACCCAAGAAGCTGAGGCAGGAGGATTGTTGAGCTTGAGGCTGGCCTTGTTTACATAATAACAAACGGTGTCTCAAAAATATGTTTTTATATTAGGACAGTTAAGTACCCAGGGATACAAAAAAAAATTTATCAGATATATGTAGTTTTCATAAGCCTACTCATGATACAGTAAAGGATATACTTCTTCGCTTCATATCAAATGAGAACTGGCAGCATGAATGATGACGACTGTGGTTCTATAATGACAATAACAGGTAATTATGGAGTGAATTACATTGTAAGATACCTGAAAGAGTTACCATCTCGTGCATATTTTAAGGTACTTGCTACCTGTTGTGGCTTGTTATCACTACCGCATTAGTGATTTAAGGAAATGTAATATTTATTAAGGATTTAAGTACAGATAAATACTCACATTTTTCCATTCCTGTGCACAGATCCTCTTTCTTCCACTAAACATCCTTAGACCCTTCAGGATGAACACCCCTGACTTGTACCAGCAAGATGTCACAAGTCCGTTAACCCCTTCCCACCAAGTCTGACGGCCTGAGTTCAATCCCTAGGGCCCACATGGGGAGAGAACTGACTTCTCTAAGTTGTCCTCTGATGGCCACATGCATGTCAATAAGGAAATAATTCTGCTATTTTTCTAAAATAAGACCCTCCAGCCAAGCCATCCAGTAATCATTTTGCCTGAATCCATCATTTCATTAAGGACTATAAATGATGGGTTTCTTTTATAAATCCTTTACTCCTTTCCCTCGTAGAGCTAGAATATTCTCAAATGTTTTCTCTTACATGTGCTGTTTAATATCATCTTGTGTAATTCACATAGAACAAGGAATACCCATTTGGTAGCAGTCCTAATTGGTCCTCCAAGAACTCAGGTGCCTAACATCAAATAGGTGAAAGGTGGTCGAACTGGAGTTCGAACAGAGATACACGTCCCTCCACAGTCCATATGCTAGATTCACGTTCTCCTCTCCTGATTGCTAGTTGACGAACCTGCACCTCCCCATCTTTCCAGCACTGCGCCGGAAAGCCTGGCCCTCAGTCCCTCATTATTTCCACACTTGATTTTCCTCGGGGAGACTGATGGCTTTGGTGTGTGTGCTGTAGGCTGTCCCTGGTGACTCCCCACTATGCCAGAAGTCTATAGAGTGTCCCCGCCAACAAGATCAGAGTGAGAAATCTCCTCTCTCACAGTCTGAGATAAAATGTGTTTTTGTGGAAACAACAGTTCTGTGTTGACTCATCTTGAGCTTATTCTCAGCAAAAAAAAAAAATCCCAAGCTGTTTTCACACACGCCGCTGTGAAGCAAAGCGCCTCCATGTTGTTGAGCACATGGTGAGCTGGACCTGGGGAGCTCACCCGCAGGAAGAATCCTCGCCTGCAGATTAGAGCAGTCAGAAAGAGGAAGGCGGCCCAGGAAGCGCGCAATTGTGAATGTGAGACATTGTCTTGGAGGACGACACCTACCTCTTTCCTAATTTACACTGATTAAAATATAATAGGTTTTCTTAACCTCACTGATTTATTAATTGAGCAGTGATTCATGTTAGCAGTCATTCATTTAAATAACAGTTCACGGAAGCAGACGTTTGTTCTTTAAACCCAACTGACTCTCCAGCCACCTACCACCCGCTCCTTGCCATCTTATTCACCCATGTAAGATCCATGTGCACGGCAGGATGCACACTATAGAGGAAACTCCAAAGTACAGATGAATAGTACAGTTTTAGAATTTGATATGAATGATCCAAGTATGGGAGATGTAATGATAGAAGGGATACTTTAAACAGGACGGCCAGTCTATTAAGTAACTGAGAACCCCCGAGCCCATGTACACTTGAATGATATGTGGCGTATGCTTTGATGTAGTTTTTGGACCACGGGGAGGTGTCACATGGTGTAAAGGGAGTATAGCAGTACAGTATGAAGGGAAGGATACAGATGGCTCCTTCTGCAACCTCTCCATTAGGAATAGGAGACTTACGTGGCACTATTGTCACAGATTGCCCCATCTCCCCCGGCCATGCTGTGACATACAAGAGGACATTTGATGAAGAAAGAGGGCTCAGTGATTCACAATCTGATTTATGGATGCATTCAAGGAGCAAGAGACTTGGCGGCATGGCGGCAAAGTGAACTGTTGGCTTTATTTTTGCCAAACAGTGCGTTGGGGAGTTGAGCGCAGGGGATGACAAAAAGGTTCTTCCTGTAGAGTGGATTGGGTCTCTTAACATTATCTATAGTCCTTGCATCATGTCATCCTATTGGTACCAACATGTGTGCTTGCAGGGCAGGATACGAGTCCTTGGCATGACTTTTAAATGTGTGATTGCTATACATTTTACTCATCGAACCCTGCACATTTATCTAGTCTTAAGTACAGGTTTCCTTCATCTTGTATCTCAGGGTGTTACTGTGAAAACGACTGTTCAAACTGAACTCATATCAAGTAAAAACAATGAACGGCAGAAGGAAGGCTTTTTTGTGACCCTTAATATTTCTCAAAACAATCTTGCCATAATTTATTAGAGTATATGGAGTTGTAAATATTGAAAAACTAATACTTAAGTAGTGCACTCTGGTTTCAAGCTTTGAAAGAAACACTGAAAGCGAAAGGATGCTATTTTTGAAGCACTTCCCAAGAGCTACTTGAATGGCACTTCTTCGCCTTCCTTGTCTCAATCAGCGCTGAAGTCTTAGAATCATTGCCTTTTCCAGCGCGTCTCCTCTTCCACGATTTCAGGCTTCATGCAGTCAGTGTGAAACAGAAAATGTTCAGTAATGACGTGGTTCTTTTTGCTTGCCTCTTTTTCTCTGGAACATCTACCTCCCTTCTGTGGTAGCTGCTGTGCTCCTGTCTGTCAGTGTTTGGATTTGTTGAGCTCCCACGGCTGGGCACACAGCACCATAGTCTTGGTTTCTGTGGTTTCTATTTCCTCTAGAGCTTCATTTATGTTCAGGTGCGAAGTCCATGTTCCAGGTTACCGCATTTCGTTTTTTCACTGTGTTTTTACATATTTCCAGCCCAGGTTTCTCTTTCGCTTGTTTTAGTGAAGGATACTGAGACTTTATTAGTGGGAGGCCACAGAGCAACGTACACTTGGTTGGCCACTTCGTTGGCTATGTGTGGCTGCATTCCAGATACCCAGTGACCACTGTGGCAGTTTGAAAACAAGAAATGTTAGCAGTCACTGGTCATGGTGTCCCTCTGTTTTCTACACTGCGATTTGTGGGCCGGAAATGCACTAGTGGTACAGTTTGTACTGGATTGCAGTTCCTCGGAGTTAATCTTTCATGGCAGCTGAACCTGAACCATACTCCTGGGACATGGCATTATCTAACTAAGTTGTGGTAGCTAGAATTATGCATCTGGAAGCCGTGGGATGAGAGCGCTTCCTGTAGCTGTCAAAAGTTAGTTCCAAGAGCCTTGCAGAAAGCAGCCAACCTTCCGGGCTACCTGAGAACAAGCAAAGGGCCGAGCAGCTGCTTCCAGTCTCAGTAGCTGTGGATTGTTAGCAGCTTCAGGACTGAGCAGCAGAGACTGGAACCTCGCCTTTGCAGCAGGAAGTCCTTAATTCAGCACTGATCCATAGACAGTGATGGCTACTGGTCAAGTTATTATAGTTCTGTGGCTATCACTAGCATTCAAAGGCTAAAATATTATCCCTCCCAATTTGGATGATTTGCTTTTGTTTCTTCACACACTCAGGAGAGCCTAGTGAGATTCTGCATAGACTCAGTGAAGTATATGCAGCGTTTCTTTTGCATTTAGGGCTTTGGAAATGACCGTGAGCTATTTTTTTGGAAAACATGCATGTTTCCTACAGTTGGAGCTGCAAAGGAGGTAAGAGAAAACAAAAGGAGCGATTTCCCGTTCCAGTGAAGCTTGCATTGTGATGGGCAAGAAAGCTGCAGACAAGGGATCAAATAGGACATGGGGGGTGGACTGGTGAGTGAGCCTGGAAACACAGATGTAAAGCTTTCAGCGAGTAGTGTCCCTTAATGGTATGGCTGGTGTTAACGAGAGAGTATTAAAGTCACAGCTTCACATAATGGGTGCAAAGAGAATAGAAGGAAAGCTTCAGCGGAATTCATTTCCACTGACTTAAGAAAAGAAAACAGTCATTTTTTTCCCGGCCTTTACTTTATGGTATGAGACTTTCTATAATTTGGCATGCGGTGGGTGCAGAAAGCATACCCTAGTGACGCAGGAGCAAATATCAATCCTGCTTTGGGAAGAGAATTTAAGAGATTTGTGAAAGTAAGTCCCAGCTTAGAAGAGGGGGATTTCTTGATTGGAACCTGGACTTAGTGAATGCATTTTTTTCTATGACTGTTTTAAAGATGTCGTTGAGTCTTTGGCAGTTGACTTTACTAGGAGGAAAATTTAAGAATGTAGGACAAACACTGCTGTCATTTTCCTTTTAAAGACCTTGAAAATTTAATGATAAGTGTGGAGAATTGCTGGCAAAGAGGTCGCTGCGGAGGAACCTTCTTGACTCTGATGGTGCCGTTCTTGGCTGGTTGCTTTTCAGGGAGTCTTTGCTTTGTTTTCAAAGTTGGCCTGATTAATGTTTTCTGTGTTCGACACTTCCCTGCTGACACACAGATGCCTTTTGCTTCCTGTTTGGGAAGCATTTGGAAATAATTCACTGCTGAGAATTTTCATTTTGTTTGCCTCTGATAGAATTTTCTACATTTTGTTGTTGTAAATGATGCGGTCTATTCTTCAATTTTGAATTGGATTACACAGTCATCGTT
Source organism: Myodes glareolus (assembly GCF_982192425.1). Classification (NCBI taxonomy): domain Eukaryota; kingdom Metazoa; phylum Chordata; class Mammalia; order Rodentia; family Cricetidae; genus Myodes; species Myodes glareolus. Next base: position 52,658,290 of record NC_142030.1, read on the forward strand.
CTGTGTCCAGCTGGCTTTTGTTAGAGGAGACGTATCTTAAATTGTGCACTATTCAGTCAGATTAAAATGACTTCAGTGTTAGGCCATGAAAACTCTCTGGCTTGTCTTTTGTGAAGAGGTCATCTGTGGGGATGGTAACACATGACTCACATGTAGAATGAACCATTTCCCCCTTTATTGTCCATGAGTAGCTCTATTAGAGTCCAAGTCAAAGTGAACAGAGTCCGTGCCTATTTGTCATTGTTTAAGAGAATGAATTGTTTCCTCAAGTAGTTTTGCTCTTCAAGGTGTCTGGATTACCGAGATGGATGCAGGACCTCACATTCTTTACCACTGAGATATAGGGTTTTGTTTTGTTTTTTAATGTGCAGAAGCATGTTTCTAATCTAAATCAGTGAGCCTCATGGAGGATCTGGATGCTATGACTTTTCAAAAAACAAATTGCAGACCACAGGGAAACAATGAATATATACACAGACGCCATTTTTTCCCTAAAAAATTTTAAATATTTTTATTATATCTCTCTGTGTGTCTCTCTGTCTCTGACTCTGTCTCTCTCTGTGTCTCTGTCTCTGTCTCTCTCTGTCTCTCTCTCTCTCTCTGTGTATGTGCACATAATTTGTATGAATTGGTTCTTTGATTCCACCATATGGATCATGGGACCACAACTTTGTTATGAAACTTGACAGCAAGCACCTTTACTCACTATGCCATTTTGATGACCTCCAAACAATTTTAGGTCTAAAGAATCCCTGGAACCAAACTGCAACTCAAATTAGGGAATTTTAGTTACTGATGTGGGATGCCCCTCTGTGTGCTGTGAATGTGTTTTACTACCATTGGTTAATAAAGAAGCTTATTTGGTCAATTGCCAAGCAGAATAGAGCCAGGTGGGAAATAGAAGCAAAGATACAGGGAGAAAGAAAGCAGAGTCTGGGAGATGCCAGTAATTGCCAGAAAAAGCAAGATAGGAAGTAACAACCCATGTGCCTTGTGGTAAAAAAAATAAACTAATAGAAATAGGTTAATTTAAGATGTAAGAGCTAGTTAATAATAAGCCTGAGTTAATAGGCCAAACAGTTTGTAATTCATATTAAACCTCTGAGTGGCTATTCGGGAACTGGCAGGTAGGAAAGAATCTTCTACTTACAAGTTATAGCTGAAGGAACTGTATGTGAATGAAGACCCCATCCCAGTTTGTACTTTATTCCCTATTTTACATCATTCTCCATCCATCTTAAGCCCAAATTCTTGAATTCTCTCTGACTAATCTTAAACTTTTACCTGTCAGTCAGTCTTGAAGTTCTAACCTTAGGACTGCACCTCAGGCTATCTGCATGCCTGTTTTATCGCTATCACGTTATATAAAGACAAACTCAATGACCTTATGCTGTTATTCTTGTTCTGCTTGAATCTTTCTACCAAGCAATTCTTTCTTGAAGAGAACTCAGATTCCTCTGTAAGCTTGTACCTTAAATGCTGCCTTAAATGTTTTAGCAGCCTCTGTCTGCTTCTACAATATATGCAGAACATTGGCCAAGGCTCCTGAAGGCTTATATTCTTTGTTGAACTTCCTGATCTATGTGTCAAATACACTGTAGCTTAGTTTTGTTTGGAATGCTTTTCTTCTGAACTATTACATCTTTGAGTTCTCAACTCAGGTCCTATCTCTTCTACCATGGTTACCTTGTCTCAGGACTGGAGATATAATTCAGTGGCAGAGTACTTCCCTATCCTGTGCAAGGCCTTGAGTTCAATTCCTATATCCATAGAACACAGCAAAACACAGAGTAAAACATAAAACCTAGCCGGATATGGCTACACACACAAGTAATCCCTACATCCAAGTGGCTGTTAGAGGAGCATTGCAAGGAAGACAGACAGGGCCATGTGAGTTGCATAGCTGCAGACACGCCTGAGCTGTAAGACCTCATCTCAAAATAAAGCAGTAGACTGGAGACAGAACATTGTAGTAGAACACTTGGCAAGGATGTACAAGGCCCCAGGTTCAATCCTCAGTACTACAAAAAAGAAAGAAGAGAAAATTCATTTGCATGTATTCTTTGCCTTTTTCTGGGTCATTGTCTAGAATTTAGACAGATGTGTATACACACACACACACGTATATGCATATATACATCTTGTACATGCCCTGCTTCATCTGACTAGTGACTTCGTGTTTTTATTGTTAAGACCAATTAGAAATCATTCTACACTTCTCCCACTGTTCTCTCAGTCTGGCTCCCCTGCCTAACCTCTTCCTACCTATCTATAGGCCAGGTAACTCTTTATTAAACCAATGAGATCAACACATCTACACAGAATTCAATAGGATGATTCCACAGCAATACAGAACTGAGATTTGTAATCTTTTTCGTTTGGGGATTGAATACATTTACAATTTGTTACTTACATTTAAATAAGTGGAGTCTTGACTTTTTGTTGATCTCATAAGAAACCTCATACTCCTGAAGAAAATATTATTTGCAGGGGGTGTGTCTCAGTGGAAAAACTGCTTACTACATAAGTATGAAACTTGACTTGGATTCCCAAGACCTGGGTAAAACTTGCTATGGTACCTCACCTCTGTAATTCCAGCACTCCTACAGCAATACAGAAGGCAGAGACAGGAGAAATCCCTAGGTCCTGGGCCAGCAAGTCTGGTTTATGTGGTGGTGAAACTATTGAATCCTGCCCCAAAGAAGTGGAAGGAGACGACTGACCTCAGAGATTGCCCTCTGAGCTTCAAAGGTGCCATGTTATGTATACATCTGCATTTATACAACATATGCATATACATACATTGTGTGTATACAGTCTATGCATACACACAACAAAACAATTTAAATACTCATAAAAAGTCTTTCTTTCCAAGAGTAGCAACGAACAGGCTACTTGTATCCTTCAACAAATTGTAACTGAACCCCTTTATGTAGCTCAGTGTATGGAACCAGGAATGGTAGCTGTGTCCGTCTTTATTTGGGCTATTTCTCCAGTTCTAGGACATCTTGACTATCATCTCTGCCCCAAACTTTGAACCTCTTCCCTTTGGGTCTCTCATTTTCTCTCTTCTCCTTCCATGTTCACAGCTATCAGCTCATCGTCTTTAGGTCGTAAGGGTAGGGCGGCTTCTGAAGACCTAATGCAAAATGGCTCTTGAAAAGAATGAAAAGAGAATCCTAAAATTCAAATCCAGATACTTCTCTGGATGTAATGAAGCTCACTCTGGAGTGTCTCTGGGGAGTGCTGGAATTGGGAGTCTAACTTTGCTCTGACAGTCTATGAGCTTAGATGCTCAGGGAATCATCCCTAGCTCACTAGTGATGCCGATAGTTATGTATACATGTCAGGTCGCTGGGGAGATATTTTTATTCCATGTTTTATTTTTAGAAGAGCTCCAGTAAATTATACATTTTTTAGTATTACTCTCTGATCCATCTTTCATGTAAAAACCTATTTATAGCATTTTAGAAATGGTTTCTCACACTAAATATTAACTGTGGTTATTAAATTTTTTTCTCATTAGGGATGATTCCTAAAACTTTCAGCTGTCATGTGTGTGATATTTCTTCAGTCCCAGCATGCCTCCAGCTCATAGCTCCTGAGAGCATTTTTATAGCATTTTCATATTTCAGGTGTCCCATTCTTGTCTTTACATGTGATGGACAGACACATTTGAGTGACTGTCCATCTTCTTTTCCAGAACTCTCTTCACTAGAATTATCCTAATCACAGTTACTTCTGTCTATCTGTAGCACAATAACAATAATAATAGATTTCCATAATGGTTACTCAGAGCCACTGTGAGACCCAGAAATGACTTCTATATCATTAAGAAAGGAGAAAAGGGAGTCCTTGAGAAAACAGTTTTATTGCTTTATCGTTGAAGAATGTCAGGTTCTTTGTATGTGCACTGATATTCTTGCCTCCCTCATGACAGTTAAAACTAACACACCCCTATTCTTCCCTCCCAATCCCTAGCTGGGCCTCAGAAACCTCCTGATTACAGTGCTCTAAGCAGCTACTACAAGTTGGATGGAGCTAAGCAAAGAGATAAAAACTATGTAATAATAAACTTTGTCTAGGCGTTGTGACAAGAAGTGTGTCATATACTGACCCGTTTCCCAGGCCCTAGACTTCAAGGTCGGTCACACCCTGGCACAGCACGGCTAGTTGTCTCAAAGTAGGAAAGAAAGTTCTAGAGCCTTCATACTGGGAGTTGGGACTCAGGCCTGGAAGTGATACGTATCATTTTTGCTGTTGATACTTACACCTAAAGTCCTAGGGTATTACTCAGCTACCAGGATCCAGACTTGGTAATAAATCAAAATGTTTGACCAACATTTCTAATGGCAATCATATCTCTGTGATAATATTTTAATACTCTACCTCTTAGCAGAATGTTCTCTCTCTCTCTCTCTCTCTCTCTCTCTCTCTCTCTCTCTCTCTCTCTCTTCTACATGACTAATAAGATATATACTCAGTGGTATTGATTGATGATTGATAGGATCTCCTTATATGGGCTTAGGCTGTCATGGGCTTAGGCTGTCCTGGAGCTCCAGCCTCAGCCTCTTCTGTGCTGGGATTATAAATGTGAATCATCATGCCCAAATTTCAAGTTGTGTTTTAAACCCGGAGAACTTCAGACATCTCTCTTTTAAATAATGATGTTGGTGACTGCTAAAGAATAACCTCTATATCGTTTGTCCTACATAGATTTTTATAATTAATTAACTAAACAACAAATTTGAGTGGTGGATAGCTCAGCAGATAGAAGCAATTGCCCCGTAGCCTAACTTCCTGAGATTGACCCAAGAAAAAAAAACAAGAAATGAATCCTGACACTTGTCCTCTGACCTCCACATATACACAGTGGTACTGTAGTACCTGCCTTCCCACAATAAGCACACGCAAACAAACACATGAACGCATGCATGTACACATGCACACACAGGCACACATACACACATCTTTTAAGTTAGTAAAATGATAATTATAGTTTTATAGTTACGCAAATTTGAGAAATACTGCTGAATACAATTTCTTTTGGAAGGACATAATTCACACTAGGCATCAAATATCCTGATGAGATTGAGAAAAGATAAATTACATTATATCCAATGTTTTACAATCTTATTAGACTACAAGAAATTTGTATAAAGAAATGTATCATGGAACTATTATTTTTCTATACCACTATAGTATTTTTCTATACCTCTGTAGTAAGGAGTATGGTGCATATATGGAAACCTACATATTCTAGGGAGGCAGTGAGATGCAGTGAGCAGCTATTCTTTATGCCTTCCCCAAAGAGTTTCACTTAATAACTCCAACATTCATTTGAACATTTTGATCATCAACTTCCAAATCTGGTAACAGAGAAGTGGTTGTAATAATAATAATAATAGTAACAACAACAACCAACAACAACAAACAGCAACAACAAACCTCCAAGGGTTACTGATTGCTACTAGATGTCACTTGAATGTAGTTGGTCCCCATAAGCTCATAGGAAATGGCATTATTAGGAGCTGTGGCTTTGTTAGAGTGAGTGTGTCCTTGTTAGAGGAAGTGTGTTGCTAAGGAGGTGGGTTTTGAGGTTTCCTGTGCTCAGGATATCACCCAGTGTCTCAGTCAACTTCCGTTGCCTGCAAGATGTAGGACAATCAGCTAACTCTCCAGCACCATGTCTGCCTGGATGCAGCTATGCCCCAACTCATGGACTGTAAAGTGAGCTGCCAAATTTACATGTTGTCCTTTATAAGAGTTGCCATGGTCATGATATATTTTCATAGTAATAGAAACCCTCACTAAGACGTAAGTTGCTGCTACGGATTGGGATGTTGTTGTGATAGGCCTGTCCATGGTTTTGTTAGAAGGAATTGGACTTTGGAACTTTGGGCTTAGAAAGGCAGCGGAATGCTTTAAGAACTGCTTAATGGGTCATACTAGTAGGAGTACAGACGACAATGGCACTGAGAATGATTTGAGCTCTGGGGATCAAGAGGTTTCAGAGAAGAATGCAAGTATGTGGCCTAGAGACTGATCTTGTGATATTTTAGTGAAGAATGTGGCTGCTTTTTACCCTTGCCCAAAAGTCTGCCTGAGACTAAAGTTTTGTATTAATTTTTTTGGCAGAGGAAATCACAGAACAGCTTAATATAGACTATGTTGTGTAGTTATTAGTGTTAACTCTAATGAAGATTTATAATAAAAAGAACCAAGCTGAGCAAATAAAAGTACATAATGCACAGATTTAGAAAGGGACACCAGGAAGTATAATAGCACCAAATCCCATGTTCAAGGAGATAAATGGATTAAAAACTGGAATAAAGGGAATGGTGACCTCAGGGCAAGATCTTACCCACGAAATTTCCAACTTGTGTAAAGGTATTAAAGAGAAGCATAGAGCCCAGTATGGTGGTGCATGCCTTTAATCCTAGCACTGATAAGACTGAGGCTGGCAGATCTCTGAGTTTGAGGCCAGCCTGGTCTAGAGATGCAGTTTCAGGACAGCCAAGTTTAGACAGTGAAGAAAACCATAGAAAATAGGGCTTGAAGATGATGAAGATGTGATTGAATGAGGGGGACATCTTCCCACCTCAGTAAGCAGCAGAATGTCACAGCTTTGGCCATGTGGTTCTAGAGTTAAGGAGAGAAGAAGTGGGTTATAGAATTTGCCCCTGAGACTAAGAAAAGCTGCTGAGGTCAGGCATGTGTCAGGGATGTCCCAGAATGGAGGCCTAGGGAGGCCATTGCATGAACCTGTGAAGTTGAAGCCTAAATTGCGTTGGAGACCTCAAGATGTAGAGATGCCAGAGTCATGGGACACCTGCCAAGGACGTCTGCTAACAGGGAGTGAAACCAGCCCAAGAGAAAGAAGTGTATTGCAGTCAACAAACCTGAATGGAGTTGGAGGTCTGAAGAGTAGTATTTTTACATTAGACATGGAGAAGCAGAGTTTGGAATTTGTCCAGTTGGTTTTTGGTCTTGCTTTGATCCAATATTTTCTCACTGTGTTTCCTTCCCTATGTTTTGGAATGATAATTTATATACTGTGCTGTTATATGTTGGAAGTATGTGATCTGTTTCTTGATTTTGATTTTACAGGGATAAAGTTAAAGACCTTGCCTAGTATAAATTAAGTCTTGGGTTTGATCCTTGAACCATAACGAAAGGAAAGGTGTTTTGCCAAATAAATTCTAGTTTCAATAGAGAGTAAATAGCCTAGTAGAAATGAATACTAGAAAATTATGGTGAAGAATTCTTAAGTAAGTAGTAAAAGCAAAAGAAAACAATGTATATTTCTTTCAAGATCTATCAACTACCAAATAAGTGAAAACTATCGGTCTTCTGTGCCAAGAGATACTAAATAAAAATATATTATCTCAAAAAAAAATAAAGTTAAGAGATTGCACGAATCTCAGAAGAGACTTTGAACTTTGGACTTTAAAACTTTGTTGAGACTGTGATAGACTATGGGGACTTTTGAAGTTGAACTGAATGCATTTTGCATTTTAATATTGTTACAAGATTATTAGAACCAGTGAGGAGAATGTGGTATTTTGAATGTAATTGGCTTGCAGAAGCTCATAGGGAATGACACTGTTAGGAGGTTTGACTATGTTGAAGTAGCTATGGCTTTGTTGGAGGAATTGTGTCACTGCGGAGGTGAGCTTTGAGATCTCATATATGCCCAAGCTCCACCCAGTACCTCAGTCTACTTTATATTGCCTGCAAGATGGAGGACTCTAAGCTACTTCTCCAGCACCATGTCTGCCTGCACACTGCCATGTCCTGCCATGATGATAATGGACTGATCTCAAAAGTGTATGCAAGCCACATAAATGAAATGTTTTCTTTGTAAAAGTTGCTGTGGTCTCTTCACAACAACAATAATCCTAAATAAGAGAGTAGGACACAACAAACAGTGTCTTTGCTGGTTTTTTCTCCTTCTGATACTGTTTACTTCTTTTGCATCTGAGTAGTTTAATATACAACATATTTTTCACAATGTGATGCCAGCCCACGTCAATCCTTTGTGTTGAAAAATTCACAGAAAATATATGTGAAATTTAAGCCAAAGGCTATGTCCGAATGCAAAGTGGGTACACATTCCCCTGCCATTTAAGTTTTATTTGAAGTCCCCTTTGCTTTCTCTATGAATATAATTCTCACGTTTGAGCATTGAGTGACACGTTTAAGTGTTGAGGGTGAATCAAAGAGCAATAACTATATAAATTTACCTTGATATTGTTCACATGACCATGGTCTTACTTTATCTTTTACCCAAGGATTTCCTGGGATAAAAGATGAGCTAATAGATGCACGTGAAAAAATTACCCAACCCTGTATAGAACCATGTCATGACCTTCATCACACTCTTCTCAATTGATCACAATCTAGATATTCCATTTGTTTCAAACTACATGTCTACCATTTATGTCTATACTCATCAAGTGTACCATTAATTCTTCATTGAGTAACTACAATGCTCTGATAGTAGTCAGTGAAGAAAGATGTCAGCCAAACCATCACCATTCTACACCCCTTCATTTTAGCATGGAACCATATTTATTAAATTTGAAGTTAACAGTTCTACTTTGCAATATGACAATTCGCTGAAGTACCTACATTGCCAAGGGAATAGAATTTACTTTGTTTCAAAGCTCTTTGAGTGTGCTATTTAAACCAAATGCATTGATTCTTGTCTTTAAAAAGGCATGATGTTCTTTCAAGTGACATTAATGATAGCTTAAAGCATCTGTAAGAAACTCTGCATGATGGTACACAACTATATTCACACTTACTCAGGAAGCTGAGGCCAGAAAATCACAAGGTTTGCAACCAATTTAAGTAACCTAACAAGACCTTATCTCAGAATAAAAATTATGAAAGGGCTGGAAATGGATGTTAGTTGTTAAGTGCATTAACTGTTTTTCATATCTCAGAAGGAGAGATGGAAGGACAGAAGGATGGAGGAGGGATGGGATGGATGGAGGGAGAGAAAGAGGTAGGTAGGGAAGGAAGAAAAGAGAGAACGCAGAAAGATAGGAGGAAAGACACTGCAAAGACTGGAAGAAGTGATGAATTACACTGGATGAAAATCTCTTCTTATTTAGCATCATGCAGTACTGTGGTATACATGAATACACACTCTTATTGATTCTAAAGAATAATTCTTCATCGTATTATTTAATACCGCCTTGTTACAAATTCATCTGTATATATGCTAATCAACCTCACCACTAGTGATATTTTTGTAATTTAATTTATTTGTTGATTTTAACATTTTAATCTCTAAAATAGATCAAATTAAAAAAGCAAAAACAATAAAAAAAGGGGGGAGCTGGACACAATTCTGAAAATACTGTTCTGCCATCCTGTTTAATTACCACAATTAACATATTTCCTTTTCTCTATCATGGTTCTGTATTTAAATGTATGTTACAGAAATGCCTTGGAAAAGTTTTTTGTTTTGTTTTTTGTTTGTTTCTTTGTTTTGATTTGCTTCTTTAATATACCAATTACTCTCCTTTGTGAGGAAATTTCAAACTTAAATTTATTCTTCATGCAGATATAGCAACATATGAACATTTGTTGTCCCTGTGCCAAGAATCTGACTTTTGCTGTCTTTCCTTTTGCTCTCAATCTAACCAGACATTTATAATTTTTGAGGTTCAGGAAGGCAGCAGAGGAGGTCTCAGGAATGGCATTGGAATTTCATGTTTGAAGCTCACAGTAATTGATAGCAGTCAGCTAGAGGATAGTATTGATAGAAGATTCTGAAGCTCTGATTGAGAAAAGACAACTCTACTGCTGCTGTTGTTGTCTGCCAAAGCTTGACATCAGAGAAGGTTACAGAGTTGCAACATTTGGCTTCTTCCTGTTCAATGGAAAGCGCTTTGATTTGGGAAGATGAACATCCTGAACTTCGATAGAGATCAAACTCTGAACTAACACTGTGACTTTGAATCTGTTAATTAACTTTATTTTAATCTCTCTCTCTCTCTCTCTCTCTCTCTCTCTCTCTCTCTCTCTCTCTCTCTCTCTCACACACACACACACAGAGAGAGAGAGAGAGAGAGAGAGAGAGAGAGAGAGAGAGAGAGAGATTGTAAGTATACATGTGGAAGTGAAAAACAACCTCAGATGTTGGTCCTAACTGTCCACTGTATTTGTGACGTGGCCTTTTGCTATTCCACCAGGGTGTACATCACGCTAAGTGGACTTTAAAGATGCAGGAATTCTTCCATCTCCCCCACCTTTTCCTCTGTGGGAATGCTGAAATTATAGACACATGCTACCTTATCCACCTCTCTGTAGGTTCTGGCTATCTGAAGCAGGTCTTCACGCTTTACCTAGTAATCTATCTCCAACCTCTGTATCTAGCCCCATGTTGGCATCCAACAACAAAGCTATTGTGAGGAATAATGTTTCATATGGTCCTGTCTTTACTATGTCTTTACTAAGACATTCAGGACATCAGGGCAATCATTCATTTTTCCAAAATTCCGTGGAATTATTTTCAGTAATTCTGACTGCAGTAGATTATTATAATAATGACTCCAGTGCAGTATGTTTGCTGCACATTGCCCATGCTCAGCTTCAATGTGATCTTTTCACTTCTCTTTCAGACAACTGAGTCTACGTCTCTGTACTGAACCTGGCTGCCTTGTAATTTCCTTTTCCAATAGAAAGCAAAATAATTTAACCCTTAAGAAACCTTAAAAATTCTAAATCTGGACTGGGATGAAGGAAATAAGAAGCCCCTCTTTGCCACAACCCCAGCCTGGCTTCCAAATGAAATAGCTGTACCAACAAGTCCAGGATAGACTTAAAGCAAAAACCACATAAAATCCTGACGCCAAATACACTGGTGCACTGGTGTGGTTTGACAGTAACCACTTTACAGGTGGTCTTCTATGCAGGAGTTGAAAACTGGTGTGGGAATTTAACATCACTTCTCAGTCATCTTGGGGCTAGAAAGTCTCTGATGAGCCCCAATCAATGGCGTCAGTCATCACCTGAGCTGCCATGTTCCTTATTTTTGAACAATCAATTACCTGAGCTTGTTAAGAGTGTGTTGGTCTCAGTTTACCAAAAGGGTAAAAACTATTACTGTCAGTATTCCCTCAGATTTAGCTAGAAAGTCACATGATGATAGTTTCTCAAGTCTCAGGGCAGGGGCAGATTCCAGAGTGGAGACCAACTTCAGGGTCAGATGTGAAGAGGGTCAGATTCATGCTGGAAAGAGATACCTTTACTGTTTAGGATTCTGATTTTCACGTTTGCAAATAGCTTACTACACCAATTTTAAGTACTAGACGACTAGAAAAGTTTCACTCAATGTCTCTCTCTCTCTCTCTCTCTCTCTCTCTGTGTGTGTGTGTGTGTGTGTGTGTGTGTGTGTATTCTGAATCTGCTGCAAATACAATGAATTTAACGTCAGGCTTGTCATGTGGTCATACTGTTTCTGTATGAAGAAAGTCACTTTAGGAGCGGCGATAGGTATGAGAAAGAGTAAGAAGAGGTAAAACCAAGTTTCTGGTGGTCTCTCAGGATGTAAATGATGTGAAAAGGTATGGATTGCCAATAATTAGATGCCCAATAAGCAGAGACATTCATTGTGAGATAACCCTAAGCATCAATATTGACTGTAGCATCTAATCTTCCTTAGGAAGAAGAGCCAACATATGGAAAAACCCCAAAGTCAAGAATGGAAAAGACCAAAATATATCCTGTCTTTTCTTATGTGCTTCAGCTCAAACACTGCTGCAAGATGGTTCTTAGATTCTTGTAATTATTTGTTAGGACTAGAGAGCTACGACCCAGCACGAAGCTCTCTCTGCATTGTGGAATTATCCTTCTCTACTGTTTTCTTCATCTAACGCTGTGTGCCCCTAGCCTGAGCAGTGTGCAGTATCTCCCTTCTACCACTTCTTCCTCTTCTGTAAGGATATAATGGCTTATATCCCCAGACATATACCTTTATATGATATTTAGTGAAGATCGGGTCCAAACCTGAAACATGGAACTCTAAGCGGGATACTATCATAGCGCGACTCTCACTGACATGGTCTGTAGAATTAGGCAGAGTTGGGATTTGATTCTCATTATAATCTGTTTTGGTTAGACTGTGTTGGCAAGGTTCTTTTCTGTAAGCCATAATTTAATAAATAGGACAGTGATTCTGCCTCCAGGAGGAATGCCCTGCATCTTTCTTTGAATCTATATTTAAATTATTAGACTGTTTCCAAAGGCATCTTTCCTCTAATTTTGGAGGGGCAGTTCTCTTAGAAAGCAGATGGAGACGTTTATCTAACACACAAAACAGTGCTAGTTTCAGCCTCCTCTATGGTCCATAGCAGTGTGTTTGGGTCTTGGTTACAATGATTTACTCACAGCCTATGATAACTTGGGATGCTAGAGTGCAGACTCTTCAAAATCCCCTTTCTCTCCTATCCACCTTGGCATTCAGCGCCCCAGCACAGGCCCTTCTCTATTGTCTCAACCTCTCTTTGCTTATATCTGTGCTTCTTTCTTTACTGAAGTTATCCATACCTCTCTTGCCTTTTGGGCTGAAAGGAGGATAAGAGCAATTATCTCTTTTATGTTATGGCCAGAGTTTACTAGTGCACATTACTGGGGTTCAATGTAAGTGAATATATGAGCTACGTTTATTCTTTTCAAGTGCTAGATATGAACTCATAGGCCGCAAACATTTTAGGAAAGAAATAAATCACTGAGCTACCTCGTAGCCCAGTGGAATGACATTTCTTCATTATGGTCTGAAGCAGCATTTATATAGATACAGATTGTCTAAGAATCCAAATAGAAACAAATCACTTCTGTAAACCATTTCTGTCTACTTCTAAGAGGATTTCTAAAATACCTTACTGTCATAATTATATTTCCTTTGGACTCATATAATACTAGTTTACGTAAAAATAAGTTTACCCTTCTGAATTAGCACTAAGCATTAGTTCTAATCATGATTCATATTTTAAAAAGTTCTTGATTTAAGTAAAAAGTCAGTGTATTATCCCTCTCTTATATATAAAGCTAGATATTACATTAATATCATCTTAGTTAGTCAAGCTCTTAGACCTCAGACGTGGCCGATATGAGTGCATGGTTATCATTTATCTATGCACTCCGGCAGTACTAAATGTCTCTGGAGTTCGAGACACCAATGAACAATATCCAAAACCAAGTCATTCTTCCTATGAGAGCAGTCAAGAACAGTAACAGCTGGTGGCCAGGGTTATAAGAAGAATTGAAATAAGACAATAAGATAGTAATTAAAAAATGTGTATCGTAAAATTCTTTGAGGAAATGACTGCGGAATTGAAATCTGAATGATGGGAAGGAAGCAGGAATGGGAGGATGACAGACAACTAAAGTTTAGACAGGAAATGGAGGAAAGCTCCCCCAGATTGGGAGGGAAGGAGCCTAGCATGTTTGAGGATCAAAAGAAAGATGGACATCTAATGTGTCTAAAGAAGGACTTGGAAAAGGAGATTCACAATGAATGACTTCTGATCGGGGCATGGGAAATGGTGCCACCGTCTTTAAGGAGCTAACCACTGGGATTTGACCGTGATCCAGGAGTATATGGGCAACACAAATTGTACTTGGTGTATTTCTTTTATGCATGAACCTGAGAGAAATGGGGCTTGAGTGTAATTGGGGTGTATTGTGTGAAATTTCCCAATAATCCATGTTGGAAAAAGTAGGGAGGAAGAAGATGGGAAATGTCCCTCTTCCCAAAGAGAAAACAGCCCTGTGGGAGTAGAGGCTGCCAATCTTCTAAAAGAAAAATAAAGCAAATTCTTCATTTTTAAGTGTTTCATTGACCCAAGATAATCAAACAGCCCTCCCAGAGAAGGGTGATTATCTTTCTTAGTATCAGATGGCGGGTGGGTGGAGCCGCCCTTCTCCTCTTGAAAAATGAACTCAGATTAACAAATAGCCCCTTTCCTGGTTTACTGTGGATGTGAATTCCCAGAATTTAAGCCAAATTCATTTGTTTGCCTCTCCCCCCCATCTCATATAAAAACCAGGCCTGCCAAGCTGAGCTCTGTGTCCTGCCCCCAAGGCCTTGAGTCCGACAGTGTGATGGGTTAAAGCGCTTTGTATTCTGGTGAGACTCGCAATTGCTGGATTGTGGTTTTATGAGATCCCTTGCTGCTTGGCTCCAGGCAGAAGCATGTTTTCTTACAACAAGAAAGGGGGGGGGGGATACATTTAAAAATTAACAGTTTTGTTTTCTCTAGCAAATGTCTGGAAAGTGAACAAATAGTGTATGCGGTATGTTTATACACAGGGTCAATCCCGAGTACAGTGGGTTGACATTTATTTCTCAGGTACAATACTGGGGAAGCATTCCAATACAGCCACTCAGATTTTAACTTACATTACAGCCTTCAATTAATTACATATGATTTTCAGTATTCTATTTGAAAATGGTCTTTGCAAGTTAGATATTTTTCCCATCTGTGGGCTAATGTTTACGGAAGGCTAAGCTAAGCATTGATGCTCCTTAGGTTAGCTGTATTCCATGAATTTGTGTAGAGATGTTTTAGCTTACAATGGATTTATTGAGATGCACCTCCTTCACAAGTCAAGAAGAAGGTATCTCTGTAATTGCAAAAGGGCAAATCTATATATCATACACATATGTGTGTACACATGCATATACCAAAGGTTAATGTACAAAAAGGAATGTGGAATATTAATGTAATCATAACTGTAAGTTTGCTACCAATAAACGATAAACTTTAATCCTTCTTCTCTATACCTGGGTATTTTCTCAGATCAGAAAGGTAAATATGTTGCCCAGTCTAACCTGTAGAATGCATTACAACAGTTTCTTTGACACAAGAGATGACTTTTCTTTCAATATTTAACTGGAAATATCTTGGGCTATGAGTAATCCATTCAAGGAACCCGTGTTATAGGCTGCTGTCGGAGCCCTGCCTTGACAAAATTTGTATGTTCCAGGGTAGGAGCATGAGGGTTAGAATTGCTAAACAAAAGGAACAGAGGTATGAGAAAAATAAGAGACAGAAACACAGAACAGCATAGGGAGGGAAATTAAGTGAATGCTCTGTCTGCATTTATTTTCCACATACTTACATACTTCACTCTGAAAGGGGAGAGGGACGCAACAAACTTCATCAACATGATGTAAGGAATAGACTTGAATTCTCCAGCCTTTGGTCCAGATGGAGCAGATTCACCTCTATCCCCCAGATACTAGCTAACCACACCCTAAGTCAGAATCTCTTGTTTGTAGCCACACCTGTTGTCGATATCATTGAGAGAGCAAGAATGAGCTAAAACTGTCAAGGTGGAACAGGCTCACATCTGTGTGCCCCCATAGGATGTTACCCATGTGCCACATCTGACCACTGTGGCATGTTTGTTAGCTACAAATAAGGTTCACGGTACCTTGTCTGAGGATCAGTAACCCTGTAAAACTAAAACAGTCTGCTACCACACATTTCCTGTGTTCCTATCTTTTCTCTAAAAGGAAGCTTGACAGTGTAATCATGATGTTCTAGCTACCAAAACCACCTAGACGGTCCAGTTGCTCTCCCATCATCATGTCTTTAGCTACTGGGGAAGATGAGCCACAGAATGGGGGAATCATGTGATAATGGCCCAGAATAGATCTTGCCTCCTGCTGCAATTATCACAGCGAGCTTCGGTATCACTGTGCACATGACCATGTCTTTTCTTAAATTTTCCTGTGTTCCAAGGTGTCTCCCACAAAGCAAACTAACTATCTTTTAAAGCTCTTGGTTGCTAATTATTTCTTTGTTTGTTTCTTAGTCTTCAAGAGTTCAGGTCCCGGGTCAAGAGTGCTGTCTGTATAAACCACGCCCTAAGAATAGTATCAAAGCAAGCCAGACTTTCCTTAACCCACCTGATTGCAGATGTCCTCGTGTGCCCGCTGAGGCCAGTGGAGCGCTTCCGTGACCTACGTCCTGAAGAAGTGGCCGATTTGTTCCAAGTGACCCAGAGAGTAGGGTCAGTGGTGGAGAAGCATTTCCAGGGGACCTCCATCACCTTCTCCATGCAAGTGAGTGGACAAATTGTTCAGACATGTTTCTTTCCTTTCTTCACAAAGCTGTGCGTGCGGCTCTGTATCCCAGCCATTTTAGCAGAGAAGTAGTTTTAGTGATCCGCAGAAAAAAAAAAAGATGCCTCTAATCCAAGGCAGCTGCCCCTTGGTGTTCTATGGAATGGCATCACAGTAAGTTCCTGGTGTGCTGAGGTGGAAGTCATAGACAAAAGGTTTTAGGGGCTTGACTTAGTTTACATCTCTGTTGGGATAAGACAAACCAAAGGCAATTTGGAGGAAGAAAAGGTTCATTTGCCTTATATTTCCACACTCAAGCCCCGCCATTGAGGCAAGCTAAGACAAAAGCTTAAAAGTTAGCGACCTGGAGGCAGGAATGGAAGCAGAGACCACGGCCAGCACTGCTTACTAGCTTGTTTCTGGGCTCACGGTCAGTTACCTTTCTTAGATAGTCACGGCCAACTGCCCAGGGCTCGCCCTGCTCACAGCACGTCAGACCCTCCCCAATCAATTGGCAGTCTAGAAAATCTCTCCACAGACATATCCACAGGCAAATCTGACGATAGAAATTCCTCGCCAAGGTTTTCTCTTTCTAGTTTTTTTCTATTTTGCTTCAAGTTGACGAAAACTAACCAGTCGTAGGATTTTACATGGGAACTAGAGTGGGGGAAGGCTTTTTGCTCTGTGGTATGTTCTGACAACGCGCAGACTTAGTCCTGCTGTGACTCCAGGGAGAGCAATGACACGACAGCTAATCTGAGCCTTCTCTTTGTAGGGCTCGCTTTTCTCTAAACATAATACAGACCACAGTGTTGAGTCACAGGTTTGTACTTGGGGTTGTTAAGCATGGCCCGCTACAAATGGAAGAAAACAGATTTTTCAATCACCAAAGAACGACAGGTAGAACTTTGATTAGAACTCTTCAGGTCGAGAGGGGGACGTCCGTGATACATCTGTCAACAGTTGGGAGCTGAGTAAATTAGTCACACCCCACAAACCCCTTCAGATCCCTGTGGATAGGGCTAGGGACAGCCGTGTATGCGTAAGGGCCCTTGTGCTTAGACATTGTTGACCGACTTCTCCCACATATGGGGACTGTATCTTCAGCTGCCCTAGTGAGCCAGCATGCTTCCCATCTGCATCAGTTGGTCTTGTTGCTGTAACACAATACCCTGACAGATCTGAATTAAGGAAGCAAAGATGCATTTTGACTCACAGTGTGAGGTTAGGGAAATGGCAAGAGGAATACAAGGCAGCTGCTTACACCGTAGCCACAGCGTAGCCCAGAAGGAAGAGAATTGATGCTCAGTTCACCTACTTTCTTCCTTTCATTTAGTTCAGGTCACTAGCCTTTGAGACGCCGCTATCCATTTTTAGCATTGAATTACCCTTCTCGATCACTGTAATCTGGGAACTCCCTGATAGACATGTCTAAAATTGGTTCTAAATCACATGACCATCAATTGTTAACCCTCACACCCTCTTTATGATCTTTCCTGTGCTTTTTATCATAGACCCCCCCAAATAGACTAGGTTATAAAAGTCAATATAGTGAAGTCTTTGACCAAAAATGTTCATCTCTTTCTCGAAACACAAATTCTGGTTTCTCTGTATTGGGAGTACCTCAGCATCCCTATAAATACAGTTTGAGTCACCTTCAGACAGTAGTTCAACTTTGGGTGGGTGTATCAATCCTGTATTGCGAACTGTTTCCAAGGAGACCAGGTAAAGGAAATGGATGAGAACATCTGCCAGGAGGCATGAGGATTGGTTATCAAAGCATAGTTCATTAGTATAGTGGCTGACTATGTGTAAAATTAGAGCAATTTTGCATAAGCCATATTGTGAAGCCACTTGAAAATTATACTTCACAGTGACATATATGTGTGTATGTGTAACAGTTCTATGTACCCTCACATACACACGCACCATGAAGATAGAGAGCTAGAGTTGCATAAAGTAACCTTAACGCCCACGTTCTTACAGCTTTCTTCTTGAGTGATCACTGGTTAGAAATGATGGGTCGCCTTCATAAGCCACTAATGGGTTATGGCTCAAGTTTGAACAGGCTTGATATACACATCAGACTTGTGCCAATGGGGCATGACTCCTTCCCACTAGTCAGGTTCACAGAGAGGTATATATAGAAAAAACCACAGACTGGTAATTCTATTTGGAAATTTACTATTGCAGAGAAATTTGCCATTTGCCCCAGGAGCAGCCGCTTTCCCTTCCTATGGCATTCGGAGACCAGGCCTGTGTGCTCGTAATCAGCAATGACAATGACAGCAGGCCATAGTCTTGGTGGCCATGAGAATCTGGGAAGGGGGATAGATACATGGATAAGGGCCCACCCCCAACCATCACTTCTACTTTTATATCTCAAGGTCACTAGAGCTTGCAAGGATTATGCCCATCTAAATGCTTCATCTTCTTGCTTTGTTGATTTCTAGAGGAGAAATTCAATCAGATATTAATTAAGTGATTTCTGATTTAAAGATAACCAAACTGTGGTCCTTCGCCTCCTCAAACATTTTCGGCCTTACCTTTAATGTGATTAAAGCCATAATGGAATGCAAAGAGCATGTAAAGTAGAAAGGAGTGGCTTGCTTGATAATTCATATCATTTTATACATAGCTCCTCACTCAGAAGGAATTGGAGACCTGTCTGGTCCCACACACTCAGAATGAATGGTCCTCATGGGACTACTACAAATTAACACACAATGAAATTGGATCTAAATTATTAATGAGCAATATTTCTGAATAAGCAGGCAATATCATCCGTCAGCTCTCCCCTCAACTCTTTCTCTTTCTTTCTCCTTCTTCTAGGATGGTCCTGAAGCTGGACAGACTGTGAAGGTGAGTGGTTATTATGTGCACACAAATTAATAAGAGGCGATTATGGGAGCTAATAAAAAAACCACAACGAGTCATTTGCGGCACACTGCTGTTTCATTATGTTATCTTCGAGGTCAGAGAGACCCTCGGTGTTGGAACCATAAATCCTGACATTATAAACTGTGCCAAACAGTATGTTTCCCATTAGTTTACAAGACGTTTACCCTGTGTAGTAAAATCATTACTGTGAAAATGTTAAAACTGAAACCAAATCGAGGAGTCCTAAATCAAAACAGGGCAGGGCACCTCAACTTCCTATGGGTTTTATGGGTCCTGTACAGACTAGATCACCTGGTATGTTTTTACTTCTGCACACAATTTAATATCACTTATTCCTTCTCCAGGAAGGGGACATTGTTGTGTGTCAGGTGCCTCCTTTCGCTCCTGGTCCCTTGACCTGTTTTCTCTTCACGCCGACAATATTTCTCTTCTCTCTTGCAACTAAATATCAAAGTTCAAACTTAATGGGATCAATGGAGTTCAAAAACGGTTTTGAAGTGTGCGAGAGAGGAAGGAAGGATTTATTATGACGGCCTCTAGGACAAAACTAAAAGAGCCTGATGGTTGTGAAGCAAGAGTCCAGCTTATTTCACAAAACATTGGGTTCGATGCCTAAGTGACAGAAAAGACTGGGTTTGCGGTGATGGAAATAAGAAGCCAACCAAACTGTGCAGCTGATGCCACATATGGTGAAATAAGGCTTTGGGGCTTTCGGGGTGGCCTTGAATAGCAGGGTAACTTGGCACTAAGTCACACCAGATGAGTGTGGCTCCGTTGTGGTATGTAGGAGATAGGATGTCTGGGGAGTTTCATGGTGACCGGTTGTCTCAAAAGGAAAGTCAGCAAATTCCTAGTGATAAAAAGAGTGACCCCAATTTCTCCAAACACATGCTGTAGAGAACACAACTGAGGGACATGCTGCTTCCATCCACGCCCCTGACCATGCTAAGCATCCAAATATTCAGATGCCAAAAAAGGATGCAACATCAGTAACTTTGTTTTGAAATTGATTCTTGAAAAACAATGCATAGATATTCAAGCTTGGCTGCCAGAGTTTTAAAACTCAGAATTCAAATGTAAATTCAAAATGCACTGGATTAGGGTTTGGTGAAGTTTCAGCAAACATGGAGAGTACCAAAGGCAGAGCAAGTGCATGGAAGAATGCACAGCTATCCAGTAGAACACACAGATGGATAAACAGGTGAATTTTACGTGAGCAGGTGTATTATGTACTCTCAGGATTTTACTTCACAATTCTAAAGAGGACAGGTAAGTTATTTGTTATACAAATGGACTTGAATACGATAAAAAAATAACTTAGAAGTTCCCAGGGACCAGGAGAAGGATGAAATGGGGGTGAGTGCTAAGGGCTCTCTTCTGTGGTTGATAGAGATGTTGCGGTATTTGGAAGATGGAGATGATTTTTTAAATGGAATTCTTTAAAAAGAACAAGTAAGCCTTGAGTCCAGAAGGCTGAAGACCATGACTATGGGGTCTCAGACTCCACATTGTCCCACTTACCTGAACAAGGTATCATGTTTTTGTTAGCTTTAGTGATGTTGATGATGGACAGATTTATAATATAAAGTATTATGTGTGAATTATTATTGAGTGTACTTACCATAGTCAGTATTGTTTTTCGCTTAAGTTGATTTCTGTAACAATTGTACCTTTTTTCTTTAAAATAAGCATATTGCGTTTGAAAATCTTTTGTTCTTTCCAGACCAGTCAAAGCATTTCCACAGTATAACTTTGTGGGGTCCATTCACATCCTTTGTGGAATATCATACATGAAGAAAAACTCATCACACACACACACACACACACACACACACACAGTCCTCCTTGAAAAGATAGTAAACTGTTGTTAACTATACTGCTACAGCAAGTCCTACTATATAGAAGTATATATTCTGTGTTTATCAAACTTTGTGTGATATTTACACCACATTCCTTGAAAGTTTATTTGAATACCAGCTAAACAGCATAGACGCCACCACAAAGAATCTCTGCTGTTGTTCTGAGTAAACCTCCTAACTAATATCGCTGGGATAGGACAGGAATCTTCATTATTACACACAATCTGATCTTTCCAAAAATGGGTGTTTCCCAGCCATGTTATCTTCTACTGACAAAGTAACTCAGTGATGGCGTTTGGGTAGGGATGCATAGAACCCCGCCCTGCAGCACGGGCAACTTCTCCAGGGAGCAGAGTGGTGCCTTCAGAATCCAGATGTACCATTTGAAGGTTCTGGAATGAGGCTGGGAGCATCTGATGTTTTGAAATTCGCATTGTTGCACATTTTAAAGGGGCATTTGACAGCCTACCATGGAAAGCCTGGGGCATATCCCTTTTTATTTCCCTTTTCTTATGTGTGAGATTCTCAGTGCTGTGTCTGATGTCTGAGCGCTAAATCACTTCTGTCTCATGCCAGGTAGTAATGGCAATAGCCCACTAATGGTCTTTTCCCCTGAAGCAACTGTTGTTATTGTTAATGAGGGGACACCACTGAGTTAGCCTCTTCAACATGATGGCACTTCAAGATTTTTTTTTTCCTGAGGCTTTAGATTCTGCCTAGCAACACCCAGGGTGGCCTGGCTTACTCAGTAAGACTCATGTAACAAGGAAAAGGAAATATTGAAGTAAAAAGTGACCTCTTATTTCACAATTGATTATTCGGTTTCCTTCTCAAGCTTAAAAGTAGAACACTGCTAGGCACCAGATGATCAGTGCAGTGAGCTGGACACCCTGCAGGTTTCAGAAGAAATCTGTGTCCTCTCTTAGCTACTCAGTGCTGCCCTGCACCCACGCAAGTTGCCCTGGTGAACATTATGCTCCCTGTCCTGTTGGCTAACTGGATTCCTGTCAAGAAATTCTTCATTGTCTCTTATACATTTGTTTGTTTACAAATGTTTATTTTTCATGCTGTCTTTTTAGTCTCCAGGGAATGTATATATATATATATATATATATATATATATATATATATATATATATATATATATATATATATGATATTTTGGATTTTGTCATTATTGAGGATGCTTAAACATGTTGTCCAGGAAGTTGCCTCATTGGCCGCTGGAATAGGTTAAGATGAAGGAACTGAGAAAACTGTGGCAGGAGGAAGATTCCCTGTATAGCATCATTCACACTCCTACCTTGAAGGAGGCCATAAAAGATTTATCTGACCTATCTTCCCCAAAAGTAGACATAAGACAATCTCCCCAGAAGGGCCCTCCTTTTTTTCTGGTAAGCCGCGGAGACTCAGGACAAGCAGGTCTCCGTAAGTTACCCCAGCTTACTGCTGTTAGATCACAGCACCGCTTTCTTTTCCGAGCTCACTTCCTCCTCTCCATAAAAATACTTTGCCCTGTTTCTTTAGGTCTTTGTGTCTGAAGCTGCATACAACTTAGATCAAATGGATGTGCTTCTGTGCTTTTTGTGTTGAGAATAATCTACTCCGGAGTTTCTATCATTAGTCCCAAGGAAGCAACAGTTGATGCTCATTTGTTTTCCATTGTACAGCCAGGTACTTAGGTTTCCTGAAATTTCTGTGAAATGTTCCCTGTATTGTAAGTATCAGACTAAATACTTCCATAAATTATATTCCTAAATTGAAGTGTTTATCTAATGATTCTTTTATCAATAAAGACTTGGGAGTCAGATATTGGGGGAAGGACCTGATTGATCAGAGAAATAGTGGAGAAGCAACTGGTGACCTCCTCTTTCCTTCTTTAATTTAGAAGACCTAGAATCTCTCTAAGTCCTTCCCTACTACTTTCTTTGTCTCTTTATATGCCCTTCGCTCTCCAAAATCTTTATGTCTAATTCTGTTCAGCTAGTAGCTAGTCTGCCCTCAGACTAAAGCAAATTTTATTGGCAGCTCAGTAGTGTCAGAGTGAGATCAAAATATCCCGGAACATTTCTCCCTTTTATTCTAAATAGTAAGGGAAAGTTTTGACTCTAATACAGTAAAAACTATATACAATGAGGACAATTATTAGGTATTGCATTAAGAATATCCAGCCTAATTACATTTGGCAAATTCAGCGGAAAATACTCCATTATTTATTCCATCTTGGTGAGTCCAACATTTTGGACCTGATTCCCTTTCTATACTAACTTATATTCCCAATCCAAAATTGTATTTTTAGGCCTCAAATATTTTCTTAGATAAACAGTTTAAGCTTTTATGTCTCCCAACCATATACACATTGTCCCTCTTTTGTGAGTTTCCTTTCTGAATTTGGTAACATGGAAAACTGTAACTATAACTATCTAGTCTTCAACTTCATCAGTGCCCCCAGAAGAATATAATATTACCTGAATAAACAAAAAGTACAGAACAAATAACTTCCAAAAGTATAGAAATGATAGAAATAATTGGCTTCCTGAACAGTCACCCAAGGTCCTCTGCAATGTTTGGGCATCCATTGTCAACCCATAGGCCTGAAATATCTGAGAGACTTTTCTGTGAAGCAGGAAATTTGAAGGACTCTCCTATCCTGTCATAGCAAAGTTTGGAAGTTGCTTTTTTTGTGTACTTCTTGTTCAGTTTGCTAACATAGTGTCAGCCGTCAAGGCAAGAGCATTCTCTTGTCTAAATGGCTAACTTTTGCCACAAAGAAAGCAAACTGCATATGGAGGACCATTATCTTCTCTGAAGTAAATTGATGCTACCAGGAAAAAAAATATGTCTCACTGTAAAAGGAGCCGTGGACTGTGTTCCCGCCTGGCTCCCGCGTGGCTAACTTTACACCCAGAAATAACAACACACAAATTGTATTCATTTAAACACTGTCTGGCCCATTATCTCTAGAGAGTTAGTTACTGGCTAACTCTCACATCTTGATTAACCCATTTCTAATAATTTGTCTAGCACCACAAGGTGGTGGCTTACCAGGAAAGATCTTAACCTGCATCCATCTTGGAGAGGAGAGCTATAGTGTCTGCCTGCCTCTGCTTTTTTTCTCCCACAATTCTGTTCTGTCTTCCCCACCTACCTATGTTCTCACCTATCAGGCCAAGCAGTTTTCTTTATTAATTAATCAATGAAAGCAGCAGATAGATAGAAGTCCCTCCCACATCATTTCCCCTTTTTCTGTTTATTAAATGACTCAGTCCTCTTTACTAGTTTTTCAACCCTGTTTCAAGTATTCAAAGCATCTATATAGCATAGGGCCAAAGTACAATCATCAAATCTACACTGTCTTTGGCAAATCAGCATGCTGACCTTCTCCGAGAAGCTGATCTTAGAAAATGTCCATACCTCTAGTTCTACTTTCTTGTTCTATGACCCTAGCTTCCTCTTTCCATCATGGTTTCTATTATAACTGAGGACCAACTTCCAATCTTGTTGTAGTTCTGTGGAATACTTCTGTTCTGAGTATCTAGTCCATAAAAGGTGAACACATACCAAATAAAAAGGCTGCTTCCATAAATCTGTTCAAATCTAACATTTCTACAGGAACCCTGTTAAGTTGTGCATAGGTTTTGGGCTGCCTAACATCTGGTGGTCATTCTTTAATGGTAGTTGGATGAGTTAAAGTTTGTTTTCTAATGATCTTGGGCTGTTCCTCTTCAGTTTCATTATGCAATGGTGTAGTAGGCTCTGCTTTAAACTCCTCTGTCTCTGTGTGAATATTTTTTTTAGTCTCATTAGTCATTCTTTCTAAAGATAGTACCTTAACAGTCAATTTTTTTATATTTGACCCCAATATCAAACCATTTTTAGGGATAAAGCATGAATTACCAAACTGTTAATGATTATAATCAACATTATGTCAATTGCAACTAAGTTGCTTATCCCTTCATTTAAATTTTTTCCATTTTCTGACCACCCATTGTGGAACCAAACAGATAGATAACTCCTTGCATTGTAATATTGTGCCCTCCTCTTAACATGGGTAGAAAAATCTTTAAATCAAAAACAACAACAAAACAAAATAAACAAAAGCAAAACAACTATTTCCCTTTTTAAGAATTCCCAGGTATATCACCAGGTCCGCTGATGATGACAGCAGTGTGTGAGGCTGGCTTCGCTGAGCTGTGCATCTCAACTGAGAATGCAGGCAGACCACAGCCTGGTTGAGGACTTCTGCATCTGCTGGCATTTAGCTGGAGGCTGAGGATGTGTAGCAGCCCCAGCAGTAGTAAAAGCATAAGCAGGTGTTGAGGCGGCCAGCCTGGCATCATGGCCGTGTTGCAAGGAGAGGTTCCAAGGGAAGCCTGCCACCCACAGGAAAAGGGTACAAGCTACCTGGAACCTGAAAAGCAGACACAGGTGGACGTGAAGAAGAGGGAAGAGGCTTACATGATGGGATGTAAGAGTGGTCGGAGGCAGGGGGAGAGCTGCCTGAGTGACAGAGATAGTACAGTAGCATTTGGGCCCAAGTCACCTGTGGTGTTTGGTACCAGGGATGAATGGCAGCTAGAGGCTGCTGTAGAGAGACTGCAACAGAAAACCTCCAGACTCACATGGAGTTCAAAAGCCAATGGTGAGTAGTTGTCTGGCGATCTTGTGCCCTATGTTGGATGCCAGAAAAAGTGTTTATCTAATTATTCTCTTATCAATAAAATTCCAGGAGTCAGATATTGGAATAAGAACATGATTGATCAGAGAAACAGTGGGGAAGTGACCAGTGACCTCCTCTCTTTCTTCAATAAAAAAGGTTGAGCATCTCTCTAAGCCCTCCCTACTACTTCCTGTGTCTCTCCATATGTCCTTAGCTCTCCAAAATCTCTATGGCTAATTTTGGTCAGCCAGTAGCGAGCTCTGACTTCTGATTCAAAGCAAACTTTGCTGTCAGTCTCCAGAGTGTCAGAGGGCAATCAAAACATCCCACACCACTAAATCCTAATCCAAACTATAATTCTAGCTAAGCCAAGGCACTAAGGAAAACTCATTCTTTTAAAAGGAATGCTTTCTAATAAGCTTAGAATGAATCATTTTCTCTGAGGCTGTCACATGAGCATCTTTGGGTATACTGAGGGAAGAGATTTATTCCTGGTAGGTAATCTCACAATCTATTTATAGATCATGTTTGCATATACTCTTCCATGTTTGTGGTGCTTGGATGCTGTACTTAAAGGTTTAATTTTATGCTTTTAATGCAGAAGGAAGCATGGCCTTAATAATTTGAAATATTAGCAATTACTTTCTAGATTGCTCCAGTAGAAAAAGAGTTCTTTAAAAGAAAGGTTATTAAAAATTATCTTTAATCTCCTCTTCCCTGTGACCTTTTTGAGTTTCCTGGATCAGGAAGTCTTACACATGACATGGCCATATTGTCATTGAGTGCGCATAGACAACACCGAACTATCAACAAAGTCTGAGAGTTCATGTGCCTTGGCATCTGCGAGAGGTGCCATGGGAAAGTAAGCTCTATAACTTACAAGCTTTGCCACTCTGGGGCAGTCTCTTAACCATGAGCCTTGATTTTTTAATTTTCTAAATGGAAAACCTTTTGAATTAGATGGTGATGAGAAGAAGCTGACATGGATATATAGGGAATGTGTGAGGTATTGGGTAGGACTGATATGCATCTCATTTATGAGATTTGGATCTAGATGCCACATCAAATCTCATCCTTCTCAACATATGCTGTCACTGGTGTGTATGTGTGTGTGAGTGTGTGTCTAAGTGTGTGTCCATGTCTGTATCTCTGTGTGTGCTTATTTGTGGATGCCAGAGAATACTTTGGACATTGTTTTTAAGTGTCTTTCCACCTTGAGTTTAATTGAGATAGGGTCCCTGAACTGGAGCTCAGAAAGTCCAATAGACTAGATGGCCAGAAAGCTCCAGAGATCTTTTTGTCTCTGCTATGTCAATGCTGGATTTAAAAGCATACACATCATACCTAGCTCTTTCACATGTGTGTTTTAGCCGTAGAACTCAGGTCCTCATGTTCACATAGCCAACACTTTAGTGATTATACTATCTCACGAGTCCTATTTTTCTTTCATGCCTGTGTGTCCTATCAATGTATGTGTCCATGGACTTCTTGTGTGTGAATCCAGGTGCACACAAACCTCAGAGCACATATAAGGATCAGAGGGCTCCCACGCATCATTTCTGACCTTCTACCTTGAGACAAGGTCTATTTTATGGTTTTTCAACTGCATATGTCAAGCTAGCTGGCCTATCAGCTTCTGGCGATTTTCCTGTTTCTATCTCCCATCTCTGTGAAGTTGAGATAACTGACGCTGCTGATTCACAACGCTTACATGGTTCCTGCTGCAAGGAGGCCATTAGTTTGTCTCCTGGCTGATCAGCCACGAAATAATCACACAGAAACTCTATTATTTAAAACACTGCTTGGCCCATTAGCTCTAGCTTCTTATTGGCTACCTCTTACATATTAATTTAACCCATCTCCATTAATCTGTGTATCACCACAAGGTCGTGGTTTACCAGCAAAATTTCAGCGTGTCTGTCTCCAGCATAGGCTCCATGGATTCTCTCTGACCCTGCCTTCTCTCTCCCAGCATTTATCTTAGTTTTCCCTGCCTAGCTCTGTTCCCCTATAGCTCTGCTATAGGACCAAAGAAGTTCCTTTATTTATCAATGGTAGTCACAGCATGCAGAGGGGAATCCCACATCAGGTTCCTGAGGATGCAAACTTAGGTACTCATGCTGTGTAACAAGGGTTTTCAATCCCTGAGCCATCTCCCCAGTACCAGTACACCAGTACTATTGTCTGCTTTTCTTTTGCTTTCTTCTTTTTCAAATTTTTATTTATTTGTTTTTGTTTTTAGACAGTACCTTGCTATGTAGTCCTGGCTGTCCTAAAACTCACTATGTAGACCAGATTGTATTTGAACTAAAAAAGATCAGACTCATCTGCCTGCTCAGTGATGGGATTAAAAGGTGTGGACCACCACACCTGGTTTATTTTTCTTAATAACAATTTCACTTCTATTTTCTTTCCTTTGAGCTAGGGTAAGAGTGGTCCTCAATCTCAATGATGTGCACCTGACACTGACATTGTGGCCCATAGTGCACTTTATTAATAAGCACTGCGTCTTCTCACAATTGATTACTACCTCATAGCTTAGATTTTTGGAAAAGTTTTGATCTGGTCATATATTTTGGGTTGTTTTCAATACCTCAAATTTGTTATGATAAATGACCACTTAAGCTGGATATGGTAACATATAATAACTCCGGCGTCTGGGAGGCAGAAGCAGAG
Source organism: Myodes glareolus (assembly GCF_982192425.1). Lineage (NCBI taxonomy): Eukaryota > Metazoa > Chordata > Mammalia > Rodentia > Cricetidae > Myodes > Myodes glareolus. The sequence continues at coordinate 52,686,476 of NC_142030.1, forward strand.
GAGAAGCAAGTTCAAGGCTGGACTGGGCTACAAAACAAGACTTCATTCATTTCTCACTCCCCTTACACACACACACACACACACACACACACACACACACCCTACATGAAACAACTTGTAAGTTAAAGAATGGGCATATTTTTGAAAATATTTCTTGAAAATTTCCTGAAATATATTTCTGCATTTATCCTGATTTATTGTTTGTCTGCTCTGAACATTGGCACTTCTGTGTCTTTCCATGAATGGCTCAACAGTGACCAGAAAAACTGTCTAAAGTGGGTTTTGATTATTAAAACCTATCCCCTGTGCAGTCAGCAGGTATGGATCCAGAAGTTTCTTTTGACAGATCCGGTGATTCTGAGCCATTCTGAATCCTGGCATCAAGACTATGAAGGGGTAGTGAGAAGCAAACATGGAAGACTCTCTATGCACTCAGCATTTTTATCTCAGACTTGCTGCAAAGGAAGACGTAGTGTACACAAAATGGAAGAACCTGTAGCTCGAAAATGAGAAAGACTTGGGTCTGTTATTTATTATTTTCATTTGGAATGAAATTTCCAGAGAGCGGCAATTCGCCACAGGTCTTTTATCCTCTGATGAAAGCCACTGTGAACACTGCCTTGTCTCTATTTATACCTAATGCCTGTATTTACTGCCGGAAGAATTAGTATCTTCAGGATGCAGTGGCTTTTATCTTGTAGAATTGCCTTATAATTTGCATCTGTTCCCAGAATAAATCTAATTTGACTGAGTTCAATAAACCAAGGATGGTTACAATGGTCAGTGGACAGTTTTGAGTGTACTTGTTGGGATAGGCTTCTTTGGGATGGCATGTTGACCTCCTTCTGATACTTTAGGGGCAAACCCCTTGGTTCGTAACTCTCCTGGCCAAAGAAGGCACTGGAGCCTCCCAGTTCTTCTTAGGAAACTTTCTCTCCTATTAAACCTTCAAGCTTTCTCCTAAGTAGCTACCAAAACAGTAAATTTCTCCATTTCTTTCTATTTTCAGTTGAGCACGTGGTTTTCATTTATTGATGTACCTGTCACCTTCCCCTCGCAATTTCTCTCCTTCCACCTATCCGCAAAAAGGGGAAGTTAAGGAAGAGATTTAGGGGAAATCTGTTTCCTTCCAGCAGATAGAAAGGAGATGACAATTCAAACAGTCTTTGGATGTGATAGAGATTGTCAATCAAGAAGTCTAAAGCAGAGTATGAAGGGTTCTGAATGAAGAGGGAAGAGTGGGAGAAAGAGGAGGTACAGGAGGCCATATTTATTCCTCCTCATGCTAAGAATAACTGGAAAGAAAGCCTCAGGTTCTGAAGAAGGGAGGTGATGTTTGAATTTAGAGGAGGAAGTAGGAGTGAAGGATGCTTGTGAGAGCCTAAAGCACCAGGTATTAGTGTTTCTCTGGGTTCCTTATCTGAGTTTTGGGGGCCCTTTCTACCACATAGACCTTGCCCAGATATTTCCATTGAATCTTCTCACTCCAAAGCTGTGCTTCTAGAATGACTGTTCCTCTTTCTACATGGACTTCATTCTCCAGGGAATGGAAAGGAAGCAGAATTTTCCCACTTCCAGAGGGCGTTCATGAGCATAATACCTCTTGCGTCAGAACACATGAAACCTTAACCATGCTCCATGACACCTTCACGTTTTACCTTTTTTATTGTACTTTTTATGTTCTATATTCTCCAACATCTGATAAGTAAGCCAGGAAGGATTGGGGTGACCCTGGTTGATAGGAAATGCAAGGCAGTTAAAATATAAAGATTAGAAAAGAGGGCTCCAGAACAAGACTGCCTGGTTTCAAACAGAGATGTTTTACCTGCCAAGCATTACTACCCTCGGTAAGCCAAGTTTGCTGAAATCAAGTATTCATTTACACATATGTAAAACGAGGGTTTCACCAGTCTTTTATGACCTTCTAGGGATATTGTAATAACCAAGTGGATAACTATGTGTCCAGGCCTTTAAAACTGTGCCTTGCAGATCGTGAAGCCTCAGAAAACATTTGCCATGAGTTTTCATAATTTCTACTTGCATTTCTCTGCAGCTCCCAAAGGCAGGCATTAATATTTTACACACGAGGAGTTGAGGTTTAGAGAGAAAAGTCACTTACTGGAAAGCACACCTGGCACGTACTAGAATTGGGAAATCAAACCCAAGGCAGAGCAAAGACCCGTATCTTCCTTGTATCATGTGGTCAATTTGTCCCTTAGAGAAACTTCAGTCACCCCATCAGCATGACCAAAGTTGGTCCAGAAAGGGGAGAGGTTGTATAAATATTATCCTGCTGCAATACAGATTGGTTCTATATCTGTTTGCTTGGCTTAGAATAATGTTGTTGGCTTCCTCCCAAAAATACTCAAAGGACTCTCCTTTTAACTTGATTATACAGGTGAAGATTAACAAATCAAAACATTGTTTTATTGCTGTATGTCCATTTATAGTGGAATTATATGTTTTAGGTGTTGAATTTTTTGTTAGTGTTACCAACAAATTCCACCAGTAATTGGAGGCCCTGACATATAGCAGAGTCGGTATTTAGTGATTTAATTTTATTTGAGATCTGTAATGCAGAAATATAGAAAACATGACAGATGTGATCCTGCTGTAGCTGTTTTAGCATTCAGCAGACTTCCATCTGAAGCTTAGAGTTGAAGATTTCTATATAATCACTGTGAAAAACAGTGTTCTATTCAAAGAGAGATGCTCAGTAAACCCTAAGATCCCTAAGATAAAAACTCAGCTTTTTATATAATCACTGTGAAAAACAATGTTCTGTGGAAAGAGGGGTGTTCAGTAGACACTAAAATCCCCTCCCCAAAACTCAGCTTTTTAATTCTGTTGGTGCAATTGTGAAGCCAGTTATTCACTGTGACCATTTTTGCCGTGTGAAAGACACTTGGTACTCAAAAAAACAATAGTTGAGGGGGCTTTGAAGTTGGGAAGTTGACAAAGTGTTTGCCTTAAAAAACATGAGGACCTGTGTTCATCCCCAAGAAACTATGTTGAAAAATTATGATTAAATTTGGCATGCTGGCACACACTTGTAATCCATGTGCTGGAGGTGCAAAGGTAGGTGAGTTCTCAGAGACCAATGGGCCAGCCAGCCTACCCTGTATGGGGTCTCTAGGCTAGTCAGATCCTGTCATAACAATGAAAGTGCATAGTGCCTGCCTGACACAACATTGGCAGCCTCCAAGTTTGCTCCCCAGCCTCATGCACATAAACCTGCGCACACCCGAATGCTCACAGGCACACACATATGCACAGAATAGCAATGACCATTCCATTCAAGTGTTGATTCTCACCTCCTTGCTATGTTTCAGACCTAGATAATTTTGTTTTAAATCATCTAACGCCATGTAGTCTGCCCCTTCCGACGTCAGATCTTTAAGCCTGCCGTATGTCAACAGTGGGCTTCGCAGAACTGTGGAACCAGCTAAAATAACTGTGCCCAGTTAGTCACATGAAAAATATTCAATGCTTTTTTTTTTAACACACATGGCCAGTTTAGTTTCCATCGATGAGCCTTTTGTTGCCACTGCACTTCAGTGAGGGCAGAGTATTCAATGAGAGCCCACAAAATAGTTGATGCTATGGTAGAAACTGGGCATTCAACTGAAATAAGTCCAGATGTTATGAGATTTCATTTCCAGAGTTACTAATAGCTAACAATAATAAAATTTAAGAGCCGGTTGCCTTGAGCTACCTATCTAAGTTTTAAAACTATATATTGTTTAGAAATTGCCTCTGGCTGGAAAGAATAGATGGAACGCATTGAGGGAGGTCATGGCTCCTCAGGTGGCCTAAATCTGTAGCCTTTCATTTCTAAATTGAGGAATATATCTCCAGTTGATAATCATAATTCTGAAATTTTAAAATCTTCATATGTATGGCTTATTAAATATAAAAGAAAAATATATAGTGATCTTGGTAATTTTGGTTTTACAAGGGCCCCATCGGAAGGATTTTTGACCAAGACATGACTATAGCAATTTATTCTATTTTCTTTATTGTCCCCAATATATACGTGCTTCTCATATTCTTAAATCCAAACCTCTGAGGATTGGGAGCATGGCAGAGCTTTGCAAAGCCACAATTAGATGTTACCCGGATTTATAGTTTACTCATTCATTTATTTATATAAATACATTTTTGAATTTTGTCCTAAATGAACTGACTTGACTCTTGGCCCCATATCCACCTTGAATTATTTGATTCCTTCCAGGGGCTCCTCTTTGCCCTTTGTGCTAAAACCACTAGTAAAGTAATTCTCAAGACTCAAAAAGCAACTGGGAAAATAAAGGATTGAATGGCTGAGCCTGGCTCAGGTGGGAACAGGAGTAATGAGAGGCGCAGACACGTAGAAATTAGTGATGCCCTTCCTAATGATATCTGAGTAAAAAGTCTCAGGCTGATGAGACTCTAATAGCCCTTGGGACAGATACAGTGAGCTCCTTGCCTCTCTGCCTTGTGAATCATGTCAGTGTTGGGAAAGGGTAATTTTGAAATTTAACCCTTATGCCAGGAGATAGCAATCCTACAGCTATATTTTGATGACAGACTCTTTCTCTGGAGAAGAGTCTTGTCCACCATGATCAGAAAAATAGAGACATGCAATTATGGAAGCTTTCTCAAAAGACACGTTCCAACTTCGGAGGCAAAAGATGAGCAGTGATTTGGAGTCTTGTGTCCCATCAATGAAGAGACGATGTACTTGGATTCCGATAGGGACACTGCCATTCTTTGGCTCTGGTATTTTTTCCCAAAAGGCCTTTCTTCCTCCTGATGCTATAGAAAGGGTAAACATGGCGCTGTTTAAGAAGTTGACCTTGCCTCAAATGGTTAAGAAAAATAAACAACATTGAGTGAGCAAAGTGAACTGCCAAATGCTCTTTTACTTTGTGATGAAATCCACTTATCCTAATGTTCACATTCAAATCTCCCACTCTCTATATAGCAATACCTGGTCACCGAAAGGAGAAATGACTTCTTCTGTTTCTTATCCTACTGCCCTGAAAACAACCCAAGAGGGGCTTTCATTTGTGCTTCAAATCATCTGTCGGTTGTAAATGCTATAAATTCCCAGATGCAATCATGTCCTAGCAATATAATTCTGATGAAACTGTTCAGCCATGAAAAGAATAAATGTGCCTTTAAGCTCAGATCCACCATCAAATGGTCATAGATGAATCTCACTCTTGAGGAAGAGACTCAAAGCACAGGCCTGCAGATAATTCTGGAAGACCTATTGACCTGGGAAATCAGTTGGTGTCATTTACTCTACAACCTCCTTTTCCCAGCACACACACACACACACACACACACACACACACACACACACACACATGCATACGCATATGTGCACACACAGCATTGAAGTCTGTCTTTTATCTTTAACATCTTGGAATCCAGGACACTGTGAGGGAGCTCTTTTCAGTTCTACACAGCTTTCATTTGTAGTTGATGCTGACAATGGCCTTATTACCTGAAATACTTGCTGCGGGAGTACGTTCCGCTGCTTCAGCCAATAGCCGCTGAAATACCAGCCCACTGGGGCGTGGTATATTTCTCTTTAAAAGAAGAGCGGCAAGCCTCGGCTCAACTTCTTGGTTCCGGTTCCTGCTCCAGCCACTAGACTCCTTTCCTGAAGGTTTGTGTACATGTAAGTTTACCCCCCAAAATAAATGCCCCTTTAAAACATAACTGTTGTGGGATTGATTCGCCATTAAATACTCTATCCCTGCCTCTACACGAAAGGATTACCCTGCCTCTCCTCTCTGCCTACTTAGCAGTCACTCTTTGGGGACAGATTTTTGAAATGAATGTACCGAGAGTGGAAAGCTGAGTAACTGTAGAAGTTCTGTAGCCCGCAATGAATTCTTCTTCCAGTCAGTATTTTTATGGGGTACTTACTTCATATCAGATGTTGTTAGACTCTGGGCTAGAGTTCCAGGGAAGGCAACCCTTTTTTCATTCATTTCAACAACCAAGTGAACTAACAAACCATCACAGACCTGAGTAGTGTTAGAAAAGCTGTAACATTGTGTGAAATGGAAGAACCAGGAGAAAGAAAAGTAAGAGGACTTTCGCTACTTTATTTTGGGGGACCAAAAAAAGGCCTGTTAAAGAAATGAGTAATATTATGAGAACTGTAGGCTAGAGAATAACAGAAATCCAGTCAGCTGGTGAAGAATATTCTGGACAAAGAAAATAGCAGGGGGAGTTAAGTTATCACATTTTAGGAAATGAAGACAAGGATGAAGCAAGAAAAAGATGAAAAGCAGGCAAGAGGTCAGTTTGAAGATGTAGAACGAAGAAGTTATACCAGGCCTTGCACATTGTTGAAAGAAAGAAGTGTTAATTCTCTTCGGAGTGTTTCTGGTGGTTCAACTATCTAAGGTCAAAGGTATTCCCACTCACTGTAGATCATCTAAACTAGATTCATTAAGTGTCTAGTGTACTGTTCTAGAATTGGAATAATTAGTGCCCCGTGTCTATTACATTCTTGATAGTTCTCCCTAGTGGATGATTTTCTACACATGCCAATTGTTTAGGGTACAAGGAGTTAAAATGGGTTGAATTCTTTTTATGGTGCCAGGTGCATACTTCAGTTTTATAGTCCAAAGGTTGCCAAACTTCTTTTGTTGAATGCCAGACAGTAAACCTTTTAGTCTCTGAATGCCGGATGTACTCTGTCACAATAATACAATTTTGATTTCGTAGCATAAAAGTCATCACAGAATTATGAAAATGAATTTTCACAAGTGGACATGACTGTGTTGTAATAAAGCTTTATTTGTGAGAAAGGTAGTAGTCTAAATTTGACCTAGGATCTATAATATTCTACCTAATTCCTTTTGCCTTGATTTTATGGAATTAGTCTTCACTGAACTCCTTCAAGAATAGCCTTACCAGATTTGAGGCACCATCTCTCTGAGGAATCATCATCACAGGAATTTCCAGGCATTTGCTGCAGAGGTGGATCGTCTTCTCATGACTATTGATCAACAAGAAAAGTGTTTGTTCTAACATCAGCTAGCAAGCATTGTGCAGTATTTAGGGCAACTTGCTGATGGTGATCCACAATGGCAAAAGTAGAATAAAGCTCCAGTCTTGGCGATGCCATCAGGTCCCGCTGTTAACCAGTCTTGAAGCCTGCCCTACCTCTAAGCATTTTCAGTTAGGGGCATCCATCAAGTTCTCCATTGTCAGTGCCGGGCAGAGATGACTCCTGCTACTCTCCAGAGAAGACAAGCTCAACTAGAACCTCTTCCCTAAAACCCTCAGTTATGGTTAGTCCCTAATATGTTTAATTGGCAGTTTGCATAAACAATTTCTAAGTGCCCGTGCACACCGGCAGGGCTCGTCTGACGCCAATGGCAATCTTTGAATGAAGGTCTGCAAATCAATGGCCCTAGAAGAACTTAACTTCCAATAGGTTGCCTCTGGTGCATGACCACGTTGTAATTCCATTAACTTTAATGACAGTACTGCTGCACAAAATGGACCCTGTTAGTCTATTCTCCTCTTTGTTTTGGGCATTAAATCTTCTCCCACAGCTGACTCTTCAGGGTAAAGTATGTGCAGCTATGCCATTCATTTCTTGGCCCTTATTAATATATGCAGGACTCTCCTTCCCTGGGAGGGAGTCCTAAATGAGTGCATTAAAAATGAATTTCCTGTGTCATTTATCGATGCTGAGAAAACCCCAGAGTCAGGGACATCAGTGGATTATTATTGATTGTTGCAAGATACAATAAAATCATAAATACGACTCAAAACAATTACTCCGGTCACATTAGCAAATTACCAAATCCATAATTTTCTCTGGAGGCTGGCCTCGGAGATTTAAATAAAGTGCCAGAGGGGGGGAGAAGTTGTATTTTAGGAATGAGACAAGTGGGGCTAGGAGAGGGAAATTTATGGTTTAATTTGCTGGGTAATCTAATTGAAAATAACTATCGGATTTCGAAAAAGTGAACTTTGATTAGCTTCAGGTGTCAGAAATAAACTGGAAATACGGGTCCGTTTCTGCTTTTTAGAGAATCTTTGGGGAGGTGGGCAAGAAGGTATTTGTTGTGAGGAATAATGATCTTATGTGACCTTCAACCCGTTTTCTCCTACGTTCTTATTGCCTGTGTTCAAATAATTGGATTATACCTGAGACTAGCTGGCTCGTCCCTGGCGCTCGCTTTTTGCTTCCTTCGCCAAGTGTCAGTCCTCCCTCCCCGACTTAGAAATAAATCAATTGGAAATGAAATTACCCACAGCATTCATTTTTCACCATCTAGTAAATGAGCCTCTCTAAAGAACAGGAGAGCCTCCCCTTTCAGCTCAAGCTTAATCAAATCCTGCTCTTTGGCAGAGGTGGCCCAGAACCACTGTCTCCGTCTTCCTCAGCCTTCTCGCCTTGACTGGATTACGAGGCTGTATCTGTTCTGTGAAACCCGCAGAGGCATGTTCATAGTGTCCTATGCGTGCTTCCTGAAGATCTAACTGGAAGCCTAGTTCATGGCTTTACATTTCTCATCACAGCAGCTTGGAGTAAAGGTACCCATCACACCGTCTTCCTGGCTGGAGACTGTGGAAGTTCGCCTACAGTCTGGCCCCTGTTGTCCTCTGATGACGGCCACACCCAGTGGCCACAGTTTTAGGGTTAGAACAGCTTGTCATTCATCGTCCTTCAGGAAAGCAGCAAAGTCAATTTGCACAGAGATGAAGGAGATTTCGTAATGATCTGTGGAGAACGAGCTAGCAGATTTCTTCATGCAGTCAGTGATAGTTTGAAAACCCAGCTGAGAAATGATAAGTTCCCGCTAACTGCCCTAATTATCCCCTGACACTCTGTTGAAACCTGACGAAATTTTGCTGAAACTTACAAATCGGGAAGATTTTTAAAAGTGAATACATTATGCATAACAGAAATGATTTTTGAAGTAGAAAGGTAAAAGCCAGCACAGAAGAACCACATTTATTCCCCAAGTCTCCCGAGTCTTAGAAACAGGTGGGGAACACTGAAGTGATTTGCTAGATGAATTGTAATTTTAATTGTGACCCAACTGATTGTACTCAGCATGCTCAGTAAATTAAGAAGACTGAGTCGTTTCCCATGGTCATGACATTAATAGTCAAGGCCAGGACTTGGTTTGTAGCATCCTTTTCTCTGTAAACATCATGGGTAAACACACTTAGCGGTTAAAGTATGAACGGTGGTAAAATTCATTTCTTTGTATGTCAGCATGATGCTCTTGTATTAACCCATTTTCTCTCTGTTATGCTTCATATTCTTAGCATTAATGCATCCAGCGTATGAACTTATGTCCAATTTTTCTTGCAGTAGCTTACTGTGGAGCACCTGTCTTATTCCCTAAGGAATAATCCTAATCAGGAAAGTTAACTTTTCTTCCCCCTCCTCGTCCTTTCCTGTGGAATGCCTCTATATCTTCACAAAGACAAATACTCAATCCAATTGATAAAATTAAAGTCCTTCTTACAAGTGGGTGGAATCACTACCCATCAATGTGGAACAAAGGTCACTTCCCTCATTTCTGTTTCACTTTTAAGTTGGGAAAAGTCTCATCTCTCCAAGCTGTGTCCTTCCTTCTGCCTTTTTTTTTTCAATTTCAAACCATGAGGTCACAGGATGTCTATGGTCCCTGCTCTTACCCCTCTCTCTCTCCTTTTCCTCCCTCCCTTCCTTCTTTTACTTTCTTCCCTTCTTCCTCCTCTTCTGCTCTCCCTCCTTTTTTCTCTTCCTCCCTCCCTTCGTCCCTCCCTTCCTCCCTCTCTCCCTTCCTCCCTCTCTCCCTTCCTCCCTCTCTCCCTTCCTCCCTCTCTCTCTTCCTCCTTCCCTTCGTCCCTCCCTTCCTCCCTCTCTCCCTTCCTCCCTCTCTCCCTTCCTCCCTCTCTCTCTTCCTCCTTCCCTTCGTCCCTCCCTTCCTCCCTCTCTCCCTTCCTCCCTCTCTCTCTTCCTCCCTCCCTTCGTCCCTCCCTTCCTCCCTCTCTCCCTTCCTCCCTCTCTCCCTTCCTCCCTCTCTCCCTTCCTCCCTCCCTTCCTCCCTCTCTCCCTTCCTCCCTCTCTCCCTTCCTCCCTCTCTCTCTTCCTCCCTCCCTTCGTCCCTCCCTTCCTCCCTCTCTCCCTTCCTCCCTCTCTCCCTTCCTCCCTCTCTCTCTTCCTCCCTCCCTTCGTCCCTCCCTTCCTCCCTCTCTCCCTTCCTCCCTCTCTCCCTTCCTCCCTCTCTCCCTTCCTCCCTCTCTCCCTTCCTCCCTCTCTCCCTTCCTCCCTCTCTCCCTTCCTCCCTCTCTCCCTTCCTCCCTCTCTCCCTTCCTCCCTCCCTTCGTCCCTCCCTTCCTCCCTCTCTCCCTTCCTCCCTCTCTCCCTTCCTCCCTCTCTCCCTTCCTCCCTCTCTCCCTTCCTCCCTCTCTCCCTTCCTCCCTCTCTCCCTTCCTCCCTCCCTTCGTCCCTCCCTTCCTCCCTCTCTCCCTTCCTCCCTCTCTCCCTTCCTCCCTCTCTCCCTTCCTCCCTCTCTCCCTTCCTCCCTCTCTCCCTTCCTCCCTCTCTCCCTTCCTCCCTCTCTCCCTTCCTCCCTCTCTCCCTTCCTCCCTCTCTCCCTTCCTCCCTCTCTCCCTTCCTCCCTCCCTTCGTCCCTCCCTTCCTCCCTCTCTCCCTTCCTCCCTCTCTCCCTTCCTCCCTCTCTCCCTTCCTCCCTCTCTCCCTTCCTCCCTCTCTCCCTTCCATGCCCCCTGAGCTATTCATCCTTTCTTCCTCTTCCAAACATTTTCGACAACTCGATTGACTTCCTCTTACATTTCGTCCCTAGAGGCTTTGTAGACTTTGAAAGAGGGTTTATCTCCCCTCAACCCCTGATCACAGAATTTGTTGATGACTTACTATGCACGTGGGATGATTTTTACTCCTTTGCTAACTGCTCCCACATCGTGTTCTCCATGTGGTAACTCCTCTAGTTTAAACTGCCTGCTATTGTATGGGACATTCAGATGCCATTGGGGAAAGCCACAGATGGCTTTCAGTTACATAACTGCTGGGCTTCAGCACTACTTATTTTTTTTATAGAAAATAAAATGTTTAGAAAGGTTGTATTTGCAGCTCTGTCATGGCTTGGACCTTACATAGAGGATTCTTTTTTGCACTCTGAGGACCACTGAATCTGGCTCCTGGTACTAAAATTCTGTGGTGTCACCATCAGCAGGACTAGAAAGTTAGGCAATATATTGGACGCTTTATCTAACCATGTACACATTCTAGCAATGCAAAGGATTCTGAGCTAATATTCTTAATCCATGGTGCTTCGTCTACAGTGGTGCTTTCCATACCTAAGGTGCTTCCATTGCTTGGCTATTCTCAGTCCTTATACTTTTCAAGTGTCCATCTAGTCATTTTCCTTCTAATTGGTATGCATAAGCCCTCTGGAACTCTTGAACTCTTTAATGATGACAATTATAAGCAAAAATTCAATTAAGAATGGATAACTCATTCATCTCTGTGCTCTAGAAGGATTTTTAACGTTCTTAAAATATTTAAAGTTATGGAGTTTTTCTATAGGAAAATTCACCTACACATAGCATTCCATATTTAATTTTAGAGGTTTCTGGATCACTCAGGCCTAGGCAGCCATGAATTATTAGACTCAGACTTACCTTATTTAGTCTCTTTCAATTTAGTATTTGGGGAAAGATAGCATTTTCCCAAGGATAAAAGGAACCATGTTCTACCCATATGAGTAGATTTGGTTTTACAAAAGTCTCATTGACTCAAAGTTATTACAGTATTTTTAAGATTCAAAATCTGACCCTGTCTATTCTTATCTGTGTGGCTGTGAGTAAATGGTTTTCCCTTCTTTCCCTGTCTCTAAAACTGGAATAACATTACTCCTTCCGTGTGGGAACTTTGTAGTATGTGAGATTATGAATGCATAGGGCTTCTTAAAGTGTTTACCATATTATCCTTTATTCCCCCAATTATTTATGGAAAAGCCATTGCATGCTAGTTTCTGTTCCAGTTTTTATGATCATGGCAATGAGAAGAAGAAACCCTGGAGATCAATGAAGGTAGTTTTAGTTTGTTTTCAGTCTCTTCTTAACAGGTCAACATTTCTTAGTTTCTGAGAATCAAGGCAATGAGTCAGATGAAATGGAATGTCTGGAACTGATTTGATATTACAAACAGAGTTACCAGACGCCATGAAAGACTTGGGATGGATGTGAGGGTGTCCTCCCCAGATGCACGGGTTGTCTGTAAAACTGTGACCTTCCAAAGCATGTTGGCCTCACTGGAGCTATTTTATTTATGAACTTACAAAATACATTCTTTAAAAGTTGATTAAGAAACCCTTTCTCCCATACTCCAGTGTAGGCAAAGCATGAGTTTGAGGTTCAATTTTCATTCCAGAAAGTCAATACTTGTAGGTGGAGACTGCTTGTTTTTTTTCTGACCACCAAGACCCAAATAATCAAACAGAAACTATAATAATTACAACACTGTTTGGCCTATGAATCAGGCATATTTCTAGGTAGCTCTTGCATCTTAAATTAACCCATTTCTATTAATCTGTGTATTGGCACTAAGCTGTGGTTTACCGGGGCCAGCATGTTACTCCTTCAGCAGATACATGGCAGTTACAAGATGTGTGTGTGTGTGTGTGTGTGTGTGTGTGTGTGTGTGTGTGTGTGTGTTCCAGCCTGGTTGCATTCTTCCCTGCCATAGGCCAAAGCAACTTTATTCATTAGCCAATAAAAGCAACCCATATACAGAAGGATATCCCACATTAGATGCTTTAACCTTTGAAGTGCAGGTACTATAATAAAGCCACCTCATAATTCACAGGAACTCATTATAATTTGCTGTTAGATATTTTTTTTCTAGACCATTGTCTCTTCAAGGATGCTAAGTTTAAGTTAGAATTAAGATACATAAAGTTCTAAAGTTAAGGCTTAGGATCTAAGTGTTGACATGTATCCACTAAAGAATTTATCTTAGGTTAGACTCACTACATTTAGATTTAGTTAGAATTAAATTTGTGGTATCCTATTTTGGCAGAGCCCCTGCTGCATCTTCTCGTGCCTATCAGATCCCTGTAGCTTCTGGGGGCAGATGTTGACACCAGCTATCCTGGGTGCGACTGTCAGAAGACAAGAGCAGTAATTGGAATATGCATGGCTGAGCACTTTCCAGGCCTTGCTCTCTGCCACCTAGAAGAGTGCTACCCCACCTCCCTCCTTCCTTGCCACAGCAGTCCCCACTGCCACCTCCTTAGTCTGACCCATGAGAACATTTGTTAGGCAAACAATCTGCCATCTGTTGTACAGCCAAGGCTTCCAGAACACAACAGGAAACAGGTGTGGCATCAAAGCAACTCTGTGAGTAGACAACACTGAGTGGTTGGAAAACAGAACTGGGAAAATAATGTTTCACGTTCCAATCCTTTTTTTATCCTTGCCTTCCCCCCATGCCTAGACCCACAACACCATGTTTTATCAGCAGCTAGACCCTGGTAGCCAGTTTAGGTCTAGGTTTATGCCAGTTCCTTTACAGACGTACATATGAATTACAGGCAGATATAAATAGGTTCTGTGGCATGAACACATTCTTGGGACTCTGCTGGACATGTGTCATGACACACATCCCTGGGTCAGCTACCGTGGCGGATGCACACTTTCACCCATGTTCTTGCACAAGTGTTAAACATCCAGAGCAGCAGAAATAGTCTATCTCTGTTGTCAGATGCTGCTTAGAGTTTTCACAATTTACTGCCAGAGGAGAATGAATGCCTTGATGGAAATGGTCTCTCGTGATTTATTTTGTGACAATGTAATGTACATGTAATTGTTTCTCAGCTAGTATGTTGTTCATATAATAATCCCTCCTCATTTTACACAACATATACCAAGACCCCAGGTGGATGCCTAGCCCCACATTGACACCACATGCAGTACCAATCCCAATATATAGTATATCTTTTCTTACACATATATACCTGTGAGAAATTTTATATTGTGAATTGTAAAAGATTTAGCAATAAGAATAGTAAACTAGAAGCAGCATAGCTACATCAAAGTTGCCATTTACAACTGATGAGCTAATTTTCCCTTTAATATTTTTAGATCACATTAACTATTAGTAACTGAAACCCTAGCGTGTAAACCTGTAAGTCAGGAGGAGCTACTATATTGCTGTATTGTATATATGTACATGAGTTTTTATTGATGGGCTATTGGTAATTCAACATTCTAAGGAATGCAGTGGGTGACTATTTGTATTCACCACAACCACTCAATAGTTTACATCTCGACAAGCTACTGCATCCATGTTTTACATGCTGCTGAGCACAGGAATCAGGCTTCAGAAATAACATGTCAAGATTCAGACCTTGCCTTTTCCCTTGCTAGATGTGAACACAAGTTGCTTGACTTCCCTTTGGTTCCCTCCTCTGCACAAGGAAGATGATAACAGTGCCTGACTCTAGAGTTTTTACAAGGATCATAAAACTCAAGAACATTTAGAACTTAACATGGTAATTAGCATATGGTATACCTTAAGAAATCATTTTGTCATATAACTGTGAGCATAATCAGCATTATTATTCCTGATGTTGTAGGAAGTACTTGTATGGTACTAGGGCATTTACCTATCTTATTTTATTTTTGAGACAGGGCCGTGGGTAGTCAAGGGAAATCTCAAGCTTGCTTTATAGTCAAAGATGACATGGAACTCCTCCCCCTCTTGCTCTACCTCCCCAGTGCTAACATTATGGACAACATATGCCCTCATGCCCTACTTATGAAGTATTCTGGTTGAAACACAGAACTCAATGCATGCTAGATAAGCACCTTGCCCTCTAAGACACATCCCTGCTCTTCCTCTTCTTTAACCATGTAAGAGTGAGGCAACTGAGATTCAAAGGGAGCCATGATTTGCTCAGTAAGTAGGCTCTCATCAGAGGCAGAGCTGCAGAGCCAACTAGGCCTGGGATAGCTCACCCAAGGGAAAGCTGCTGAAATCCAGCGGACTTCCCCAGTGTGGTTTCAGCATCCCCATCCTCAACGGCATGTGGCTGAGAAGCTCAGCTCCCAGGAACAACATTTAAGCAGTGACATTTGCCTTCTGTTGACAGAGGTTGGTGGAACCTGAATGTGTTCTTTAGCGAGAAGACATGTCTTCTTGGAGCTTTGTGGCTGCAGAAGATAGAAGGAAAAACTATTGGACATGTCATAAATTTCTGTATTCTCAGGCTAAAAACCCAACTGAAAATATTTTTAAAACATGTTCATTGTCACATTTATTTTTCCCAGAATATTCGTATCACTGATTTAATATATTTCCAAATAACTAGCTTTATATTTAAGAAATTATGAAGTATCTGCACGAGCCTGCAATGAACACTTCCAAGCCTTATCGAGGATTTGTTTCATTGGTTAGTGTTATTAGACTCCGCTAAGGAAGCTGGGTAACTTTTGGTTCTCTGTTTTGTCTGCAGTGCTATGGGGAGGGTGGAACCTGAAGAGAAAATCAGAAAGCACGTGGTGTGGACTTGAGTGGCGAAAGCATTTCCTGCTCTGTCAGAAAACTTTCTCCCCCCAGAGAAGTTGTTATGTAAGAAAAAGGGAAAATAAGGTCCTGAGGGAAACATTAGTGCCAGGGACCCATGACTGTTTTCAGTGCTCCACAGACTAATGTTTCATTATCAAGAGAGACCCTTCATGGGTGCCATCATTAAGTCCAGTCTTTGAAAAGGTAGACCATTGACTGAACTGTTGGTGAGGGCTGGCTGCTGGTCATCAGGTCATCTGGTCAACCCAGAAATGTTGCCAGTCCTGTCATCCTGACTGTAGCCTGGATCTTTTGGTTGCCACTATCATAGAGTGGGGAGAGGAGATTGTACATGTTCTCTTTCCACTGTGGTGTAGATAACAGTGGCTTCCCCTGTCTTTGTCACGCTTATGCTGAGCCTCCTAACAAAGCAAAGAGGTCTAAGAAGTCAGAAAGTCGGAAGTCCTCCTTGTTACTTGGCTTCTCTGGATCTGTGGACTGTACCCTGATTATCCTTCACTTGACAGCTCATGTTCAGTTCCAAGTGAGTACCCATCATGTTTGTCTTTCAGGGTCTGAGTTACTTTACTCAGGATGACCTTTTCTAGTTCCATCTATTTGTGCTCAAATATAATGATGTCATTGTTTTTAACAGCAGAGTAAACTCCACGGTGTGAATGCACCACATTTTCTTTACCTATTCTTCAGCTGGGGGAAATCTAGGTCGTTTCCTGTTACTGGCTATTATGAATAAAACTACAGTGAGCATGGTTGAGCAAGTGTCCTTGTGGGAGGATGGAGCATCCTATGGGTATATGCCCAAGAGCAGTATAGCTGAGTCTTGTGGTAGATCAATTTCTGAGGAGCAATATTACTGACTTCCATAGAGCCTGTACAAGTCTGTCCCACCAGCAGTGGAGGATTATTCCCCTTGCTCCACATCTTCACCAGCATGAGCTGTGAATTATATTTTTCATTTTAGCAATTCTGACATGTCTAAGAAGGAATTTTAAGGTAGTTTTGATTTGTATTTTTCTGATGGCTAAAGATGTTGAACATTCCTTTAAACATTTCTCTGCCATTTTTAATTGGGTTATTTGGTTTGTTGATACTTAAGTTCTTTATATATTTTGAATATTAACCCTCTATCTGTTGTGGAGTTGGTGAAAATCTTTTCCCATTCTGTAGGCTGCTCTTTTGTCCTATTGATGGTGTCCTTTGCCTTACAGAAGCTTTTCAGTTTCACAAGGTCCCATTTATTAATTGTTGTCCTTGGAGCCTGAACTGTCAGTGTTCTGTTCAGGAAGCTGTCTCCTGTACCAATGCATTTTAGGCTATTCCCCATATATGTGGGTCAATGTATCTGGTTTTATGTCAAGGTCTTTGATCCACTTGGACTTGGTTTTGTGCAGGTTGCATTCTTCTACATGTTGCCATCCAGTTAGACCAGCAACATTTGTTGATGATGATTTTTTTTCTGTAGTGTATTTCTGGCTCCTTTCT
Organism: Myodes glareolus; assembly: GCF_982192425.1. Classification (NCBI taxonomy): domain Eukaryota; kingdom Metazoa; phylum Chordata; class Mammalia; order Rodentia; family Cricetidae; genus Myodes; species Myodes glareolus. The sequence goes on from NC_142030.1 coordinate 52,703,535, forward strand.
CAAAAATCAAATGTTCATAGGCGTGTGGTTTTATGTCTGGGTCTTCTATTTGGATGCATGGATCTTCCTGGGAAGGGGAAATAGAATAGATTTTTCAGGTGGATTTTAGGTGGGTGGAATTGAGGAGAGGGGGGGTTCAGGTGTGGAGTTGGAAGAATGGAGAGAGTACTGGGAGAGATGATCAGAGTTGGGGAGCATTTTGGGGGCAATGTAGAAACCTAGTGCTGTAGAAACTCCCTGGAATATACAAGGATATCCCTATTGAAGTCTTTTAATAATGGGGAATACAGAGCCCAAACTGGCCATTTTCTCTAACCAGGCAAGGCTCCTAGCAGTGGGACTTGGATATCAGCCCAACCACAAAACGTTTGACCTACGATCTATCCTGCCTACAAGAGATACTAGGGCAATGGGGGCACAGACCTTGTGGGAGTGGCCAACCCATGACTGGTTCAACTCAAGGCCCTTTCATGAGAGGAACCCCATGCTTGACAGTGTCTGGGTGGCAAAGAACCAGAGGAAGGATATTCCAGAGACCCAGGTAAGAACCAAACATGACTAGCAACAACAACAACAACATCAATGAAATGATTCCTAATGATATTCTGCTATATTCATAGATTGGGGCCTAGGTCAATTGTTCTTAGAGGTGTGTCATCCAACAACCAATGAGAGCAGATGCAAAGACCCATCGCCAAATCCTACGCAGAGCTAGGGGAACCCTGCAGAAAAAGGGGAGGAAAGATCAGAGGGGCCAGGGGCATAGAAGACACCAGGAGAACATGACTCACAGAATCAACAAAGCAGGGCTCATAGGGGCTCACAGAGACAGAAGCAACAAACACAGACCCTGTATGGATCTGTACCATGTCTTCTGCATGTACCCAATGGCTGTGTATCTTGGTGTTCTTGTGGGACTCCCAACAACAACTTCCAACAGTGGCAGTTGGGATGTCTCTGACTCTTTTGCTTATGCTTGGGGTCTCTTTCCTCCTACTGGGTTGCCTTGTCCAACCTTGATATGAGAGTTTGTGTCTAGACTCATTGCAACTTTTTGGTCCATGTGTGATAGCTATTCCTGGGATGCCTGCTCTTTTTTGGGGAAGAGAAGTGGAAGAATAGAGGGAAGGAAAACTGTGGTTGGGATATAATATATGAAAGAAGAGTAAAAGAAAAAAAAGAAAAAAAAAGAAACAGAAGCACACCATACACACAAACAGTAGGAAGCAATATCCCCTCTGACAGTAGTTCTTAATCTTCTTAATGCTACAATTCTTTAATACAGCTATATGGTAACCCTAAACTATAAAATGATTTCTGCTGCTTCATAATAACTGTAAATATCAATAATTTTGATAGTTTTATGAATCACAATATAAATAATTTTGGAGATAGAAGTTTGCTAAAGGAGTTACCGGTCACAGGTTGAGAACCACTATCCTATTGAAAAATTCATCTGTATTTAAAAGTAATTAAGTACCTTGAGTTTGAGAATGAAGAATTTTTCAACTCATGTATGGGAACTGATTATTTGGCCCAATTTCTGAGAAAAGTGCTCCAAGGCAGATCCTGACCGTCCTCATGGCGTGTTACTATTTGTTCCCCTCTAAGAAGCACAAGTAGGGAGAGGACTTGGTGCAATGCAGACGACCTTCCCCACTGATATGTCTCAGCTGAGCTACAACTTAATTTTAGCACTAATATTTCTCTAAATTTGGTGCTCCTATTCATTCAAAAAGCTCAAATGTGAAAGAAATTCTTAAAGAAACAATGCCAGGAAGAAGGAATCTAACTCAGGGCAAGTCAGAGCAAATGTGTGCCTTTTGCTTCGGTTGCATTTTCTTCTCCCTCATTTCTCCTTCCTTACATCTATCAGGAGTCTGTCAACTGCAAGTAAGAGAAAACCCAAACTCTCTAAATGAATGAAATTTATTTATTTAATTAAAGAGTCCGAGGAACTCAGATGTATCTTGATCAAAGGAACTCAGGACTCAGCATCTTCTTTTCTGCCTTTGTATTTATCTTTCCCTGCAAAAGGACAGATCTGAACTTCGGCATGGAGTTGGTATTAATGAATTGGGTATTTTCAGGCCATTGAAGAAATACCCTCGGGAGATGATTGCGGGACCCCTGACACCTTCCAGCCCCTTTCGCCTCTTGTTCACAAAGTCGGCAGCTTTGAGTCCTTGAGTCCTATACACCTGAGACCCCTGTGCAAAGGATTCAACTGCTCAGGGACTGAAACCTCAAGAAGAGTGAGCTCCAGTGAAACTTTATTCCGTTTAAGTTCCTTATATCAAGTGTTTCTGAAATAGAAAATTGATGACCACAGCTACTGCTATATCTATGTTCTTAAGATAGAATACAAATCAGGTGAAATTTTAAGGAAGTGGTAATTCCAAGTTAAATATAAAATCCCATTTGCTAAAGGTTTGCTGCAAAACCTGATAGAACCTAGGTATCTATTGAGATCACTTATGTGGTCGAACACATAAGATCATGGAGTCAATTATTGGATAATACCTCTTTCTACCTTGAGAAATTCTTGGGATTTTTTAAACTAAATTTGGAAATGTCACAACTATGTATGATTTTTAATTTCAACCTGAATTTAAATGCAGAAAGGCTGATTGTGCATGTATATAGAGGTCATAGGACAGTCTTGGGAGCTATTCTTCAAGTTGTGTCTACCTTGCTTGGATGCAGCATCTGTCAATGGCCTGGAACTTTCCAAGTAGGCTAGACTTGCTGGCTACCAAATCTCAGGCATCCACCTGTCTCCATCTCGCCAACACCGGGCATACAAACATGAAGTAGCATGCTTTGCTGTTTTTACATTAGGTCTGGGGCTGTAACTTATATCCTCATGTTTATTCAGCACAGACTTGACTAAGATGCCTCCCCAGCTCAAGACTATGATTGTCTATTTGCAGAACCTGAAAGTACTATAAATATCCTCCTCCTCTCACTGAGTATTAGCTGGGAAGGTATAAATACCCTACCGCTGCATAACCTGGTTTTTCCTATACATCGTTATATCAAACAAATATGGCCTTACCCCATGAGCTGATGCTCTGCTCATATCTGTCTACCTTCAAGGCTACATACATTAGCTTGGCTTCATGTTTGAACACATGGAAGAATTATTTCTGGGAAGTGCAACTGGAAAATGTAATTAATAAGCCCTATTCAAGCACAGACCCCTTTAACTTTACTATATGTTTTTAAACTTTGATAAAGAATTATTTCTTATAACCCTTTGTTCTTGATTCATGTCCAAAGCCCCATAAAAGCAATCTTAAGGAATGATTTAATAATTGAACTGTCTTTCTGCTATGCTAGGAAGCTGCTAGATCACCTCCATGATATGTGTGAAGTCACCGCGGTCAGTTAACCCTCCTCCATTGTTTTCCTCCAAGTGACCATTGGTAACATCCGCTTGGGTCTCTGATCACACCACTCCATCTGCTTTCTGCTGGTGTAGATTACTACTAATTATCACTTCACAGAGTATTAGCCAAGAGTTAGCACGCTGCAATAATGGGATGGAGCCACAAAGACAAAATGCTCTAATTAGGGAGGAAAGTTGAGGGGTAAGCAGTTTTAGAGTGGGCTGAGGCCTCTCCACATTCTTGCATGTAATTTGAAACACTGAGAGCTTATTTAACAAACTTCCTCTAAATGAATTATAAGATCTCACATTTATTCTTTTAACTGCAGACTTCAATGAACTATGAAAATTCCACAGGGAATTGCAATCCGTTGTAGTTCTCTCTCTCTCTCTCTCTCTCTGTGTGTGTGTATGTGTGTATCTTTGTGTGTGTGCTCTCTCTCTCTTTCTCTCTCTCTCTCTCTGTGTATGTGTGTATCTTTGTGTGTGTGTATATATATATATATATCTCTGTGTGTGTCTTTGTGTGTATATGCGTGTATATCTCTCTGTCTGTCTCTGTGTGTGTCTTTGTGTGTATATATGTGTTTGTGTGTGTATCTCTCTCTCCCCCTCTCCCTCCCTTTCTCTCTCTCTCCCTCCCTCTCCCTCCCTCTTCCTCTCTCTCTCTCTTTCTCTCTCTCTCTCTCTCTCTCTCTCACACACACACACACACACACATACACAGGCACCCATGTCCACGTTTCCTGATAGCAGATAGACAGTGAAATGTTTATTCTTTTCCTTCTGGCTCCAAAGATGGCCTTGTTCATCAGAGGAATGTAGAAAACACAGAAAACCAATCCAGAAAATTGAAAAATTACCTTTCATTTAGAAAATTACCACCCAAACCAAAAGAAGAAAAAAAAAAGAAAAAAAGAAAAGAAAAAGAAAGCCTTCATAAAAAGTGAGTCTCCAGTTGCTTCTCACAAAAGGTTAAAAGAGGCTCCATGGTATAAAACAAACCTGTGCTAAGTATGGCTTTCTTCCTCTTCCACATCCACACCCACCCTTCCACACTGTCTCTCTCAAAGGCAAACCAGTTTTCTATGAGGAAAAAGCCCATTCATGGCAAGCTGCAGCTATGACCAGTCTGTCTCTGGTATTTTTGTGAGGAGGATGCTATTTGGTATGTGGGACATTAAACACAATTGTTGGAAACAAAGCTGTGTGAAAATTACTAGGGGCTGGGACGCAAGCATGACAGTCAGAAGCACCAGGTCTCCAGGTAGGAGGCTCTGTACACACGTATTTGGTGAAGATGCACTCGTCTGACTGAATGGACAAAACAAAGCTTTGCTATGATAGATTTATTGACTTTGAAATAAAGTTAGTTGTTCAATAAGCTAGAAGAGTGTTTTTACTTGCTTGTTTTGAGACAGGTCCTCACTGCTATCTAGAACTCATGGCAGTGGTCTTGCTTCAGCTTTAGAAAAAGATACCATCTGTTGACTGAGGTTTCTGTCCTACGTGGGTCCTTCCCACGTTGGGCGCCATTTATTGACAGGGGTTTTTCTGTCCCACCTTATCCCTGTCCTGCCCAGTTCCCGCAGTCATTAAGTCCCAAAGAATCACGCAGAGGTCTACATTAGTTACCAATTGATTGGCTCTTTATCTCAGGCTTCTTATTAACTCTCATAACTTATATTAGTCCATAATTCTTGTCTGAGTTAGCCATGTGGCTTGGTATCTTTTTTGGAGAGGCTGTCACATCTTGCTTCCTCTGAGGCTGGGTCACAACTGCAGACTGAAACTCCTTCTTCCCATAATTCTCGTTGCCACGCCTCTACTTGCTGCCTGGTTGTCATCACCCCACCTATATTTCCTGCCTGGTATTGACCAATCAGCATTTTATTAAAAATAATACAAGTGACAAGATAAAAGACCGTTGCCCACAGCAACCATTTTTTGGCATCTCAGATCCCAACAGGCCCATGCCTCAGAGGCCCTACAGTGTACTTACCATTGTCACCTGTGTTCCACCATGGAACTCATTATAGAAAGAGAATGCTGACTAGGACCTGGGTAGAAAGACCAACGTCTCTGTCCAAGGACAACTGAAACTTAGTTGATTTATTCCCGGGTACCAGAATGGCTTAGAATTAAGATTCAATGTGTGGAAGAAGGTCCATCATGTCCTTCCAGTTTTGCTAAACTGACTTAACTAGAGCTGTGGGCCATGTTCTTAATGATTTCCTGGAAACTGGAGATTCCAGTTGCCCACACCATAATGATGTCCCTTAGACTTGAAGGAAAGAGACTGGATCAAGATTACAAAAGTCAGTTTTTGTTAAAAGGAAGACATTGAATGGCAGAGAAAAATCATTCATTAACTGTTTTCTTTCATTTTCAAGTAAGTTCATTTCATCTAAATACCAAGAAATCCCTTAAAGCCTAGCCCCAGGCAAAACCCCTCTCCATTGCACCCAACTGAAATTTCTTAAAATAGAAGAGTTTAAATAGGCTTATGACATTTATTTATGTTTAGCAACTTTAAATTATATATACTGCCAGGCTAGGAGGGAGAATGTATTTCAAAGTTACATCTCACATAGCACTTGTCCTTTGCCTTTAGAATGTTCACCTTGTTGTCCTCCAGAGTGGGGTGTGACCAACACATTCCATTCTGCCATTTTGAAATGACAACCTTCCCACATAAGCAAATCTAAGATCCTTTGTTCGGAAACTTCCTCTACCTGTGCAGTCACTTGATATAAATTCTTCTTCTGGCCTGAGGCAGTGGCTTAGAATGTCAAGCACTTGCTCCGCTTGCAAACTTGAGGACCCAAGGATGAACCTCCAGATGCCGTGTAAAGCTAATTAGTAGCCTGCCTGCCTGTCTATCACCGCACGTCCTTGTGGTGTGATGGGAGATGGAGGAGGGAGGTTCTCCAGAAGTTTTTAGGGTTCTCAGCAGCCAGCAACATACAGACCTTGTCTCTAATAAAGGTAGAAAGTAAAGGAACCGACACCTAATGTTGTTCTCTGACCTCCACATGCAAAGATGACGAACACTGCATGTACAGGCATTATACATACTTATACACATACAAATTAATCTTCCCCAGTAGACCGTGTATATTTATTCTGCTTATTAGAGGATATCAGAGACATTGAGTATACTACAAAACAAAACATAAAAGCGCCCAGTTAGTTAACTTATCACACACACACACACACACATCTGGCTGGCGGGCTGAGTTGATTTTGGGGGGACTATGATATTATTATGATATTTGGATTAGGTTTATTTTTTAAATCACATTTTCATATTTTTGCTTTATTTGATCATGTTGTACACGAATCAACAAAGGATTCTTTCAAAGCTTAAGGGATTAAAAATATCAAAGGAGAGATAGGTAGGAGAGTAATTCATGAAGCTTCTTAAATTTTTAATCCTACTTTTAAAAGGTAAAGTCAGATATGTTCTCAAGCTGTTTCTGCATTTTTAACGAAGATAGCTCTGGAATATTCAGCCTGGAGGGGAGCCTGCAGGATCTCTTATTAGGGACCGGAGGCCAGCTGCTAAGTCCTGATTCTCTGTCCCTTCCAGATTTCTGGGAGTCAGAGCCTCACAGGCTTTACTTGAAAAACGTATATGCATTCCTCTAAACCTTCCAAATGTGTGAAATAATTACCCAGGAGACAAAAGAGGGGGACCCCTACGGCCAATGCCCACTCCGGGAGCTCCATGAGGCATTGTTCTGTGCTGGCCAGATTATGACTTGTCTCCCTTTCAAAATATTTTAAGTTGCATTATTAAATTGCACCATAAGGTGTCTTTGTGTTTTTTGGAAAAAAAAAAAAAGTAGAACTTGAGATGGGCCAGACATGCCTAGCACCCCCAACTTTGGCGTTTTCCTTGAAACATTCCTATACTTTGAAGAATATAAGTAGGCCACGGAAAGAAATGCCTGATGTGAATTTCTTCTAATAGCCCCAAACTCTTCTTTCAAATGATCACAAAAGCAATTCAGCATTTTTAGAGCCAGATTGATGAAACAAAAAAAGTGCATATTAAGCTTTCCTGATTAATTAAAGGCAGCGAGGAAAGAGCCATCCTAGCTCAGTTTTTGAAAACAATGCTTGGAGATGAGCTGGCAGGATAAAGCTGGGCTCTGTTGCCTGTGGATGCCGTCTCCATTCCTGGTCAGGACTGTTGCCCACCGGAAAATGTTAAAACAGCTAATTACTGGGGGAGGGCCTCAGAAGGCAGAAGAGTCGGAGAATATGGATTGTGATTCCAAGTTACACTCAGAAAATCAGAAAATCACTCGAGAAAACCCTCCAGGGATCAGCTTTTCCGCTGCCCCATGAAACAAGCACAATGACCTAATGCATCATCCCTGGCTCCGATTCTTCACCTTCTTCCTGGCTGAGGTTATTCTCACCAGGTGAGTGATGATCCAGGTCATCGTAAGAAGCAGCAGCCAGGAAGAAACTCTTATAGAGGTTCAGAAAAACAGCATCTCCTGGTCACCGAGGGAGATCCAGCCACTGCCATCTGGGTAGAGAGTCTGGAGATGGTGCTACTGGAATCACAAACCTTCCTTGTACAGCCAGTGTTTTTTTTAAAAAATCATCCTTTTATACATAAGGTGTTCAAAAATTTGAATGTGACAGTTGATTCTTGCTGGGAGTTTCCTAGTTACCTCAGTTCCCTCTACCCCAGCCCTCTTTTTTCTCTCTCTCTCTCTCTCTTTCTCTCTCCCCCACTTGTATTTTGAGGCAAAGACTCCCCAAATACGTAAACTATCTGGTCTGGGAATACAGGCATGCATGAATACTTAGTTTTCCCAAAAATATTAGGTGATAAAATTTTAAAGTGGGTGACCATGATTCAAATCCTCAATTTGCTGTGTTTTTCTTAGCCTCCCCCTAGGCCCTTTATTCCTGCAACATGCAGGAACATGAAGGGAAATACACTTTTCAGCACTCTTGCGTCTCCTCCCTCATTGTCCTCACTGTGCTTTTCTTTGCCTTCATTTTTCCCCATCCTCTTCTCCCCTACCCCCTCCTGTCTTTTTCTCCCAGGTTGGTGTGCTATTAAGGCTGCATAAAGACTGCATGAAGTCATCAGAGATAACAAATTCACTTTATCTTGACACATCTGGATTACGGAGAGATGAAGCATTCTAAATCTAGACTCTAGACTCAGCTGGAGAGTAATAAGCTGGGGTCAAGCAACAATGTCTTTTAAGGGTGTACGCCGCATAAATTGCCTACAAGACTCCTCCCAGCTTCAAAGGCATCTTTTTCCCAGAATAGTAAAGTCATAACTAAAATAAACACCCCATGGCTTAGTGACCATTATGCCCTGAGATGGGGAATGCCACTGGCAGACATATGCAGAACATAATGTACCATTTATCAAACCACAAGTTATGAGAATAGGTGTTCAGTCAGAGTATGAATTGCTTTTGCTGCTTCTAATGGATATTTTCAAAATAGTTATGCCTAGTCCTTTTCTCGAGTTACATGGTGAATTGTTTTCTATATGCATGCAATAGCTTATATAAAGCCACACATGGCGGTACACTGAGGTTTTACAAATAACCCTCCATATTCAGAGGTTTGGGAAGCACCTCACTTTTCATGACCATTTGGAGGGCAGAACACTGTGGGTCGGAGATGAGTTGTTCTCCGCTGGGCGCATTTGATGTCACCGATTTCAGTTCAGTCCCCATGCAGGTGAATTAATGGAGTTCCTTTCATGTCTTGAAGCTTTGCGTGCCACTCAGCTGTCAGAGTTAGAACTGGTAACTCTACAGTGCCTCTGGGTGCAGTCAACACAGAGATGTCCCCAGAATGCTGTCCCCATTGTGTTCTTCGGGGGAGAACCTATTCTCTTCCAGCACACATCTGACTGTTCTGTTCACAACTCCAGTGTTTGGGTCAGACTTCACTGTTGATGACTCTGCTCTGACTTTTAAAATGAAGAGACTTGTTGGAAGCTGATGCTGTGAACTAGGTTATGATGTGGCAGCCACCACAATCTGCTTCCACTTAGCCCGGCTGTGTTGTGTATTAATTAAATAAGACTACAGTCTTAGGTCCACCCTTCAATGTACTCCTAGCACCTAGAAAAAATACATGTAATAGGAGCTAGGTAAACATTTGATTAACAGATGAGTGTATGCCTTGGTAAATGGCAGTTAATGGTATCAGGCTTGGCTGTGTGCCTTGCCTGCATCACCCTGGGACTCATGCTGAGGCTGCTGTCTACTGCGGACCTTCCCCTTTGCACAGCAGGGCATTCTCTCACTGGGGCAGCAAGCAGACCCAAAGTGCTGGGGAAATTCTCATGCTAGAAGCAGCCTTTAGCCAATGACACGTGGAATTTGGAGACTAATTCCCCAAGTGCTCTTCCTGTTAGTGAGAAAAATCTGTCATGCGTTCTATGCAGTCACCCAGAGGCCAGCCGTCAGTGGGCCCCTTGGTTACTACAAAAAGCAGTGACCTGTTTACAAAGACACCTCGCAGTAGCTTTCTTTTCTCTGCTGTATTATTCCCCTTGTCCCGCTAATAACACTCCCGGGAATCATTTCTCAGCTAATCCACTTGCACTCACTGTCACATCTGGGGATGAACTATGGGGGAAGCCTGTCTAAAAGGCACCAGTAATAAAGTCAGTAGGAACCAGAGTGCTTGGTACGTCTGCGGTTGCAACTGGAAAATCAGTTTTTTGTAGTGTGTCCAGCTGGCAATGAATGGGGTATTGTTAAAAGGGCTGAGTATGTGGTTCACTGGTAGGGTACTTGCCTGGCATACTTGAGGCCTTGGGTTCAATTTCCACACAGACACATACACATCCCTTCTCATAAAGGGTAAGGAAAGCAGGCTACTCAATAATAGAGAAAGAACTATTTAAATACTAAGACATCAACTAATACAGACCTTCTAGGAATTTTCATACACTACAAATTCTGTTGAGGGCAGTACACAAATTTAGTCTTTGCCCTTCTATCTCAATATGTAGTGTTTCCTTTGATTTGAATCTTCCCAGCGTCCTTTCTTTGCTAGATGACCATTGTTGCTATAGTAGGTAAACCTATTTTAACCACTGGGGTGATACAATCAAGTCTTTATCGTTGTTTGTGGGGAGAGTTCTCCTGTTCCAAATGATTCTGCTTTAGTCTTCCTCAACCATCAGCGAGGGCTAGGTTGGAAACTTTCCAAGACTACCTTTCTCAGGCAGGTTACTGTCTTTAGTTTTGGAGTACTAAACCAGTGCCCCAGGAGAAGGCCCGCCCCTGCCTGGTTAATCTTTCCTGGGGTGTGTTTATGTGAAACAATCAAGACAGTCTGCCCACTGTTAGAAAGACTGTAGATGAATGTACTGTGTTCATAACTTCACCTATTAGTCTTCCTTCTTATGATCTGTAATTGCTAATAGGAAACTCAGGATTTGGTAATGAAACATACCCAGAAGCCACTGAGGTGTGTTAAAATGACTCTTGGGAGACAGAGACCGTGGCTGATGACCTGGTGTAAATCTGCCTCTTCATGTGTGGGGTGGCAACGAAACCATTTGAAGCACTATTTATGTGACTTTTTTTAATTTTTAAAAATGTATTATTGATATGTAGATATGATATGTACGTGCAGGAACACACACAACATACACATGCATGTAGAATCCAGAGGACAGCTTTATGGAGTTGGTTTGTTTCTTTCACCTTTACAAGGTTGTAGGGGTGTTTGGAGCAAATGCTCTACTAACTGAGCCTTGTCAGAGCCTGGTTGTAATATCAGCCACAGGATCTCACCATAGCTCCTCCCATGACTTAAGAGCTTGTCTACTCTGGAAGGGAAGCACAAATTGCCAGAAGCAGACAGTAAAAGGCAAGAATTCATCCTGAAACAATGCCAAAGGCAGGGAGGTAAGCTTTTGGCATGCACTTTGCTTCGCATAAGTTGATGTATCCTAATTCTTCTGCCCACCGAAGTACAGCGTGTCTTGATCTTGTTTCCTCTGGATGTGCTCAGGGAACAGCAAACAAGAAAATATTTTTTTCTGTAATTCTAATCAACACTAAACCTCAAATATATACGATTCTCCATTTCCTTGGCCCCAGAAAATACAATTAAAAGTCAAAATGTTTGTGGGTTTTTTTTCTTTCTTTCTTTAGAACTGTGATATTGAGGGAGGTTATTTAGTGTTTGCTTAAACATTCTATTAGGATTTATGTTGCATCTCCTTTGCTCTCTTCTCTACAAGCTCAGGCAGCACTTGAGAAAAGAGGTCTATACTGCACTATTTATTCAGCTAGAGAGCAATGTAAAGAGCTTTGTTTGAATAGTCCATTTATCTCCCCGTGCTGGCACCAGAGAGAAGGGAGCCCCAGTGGTCCTCAGCAGTCATAGAATGTCTCCTCAAAAGGAAGGGAGGTCAACTGGGTTTTAATCCCAAATCAATAGTAGACTTTTTGCTGACCATGGCAAGAATAGAAACTAATAGATACCTTGAATCCTGTGAGATTTTATTGCTCCCAATCATAAAATATAATTTAAAATTAACCACATCAGGCTTTTTCCTGAGTTCTAGAAAATGATTAATGTTCATTCCAGAGCTGAAGGTCTTTTGGGTTCATATAAAGTTAATTTCATATATTTGGCCCATTTCACATTAAATACTTTGTTGTTTAATGTCATTATTCAGCCATTTATCACACCAGAAACTCCACAAGAACAATTAATTATCTAGGGCATCTCTTTGCCATAATGTGTAGATATTTCGATTTGTTCTTTACTCTGGAACGGGGGAAATGTGGGTCATGTGTCAGGTGTTGGCGGGTTATCTATAGGTTAGGTAATTTAGCTGGACACTGCCACCGTGGGAGTCTAGGCGTAATGAAAGGATTTTTCAAGTCCCCACCGGTGGCCTACTTATTTGTAGCACAAAATCAGAGAGCACAGTTCAAGGACAGCAGTAGAATTTGGATATTAAATCTGTCACAGTGTAGGTGGCCCATTTTCACGAAGCTGTTTGCCTTCTGTTGACTGAGCCAGGTAATCAGCTAGAAATAGGGAGGACCTAGCAACTAAGAATGATTAAGATGAGACAGGTTAAGTCCTCGTCTTTCAGGTATAATGCTACTTCATTCATGGTGGGAATGTTAATCTCTGGAAAGTAAATTTTAAAATAAATTCATTTGGATTTAGGGATAAAGTCTAAAGAATAATATTCTGCTAAGCTTCATTCCTGTGAGAGGTTCTGAGAAATTTTATTCAGTTACAGTAATACATATATATATATATATATATATATATATATATATATATATATATATATACATTATTTTATATAACTAGCCAATTTCAAATTCACTTCTCCATGGAATTATTGTTTCTGGTAGTAGTGGTTGTGGGATTGTTTTTCCTCACATAATTGCTCATATAGAACAATTGAAATTCTACAGATTTGTCTAGAAATATTCTTAGGTGATATAATGACTAAGATTTGATAGAGAAAATATTGTTATTTGCAAGTTTGGCAGAATTTCACATTCATGGTACAGTATTCAATTTTAGTGCATATTGGCAATTCAGGAAAACAGTGACTTTGTCTATTCAGCTGCTGTAACAATATAATGCAAAACAGGTCATTTATAAATAACAGATTTATTGCTGATAAGTCTCAAGGGCGAAGAGTCCAAGATCAAGGCAGTGGTGGGTTCCATGCTTTGAGGCTCCACTGCCTGGTGTAGGATGCTTCACAGTCTCACATGCTGGTTCATGAGGAAGTAACAGAGAGGAACGGTGACCTCCCGTGGCCAGAGGCTTTGCTTGGCCTCCACGTACCTACTTTTGTGCTATTTCCAGGAATTGAAAGATGTCCTGTCGGTCATTCAGTTCGCTTCCTTGGCCTGGAAAGTGGCTGCTTCCCAGTATAATTGGGGAACTGGAACTCAGGAAACTGTCTGCATTTGAACTGATCATCGATCGAGCTGAAATGATGAGCTAATGTGGTGAGCTGGATTTGGTTCCTTTAGACTGTGTCATAGACTGTGAGAACAAGAGGGAGGAAGAGAATGTGAAAGGAAGTGGTGTATCAAAGTCTTTTTTCACTTGAGAAGAAACACTAATAAAGGACTCAAATTCGTTAAATTAGAGAGAAGAGTCAACACAGTGTGTTTGCCATCTGTCAGCTGCATTAGGTCTTCTCTGTGGAGCAGTGTTGTCAGCCGACCAAGTTGGGAAGGGCTGAGAAGAGCTGCCATGTCATCTTTCAAGTTTCCTGAGCCCACTAGATTTTTGCTCATGTTACACTCAGCGTGGGAAGAAGGTAGCACTCTTCCCTGGTTTCTTTCTTGTTGAGAATACATATACATGGGCTCACTCACTGATGGGTCGATTGGGGGTAGAGTAACCAACTTATTTTTTGGTTGTTCTTTGTAGCAGCACACAGCAGTTCCACCATGTCTGAGACTAGCTAGAGCATCGGTGTGACTCATTGACCTAGAAGGCTCTATGATAGTGTGCAAAATCCTGCCTGAGATTTTGCTCTTTACAAAGGATTTTGGTATCTATAAAAAAAATAAAAATATCTCAGAGGATTTTTTTAAAGATCTTTTATTCCCATAGCTGATATTTTACAAAATACTTTCTCCTTTCCCATAACTACCATGTAATTTATTAAATATCCATCATAAATGCTTCCTACTAAACAACCTGTATGCCTCAAATCTTAGAAACAGAGCACATGCAAAATATTTAATTAAATTGGATGGGGGAAATGCTAATCTCTAAGAAGTGTTCCTAGCTTGCTATCAATTGTATTAACTATGAATCTATGATGTTCTAAAATGGACCTTAATTTTTGGGGCTCTACAAGTCAAGTTCAAGATTTTTCTTGATTTCTTTAGACGTGATCTAGAGGTCTTGGTGAGTCCTGGGGTTGAGGCATCTCAGGGTCCATATGATCCATCATTTTGTCCCACACATCAAAACATGCTACATGTTCCAGAGGGAAAGCAAGGTGCTGTCAAGGTAAGCAGCACAGACCATGCCACACTGTGGCGTGGACATATGTGTCTTCTCAGCCCTGTTCTCCGTCGGCAGAAAGGAGCATTTGGCTAATGGTGCATTATAGTTAGGTTCCATTGTGGGCAACAATGCTCCAACAACTGTAGCTTGAGCTGCTGTGTGGAAGGCAATCTCACACATGCGCAGGCTCTCCCCGAGGCTCAACCTCTATGTCACAGATCTTTGGGACCTTCCCATGAGAAGAATGTGCAGATATCTATGTGGTCATATTTCCAGGATTTCATAATGTGTAGTGAGTCTTCACCTTCCCCAGGCTCCTCTCCACAGCAAAGCCCTGCAGAGACACATGGCTTCCAAGCTTCCACTTAGTTGCTAGTTCAATTTTCTCAGATAACCAGTAGGAATGCCAAAAGATAGATGGAGGCGTGCTAGTTGACTAGCCGTCCAAGTATTTCTACCCATAATGTTGTTAGTAAGGCTTTTACTGATGTTTTCAATATTCAGATCATGGGTGTAGCTAATTATCCACAAGTAGTTTGGGGGCCCTAACTAAAACATTGTGTGTGTGTGTGTGTGTGTGTGTGTGTGTGTGTGTGTGTGTGTATGTTCGGTACTTTGCATTTTAAACAAAGTTCTAGTTGGCACATTAGGAGTTCTGTCAGCAAAGCATTAATTACAGGATGTCATCAATATTCCTGGTCTACACCAGATGCACAGCTTATAAAAGCATGCATGTTGTGAAGACTGAATACAGATTCATAGGTTTTAGCTATATAACTAGAGGAAGTCACCTAGCCTGTTTGGAGGCCTCAGTTTCTACAACTATAAACTGGAATTAGTGGCTATCATGGGGATTGATGGAGATCATATATGAAGATCCACACAGAGCCGTACCTAGCACACAGTAAGCATTAGCTAGACACATGTCATAATCTTGTGTTCTTTGTGGGTGGTAGACTGGACTCACACTTCCATGGCTGTCTTATCTCTAAGGACAGAACATGACAGAACACCTACCACCCTGACTGAATATTCCAACGATCGCTGTCTTTCATTTGAGCTCCTAAGTCATCGATCATAATATCAATAAGCGAGACAACTAGAACTATCAGAAACCTGGCTGACAATTAGCCTCTTGATGGCTTTGGCTTGTCAAAGTCATTCTTCTATCTTGGGGCTGAAGACAAACATTTATAAATACACTCAAATCTGACGTAGGGATTCACTCTGCTTTAGATTTGCTGAGCAGGATTAGGGGGAGGGAACAGCTTCACATCATGTATTTGTTAGACTAGAAATGCCAGGCAGGGACATGCTTGGGAGACAGAGACAGGGCCATCTTTGGTGTTTTGTGGTTGCTAATACAGTCTCTCTGGTGAACTCCAGGCTAATGAGTGCCTAGCAACATGGATAACTTCCCAAAAAGACACACTTGTCTTTTGAACTACACACACACACACACACACACACACACACACACACACACACACACTGCTAAATAATACAGTTGCATCTGTGATGAGGTTGGCAAACTTTGAAGTGAAATCTGCTTTACTTGCCCACCTTAACCACAAAGAGAAGCCCCCACTACTGTCATTGTGCAAAATAACCTCAAGGTGGATTCAGGCAATGATGGTGCATGTCTTTAATCCCAGCACTTGGAAAGACAGAAGCAGGCGGATCTCTGTGAGTTTGAGGTCAGCCTGTTCTACAAGAGTTAGTTCCAGGACGGGCTCCAAAGCTACAGAGAATCTCTGCCTCAAAAAAAACCAATCATCATCATCATCATCATCATCATCATCATCATCATCATCATCATTATCTTAAAGTGGAAACTGGTTTGCATGCTTTCTCTCAACTTGATACAAACTAGCATCATCTAGTACCAGGACACCTCCATTGAGGAACTGCCTAGCTCAAACTGGCCTGCAGGCTTGTCTGTGGGCACTTTCTTGATTGCAAATTGATGTAGGAGGACACAGCCCACCGTGGAAGGCAATGGTCCGAGGTTATGTACAAAATCTGGTCATGGGCAAGCCAGAGGGATCAAGCCTTGCAAGCATCATTCCACTATTATCTTTGCTTAAACTGCAGCCTCAGCCTCCTGTCTTTAGTTCCTGCTTTGTCTTTCATTAGTGATGGATTGTGACCTCAAAGTGTAAGCCTCTTAGACCCCCACCATGGTGATTTGGGTTACATGTATTTTATATTATTATTATTATTATTATTATTATTATTATTATTATTATTATTATTACAGTAACAAAAAATAAGCTAGAAAGAGGTTGAAATCTATTTCACTGTTATTTGCTGTTGCCCTGGCCAATGGTGAATTTTTCCTCTCGGGTTATATGTGGTGGCATAGAAGACTGATATTTTTTACCAGGCACTTCCGAAGTGCCTGTATTTTCAATAAAAGTAAAGTCAAGTGTTGGAAAGGAGAATAATGGTTGCCATCCTAGCACGTAGAGCCTCTTGCCCTAACGTGTGGTTTCACAGAAGTCACTGACAAGAGAACCTGGAAGCCGATGCCTGGAGTCCAAGGAGGCAGTTTTCTAGTAGCCATTGTAGACCATCCTCAGATATACGGCGCGGAGGAAAGTCTTCTTATTTTACCTAGCACTCTTTTATGTTGTCCTTTACACAAGAACATTAGAAATACGTTGTAGATCCTTAGTATTGGTGGAAACTGCACCCCATCTGGAGGACAAATCTCATTCCCATGCAATTCCCCTCAGGCTCCCGCAGGCCCTCTTATAATGGCACATACACTCTGACACCTGCTGGCTTTAGGGAGCACTTTGACTTAGAGCTCCCCCATAAGAAGTACATAGAAGCCACGTCTAACCCCAAATATCCTGACTGTATCTTGTGTCCTGCTTCTTCATCTTGACGGGCTAACCCCTCTGCTATTCAGATCGCCAGCACGGCAAAGGCAGAGATGTTATTCCACTTGACATTTTGAAATGACAGACCTTGGAGTCAGCTGAGTTTGGATCTCTCTCGTATGTATCTCTAAGTTTAGGCAGGAAATGAGTTATTGGGAGTATTCTAAGACAAATCTCTGTGTGATACAGTTAGATTTGTTGGTGAGTTATTTTTTATAAGGCTTAGCACAAACTTTCTGTAACTTTACAGCTTGTTTTTGTAAAATCCTTCATCTGAGGAACGTTTTTCCTGGCTCTGCCTGGTACCCACATGCTCACTGAACGTTCCCCAACTGAATTCTCCAGAGGGCACCGTCTACTCCTAGGCTAATGTTTCTGAATTTTGTCTTCAGATGACACCTCTGTCTGTCTTTCCCCTCTGGCCTCCTTTTCTCCCTAATACACATAAATAGTTAACCATTTTACCATGTTGTGTGAAAGCATTGAAGCTTGTTATCAATCACAGAAAGAGAAGAAAGGCAGTGTCTACTCTTCAGGGTTGTTTTGCAGGTAGCCATTATTTATAAAAATGATAATCATAGCAAGCATGTGAGAATAAGTGGAGACATTATGAACACTTACTGCATGCCTGTGCCCTGTGCCCAGTATAAAGTTTCACTCATTGCTGGTCACGCTGACTCCTCGTCATCTCTCATGAAAGACACGGTCACAAGGGGCTTGGAAAGGTTAAGAGATTTTTCCAAGATAAAAATTGAGTAAGGTTTAGAACTTGTTGATGGATCATCAGTCTGTAGGTCTGCATTATCCATCTATGCTGCCTTCTAATTTATAGGAAACAATAGGAACAAATGGTGCATAGCCAATGGTAAGATGCCCATTCATTTACTGAGCAAATAATCATAAGTCTTTTGTGTCCAAGCTTCCGGAGACCACAGCAGCAAAGAAGACTGAGGATTATATATATAGTCATATATATTATATATATATATATATATATATATATATATATATATATATGCTGAACGTGGTGGCACATATCTGGACTCTCAGCACCCAGGAGGTAAACAAAGCAGGAACGAGAATTGGAAGTCAGGATGGGCACCGCACTAAGACCCTGTGCCAAAGACAAATTTTGTGGGCTAGCAAGGCTAGCAAGGCACAAAAACTAAACAAAACTAGTATGTGCTTTCTAGTAGTACATGCGGTGGAGAGACAAGGCAGGGGAGGTATAAGAGGACACTGGGAGTTGACCCCAGGAATAATTATAAATTACAAATAGCCTTGTGAGTGATGAAGCCTGCTTTTCTTGTTCAGTTAATGTTGACTGCTGGCAGCTTCTGAACCAGTATAGCCTTTTTCTCTGGGCCACAGACTGACTCTGCTTCTATATCTGGGTCCTCAACATCGGAGTATTAGCTTTTCAACATAAAAATAGAATCCTGCCCCCACCTAAAGTCACCTAGGGTTTTCAGTGTGAGCTCTGTGATTTAGTGGTTATCGGTCTTGGCCGCTCAGTAGGCTGCAGTCACTTAGGCATGTGTAAAGTCGATACTCCCTGCGTGTGAACACAGTTGCCTTTACACAGGCTCATCCTTCACCAGGCTTCTGCCCCTGTGAGTGCTGCTGAATACGGGATGGCATTAGGCGTGAAGAAATGGCACCATAGAGGAAGTAGAAAATATAGGCCTTTTGATTATTGTGCGTGCTAAAAGTGTGTCTTACGCACTGGAATTGTTGGTGGAACTTGGACAGAGTGACACAAACACCTGGCACTGGAGGCTTTAACTGCAGAAGTGAAGCATCTATCCATCATGCTTAGCAGCAGGGCTTAACGGGCAAAGTTTGCCATCTATGCCTTTGGAAACGAAGGTCTCTCAGCTTCCTATACAAAATGAGACCAACTACGCGCAGAGCATGAATACACCTTTGTGTACAGGTATGTGATATATACCTGTGTCTCTGCCTATGTGCAGGTGTGTGCACATGTATGAGCACATGGGTGATATCGGGTCCTCATGTCATTGTCTACCTTCCATTTGTGAAAGTGTCTCTCATTGAACCTGGAGTTACCTGCTAGGCTGGCAGACAGAAAGACTCAGCAATTCTCCTGCCTGCGTCCCATCCCTTTCTGTAGATCTGGGGTTAGAGATGCATATGCCCATGCCTGGCTTTTAGGGGGACAGAACTCAGAACTCAGGTCTTCATTCTTAAACAACAAGTTCCTTAACCCAGTGAGTCATCTACCGAGCCCTAAGAACACAGCTATTATTTTATTCTTTTTTCTTCCCTTGGGTATTTTATGTCTAAGCATCTGTCATTTTGAGTTTGGGGTACAGTTTGGCCAAACAGCTCTGCAGTGGCAAGTCCTTGAGCCTATTTTACGGCTTTTGCAGTGGCACATCGTTAGAAGTTAATCCCCATCAGCGGTTGAGAAGTACCATATGGCCGAAGTGGAGCATCTTCTTTCTAGAGGGCATACACTGGTTTGTGGGTGGGTTACCTTAAAAAAAATGCATGCCTCTTAGAAGACAAAGCAGTGCTGTGAAGTATGACTCCTTGAGTCCTAACTTACAGAAATACTAATAGGAACAGGAAGCTTTAGATATCACGCCCCTATTTTTGTTGGAGGAGTCACAGTGGAATGGGGAGACAAAGCAGGGCTGGCTTGGTTACTGCAATCAGGGTGGTTATATTGTGTTGGCCAGTAGGAAATTAATCTCAAAAAATCTTAAGCCATATCTCTGGTATGTTCTATTTAAGAACACATATTTATGCTTTGAGATCTTAGTTCATAGAAAATTATCCTGGTTCAGAATAATAAAGGAAGGATCCTTTGGAACTCACAAAAGAATTGATTTTAAAAAAAGTTAATAGGTACTACCTAAGTAAAAATTCTTGAAGCTTTGAAGGTAGCAGGATCACATGCAAAGCTGAAGGGAGGTTGGTGTAGGGAACATACGTGACGTGAGACTGAAGAAGAACAAAGGTTAGGGGTGAGACAGTGAAGGGAACTGGGCTAACAAATGCCTTCTGGTTCATGTTTAGGGTATAGGTTTTTATCCCATGTACAATAGATTGTTGGAGAGACTGAGCACTTGTTGGTTCCCGGCTGCTTATCCCCAAAATAATCACACAGAAACTGTATTAATTAAATCTTCTTGGCCCATTAGCTAGAGCTTCTTATTGGCTAACTCATACATAGAAATTTAACCCATTTCTGGTGCGGGACAATTCTGTATTCTGTCAATTATGTTTTAAATAAATGCTGATTGGCCAGTAGCCAGGCAGGAAGTATAGGCGGGACAACCAGACAGGAAGTAGAGGTGGGACAATGAGACCAGGAGTATTCTGGGAAGAAGGAAGCTCTTTCTGCAGTCCTGTTCAGACACCAAAGAAGGAAGATGTGACCTGCCCCACCAAAAAAGATACCAAGCCATGTGGCTAACATAGATAAGAACAATGGGTTAATATAAGTTATAAGAGCTAATACGAAGCCTGAGCTAATGAGCCAAATAGTTTATAATTTATGTAGACCTCTGTGTGATTTTTTGGGGGGGGATATCAAAGCTGTGGGAACTAGGCAGGACAGAAACCCCAACAATCAGGCCCTCATGTTACACATTTCTATTAATCTGTGCATCACCACAAGGTCATGGCTTGCCAGCAAAGCTTTAACACATCTGTCTCCGGTGGCAGCTCCATGGCTTCTCTCTTTCACTCTGCCCTTCTTTCTTCCAGCATTCAGCCTAGCTTTCCCTATCTACCTAAGTTCTACCTTGCTATAGGTTCAAAGCAATTTTTTATTCATTAATGGTAATCAGAACACACAGAGAAGACTCCCACATCAGTAGATAGTCCAGAAACAGAAGGATCAGACTCGTATTTTAATAAAGTCAATATGGCTTTAGAAGGAAAACAATGTATGTATAAAAGAAAGCATTTGGAAGACAGGGCTTTGAACAGAATGAGAAAGACTGGACTGCTAATAATGTTACAGAAGCATGAGAAGTGTCCTGAGAGAGGAACTGAGGTCAGGACACTGGGAGACAGAAAAAAGACAAACCCCTGTTTAGGGCTCATGAAAGAGCAAGTGTTAAACTGGGTGTGATTTCATTGGTCGAGGAGCTCAGATTTTAAATGGGCATAAAGGAGAGATGAATTGGAAACAAAATGAAGGCAGAACTGGCGATAAGTATAGAAAAACAGTGTGAATGAAGCCTGAGGCAGCAACAGTGATAGAGTAACAGTGGTGTGACTGAAGCCCAAGGCCCATAAGGGGCTCATTTCTCTTGCTCACAGAGGACATGAAGGGGTCAAGCAGAAGCACAGCTGAGAAAGCATAAGATTGACTTGCCCTGGAGGTCTGCTGGCACCTGGAGGAGTGGGGTGGTACCAGTGGCAAGGATCACTTCCTGTTAAGACTTCAGCTGTCGTTTCACAGGACCCAATTATGGGTCAGAAGTCAACGGGTTCTGAATTTGGAGCAGAATGGACTCTCGGGAGAAGTACAGAGTGGGGTAGCTTTGTGGCTGGTGATCCAGGAGAACAGATATGCTCTGTGGCTTCCACTGGAGGATGAAGAAGAACAAGTGAGCATCCTGCCCACATAAAAACTCAGTGGAGTTTGTGGTTTATTGCAGGGAGCACCATGGGCATTTCCAATTCAGTCATATCAGGAAGTGCATCTGGGGTGTTTGGTGACTCAAGGTCCCTCCTGGTCTTAGCAGATGCTCACAGGAAACTCATTGTAGTTGAGAGCAATGGTAATCTCATAGAAGGTTTGAGAAAGCCTCACTTGCAGCCTACCTACCCTCTTCACTGTCCCATCATGTTACCTGAACCTATAAAGTTCTTTCCTTAAACGTGTAGCTAAACTTACAAGATGGGTATTTCTGAGTACCCATCTTTAGTGGAGCATGGTCCACAGTTTATACAGTGACAGCATAGGACATGGGAATTCTCTAAGAGAGACCATGCCATAGGCATCATTGTTCATCCAAGGCTAGCATGCAAGAGAGCATGGTATATCTGAGTAGTACCTACATGAAGGAGTCAGCCTTCATGACTCAGAGATAGACTGGTTGGTAGCAATGAGAAAGACATAGAAATTCACCTTCCTATATGTTGAATGAGCTTTCTGTCCTGCCCAGTTCCCACAATCTTTAAGTCTCAAAGAAATCACACAGAGGTCTACATTAGTTATAAACTGATTGGCCCACTAGCTCAGGCTTCTTATTAACTCTTATAACTTATATTAGCCCATTATTCTTGTCTCTGTTAGCCATGTGACTTGGTACCTTTTTCGGCGAGGCAATCACATCTTGCTTGCTCTGTGTCTGGATCAGGACTGCTGACTAGGACTTCCTTCTTCCCAGAATTCTTCTGTTCCCAGTGACCTGCCTCTACTTCCTGTCTGGTTGTCCCACCTATACTTCCTGTCTGGCTACTGGCCAATCAGCGCTTATTTAAAATATAATTGACAGAATACAGACCATTATCCCACAGCACCTATACCATTGGTGGTGTTTACTGTCATTAAATGATGTATAGATGAAGCCCTGACAGCTCATTTCCTTTGAACAGTTACTCTTAAATGACCACAGTCATACTCAGGTTAGAGATGAAAAAAGTGAAACTGAAGGAACTTCCTTAGTTTTCTTGGGGCCTTGTAAGTACCAAGCCCAGATATAGATCAAAGGTAGTGTTATTATCATACCATAGCAGAATGTGTGTGTGTGTATGTGTATGTGTGTGTGTGTGTGTGTGTGTGTGTGTGTGTGTGTGTGTGTGTGTGTTTGGAGGAGGGATTTATTAGAAATTTATTAGGAATTTATTAGAAATTATGGGCTGTGGTCTAATTAATCAAACAATGAATAGTTATGAGCAGAAAATTCAAGAATCCAGAATTGTCTCAGTTCATGAGACTGCCTGCTCATCTGGTCTTCAGTATATGCAGGAATCCTGAAGAAGTAGCTGAAAGACCCCCAATATCGGGGAGACTCTTACTCAAGCCTCGGGATAACGCGACCCCCCCAGTAACTCACGAGAGACCATCCTTGCTGCAATCACACGAGGTTTAATGACAAGATGACAAGACGGGAACCAGTTCACTGGGGCCGAGACTCATAACCCATGCAGGGGAAGAGTTCGACCTCGAGTGACAGGGAGAAGTAGTTTTTATAGGAAGGAACCACACAGCCCAGTAATCCGAAAGGGGGGCAGGGAGGGTGTCACAGAAAATTCTGAAAATTCCAGTGGTGATTACAAGGGGGCAACTCCCTGCCTCTCAAGATCATTCTCAAGGTCATAATCAGCTAGTTCCTATTCTAAAAGTACCAATGATAATTACTAGGGGGTGATAATTACTAGGGGGAATCTCCCTGTTTCTCAAGATTACAATCTACCTTTATCTTCAGCTAGTTCCTGAAACCCTGAAATTGGCTAATCCTAGATTTCTGATTCTTCTCTTCCTGCTAGATTTTTGGCTCTATTTTCCTGCTAGGGGTATCTGGATTTATCCAGATCTTTCATAGTCAGTGAAGGAATGGATTTGCTCACAGGGTGAGACCAAACAGCCAGAGAGCAAAGGCTTTCTTCTGGCTGGTCCCAAAAGCTTTGTTTTTCCACCTCAAGACTGGAATCAAAGGCGTGTCCTCCTGCCTCAAAAGTCTGTACTAGAAGTGGATCCACCCACTTCAAACAGCAAAGAAGTCTCTCACAGCTGTGACCCCAATTTCTGGGTTGTAGCTCGCTCAAGGCATAGTCAAGAATATCCACTGAATTTGAAGTGGACCGAGGATTCCATCTCGATGCCTAAGATCCACAGAAACTGATGAGTTGACCAAATATTCAACTGCTAATGGAAATGCAAGTACAATTGATAGAGTCATACGTCCCCCTCCGGACACAGGTCTCTTCCTTCATTATAGTTCCCGTGTCTCTAGTCCCCATCTGCAATGGGATCCTCATCATCAAATCCTCCTAGAAAGATAATAACAGTGTGTTTCCCTGTTCTCATGTGTGATCACATTTTTTTTTTTTGTAAAATGTTATCCCACTTATCAGTGCAGCTGCTGGACAAAGATTTCCCATTCCCTGTGATTTCTTTTAAGCTTGTAAAACTGCCCACTTTCAAATATAACCCAGAATGCTGAAGATGGAAATTCATTTCCTTGAACTTTACTTAACTAGGCCACAGAATCATTCTGAGAAAATCATTTAAATTAATATGTGGCTTTACTGTATTAAAGGGAAAGAAATTTCCCCTTAATTCCCAATTTCAGAGTTTCTCAAGACCTCTGTTCCGGGCTCTGACCCCATGATTGTACTCGACCTAGCTCCTGACAAGTTGGCCACTCTCCGAAACAGCGCTGTCAGGCTCTGGGGTTCTGAGGACTCACAGAGACGGAGATGGGATTGGATTGGATTTTTTTTTCTTTTCTAGCTGTTCAGTCAGCTGGCTCACCAGTGAACTCCGGCTCGCTGTCGAAACTGAAAGAAAGAAAGAAATGAAAGGCTGCAGTAGGCTGGGCAGGCAGTTGCATCTCAAATGACAATCCACCCCCAGCTGAGCTAGTGCTGGGTGAGACAGCTTGCCTGAAAATTTAGGAGTCCTGGAGAACAACAAAAAGCAAAATTAACGAATGGCAGGATGGGCAGCAGAAGGGGAAAATCAAGCATATGCCATTCGTTTGAAAGGGAGTTTCATTAAAAATCTTCTTCATTGCACCCGAAGACAATCTGTCCTTGCCAGCTAACACATTGGGTGCCGAAAGGCGGCCCCCTCCACTTGCTTCCTTAGTTGTAAGCCAACCCTTTAAAAATCAGAACACAGCTGCTCATGACAAAATAAATTTGTCAGCTTGTCTTTGAAGGTAAAATAACTCGGGGGAGCGGCACGCTCCCCGCCACTTACTGACAGCAGTGAGCCGCGCTGGCTGCTGGCTGTTCGTGTGCAGACAACACCAGTCCATAAACATCTGTTGGAATGAGAGTGGTGGCTCCTTACGATGCATTATGCTTCATTAGGAATTGGTTTTGTCTTCAAGGGAAGGGGGAGAAAAAAATCTCGTGTAATTAAAGAATAGTATCTTGTGCTCTCATATTTTCCCCTTAAAGACCTGCGTTCTTTTAAAACCATTATTTACAGTACATTTGTCAGCATTTAAATGTAACTACCTCTCCTTGAAAAACCATCTGTTCATAAGCACCATCCTTTCGGCCCTCCCAGAGGTAAACTTGGCCAAATGACAGCGAGTGGCAGCATTAGTCAAGAACTACAGTTGAATAGAGACATGGGAGACTTCTTCCAGCCAGCGAAGAGATGTTTATATCTATCGAAAATAATAAGCACTTTCCGGATTGGGGAAGAAAGCAAAGTTATTTTCCTGAGGGAAGATACAGGTTGAAGGAAAGTCTTTGGAAAGGACTTTACCAAAGAGTGGGGTAGCTAAATTCCCAAGGCCTGCTAACTTCAGCAACCCTTCTTACGGAAGCCTGGGTCCTAGGTCACTTGAATTGCTTTTGCAATATCAGGCATGATATATATTTTGTCATATAGAAAACGCCTCATTTTTGAAGGGTGGCTTTGTTCTAGTGTAAGCCACAAAGGTGTATTACTGTTGCCAGTCGCTTTCTAGGCTCCAGGAATTTCCCAGTGAGGAAAGCGTCCTTAGGTGAACTTAACATTTAATATCCTCAAGTACACAAATAAAACATAAAGTAGCTGGTAATGGCCCCAAATTATTCAAAACACAGCAACTGCTCCCATTAACTTACTATTTATTTAACCAGCGCTTTTCAGTGAAGAGTAAGTAAGCACTTGAGAGGGAGCAAAGCCGGGCAGAGGGGAGACTGAAACCGAAGCCTTGGGCAGATGACAAACATTCTCCTTCCTATGTGGTGCAGAGTGAAGTCTACAAATGAAAAGGGCGATTGAGGGGCCATTTTGTGTGCATCAAAGTTGTCTCTGGCAACCATGCTTGTCCTGGTTTTCTTTCTGCTACTGTGATAAACACCACGGCCCAAAGCAGCGTGGGGATGAAAAAGTTAATTTCATTTACAGTTTATAAGTCCATCCTTGAGGGAAGCAAAAGCAAAAACTGGGAAGCAGGAAGGAAACAGAAATCGGGGTGAAGCTACTTACTGGTTTGGTTTGATCTCAGGCGACACAATCAGCTCCTTTTCTTATACAGTCCAGGCTTGCCTGCCTCCATGGTGCTGCAACTGACAGGACTGAGCCCCCACCATCAATCAGCATCCGAGAACATCCATTCGGACCATGCCCACGGCATGCTCTGATGGAGGCAGTTCTTCAGTTGAAGATCTTTCTTCTCAGGATGTGAAATTAACAAAGATTAGCCATCACAGTGATTAAAGACTTGCACATGGATTGTCAGAACATACAGCTTTTAGGAATCTGAAACAATTACTTGGAAGGCATCTATTTGTGAATTTGAAGGCCCGAGAGATCTCAGCAAGGTGAAGGTGTTTGGCTCTCTAGTCCGGTGACCTGAATTCAAAACCTAGAACACAGATAGAGGTGGACAAAGTAGAAAGCAAACTCTACAAAGCTGTCCTCCAACCTAGACCACACACACACACACACACACACACACACACACACAATTATTAAACTGTCAGTTTGAATGATATACTAAGATTACAACAGAAAGGGTGTCCTTGGGTAGTTCTGAAAAAAAAGATAGATACAAATAGAGCAGGTGATCACTGCACACTCATAGGCAAGAAGACTTTTGTCCCGATTGTGGATCATAGACCTTAGGAAGAAGTCTGCAGGAAATGAAGAGGGTGTATGAGCACTGCATAAAGTAGGGCTTTGTCACTCCGTGTGCCTGAACAATGCTCTGTTTCCATTTAGCAGAATACGTCTGTAAGATATTTAGCAAATGTAGAGGATTAAGACACATTGGGGAATATTTGGGACATACTGCATCCTGGGCTTCTTTCCTGTTCATTCACAGTTACTTTGGCATCTTAAAGGCTCTGAAAAATAGTGATCAATATGTACCTTTAGTTCCAGCATCGCTGGAATTTCTTTTCCATAAGCCCTTCTGTTCAGCATGTGTTTTAACACTTAGCAGCAGGAGTGCCGTAGGAACACACTTTAGCAAATGCTGGCCTACAGTGGTGTCTACCAGGCATGTGCAGCCAATATGCTTCCTGGCGCATAAAGTGGTGAGGGGCCGTTTAGGAAGGTCCCTCAGGAAGTCAGAGACCTTTGATAGGAAGCCAGCTACACTAGATATCATAGGAATGTCGTATCTGGTCTTTGAAATTGAGAAATTTGACATCAAAAGAACAACTAATCCAATAAAAAAAAATGGGGGTACATACCTAAACAGAGAAATCTCAACAGACAAATCTCAAATGACTGAAAGACACTTATGGAAGTGCTCAGCATCCTTAGCCATCTGAGAAATGCAAATTAAAACAACTCTTGAGATTCCATCTTATACCTGCCTGAAAGGCCAAGATCAAAAACACTGAGGACAGCTTATGCAGGAGAGGATGTAGGGTAAGGTGGAATGTTTCTCCATTACTGGTGAGAGTGCAAACTTTTACAGCTGCTTTGGAAATCAGTATGGTTATTTCTCTGAAAATTAGGAAACAATCTACCTCAAGACCCAGCAATACTGCTGTTGAGTATATACCTGAAGGATGTTCAGTCATTCCACAAAGGACATGTGTTGACAGACATTTCTGTCCCACCTGGTTCTGCAGCCATTCAGTCACAAAGAAACACACAGAGGTCTACATTAATTTTAAACTGGTTTACCTATTAGCTCAGACTTCTTATTAACTCTTATATCCTACATTAATCCATAATTCTTGTCTCTGTTAGCCATGTGGCTTGGTACCTTTTATCAGTGAGGCTTTCTCATCTTGCGTTCTCTACATCTGGGTGACAACTACAGACTGAGCCTTTCCTCTTTCCATAATTATTCTATTCTGGTCACCCTACCTATACTTCCTGCCAGGTTGTCCCGCCTATACTTCCTGCCTGGCTACTGACCAATCAGTGTTTTATTAAACCAATACAAATGACAAATCTTTACAGTGTACAAGACCATTGTTCCACACCAGACATGTGCTCAACTATGTTCATAGCATCATTATTCATAATAGTCAGAATCTGGAAACAACATAAATGCCCCTCAACTGAAGAATAGATACAGAGAATGTGGTATATTTACACAATGGAGTACTATACAGTAGTAAAAATAATGACATCTTAAAATTTGTAGACAAATGGATCTAGAAACAAAAACATATAGAGTGAGGTAACCCAGACCCAGAAAGGCAAATATAATATCTACTCACTCATAAGTGGCTTCTAGATGTAAAGCAAAGGAAAACCAACCTACAATTCACAGCCCCAGACAGTCTAGACAACAGGCTAACTCTAAGAGAGACATACATGGATCCAAATAAGAAGGAGAAAATAAAAAGATCTCCTGAGTAAATGGGAACATGGGGGTCACAGGAGAGGGCAGAAGGGGAGGGGGAAGAAGAGAGGGAAGTGGAGAAAAATGTATAGCTCAATAAAAACAATATAATTATTTTAAAATTTTAGGAGATTATAGCTTGCTCCTTGGTGAAATAGATACCCCCAAGGAGGAGGGAGGGGTGGATAAAGTGAAGACCTGCCCAGAAACTAGGTAAGGGGTCACAGAAATGTTAAGGGGTGGAGGAAGTCCATGCCTATTTTTAATATGCTTTGCATTGAAAATATTAAACTTATGATTAGTTACACTTTGGTCAACTACCTTCTTTCTACAAAACTAATCTTGAAGACACAGCTCAATTCTTCTCCCCCTTTCCCTTCTTCCCCTTTCTTTTTTTCTTTCTTTTGTAATTTTTTAATGTTTTTGCTAATCTTGATTGTCAACTTGATTAAACTGAGAACTGACTCAGCTACTAAAATGTACTCCTGACTGTCTTTGAGATTTTGTCCAGAGACAGTTGAATCATAAGGGCCTAGAGCTAAGCTACTGGTTCATCAAGGATTCATAATGTGGTGGCATTGTTGGCATATGGGAAAAGGTAGGAGGTTGGAACTTCTTTCACTAGAGGAAGTTTGTCACTGGAGGTCTGTTCTTGGTGGTGAAATCTTTCTCTGCCTCCTGTCTGTATCCTTTTCTTGCTAACTGAAATCATAGTATGAGCTGCTCTTTTCCAAAATTTGCACCCTATTGTGATGAATTCTAGACCAAAGCAAACTCCCTCTTTCACATTGCTTACGTTGGGTGTTTTGTCACAGGCCACTGAAGTTACTAATGGAATAATTTACCCCCTTGAATCCACCATATTTTTAAATTAAAATGAGCTTTCTGACCTGCTCAACCTCTACACAGCTCACTGCTCTCCTTCCTGGCAGAACTTTACTTTGTTATCACCCCCTATTCCTAGGTCAGTACTGCAGAGCTGAATTGAAACTGTAATCTCAGCCAGGCAGTGGTGATGGTGTCTGCCTTTAATCCCAGTACTCGGGAGACAGAGGTAGGTGGATCTCTGTGAGTTCAAGGCCAGCCTGGTCTAGAAGAACTAGTTCCAGGACAGGCTTCAAAGCTATGGAGAAACCTTGTCTCAAAAAACAAAAAACAAACAAACAACAACAAAAAAAGCCACTGTAATCTCATCTACTGCAATCCACAGTACTTCATGGTTTGTAGTTAAAGTCAACAATGACTGCAGCTGAGAGTGGTTGCCTCCCTGAGACAACCTAGAAAGAGATAGGAACGTTTCCTTGCTCAAAATCCTTCCAGCCTTCCAGACTGGTCAGATGTAAAAGGTTCGACTTCTGTAAATACTTGGAGTATTTCTGTTGCTCAGTTCTGCTGTGTTGAATGAGCATGAGATACTTTACAAGGATCTAAGAGTATCCTATTCATTTCCCACCTCCTTCTCTCTCTCTCTCTCTCTCTCTCTCTCTCTCTCTCTCTATATATATATATATATATATATATATATATATATATATATATATATGTTCTAAAGTGTCTTTTTCCAATTTCTGTACTTTCACATTTTTCTTATTCTTCCTCTCTTCTCCATTCTTCTTTCTTGTCCTGTCTTCTGCATTTTACCCCAAAATTTCTTCTGCATCTTACCTTTAAATGTTTGTAGCATCCCCTGTGCTGCACAATGCTTATCCTGCAAGCATGGAAGCAGGGGTACAGTCAGGCATGGTCTCTGAAAAGCAGAGAACACCTTGCCATATTCCCACCACTGATCTTAAAATGATGGATTTTAGGTGTTCCTCCCCCCGCCCACAGCTTTTGCCACCTATGGTGTTGTTCTCATAAAGGTCATGAGCTCTTATACAGCACTCCACTCTAAGATAGCTGGAATGAGTTGCACAGATTTCTGTCTCCTTGCAGATCTGTAGGCAAAGTAGGAGTCGCGGAAAAATCCAGACTCCTCCAAACAGGAGGCATAGAGACCAAAGTTTGTCCCTCTGAAAGCCATCTGCTGCTCTCTGTCCAAGAGGACCCAGGCTACTGTGTCTCTCCACTTGCCTCTTCTTGTCACCGCGTGTCCTCACAGGCTCCTGAAGCAGAGCATCAACTTTCCTGCAAGCTCCATTTTTTTCTTCAGACACGTATGACCATGACAGTATTTCCCAAGAGGCCTGCAGATTAGCTCCACTATCCTGCTTGGGGGCTCTTTGAGTGGTTTCTTGCATCGTTTGTATTCTACCTAAAAATACCTCTCTAACATTGCTGTGCTCCCATCCATTTGATTTGTTCTTTCTCAATTGATAGAACAAGAAGGGGGAAATCAGGAAGCAAACTCAACTTCCTCTCCAATGGTCCAGTTCCATTTGGTAATAAAAGAATTTAAAATATTTCTAGTTAGTTTCAAATATCAATTTTATTATAAATTCCATTTTGGTCATGGAAATTTTGCAGCCTGGAAGTTGTATTTAATTTGTCCTCTCTAAGGATTCCCTGTTAAGGACCCCATCAGGCACTGGCTTCTTAGGAACCTAAGGGCAGGCAGGTGACCAGGTGATCCTCACTTGTGTTGAGAGTGGGAGGAAATCTGTGAAGGGAGTGGATACTAACACAACGTTTTTGACTGTGTAACACTATGAAGATGTTGTATTCTCTGGGTATAAGAAACACAATTCAGCAAGAGACAAAGTAATTCAAGTTCAATACATATTTTAAAAATGCTCTCTCATCTCTTAAATAATAGTCTCTTGAGGTAAATTCACAAAGAGAGCTGGGAGTTATTTATCTAGACTTTTCAGATTTAGTGTATGATTACATATGTTCTCACAGAAATGTATGTGCATGCATGTCAGCTATATTTCTCGAATACATAAACACACATAGCTGTCTGTCAACACAGCTCAGACTTGCCCTTGTTCTGCTAAACAACTTAAAGCCTCACAAGTTTAGATTATGTTTTAATAAAAATACACATATGGCTTTTTACTAACAATAAGCACTGCTTTGCTAGCTCTAATTTACTTGCTTTAAACTCTCTAAAACTTAGGTATGTTCTATGATTTGAAATAAAAACTGTAGAAGGCCACCAATTATTTTAACAGTGAGCATAATTTTCCCTTGAATAAGTTTTTGCTAATGACTTTTAACCTAATGTTAATCTGATTTATGGAAATGATATTGAATTTCTTCAAATTTATGGTTTAGTGAGTGTCATGCAAAATTTAAGGTGCTTAACCTGCTGGTTGGTTTTAACATTTGTGGCATTCTATTGCTTTGTATAATTGATTCATACATTTATATACATCTATACATATATATATGTATACATGCAATGTCTGAAACTAGCAATACTAATTATACAACTTATTTTTTCTTCTTATAGTATCTGAAAATTAAAATTTATGGTCAATATCATGAAATTAGTTTTATAAGCACCTGACTTAAGAACTACCAAAAATAGTAATACTGATTGAGAACAGATAGATAGAGATGGGTGACTTCCCTTGTTAATTTCAAAATCATTGGTATTTGAAGATGTCTTTTATCTTGGATATTTATTTTTGTAGGATTGTTGGGGCATAGTTTGAATAATTTGTTTGTAATTGTGGGAGGGTTATTGATGCTGATGAAAGCCTTCCTAAGTGGCTAGCCTTCTAGGTAAAGAATTATAGACCTTTAGTTTATTATATATTCTGAAAACATCTTAACTATCTCATCTTATGGAGGAATGGATGTAGAAGTACTCTATCATATATCTATATCTATATATATGTACATACAATTATCATATATAAAATATTTAAAAATATATCATATATAGGTTTTATATAAAAAGTATGGATTAATGGGTGGTGAGTACTAGCCAATTCAGCCTATTGTTCAGGAAGCATAAGGTCTGAGTGTCCCTAGCAAGTTATGAACTACACCCAAATTACAAATGTTCTTTGTCATACCTCTGTATAGAAGAAATCTCTAGCTTCTAAAACAACTTTTGAATTGTCTACTGTGGTGGTTTGAATGAGAATATTTCCCATAGGTTCTGTTGTTTGATTACTTGGTCCCCATTTGGTGACACTATTTGGGTAGGTTTAGGAAGTGTGAGCTTCCTGGAAGAAATAAATCACTGGGGTGAGCTTTGAGAGTTTAAAGACTCATGCTGTTTCTAGTTCACTCTCTCCTTCCTCTGCTAACCCCCATGCCTGCCTGCTGCTGTGCCTCACTATGATAATGGGGATGGAGGCTCCTCCCTGTGGACCCAGGAGGCCATACAAACCCTCCGTGAGGTGCCTTGGTTGCGCTGTTTATCACAGCAGAAAAACATAGCTAAGCATACAGACTACTAGTAGAGAAGCTGACCAAATGAAGTTATTAGAGACAAAAAAACGCAAATGATTATGGGTCTTCTAACAAGTAGTTTGCTTTCTTTTTACAAGCACTGCGCGCAGATTCTGGGTGATAAATGAATCAGCTGTCTTAGTTGCTTGACCACAGCGTTTCCCTTTTTAACCTGCTATGTTTCTGCATTATGGAAACAAGTTCACTGGGGGTTTTGCCATCAGACAACAAGCTATTAGGATGAAAAATGTGACTTTTTAGTGACATGCATCTGTTTAGCAATTCGCATCCAATATTTAAATTGTGTTCTCTCCTTTGACTGCTCCTGTCCCCATGGTAACTTTATTCATTCACTTAGTCACTAAATACTTCAAAATTAAACCACCCTGCCAATTTATAGTTTATGATTATGAAAAGAGAATTGTTAGAGCCATATAGATCTATCCTGAAATCTGAAATTTTATTTATAAAAGAAGGCTCTGTAGAATGAGTTTATTCCTCTGAACCTCAGTTACTTAAATTTTAGAAATAGATCATAAATATGAACATTTGTGATGTGAATCTTGGTTACTTGAAACATGGTATGTGTTCAATGAAGGTCATTCCCCCTCATCTCTACCTTAAAAATAACATATGATTATTAAAATTATCATCAGTACACCACAACCACCAATGCCCAGTTCCCATCGTTTTTCATCCCTGGTGTGATTATAAGTAAATAATGCAAAAAAAATAAAAGCAAAAAAAAAGCTAACTTTGGAAACTAATTGTACTAATATTTAACCCTAGACTTCAGGCTTGAAATTAGAACTTGCAGGTGTAGTGAGATTTTGGGGTCAAATTTAAAACAACAGAGGATTCATCAGTAACTGCTTCGTCTTTCTTGTTATCCTTGGCTTATTCCATAGACGTGGTAGACGGCGCTGGGTCCTGTGCAGGGCTCTATTATAGTGCGTGCTAGTGAGAAAAATGGGTATATCACCTTGTTCTACAGTTACGTCCCATTTTGTGCCTATGGGCCCCTTCTACAAATGTGAAAACTTGCTTGCAACAACCCTGTTGGGTTTAACAGTTAGATAGATATAGAAAGTGAAATGAAATTCTACTACAAAAAAATAAAAATAAAAAATTACAATTTCTCATCAGTTTCCTTTCAAGGTTAGAGATATGTTCACATTTAAATATTGCTGAACAGTGGAGATTTAAAAAGGAAATAATAGGATAATAATAATAATGATAGGATAATAATAATAATAATGATTAATAATCATTTATCTCTCCCAGAATTCCCTCTAGTCCTATGAAAGCTTATATGCTTATATTTCCCTTCCAGGACTTTCTGCTTATCACAATTTTGATTGATGCCCAGATTTAGCTAAAATAAGTGAAGGTGGTCTTAAATAATATACAGTGTGCCTCCTTTTACACTAACTAAACTTGAAAGAAACAAAATGATGAGAATGGACATCGGATTTCCTCTCAGGGCCTCGGCTGTAACTGATAGCATTTTTCATCAAAAAAGAAAGGCTGACGATTCCATTTCACATTTTAATATTCCTTATAAATTACTTCACCATATGGCTTGGTTTTTAGAAAGATGTGAGCAATAATGCTCCTTTGGTTATGGATGTGGCCAGTGCTCCTGAATTAAATGTTTTGGTTCAGAGACTCTTCTATTTGAACATCTCTATAATGTCAATTTTTTAAATCAAATGAATTCATTCATTTTGTAAACTGATTCTGTTGTGTTGACAGGAGTTACATAAGAGGCTCTCAGTACATTTGTTATATACCAGGCTCTTTGCTGGGCCTGGAGAATTTTGAAAAAGCAAGAGAGAGAGAGAGAGAGAGAGAGAGAGAAGACTGCTGCCTAGCCTTTCACTAGAAAGCTCGTAGGCTATCGCACACATTTAAAACAGAGCACAAGAAAAGGGAGCTTTAATAGAAGGCTGTGGGAACATGGAAAGAGTGCTGGTTAAATCTGAAAAATGTGAGTGCCTGATGAGCAATAATATCCAATAAGAAGCTGAATCATTGCTCGGCACAAAAGTCTATCATACTTACATACTCTCTTACTTATGTGCATTTCTGTCATAAGAGACTGCATTCTCTTTCAATAATATCTATCAGTTCTACTATAAATCAGCTGAGCGATAAACTTGAAATTGAACTGTAACAGCTAGAATGTTCCAGTGCCTTTGAATCCTCCCATTGCAAAGAGTTGATTTAATCTACCCAGCAGCTGAATATTGGGAAACCCATTGGGCATCAAATTCTTGATCAGCCTTCACTCCTCACCATTGCCACTTATACACATTTTGACTTTTCTGTAGTAAATGTACCAAAAATCATCCTGGAATCTGAAAGATGGTCCCTTTGAACATACTGTTGCTGAGTGAGTTTAATCCAATACTTGCTGTGCGAGCTGTCAGGGTAATTTGACTTTTTAAGACTTTCACTTGGTTCTGCAGAAAGTTAATGACTGATCCGGTCCTTCTCTCATCCCATAAAAACCTGAGTGGCTATAGGGATATGTGATGTATAATAGATATGCAAAATAATTTTTAAAACTAGACCAAGGCCAATGTCAGCAAAAATAGAAGGTTAAATTGGAAGGTGCGAGAAAGAAAAGTGCAGATATTGATACCTAAAGAAAGAAGGAAACGGGGAAAAAAACAATGATTATTGTGTGAGAGATGGGAACAAATATCTCCTCACCCCAGATAAAACGTCAGTGACAGACCAAAGGATGCTTCCATCCATCTCCATGTGGTTTATTGGGCTTACTGACAGAAACAAGGACTACCCACCAAACAGCTGCAACCACCACCGCCAACATTGGTAAAAATCTCTCAAAAGCTGCGGAGACCAACTTCCCTTCTGTCAACCTTCAACTTCCTGAATACGCTGGAACCTCTTAAACCATGAGCATCTGAGGCAAAATTACATCCAGCTGGAAGAAGGGATCTAATTCGGAGGGAGAGTGTGGGTGGAATCTCAGGTGAGAGGCTAACACTCAAATTCAGCCCTTTCCTGAGGGTCTGTCAACAGGCCTGATCTTGTAAGTCTTGTATAGGAGATTCCAGCCGCTCAAGTTAAGATGGTAGCATCCACAGTATGCTGTGAGGACAGTCTTACACGGCACAGACTGATAAATATGTGCTGACTAGCTTGTCATGAGTGCTGTATCCAATAGCAACCCCCTTTCTTATCTCCCAAATCTCAACAATTATCACTACCTAGCTGGCTGATCCTGAAGTCAGTACCTAATTCCCAGACTTCTTGCCTCACCTTTTAAAATGTGTGATTTAACTACTTTTTTGAAACATTCAAGCAGGATGGCCACACAGCTCCTAAGTATCCAAAAGGCCACCTGCTTTGGTTTCCTGTCGGTAATGAATCGTTGAAATCACGATCTAGGATTGACTTTTGACTCATCCTACCTCCCCATCTTCTCAAATTCAATATGTCAATAAGTACTCAGGGTCTCACCCCTAAATGTTGTCTTTAAAACCCCATCCATTTTCCCCTATTACTGCACACTACCTAATCACAACTTCCAAGTTCTCCCCTTTAAGCTATCAAATGACTTAAATGTTTACCAATTGTCTTGTTTCCGTTCTTGTTCTGTCGTGTTCCTTGAATTCTCACCAATCATGGAAAATTGTAACTGTAGCCTCCTCTTCAACACATCTCTATTTCTCTCCATCGCATCCTCCCTTATTTCCCTGTACACCTCTACATGGTCCAGCACCTGCCTGCCTCTCTAGGTACCACTTTCCTCTCTGCCTGAACAAGTCCCTGAGCCTCTTAAATAGGCCATGCTTCAGCCTCGCTCTTCTCTGTATTCTGCTTGGCCCTCAGCAATTCACTGCTTCTGTTTTTCTCCATTATTTTCTTCTTAGCAAAAATTTTCTCTTTATTTCTGACTTGAGCATCATATCCACAAGTGACTTCCAACCCAAGTTGGAATCCGTTACCATAATTTTCTCCTTTCTATCTGAGCCTTATCTCAACTTGTGACATGGCATTGATTGATGTCTTCTCTTTCATTGGACTGTCAGTTCTGAGGGAAGTAGCCTAGCTTATTTTACTCAGCATCTATTACAGTAACAGATACAGGAATTATTATATTGTAAATATCGATTGAATAAATTAGTGAATGGCTACATGAATGAGCAAATAAATAGCTGGTGGACGAAGAGCTCAAATTCCCTCCAGTGTAGATCTTTAACCTCCCCCCAGCGTTGCTGAATATATCATGCATTGAGATATTACTATCCTAAATAATTAGGAGCATGGACTTCAAATCAGGACCCTCTAGCTATCATGTTCTGTCCAATAGTCACTTAATATCCTTCAACTTTGTTCGTATATCAACTGAAGGTAGTAATGTCTCATAGGTGCTGTCATTGAAGGGATGAAATGGAATATTCCTTGCAAAGTATGTTGATAGGCTTCTTATTCGTAGTGAGACTAAATTCAGTGCTAGCTATGATAATGATTGAGAAGTGTCAAAGAACTAGAAAGGATTTTGGGACCTGTGACAGTGACAACTGTATCACAGGACAGAGTGGACCAGTCTCATTACTCTTTACTCTATACGCTGTGATTATATATGCACACAGTATTTCACTGCAAATGCCTCATCTATCCACCTTCCGCCAGAGAAGACCCTGTGGGCCACTTACAAATCCAGTCTCCGGCAGTTACCTCATCTTGCCTGTTACTGTTTAGTCTAATTACTTCAGTGACAGTCAGGACCTTGCTGCATCCCTTCGGTACACATACCAAAGCCACACATAATTAACTGGCGCTAGGTAGAGAGAAGAAGTTGCTGTCTTGAAACCTCGTATAGAATCTGAGTCTGGCAATTTGATTTGTGCGTTAGTCAGTTTTCCATCACTGTTACAGAACGCCTGAGATGTTTACTTTAGGTCCAGGAAAGATATAGTCTGGCTCATGGTTTCAGGGTTTATCTTGACTGTTGTTGGGTTTTGGTCCCTGTAATGAGGAATTGCATAATGGCAGGAATATGTGCCAGATGAAGCTGCTTGTATTGAGAAACTGGAAAAGAGAGAGAGAGAGAGAGAGAGAGAGAGAGAGAGAGAGAGAGAGAGAAGAAGGAGGAGGAGGAGGAGGAGGAGGAGGAGGAGGAGGAGGAGGAGGAGGAAGAAGAAGAAGAAGAAGAAGACAAAGACGACGACGAAATGACTGCATTTGTTATGCATTTGTTATATCCCCACCCACCAAGGTCAAGCTTGTAATGACCTAACTTCTCCAGCCAGGTCAGGGACCAAACTTTAAACACATAGGCCTGTAAGAGACCTTTGGATTCACACTATACTAGGGAACTAAGTTAGAAGTGTTCATCTCACTTAAGACAGCAACTGTCAGGACTAAGGAGTAGGCCTTAGATGATTAGCATCAGGAGCCTGAGGGGCTCGTTATAATACCATACATCATATGTGTATATTTATATATATATATATATATATGTATATGTATATATAGATAAGTATATATAATGCATTAACTTCTCTTTAAGACTTATTTTTGTTTTTATTTGTGCATGGAGGGGAGTTGCCCACAGAGACCAGAAAAAAACCATTCGATCCTTTGGAGCTATAAGTTACAAGTTGTTGGGTATGGGGAACCTAATGAGTTCACGTTTTCTGGAAGAGCAAGAAATGCACTCAACTACAAAGTCATTTTTCAAGCTTCTCCCTTCATCTTTTTAAGATTCTGTTTTCAGGAGTGTGTGAGTGTATATATAAGTATGTGTGTGATCATGGTATATGCATGTGGTGTATACACACATGCATGGATACATATACCTCTGACATTTGCAAAGGCCAGAGGAAGAAGTATCTTATTTTACTCCTGATCTTATTTCTTTGAGACTGGATCTCTCTCTCACTGAACCTGGAGGTCGGTGGCCAGCAAGCTTCAGCGACTCACTGATCACCAACTCCTTCTGCTTTTGGATTATGGAAACACACACAAACATGCCCGGCTTTCTTCGTTTTCACATGGGTGCAGGGATCTGAGCTCGGGTTCTCGTGCTTGGGCCGGAAGGGCTCTTGTCCTCTGAGCCAGCTTTATAACCTTAGCAGGCATTTGCTATTGCATATCTTGCACCAAGATCAAACATCATTTTTTAAAAGGTCCTCAACTGTCCACATCAGACTTCTCAATATACTTCACTAGAGAGCAGTGGCCATTGAACAGAGTTCACAGTAGCACACCCGTTTGTTACCCCTTATTTGTATGCCTCTTTTTGCATAGAAGTTCTTAATTATAGTGTTCCATTACATATTTTCCTCAGTCTAAAAGATGGAGAAATAAATTTTCTTCAAATGGCAATATCTCACACCATAGACCATCCTTCAGTAAGTCCCCACTGTAAAGTGGTCCACGCGGTCATTCTTGGTGATCTGTTTAAAGGGCCAGGCCTATTTGTTCCAGAATTCATTAAAAGAACCAATCGTTTTCTAAATTAGATGCATTCATGTGGACCTCTGCCACTAGGGTTTCACAGTAAAGATGGTATATGTACCAATTTTGTTGTGATTTTAGGCATAAACCTTTTTATAGGATAAGGTATATATCCCAGCTCGACATGTTTTTCTTGAGGCTCCTATTATAGCTGCATTACTAAGTTGAGGCCCTGTGTTTTCCAGCTGTTTTGCTTTGGAATAAATTATACATATATCTAACATACACAGGCATCCTTCACATCTCTAGACACTTACCAATGAATGCAAACATGTTCAAGGACACATTTATGAACCCAGCGGGCCTACTGTTTGGGGAATGCGATATTCTGCTCATTATGTCTAGTTTTGCCGTGGCGTCTGGGCAGTACTTGTTTACTGAGCATAAGATGCCTCATGTTTTCAGGATATCCATCCAAGAGACCATCGTAAGCATAGTCAAGCTCCAACAGATACACATTAGTAAACAGAGAGATGATCTGAAGGCATTTTTGATGTCTTAGAA
The DNA here is from genome assembly GCF_982192425.1 of Myodes glareolus. NCBI lineage: Eukaryota > Metazoa > Chordata > Mammalia > Rodentia > Cricetidae > Myodes > Myodes glareolus. The sequence continues at coordinate 52,743,659 of NC_142030.1, forward strand.
AGGGCAGTTTTAGATCATCATAAATAATTGTATTGCACTTCAACATCACAGTTGAGGTGCATCCTAAATGTCACAGGGACAGCTGCTTCCCCCGTGACTTGCGCAGTGGGCAGAAGGTAGATATGCTACTCATATCTTACCGCTCTCATCACTGTTACACAAGGGTACGAGTCATCCTTTGTGGCACACTCACCCTGTGCTGGGCAATGCACTGGCACACGTGTCTGTCCCTATAGTCGTTCTACTGATTACATAGTTTGCTAGTGTAGACAGAGCAAATACAACAGACTGGGTGACAGAGGAACAAACATTTATTTTTACATGGTTTCAAAGACTACACCCAAGCTCACGGTATTAGTGGGTGTGGTCTCTCTAGATGCCCGCTCCTTGGATAGTATATGACCGTCCTTTGCTGTGTCTTCACCTAGCCTGTCCTTGGTACACAAACACCCTGCTATCTCATTGTGGTCTCCAATTCTCTCTTATTTTAGAGAGATTATATGAGAGCCCAACCAGGCACGTGTCACCGTGGTTGCTACCCTAAAGTCTAATCTCAGATTTAGAGGAATTGGAGTGGGCCTTCCATTTATGAATTGGGGCTGGGTACACCGTTCAGCCTATATGAATGGGTGCCTATCATGTGCCTTATCTGCTGTGCTAGATTTCCTGGGTGATGCCAAAGGCAGACACAGTTCCCGATTCTCTGCAGAATATTTTGGTGGGCGGAAGTGGAGAATAGCCACCAAAAGCAGTATGTAATGTACAATTAAGATTAGTTCTATAAGCTGAATTGTGGCACACACCTTTCATCCCAGCACTTGGGAAGCAGCGACAGGTGGAGCTCTGTGAGTCTGAAGCCAGGCTGGTCTACAAAGTGAGTTTCAGGACAGCCAGAGCTGTTACACAAAGAAACCCTGTCTCAGAAAAAAATCAAATAAATAACAAAAATAAGATTGTTTCAATAAAATAGAACAGATTTAACCCGAAGGACCCGAGGGCTAGAGTATCCAAGTGCAACTTAAGAAATATGTAAGATGAGAACTCAAGCATAAAGTGGTCTTTTCAGCATCCCTTATCGAATGCTTCATTTATGCCCAGTATAATTTTCAGTGCTATATCCGTTTTATTTCACTTAATATTAAGTGGATCACACAACCAAAAGTCAGTTGGACACCATAGAAGGTGACTGTTAACTATTAGGCACAGGATGAAGAGGTCGGTGACTAGGATGTGAATAATGAGTTTATGACACAACACAGATTGTTCCAGGAATGGACAGCAGGCAGTACGGAGTGCAGAAGGAGCTGGTATTAGAGTGCTGTTGGGCAGATCTTAACAGAAATGAAGGCAGAAATAGCATGTGTTTCCTAAGGAGATCATTAGGACTTAGTGATGCTAAGAGGACAAAGGTCTCAGATTTCCACCTGGTCAAGATATGAGGGGAGGTATTGTCTACCAAGGTAGACTTGCGTATGGGGCTGAGGCAGTACAACTTTTAGGAGATGAGTTTGAGATTCTTCCTTCTGGAAGAATGTGCATGAAAATCTCAAGTAGATATTAAGTGTTGAGCCTGATCAGGAGAGAAATTCAGGCTGACCATAGGAAAGTGTATGTCCCCAATGTTTTGATGATATTCAAACTTGTGCCACCAAATAGGATCAACTAGCCAATGTACACTGCTGGAGATGGCCATAGATATAGGGCCAAGACCTTACTTAGACTCACTACCAGTGGAAAATCTGACAGAAGATAAGCCAGCAAAAGAGAACCTGGAGAAGAGGACTAAATGCCAGGGAAGAAAAACCACTCAAAGAGTCAAGTTCAAAGTGGAGGTGATCTGGGCAGAAGGTCACTCCTGTTACATGCTCTTCTTCAGAGCTGACCGGAGCTAAAAATCGTATCCATTGGATTTAGCAACATGGCAATCAATGATGACTTTTTAATATAATATCATGGACATACTGCTGTTACTCCTGTCTTACAGAAACAAGGTTATGAGTTTCTGGTTCTGATCTACATGGCTCTGTAGCCCAGCTCATGTTCCAGAACTGAGGCTAGCTACCTGAGGGTCTCAATGCATCAGGATTTTGCTATCTTAAGTAGCCAACGGCACTGCTCTTCTTATTTAAATGTCCTTTCCTCTGTTTTTTTGGCCTGTACTGGCCCGTGCATGCTAACAGGTATAGTTGTATATCAGCCATGTATATATTTTCATCATTATCCATTATTCTCCTGTCTTATTCCTACACTTGCTGATCTTTTCCCTCTTCTCAGCTAGTCCTCCTCTTACTTTTTTGACTTTTTTCTTTACTTTCGAGAGGAGATGTCCCAATGAGCCTTATTAGTTTTGTTTATAAGAACATGAATGAGGAAGTTTTTATAGGAACGTGACACCTTACTTTGGCTACACCATTGAAAAAAAGTCTCTGCCTTTAGACCTTCATATGACCTCAGAAGCCCTGCCCCAGAGCTACTACTAGCTGCCCAGAAATCCTCATTCACCTTTCAATAGTAGCAATTCAAATTCATATGTTAAATATGCATTTGTTTAGTATAACTTTATGGGGAAGTAACCATGGAGCAGAATCCTTCATATGCATTTGCATAACTGTCCTTCCTACCAAAAGTGACATCTCCTATCCCAGGGGAAAATGCTTGTCCCCTTGCAGCATACTGTATAACAGCCGTCTTTGCACACAGATTGAGGGAATAGGTTGGGGGAGTCATCCTTTAAACTATGAGTCTCCACAAGTCGGGAACCATGAATCTTCCTTATACTTCCCTATGAAACTCTGGCAAGGCACTTTACGCAAATGTTGGTTGAGTTGAATCGTTTGCAAACGATGAAAGCTTTGTTGAGTTGACAACCCTGCTCTTGGACTTGAAATGAATCAGGTCTGTGTTTTAACAGAGACATGAACACAAAACAAAATATAGCCTACGAAAGCACATGGTTCCCTTGAATGCTTACTGAGCCTGTAATCAACAACGGACTACTCAAGTTTTCCTAGAAGACTCGGTCCTTCTGATTTGTTTCTTTGGCTTCTCTCCCTATTCCGTTCTTCCCTATTGTTCAAATTTAAATGCTGTCTTCTTGTTGGAGCCATTCCCGACTTGAGCATTAAGACCAGAATGCATCCATTTCACAAATAGTCCCATCTGGGCACAAAAGAAAGCAAAGGTGTTGGCTTGGCTCATATAGTTTGTTCTCCGAAGCACAGACAGTGTCTTTTAACACACAGCTTGACCCATGCTAGGTGTACCAAAGCCATCAAGGTTACAGACTCCCTGGTGGGTACAGTGTAAATGCTCTGGGGAGCAGGATGCTGTCAGCTGGAAGGATACTGACTGCCAAAGCCTTGGTTGAAGATGGCATATGTGCTCAACCTAGAGAATGCAAAGAATTTTAATGTATTGAGAATGATGAGAGAAGCAAAAAACCAGCATCAACACGGGGTCTACAATACTCTGTCTCCTTTAAGCCACTGGTCTGGAGGTTTGTTTCTAAGCCCTTCAACCTCATTGCCATAAACAATAGAGATTCTGTCAGCATTCATGAGCTTCTGTTGGGGACAATACGGTTACTTTGCTAAAATCATGTATATATACATGGCTAAAGTATGTGGTTTATGTGGCAGTGCAGAAGATGACAAATTGGCACATTCAGAAGGGATAGATTACAGAAGATGTTGTAGGTCACATTAAGGAACTAGATATGACCTGTAAGTCTACAAAAAAGTACAGATGGGGTAGACTTTCTGTGGCCTCAAATCCCGTGAGGCTCACAGATCTGAAATCAATCAACTTGAAATGCTCAACAAAGGCCTATGTCCCAGGAACTGTGTACACAGAGAGACATTTGCACTGATAGAAGAGTATGCAAACACAGACCCAGTGCCCACTCAAAGACCAGAGAGATTTGCACAGAGAAAGGTCAAGACTAATGAAGAGAATTAGACAACAACTGAAATACACACACACACGTGTGTCAGAATAGACACAGAAAGACACATACACACAAAGACTAGAACACACAAAGACACACTATATAAATGCAGTTACACACTCCCAGATATTCCCCAAGATACATAGGTGGACAGACGTGTGACCTACATTTGTAGGACATATAGACAGCAGAAATGCAGAGAACACTCTAGATACACATTTTCTGGAGTGACTGGCAACAAAGACAGAGACAGAGGGAGTGAGAGCCAGGGCTAAGTTGTGGGCTAACTCACTTCAGGAAAGTATACTTTGAGCAGGCTGTGGTCCTTTCCAGTGACCACAATCCCCTGCTCTTCTCATTTTGCTATGCTGACTGTGATCCCTGGTGGTTCAATTCTTTGTTACTGGTGTTGACACATCTTCCCCCTGAGCTCAAACCAAGTCTCTAACCAATGCTGAACTGTATAACCAGTATTTTGTTCCAAAGAAGAAACATGGGAAAACTTCAGCTCTGTTAAGGAGCAATCCATAATGGGAGTACACAGTTGATGTAAAGAAACTTTGTGGGGCAATTTAATCTTGATTTCCAAGCTTCTGGCTAACTTCGGAACTCTTCCTCTACATATAGGATTAGCTTAAAATGATCACATCTAGATGTTGTAACATGAGGGGAGCCTGCTTGTTTGGGGGTTTTTTTCCCACCCTGCCCCCAAGCTGTTTAGTCCCAGAGAAAAGTCACACTGAGATCTCTATAAGTTATAATGCTGATTGGCCCTTTAGGTCAGGCTTCTTATTAGCTAATGCTCATATCTTGATTAACCCATTTTTCTGATCTATGTTTGCCATGTGGCTCAGTACCTTTTTCAGCTGGCAGATCGCATCCTTCTGCTTCGGTGATTTGGGCAGGAGTGGGAGGAATCAACTTCCTCCTCCCCAGAATTCTCCTGCTCTCCTTGCATCATTTCCACTTCCTGTCTGGCTTTCCCGCCTACACCTCCTGCCTGGCCAATCAGCGTTTATTTAAAACATGATTGATAGAATACAGACAATTCTCCTGCACCAAGATGTGGAGAAAAAATGTGACATAAAGACTCAACATGGTGATCCCACAAGCAGAGACCACTGAAATAACTCTGGGGGGAAACAAAACACCTAGATATGGCCTGTCACACTAGTCTGCATAAGGAATGGGCACAAGGGAAGTTAAATACTTCCCAGAGTCTCGTGGAAGACCAGGGTAGAGGATCTCAACATGGTCTTGACAGCCTCCAGGCTTGTCTGCAAAGGTGACTTTGCTGATGGGACAGCATTCTAAGCATTAACCCTGATGAATTCCCTGATGGATTTGATATGCAGTATGGTTGTTCCTATGAAGACATCTGTCTTTTTATTTCAAATTAGGTCCATGGACATGAACATCGGACATACCTTATGGTTTGTTGTGTTGCTGCTATTACCACCATTACTAATGCCATTTGTTGGCCTTAGACTCCTGAAAAGTCCAGAGAATTCAGCAGAAGGATGATGACTTTCAGTGTTTCAATGTTAGAATCAAACTTACATAAAATTAAAAAAGAAAAAAAGACTTTTGTCTGGTAACTATGGCATCTGTCAAAGAAAAAGTAATACCTTTTGAAAAGTTTTTATGGCCCAATAAATCTTTCCGCAGATGCAATAATCCAAATCAGTCCAAACCAAGCTGAATTAGAAAAAGCACAGGTTTAATGGATACCAATGCTCCCAGGTGGCTGGGGAAGGGAGACTGAAAACCACATGTTTGTTCTCTGGGGTGGGGCAGTTTAACTAGCCTGTGGGAGTGGTCTTGAGCCTCCCAGGGGAGGGGTCACCATTTGGTGGGCTTTCTCAGAGGTGGAGTCTCGGCTGAGGCAACTCCAAGAGGAGGAGCCTTAGAATGGTGTGTTCTACCTAAGCATTCCAGACTCCTTGGATATATGGATACCATGGCCTGGGGTGAAGCCCCACCCAAACACCATTCCTGTCCTGGGAACCACAGTGGAATTCACCAGAATTACAGCCTAGAAGGAAGAGAGCTAAGCATGCTGTTTTTCTGGTGGAGGACAGTGGGGCCTGCAGATAGGGAAATGGGAAGGCTGTGCTGTGTGCAGGAAGAAGTTCCACATGTGAGTTTAAAGGCCGTGTATGAAAGGCAAGCAGGCAACAGTTTCACCCGAAGAATCAGTGCAAGGCAGAGGGTACAGAGGGGTGCTAGAGGGGGATCCTCAAGACTGACTGAGCCTGACATTTTGATGAACAGAGGAAGGTCAAGGTGACTTATACATGAATGAGAAGAAGGAATGCATAGTGTCAGGAAGGATATGGGAGCCAATCTGAAAAGCCCCTGGAATGGTAATTTCGTCTTCTCTTGTGTGGGATTAAAACAGTGCCATCTTTTTAACCGATGGCTGTCATATACTCATGTGTGTACTTTATTCTGTGCTTTTCCTTTGCAAAGAAGTTGGCTTCTCTTGTTCCATGTGATGTTTAAAGCATCCCTGGCAAAAGGAAGGAGAGATGGAAGTGGGGAAGAGTATCACCTCCTTCATGTCTCAGGAAGAACACTTGGGCCCATCATGGCCAGTGTCCCTATAACTTAGTCCTCCTCAGAGCCTTAGCTCCTTCATAAGAAAATCTCCAACATAGCTCGGGTGTCTCATTACTTAATTATGCGTTGTTGTTGTGATTCGTGAGGAAGGTGGCTGTTTGTTTAATTCAGAGTCATACCTCCACGCTCCCCCTCAGCAATGCTCACTAATTAAATATGAGACTGGGAAAAGGTGAGAGGCGCTAAACAATTGCCTGCGTATTGAATATGGTGTTCCTATGTAAACACAGCCCACAGATCACAGGCTTTGAAATGTATGTGTACTTAATTAGCCAAACACGAGGTGCAGGTTGGCATAAATAGATACTCCTCAATAAACAGTTACATGTCACAGCATTAGCTAGAAGTGTGGTAGCTGAGAAGAAATTAATCACTAACACATCTGGGTGTGTGTATGTGTTTCTTCTTATAATTAGTTACCCTTTCCAGGGTATTAAGTGATTTATTTAGATTCCAAGCCTGTGTAGCCATGGTAACTATGGTGTGTGCCTTGTGCCAAACTCCTGTAGTAAGTGAAAGCAAAATCCACATAGTGTTGACTCAGTGGTTTGGTGGATGTTAAGGGAACGGCAGGTATGTAACAAAAGCTTGGCAAGGCAGTGGGGGGAAAGCAATCAAATCAAGTGTGCCTTCTGTTCATAGATTCAGAAGGTGCATCAGAAATGCTGACCGTGCAAGTTGAAGATCAAGAGGAGCCAATGTCTGAAGTGGAGTATTTGGAAGAAATTAGGGAAGGAAAAAACTTCTACCTGAGAGGACCGGGGAAAGATTCCCAAGACTAATATGGTCCCTCACAGGGGCATAACAATTGCCCCGCTTTAACAAGGCCCTGGGAGTGTGGATCATATCTTCTATAATGAATGTGAGAAGCTCAGATTCAAGATATGGATCAGTTCATTGCTTCAGAACCACCACTGTGCCCCTTTCTAGATACATCCTCCCATGTGTCTCAACACACACACACATAGTCACTGATAAAAAGAACTCTATCTAGGCTGTATAGCGGACTTTCAAAATTCAATGGTAGAAAACAGAAGAGCAATCCATCTAGAAAGTGGACGTAAGGTCTAAAGAATGTCTCAATGAAGCAGGTAAAAGACTATAAGTAAAAACACGCAAAAATATTTTGCATCAACACTCCTTTGGGAACGTAAATCAGTATCACAGTTATCGCTAAATATATTAAAACCGATAAAATTCAAAAGCCACTTTATCAGATGCTGGTGGGGATGAGAGAAAACAGACATTTCTGGTAGAAACATAAAATGCAACAGCCACTCTGCAGAATTATTTCTTGTAGTTCAGTTAAACTCAGTGGTTCAACACTACAGGCAACCCAGATATCCTTCCATAAGTGGACAGGAAAAGAACATCTACAACATAAAATATTACTCAGTGATGAAGAAACTGTACACACAACAGCCTGGACGGATCTCAAAGACATTAATGTTGAATGGAAGGAAGACGTTGAGAACGTTGACTGAGATGGAGGACAGATAGGTGGAGGTGGATACGGTATGGGGGTAGAGGGGAAATGGATCTAGAAGTGGCACAGGGGTGGTTGTGTCATAATGGGTTGCTCTGTATCTTGTATCCGAGCTTTCCATGCCCATGTTAATCAATGCAGAAGATAAAGTCCCACAGGACTAACTCTGCACCTGCCACCCAGGTGGTTCCGTCAATCTTTGCTGTTGTACTCTGGACATGTATAGTATTGCCACAGTGGTGTGGGAGAATTGTCTGTATTCTGTCAATCATATTTTAATAAAACACTGATTGGCCAGGCAGGCAGTATAGGCGGGAAAGCCAGACAGGAAGTAGGGGTGGAGCAAAGAGACTGGGAGTTTTCTGGGACACAGGAAGCTCTCTCGCCATTCCTGTGCAGACCACTGAAGAGGCAGCATGTAACCTGCCCTGCTGAGAAAGGTACGGAGCCATGTGCTAACATAGATAAGGATAATGGGGTAACATAAGTTATAAGAGCTAATAAGTAGCCTGACCTAATGGGCCAATCAGTTTATAATCTTATGGAGTCCTGTGTGTAATTTCTCTTTGGGATTTGCCGGCTGTTGGGGTACCGGGCGGGACAGAAACCCCAACAAGCCGGCCCTCATGCTACACCACAGGGGTCAGTAGCAGGGGAGATTACATGAAAGATAGAATATAAAAAATTCTTTCTATTTTATTTTGAAACTTCCTCTTTATATTCACAATATTCTTAAAATAATTTTTAATTATGAGAAAATAATAAAACTAAGACTTTGAGAGTGCCCGCTCTATGCTAGGACTGTGCTCAGAATGTATTTTTCATTCTAACAGAATGATGGTAGGAGCTGTTTCCACAAAATTATTGTGTCAACCTTCACAGGAAAAAAAACTAAGGTTTGGAGAATTCCAACATTGCCCTGTGGGTCCAGATTTATGCAAACTATGTTAAAAAAAAAAGTAGAGTGATTTCTCTTTCCATTATTACCTCAACAGTCCACAGCCCATATATCTTCAACTCTCCTCATGCTAACAAATACTCACCTCACATGTGAGACAGCAGAGGCATTTGCCCTTGGCGTGCCCACGGTGGTCTGTGCTTCTGTCTCCTGAGCCCTTAGCTGAAGGACTATCTCCGTGGCTCCTTGGTGATATCTTGGTGCCTTTAATACAGTTCTCAGTTCCATCTGCAATCTTTAATCTCTCAGACCATGTTTTGTATGGAGATGTTATGTCTGTCCTCAAAGCAAACTCACATGCCTGGGAAGAGTCCCTTATCTGGTTGTGTAACTGTAACAGGAGGCTATGAACTAGGTTAAAGGATAGGGATAAAAAAAAATGTGAGGGTTTGAAAGGAGAACTTTGTATATCCATTGATATACAATTGACAGATTTCCCAGGAGGCCAGGAACACAACACAAAACAGTTTTCAGGAGAAGCCATGGTAAGAGGCAACGAGGGCACCTGCTCTTTACAGCACATGGCTGCTGCTTTGGCTACACCTCCATGTGACTCATGGTGAGCACGGTGGATCTACTCTTCTCTGACCCATGCTTGCTCAGCAAAGGTGAGCTGAGAAACATTCCTTGTTCGTGCCTCAGTGTTACTACACGGGATCCCACGAATCTCCCTGGCTTCCAGTGTGGGAGCTGGCTCACATGATAATGTTTTCCTCTCAATGCCCCTGCTGCCATCATCCTATCCCTAAACCAAGCAGTAAATTAGGAGGTCCTTATTAGAATGGGCATGATTGGTCTGATCCAAGGCATTCATTCTGTCCTATGCCACCAAAACAATGCTCGTATGTTGTGGAGAATTGGTTGAGAATGTATGTTTGTTTTCAATGTGTTATATAATAGCATCTTATATAAGTTGAACATCTTCTCACTCATGCTTGCTTTTAAGTAAACCTTATCATGTATACATAAGATATTCAACATGAATATTATTGGATACACATTCATACTCAAATAATTACTATGATAAAGAAATTTAACATATACATCAGTTTACACATTTTTGTTAATTTTGCAGCTAAAGATATTAAAATCTACTCACTTAACAGGGATCCCATATCTATTACAGTTGACTTTCCATATCTGCAAGTACTACATGGGTTCAGATAAACAGGGGATCAAAAACATTTGTAACTGGAGACTTCTCTCCCACCTGCCAGTTCCCAAATAACCACTCTGAGGCTAATATTAATTATAAACTGGCTGATAGTTCAGACATTTTACTAACTAGCTTTTATATCTTAAATTAAACCATTTCTGTTTATCTATGTATTGCTACATGGCTATGGTGTTAACCCCACTTCTTGCTTCTCTGGTGGATGCTGGCATCTTCCAGACTCCACCTTCTTTTTCCCTTTATCTTGTCTTAGATTTCCTGCTTGATTCTAATCTGCCTGACTACTGGCCAAATCATATTTTTATTAACCAATGGTAATAAAACATATTCACAGCATACAGAGGGACATCCCACATCATCTCCTATTTTCTGTCTAATTAAAAAGGAAGTGTTTAACTTTCACTTATCATATAACAAAATAGTTATCAAGCAAGGATTACAGTTACAATATTCAGTCTATTTGTAATTGTCAACATTAAAGAAAATACTCTATAATCTATCCTATCTTTGTGAGTCTGAAGGTTCATATTTAATTTATCTTTTATCATAACCAAAGAAAACTATAATCGTAACTATCTAGCCTTCAACTACATCAAAGACCCCAGAAATATATAATATTACCCGAGTAAATACAAAATGCATTACAAGCAACTACCAAAACTCTAGAAATGACATAAACATCTGGCTGCTTGGACAGTCACCCAAAGTTCTTCTGTAATGTTGGGGCGTCCATCTTCAGCCTCCAGGCTCATAGTCGCTGGCAGATTTTCAATGAAGTAGAAAATTTGAAAGACTGTCCCATCTATGTTGGTTGATTGTCAGTAACTTTCTTTTATGTCCTAAAGAATGTCTGGCAGTTTCTTCTGTGAAGAAGGAGATTGAAGGACCAGACTTTTTTGTTTGGCCAAAATTTAGCAGTCACTTTTTGTAGGTCCTGCATGTCCAGTTTATACAAAATACTATCAACCTATCCAGGCAAGAACAGTTTCTTGCCTAAATGGTTATCTTTGCCCCCAATGAAATCCTACTCCGTAACAAGTTTCTTTAATACCCATCATCCTCTTTGAAGTAATTAGTACTGCCAGGAGCAGACTTACCTGTCAAGAAAAGTTTAAGCTCTTAAAATGTTTTAAATGCCCTATTCTGTAGGTCTTTGAAGTGTTTTAAGATTACCTATCCATCTTAAATATATCTCTGCTTTTCTAGAAGACCTAATATAAGTTTCTCAGTTATATAATTTGTATTTATTAGTTAGGCATTACGTTTTTAAATGAGGTGCCTAAACTTAATACTTTAAATAAGAATAGAAATATACATGTAGTATAACAAAATTGACCTTAAATTTGTATCAATAAACCAAAAGCTGTGGCAATATAAAGTATTTTGAGATTAACAGTTGTTTTTCAAATTAAAGTAGATTCAATGTTCTACCTTTTTTCCTTATTTCTATATCATATCCCTTTTTTTTTCTTTAGAAAGATATTGACTATGACCACTCATCATTTATAACCAAACCCTTTTAAATGAAAATAAACATTTATAAACAATATTTTGGGAGTTTGGGTGTAGTTTTTAAATACTACATCCTGCTGATTAGGGTGCTGGTAATCTTATGGGGATCCTGAGAAAATTTAGATTTATAGTTAAATCTTGGCTGAAGCAGTCTATGAGGCTGCATCATTTTAGCCAGTTGCCTTGAAGTTGTTCTGAATGTTGGATCACCTGGGCCATCACCCCCACGGAGACCTCTTAGAGGGTCTTGTTGGATCAAACCACATTAGCCTAGAAGGATCCATAGCTTTTCATCTTCTGTGGAAACAAAAAAGAACCTCTTTGCCAAAGCAACATTTCCTTAGACCCAAATTTTGATGTCAAGACACCTTTATGTTGGTTTAGCTTAACAGCCCCCACAATCAAATGTCTCTCTGCTGTTAGCTCATTGACAGTCAAAGATTAAAAGAAAACATAATAATATACATAATCCTGATACTCTGTGTATTTTTCATTTTTCATGCTTATAATTTTTATTGTTCTATTTCCTTTTTAAGAACCTCAGTTTATTATTCTTTAAATTATTCATTTAACCCATGACTCTGTCTATCCTTTATCTTCTCCCCAGCCTATGCATATTTATCAAACACAATGTGACCTATTTAGAGGTTTTTTGTCTGAATCTGTCATTATTATTATTATTATTATTATTATTATTATTATTATTTGTAATCATTTTCTGATCAGGAGAGTTTTTAAAATGCTAAGTGGGTATGGCTATGACCAAAGCTGAGGCTTTGGCTGTTGACTCTGCCCCATTCCACTTTCCAACATGGCAGAGGTATCTTCACTTCCAGCTCAGGGAGCCATACTCAATGCCCCAGCTCTAGGGACACAGTGGGCTCATGCTCTTACCAAGCACCTTGTAGCATGCTACCCACAAACCCCATTCTGCTCTGTAGCAGGCCTTCTCATAAAAGTCATCCTTGCTGCCAACTCAAAACAGAAATCCATCTCTTAAAGGAGCCACACACCTGTTCACCACCAGCAAACAACCTGTCTGAAAAAATGCACCTACTAAAAAGCTGTGTGTGATGCCCATTTTTGTTGGTCTAAATGCCCTCTTTTTTAAAAGGTTTTTTTACTTCTTATTTGGATCCGTTTCAGACAGTTCATACCATTTATAACTGGAGGTTTCTCTCACGTCCATCACTTCCTGAATATCAACTCTGAGGCTTAATATTAATTATGAACTATTTGGCTGATGACTCTGGCTTATTACTAACTAACTTTTACATCTTAAATGAATCCATTTATATATGTATTGCTATGTGGCCATGATGTTACCTCACATCTTGCTTCTCTGGCAGCTGCTGGCATCTTCCAGACTCTGTCTTTCTTTTCCCATTATCTTTGCTTAGATGCCTATTCTGGCTCTATTTTGCCTGGCTGTTGACCATATCAGCTTCTTTATTAACCAATGGAAAGAAAATATTTTCACAGCATACAGAGATTCTTAGAAGATTTACTCCATGGTTGTTGTTTCATTTTGTTTGGTTTTATTGTGTGCTATTTTGTTTTGTTTTTTTTCTCTTTTAATAATGATAAAGAATATGTGTGTGTGTTGGGGGGAATCTGGGAAGAGATGAGGAAGGGGAAAATGTGGTCAAAATATAATGTATGAAAAAATAATGAAAAACAAAATGCATATGGTTGGGAAACAAATATAAAAGCATGGTCATTATCCTTTAAATAATATGATATGACAACTATTTATACAGTGTTTACAATTAGGTTATATAAGTCATCTAGTAAAGATATGAAATTTGTAGGGAGATTTCATAGGCTTAAATACTATTTCACTTAAGGAATTTGTACTATTTTACTTAAGGAATTTGAACATCCGCAGATTGTGATATCCACTAGGGCTGCAGGATCAGTCTTCTGTAGATAACACAGAACATGATACATATAGTCTATTGCCTATGGTCCTTGCATTGGATGTTAGCTCTCTGGATGTGCTTATCCTCCCAGTCTGCTGCTTTGTGTCTTCGGTTCCACATTTATCCGTGTCTACCTCCTCTTCCCCAATCTGATGATTCCCTAGTTCATTATCTATCTCTAGTTTTCAGTTCTTTTATGAAAATTCTCAAGCATACGTGAAATAATGGAAGATTCAGTTCTTTTTCTTTTCTGCATTATATAGTTTGGCATATGTGCTTTAATGCTCATCTGCAGCATTGTGGCAAATGTCAATGCTTCCTTTTAACTAAGAGAACAGTATTCTACTGTGCATTGCATCATGAGTCTCAGTTCTCTAATGAACCGCAGATGTGGCTGGCTTTATAGGTGATCATTTCCACGGTGATCTACACTTATGACGTGCTGATAGACCTCCAATGCTACCTCAACAGCTCAAAAGATTTTAAGCTATTCAGTCCTAGAAAAGGATGTCATTTTAAGCATCTAACTCTGGAATAAATATCTTCTGCCTTGAGTTATAAGGAAAATAAAACCATCTAAATCACGAGTCAACCTAATTCTACTGTTTGCCCACTTGCTTTCTCAGCCACCCCAGCCCTAGCTTTATGCTTCCTAATTCAAGTACGTTAGAATAGGAAAGCTTGAACGCCAAGAGAAAAGTGGAATTTGTGAAATTAAATCCAGTAGAGAAATACGATCAAATTTGGATCACATCAAGTTCTATTTATGCTGAGTGTTTTATTTTGTTGAACTCAAATATGAAAGTAGCAATATTGAAATGATGGAAATCTTATATTACTCTCATATTAAGGGAAGATAATCTTTGCTGGAAAGCTTTTGCTGTGATACTCAAAGCCAGGCACGAATGAATGCTAGCACATCCCAAAATGGCAGCACAGCTTTTCCTTAGGAACTCAAAGCGACGGCTCCATTTCCGTTGGAGCATTCCTGGTGGTAAATATCACCACACACTCAACATGTGATGGACAGGCGTGGAGATACTCACTGGTACTCAAGACATATGACTTCCGACAATGTCCAATGAATCCATCCCGGCAACATTTGTATAACTTGTGCCAACCCATTGGTAAAGCAGTGTGACAAGCTCCAGCATGACAGCTGTCACTTCACATGTCTCTTCACTGCTCCGCAGAGGCTGAGTACCTGATGCTTGTCACATCGTCGAGTCTGTCTCTTGATGTCTCCCCATGTTTTTAGGTCTCTTTAGTTAAATTGCCCAGTCCCGGCTTCTGGCAAAGAGGAGAAAATATACCATTGTGCTCTAGTTATTTTTTTAAAGGCACCTCCTTTAAAGAATATGATTGGCAAAAATTACTTAAAGTAGATTATCCTTTTGAAATGATTATAGTGTTAAATTCTGTTGAGTAATTTTTTTAAAAAAAATTAAAGCCCTTGCGTTGAAAATAATGCATCACGTCATCAACCTGAAGAAGCTCTGCTTAGAATTATGTTAAAATTTTGTTATTTCTGGGTGACTGTAAGTTTTTATTTACTTTTATATGTGTGAATGTTTTCATGTGTACTCCATGAATGCCTGGGGTCCACAGAATCAGAAGAAGGTACCAGATCTCTGGAACTGAAGTTACAGGCGGCTGAGAGCTCTTTGTGGATGCTGGGGAGCAAACCTAGGTCATCTGCATGGGCAGTAAGTGCGCTCAAACACTCAGCCAGTCTCCAGCTTCATGGCTGTTCTGCTGGCACCTATTTTATAATTCATCTTGTGTGCCCACGTGTTTGAGTGCATGTGCTACAACACACATATAGAGGTTGAAAGCAACTTGTGAAGGCAGTTGTTTCCTTCCACAATGTGCCTCCGGGGGTTGGCCTCAGTCTCCTCAAGCTTGGCAGGAAGCACCTTTATACATTGCTGTCTTGCTGACCCCCGGTGTCTGTATAATATTCCAACCATTTTTACTGAATCCATTTCAACAAGCGTCTATTTGACTGTATCCTAATATCCCTTAAAGGTTTGGTTCTCTCGTCTAGTCTTCTTGTTAGCACAGGAAAGAGGCTTTGCCACAATCTTGACCTTCATGAATGGCCTGTCTGTGTATCTCATCACTTTCATTTAAACCAAATTTTAGTGACAAAATCTGTAGTAGATATACACCTGACTAGAGAGATAATTAGAACATGCCACCACTATAATTACTAAGTTACGCTCTCTGGGGGGACATGAAAGCTTGTACTGTCTCTTTAACGGGACAAGTTATTAATCCCCTTAACAATTTTTCCCCCTTTGGACTAGAAGTATTTCATGAATTTTTGCTTTGTAAAATACTCCTAAAGGGAGGCTTAAACCATAATGCACAGATTATGGAAATGATGCTCATTAAGTATAGGGCGAGATTTCTGAAAAGCCACGGTGCTGCCTCACAACATGTAACCCCCATTAAAGGCTTCGACTGAATGTTTATTCATTGGGCAATAAACGTTTATTATTATACATTTTATTGAAACATAAATTAAAGAGCAGTAATTATGTGTAGGGCAAACAGTAAAGCAGTGTGAATTTGGCACAAAATAAGGAAGACAAGGAAAAATGTTATCCTTGTTACATTTGCATCCAATTTCTTTATTGTGTCCTCAACAGAAAGAAAGGGGAGGCACTAACTCTCCAGGTTAATGTTTTGATATGGCATGCAAATGAAATTTGCCTGGTTTGGGAATTCTATTCAAAGAGAGGGTTAACCTATGAAGGTCAGAGGCAAGATGGGTTTCTTGTGTTTTGAGAGGGAGCCCTGACGGCTGTTAGTAAAGTCAGTGTTGAACAATGAGTGGGCCTCCTTGGCAGTCCTCACAATCCTGATGGTAGGATCAGCTGTTGCTCCAGACTCAGAGTGCACCTGAGGAGTTCCAAAAATAAATTGCTTTGGAAAAACCATTAGAGTGGCAACTTTGGTGGGAAGATGTTCTTTTGTGTGGATGAATGATGTCTGCATTTCTTTTGCAATGGCTCTTTTGTCTGCCATATCCTTGTATGACCAGGGAGCCTCAAGAAGAAGTAAAAGATGTGAATGGTCAAGAAAATCAGTACATAGACATTTTAAATTTTACATAACCTAAGAGCACTGTCCTGGACCTTATTTAACTTTTTCCTCCATCCATCCAATCACTCACCTATTTGTTCATTCATTCCTATATCTTTCCGTCGTTCATCAGTCTCCTTATTTATCTCTCCCTCCATTGGTCCACTCACATTAGATCATACCATTCCAATAACAGATAATAAATCTGTTCTTTAGCCTAGGAACATGGAATGGGTAAAGGGAAAAAATCAGGACAAAACCACAATAACGAATATCCCAAAATTCCAAAATAATGGAAGAGAAACACTTGTGGTTTTTACACTGTACAGTTACAAATTGTCAGCCCACAATCACAGGAGGCCTCAGAGAGGCCAGGGAGAGTTTGACCTTTTACAATGGAAGCTGCTTTGGAAAGGCTCTTAGAAGACTAGGGTAGGAGGAATAGGAGGGATGGGAAAGGATTTTCACAGGGAAGTAGGAAGACTTTTAACTAATTTCCAAAAAGCCAAACCCATCATAAAAACAATGATTACAGTGTCAATGGATCAAGTAACAGTCTTGGGATTTGTAAGTTAGCCGTAGTGGTAAAATCAGAGCCAGGCAGTACACAAAAGCAAACAGACACATGCTGAGAGACCCTGAGAGCTCTTTCATTCTAGCTGAACAGGAAGACTCTTTCTAAAACACTTTACCCAGATTTCATCCCTGCTGTCACGTGAGCATCACCCAGTACAGCAGGGACTGGCTTCTTCCCAGGTCCCTGCTGGCTTTATGCCTCCTTTAAGCTTGTCTACCTCTTTATGGGCAGTGATTGTCAATGTGCTCTTTTCTTGCCAATCAGTTTTAAGAACTTACAGCTGTGTGTCACGGAAAGTCAACTGGGAGCCAAAATGTGCTACCGAGTATCTGTAAAGACAGATCTCAAACGTGTTCTAGAGCCCTCCCATGGGCTTCGCTCGCCACTCAGTTTTCTGTCTCAAGGGTCAGTAGTGTGCCAAGAGGGTTTGGAACCTCTGCTAGTCTGAACTCAGCTGTACTAGGATGTCACACCGTGGATTTGGAAGGGAGATGATGATGCGCTCCACTTCTGTTAGCTCAGTTTCCTCACCTGTCAACAACGGCAATGATTCTGATGATAGATGTCAGGGAGGTTCATGATAAATAATTGAGATATTGTAGATAAAGCGTTCATCTCAGTTCTTGGAGTATGGTGCACAGCAGATGGTAAGAGCTTAATGGGGAGCAGAGGTAACTGTTGCTTCCTATTGTGAAAATAAAGAATACTCAACTGCTGAAATTCCTGGAGTACTTGAGGTTTCTGTGCAGGAGTGGAGAGGATGTCTTCTATTCTAAAATGTTTCTTTTCTCTCTGAGAGTTCTGGTAGGAACACAATGAAGGTTCGATAACATTGACAGAGCTAAAAAGTTAGTGACTGGTTCTTTGAGGACCTCATAAGAACCATCTTTCTTTATTCTATTTCCTTCTTGGTTTTCTCCACTGCAACCACCAGAGAACGCTTGAACTAGCAGATATAAGATTCCGTAGCATAAAATACATGACTTGATGACGGAATGTATGTGTGTGTGTGTGTGTGTGTGTGTGTGTGTGTATACATTCACCTAAACTAGAATTTTTGTTCCAATAAAAGGGATTGTGATGTTTTGTGATGCTACTGGCCTGCTTACAAGTAAAGGCCTACCCTTGGGCTAGTCACATGAACTACAATGTGCATCACAGATGGATGAGACAAAATGAGTCAGTGTCTCATGGTCCTGCTTAGAACCTCAGCTTTGCCCCTTTATCAGCTTGATGAAATTTGCTAAATCTTGCGAGTCTCATTTTTTCAAAGAACCACTCTCCCTCTGTGTGTGTGAGAGAGAGAGAGAAACAGAGACAGAGACAGAGAGAGACAGACAGAGAGACCGAGAGAAAGCACTAGAAGAAGACATACACATAAAGAGGTCTAAGAACAATAACCAAGTCATAGTGTTTGGTAGGGCTGTGCATACATGTGTTCATATAATATATGCATATATGACTAAACATAATTCTTGGTGCATATCATTTTCACATCAATAATAGCTAATAAAAGTAACAGTAACTTTTAAATAATAGTTAGATGGGTGGCATAATATTACTAGGCATAGATGTTTTACCTTATGAAAAAATTTCAACTGTGCATCCCTCTGTATAGAAGAAAGGAAATAGATTTTGTGAATTCATTTATCAGCTTGTACAAGAAGAACCCATCTTTGCAGACATGAAACCTGACTCATTCATGTTAATCAGCTGGCAGCCTCAAAGTAGCATGTGATGCATTCCATACCATATTTTATTATTGTCATTCAATATTAGTCCTCTGTTATGAAAGAAAGGGAAGTTGAACCTTCTTTTGAGATACAAAATTATTTGGAAGTGAATGCCAAAAGCCTTTAATAACTTGAGGGTTGGAATCTACTGGGGTAACTGAAAGGAATGATGCTGTTAATTCCTCATGTCCAGATGTTTCTCTCCACACGGTGCTATCTCTACCACTATCTGTTCCTTTAATATACTTGGTGAAGGAAAACGGAAGACACCACTGGAGATGTAATTGTCTCTCAGCGTCGCTATTAGTGTCTATTACCGAACAGTAGGGAGAGTTTCATATTGTTCTGCTTATTGAGGTGAGATTTTGAACAAGGGGGACAAGTTCTTGTAGCACCTGTTTTCCTAATTGATAGTAATTACGCTGAACACGCCCACCCCCAGCAGGTAGGTCTTAATTAAAGTGGATACATTCTCCTGGAACTGTGTTGCTTCCTCAGAAGCTGCATTACTTAGTAACAAGTTACAATATGGCAGGTGACTGAACCGTGACAGTAGCTTCCATGTCCACCTCTGGGCAAGACGCCCACATACCGTTCACCTTTGTTTTTCTCAGTTGCCATCAGGGCTTCCTGTGTCTTAAAAACAGATGTTAGAAAGGCTCTTTTTCTATTTGGAGGTTGAGAGCAATAAGCTAGGAAGTTGATCTCCTTTTTACCTGTTCCTTTTGTTTTGTTCTGTTTTAGATTCTGGTAGAAGAGCTTCTCAGAGGAAAGAAAAGAGAAACAATCTCCCTGGGTTTAGCCACTACCCTATCGGGAGGTGCTTGGGATGGTGATGAGTTGTTCATGCTTACTATATGGAAGATAGTGGTAACCAATTGGCATGTTCTTATGAATAAAAAAGAAAAAGAACCTGCCAATTATTTATACCTCCTGAGCTTGAAGCCAAAAGGCAATGACAGGTTGGCAGGCTCTCAGACTCAGTGACTCCATATAGGATCACATTCCCTTGCCTGGAATGTATCTGACTTGAAAAGACCTTGATTTGGGGAAAATTTGAAATTTAAAACTGTCTGGTGGCTAAAAGCTCCTTTAAACGCTCATTGTGGCTCGGAGCAATACATCATCACATCCGTGGTGCTGAGATGATGTACGGAGCCCATATATCAGAAGAGTACAATCCCTCTCGTGATGTATGATTATAAGCCACCACGGGAGCGCCGCCGGTGATGGATGGCTTAAAAACACAATTGTTAAGCTGCAAAACTCTAGAGGGGCTCCACAATCCTGTAGGGGGGGGTTGTTTTGTTTTGCTTTGTTAACTGAATTGGTTCTTTATCCCTTTTCTTTAAGTTTCCCAACTTGACTGGGACAGATGGAACACATGGAAAACTCTGTATGCCATGTTTTGTGAAAGACAACCCAAGGCCTGAGTATTGCCCATAGTCTCAGTGAAAGATCTCTGTGCAGCTGGTTGGCAGGTTGAGAACCAGTGATGAGATTCCTATCAGACTGTTAATCTCTCTCTCTCACCTATGGAAAGGAGACTGAGCTCCTAACCCTGTAGCCCAGGAGTCGATCATAAGTTTCCAGGTGTTAGATATGAGACACCATTTGCTACAAATGGGGTCTGTACGCTACCATATCACCTTGACCCCACGGTCTGTGGCTGTGACATACCCTTGTTGACCCGATTTCTGTCGAGATACTGCTAGGGACAGAGTGTCACTCTTAACTCTCAGGGCATAGGAAATTGGCATATTGGATGATGCACACGTTACCAAGAGCAGTTCTTAACCAGTATATAAATAGACGGCTCCCTCACCCCTGGAGTGGCAATCTTCGGTCCATGATTTAGACTGTCGTGGGACGAAGCTGTTCACTCACAGAGGTAACTCGCTTGATAATGCTTCTTGTACTGGCTATTCTTCCTGTGCTTTGTCCCACAGTCCCTGACTGATGTGTTTAGGGATCACCTCCCCAGTAGGCCGCTTGCATTTCTGTCCTAGATTCCAAGTGTGTTTCAGGGCCATGGAGACAAAGAGAAGTGTTTATATTCTTGCGTTTCTGAAGAAAAGGAATTTTTATGACTCGGTCAAGTGAACAACTGGATGTTCTTGATTTTCTTCTGAGTGTTTTTCTGTCTTCTCCGTGTGTTTGATGTGTTAGTTTGATGATCAACAAATTGGAACTTTATTATGTAAACATAGTTGCCTATGGAACTTTATTATATAAGCATAGTTGCCTATTGCCATTTGAGAGCTTTTGGTAATTTTCCAAATTTCATAAAAAGCACAAAAGACATAAATCCTTATTTAGTCTTATGGTGGAAATTTTGTGTTTTGCTGTCTTAGTTGGGGTTGCTATTGCTATGAAGAGACTCCATGATTATGGCAACTCCTTTTTTGTTGTTGTTGGGTTTTTGTTTTTTTGTTTTTTTTTTCTTTTGGCGGAGGTGGTGAGACATGGTTTCACTGTGTAGCCCTGGCTGTCCTGGAACTCACGCTATAGACCAGGCCGGCTTCAAACTCACAGAGATCTGCCTGCCTCAGGCTCTTGAGTGCTGGAGTTAAAGACATGTATCATGACCATGTGACTAGCCATGGCAACTTTTGCAAAGGAAAAGCATTTAATTGTGGTAGCTTTTATTTTTAGGGTTTCAGTCTATTTTCATCATGGTGAGGCACGGCAGCATGCAGGCAGACTTGGTGCTGGATCTGAGAGTCCTTACATCTTGACTCAGGGGTAACAGGAAGTGCTCTGAGACACTGGGTGGAACCTTGAGCATATATAAAACTTCAAAGTCCCCTCCACAGTGACACACTTCCTCCAACAAGACCATATCTACTCCAACAAGGCCACACCTCCTAATAGTTTCACTCCCTTTGGAGGGCATTTTCTTTCAAACCACCACACTCACTTTCTTTACCTATCGCATCAATCAGGTCATATTCACTTCCTCAAAGCGTTATACCGATAAAATAAAAAAATATAAAATCCATATTTAAAATCAGCTCATCAACATTTGTTTTGTACTGGGCTATTTATTTGTATTTTTTATATGTTTCTTTAGTTTTTGTCATGACCAAATACCTGAGAGAAACAAGCTAGAGAAGCAAAGATTGATTTCTCATGGTTTCAGAGATTTTAGTCCATGGTGATCTGATTCCATTGTTACTGGGCCATGGTGAGAAAGAACATAATGGAAGAAGAATATGAATCTGCAGAGATGATGACTACATGGAATCCAAGAATCAACTCAGAGACGCTCAGGAGACAAGATAAGACATGCCCCCAGTAACCTACTTCCTCCAAGGATGCCTTGCATCCTTCTACTTCTTAATAATATCATCAAAATATGACTCCATGATGAATTAATCCAGTGATTAAGTCTAGGTCCTCCTGATTCAATTACTCTGAGAAAACCCATTAGCTGAGTCTTCAGTGACTTCTACTTTGATGCTCTCTTGTAATGACCTTGATCCTTGCCAAGTAATCCAAGGTAGATTTCAAATTCAAGATCAGCTGATGTGGTAGTTTGGATGGAATTGTCCTCCATAACCTCCTAGGGAGATGTGGCTTTGTTGAAGGAAGTGTATCATTGTGGGGGTAGGCTTTGAGGTCCCTATGCTTAGAATACCACCCAGTGTCTCAGTTGACTTCCTGTTGCCTGCAAGATGTCTGCCTGCTCTCTGCCATGCTTCCTGCCATGCTAATAATAGACTAAACCTCTGAAACTCTAAGCAAGCCACCCCAATTAAGCAATTTTATTTTAGAAGAATTGCCATGGTCATGGTGTCTCTTCACAGCAATAGAAACCCTAACTGAGACAGCTGGTAAGCAACCTCAATTCATATACAACCTGAACTTTCCCTGTCCTGTAATCGGCCATATTTACAGGTCTGGGATTAGAGAGTAGGTATCTTTGGAGAAGACATTATCTGGCCCCTACAATATAATATTTATTATTCTTTTAAGCCAAATTTTCCTTCTATCATTATTCTCAGGCAGTATTGAAGACAGGCGTTTACACAGGCTTAATTGACTGGGTGTATAGCTAATCCAGTTATAAAGGAGGCTGGCCTTTTATGCTTTTTCCTGCCGTTATTTTATCCCCTGCAGTTGAACTATGATACAGTCCTAACAAGGAAAAGCCGGACCATTTTGACAGCACTGACCATCTTCAGGTGATGGATACATGTGTGGGAAAAAAAAATAGAAGGAAGAAAGAGGCAGAGCGAGCAGAAAAGGCGATGTTTTTGTCTCTCTTCTCCTCCCATCCTAGCCACACCTCTAGCGAGCTAGAATCCATACACTTCACACTGTGAAAGCAAAAGCTTCAGTAGGTTTTAACACATTCACAAAGTTGTGGGACCGCCATGACTATATGAGGCTAGAGAAGAAATCATCCATCACCCCCAAAGATACGCAGTTGCCACTGACAGTCGCTCTTCATTGTGCTGCAGGAAGCACTGATCTCTCCCTGTGAATTTGCCTAGTCTGGGCATTTCATAAATGGAATCGCGTATTATATGACCGTTTGGTATCTGACTCCCTTCACTTAGCATAATGCCGTCCCTTAGCGGCTTCATTCCTTTTTATGCCCAATCATCTTCCGTTGTCTTCTTATTACAGCATTCATAGTTGATAGTCACTTTGGATTGTTTCCACTTTTTGATGATGGTGAATAATATTGCTATAAATATGCATTACGAGGTTTTGTGCCTACATGGTTTCAGTTCTCCTGGGTATATACTGGGAATATAATTTTGGGTCATTTGGTGTCTGTATGTTTAACATTTTGAGGAATTGCCAAACTGTTTTTCAAGCATGCAGCTGCATCATTTTGCACTCTGTGCAAAAGCGTTTGTGGCTTCCATGCCTCCCCGGTCTCACCCGCCCTTGCACTTCTCTGTGTTTTGATTAGAGGCAGCCTGGTGCCTATGGAGTGGTATCTCTGTGTGATTTTGATTGACATTTCACTAATGACTAATGGCACTGAGTATCTTTTCTTGGCCTTTGCAGGGTTATCTTTCCAGCTTCACTGAAACCAACTCAAGCATTCAACAACGATGAACACTATTGATGTTTCCCTCTTCCTTGCAATCCCCCCTTCTCTGGGCTTCTGGAAATTATCATCTCTTGGTTTATATACTTATTGTGTTCGTAGGTTGAGTCCTACTTCTCTTCCTTAGAAGGATGAGCACTGGCTTTGTCATGATTCCTCAGTCCTGAGAGGCTGAGTGGGATGTCAGAATCCTGTGATTAGGCTGTCACTTAAGAGCCTATGTCAGCGTATCATGTATTAGGAGGAGGTGAGATCATGCCCTCAGGGAAACATCAGCTAGACAGAGAGCTGTTTACTACATTTGGTATCACGGCAAGTTTTAAATGGTTTCCAGTGACGGAAAGTGGCATTTCCAGAACTGAATGGTAGCAGTCTATAGAAATAGCTCTGAAGAGGAAGCCCAGAGGAGGAGGGGATAGAAAGGGAATCAGAGACATGTCCAGACCCTGGAGTCACTGGCATGACCTTGGGGACAGGCAGAGTGGGTGATCAATGCTGAAAGCCTGGGCAGCATATGGAGATAGCTCTCCACATACCACAGCAGGGCAGGCCAACAAGGTGTTACCTCAGTGCGTTTCACAGGGCTAGACCTAAGAACAAAAGGGATGGTCTGAGTCATTGGCTCTCAAGTGAGCAGCATCACTTGGGGAGTTATTAGAAAGTAGATCAGAACATCCCTAATTTTAGCAATACGTAGCTATTTACTGCTGTTTTGTAATCAAAACAACAGAAACAGAATCTGTGAAAAGAGATGCTTTCATGGTGGCCCCTTTAAGGAGCTTCTGAAATACCAACTTTGCTAATATAAAACCAGTCACTGAACATGACCTCTGGTCTTCAGATTGCATTCTTAGCAGTAATGCTGTCCCCACTGCATCTGTGTGTGTTGAGAACACTCTGCTAAGTAGCACCACAAGCGTATGACAACCATGCGCTTAGTAGATTTCATACGTTAGGTCCGTAAGGTGGGGAGGCTGCAGTGCCTCTTACAGAGAAAGATGCTGAGTCACAGGCCTGCCGTGGCAAGGTAACACAGCTAGTACATAGGTGATCCGACAGTATTGTGTATACTGTATTCCAGGTAAAAGCTGTTACTGTTGTGTTCTGTGCCCTCTGGTAGTATGAGTACAAAATTTTGCTCTGAAAATTTTGATGACTTACATGTAAGGAATGGGGTGGAGAACAGGTAGATGACATCAAGGAAGGAAGAGAGAAAGGGTCTTGGTGAGAAAGAAAGGGAGGGGGGAAAAAGGAAGAATTGTATCAGGATTTGCAAGTGAAGACTGGGGGCCAGGGGTCTTTCACCCAGTACTCAGCCATTTCCCCTCCGTGTCTTCTCTGGTCTGAAGTCTGATTCATTCAACTACTTTGCATGGTTACTTTCTTCTTGGGCCCATGTTGCAAGACTTTCTTGTAAGAATTTGGTTCCTAGGTAGTTTGTAACTTACTTCTCCATGTCTGTTTCTGTATCCCTTTTTCTTGTTCACATTTGAGACTTAAATATGCCTATATTCCATTGACTCTAGGGTTTGAGGTTGCCATCATCATGAACTGGAGGTGATTTGGGCAGAAACTGCCTGGGGACTCTGTACTTGGGAGCTGACATGAAGCTCTTCTTTGTTTCATTCACCTTGGACAGCCCAACTTACTGCCTATCCTGTATACCTTATTGTTCTCCCTTCCTTGTACACAAAACCACGAGATATTTCACGTTCTGTTCTCTGGAGGCCCATTATTGTAGCCCAGCCATAGGAATCAAGATAGGGTGGGGGGGTGAGTGGGGATGTACTTTGATTCTTTGCCTGTCTTTCCATACTTTGGCTTTTCCATTCTCCTTTCTCTGTAATTAATAACAAGTTCAGGAAGTTAGCTCAAGGCTATGAATGAGGTTTAGGTTTAGAGAGATACAATAGATACCATTGGTAGAATAAAACTTCCAAGTAGCATTTTAGCCTTGAAGACTATATATTGAATTAGATACGCTGTGATCCTTAAGTCATGATCTCTGACTAATAAGACTGCTATGTCTATTACATGGGTGCTTTAGTAGATTAGACCAGGGAAATGAGGGATTTAAAAGATTAAGTGAAGGCCAGTAAGATGGCTCATCAGTAAAGGTACTTGCTGCCCAGACTGACAACCTGAGTTCTATTCCCAAAATGCATGAGGTAGAAGGATAGGACCTGCTGTCCGTTGTCCTCTGACCATCATACACATGCGCGCACACACACACATACATACACACACACATACTCACACACATATGCGCATACACACTCACACACACGCATGCACACACAGAGAGAGACAGACACATCCTAGATTTATTTTTTAAAAACTTTTTAAAAATATAAAGTTCACAGAATTATTGTGTGATGGCAATGAACAAGAAGATGAGAACCATGTGACATCATTTCCTGTGAGGACTCTACCACTCTCTGCTCAGAGCCCTGACCTCTCTGAGTATTGGTTTCTTCTTCTGTAAAATGAAGATCACTTCAGAAAAGAACTGTGGAAGCACTCCATGAAACACTGTCCAGGACTAATACAATCTCTGGTTGTCATAGCAAATAAGAATGAACGAGAGCTGTCTGTCTTATATAATTATTAGTCAAAGCCAGCATTCTTGATTTGGCCCACACTACTTCCTCTTTTCACCAATTCCCTGGCTATTTATTCAGTTTTCTCTTGACCAATCCTTCTCTCTTGTCAGCTTCAGAGTCACAGTCATAACAACCGTCTCTGAAGACACGCTGTCATTTCAAAGCCCTGGCTGACTACAGCCCAGACTGACAGTGACGCATGATTCCACAGATCCTGTGATACATACTGACATTTCCCTCAAAGTCTCGCAGGCCACCAGCTTGTATCCCTCTTGTTTTGTGTTTCTCCACTCGCAGCAGATTTCAGATGTAGTTTCTGAAAGTGATCATCAGCCTCTCCTGAAAAATAATCCAGCGAGAACCTGTGAAGGGTAATTGGCCTTCCGGAGAGCATCACTGTCAAGTCAAAAGACAGAAGGTGAATTAAACACATTTTTTTCTTTCTTTTGTACCTCCAGCATGTGCATGTCCACATTCTTCCGAGGAAAGCAGGGGACTTCCGCAGGAATGACAGCATCTATGATGAGGTGAGTCTGTCCTTTGTGACCTTATTATTGGGTCACAGGACCTGTCAGTGTGATTGAATCAATCCAATTAGCTAGACATCACCCAAGACATGATCTTAAATGGTATTCTACCCATGAGGACTTGGGAAGTGGCAGTAAAAGCTAGCAAGCTTAGAGTGACCATAAGAGGTAAAAGAAATGAATTATAATGATTTGTTCTACTAATGAAAACCAATAGCAAACCAAGTGTTCTTGTGATTTCTTCTTTGTCATGTTTACCAGGACACGTAATATCTGTGTGAAGACATGATCCTGAATCTTTGTAATGTAAAGCGTTACCAGTAGAAGTCAAGCAGAGTGTCATATGATTCTTTGAGTTGGATGCGCTAACTTTGGGAGCTGAGGAGATGACTCAGTGGATATATTGCTTCCATGATAAGCATGAGAACCTGACTTTGCTGCAACCCTAGCACACGTATATAAAGCTGGAAATGGTAGTACATGCATGTATGTAATCCCAGCACTAGGAACAAAATGGTCATGAAGTAGATGGGCAGATCCCTGGAGCTATTGGTCATTGAGTCTAGCCAAGTGAGCTACAGGGTCAACAAGACCCTATCTCAAGAAAAGATGGAAAGTGATGGAGGAATATACTTAATGCCAGCATCTGACATATGTACATATATATGCACGCTCATTAAAATGTACACACATATTTACCATACACATACAAAAACCATACTGCCTTTGCATTTAGCACACTTTTGGACTCAATTTGTCTCTCCAAAGAACTTACCTTTGAAGTACAACTTTGAGTTATTCTCAACAGAGACTTGTAGGAGGCCACTTGTTTGTTCCTGACTGCCCAGCCCCCAAATAATCACACAGAAACTATATTGTTTAAAACACTTCTTGACCCATTAGCTCTAGCTTTTTATTGACTAACTCTTACATATTAATTTAACTCATCTCCATTAATGTGTGCATGGCCACGAGACTGTGGCTTACTGGCTAAAGTTCTGGTGTCTGTCTCCAGCAGGGCTACATGGCTTCTCTCTGACTTTGCCTTCATTCTCCCAGCACTCAGTTTAGTTTTCCTCACCTTGCTCTACTCTACCGTATCAGGCCAAGGCAGTTTCTTTATTAACCAATGGTATTCACAGCATACAGAGGGGAATCCCACATCAAAGACTAGGTTGGTTTAAATAGTATGTGTGTGACTCATATCTCCTGAACATTCTAGAAGTTGGATAATTTCTGGATCTTTCCATCCAAAGATATCAATGTCAACTCAGTACTCTATGAATCATCAAGGGCCACAGGATTCTACTCTGGGGTCTTATCCACATGAAAACCTTCCAGTGTCTGCATGTGCTGTGTAGAACATTGCCTGTGGTATAGTGGGCTAGAAGAAAATGTAAAGTCATTTCACTTTATGTACTGACCATAGCAATGGAACGGAAAATATATTTCATGCTTTTGAGAGCTGATCACGTGCCCCAGGGTCATTGTATTAAAAATATTTTGGCTGTAACAAGGAAAGTTTCTTGGTTTGATTGGCAGCATCTGCCTTGGGTGTCAAATAGGATAGAAAGTTATTAGTCGTGTATTTGATTTCCTTCTTCCAGTCTTTTGGGGAAAAAAACACTTTTATTTTTAATTTTGTTTATTATGTGCCTCTGTCAACTAGACCTATAAGAAGATAAGATCTTCAACTTGTCCCCAAGGTCCACATGAACTGGATATATCTGTGTGTTCATAGGGTTTTCTCTAATGAGCTAGGCTTTAAAATGGTTATCCAAACATTGTAAATAAAAAGTGTCAGCATTTAGTAAGAACCTACATTGATGTCTGCTCAGGGAGTCGGTGGATCACTTGGTGTATTTTCCAACACTGCTGTGAACTGTGTAAAGTAGACATTGCTTAGCCACAGTTTTGAGGGCTGATTTGTGACCTGGAAGCTTTCTGAAATTCTTATTTGTTTAGGGATATCTTTATCGCTAGAGATTGTGTTTGGGTAGATGGCAAAGGCACATGAGAACAAATTATTACAAGTACCAAACCCCTCACAGGTGATTCTGATACAGTTGTAGGTGGTAGAGTAGGTCCTATGCACAACCTGGGCTTCCCAAAGCCTCTGAACACTCTAAATGTGAACTATGTTCAACAGATGTGTAGTGCAAGCTGACGGTTGGTAATGGCGTTAGTCTGTGTGGGAAGAAAATAAGAGCTACAGAATCATTATACAGAGATATATTAAATACACAAGTACATAGCTTATTAATGTAAACCAAGGTTAATAAAAATGTTGCCAAGTACAGGATATTTTAATGAATAAATTACCACATGATTTATATACAAGTGAATGCAGTTGGAGTGGCATTAAAAGTGCTTGAAAACACTGTTTTCTTAGGCCGATCAGTCACCTTGAATCTTGTTTATGTACCAAATGGGCTATTGACAGAAGCTGTGTGCATGCATTTCAGCTCCGTCCAAGACACAATGGCTGACATTGCACAGTACCTGGCTAATACTCTCTTGCCCTTCTTGCACACTCCAGCGACATCTCTTAACTCACAAACAAAGCATCACATGTTGCTACAGCCCATATATCCCTTCTATATGAACAAATAATTTCCAAAATAACAATATTTTTCGGTCAATATTAGCATATAGTATAATATTAGCTTACAATATGCTCTACAGAGAGAGTGGTACAAAACTAGAAAGTGGTTAAACAGATTAAAGATCGTTGCAACCTACTGAGGGGGAGACCGTCATTAAAGCCACCTGGCTCCATGTCTTAATTTTCTTATCTTTAAAATGAATAATGCCTACCACTCCCAAACTTGGCATGCCTATTATGGGACAGAGAGCTACTAAAAGCAGATTTTGAGGATTGGTACACATACTAAACTGTTATTAGTAGGTTGCTACTTATTATTGTTGTTGTTACTAATTTACCTTGGAACTTATACAGAGGGTAAGTGATGGGTAATCTAGATTTCAAACTAAACTGTTAGATGTCCTCATTTAGCACCCTTTGCCAGGGTGAGCAAAACATCATGCTTCCAATTTTCCCTCTGCCTTTAGCTACTCAGCCTCAGCTTGATCTCCCTCTTCATTTGAGACGCTTCTCTCGTTTGAGTATATAATAAGGCAATGCCTAGCAAGAGGCACGGGAAGCATAAAGCATCATGCAGGCCTTACTGGTACAAGATATAAGTACATTAGACTGAGTGATGTTAATCAGAAATGATAGGGTGATGAGGGATGACATTCCTTATACTGATGAAATCACTCACTGGGAATTATGTAGACACAACAAACAGGCCGGCTTGGAGGGAGACAAGTGGGAAATAGAAATAGCAAGAGACTAAGCTCAGTGAATGCAATTGCACCCCTATTACTACAGTCTACAGAAGGATACCTAAAGAAGCCCCAGGTTGAATTTGCTCATAAGGTGACATTCTCTGTCAGCACAGTTTTAAGGCGACTAGAGATAATGGAGAAGCTTCCCAGAATGGGTGCAGGGTGGCAAGTTCTGGGAACAGAGAGGTGGATGAAGATTGGGGACAAAGACACTTGGAAGGGGAACAGAATACGTGTAGAGAGAGGACGACATAGTCACTGCTTCTAACATTCTGGAACATTTTTTAAACGGACTCTAAACATGTCCGATGTGTCATTAATACATTCCTTGTGGCTTCTAAACAGAGATCTAGGAGTATCAGGCTACAAGGAGACTGAAGTCAACATCAGAAAAGGATAGACCACATTTAGGAAAAAGCTTTGAACAGTTAGAATGACCTTTGATGGAAAGGGTGATTCCATCTTTGGATCCCTTTTGGTCAGGTCGCAATTGGTCAGAAGTGTGTGAGGTCACTATGGGGACCATGTGGTTGCACTGCCTGCCTCTCCATATCTGGCCCGTTCTCCCATTCATGGTCATTGGCACTGTGAGTTCTGACAAATGGTGCCATTCTCTGGTTAGTATTATGGCGCTTGGGCAGCTGCCTGTCCAAACATTCTTTGTTTAGTTCGTAGAAATACAAGATGTAACTCTTTCTTGACTTGTGTGAGACTGTATTCTATCGATTTGTCCTCATTTCCAGCAGCCTCTTCTCGACTTTTCTCTAGCTCAGCATTGCATACTGATGATGTGTAGGCTTTGCTGGCTTCCCCGCACGGGTACTGTCATTCCCTGCAAACTGCTTTTTAATGATGTGCTTCATTTTTGTCTGAAAAGTAGTTTTTAATGAGGCTGGATGCTGGTAAGCATGTCACTCATGCTGTAGGTCAGGAGGGCTCCCACGATGCTGCCTCCTCCCTACACTTCCGTCCCTCACTTAGGACGTGCCCATGCGTCTTCTCAGGCTCTCCACAAATTAAAGCCTTTCCCCCAAATGCAGAATGAGAGGTCAGTATAAGCGGTCCTGGTTCCCAAAATCATTTCAATTTGAGCTCCTGCCCCAGTTCCTCTCTTATCTCTGTCATTCAAATGTCACTTTTCTCTGGAACATCTGTCTGGCTCGGAATTTCGTGACAAACTACCTGTAGTATCCACTGCACCTTTCTGTTTGTTTCTTTATTTACAATGCTCTGGCCCAAAGCGATTTCTTCAGATGCAATGTTGGGTCTTGCCTACGCTCCTGCCACCAGTCAGTCCCCTTCCCATATAACTTGTTTTTGCCAAACTTAGCATTGGCATTCCCCGGGCCTTTGTACAAATTGTTCTCTTTGCCTGTGGTGTCTGCCATATGTTTCCATTCACGTACGTCTGTGTCTTTATCCAAATCTTAGGTCAGGGCCACCCCCTAAAAGAGCACTCCTTCCTCTTTGTAAGATTTAGCTAAAATAAGCACTCCTGCCTTTCCACCAGAGCTCCTTCCTATGAGCATGCCAGTTACAGTTACATCCTTAACAACTCACTCCAGATAATTTTCAGTTTATATGCAACACCTGCATCGTCCAAGTGCATGGTAAAGCTTTGAGAGCAGGGACCCTAGCCTGGTATAGGGAAGGTCCTCAGTGGATATCTGTCACTCGATGCACATACGACAGGACAAGAGTCACACTTCAGGAACTTGCCGTCCCCTACAATCTAAAACATACTATAAAAGGAGAGTGCATCTTGCTTTCAGGGGAGTTGATTCATCAACTCGTGGCTTCCCTGGGTGTGAGTGGAACATGGCGCCATCAGCTATCTAAGGATAATTTAATGGGGCGTTGATAGAATAGAACCCTTTGGTCAGAAATCAGTGTGCTACAGAAGGCTGAAAAGTGTGGCACACCAGAAAGGTTTGGAGAAGCAATTATAAACCTCATCTGATTGCTAAGCAAGTCTGGTAGCCTTGTGTCAAGGACGATAAGTAACTTTTCCCCTGGAAACCTAGATCTGTCTTCCTGTAACAAATACGGATGTGAGGTTTGCTGAAAGCAGGCTGGAGGCCCACTCTGCTTTCATTCTTTAATTATCATCCTGGAGTTTATCTTCAATTATTCTCCCTGAAGCTTTGTGTCTTAGACTTGTCCTAATGCGTTTTACTCACCTTTCCGGTCCCCAGATTTCAGAGCAGGAGGCTTTCTCCTCTCCCCAAACTAAGGGTCAACTCCACCCCTTCCAAAACATACAGCTCTCTTTTCACTGTTCTCCATAGAGCTATGTGCAGCTCACAAACTCTGTGTTGGATTTTCTTGGAACTTGCATGAATTATATAAGGCCATCTCTGAACTCTCCAGCACCTCTATTATCTTGACAAGTTGATGAAGATTATGATAATGACATAAATGGTTCCTTGGATCAAAGAGCATGCATAGCAAATGTGGAGGAGGGAAGTGCCCATTGCTTAATGCCACAGTACATCATTTCATTAGCTCAGTAAGACTTACCTTGACTGTGTCTCAGATATGCATGCTCATAACTGAAATGGTCAATTCATCCGATGTTTATGGGTGACATTGAATGGTTATGATTGTGGTGCTGTGTCTAAAATTCATTTCTTGTCTTTTACAAAAAGAAGTGCCTAATAGTAAAAGAAAGGGGGATTCCAACCAGGAATTGGAAAAATTCAACCATGAACTTTATAGACAGAGCAACCATGGGGTTAAGCGTGTCATGGAAAACAATTGCTTGGCTTATTGCAATGTATAAACAAAATCAATTTACTCAAATTCAGGTCATTTGGCCCTGAAGGCTTGAGAGAAGCATTATATTGCTGATGATATTTATTGCTGAACTTGGATCTCTTTCACACATCATTTGACAATGTACTCAAAGTTCATGGATCCCTAGTTGATTTTACAAAAAAGGAAG
This sequence comes from Myodes glareolus, assembly GCF_982192425.1. Classification (NCBI taxonomy): domain Eukaryota; kingdom Metazoa; phylum Chordata; class Mammalia; order Rodentia; family Cricetidae; genus Myodes; species Myodes glareolus. Next base: position 52,777,172 of record NC_142030.1, read on the forward strand.
GAATGTTTCAGTGAGACAGTTAATTAGCTGTTCTCCCTCTGGGTTCACTGATTTCTTCCTAGGGATTGGTAAGCTTCTGAGTTCACGAGAATTGTAGAATGCAAACATCGATACTTCTTGTTCAGATTAAAATTGCAACTTTTTATGTGCTATTGCATTCTTTGAGAGTTTTAAGTCAAAGAATATGGATATGATAAATTCATGGCCATTCTTAATTAAATGATATGCCTCATATCCCCCTATATGTACCTTTGAATGTGTTCTTAGATACCTAATTTAAGAGAACTGGACTACTGATTCCTATGCCACATTATTCTCCAGTTACATCTTTATAATCCCTTACAGGAGAAGAGACAGTTAGTAAAGAGTAGTTCATCAGGTTAAAATTTTTATCTCCTTTTTTCTCATAAAGATGAATGTTAGACAAAGTTGGGTTGGTTTCATACAGAGCAGTGCTTACTCAGCATGGTAGAAAGGAAAAGACAATAATGATGATAATGATGGTTTGGGAACCTCCAAAGACAATCACGAATTCATTGTACATCAACGAATCAGATCAAAAAGCGAAACCGAATAAATAACAGGTAAAATTCATATCCCTGTATGAGCCCCGCAGCTAAAGACACCATTATAGAGTCTATGTTTTTCTCATTAGAATTTACTTTAAGGGATGTTGTGTTTTGTCCTTTTTTCCTCAGGTTTTCGCTGCTATGTCACTTGAATATCTTCAGTTACATGTTACATATTAAGGTTGCATGTTAGTAATACATTAGTATAATAAGTCCCGTTACCTCCATAACTGGAACAGGATACATCTTTGAAATTCATGTGTTACATGACAACAGAGGGATGTCCTAATGATGTTAAGGTTTTGCTTCTATTGCCACCTTGTGATAGTCACGACTGATGCCCCAGTCCCCAGTCAGTGCTTACCTGTTGGTGGTGGCCGTTTTTTTGTTCCCAGCTGCCCAGACTCGAAATAACCACTCAGAAACTATATTATTTGAAATGCTGTTTGGTCAATAGCTTATACATATTGCTAGCTAGCTCTTACATCTAAAATTAACCCATTTCCATTATTTTATACTTTATCCACAAGGTTTGTGGCTACTGGCAAGTTTCCAGCTGGTAACTCGTATCTTTCCACTCTGGCAGCTATGTGGCGTCTCACGACTCTGCCCTTTTTATCCCAGCACTCAGTTTAGTTTTCTCTTCCTAGCTCTACTCTGCCCTATCACAGACCAAGTCAGCTTATTTATTCATTAACCAAATAAAAGCAACACATATACAGAAGGACCTCTCACATCACTTACCAGTAGAAATTTAAGTCAATTTATCAATTTTTAAGATTAAGAAAATTAAAAATGATCAAATGAAGTTTAATTTACTAATAGAAATTTAAATAAAAACAACCATGAGATTGTCATTTCAGATAAAAATATAGAGAGATAAATATTCTCTTATGTTTTTAAATCATAGTATATATTGTACATTCCTGATACATCTCAGTTAACATTAACCATGGGTGATGGGTGAGTACAAATTAAGTAAGATAGTTTTAGGGTTCTTTAAATCTAGAGAACTTTGAGGGTATTATTATTATTATTATATGAAACTGATGTAAAAAATATGTTTTATTTTCATCTTGCCTGTCTAAACTCAGAATAGTGTGTTTTTCATTATCCTCAAAACCCACAAAATATCAAAGTATAAAAGTCATTTAATCATTGAGATGGGGCCTATTGTCTCTTTTCAAAGATTTTGTTGGAATTTTAAAAATGAAATAGACATTCAACTCCTTACATGGAAGGTACATTCATTTTCTGTCTGTTGTTAGCACTACCAGGGATGCTCATGAGACCATCCGTGGACTTGGAGAGTGGGAGAGGCACGGTTTGGGTCATTATTTCTCCTGACAGCTGCCTTAGAAATGGGAGGCCTGGTCAGCCTTCATGAGGGTGGCTGGAATTTCTCATTAAACTTTGAAAGGAGGCACATTGTTCCTTTGCAGTAACAACATGTAAGTTTAAATTTGGGGAATCTAGACCCAGTTTGCTTCATGTTCTTTTCCAATTTCATGTACGTTAACAAATTGTCCATCTTTTCCATGTCTCGTTTTTTTGTTTTTTTTTTTTTTTTTTTTTTTTGGTCTCTGATGCTATGAAAATCAATTAGCGTCTTACATATGAAACCTTAGGCTAGGTGAAAAGTCCTCAGTAAATACCTGCTTTCATAATTTCCATGAGTATTATCATTATCCTGACAGGCTATTGTGGGGAACTAGTAGAGTGAGTTCGGTAGGTGACAGATCAGAGGTCATTTTCCATCTACAGAGAATCCATACGAGAGAGTTCTGCTACCATATGTATGTGGACTGAGAGCCTTCAAAGACAGTCATTCATGAGCTCATCAATCCTTCAAACAGTCAGAAGTAGGGAGTCCCCATGATCCTGTCATGTAGACATGATGAGGAACTTGGAGAGAAATATCCTAGATGAGAAGGTTACTATAAGGCTTTTGGATCACTCCAACAGACGAGCAAGCCGTGGTTTCTAGAATTTTTATTCTGGTGTTCAACTTCCACCTTCCAACTTAGAGTCACACTTTGAGAGAACCTGGGTATTTTTCTATTCAAGAAATTAAAGAAAAGGCTTCCGTACCTAAATATCTGTATTGTATGCATTGGACTAGCAAACATAGCTAGTGACTCATCTCATATCTTTAAATATTGAGCTTACTATGAAAACTCCAGTGTCTCCCATAAAATGTACTTGAAACGAGGAGAAAGACCTCAGCAACACTAGGCTTCTGCATAAGATTACTAATCACAAAACTTTCCAATTCTCAAGTTTTTGTCCCCCAGAGACTGATGGGAAACGATAATGGAATGACATTATGGTTTAAGGAACCCCAGTAAGCTGGACTCTGTGTCAGGGACTAGGCACACATCACCTTATCTTACAGACATCAGGATAACTGTAACTGAAGCTGAGCCTCACAGGGAGGCATCTTCCTAGACCTCAGTGGCCAAGCTTGTTTACATCTAATCTGTTGAACACAGAGTCTTCTCTATGTCACCCTTTGCTTTAATCTTTATTTTTCTGGAAAAGTCAAATTAAATGAGCTAAGCATATTTCTTGAAGGCTGTGATTTCTGATCACACACACACACTCATACACACACGTACACATACACACAGGCATACACATGCACACACATAACACACACGCATACACACATACACACATGTATACACACACACACGTACACGCACACACATTCTAAATATCTTGTAAGTCTTATAAGTCTTGAACTTCTGCTGATTAAGTAGGTAAAACACACATTGAAGAAAATGGCATTTTACAAAGCTAAATTTTTTTCTCCTTTTAGGATATGGCCCCATGAGTTTGGCAGCTTAGGAACTTCATTATAACTCCTCTTCGTAGTTTTGTTTAAACACAAGGAAATCATCAACAAACTCTAGCCCAGCTTCTACAATTCCCAAGGTCATTCTTTCGAAGCTGATGTTGTACACCAAACCTCTTATAGACTTCCGCATGCCTTATAGAGTATTCATGTCACAATAACACACTAAAATATTTAAAAGGAAATCACTGCCTTATTTTTTCTCAAAAAGAAACAGCCCTTGCTTACAACTCTCAATGGGCCATAAATATCTTCCAGGCCAGCTGTGCCAGTACCCGTTGGAAATCTGTCTTACATTAGTAGTAACTAAGGAACTCATAGAATATTCCCTTTATGCTGAAATGCAGCCTTGTTCTAGCATGCATCCTTTTCTTTTGGAAGAATTTTGTTTCTCCTCATTGTTAGGAGAATTTTGCATGCTTTGGTTAAGCACACTATGAACTTTCTGCTTGATTTCACTGATTATCTTGGCCTTTGGTTGATGTCAAGACTGAGGTTCAGTTGAGATTTTTGTCACAAGATAAAAGCAAGCAAATGTTACGTAAGTCCCCCACATAGCACACACACACACACACACACACACCAGGTGCATGTATCATGCATGTTGTTTTGTTGTTATTGTTGGTTTTGGTTTTTGATTTTTTAAGATAGGGTTTCTCTGTGTAGCTTTGGAGCCTGTCCTGGAACTCACTTTGTAGACCAGGATGGCCTCAAACTCACAGAAATCTGCCTGCCTCTGCCTCCTGAGTATTGGCATTAAAGGTATGCGCCACCACTTTATGCATGTATTTTTGATTGAATAGTTTCTATATTTAGGTTGTATCTCAAAAGTGAGAACTTCAGGAATTTGGCACATTCACTTTTTCACAATCTGGGATGAGGCTGAATTAGATTTGAGAGAGCATAGAGCAAGACTGTCCTAAGTGATGCTCTCAGAATGGAGAGGAAAGATAGGATGGGATTTGACATTAGCAAGATGATCAGTTAATAAGGACACTGACTTATGTTTCTTTCCATCAGATGCAGGAAGTAAGGCACAGAGAAACCTTGTAACTTTTTTCAGGACAGTAGAGAATTAGGAACAGATCTGAGATTCACTTTCATGCTGCCTATTTCCAGCCTGGCTTCTCCTTCATGCTGTGACCTCCACAGACACTCCCAATGTCTTCATTCCCTTTCTCCTCACTATCTCTGACACAGAGAACTCTACTATCTCATAAAACAGGGTCTCCAGAATGCTAGCTGTACTAAATATATTATCTTCCCAGTCTTTAAAATGCAGTCTCATTTTGCCCTTTCTCACTTCTTCGGCTTTCATTTGTTAGCAACAAGGCCCCATACTTTGTTGGCATTGCTCTCCTTTCTGTCAAAATGTCCTTTTTGTACCTCAACCCGCACACAACAGCAGTTCACATTCTCAACCTTCAAAGGATGACAGCATATTTTTCAAACTAACAAGGCCTTCTAGAAGAGAACAGACTTTTAAAAGATGGAATATCAAACCTTAATCTAGACATCAGTGAGACTAGTGACGCCAAAACCTAACCACAAAGGCCAGCTCTGCTCTCTGAGTGCATACCTAGAGTCTCCCTGAAAGTAATTTGGTAAATTTGCCTCTGAAAACCAATCAATGCTCTCAGTGACAAAACCATCCACATATAGTTTCGTATTTGGAACCATGCCACCCTGCCAAAACAGTAATAGACATTTCTCTGTCTTACTCTAAGATCAAAATACTCTTATCAGTAATAGTTTCTACATTACCCCAGAGTGACTACTTTGAATATGGGCAGTGTGCCCCAAGCCAAAAAACACAGAAATACTTTAGAAAGGGGAAAAGATCAATAATAATGATGGTGATGATGATGGTGCTGGTGATGATGGTGGTGATGATGATGATGCTGCTGGTGGTGATGATGATGATGATGGTGGTGATGATGCTGGTGGTGATGATGATGATGATGCTGGTGGTGATGATGATGCTGTTGGTGATGATGATGATGATGATGATGGTGATGATAATGATGATGATGATGGTGATGGTGATGATGATGATGATGCTGGTGATGGTGATGATGATGATGATGCTGGTGATGGTGATGATGATGGTGATGGTGATGGTGATGATGATGATGATGCTGGTGTTGATGATGATGCTGGTGGTGATGATAATGATGATGATGATGGTGATGGTGATGATGATGATGATGATGGTGGTGATGATGATGCTGGTGGTGATGATAATGATGATGATGATGGTGATGATGATGATGATGGTGATGGTGGTGATGATGGTGATGGTGGTGATGATGATGGTGGTGGTGGTGATGATGATGGTGGTGGTGGTGATGATGATGGTGATGGTGATGATGGTGATGGTGGTGATGATGATGGTGATGGTGGTGATGATGATGGTGGTGGTGGTGATGATGATGGTGATGGTGGTGATAATGATGGTGATGATGATGATGCTGGTGGTGATGATAATGATGGTGGAGATGATGATTGTGTTGGTGATGATGATGGTGATGGTGGTGATGATGGTGATGACGATGATGATAAATAGAAACACCAACCAAATTAAAAAGAAAGCCTAGCCAACCGAAACAGAAACAAATAGATTTACCACTATTCAAAAGAATGTGTAGACACACAACACTTTGAATAGTAACACAAAGAAAGTCAGATAATAAATTTGTCAAGCCACCCTGTTTCTTCAAATTTGTTGTAGCAGCAAATAAGAGAATGAGTATGACCATCGAATGTGGAACCTAGCCTCACCTTGGACCAGTTCCTCTTGCACTTGGATGCTGAGCCAGTGCTGGAGAGTAGGGCTAGGCAGTAGGCTGGCCTTCAGATATGGGAGAGGCAGCAGTGACATGGCCCAGCTGTCACTACTATGAAATATTAGCCCGCTGCACATGAGAGAGAAATGAATGGCAGTGACTATGCTGTGTTGGAAAGTAGAAGCCACTAAGTCACCCAGGATTATGCTCTTTGATGAAGGGTCACAGAATCCAGGGAAAAAAGTGACCACTTGGGAACAGTATCTGAAAGTCCTCCCATGGAGACTCAGGTCCTGGCTCTGTGACTGCTAAGATTATGAGTCATTCATTTTGTCTGTAGCTTGTTTCCCTATGCTCCAACTGAGATAGATTCATCTTGATCACCTCAAAGCTTGCTTTCAGTTCTGCTTCCTTGTGATGCTACGGCACTAAATAGTCCAATTGGTAAAGAGCCACTTGCCCCAAAGACCCCTTCCCTTTAATTTCTGCAAGAAGGCCGCACTGACAGAGCAGAAAAGATATTTACACTATAGTTGACTTTTAAAATTCCCTGAGAGTGGAAGATAAGAGGAAAACACACCAGATGGGGTGTGAGCGCTCTACTATTTCAAAACATAGCCATTTCCACTAAATTAGTTGGCACAAACTTAAAATTAAATACCATCCTGATTGCTATTTACAGTTGTCAAAGTGACAATACTGTGTTTCCAAAGGATGGAAGATGGTGCTAAGACTGATTAGAATATTTTTGGAGGTTTTTTTTTTTTTGCATGGAAACATTAAAGGAATGATCAGTTGGATATGAAAATATCAGGGAAATCATGGATGCAATTGAGATCTAACTCAGCACCTGGATTTCTAGGAACAGACTCCCAACAAATACCAGGAGCTTGTCTGAATGAATGCATGTCTCCTAAGTACACAACAGTGTCTTTTGTTCTGATGGGCCCTACATGCTGTGATTCCTGCTGCATTTCTAATTACAGACTCCTTTGAAAACCCTTTCCCAAGATAGTTAAGTGTTTTTAAACTTATCCTTACACAGACAGGCCAAACTTTAAGCGTGTTTTTAGAGTTGTGTAAGTCCTAAGTGAGGAAGCCCTGGTACAGTAGAGAAGAATGAACTTGACATTCAGAAGATTACTGTCCCGTGTCTTCTGAAGGAAGTATTTTAAGAAGGAGAAGGTTGTCCCCAGAGTCCCCAGCATTTGAGTGCTTAGTCCTCAGCTGCTGGTGAGGCTTAGGGAGGCGTAGGAGTTGTGGCCTTGTTAGAGGAAGTGTGTCGTTAGAGGTGAGCTTTGAGAGTTGAAAGACTCTTGCCGTTTCTAGTTGATGTCCTCTGCTTCATGTTTAAGGTACAAGATAGGAGCTCTCAGCTGCTGTTCCGGGCCCATACTGGTTGCCTGCAGGCTCTGTTCCGCTGTCATAGATGCTCATCCAGTGAAACCATAAACGCTTTCTTATTTAATTTGCCTTGGTTATGGCGTTTTATCAGTAGAAAAATAACTAACACAATTACTAAGACTGGCTTTGTTCAAAAAGGTTTATGCCCGTTCATACCCACCTAAACTCAGGGAATGGCCCTTGTGGCCTTTGGGTTCAGTGTTTCTTTAAAGCTCCAGCTCCCTGATCACAAACATTGTCTAATTTATTCTCAGAGTAAATGTCAGACAGGCACTGTCAGGACATCCAGTGAGGATGGGGCAATATTCTGCAAAGGAACTTTTCAAGGACTTTGAATAGGACTATTCATAAGGGGTCCAGCAACTAAACACTCCTGAGATCCAAATCTCTCATCTGTTAATTAAAGGTCTACTCCAGGAGCTACACAATAGCTTCCAGAAAACTGGCCAAGTATTTCAGGTGTGTGTGTGTGTGTGTGTGTGTGTGTGTGTATGTGTGTGTGTGTGTGTGTGTGTAAGAGAGAGAGAGACAGACAGACAGACAGACAGAGAGAAACAGAGAGACAGAGAGACAACAGAAAGAATAAGACAGAGGCAGAGAAAATCAGAGAGAAAGAGACAGAACTTTTTCATTTCCAATGTTTGATGATTATAAAATATCATTAAATTATATGAAATAATGGTTTTTAATCTTACTTAAGAATCCTTTTGAGTTTCTAGGTAATCTGTACGTGGTGAAAAGTCACATTCCTAGTATTTTTATTTGTCAAAGAAGTTAACCTATTACAATTTCCTGTTCTCTAATGTTTTTTTTCATTTAAATATGTAAAAGATCAGTCAGGCATGGTTAGTTAAACTCAGACATACAGATTTAAGTGATCAGGTGTTCAGACTCCATGTATCTGACATAGAAACCATGCCATGATTGCAAGAAATGTCCCCTCTTCACACATACCCTTAGTGATAGCACCCCCATTCTAACCTTAGCATTCTTGAATTTTATTACCATTTTTTTTTCAATTACCAGGTGACCTAGATTTACTTCTATTACTCTGATAAAATACCCTTCCAAAAGGCAACTTTGGTGAGAAAGGATTTTTCTTGGGGGGGGGGGGTGCTTACAATTCCAAGCTACACACCATCGTTTCAGGAGACTCCAGCGACGTGTCAGGCCCACAGTCAAGAGCAAAAAGAGAATAATGCCTTGTTGTGTGTCTGCTTGCCCTCAGCTAGCTCCTTCCCCTATTTTATAGTTCAGGTAATTCTAGGTTATGTTAAGTTGTCATTTAGAAGTAGTTAGCACACTAGGTTATATTACATTAGTTTTTCTTGTCAAACTACTGGTAATCCCTATTTTTGTCTGGTCAGAAGTCCTCATATGTCACTATCTGAGTTGTTTTTTTTTTTTTACAAGGTTCCAAAATATTGTTCTTAGTTTGCTCTTCTTAATTTTATTTGCTTATTTGTTTTGCTTTTGAGGTTTTGTTTGTTTGGGGTTTTGTTTGTTTTTTCAGGGGGGTTGGTTGCTGTTGTGTTTGGGGTTTGCTTGCTTTTGTTTTTTTCTAGACAGCATTTCTCTGTGTAGCCCTATCTGTCCTGGAACTTACTCTGTAGATCAGACTTGCCTCGGATTCACTTGCCTCTGCCAGTGCTGGGATTAAACATGTGTCGCCACGCCCCACATCTTCTCTTAATTATAGAGAAAATTCCATGGTTTTGTCAAATCATTCTATTTGCCCTATACGTCCCAAAAGCTTAACGTGGGAGATTCTGATTTAATTCCAAAACATAGCAAAATCATGTACCTCCCTGGGACTCCCTTCTTTGCAGCCTTTTTTTTTTTTTATTTTAAACTACGGATTTTTAATCTATGCGCCTACTTTCCTACCTAGAGCTTATCAGTAAATCCTAACCCTGGTATTAATCACTCTGCTCTGGCGGTTGTGTCCCGAGGTGGGAGGCTGACTTCTAATTTCCTGGCCATCCTTGTGGCTGTCACTTTCTTTTGACCCTCATTAGCAATCAGCCCTGGGCTCTGCATCCAGTCCCCAGCGTTTCTGCCACACACTTTGCTAGGTTATTTTCTTTAACTACAAAGCCATCTGTCCATGGCAGAGTTGGGGATCTTCCGGTGTCTGAGCTGAGCTTCCAAGAACCTTTTAAAGGCCACTTTGCTGTCTTGACTTCTTACCATAGGCATCCAGGCACCAGCTTTTAAACACACATGCCTGCCAGTAAGCCAACCCATTCCCACTTCTGTTCTTTCTAATTGACGTTGATGGTGATTCTGAAAGTGCTGCCTCTGGCCCCACCCTGTCCATATTTCTGAAGAAGCTCACTGAGGATGCCCGACTCCTCTAGACCCTCCCACATGCTTTCCCCTCCAGTTCTCAGAACAAGGGAACAAAAGGGGTCTAGATCTCAGAGGGCCCAAATCAGAAAAGAACCAAGTTTATGACTGACCTCAGGTGAACTATAAATGATTTTTGTCATCTTTTATAGCTGTGCCTTCGTGTCAACCACTAAGTGGAATCTTCCATTTTTAATACAACTTTATTGAAATTTCACTCAAATGCTGTGCGGTTCATTTATTTAAAGTATATAAATTAGTAATTTCATGTGATCCACTAAGATTTTATTAGGGTAAAGTTTCAAAATCTTCGAACAAGTATTTCATCTATTCCAGTGTTGTTGAAGAATGATTGAATCTATTTGTGTGTTTTCTTGTGCATGTGTGTTTGTGTGTGTGTCTTATAAACAACGATGACATGACACACGTAGTATACATGGTGAAGCAATTACCACAACCAAGCTAACTAAAATATCCAGCATATCACCACAGATGATTACCAGATTCGTTGTGATAAGAACAGTTAGTATCTCCTTTCAACACAATCAAATATACAATAAATTGTTGACCATGGTTACCAGGCTGTAACGAGAGTATCAGAATATAGTCACCTTGTAGTTGAGCTTTTATCCCTTAGCGTCATGTCCTCACGTCCCAGACCCTGGAAACTGCCAGCGTACTCTTCATTTCTGGGAGCTGAACTCTGTAAGATTCCACCTGTGAGTGAGTATGTACCCTATTTCTCTTCTGTCTGTCTTTAATGTCCTCTAGGTTAATATATACTGTTAGTAATAAAAATTTTCCTTCTGTTTTAAGGCCAAATTATATTCCTGCATATCGTGTACAAACACACACACACACACACACACACACACACTACATTTTTTTCATCCATTTGTCTCTCAGTGGACACTTTGCTTCTTTATCTTGGGTATTGTGAATAAAGCTATAGTAAGCATGGGAGTGTTGATATCTCTTGGAGATAATAATCTTTATTTTTTTGTATACATACCCAGAATTCAGATGGCTAGATTGCATGGTAGTCCAATTTTTAAATGTCAAGAATCTTAAACAGTGCTTTTTCATGGTACCAGCATTAAAATACACTCCCACCAACAATGTACAAGTGTTCCTCTTGTTCTTCTGACTGTTTGTCATATTCACCCACAAATGTGGAGTGATATAGCCTGTGGTTCTGATTTGTGCTTTCCTGATGATTAATGGAGCTGAGCATTTTATCATGAACCTCTTGGCTATTTGTATTGGTTCTTTGAAAGAATGGCCAGGGATATAGCTCAGTGGCAGCACATTTTCTCAGCATGCAGAAAACCTTGGTTTTCAGCCATGATAGTGTAAAAAGTCAGTATAAGACCTTTAACTATCTTTAATATTTAGGTTACTATTATTTTGCTATTAAACCATATGCTCTCCTGAGATAGTATGAATATATTATGGACATATTGCAACTATTTCTTCCATTCCAGAGATCTCTCTTTTTTTAAAATCATTTCTTTTGCTGTGCAGAAACCTCTCCGTGTGTTGTCAGATAACATCCCCACATTTATCTGTTCATTGTTGAGTGGAAATTCATGGGTTGTTTTTATATTTTGCTTCTTAGTAATCATTCATAAGTCTTAGATGGACATGTATTTTTATTTTTCTTACATAAAAAGCTAGAAATGAATGGAGTTATTATGTCATATGTCAACTACATGTTTCCTTCCTGAAGATTCTGCCAACGTTATCGCAAATGCAGTCATCTGTTTTACATTTTCAGCAATGGCCCCAATGACCCTGTATCTTTATTAAGAAGCCTCCTCTAATTGTGCAATTATGGTCTCCCCAGTGTTTGTGAAGTGGTAAATCATTGTGATGTTGATTGGGGTTTCCATCCCCGGTAGCTAACCATGTTGGATAGTTTCTATAATTTTTAGTCAACTGTGTGGTTTCTTTGGGGGAAATGTCCATTCAGATCCTGTGTTCACTATTTCAGTTGGATTTTTGTGTTTGTGTTGTAGAATTGGAAGAGGGATCTTCTGCGTGTAAGCTCTTCTACCCTCCCTGGGATACCCAGAGAAATTCACATCTAGTTTTGCCTTCTGCGCAGAGCTGCCTGGTAAAAGGGTATTAGTACCTTATAGGAATGCGCCATATAGTTCTTTCTCTGCAACTTCTTAGTTTTATTTACTTTTGGTAAATCAGACATAATATGTTTACACATCTCAGAGAGAGAAAGAATAGGGATGTTGGAAGTCAATGATTCTAACCCTAAGGCAAAGTCCTATCCAGACACTGTGTCATTTTCATCCTGCAACCTTTGTAGGATGTCCAGCTTTGTCTCCCCAGTGCCTTAGCACAAAGGCAGCAGAACATCCCTGGGAGCTGGGTCTGACTTTATAAGTAAAGTTTTATTGGAAAAGAACCATGATTACTTGTTTATACATGACCTCAAAAGTCCGAAACTCTCTCTCTCTCTCTCTCTCTCTCTCTCTCTCTCTCTCTCTCTGTGTGTGTGTGTGTGTGTGTGTGTGTGTGTGTGTGTGTGTCTCCCTGTGTGTGTGTGTGTGGTGTGAGTGCACATAGGTGTAGAGACCAGAAGTGAACCTTAGGTATGGTTCCCTAGGCATCATCTATTTGTGGCGGGGGGTACAGGATAGCTCATTGGCTTGAAATTTGCTTGGTGGTGGGGAGGGACTATCTGAACAGCAACTCCCTGGGACCTATCTGCCTATCTCCACCTGCCTGATGCTAGAACTAAAAACATATACCATGCCCACCTATTTTCTCATGCTTTGAGGATTGAATGCAGGTTCTCACTCATGTATGGCAAACACTTTTCTGAGTGAGCCATTTCTTCAGCTCCATCTATGTGAACCCTTATAAAAAGAGTTTTCTGTAGATGGAAGTTTCTGCCCCACCTTGTCCTCAGCTGTTCAGTCCCAAAGAAACACACAGAGCCTTATATTAAGTATAAACTGTTTGGCCTATTAACTCAGACTTATTATTAACTAGCTCTTACAACTTAAATTATCCCATAATTCTTTTCTATGCTTAGCCACATGACTTGGCACTTTTTGTCACTAAGGCATTCTCATCTTGCTTCCTCTGTATCTGTCTGGTGACTGCATCTCTGCCTTTCCTCTTCCCAGAATTCTCCTAGTCTGGTCACCTCACCCCCACCCATACTTCCTGCCTGACTACTGGGCAATCAGCATTTTATTAGATCAATATGAGTGACAAATCTTTGCAGGGTACAAGAACATTATCCCATAATAGTTTTCTAGTTCTTGGCCTCGCAAAGAATGTGGTGTCACCACAGCTGAAACTCTCCATTGCCATTTATCTTGTCTGTGGTGTCTGTCATGAAACTATGGCAACTTCAAGGATCCGTTGTTGCTTCTACTGAGATTTCTCTCCCAGTCACGGCTCCTTGATGTCCAAGGCTGGGGACTAGCAGAAACACAGGGCCACTGTTTTCTTTAAGTGATTAAATAAAAGAGTTTTCCCCACTTTACTCCAAGTGTCCCGGTTTTCCCACACTCCTCTTCCCTCTCAGAAGAGATGACTGCGTTTTTGAAAGTGTGTGAGCAGTTCAGTGTCTCATCTGCACCATCTCTTGTGGCCGCATAGTCTACTGGAGATAGAGCCACTTCTTATTTCTGAAGTTCATTGTTTGTAAAGGAACGAAATATAAGAGTTGCCTCTTGACTAGCATTACGCCTTAGTTTATGCTTGAAGTCAAAATGCAAGCCAAAATGGACATAGAGTGGTGAGGAGATGCTCATGGCTTCATAATGAAACGATGAGACCGAAAACTCAGAGATGCCTCTCATGGTTTTGGTCTCAGTGTTAATTGAATGAGGCTGGGATGTTTTTCGTGTTGTGGAAGATCCCATCTGACAATGTTTATTAATTGCCTCATGGGACACCTGACATGCCAGTCTCATTATATGGCAGCAGCCACTATTATTGTCACTATTGTTCCTTTTCTGTCGTGGCTGTAATTGTACTGCTGTGAATGAGAGATCAGTGTACAAACTTGAACTTCCCAGCTCTTCATTCACTGTGTGCGTTGTAAGGTGAAATGGTTGCAAAAGAAAGACAAAGCCCGTAAATAATTGAAAAGAACTGAGAGTGAGGGAAAGCAGAAGCCGCCTGTAGTGTGTGCTTGTTATCTGAGAACGGCAATTGCCTCCCCCTCCTGGCTTGTGCTTGCCAATCCCGAATATGGAATTCAGACTCCAGATCTCAGCACCATTCCTGGGAAGGTTGGGAGTCTATTTTTGATTCTGGGAAACAATTTTCACCTTAGGTTATTGGAAATAAAATGAAACAGCCATTTTTCAACTCCACACAGGAAACCCTATGCAAGATACCACCAGACCAAAAGGCCAGTCTGCCTGGTTTGCGGCTTCTTATCTCTAGGTTGCGGACCTTTCCTGGGAGATTCTAGGAATTTGAACTTATGTTTGTTCACAACTAAAGATGAGTTTATTATTTCATTGGAACAGACATCAAATATTTGTCAAACAGTTCTCATGTGTGAAGACAGGGCAAGTAGTAGAGATGAAATATTAGGGTGAAAGAGATTGCCACCCTCGAGGCCTTGATTTAGTAAGATGGACCAACATACCTTAAAATCGTCCATTACTGACGTGGTCAGTGGATGCTCTCTGTATCTCTGCTGACTGCCGTGGATAGACAGGAATATGAAAAGGACTCAAGTGAGGAGCAGCCCTGGAGTCTGAGAGCAAAGCTGCTCCATCCACAAGGTGAAAGGCGGAACACATGCCCCAGTCAGGAAGCAATGAGTCTGGGTTCAGATCCAGAAAGGTAGACAGGTAGACCAGCAAGCCATTGAGTAATCCCTGCCAACAGCAGAGAACATAGTTGAACTTCAGCTCCAGGAATAGCCTTGAAGCCCTCTACTTATCCACCCATGGATCGAGCATGGATGTCACATGATAAGTTGGTTTAAGGTCAGGCCACCTCAATGTTAGGGTTCCATCACTTTATGGGGTCCAGGTGAGGAAGTTATACTCATTCCTTAGCCTGGCATGTCTGATAAGTTCAAGGGTCTACTTCCTCCGATAAGATTTTAATGTGCCCATATGTGCTCACAGTCCCAGTTCACCCTAATAAGTAGGTAGAGTGGCTTCCTCTCCATCCATTTATCAGCCTGTATCGACCTGACAGGCTGTGCAGACTCCAGTCCTCCCAGGGCTATAGTCTCCCTTCTCTCTCCAAATGCAGCCAAAGGCTGCTTATAAAATTTTGTCTCCTGAAGTGAGGTACAGCCTGAGGGAATGCTATTTGGGTACAATATAGGCTAAATTAGAGTAGGCCGGAGCCTGGTCTCTTGATTCTGCCTGGTTCTATGTGACACCATCTACCAAATTCCCTGCCATCTGCAACTTATCTCTGGTTTTTCTATATGGCTGACTTCCATTCAGAAGTGTGATGTGATCTCCCAAAAGTAACATTATATATTGATATAATCTTTGTTTCCACAAGTCTTTGGGATAGTACACTCTTATTATACATACTGCTTATGAGCATAAAAGAGTCATGCAATTTTTTATGATAACACAATTATGAAAGAAGACAGATTTAAATAAATTTTTGTACCATGCTAGTTTAACCATATTTGGAAAAATACAAAATTGCTTTTTTGGTTAGATACTGAGCATCATGGTGTATTTCTTGTTCTTCCATTATTTTACTGTCTCTGAAGTGATATTTGAAAATATTGGATAAAGTTTAATTTGGGACTTATGAGAAGAGAAAGTTATACTGTGAATTCAGTTTCCGAGTTATAGCTGCTAGTTGAGAAATGTCAACTTCTTCTCTAGTAGCTTCGGTGCTTAGTCTTATGTTGAATTGATATTTTAAATAAATCATGCAATTTGGAAGTGAATTTGGAAATTCTGAGAAACTCTTTTGCAAGCCACAATTCATATTGATGCCTTTTCAGATGCTTCCTTTAGACAATTCACTTACAAAGAAGTCCTTTTGTGCTCAGAATCCAGAAGCTATACATTGAGGAGTCTCTCTTATATGTCCAGTGCTATGTCCAAAACACGGCAGAAAACAGGCTCCCTGATCTCACGGTGTCAGTCTTCTTATGGTAAAGGCTGTACAATAATTGAAAAATAATAAAGTTTCAAACTGTACCCCACAGGCAGTTAAAAATAATATATCTGACTCCCACGGGTAGAAAAGTTGATGATTCAACACTTTTGTCTTGGGCAAGCTCACTTTTAACTGATTCCTGAATGATGTGACATTGCCAGTCATGTAGGGATGGATGCCTGAATGATGGGACATTGCCAGTCATGTAGGGATATAGAGAGCCAGCATTCCAAGGATGATACAGAGGCTTTAGCGTACAAAAGAAGCAGACACATTTTGTTAAGCAGGGAGATAGTAAGTGTGCTCAATGTCAAGTCACGGACAGTGCCCGGCATTTGAAGGCGTTCTGAGGACATTGGAAGATTTTGAACATAGACATGGAGCGATCTGTGTTTAAAATGGCAGATAGACATCAAGAACAAGGTAGAATATGACTTATCATGGATGAGGCTAATGGTTTGAGAGTGCCTGCCTAAAGTTTTAAGCATGAGAGAAGACCAATGGATTCCAGATAAAGTTGAAGTTGCTTGTTTTGAGACAGGCTCTATAGAACATCTCATGGAGCCCAGGTTGACCTTGAAGTCAGTAGGTAAGCAGAGCTATTCTTGAACTCCTGGTCCTCTTGTTTCCATCACATTCTGGGATTACAGACAAGTGCCATCTTGGCCAACTTTAGTGGTGCTGAAGATCAAAGCCATGGTCTAGGGTATGCTAGGTAATCTCTCTGGCAACTAGCTGCTTTGATGGGGAAACCGATACCACACAAGCAACTGTGTTCCCAGCCCCTGTGAAGCGACAATAGGCTGGAAGAACAGCAGCTTTGTTAGTGGCGTCTAGTGTGCTAGGGACCAAACCGGCAAAGTTATGCCCAACCATCTATAAAATTTTCCCTTTCCTTTCTGACCTTGATATCAAAGAACTGCAGGCTTTTCTGTGTAGAAAAATAGACAATACTGTTGTCTACACAGTACCCCGATGGATCCCCCCACAAGCATTATGTAAGCCACTGTGAAGTGTGATGTCCCATGTCCCATACAGGGGACACGGCAGTGCATGGCATCAGGATGGTGGGGGAATGGTCAGCAGCTGAGTCCAAACTAACATGAGAACAGGCATTCTGACTTTGGTACCGGTGGTATTTCAGAACAGAACTTTGGAGGAGTTTTGAATGGGAGAAGGGAAGCCCAGCACCATCTCAGGTATATGTTCTCTCAATGGCAGAGACACCTTCTACCCATGCTTGAAAGCAAAAAGGATCTCCTGATGTCATCTGGAGACTATCAATTCCAACCCCTGAAGCTTAATGACAATGACTCTCAGGAGCTCCAAGTCTGTTGTCCTTATGTCCATGATTCTAAAACAATTATTTTCCTGCTACTGACATAGACAACTTCCACGTTTGCCAAGGCTCAAAACACATGGAGCTGAACCAGCCTCCTGCTGCTCATCCTTCCTGCAGCAGAGTTGAAGGGAGTAAATTTGGGGTTGAATATTTTTAGTAGTCAGGGAAACCCAGTAGTCTGGTTGTTTTGGTTAAAAATGTACCAATTTGGATCATTTTTCCATGTCCTAAAAGTTTAATTCACTGAAATACCATGTGATCTTTCAAGGTCCAAATCCATGAGACTACCACCATTAGAACACGCTCCACTCTGGAGGTGAGCTCGGGTAAATTCATGTTTTGCATACACTAACCGCACAGGGTGGTTTCTGCTGCTCTCCACCGCCACCTTGACCTCAAAGTGTGGTGCCTGTGAAGTGAAGATTGAAGTCTGAAGTAGACAGTGTCAGATAGGCAGAGACCAAACCAGCGCCATATTATAATTAACAATAAGCAGTGATGACCAGCCACTGGTGGTGAGGCTAATGTCGCTTTCTTTTCAGACAAAATTCATTGTGTAAAATACCGGGCTTCACTGTAACGTTCTCATATAGGCATGCCATTTGCTTTGATTTTAGCTGCCCCTCTGCCATCCTCTGTTCCTGCCTCTCATGCCCCCTTCCTCTCCCAAGCTCCGACATCTACCACAAGCTTTACTGCTTTGAGGTCTAGGGGAAAAAAACATGTGTTTGTCTTTTTGACAAATACAAATCTGGCTTATTTCTCTTAACACAATGATCTCCAGTTTCATCTCTTATTTGGCATTTAAGTGAATATTTATTAAGTGAAAGTTATATTCTGGATATTATAAAAATGTATCTGTGTTATTTATGTAATCCTTATGATAAAATTATGGGATAATTTTTTATTTTTTAGTATTTCATACTCAGTGAGTTGAAATCAAATGTCACACCAAGCTGACGAGGAGCAGGGCTGGGACTCAACCCGCACGGTGCCTTGAGAATCCATGCTCTTAGCCCTCTAGTGAGCGTCTTCGATGGCTGCTGACAATTGATCAGCTGATGTGTTTTACATTAAGTCCATTGTTTGCTAGTACGCATGATCAGGAATGATATTTTAGCTGAAAACTATTTACCCATCAAGACCAAATTCTTCTTCATCCTGGAATATTAAGCTGTGAGTTTTTCTGAGGCCAAACATGGGGCTTCTGGAGACACCTGAGTTAACACCCAGTGAACCTCTAGAGAAGAAGAAAACACTTGAAATACGTCTCATCGGGAGCTTTTCAGGCTCCTTTGAACTTGAATCAATAACACTAGCACAGCTCTGCTTCCTCCTTTGCCGTTTTCCACGCAGACAGAGCACCTTTGCTTCAGTGGAAATCCGCAGAGCTGTGATGCCGCCGTATTGTGATGGAAAGTTCAGCCCTTCACCAGGGGTTTCCTCTTCGCCTTTTGGGAGGACACCTGTGTTATAGATTAGTTACAGGGCTGTTTGTGGCAGATGAAAGTGTACAGAACATAGTTAATTTCCCTGTGCTGTGTGAGTATGTAGGTGTGTGCGTGTGTGTGTGTGTGCGTGTGTGCGTGTGTGTGTTGTCTGCACATGTGGGTGTGAACAGATGTGCTTCTGAGCAGAAACCACTGGAAGACCTTGTGTGTCATCTGCCACTCTGCCTTGCTACCTTGAGGCAGGGTCTCTTACCTAACGTGGTACTAGACTGGCAGCCAGCAAGCTCCAGTGTTCCTCCTGTCTCCACACCTACCTCCCAACAGTCCTGGGGTTCCCAGCACACACGAGATGATTTCTAGCTTTTTACAGGGATGCTGGTCATGGATTCAAGCTCAGACCTTCAGGCTCGCACAATAAGCACTCTTGCCCAACTGAGCCATCTCTCAAGTACCTCCCTGTGTTTTCTCTTCTTCCTCTTTAGGAAGAGCTCCCCACAGCAATCCAAAGCACAAAGATAGAAAAAGATGTGTTTCTCTCTCCTTCTTTCTGCTGGCTCATTCCTGGACCACTGGTAGGGTGAGCCTGAGCTGAGCCTCCAGTTGGCATGTTCAAACCTAGCACCGAGACTCTGTGCTGATTAGAAAATAATTCAGAGGAAGATTTAGTTGTCTGCCCCCCTGACTGGGTTCATGAGCCTGGAATAAAACGAGTAGACCAGCATAAGCTTCAGCCAAAAACAAAATTAAAAAAATAAAACAAACACACAAAAAAGAAAAGAAAATAACAACAGCAAAATGCTTAAGGTCACAATGAGGTGTGATGACGGCTATGAGATAGCTCACCGATGACACAGCCAAGTGCAGCTCTGCGGTCATAGGCTGACAGAACATGCTGCCACGAGGGTTTGTTCCAGTCACGCAGATTTTCAGGTATATTTAAGGCAGCCTAACACTTGTATGTGGCGTATGTGACATTTGAAAATCCTTGTCAAGAGTTGGTTATTTGAGAATGCTCAACGGTGACTAAAGATACGTCCTAGGTCTTACATCATGTTAAGTACTATTTTAATTATGATGGGTAGGTGGTACATTTTTGAAAAGGCTTGATTTGTGTCTGGGTTCAATCTTTAGCAATTCCCCCCTCCCACCTACATTATATTTCTGTGCATAGGGCATCAATTAATTTTTTTTCTCTTGAAAAGCAATTAAATACATCCGGTAGCACTAATAACACTCGTTTCCATTTAGGTCCACAGCGCTCTCAGGGGAACAAGACTTTGTAAATCTTGCTTTTCACATTCTGGCTTAATTTTCCAGCTCTTAACTCTGCCTGGCCCCTAACCTCTTTAACACTAGGGCTCAGGAAAGCGATGACTTTAAATTTACGGTTGTTAAATAGATTGTTAATGACCAAAAGAGCCCATCAATCTCACTGACCACAATTATATTTTAAAAAGAAGACGGTTAATTACCGAACCATTTTGTTGATAGTTTTTTTAATCACACTGACTGCCCTTCTTGGCATGGAGAGCCATTAGGCTGGACAGGCCGTCGTGGCAAAGTGGTGCTGAGGCTGGGAATTGGACTCCAGAGGACAATTTGTCAGTTAGTGTAGGAGACGCAAAGCTCAGTTTGCTGTACTCACATGCAACTGTTTATTTGCCCATCTAAATCTTGTAGTTTTTCTATCTCATTCTACTTTAATTTGCATGACATGGGGAATTATTTAGTATGAATTATCCTTCTGTGCAATTCAATGATCCCAGAAGGTAAGGACTTGGTTAAATCAAACCTTTTTTTTTATTATTTTGGTTTTACTGTTTGAGACCAGATTGTTGTTGTGTTGGGGCACGGTTGCCTTTAAGCTTTCTTTATTCTTTTTCTCTTTAGCTTTTTAATGCGTGTAGTTGTGTAGTGTGTTTGTATGTATATTATGAGTAGATAGATGCACATGTGTGTGAGTACATGTGAAGGCCAAAGGACAGTCTCTGGTGTCATCTTCAG
This sequence comes from Myodes glareolus, assembly GCF_982192425.1. Classification (NCBI taxonomy): domain Eukaryota; kingdom Metazoa; phylum Chordata; class Mammalia; order Rodentia; family Cricetidae; genus Myodes; species Myodes glareolus. The sequence continues at coordinate 52,798,066 of NC_142030.1, forward strand.
GAATGTCATCAGCCTCCTTTGAAGTACAGATTTCCTTTGACCTGGAGCTCATCAACTGGTTTAGAATGGCTGTCCAGACAGGAAAAGGGTCTGTCCATCTGCATCTCTCATGCTTGAATCACATCTGCATGCCACCACCAGGCATTTTTTCATGGTTTCTTGGGATCAAGCTAATGCTTGCAAAATGAGCCCTTTAACAACTGTGTTAGCCCTCCTTTGACTTATTCTCCTTTAAAAAAAATTAAGTCTGCATTCAAACATTGGTCTCTGTCTCTGTCCCTAAAAAGAAGCTTCACTTCAATGATCCTTCAAAGGAAGTTTTTCATAGTCATGCAGCATGAGTTTACACACGAGATAACCAAACATACAACATTTAAAGAGCTTTTATTTTCATAAGGCAGGGGTGCAAACATATCCCGATACTGATGCCCACGCAAGAGATATCTGAGAGACCAATAGACCAAGTTGCCCAGGCAAGGGAAATGAATAGGCCCGCTTTGTTCCTGACATGCAGCAGGACATAAAGTGTATGTGTGGTCGAGTCCTGATTTAAAGGAAGTTAATGAAATTAGCTTGCAACATGTGGAATTGTCAACCTTTCTGATTTGTCTATGGTATTAGGAGGTGAATAACTCAGAATGACTATTCCCCTTCTGTTTTAGCCATGGTATAGCATAGTGGTTAGTTTGCCCTCCTGTATTCTTCTGACCAACAATGAACACCCTTCTCATTGAAGTCTACTGTCATTATGCACTTTGGCCTTCAGAAAGAACAAATCCCCACACTTTTGATATCATGTGTCTTATGGCTGTGATTAATTGTCCATAACCATGCCTGGTCTCCTTGGGCGTGCACACAAATTCTGATTGAGATTCTGTCTCACCGGGGCCTGATGTTCAACCTGCAATTAATTAAGGGACCTTCACCTCGGAAAACTAGAATCATGAATTTTGCCTATAGACTGTCAGGCACCGAGAATATATGTCAGTCCTTGGTGGGTGCTGGTGTATGTCTTGCCCATTTGGGCACTGTCTTAGTCCCTATTCTACAGCTGTGAGGGGACAAGATGACCGTGGCAACTCTTAGAAAAGAAAGCTTTTAATCGGGACTTGTTTATAGATTCAGAGGATCAATCCATTATCATCATGACAAGGCTCATGGTGGCAAGCATGGGGCTGGAACAGAAGCTGAGAACTACATCCTAATCTGTAAGCCTAGAGGCAGGAAGGGACACTGGGCTGGCTTCAAATTTGAAACCTCAAAGCCCATCCCCAAGTGATGTACTTCCACCAACAAGGCCACACCTACTCAGCAAGACCCCACCTCCTAAACACCCCCTCCCAGTCCGTTCAAACAGTGCCATTTCCTGGTGAATCTGCTTATCTGCTTTTAAATATATGAGTCTATGGGGCTATTCTTATTCAAACTACCATATTCCACTCCCTGGTCTCCTATAGACTTGTTGCCATATCATAAAGCAAAAATGCATTCAGTTCACCTAAAAAAGTACCTGTAATCTTTCAGTCTCAACACTGTTGAAAAGTCCAAAGTTCAGAGTCTCTCCTGAGACTCATGGCAACCTCTTAACTGTAACCTCAGTAATATCAAAATTAAAAACCAGAGCACATATTCTTAGCATACAATGGCACAAAATATACATTACCGCTCCAAAAGGGTGGAAATGGAGTATAGTGAAACACAGGACCAAAACAATAAAAAACAAAACAAAACAAAACAAAACAAAAAACAGCAGGAGAAACTGTAAATTTTGCATCTCCACGTCTGATGTCAAATCGCTCTTCAGATCTCCAACTCCTTTCAGCTTTGTTGACTGCAATGCACTTCTCTCTCCTGGGATGAGTCCACACTCAATACAAAGCTCTCTTGAGCAAAAGGAAGAAAGGTGCCTTCCCTTTCATCTTTCCACTCTCTTTCACAAGTCAGAGTATGTAGGAGACCATACTTGAGAAATTTCGATTTAGGCTCTTAAGATGCGTAAAACATGTTTGACTACTTTCTAAGTAATAGACTGATTGCATTTATTCCCACGTGGTATAAGAATTAACATAAACATTTGGCCACAGGAGGTAAAAAAAAGTGAACTTTTGAGCTTCACAGAAAATGGATGGATGTCCAGGAATCCACACACAGTCTCTCTGTAATCCTATACTATGAATTAGGAACCAGAAGGATTCTGGGACACTATTTTCTATTCCAATGATTGGTTTCTGAAGAAGACTCCTAGTGTGAGATTTGAAATTCTGTTTTTGAGTGTCCTACTGCAGAACATGTGAAGAACAAGCTTTGGAACCTCCAAGAAGAAGCCATACGATTCCCTCCAAGGAGTCCTTAGTCTCCCTCCAGGAGAGAATTGTGTGTTCTGACCAAGTGTAGCTTCCAAGAGCTCCCGCGTCTCTACCTTCTCCACAAAGTTCATTCTCTGCTTGGAATAATGAAGCAACAGAGGCATCAGGCCTGGCCCTCTGACATTTAGTGTGATCTGCCTCTCAGTGCCCTGCCATGTGCTGCCAATTAACCAAATGTGGTGTGTTAAGCACCATTTATATATTAATTATTTTTTAATGACCTCCTCATTGAAAGTCTAAAGCTTTGCCTGGGATTCTAGTCAAAGTTTTCACATGAAAAAGAGGGCTAATATTCAGGACTCATAAAGCCTCTAAAAAAAATTCAATACAGAATCTTTGATAGAAGAAGGGAAAAGAAAAACGCACATCCCCGCCAGTGTGTGTTTTCTCATTAGAGTTTTACAATGATTTTTGCACAGTGGATACAAATTCTTCTCAGTTATGTAGGTGCTTATGAACCCATGAAGAATTAGTGTCTCCTTAATGAGAGAGCCAAAGAATATGTGTATTAAAAGTCCTTTAACCCAGCGTGGAAAAGGGAAAGCTTTCATTAGCACTGACGATTTAGGTTTAGAAAGCATGTTTCTTTGGAAAATACGCAAAGCACACCCAAGATGTCTTCTCTTTGTTGGCCTTTCATCTCCCTTCTGAGGGGAAGGGGGACAAAGGCTGCCATCTCTTTTATGAGAAGTGTGGGCTCCTCTGAAGAACAGAAATGACTTGGCCCCATGAGTCAGACACTATGCTCTCAGCCTCACCCACATGGTTTAATTAGTGAGCAGGGGAGGTTTCATTCAGCGTAAGGATAGTTTCCTAAATGTTTTGTGGTTGCAAAGCCGGATTTATCACCTTTAGACTCATACATGAACTTTTCAGGAACCAGTTAAGGAAGCCTGTCCTTGACAGAGGGCCCCTGCTGTCATCAGAATCTTAAGAACGGTTGGGGATGAGTGATGGGTTGATAGGTTGTATCAGGAATCCTTGACTAACTGTTAATACCTGCTGTCTAGTCCATATTCCGTGAGCTCACATCCAAGCATCATTGACCATCTTTGTATTATTGTCTTAAGCAGTATACCAAGGTCAAAATAAGAGAGTCAGATAGAGACTGCAAAGACCAAGTCAGTCTTCTAAAAGGGCGTACTGGGCAAGGCGATTACCATTGTGTGGAGAGGAGAACCCAGCCCCAACTAAATGCCATTTGTGCAATCCCTTCAAGAAAGATAAAATGAGGGTTAGAGATCTCTTTTCCAGTGTGAAATTCATGTTCCGAAAAGTAGCGCTAGGGAGCTAGAAAGGAAGTTTTAACAGTTAGCAGCATATGAGGATCTGCGTTGGAATCCCTAGAATTTACTTAATTCGGAGTGTGTCCTGAGTGTCTACTATCCTGGTAGAGCAGAGACATGATCATTAGGACTTGCTGGCTTCCAGTATAGCTGAAACATGGAAAGCTCCAGACTCAAAAAGGAATCCTGCTTCAAGGGACATGAATGCATGCACAAATGCACATGAAAATTAAGAAAAATATTTTTATAAAGGTCTTCTCCATTTTGAGTAAATCATTTGTCCAGTAACAAAAGGTCCCAAATTCAATCCCAGAGACCTACAGACACACCCTCAAACACACACACCTTGACATTTCTACTTCAGATATTTTACTATACAATAAAAGGAATATTTACCAGTAAGTAATACACAGACCTCATTATGAAATAGGAGATAAAATGAACATAATGATGATTACTGTGCAATTTTCTTGTAACATTGCTGTTCTTTTACTGCAGCCTTCTGATGGTTATACCAGTTGAAAAGTTAAAACACTAATTCAACTTCAGATTCACATGTATAGATACACTTTCCTCCTTATTGACAAATATCTTAAGTTCTTATTGTAAAAGAGAGCTCTTGATATGCTCTACATATGTGGATTTAAAAATAATAGATTTGTAACTTTCTAAGACCCAACAGATATCTGGGTAGTGTTTCCAAGTCTGAATTACTAGGTGTGAATTTATCAGCTGGCAACTTGTGAATGAGAGCAGACTCCTTTCTTCTTAGAGATTTCCCTCATGGCGATAGAATCCTTGAAATCCTCAGGGAACAAATTGGGGATAAAAGTCAGAAAGCACAGCGCCTTGTTTTCCACGCTCTAAGCAGACCCAAGAAGAAAGTCTGAATTTAATCAAAAAAGATTTTATTGATGAAGGTATCTCTCCTTCAGGCTAAACTTTGGCCCCTGCATGCTAATAAACCATCTTGTTTCTCAGAAGTAGCCTTCTGCACAGAACCCTGGGAGGAACCGCGGTGGAATACATCTCGGAAGAGGGACTCTCAGACGATCAATCAGATCGTCTCCACCATCCTGGTCTCTGAGTTAGGAGGTGTTTGTCTGGCTTTAGGCTGCCTGCGGTTTCATTCTTGGGCAGTCACCTGATGCCTCTGAATACAGCTTCTACTGCAAAATGCAGCCCTCTTGCGGGCTCCTGCCAGCTGAGCCCTCCCCGGGTATCCACACCCTGATACTCTCTGCCTATCTTTTCTGCCCATGTGGATGTTGGACCGGCCAGGTATGAAGATGAGCAGTCTGCAGCCTCCAGATTTTATGATTGCTAATTAGTACCCTGTTTGTGCCCTTTTAATCTGTTATTATAATAGGGCACCATGACACACAGTTTTTTCTTCTGGCTTTCTGTCTGTGGCAGCCAGAGGGGGCTGTATTTTGTACCTTCTCATTACCAGCAAGCTTGAGAGATATCATTAAAGGGGTATTTAAAAGGGCAGGCTGCGTCCTGCTGTTCACAACTTTGTCTCCTTTCTGCAAATGACTTCCTGTTTCCATTGTGGCTGCAAACGGGAGTTCTTCCCTAAAGTGGATTTTCAGAATCTGCAGCACAGAGCAGGAGACTGGAGAATGTCTGGAGCCAGTACTCTTGCTTTCTTAGCTTTCACAAAGGTCATCAGTGAGGGTCAAACACAAAACCATGGATGTGGAGAGAGTGGAGAGTGAATGGGTTAGGATTCTGGATCCTCCGTTTATGACCGGAGCATCGTTGATCAGTGTTTTCCTTACTTTCTTTTTCTGTCTTGTCTTTTGTTCCCAGCCTCCCTTTCACTCAGCCCTGGCTACAGCTAGAGGTTATTTCCCAGGCTCACTGTCCATATCTCTGAGCTCAGGTAGGTCAGAGGCCATATCTGCCTCACATTCTAGAAAGCCTGCAGCACATTTTCCGACAGGTAGTAAGTGTTCAGTACTTATTCCAATGCTGTGCTCCCAGTCTGTGAGGAGAGTTGGTCCCAGCTACTGAGAGTGGTGTTGTCCTCTGCTGAGAATGGACATTGCCTTTTTACTTTTTAATTTTTTTCCCAAATGGCCGCTGTAGGGGAGTTTGTGTTTCTAAGTCACCATGCCACATGTATGTAAGGATATGGATGTAATGGTAAAAGTAAAATGCTGCAGGTTTCCCAAGTGGCTGCAGTGGGCTGCAGGTCCTGAGAGCAGTCAGTCCCAGGCAGGGATAGGGCAGTTCCCCAGTGACTGCCATGAGCCACCAGTCGCGTGGTTTGTGAGAGACCTCGATGGTCCTACAAGACAGACAGACAGATGCACACACTGCAGGTCTCCGAAGGTGGTTGGTCCACGTGGTGGGCGAAAGACAGAGACATGGATAAGCACACCATGCAGAGTGAGATTGGATATTTATTTAGTGGCTTAAGGAGAGGAAAGGGGAGAAGACATGTGTGTGTGTGTGTGTGTGTGTGTGTGTGTGTGTGTGAGAGAGAGAGAGAGAGAGAGAGAGAGAGAGAGAGAGAGAGAGAGAGAGAGAACAGAAAGGGGAAGGACAGAAGGGAGAGACAATCTCTTCAAGAGGGAGCCAGAAAAGGAAGGAACTCAGGTTGGAAGCTGAGGATCACTTGCCTTGGCAGTCAGGGGAGGGAGTGGGTATGGCTTGTCTTTTAAAGGGACAGGACAGATCGTTGCAATGGAGACCTTCACTCTGTTGTCATCTTCATTTGTTTGGTTATATGATATGCAACCTCAGAAGCACAGGGAGCTCTGGGAGGCTGTAACATTTAGAGATAGAAAGAGTAGCCAGGCCGTGCCTGATGGGATTGCTTCTGATGACATTCCTACCCTTGCAAGCAAATGCCTAGCACTGACTTCTTTTAGGATATAAGTTCTAAAAATTACAAGGAAAGCTAGCAAGGTGCTCTTGACCAAGGTCTACCTCCCTACTGATACTAACTCTGTGTGCTCTTAGAAATCCCAGAACATCATAGGGAACATCATAGGGAATCCTTTGAAATCATAGGGAACATGACAGGTGCCTACAATTACCAACAGAAAGCTGGTTTCTCTTCCTTCCTTCCTTCCTTCCTTCCTTCCTTCCTTCCTTCCTTCCTTCCTTCTCTCACTCCTTCCCTCCTCTCTCTCTCTCTCTCTCTCTCTCTCTCTCTCTCTCTCTTTCTCTCTCTCTTCCTTTCATTTTTTCTTTTTTCAGAAAATGAATGTAAAGCTCATGTCCTTCTTACATACCTCCAGACTCCCTTGGAGGGAAATCTAAGAAAAAACATACCTGTGGTTGACATTCCAGGCATATATATCTGAGAACCAAGGAGGGAAACTTGAATAAAGGTTCAAAGTAGCAAAGCTTTGCTATGAAGATGCAGGACAAGAGACTAGATCTTAAAATACAATCACCAAACAGTAGTCTACAGAATGAAAATCCCACAGAGTGCAGCTGCTAGCCTCTTGGTCCAGCCATGGGTGCTCAGAATAGCCTGATGTAAACCATACCAGAAATGTCTATATCCAAGGGCCCAGCTATCATGTAGTTTCTAGAAGTTTTTTGGGGCTGTCTCAGAAGGTACTTTTCTTCCTGGGATCATTTCATCCTTGAGTCTCTTGAGCAGAGAGGGTGCATGATGCCTGCACACTCCCAGAATCTCTAAGTGATAAGTAGGTGCATTAGCAGTGTTTGAAGTTAAATCAAGACTTAAGGAAGCTGAGAGGCAATTGGCTAAATCCAGTATGCATCCTATGTCCTCTTGTGAGCATCTTTACCAAATAAACCTGGGGAACCTCCAAATAATTCCAACAGTGAATTGGGGAGCTTTCCCATGGGACAGAAGAGTAGGGAGAGAAAAGCTGCTGTGGTGGTGTCTGACATTTTCTTTTCTTAGAAATGTCAAAATAAAATTAGCCAGTCTGTTTCAGAATTCTAATTCTATTTTGTTGTAATTATGTTTTGCCGAAATATGTTTAATTTTCTGAAAAATGCAACCATGTAATACTTGGCTCTCAAGGCTCTCTCTCTCTCTCTCTCTCTCTCTCTCTGTGTGTGTGTGTGTGTGTGTGTGTGTGTGTGTGTGTGTCCCCTTAAAATTGAATGGGTTCCAATTCTAAGCCTTTTGGATATCATTAAATAATATGCAGAAACTTTTAATATCATCGTGAACCAGAACTACCGCAGAGCTGTCCCAATATTCATCTTACTACATTTTCTGTTTCCTATTTTCTAATGCTTATTGTAGCTACACTTCGGAAGTCCACTGGCTGTCTATTAGTGTTGACTTTTCTTATCTCCACATTGCTCATGGAGATTTACCTTCTGGCCCATAGTGCGACTTCACTATCCCTCACCAAAAGAGAAGGAAAACGTGGACTCAGAACTTTCCCAGCAGAGTTTGGTGGTTTGATATTTCAATCAAATTCAAGCAACATTAGCAATGTGAAATGACTTTTTTGAACTTTAATGATCGTTCAACAATGCCCCCTCAATTTCTGCTTTGAATCATAATAACGTCTCTAGGACAGTTGTGTGATGATGGCTTTGTTATATTTATAGCTAAAGGAGTACAGGTGATGTTGCCAAACATCGTTTGTCTTTACTAACAAAGATCCATCTGCCTCTGCCTCCCAAGGGTTGTGTGCCACCGCTGCCCAGCTAACCTCTTCTTTCTACCTATTTTAAGAATCTGTAAAACTGCACACCATCTTTAAGGGTGTGTATGAGCTAAGAACTGTGCCGTTTTTACTGACTGACAATGGGACAACCCAAGCCAATACGTGACAACTTGGTCAGTGAACTGGGGAGTCAGATGTCATACATTTGGAGAAAGCCACCTCTTGATAGAGCTTGTTTCTGTCTCCTCCCAGTGGAATTTGTGTCTCTGCTCATTCCTTGAAATAATCTGAAGTCAGAGGAGGTCCCACCCTCTCTGACCATCTACCCACTCTGCTTGTCAATCTTTTCCATATTCTGTGTTGTGAGGGTGTGAGTTATCTCCTTGACTGAAAGAATGGAATGGCAGGGAAACTAGATTTCATTGCCAAGTCTGCGTTTTTCCTGTGGGTGCCATCTAAGAGGTTTCTTAAAACTCAATTACTGGCTGCTTGGTTGTTAGTGGAAGCTGCTTGATAATGATCTCTCTTCCTACTGTCTTGTCTCTGGATTTCACTAGTACATTTGCCCCTTGGATCCACCCAACTTGAATGTCAACATTTCAATAGTCTCGCTCTCAAAACTGATTTCATGAAGTAGGCTAGCTTTAGTCTTTCAGACGCATTGATGCATAGTTTTCTGTACTCTGTCTTCTATAGCTAAATGTTTTTAAGATTTGTTAAATCATTTCACAATTTACCAACTACAATTTTATAATGAATATTGGCTTTAAAAAGATAGCAATTATGAGCATGTCTGTGCTTGGGAATCGGAACTGTTTAGCTCAAATGGTGGACAAGGTAATCATCTCACGTCTGACACTATTTACAATTGGGAAAAAGTATAGTGATCATGAAAAAGAAGGTAACCATAGTAGTTCTTCTTAGTAGTTTCAAAGCACCTAATGCTAAATGTCCATCCTTCTATCATGTGTTGCCATTATTTAGTAACAGAAAGATTGCTTCCATCTTACTTGCTGGCAGAAAAACTAGTCCGTTTTTATCAACTCAGGAATCATATGGAGACATGTCTTCTTTATCCTACTCATTTTGACTTTAATTAATTTTGCATTATGTGTTCGTAAGATTTCCCTAGTGAAGACAGTAGCCAAGCACTGATCTTGCAAATGCTGGTGCCCTCTCCTTATTTTAACCTCTTCTTTCCTGACTTCATTTTACTTTGTTCTGTGTGTTTACCTCTGTAAGAAAGAGTTATGTAAGGGTATATTATATAAGAAAGTGAGGGTAATTTGAAGTGTCAGGTTTATCCTGAATTATATGGCTTTATACACTGCCTTTGGGAGGTCTTATCTGGAATTTTTAAGGTTGGCAATTATATATAAACATTTATATATATGCAAATCTTTCCCCAAGGAACTTCAGTTTTCCTCAGTCCACATGTGATGCCCCAAAGTCAAGAATCGCCTCCTAATAGGGGCAGCAGGACCCACTTTGGGGATTTATTGTTATATTTAAGGTGATAGGGATTGAATAAGGGTCTTTAGGTATGGTAAGCAAAAGTTCATCTGTAGAGCTAAATTCTCAGTCTGGGACCCACTTTCTGCTCTATGCATGTGAGAAATGATTTTCGCTAATGAACCATTGGACTATGGTCCATTTTTTTCCTTACTTAAGTCTCTTTTAAAATTGACTTTTATTGGATTAGGTATTTTTTAAATTGACTTTTATTGAATTAGTTATTTTTAAAACTGACTTTTATTGAATTAGTTATTTTTTAAATTGACTTTCACTGAGTTAGTTCTTTGACAATTTAATGTCTCTTAAAGAATATTTTTATTTCAAAATTCTATTCAATGGATGGATAAATACTAACAATTGTAGAAAATGTGTGTGTGTGTGTGCTTGTGTCTGTGGTATATGTGAATGTGTATGATGTGTATGTGTGTCTATGGTGAATACAGTGTGTGTATATATGTATGGAGTATGTGGGGGTATGTATATGTACATGTGTGCATATATATGTATAAGAGGTGTGCATGGTATATGTCTGTGAGTGAATGAGTGTATTTGTTGGAGGGAACCACTTGTTCATCCCGGCCATCTGGTTAGCTTAGCCCCAGAATAAACACACAGAAATTGTATTAATTGAAACACTGCCTGGCCCATTAGCTCTAGCTTCTTACTGGCTAACTCATATTAATTTAACCCATTTCTATTAATCTGAATATTGCCATGTGGCAGTGGCTTACCAGCAAAGATTCTAACCGGCATCTCTCTCAGGTGGAGGATCCCTGGCATCACTCTGACTCTGCCCTTCTTCCTCCCAGCATTCAGTTCTGTTTCTGGGCCTACCTAAGTTCTGCCCTATCAACAGGCCAAGGAAGTTTCTTTATTCATTAACCAAGACAAGCAACACACAGAAAGAAGAACCTCCTACACCATGTATTGGTTATCTGTGTATGTGTGGTATACATACATATATATATACATATATATATATATATGGTCTGTGTGTAGAGTATGAGAGTCTGTATGTGTATGGAATATGCATGTGTGTGGTGTATATGTATGTGTGGAGTGTGTGTATGTGTGGTGCATCTGCATGTATGTGTGTATGTGAGAGAAAGAGAAAGCGAGAAAGAGAGAGAAAGTGTGTGATATGAGTAGAGCGTATGTGTGGTGCATCTGTATGTCTATATGATATAGCAAGTATGCATATGTTGTGTGTATGTAGTATGTGATGTATGTGCATATATGTGTATGTATGTGGTATTGGTTGTGATGTATGTATATGTGCATGTATGTGGTATGTATGTATGAGTATGGTGTATAGATGGTATATGTGTGTGCTGGGCTCACTTTGGGGTTTTTATTGTTATATTTAAGGTGATAGGGATTGAATAAGGGGCCTTAGGCATGGTAAGCAAGAGTTTATCTGTAGAGCTAAATTCTCAGTCTGGGACCCACTTTCTGCTCTATGCCTGTGGGAAATGATTTTCACTGATGAACCATTGGACTCTGTGTCTGTGTCCTATCCACAATGTTCTATTCCCTTGAGGCAATGTCTCTCACTAAACCTGGAGATAAGCTGGCAAAATGCAAGACCCAAATATTCCTCTGTTCCCAACAAGATCCCCCACCTCCACCTCTGAGATTACAAGCATGTGTGCCCATGCCTCACATTTTTTATATGTGTGCTGGGGATTTGAACTGAGATCCTCGTGTTTGTGCAACAAGCACTTTTACCCACTGATCCCCCTCTGTAGCCCTGAGAATTTTTTTTTTTAAAAAAATGGAAAGCGTATTTAGCGTGATTGATCATACATTTGGTCAACAATTTGTACTGGTTTGGAAGCAAACTCTGTAGAAGCAAGTGTCACTGTGCTGTGTGTTCTTCCTATCTTTTCTACCTCCTCTGTGGCCCCTGGAATCACTTAACAATAAGGCAGATAAAGAGGTAAGTATTTGTAAATCGAGCATCAAATATGTAGTAACATTACTACTAATGATAAATTGTTTTGCATCAAGTACATCTGTTGTTCGAAAGGACTAGATTCATGGATCTAGCTTTTCGTTCATTTGAAGTGCTGCTGAGGTGTCTGAACTAACAGTAGCAGTGGTATCCCAATGACAGTCTACTGTTTTTGATTCATAACAGACTGTCACCGTTTATATACGGTACCCGCTCTTTCCAACTTAGTGTGATACTCTGGAACTAGCTAGAACATACTGTCATTGTGCCTAATGTTGAAATAAAGATCAGGCCTGAAGAAGATGCTCACTGCTCGAACATTCACATAAACAAGCCATAACTGCTTCTGTCCTTGCATTGTAATAGCAATAGCTAATGGGTTTTGGCAACTCCCCGGTTCTTTATCTCACCCAAATCTCTTTGCTTTGGTAAGCTTATTTAGTCTTCCCAATACTGTCATTCATAACCATTGCTGTTCTTCCCATCTGACAGATGAGTGACCCGAGCTGCATAGACATTCAGTTCCTATACAGGATGATACAGTTAGTAAGTTCTATCACTGTGATTCAAGCAAGATAGTCCAACCTCTGAGAACCTGAGATCAGAGCTGCCTGGAATCACTGTTGTCTGGCAGAGAATGTGCGTGCTTGAGAAACAAGATTGTTCCAGACAGATGGGATTCTTTCTGCCTTGAGAGCGGAGGTTGTGGTAGAGAGCGAAGGGCCTGGAGGCTGCATGAAACAGATAGAGAATAAAGAATCTTCCAGATGAACTAAGTTGGAAGAATAGAACATAGAGCTCTCTGACAGGCAGGAAAACTGTAAAGGGTTTCTAACAGTCTGGCAATAATGGAAATAGGACTACTATAGCCAAAGAACAGTGAGCAAAAGGAGGGAGGCTGGAGACTAAGTTGGCTCCAAGTGGCTCTCGATCAAAGAGCCCATGTGGGCAGTGCACAGATAGACCAGTCCAGCAGGTGAACCACACGCCCCTGTCTATGTAATCTGACAGCACTATCTTAAAAAAGTTTCCTTTCTTTTGCTTGATGTATCTTTTTGTTTCATTTTTCCATCAGCTTCTGTTCCTCTCATTGGTCCCTTGGATGAAGGACTTCACCACTTTGTTGTGGGGGTAAAATTTATTTCACTTCACTGGATAAATCATTGAATATTTTATTCATCATGTCACTGAATTAAAGACTTAGCGTAACCCAGTCCAAATGTCCTTTAAAACAAACAAACAGACAAACAACAGAAAAATCCCCGAGAGAGTCCAGTTAGCCAGGAGTTAACAGTATTCATTTGCCTTGTATGACGAACAATCTACTTTCAATTTATGAACCCTGCAGTTGATGCTATATGATAGGAATGTTACCGGCAATGCCTAATGTAACTACTGGACTTGGACTGTGCTAGCTACTCCATTTTCCATCTCTTTCACTCTGAATATGAAGCTATTGATGTTTTGTTCCATCAAAACTGTGTTATTTTTCAAGGTCCTTTAATTTTGTCATAGTTTGCTTCAAACCAGGGACATTTCCAGTCGTTTCTTCATCTACCCCGTTATGGCAAATGCGGTTGATTAAGGCTTTTTTTTTTTTTTTGATCTTTATAAATGGTTTTCTACCTTGCAGACAGTACTGTTAAGACAAATCTATCATATCCCAGAGATCCTACACAGCTTGTTATTTCCGGGTGATTTATTACCCTCACCATGGAAATGTTGTTAGTGAATGTGGGGGAAGCAAAGGCTGTATTGAGAAATATCAATGTATCCTCATGTTCTGACTTGCAGTGACAGTCAGAGATCCATCTCCCTGACAGTTACCTTGTTAACATTTCGATCACATGGCAAATTTGCCATTTTTCATGGTAACAAGTATAAGTTTGCACAAGAGCCGCAGATAGATGGGGAAGATAAACCAGCCCTCTCTCGGTTTCTCTGCGTGATGTAATCAGTAATCTTTGGGAGGAGTGCAATAATTACTCCACGGAAAACTCAGCCCCGTGAAAATGTGTGTGTGTGTGGTGCAGAAAGCTCAAATTTTTCTTCATTAGGAATGTGCCCTTCATTTTTTTTTTTCTTCGTTTGCTGACATTTTGATGAACACACTATGCCTACGTGAATTAGGGAGACATAACAAAAGGGTTTGCCTTCAGTAGGTCGGGTTTAATCACCGCACCAGACGTGAGCAACGTGGGTGAAGAGAACAGCATGCAGAATTCCGAGGAACAGAGAATAGCGGTGGCTCTGACTACTCCTTTAACCTCCTAGATTCCCCATGAGCCTCTCTGCTCTTAGTATCACTGTCGTGTGATGGACATTCTCCACCAAACACCTCTCAATCTCTGAGGGTCGCCATCTCCACACTGCGGCTCCCACACAGGAGATGGTATTGTCATGGTGTTGGTTTGCTCCCACACTGGTCACTGCTACTGTGAAATCTTTAGTTGAAGAACTTTCGAAAGCCTCAAGCTTAGATGGTTGGTGCTGAAGGGGAGAATGTGTTTGAGGAAACATCTCACATCGGAATCAGCATTTTGTTAGGTTCTGGTGACCATGAGAGCTCTTGGTGCAGTGCATGGCTGGCAGTTGGAGCACACAGGTCAGTGTCCTTGAAACCAGCGGGCAGCTGCTTAAGGCAGGAAGATGGGACTCTGGGTGGCAGACATAAATTTCTTCTCTTAACTGTTATGTAGTTCACTGACACGTGTGCCTGGAGCTTCCAGTAACATTTGGTTTTCAGATGTTTCTTTCAGGTAGCTGTGGGGTGTGTGTGTGTGTGTGTGTGTGTGTGTGTGTGCTTTCACAATTAACATCAGTATACAACTTACAGGAGGAAAATTATGCCAAATGTAATCAATTATCCCTTTCAGTATAATATACGTGTAGATGTATTTGTTTGACCTTTTTTTAATGGAGGATCTCAGGTAGCCCAAGCAGGACTTAAATTTACTTGAAGTTTGTTTTGAACTCCTGATAATCCTACCTCAGTGTCCTAAAGCATGAATTGCCATGACTAGTCATTTTATTTTTAAACGCAAAAAAAGTGTTGAAGGATACATTTATTTTAATAAGAATATAGTTTTGACCTGAAATACAGCTTATTTCTTTATTTAGTGTTTTTCTTTAGTTTATTTAGTTTTTCTATATAGTATTCATTCATTTATTTATTTATTTATTATGCATACAATGTGCTGTTGGCATGTATGCCTTCATGACAGAAGAGGGCACCAGATCTCATTACAGATGGTTGTGAACCACCATGTGGTTGCTGGGAACTGAACTCAGATCTTCTGGAAGAGCAGCCAGTGCTCATAACCTCTGAGCCATCTCTCCAGCCCCTATTCATAGTTTTTTATGAGACATTGTTTTGCTATGTAGCCCAGGCTAACCTCAAATTTATACTATTCCAACTTTAACCTCCCAGTGGCTAGCCTATGCCAACCCCTCAGCTAACATATCCTTCGTATTTCTTCTTAATTTTAACTATACACAGTTTCCTGTTAAGAAATTTGAACTAAAAAATTATAATTTTGCTCATCTGACTTTAGCTTTTCAGTGTGTGGTAAAGGCTTTTGGTTTGCTTCCTAACTCACTGTGCAAACACCCTAGCTTATTTTGGGAATCAGGAGAGATTTCCTTTTCGTTTTCCCCAGAAGTTGTCGCTCTGATGACGATCAGTGTCCAGTAGGAAATACAGAATGAGTCGTAAGAAATCAGAGAGAAATCTCGTGAACTGGCAGGTGATCTGATCCCTTGAAGTCGGGGCTCCCAGGACATCTCTTAATCCTTCCTCTTTCGCTGCTAACTTCTACCTTTACTACCTGTTGGTGTGGTGTTCTCAGGGCTTCTGCGGCTGGTCTGAACAAGATCAATGTCTTTCACGAGATCCTCTGTGCCGAACCGGAGGGCTTGTTTACACGTGCTGCAAGTTCGACCTGCTGTCCTGTCCTCTGACATCTTCCTGTTCCTCAGCTCTTTCCAAACCATTTCTCCCCTCTTGTGTCCTCAGCCCCTCCTAAATCTCAGAGAAAACATTAAACTATCATCTGTTACCTTCTGTTGTTGTTATTGTTCAGGGAAACTTGAGGTGATTGCAATTTTCTAAATCAATTAAGTAAAATGACTTTTGTTAGGCCCTTAGCAAAAAAAGAAAGAAATCTTTATTTAAAGAGCTCTGGTACTCCAGAGTAGGATAGCTTCATGGTTGGTTAACTCATTTACACATACACCCATAAACGTAATCATTAAAAATATAATTTATCAAGAAGGTCTTCAGGAGTAGGAAGGGGGCCAAGAGAGGGAATTGGGGAAAATATGATCATAATGCATTTTGTGTGCATGTATGTATGAAACTGTCAAACCATTAATTTTATTAAAGTTTATTAATTAAATTTTATTATAGTTTATCTCTGCATTTTCCTCATATGGGCTTCTTGCTCAAAGTTGCCCCTTTTCATAGTCAAAAAAGTAACTATTGTGGAATAGACTTTTTTTCAACTCCCAAATAGAAAAAAAGGGATTTTCATGTCTTCCTAAGTGCTGGTCCTGATGGACAGACTTTGTTTCACAAGTCTCCTTGCCTGCTGCCAGGCCAGTGACCAGACTGTGCTGGTTGATTGTTCCTGCCTGTGACCTAGCTCAGGCTGCTCCAGATGGAATTAGCTTTCTGCAAACAATAAGACCTGATGGAGAAGAGAATCTCCCTTCAACAAATAGAGGTCAAACTAGTGAAGAGAGGAGGAGGAAGAGGAGAAGGAGGAAAAGGAGAAAAGAAGCAGGCACACCACCTGTAAGCTGGTCCACAGTTCTGAGTCCCTGTGGAGTAGAGGAACGCCTTATACTCATGTGATCCATCAGTTTCTTTAGCTTGGTTACCAGGTAACAGGGGCCTGTTTACCCCCAGAGGTAAAGGCCTTGAACTCTTTCACTCTTGAAACCTGTTTTCGTGTGTTCACATTTATTGATGGGAGAACTTTGGGTAGTGTTTTGTTCAGAAGGAGGTCATACCCCCACAGCTCCTCTGCAGCTCCCCAGCCTTCCCTCTGCCCATGGAAGAACTTACAGGCAGATGACTCTCCTATTCTGGGCTATTCAGCTTTGAATGACAGGGCAGGTCACTTACCAAAAAAATCCATACTAGGGAATATCAATCCTCACACAGTGCCCAGTGCTATTTTGAAATAAACAATCTATTTGAGAAGGTAGTTCTGTTTAGGAATGTAGTAAATATATTTTTAATTTTAAAAAAATGTATTAGTGTAATGTATTTAACATGAAATCATTATATGTAAATGTGTGTGGTTTGGTGCCATGGTACACACTCAGATTGCATGATGAAAGAATCCTAGTATGTGATCCCTGTTATAACAACATACAGAATTCTTGAACGCATTAAATATGTTTTATTTCTTCTACCCTCTGGCAACCACGATTCTACTTCCTATCTGTGTGAATCTGACTGTTGTGGAAGAGCATACGGTCCAGGTGGGTTATAGACCAGGTGGGTTACAAATCAGACGAATTGAATAAAGTGGAACAAAGCCCTATACTTCTGTCCAGAAGGCAGAATTATTCATATTTAAACTGCTTGCTAGATGAGAACTTGTTCATTTTTTTTTTTTTTTTTTTTTTGCTGTGGAAACCATCATGACCAGAATGGGTTTTTTTTAGAATATTCCCTTTTCTGAACAAGGATAGAGTATCCCCCAAGGTCAAAAACAAGAGAAAGAACTTGTAAAAGCCACGCCCCATCACCAAATTGAGGTGATTCTTGTTTTGTTTGTTTCCTGTGCTTTTTAGTCATGTGATACTAACTTCACCGCCAAAAATAAACTTCTGAAATATTTTAAAAATAGTAAGCTGCACTCACAACTCCAAAGCTATAGCTCCATGAAAACAAGAGCTTTCACAGGACAGTAATACTGTACAAGAGCGCTCACGTCTTTGTTGTGTGTATTGAGTTCATCCTGTCCCAAAACATGTATACCACTTTTTAAAAAATAGATTTATTTATTTAGTTTTATGTGTATGAGATTTTTGTCTGTATGTATACGTATGCATATGTATGTGTGATGCTTTGAATAGGAATGCCTCCCATAGACTTTTGTGTTTGAATGCTGGCCATCAGCAGTAGCAGCACTATTAGGAAATACAGCCTTGTTGGAATAAGTGTAGTTTCGATGGAGGAAAGGCATCACTAGGGCATGGCCTTTGAGGTCTCAAATGCTCAAACCAGGTCTAGCGTGACATTCATTTCCTGCCGCCTGCCCATCTAGAAGTAGAACTCTCAGCTCCTTCTCCAGCACCGTGTGTGCCAGCACACTGCCATGCTCCCCGCCATGACAATCATGGACTAAACTTCTGAAACTGTAAGTCAGCCCCAATTAAATGTTCTGTTCTTAAGAGTTGTCATGGCATGGTGTCTCTTCACAGCTATAGAAAATCTAACTACGAAAGCATGTGTGTTTCCTGTGGAGGTCAGAAGAGGGTATCAGATGCCCTAGAACTGACTTACGGGGAGTGGGGGGGGGGGCTGTGTACCACCATGTGGATGCTGGGAAGGGAACCCATGTCTTCTGCAAGGATAAGTGCCTTTAACCACTACACAACCTCTTCATCCTCACAGACATCTTTTCCTGTCCCTCCATGGCAGTTCAGCCTTTTCCAAGTCAGGTCTCAGATTCCATGCTCGCTGTGGATCCTTCTGCTCTGTGAAGCCTTTAAAATAAGAATCCATATTGTTTCTGAATTTAGACGTGGCATCTGTGTTTTAGGGACTCTAAGCCAGTGGGCCACCCATTCCAATCAATCAATTGAAAGAACTAAATCGATAGTGAATGTTTTAAGTAGAATATTTTTAGTGTGCTTACACTTATTGAGAAGAGGAAAAGTGAGCTCTAGAACGGCCTCTCAAGTCTGTCTTTGTCTGGGTTTTTCATATGAGAAGTATGATTTCAATCAAGGGCAAGAGCTTTGCATGACCATGTGGTCCTGATCAAGGTCCATCCCCAAATGCTCATCATTGTCTTGGCTCCAGTTGCTCCTGCAAGGTTAACTAGCAAGTTATGAATGTTTCTCCCATGGAGAAAATTCCTCCTCTGACTTTCTCTAAGGCAACCTTTCCTGAATGAACTTTAGTTTCTCAGGGTATCTTATTTCGGTAGTCTGTGGTCAAAAGAAGGGATACAAGTGTTTTTATTTATAATATGCTTATCCTTGCCATGCTGGTCAAAATATGACAATTTTACGGAAGGCCAAAGCCACACCACTCGCCAGTGCCTCTGCAAAGTAAGGACTGGTATATGAGCTAAGTAGAGCTATTTCTTCCAGAAGTCCCACCTGAAAGGCAGTGTGTTTGAATGACTGACCTATGTTTTATTTCTGTTTTCTCACCCTGAGATGGAGGAAACTGTAATTTAGAATCTATAAAATTCTTGTAGTAAAAATATTTTTCATCAAAGAGAACTGTTTGGCATCCTAAGGGTATATCTACTTTAGAGAAACGCTGATATTTAAGGTAATGATATGATTTCTTACGGATGACATCTGAGTGTAGCGCCAAGGGTGAGATGTGAATCCTTGTCACAAACCATCTTTTCACATAAATCTATCCCCAAGCTGCGCCCCATCTCTCGTTAAAGCCAGTAAGCTTCCTGGTAATTATAAGTCAAACCATGCATAACTGTCTCTAAAACACATTGTTGTTATAGTTGTTGATTTCTCATAAAGTTGAACCATGCTTCTATAGCAATTGAAAGTAAGAAAATAGGAACACAGTTATTTGAAAGTCTTCCCCCTTCACCGCAAAGGAAGGGTTGTAAATCACAAGATGTTTCCCTTATTCCCTGAACAAAGATAATAGACCCGGAAAGAGTCCTGGCATCAGAGAAATATCATGATGGCCCCAGTGAGAGCTCTATGCCCCTGTCCCTCCTCACCTTGCCGAGCGATGATGAAAAGGTGGTCAGCTACTGCTTCCCTGGAAGACACAGTTCGGAAAGTAAACAGAAAGGAGTAGTTAAGGGAAGCAGCTGACACCTCTCGCAAGCACCTCAGAGGTCAATGAGAACGCAGATTGCTTTCCCTCGGGCCATCGTGACAGGGACAGAGGGGGGAAGCATCCTGAATCATAGTCTGAATTATTGTTCCCTAGAAGCAATTCTGAGGCCACTTCAGATATGGTTATCAGCACTGAACAAAGCTTTCTTCTCTCCTCAGGATCTGAAGCAAATGAGGGGGTATCTATTCACATAGACACGCCCACTCACACACACACACACACACACACACACACACACACTACATATATCCACACCCGCACAAATATACATACAACACATCTACACACATACATACACACACCACGTACATCTGTATCCACACACATATCTAAACACACACACCACATTCATCCACACCCACAGAAATATACATACCACATGTCTACACACATACATACACACACATATCTAAACACACACACACACCATCTCCAAAGGAAACAAAAGGATGTTCTTAGAATGGGCCTTGTTAATAAGGGTATTTGAGGGAATTGTCAGACATTGTGAAAATGAAGCTATCACTGAGTGTGTGTGTGTGTGTGTGTGTGTGTGTGTGTGTGTGTTGCTTCTAGAACACCCAGGCTTTGTTTAGTCTTGTTATTCTAGTTTTCTACTTTTGCTCTTGTAGAGTGGGAGCTGTTTTCTAAACTTTGAAGGGTGATTGGTGATTGAAGGGGCCCATTAGCAGGTGATGAAGAGATCAGAACACTAGAACACGGAAGGCTTAAGAAGAGCTTCCATCTCTAGCAGGTGCTAGGGACCCATCTTGTCCCGACAGCATTGTTGTGCCTTGAGTGGTGTCACACACAGCCTGGCACGGGACGCTTCATTCTGGTTAACTGAAAATGTCATACCTGAGCCAGCCAACCTTGGAGAACTGCATGTTCTGAAAGCAGAGACCTCCCCTTTGAAGGGAAACCTGTTCAGCGGTGTTTCTTTCCAACTTGCTCTTCTCCTGAATCTACGGAAGAACCAAAGCTGCTGACTTAGGAGACAACAGTTGGAAAACTGCTTTTGTTTTGTTTCGTTCCAAAGCAGAGTGTTTTGACAGTGAAAAGGAGTGTTAGCCGTAGTTTCCCACAGCGTACGTTAGCCTCACTCTTCCTCCCCTGTCTTGACTTCTAACATGTTCCCTGTACTTAGTGTGGAGGCTTAGTGGAGAGAAGGTTCGCCATTTTGGTCCTTTGCACCGTGCAGGTCCCTCCTTCCTCGCTGCCTTGCCTCTCCACTTCCCAGATTCACTCCTCTGAGCGTACGAGTCAGGCTTCCTTGAGTGTGACTGATGCGACCATTGTCACTGCCCCAAAGAGCCAGCAGCAGCATACCCAGGGACAGCTCTTATCGTCACAGGGGACTGTGTTGCTCCTGTGGTCCTTTCCGTCTGTCGGGGATCGTAGTTTATGTTTTGTCACTATGAGTTGCCTGATAGCCAGAGTGCTCGTTAAGATTGCACTGAAGGAAAAATGGAAGAAAAGAAGGATAGACAGAGATAACAGATAAAAATTGCCAAGCTTTGTGACAGGCTGGCAAAAATGAAGGTTTTCTGTCTCACAGTCAGTCTATCGGGCTATTGAAACAATTCCCAAAGCAATGGGAATTTTCCTAGGAATCTCATTCAAGGAGAAGAAAATGACAACAGCCACGGGGACTCTTGTCTCCCCAGAAAGAGATTCCATGGGTTTCAAACAACTTGTCAGACTTACAAGTGAGACTGAGCCCAGACAAGGGTGGGCCAGCAAGAGTAGCCTTTCTGGGGACTTTAGATGTGCAATCCTTGACCTTCTATTTAAACTCTAGTCTTATTCAGGACTTAGGGATTCTCCGGGTCCCTCTAACCTTCTTTCCAGTGTGGCCACACTGACGAAATCTCTCTTTTCAGCTTCCCACTTTTAATTTGCTTCTCTCTGAAAGTAAGTGGCTGGGCCTGACACAGGGCCAAGGTTGGAACCCTGAAGTTTGACGACAGCTTCTGTAGTCGTTGCGCTAACTAGCTCTGCTGACCACTTCCTTTAAACCTCGTTGTCCTCACCTGTGACATATGGGTGAGAATTATCTTCCAGGTGAGACAGGAGGGCTAACCCAGTTCATGCAGAACTAGTGATGATTCGTGCTCAACGCTTGGTACGCAGAAGCAGGTGGTGCTCATAAGTGAGGGAAATGTGCTTGGTGGCCTCAACCTACCATATCTTCACTTCAAGAGCACTAGTAGACTCAGCTTCAACTGAAGAATAAATGCCTTAAAGAAGGCTGGAGTGGTTATTGGTTCCCGCAGAGAGGCGCTCATAGCAAGCACAGCTCTGGGAAGAGCTTTTGTGCCCCTAGAGTGATGTCTGCACTGGTAAGTTCATAACTAGGTGCATACATTAAGGTTGTGCTTATGGACTTTCAGCAGAATGAGTGATGCAGAGGAGCCCTCTTCGCCCAGCCAGTATAAAGAGGACAGTTGTGCTCCACATTAGTTGGAAAAAGGACAACTACTTTTACTCCCAGAAAGAGTCCACTAGAAAATAGAACTTGTATTTCTCATTTCAAAAGAAATTGTTGTGAAATGGCACTGGACTGCTGGCGTTTCTGTCTGCCAGGCTGAACTTGAATCCTTTTTTAAGAAGGGCCATTTTCATGGCATAACCATTTCTTCTACATTCCTATGGTTTAGGGCAATGTATTATTACAGTAGTCTATGCCACAGGATAGGCATACGACCAGCCTATCTGTACTGTGCCTTGGCCAAGTGAGCCTATGTCCCAGAAGGATCCAATGGAGATCACCCCTGGGCTGTTACATATGAACGGAAGTGTCAGGGCCCATGGATGTGGATTTGTTCCACCATGACCAAAGGTCAGATAGTTCAGGCCTGTTCTTGCTTCTTCAAGGTTACAACAGGAGGTTTGACCCAGGGTGTGGTTGCCTATAGGATGCTTGCCCTAAGGTGTGGTCGTAGCGTGTCCTGCCTAACAACAGAATACTTAACTCAGGGTATAATTACTTGATGTATTAGGTACTGAAGAGGTAATTACTCTGTTTTTTCTTTGTATCACGGTCAAGAAGTCTTTCTTCCCCCCCTTTTGGACTGGGTATATAAAGCATATTAAAAATAAACGCATGTGGATTCAGTATTCACTGGGTTGTCCTCCTAACTCGATTCTGTGTCTCTTAATATTCTGTTTTATCTCTGCTTTTCCTGCCTAACATTTCTAACCCACACTCTCCTACCCTGGAACCTACAAACCTATCGAGATTGGACCCGGACACAGAAGGAACAAACTTTTTCCTCTCTCCTTTTGTCTTTTCCATCTTGGTTTACAGAACTAGGATTAATTAGTCACGAAGTGGATTGAAACTTCTACTTCTTCTAGACTCTGTAACACTAACGTGAGAGAAAAAAAAGAGCAGAGAGGAGAGGCAGAAAGAACCTCGGAGGGCCTGTATTCTGGCTTTCTGATTGCTCTTAAGTTGAGCAACCAAGCTTCCATCCACTGTTGATTGGTGCCGGGAGTAAAGGGAACGTTGGTTTGAAGTTCTCAGTAGCTAGAAATGCGCCGTGAGCCTTGTAGGACTTGGGGACAGAAGCTGACTTTCGATAAGGCCTTATTAAGGGCAGGTGGACTGATCTAGGACCACATACCTGTTTTCTATCACAAAGAATACTTGATACAGTTTTTCTTTCATGAACCTTGATACAGAGCAATAGCATGTCTCCTGTATTCCTCATTACCATTCTGAAACACCCGTGGCCGGGTGCACAGAGGAAGCCGTTATTTTTTGTGTGAGAAGGATACAATACTGGCCTGCTTTGTTTATAACGAGTGCCCTGTGAATCAAAAACAGAAGAATATTAATTTCCTTGCTTTGGAATGCAGAGAGCATGTTTGTGGAGGTTATGGATTGGCATTTGGGTGTTCTGCAATGCAGTGAGAGACATGGTTGCTCTAGGAGCGTACTGACCCTTTGAGAGCACGTCACTTTTAAAGTACTCAAGTTCACTCATGTGGTAGGGCTGCCTTCGGTTTTTATAGTGTTAAAGCACAAAGGAAGGAGACTTGAAACCCTTTCCCCAGCAGTTCACCATCTACACCTAAACAAATGTTAGCTCGAAGTGGAGGTTTAAGTCAACACTGTAACCTGTTCTGTGCATGGTCGTGGCCCTCACCTCCCTGCTGGACTCCATTTATTTAAGAAGTTATTGTATTAAACACTGTCTACGCACCCAACAGTCTTACCACAGGGTGTTTCGTGAGTACACAGTATAGGTGGAAGAATGATGGGGTTTTGTCTATAGATTTAGAGTCTAGGGAGTGTGTTTTACATGTCTGATTCTAAATTCTGAGCCAGTTTTGGGTTACACTTGGTTTTCTTTTGCCAGAGGCCTTCCAGAAAGGGCAGATAATTCTACAGTTTCACAGAGGGGAGGATGAGAAAAGATGTTGACAAATCACAACAAATTACTTGAAAGCAAGTGAAGTTGCTGTCTCAGTGAAGGGTTTAAGATCAGGACCCCGAACCCCGCTTGTGGTGTCAGAACGTGTGGACGAAGAGAACTTAAAAGGGAGGTCATTTCTGTCTTCAGAATTCATTTATCACTTAATTCTGTGTTCTGGTCAATGCCTTGCACTGTCATGTTAATTGAAAATGAACATGGTTATTATTTAAGTGATCACGCACTGCTTCAACAGATTCTTAGACCCTCCCCCATGTTAGATTCAGGTAGCAAATATCTGAATTTTATTGCAAAAAGGACAAACAACATAAAAACATTATAAATACCACTGAAGGCACAACCTCTTAATAGGGCTGAGGGTAAATATTCTGACTTTTAAGATAATCGGAACCCCAAATCCTTCCATACATTTCTCAGATGGTATAATTTGCAGTCTTTTAACTCGCTAGATGCTGCCTCCATGGCAAGACTGTAAGCAGAAGATAAACACCGTCTCTGCTTTAATGCTTACATACCTCTTAGTGGTCCTAAGACGATTAGAGATGCCTCTATCTGTCAGAGAAAGAGGATAAGGAGATGTTATGCACAGAAGATGCCAAAGGGAAAAGGTCTAAAGTGGTCCCTACTTTCATGTTTCTTTTTCTTTCATGTTTCTTTTTACATCTATCCCCTGCCCATTTGCTTCATTTTTATAGTTTAGTTTTTACTAGCTCATACTTCTATGTCTAATACCCTAAACTCTCACCAGAACGCCAGCTAATCTGGCTGGTAAGTCCCTCTTTATCAAACCAAATGCACAGCCCTGTTAGCAAATGCCCCGGTGTTCTTTAAGGCAGTATGTTTGCTCTGGGTGGGACCAGTCCTCCCACTCCACACTCAACATATTTGTTCTTCATACTCCTGTCTTGGGTCAGACTGACCCCTGATTCTGTGACTGGGAACCGGACGGCAAAGCAACCCAGTTCTGACTCCCATCCTAGAACTGGGCTGCTAGCATTCTTTAGAAAGTTATTCTTCCTCAACTGATATGTTATACTGTAATTCTAACTGCCCTATCAGCTACTTATAGACTCATCTGCCCTGAGTTGAGACCATGGACTTCTTTCCCATTTCTTTATTTTGCTATTTTTTGCCTACCTGCCTAGGTCGTAGATACTGTTTCCTCCTATAGCCATAATATCCTACCTAGGTAGTGTTTTTGTTGTTGTTTGTTTGTTTGTTTTAAGGAAAGGAGTGTCCCAAATCTCCATTTTATCTAGAAAATGATAGATTCCAAAAGGGACTTGAAATTTCCAGATGGGAGGTTGGGAGGGTGATGAGCTCTTTTTACCACATGGCTAAATTCACCTGGAGCAGAAAACAACTGTGTTGTTCGCTGCTATCCTGACTAGGGAACCTCAGATGGCAGCAACCATGTGACTTGGCCATCTTCTTTGTCAATTATATCATAAAACAGGGAAATGTCATGTGACTTTGCAACTGTCTTGGTTAAGGTCACCACATTGCACAATCCAAAGTGGTAGAGCCATGGGTGCCATGGTCTCAGTGCCATCCTATGGGGATCACGGCATCCTATGGGGATCACGGCATCCTATGGGGATCACGGCATCCTATGGGGATCACGGCATCCTATGGGGATCACGGCATCCTATGGGGATCACAGCATCCTATGGGGATCACCACATCCTATGGGGATCACTGCATTCATGGGAATCACTGCATTCATGGGGAATCCTGCATCCTATTGGGATCTCTGTATCCCTTTTATATTCAAAGAGAAAACATCCAACCTCCAAGCTGTTTGTTCTTTTTCGTAATTTTAATGAAGTTTTGTTAATATAGCTTTGTTTTGAGACCGTTTTAGATTGACTTCTAAGGAGAATCTAAAAGTTTGCCTGGCCACAAGCCTCCAACACTGGCATAGGAACACAGGGAGCTAACACATTGAGATTCATATATCCCAAAAGAGACGCAAGGATAAATTTTCAAATGCTAGACAAGCAGCCGCCAGTAGAAACTGCTACAGTAGTCTCTGCCAGGTCTCAGTGCCTGCTATTTCCGCCTGGTATTGCCAGGCCAGTTTTTATATAGCTGAAAGATAAAATGTTCTACCCCCATCTCAATATGTATTATTCCATATGTGTCTGCTTTTCTGTCTGCCCAATCTAACACTGTATCTACTTTTGAAGTTTGTCTTTCACAGTGATGATTATAAAAATATAGTCCCAACAAGCAATAATGCCCAGATCTTGGTTTATTAAATATATCTTCTGTTTGCTCATATATATCTAGACTGTTCTCTGTGATTTTGTTTGTTTGTTTGTTTGTTTTTTACATAATGCACTTAGTGCCAAATTGACTTATAAGTAATTGTTGGGTAAAGTTTAAAACTTGGACCAACTTCATTTTGTTCATAGTGTAACTAAAAAATGAAGAAAGAGGTAGAATGAAAATAAAAAAGAACAGCAAAATGACTGCTGGCCCTGAAACTTTTTCGAATCCTTAGGGTGTTCTTTTAAATGTAAACATTTTAAATCTGCCTTGAAGGACAAGACATGCATAATCATAGAATTCTGGTACAAACATTATCTCTTCAATCCTTAGCCCAGTTCTGGTTCTACAGTACTGTACCTATTGCTTACGACTGTAAATTGAATTTAGGAAATGATGGAGCTCCTCCAGGATACATTTTCTCCTATTAGACAGTTGCTCTCCCCATAGATAACTATGATTTATTTCTGGCCTTTCAAGTTTGCTTCATATGTACAGGAATGTGTATATAAGTACAAACATAGTTATGGATTTTTTGTTTATTTGTTTGTTTGTTTTTGAGACAGGTTTTCTCTCTGTAGATTTGGATGTCTTAGAACTCATAATGAAAGACCAGGCTGGACTCAAACTCACAGAGAGAACGTGTGTGTTTGTGTGTGTTTGTGTGTGTGTGTGTGTGTGTGTATCACCACTATGACCTCTTTCAAAACAAACAAATGAACAATTGTGTGTATGTGTGTTTTTCAAGATCTTTATTTCAGCCAGACCTACATAAAGAGTAAAATAAGCAGCTCAAAACCAGATATCTGCAAGATTAACTCAAAAAAATCAGTAGCCCTCCTTTACACAGATGATAAATGGACTGAGAAAGAAATCAGAGAAACATCACCCTTTACAGAAGCCACAAATAGCATAAAATATCTCAGAGTAACTCTAACCAAACAAGTGAAAGACTTGTGTGACAAGAACTTTAAATCTTTGAAGAAAGAAATTGAAGAAGATACTAGAAAGTAGAAAGGTCTCCCATGCTCTTGGTAGATAGAATTAACATAGCAAAAATGGCAATTTTACCAAAAGTAATCTATAGATTCAATGCAATTCCCAGCAAATTTTTTCACAGACCTCTAAAAAATGGTACTCAACTTTATATGGAAAAGCAAAAATCCCAGGATAGCCAAAACAATCTTGTACAATAAAAGAATTTCTGGAGGCATCACAATCCCTGACTTCAAACTCTACTACAGAGCTACAGTACTGAAAACAGTCTGGTATTGGCATAAAAACAGACCGGAGGATCAATGGAACTGAATTGAAGTCACAGATATTAAGCCACACACTTTCGAACACCTGATTTTTGACAAAGAAACAGAAAATATTAAGTGGAAAAAAGAAAGCATATTGAACAAGTGGTGCTAGCTTAACTGGATATCAGCATGTAGAATAATGAAAATAGATTCATATCTATCACCTTGCACAAAACTCAAGTCCAAATGGATCAAAGACCTCAAGATAAATCCAGTCACACTGAATCTTATAGAAGAGAAAGAGGAAAGTACACTTGAACACATTGGCACAGGAGACTACTTCCTAAATATAACCCCAGCAGCACAGATACTGACTGAGAGAAACAATTAATAAACGGGACTTTCTGAAACTGAAAAGCTTCTGTAAAAGCAAAGGACATGGTCAACAAGACAAAACGACAGCCTACAGAATGGGAAAAGACCTTCGCTAACCCCACACTATTAGGTCTGTTCTCCATTTTTTATAATTGGATTATTTGCTCTTTTGATGACCAATTCTTTGAGTTCTTTGTTTATTTTGGAGAACAGACCTAAACAGAGAACTCTCAACAGAAGAATCTAAAATTGCTGAAAGACACTTAAGGAAATGTTCAACATCCTTAGTCATCAGAGAAATGCAAAACAAAACAACCCTGAGATTCCATCTTACACCTGTAAGAATGGCAAACATCCAAAACACTGATGACAACTTATCCTGGAGAGGTTGTGGGGTAAAGGGAACACTTTTGCAATGCTGGTGGGAGTTCAAGCTGGTATAGCCCCTTTGAATATCAGTATGGCGATTTCTCAGAAAATTAGGAAGCAACCTTCCTCAAGACCCAGTAATACCACTTTGGGCAATATACCCAAAGGATGCTCAATCGTGCCATGAGGACATGTGCTCAACTATGTTCATAGCAGCTTTGTTTGTGTAGCCAGAACCTGGAAACAACCTTGACCGAAGAACAGATAAGGAAACAGTGGTACATTTACACAATGTAGTACTACACAGCAGAGAAAAATATCAACATCTTGAAATTTGCAGGCAAATGGGTGGAGCTAGAAAACATCATTTTGAGTGAGGTAACCCAGACCCAGAAAGACAATTATCATATGTACTACTCATAAGTTGTTTTTAAACATAAAGCAAAGAAAACCAGCCCACAAATCACAATCCTAGAGAACCTAGACAACAATGAGGACCCTAAGAGAGACATACATAGATCTAATCTACATAGGAAGTAGAAAAAGACAAGATATCCTGAGTAAACTGGGAGCATGAGGACCATGGGAGAGGGTTGAAGGGGAGAGGAGAGGCAGGGGATGGAGCAGAGAAAAATGTAGAGCTCAATAAAAATTAATTAAAAAAAAAACCGGGATCTGTCTCTCAGAGTACAGGGCTTCTATCTGGCCATCTTCAGACTGTATACTGTGCTGGCCTGCAGCAACCACAGCAGGACTTGTTAAATGTTAATACTTGTTAAATGTTAATACAAAAGACAAGACAAACAGACATGCCCAAGTTGACTTATACAGACAAAGGGAAACAAAGCAAAACAAGAAGATCTATATAACTATAAAACATCCTCATACATGTTTGACATACATGTTTGTCCATCCTGAGCATGGACATTTCAATGAGACTGCTTCTGTGTCATCCACACATCTATCAGTGACCCATTTCCAATTCTCTGTTAGTAAGTCTAATAAACTCATTGGTTCCCCAGGGTGAGCTTTGAAGTTGAACTTTGGTCTGTCTTTGGAACCTAATGAAGTTAGAATAAATATATCGCTTAGTAACCCCTCCAGCATGGAAAACAGTCTTAAAACAGATAGTACATTCATTTCTAATACTATGGTGTTGCATGCTGTTAAGAAATTTAAAAAAATTAGAAAGATGACAAGATAAAAAATGTTTTGGTAATGAAAGATTTAAAGAAGACAGGAAGATTTTTGCCATTATGGATGTGAAGATGCGATTCATTTATTTAAGGTGCGTGCATAGAAGAGGAGACTCAGAGATAACATAAATGACCTCAAAGTCTCTGAGGCATAAGAGCAACAGTTACAAACATTGCCTGGAATGTAAGTCAAATCAAAGTTTACTTAGGAATATCTGACTATTAAAATATTGTACAGTAGTCAAAATTACCAGACTGGCTTACCTGATCTCCTGGGTGTTTGGTAGCCATTCTTGAAGTCTTCTATAATGCAGTCAGAGAGACTGAAAGGAGAATATTTTCCCCATTGACCATGAGGTCCCAGGGGCTTGGGCCATCTCTGGAAATGTTCTGCAGCTATAGAAAGTCACCGTTCTCTTGTTCTAGGAAGCCATGAAAACCACACTCTGAATTCTAACCAGTGTCCAGCCTACAAAGAGGATGGTCAACCCAGGGAAGATTCCCTCAGTGATACCACGGGAGGCACGGTCAGAGCAAGCCAGGCTTTGGCTTCTCCTCACGTATACCTGGACAGCTATAAAGAAAGACTGGCGGAGTCAGAGTCCTTACAAGCCAAATAACACCTGAGGACTGGATCCTCAGTTGGCCTTAACAGGATAAATCCAAGCATTAATTTTGGCTACAAAATAACCAACAGAAAAGCATATATAGCCAAGATTCAAATGACCCTATCTTTCTTTAACACTTCAAGGAGCTGCAGTTGTCAGACATTATACTTAACCATGTGAAATGTTATTTGGATGACTATTACTAAATATCCTCTTTCTTAATGTATATACATGTGTATATGCATATAAGAACATATATATCTATATAGATATATATATCAGAAGAAATATATATCTCAGAAGATACATAAATTCTGATATAAGTTTATGACAGGTATAAGATACATGTCAAGACCTTGACTTGAGAAAGCAGCTAATAAAAACATGCCTATCTTTTTAAATAACAGGCCAAATCTGAAAACCACATTTGCTAACTGCCGATCACTGGCTCCTTCTGCAGGAATTCTTCTCCTGGGTATAATGTCTCTCCATATACTGACCGCTCAGGAGGTGTCAGGTACTCTGTCATCAATCTCACGAATTTGGGAAATTGTTCAGTGTATGCAAATGGTGTTCTTGGGACTTCGCTGGACAATCCCATTAAAATGACTCAGTAGGATTCTCTTTCTCTATTAAATTGTCACTTAGATGCTGATTCTAAATGACTTATCTTGCAAAGTTCCTAGGTGCTTGCTCCTCCAACTGATGTGATAAAAGATGATTAGAGGAACCTTATCTTTCCTCAGGATTCTCGTACCTGGTCTGACTGGTTGTGTAATGACATTGAACCTAGACTTAATGTTCCCCAAATGATTATGATAAAGGAGGCCCAATGGCTGATTCAGAGCTTATGCTGGCCAATGAAAAACAATCTCATGTGTTTCCACCAAGCCAACGGCTTTACATTCTGTAATTGACAACAGTGGTAAAAATCACGAGTAGCTAACACCTGTGACATTGCCTGCCAAGATGGTTTGCTTGGCTTGTTCTCTTCCTTCTTTCTTTTTTTTTAAACTTTTTTTATTAAAATATAAAAGTTTTCATTTTTGCCCCTCCTCCCAACACCCTCCCATTCCCCCCACTCCCTCTCCTCTTCCCTCTCCATCCCTAAGAGCAGTCAGGGTTTCCTGCCCTGCAGGTAGTTCAAGGTCCTCCCCGCTCCCTCCAGGTCCAGGAAGGTGAGTATCCAAACAGACTGGATCTCCAAAAATCCAGAATATGCAGAGGAAACAAGTCCCAGAGTCATTGTCAATGGCTTTTTAGAAAGACTTCAGGCCAGCCACATTCAGGGAATCCAACCTCCTCCAGAGAATCTGGTTGGATCAAGCGCTCCTTCAGTCCCAGTCAACTGGCCTTGGTGAACTCTCATTAGATCAGTCCCCTTGTATCAGTGGGTGATCGCTCCCCTTGCAGTTCTGATTTTCTTTTTCATGTTCTTCCTCCTTCTGCTCCTCCTTTGGACCTTGGGGGGCTCAGTCCGGTGCTCCAATGTGGGTCTCCGTCTGCATCGCCATCCATCGCCGGATGAACGTTCCCTCTGATCTTGCCCTCCCTGCTCACGTTCTTCTTCCTTCTGCTTCTCGCTTGGACCTAGGGAGTTAAGTCCAGTGTTCCAACGTGGGTCCCCGTCCCTATATCCATCCATTGCCAGGTGAAGGATCTATGGTGATAAGCAAAATATTCATCAGTATGGTTATGGGCCAAGGCCAGTTCAGGCACCCTCTCCTCTGTCCAGAGAAAAATCTGGGGATCTCTCCTTGGACCTGGGATCCCATTTACAGTCACGTCTCTAGAAAACCCTAAACTGATTTCCATAGTTGAGATATATTCTTCCCTGAACCCATATCTATCCTTCATCCCTCCCCACCTCCCAGTCCCCCGAGCATTCCCCATTCCTCCCCTGTTCCCTTCTCTCTAACCCTCTTCCCTTCCATCTACCCTCCCAACCCCTCATGCACCCGTGGTTACCTGGAACTCTTGTCTATTTTCAATCTCCAGGAGGAAAACTACCTGAATTTTCTTCAGGTTCACCTTCTTATTTAGCTTCTCTAGGATCACGAATAATAGGCTCAAAGACCTTTAATTATGGCTAGAATCCACTTATGAGTGAATACATACCTTATTCCTCTTTTTGGGTCTGGCTTACCTGACTCAGTAAAGCGTTTTCTTTTTCTTTTTTTTAATTTTTCTTTTTATTTATTTATTTATTTATTTATTTTTATTTAATTTTTACTGGGAACCCCTCCAGAATCAAGTCTCTTGCAAACCCTAGAATGGCTCTCTTAGTTGCGATATAAACTTCCCTGCTCCCGTAACCATCCTTCCTCCCTCCCCCCTCCCATTCCCCCAAGCCATCCCCAATTCTCGCCCTCTCCCCTCTCCCTAACCATCCTCCCTTATGTCCACCCCCCCACCCCCCATGCACCCGAGTTTGCTTGGCAATCTTGCCTAGTTCTATTATCCAGGAGGATAACTATATAAATTTTCTTCAGGTTCACCTTCTTATCTAGCTTCTCTAGGATCACAAATTATAGACTCAAAGACCTTTAACTATGGCTAGAATCCACTTATGAGTGAGTACATACCATATTCCTCTTTTTGGGTCTGGGTTACCACACTCAGTAAAGCGTTTTCTACTTCCATCCATTTGCATGCAAAATTCAAGATGTCATTGTTCTTTACCGCTGAGTAAAACTCTAATGTATATATGTTCCACACCTTCTTTAACCATTCTTCTATTGAGAGGCACCTAGGTTGTTTCCATGTTCTGGCTATTACAAATAGTGCAGCTATGAACATAGTTGAACAAATACTTTTGTAGTATGATAGGGCATCTCTTGGGTATATTCCCAAGAGTGGAATTGCTGGGTCCTGAGGGAGGTTGACTCCCAGTTTCCTGAGAAACCGCCACACTGATTTCCACAGTGGCTGCACAAGTTTGCATTCCCACCAACAATGGATGAGTGTTCCCCTCATTCCACATCCTCTCCAGCATAGGCTATCATTGGTGTTTTTGACGTTAGCTATTCTGACAGGTATAAGATGGTATCTCAAAGTGGTTTTGATTTGCATTTCCCTGATCGCTAAGGAGGCTGAGCATGACCTTAAGTGTCTTCTGGCCATTCGAAGTTCATCTGTTGTGAATTCTCTATTCAGATCAGTACCCCATTTTTTAATTGGGTTAATTAGAGTTTTAGTGTCTAGTTTCTTGAGTTCTTTGTATATTTTGGAGATCAGACCTTTTTCTGATGAGGGGTTGGTGAAGATCTTCTCCCAGTCAGAAGGCAGCCTTTTTGTCTTACTGACAGTGTCCTTTGCTTTACAGAAGCTTCTCAGTTTCAGCAGGTCCCATTTATTCATTGTTTCTCTTATTGTCTGTGCTACTGGGGTCCTACTTAGGAAGTGGCCTCCTGTGCCTATATCTTGTAGACTACTTTCCACTTTCTCTTCTATCAGGTTCAAAGTGGACAGATTGATGTTGATGTCTTTAATCCATTTGGACTTGAGTTTTGTGCATGGTGATAGATATGGATCTACTTTCATTCTTCTACAGGTTGACATCCAGTTATGTCAGCACCATTTGTTAAAGATGCTTTCCTTCTTCCATTGTATACCTTTAGCTCCCTTGTCAAAAATTAGGTGTTCATAGGTTTGTGGGTTAGTATCCGGGTCTTCTATTCGATTCCATAGGTCGACTTCTCTGTTCTTATGGCAATACCAAGTCGTTTTCAGTACTGTAGCTCTGTAATAGAGTTTGAAGTCAGGGATAGTAATGCCTCCTGAAGTTCTTTTATTGTATAAGATTGTTTTGGCTATCCTGGGTTTTTTGTTTTGCCATATAAACTTGATTATTGTTCTCTCAAGGTCTGTTAAGAAGTTTGATGGGATTTTGATGGGGATTGCATTGAATCTATAGATTGCTTTTGGTAGAATTGCCATTTTTACTATGTTGATTCTCCCAATCCAAGAGCAGGGGAGGTCTTTCCATTTTCTGGTATCCTCCTCAATTTCTTTCTTCAAAAGCTTAAAGTTCTTGTCAAATAGGTCTTTCACTTCCTTGGTTAGAGTAACCACAAGATATTTTATGCTATTTTTGGCTATTGTGAAAGGTGATGTTTCTTTGATTTCCCTCTCCGCTTTTTTATCCTTTGTGTATAGGAGGGCCACTGATTTTTTGGAGTTGATCTTGCATCCTGCCACGTTACTAAAGGTGTTTATCAGCTGTAGGAGTTCTTTGGTAGAGTTTTGGGGTCTCTTATGTACACTATCATATCATCAGCAAATAACGAAAGTTTAACTTCATCCTTTCCAATTCGAATCCCCTTGATCTCCTTATGTTGTCTTATTGCTATTGCTAGAACTTCAAGCACTATATTGAAGAGGTATGGAGAGAGTGGACAGCCTTGTCGTGTTCCTGATTTTAGTGGAAAGGCTTTGAGTTTCTCTCCATTCAGTTTGATGTTAGCTGTCGGCTTGCTGTATATTGCTTTTATTATACTTAGGTATGATCCTTGTATCCCCAGTCTCTCCAACACCTTTATCATAAATGGGTGTTGAATTTTGTCAAATGCTTTTTCAGCATCCAATGAAAATGATCATATGGTTTTTTCTTTCCGTTTATTTATATGATGGATTACATTGATAGATTTGCGTATGTTGAACCATCCCTGCATCTCTGGGATGAAGCCTACTTGATCATAATGGATGATTTTTCTAATGTGTTCTTGGATTCGGTTTGCCAGTATTTTATTGAGAATTTTCGCATCGATGTTCATGAGTGAGATTGACCTGTAATTCTCTTTCTTGGTTGTGTCTTTGTGTGGTTTTGGTATTAGGGTGACTGTAGCTTCATAAAAGGAGTTTGGCAGTGACTCTTCTGTTTCTATATTGTGGAATACATTAAGGAGTATAGGTATTAGCTCTTCCTGGAAGTTCTGGTAGAATTCTGCATTGAAACCATCTGGTCCTGGGCTTTTTTTGGTAGGGAGATTTTTGATAACAGCTTCTAATTCTTCACGACTAACAGGTCTATTTAGATTGTTCACCTGTTCTTGGTTCAACTTTGGTATATGGTACTTATCTAAAAAAGTGTTCATTTCTTGTACATTTTCCAACTTTGTGGCATATAAACT
Organism: Myodes glareolus; assembly: GCF_982192425.1. Taxonomy (NCBI): domain Eukaryota; kingdom Metazoa; phylum Chordata; class Mammalia; order Rodentia; family Cricetidae; genus Myodes; species Myodes glareolus. Next base: position 52,833,505 of record NC_142030.1, read on the forward strand.
TTCATAGTAAGATCTAATGATTCTCTGAATTTCCTCTGTGTCTGTGGTTATGTCCCCCTTTTCATTTCTGATCCTATTAATTTGCAAGTTCTCTCTCTGCCGTTTGATTAGTTTGGATAGGGGTTTGTCAATCTTGTTGATTTTCTCCAAGAACCAGCTTTTTGTTTCATTGATTCTTTGGATTGTTTTCTGTGTTTCTATTTTGTTGATTTCAGCCCTCAGTTTGATTATTTCCAGTCTTCTACTCCTCCTGGGTAAATCAGCTTCTTTTTTTTCTAGAGCTTTCAAGTGTGTTGTTAAGTCTCCAATGTGTGCTTTCTCCGTTTTCTTTAATTGGGCACTTAGTGCTATGAACTTTCCTCTTAGCACTGCTTTCATAGTGTCCCATAGGTTTGAATACATTGTGTCTTTGTTTTCATTAAATTCAAGGAGGAGTTTAATTTCTTTCTTTATTTCTTCCTTGACCCAGGGGTGATTTAGTAGTTGACTGTTCAACTTCCATGAGTTTGTTGGCTTCCTGGGGGTACCATTATTGTTGAATTCTAATTTTAATCCATGGTGATCTGACAAGACACAGGTGGTTACTAATATTTTTTGTATCTGTGGAAGTTTGCTTTGTTACCAAGTATGTGGTCAATTTTCGAGAAGGTTCCATGAGCTGCAGAGAAGAAGTTATATTCTTTCCTATTTGGGTGGAGTGTTCTATAGATGTCTGTTAAGTCCATTTGATTCAGTACCTCCAATAAATCTCTTATTTCTCTGTTAGGTTTCTGTCTGATTGACCTGTCCATTGGTGAGAGAGGAGTGTTGAAGTCTCCTACTATTAGTGTGTGTGATTTGATAACTGCCTTGTGTTCTAGAAGAGTTTCTTTTACATATGTGGGTGCCTTTATATAAGGGGCATAGATATTAAAGATTGAGACTTCTTCCTGATGAATTGTTCCTGTTATGAGTATGAAATGTCCATCTCCTTCTCTTCTGATTGATTTTAGTTTGAAGTCGATTTTCTTAGATATTAGAATGGTCACACCCGCTTGTTTCTTAGGTCCATTTGCTTGGAAAACCTTTTCTCAACCCTTTACTCTGAGTAGGTGTCTGTCTTTGTGGTTGAGGTGTATTTCTTGTAAACAGCAGAATGTTGGATCCTGTTTTCGTATCCAATCTCTAAGTCTGTGCCTCTTTATAGGTGAGTTGAGTCCATTGATATTAAGTGATATTAATGACCAGTGATTGATGACTCCGGTCATTTTTTTGGATAGTAGAGTGTATGTGTTTTCCTTCTTTGAGTTGTGCTTGTGAAGGGTCGCTAGATGTCTGAGTTAGTGTAGGCAGTGTTGGGAATGTTGGATTCTTTGGGTTGTGATTTTCCTTCTAATATTCTCTGTAAGGCTGGATTAGTAGCTACGTATTGTTTAAATTTGTTTTTATCCTGGAATATTTTGTTTTCTCCGTTGATAGTGAACAATAACTTGACTGGGTATAGTAGTCTGGGCTTGCATCCATGGTCTCTTAGTTTCTGCAGTACCTCTATCCAGTTCCTTCTGGCTTTCATGGTTTCCATAGAGAAGTCTGGTGTAAGTCTGATAGGTTTACCTTTATAAGTTACTTGACCTTTTTCCTTTGCAGCTCTCAATATCCTTTCTTTAGTCTGAATGCTTTGTGTTTTGATTATTATATGGGGAGGGGATGTTTTTTTCTGATCCAGTCTATTCGGTGTTCTGTATGCTTCTTGAACCTTCATAGGAATATCGTTCTTTAGGATGGGAAAGTTTTCTTCTATAATTTTGTTGAGTATATTTTCTGGACCTTTGATCTGCAATTCTTCTCCTTCTTTTACTCCTATTATTCTTAGATTTGGTTTTTTTATTGTGTCCCACAGTTCCTGAATGTTTTGTGATGAGAATTTGTTGGATTTGCTGTTTTCTTTGGTCAGAGTGTTTAATTTCTCTATGGTGTCCTCAGAGTCTGAGATTCTTCTATCTCTTGTATTCTGTTGGTTATGCTTGTTTCTGAAGTCTCTGTTCGTTTACCTAGACTTTCCATAGCCAGCTGGCCCTCGGTTTGTGATTTCTTCATTGACTCCATTTCAGTTTTCAAATCTTGAACTGTTTCTATTACCTGTTTGATTGTTTTTTCATGGTTTCCCAGAATTTCATTTACGGATTTACTCATTTCTTCAAACTTTTTGGTATATTTCTCTTCCATTTCTTTATTCATTTCCTCAATCTTTTTGTTATACTTATCTTCCATTTCTTTACGGCAGATTTTCACCTCCTGTTTAAGTTCCTCTATTATTTTCATAAAGATCCGCTTAGAGTCGATTTCTTCTATTTCTTCTGGAGTAGGGTGTTCAATTCTTCTAGTTTCGAGCTCCCTGGATTCTGGAGATGTCATGTTGCCTTTCAGGTTGTTGGAAGAATTCTAGCATTGGCACCTGCCCATCTCATCCACTCTGGATGAAGCTCCTCAGCACTTTCTGGATAGAACTCCTCAACACTCTCTGGGTAGGACTTCTCAGCACCCTCTGGATCGAGCTCCTCAGCACTCTCTGGATAGAGTTCCTCAGTACTCTCTGGGTAGGACTCCTCAGCAGTGCAACAGGGCTAGCTGGTCTTCCCAGGACCCAGGAGACAAAGGGCCAGCAGCAGTGGGGGGAGAGAGAGGTCCTGTGGAACACCGAAGACCCCACCACAGAAGCTGAGGGGGAAGGGGCTGTGCTCTCTTCCTGGACAGGCAGGCTGCCCAGGCGAGCACCCACTCACCTCTCTGGGAAGAGCTCCTCAGCAGTGCAACAGGGCTAGCTGATCTTCCCAGGACCCGGGAGACAAAGGGCCAGCAGCAGTGGGGGGAAGGAGGGGTCCCGTGGAACACCGAAGACCCTGCCGCAGAAGCTGAGGGGGGGCTGTGCTCTCTTCCTGGACAGGCAGGCTGCCCAGGCGAGCACCCACTCACCTCTCTGGGAAGAGCTCCTCCTGGTCTCTTCTTTCAATGAAGATAGAAGGTAGAAAAGCCCTAACTATTTTCTTAGCTACAGACTGAAAGAATCATAATAATCCTGATAGTCTCATCGCTGTATCTTATGGATGCTTCCCGCATCACTCAACCGACTCCAAGGATGTGTGCTGTCACCAAATGACTGTCTTGTGATAGGCCTTGGCCATCTGTTAAATTTTACTGTCACCCTTAGATAGATCCTCCTCTGAGGCACTATAAATGCATCACCCCTTTGTAAGATAAAAGTAGTTAGGAGGGGTCTGCACCCCTAAGTCCCTAATAGCCATTCAAGTGGCCTCTGAAAAAGGGCTAAAGGGACACCCAGCTCATCCCTCCTCTTGCCGCTCGGCATGTTTTCGGGATACAGAATAGGCTTCTTTGCATGACTTAAGCTCTGTGACACAGCAGCTCTCAGAAACCCTTAAAGAAAGCTTGGACTGGAGCACCAAATCTGACTCCTGCTAAGGATGGAATGGAGGCCTTCTCCAGGATCACCAATACATCCTAACTGGTTCAGATGGGGCTCAGTGATGAAGGGTTCAGATAGAAACTCAATACAAGCCTGAATAGAGTTGAGCACATGACCTTGTTGTATGACTGAGCTTCCTTGGGTACATGCCCAAAAGTCGTATTGCTGGGTCTTGAGGTAGATTGTGTCCTAATTTTCTAGGAAATCACCATACTGATTTCCAAAGTAACTGTACCAGCTTGCACTCCCACCAGCAATGGAGGAGCATTCCTGTTAGCCCATATCCTCTCTAGCATAAGCTGTCATAAGTGTTTTTGGTCTTTGCCATTCTGACAGGTGTAATAATCTCAGAGTTGTTTTGATTTGCATTTCTCTGATGGCTAAGGGTGTTGAGCAGTTCCTTAAGTGTCTTTCATTTCTTTGAAATTCGTTTGTTGAGAATTCTCTGTTTAGGTCTGTACCCCATTTTTTTATTGGATTATTTATTCTTTTGATGTCAAGCTTCTTGAGTGATTTGTATATTTTGGAGATCAGTCCTCTTTCTGATATGGGGTTGGTGAAGATCTTTTCCCAGTCTATAGGCTGCTATTTTATTGTGTTGATCATTTTCTTTATATTACAGAAGCTTTTCAGTTTCAGGAGGTCCCATTTATTAATTGTTTCTCTCAATATCTGTGCTACTGGGGTTATATTTAGGAAGTGGTCTCCTGTGCCAATGCGTTTAAGTATACTTCCCACTTTCTCTTCTATGAGGTTCAGTGTAGCTGGGTTTATGTTGAGGTCTTTGGTTCATTTGAATTTGAGTTTTGTGCATGGTGATACATAGGGGTCTCTTTTCATTCTTCTACATGTTGATATTGCAAGAACCTGACTTTGTAAATTTCATTTTAAAGAAGGGTCTTCATCTTAAGTCATATAATGAGCAGGTTGTGTGTGTGCCTGAACATGCTCCCCATCTCCTGTTACTGGATGGTTCTAATTTCCGTCCCAGCTCGAGTTCAACTCTTAGGCAGACTCTTTTTGCCTTCTCTGTGTGAAAGTGCTCCTGATTCCACGTGTTCTCTATTCCATAATCGTGCTTGTTTGTCTTGGTACTGTGTTTCACTCTCTCAGATTTTCGCATTGATGTAGACATTTGTCTGTGCCTAGCAATGGGCTGATACAGGGCAATGTGCCCTGATACAGTGTCTTACACAGAGCACAGAGGCCGTTCTGAATGCAGCAAGGGCACCAGCTGAGAGGCCTGCCTTTTTCTAGCCCTAAGTCTAGAGTCTCAAGCTTACACAGTGAGATGAGAGTCCCCGCGAACACCATTGAGGATGGGCTAGATACATTCCCGCTATTGTCTACACACCGCACACGCTTGGCTGACAGGTTAGCCTGTGAATGGAGGCTGCCCTCAGTGGAAGAGCCTTAAGTGGATGGCCAGAGGCGAAAGGATCCCGTTAGTGAGTGAATGAATAGATCTTAACAAAGGAGCTGGCTCCCCTTAAGTCCTGTGGAGGAGCTGACCTAGAATCTCATTTGATACTCATTATATCCCAGGTCTGGTTCGAGAAGGAGGCCATTACTTCAGCCCATAATCCAACATAAATGCTTCCCATTCTTCAGTTACATAAAGTAATACAAGGCACATCTCAGCATCAGACATTAGGATTAACACAGACAAGGCTTAGTTAAAGCGCTCTACCAGGCAGAGGCTCTACAGTGACTAAAACCAGCCAACATGCCTGCACGGATGATTCTTGATTCATGGGGAGAAGGATTTATGTTTAAATACTATTAACACTTTGACTGTGATGGCTTTGCTCTAACAAGAATGGAATTTGAATGTAAGAATGAACGTGGATTTTATAAAAATATGAATCCTTTACTGTTAATCTTTATGTTCTTAATTTTGATAGCATGACTCACTCCTATAGAGAGTCATCTCTTTCCTTGATTTCAGTTTTTTCTTCTCCTGTTTTTAAAGTGAGATTGAAATTGTACTATTAAGACAAAGGCACCACTTGGAAATGGGGAACTATCTATTGGTGTTCGAGTAGACAAGTCAGAAATGGTCGGTTTTCAATTTAGCCTTAACGTTGACCATTAATTAGCAGTGACAGTAGTAATAATACCACTAGTTAGCGGCCTATAGCTCTTGCCCCTGGGGAATGGCAGCTTTGATGTTGAGAGAACCACCCTGGAGACTACAGAAGGGTGGAAACATCAGGCCTCTCTTCCAAAGGAATAGCATTGCACTGGTTTTTGTTGGTTTGGTTTTTGTTATCGTTTAGAATCTATATTTCCTCCCTTATGTGATTTTAGTGTGTGTAGTAGGATGAAGATGTATGTGAGGCTGTGGTATGCATATGACAGACTATTTACAGCTATGGTACTCAGGGCCACAGGATATAGGACTGGGGTTTTGTTGCTGTATGAGCAAACCAGGTACATCCTAGAAATTCAGTCTGTCCCATAATTTAAACAATAAATTCATAACCTATGCCATAGACTTTGCATTTGTGTGGTGTGTGTGTGTGTTAGACAATTCTTCTGCAATAGGCAAACCTCTCCTGTTATTTAAAATAACCCATGCTCTATCTTCTCACATATTGCTGGTTATCATGGTGCTGTATATCAGTTATTAAATGATTCTCTCTAAAAGTGGTCCAGTTCTTACATCATCATTCATCTGATAACAGCATCCAAGCCACATGGCCCCATCTTATTTCAGGAGAACTGTTCTTCTACTGAACAGAAATGAGATAAACTAGAAATATCAGCATATAGTTAAAACTGTTGGACCCTAAAGTCCAATCACCAAGGAAGAGTGGCCCCAAGAGACCACCACAGCTGATGTAAATGCATGAGGATTTTATTAATTCTGTCATGACAGGGTCTTTCAGCATTAGAGGCCAGAAAGACCCCGAATAACTGGTACAGGCTACTTTTAAAGCAATAAGCCACAAAAGGAAGGGGGGTGTCTGGGGATTGTTCTTTAACTATTATGATTGGCTTATTCAAAAGGGCTATTACCAATAATTGGCTAGAGAGCAGTTGCCAGATCAGATGAGGTAAGAGAAAAACATCTGAGGGTCACTTTGCCCCTTTCCCAGGGCCTGAGTCAAAACATCAGTCACTGAGTCAATACGTAAGGGTTATCTTGCCCCTATTCAGGGAGATAAAAAGTTCCCAACATCTCAGTATGCACATGTGTAGCTGTTAGGTCCTTGGTTCCCAGGGGGGAGCGGAGCACAACTGCTGAGATTGAGAGGGCTCAGAATTGTCCTCAGAATTGTCTTAAAGCTTTACAAAACTACCTTCTAATCAGTAAGAGGGACTCAACTCCAACCACAATCCTGGGAAGCACTGAGCCCTGGATCAAGGCTGTATCTATATAGCAAAAGAAAAACATTCTCCTTCTTTACAGGAAGTTACCTCACAGATCAAACAGTCCAGGCCCCAGCCATGTAATCTATCTTGCCTGATGGATGATAGTAATAATCTTTATTCCTTTAGCTGGTTTGTTTTTGCATTTAAAGGTATTAATTTAGCCCCTAGAATGTGCTAGAAATGGGAATCTGATCTATGAATCATCAGACGTGGTCACTGACCTCACTGAGATTTAGGTCTCTCAAGGGACACAAATAATTTAGAAGAATTAATAAGTGTGAATGTTAATGATTGGAGGTATGCAAACAGCACAGGTGTTCATCATTCTCCACCCTTATACTTCCCCTGACTTCCTCTGAAGGGATAACCCACAGCTGCGAGTCTTTTAGGTAGACCAGTAGGAAAAGGCACATGGCATTCAGTGACTTGTTCTTTAAAACATGGGTAACACTGTAACAGCCTAAAAACTGCTGTGTATCTCAAGGCAGGACCTGCCATCAGGACCACCTGATGCTCATCACCCTTGTTTCCTGGGTCAGAGGAGAATGGTGGAGGGCAGAGTCAAAGTTCAACCCTGTTCAGAGCATCTCTGGAAAGGCCCCTGGAGTAGAGGTGTCAGTGTGCTGCCTGTAGCCTTTAGATGGTTCCTTTACACACCCCTCTTGCTGTCTCTCAAAAGCACCAGAACATCCTAGCCACTGGTATTGGCTCTGCCTATGGGAAACCTGTGAATATGTGTAAACACCATCACTCTCTTGGTAGAAAAAACACATTGCGGCTTGTCTGCACTGGTTCCCAGAGGGAGAGTCTCTCCTGTCCACAACAAGCTGCCCAATAGCACACATTTGGAGGACTTCTTGTATTCTCTTGCACTTCTTTATTGCCTTCTTGGAGACTTCTGGAATCACCTACTGTGGCTCGTGCCTTACCTGGAAACACAGACAGACATGTCTGTCCTATTCCACAGTCACAGAATTCATTAAATAATTTGTGACTCACAGTGGTGAGCAATACTATTAATTCATAAGCCGCATTTCATTCTTTGGCTGCGGTTAACCGAGGAGTCTCTGATTGCCATTGGTAGTTGACCACTGACAATCACAATTTTTTAATCACTAACTCTACTATGGAGCCTTATCCTTTATGCATAGACACATACATATGTAGATTGCAGAAGGGCTACAGAAATGTTAAAGAGGCTGTAGAGTTCACAGAAGCCTCTCTAGAAGCAAAATCAAAGAACTACCTACAGAAACAAACAGAGTCAATAACAGGTGATCAATAAAATATTAAAGAGCCCAGTAGGAGAGCTATCGAAGCAGGAGCCGGACACATGGGGAAGTCAGTGGGAGAAACACTCCAGATGGAAGGGCAGGTAAATGGGACAGGAAGTGATCTGAGTGAGCCTTGCCACGCTAAAACCCTAGGGACAGTTGGGATTTCCCTGCTTATCTTTCCCTTAATGCATCTGGTTGGTCTGATGGCATTCATACTGCTGCATTTGCCTGTGAAGTGTCCTATTATGGAATTTGGGTGTTATGTCCCCTCAATGAGCTCTTTAGATCCTCAGATCTGATTTTTCTGATGTGGTTATTTTTGTATTGTTTGGTCTTTAGAGACAGGGTCTCTCACTTTGTAGCCCAGGCTAGCCTTGGATCCATAGTGATCTCCTGCTTCAGCTCCACTAATATTGGGATTATAGGCAAGAGCCACCATACCTGGCTATCATATAATTTTAGTGAACAAGGAGTTCCCTTGTTGACAGTCTACATTCATGAATTTATCACTGGTACTTTTCATTTCATCCTGGATGAATAAGTGATAGTGTCTACACACACAAATGAGATATGCCTCTCTATCACACTCTTATAATAATGGAGTCACCCATGGCTACATACAGCTTGAAAGCCATTATTTTATACACACTTTAGAAAAACATAGAGTAGGGTGCAAACTAGTCTCCACACCTACTAAATCAGTGTTCTTGTTCTTGGGTGTTCTCAAAAGAAACTGGTTCATGAAGCTTTGTTTAAGCGTATCAGGCAGCATTGCCTGTAATACCATCACTCAGAAGGATGGTGCAAGGGCATCACAAGCTTGAGGCCAGCATGGACTTTATAACAAGACATGTTTTAAAGGGAAGAGCTGCAGGGGAAGGTTGCATGCCTATCCAAAATACCAAGAGTCAGGACCTTTGAACCTTTCGCTGTTTCTTTACAATGGACAGGCTAAGAGAAAGCAGTCAGAACCGACAGCAGTAACTCGGAATGGTCAGTGAGTGTGCCTGGGTGGCCTCCGGCCCTCATCTGATTGCTGCTCACTTCCTGCTTCTGAAAACATTGCCCTTAGCATATTTAGCCACAGCATCCTCAGCTGGTGGTATACATTACAGCCCCCATTGCAGTTCTTTAAAAAAAAAAAAAACTTGTGATAATTTGGTATTTTTGTGTTCTTATTCATCATGACTAGGACCAATTACATTACGCGGTCCTTTGGGGGAGAAAACACTTTAGAACAGGAGGATGACTGTAGAAAATATATTTGGCTATTTCGTTTCTATTTCGACTGCAGTGATTCATGGTCTAGTTCAGAGTTCCTTCCCCAGACGCACTGTTTACTAGTTAACTTCTTGTCCCAAAAATATATCGATTAAAGAAATAAAATAAGGTCCAATTTAAGAGAATGGACTTCTTGTATTTAAGGAAACACACGAAGTGCTGTTTGGGGGAAAGGTGGTAGATGTAGGTTTTAAGCATAAATGATGATCGGTTTGTTATCCGTCACCGTTCTTTCCTCGCTCCTCCTTAGTGAACAGACCTCATTTGTGCTCTATCAAGGAAGGAATCTTTTCAGGGATGTGATTGTTTGGCAGAGGTGCCAATGAGGATGGGAAAACTTTTCAGAGAACATAACCAAACTGGAAGTTCCTGCCGTTTTAAAAATAGCACTTTGAAAGTTTGCCCTGGGTCTTTTAGACTTGCAGGCATTGCTGTCCCTAAGTGAGGTCTGAAAATAAGTGTCTCCCTGTGAGGGGAGATATATATATATATATATATATATATATATATATATATATATGTGTGTGTGTGTGTGTGTGTGTGTGTGTGTGTGTGTGTGTGTGTGTCTGTGTGTGTGTGTGTGTCTGTGTGTGTGTGTGTCTGTGTGTGTGTGTGTCTGTGTGTGTGTGTGTGTGTCTGTGTGTGTGTGTGTGTGTCTGTGTGTCTGTGTCTGTGTGTGTCTGTGTGTGTGTGTGTGTGTGTCTGTGTGTCTGTGTCTGTGTGTCTGTGTGTGTGTGTGTCTGTGTGTGTGTGTCTGTGTGTGTGTGTGTGTCTGTGTGTGTGTGTGTCTGTGTGTGTGTGTCTGTGTGTGTGTGTGTGTCTGTGTGTCTGTGTGTGTATGTGTGTGTGTGTGTGTGTGTGTGTGTGTACATATATATGTGTGTGTGTGAGACTTGACTTTCAGCTTGAGGGCAAGGTAGTGGGATGTAGGAGCATTTCCAGGGTTGTCCATTCCAAGGTCTCAGGAAGCATTACTAATGACCAACTCTTCTTTGATGGAGGAGGGTTAACTGTCTGTGTGTTACTTTCATTGGTTAATAAAGAAACTGCCTTGGCTTTTGATAGGACAGCAGCTTAGATAGGTGGAGTAGACAGAACAGAATGCTGGGAGGAAGAAGGCAATGAGGCAGACGCCATGACTCTCCTCTCCAAGACAGCCGCAGATTAGAATCCTACTGGTCAGCCACCACCTCGTGGTGCTACACAGATTATTAGAAATGGGTTAGATCAATATGTAAGAGTTAGCCATTAAGAGGCTACAGCAATGTTTAAATGAATACAGTTTCCGTGTAATTATTTCGGGTAAAGCTGACCGGGTGGGTGGTGGGAAGTTGCCCGTCACTCCTTTTACACTTCTTCTTCCTCTTTACCTTATACATTTGTCCCTTGGTTTCCATAGGAACTTCCCAGATAATAAAACCCTCAGATATGCAAGTATTTTATATAAAAATACAGTGCTTGCAAATAACACATGCACATTCTCTAATACGCTGTTCTTATAGTGACCAGCGCCATATAAATAACATGAAAGCAATTGGTAACCCCTTTGAGGAATTTTACAAGAAAGAGAGGCCCCTCACCATCCGTGCACTCCCCTACCCCGATATTTTTATCTGTTTTTGACAGAGCCTGAGGATGCTCAGCCTATAGATTCCAAGAATCAAGTATTCATGATCTCAACATGCATCCTGCTAAGTAATAAATAGTCTTTATTTTAGTCATCTGTGAAGTATATTACACTGCCTCTTGAGTCACGTAGGTATCCTTATTTCTGTGTGCTTGTGCTGACTCAGCACATTCTTCCATCCAGCCAGTCAGTCAGTCATGTGTACCCCTGCTCATAGCTTCTTCCCAGCAAAGGGCCTTCTTCCGAGCCCTTATGTCACAGAAACACAGAAGGGACTCTAACCATTTAGGATGGAATGTGACCCCTGAAACCTGGGTTTACTTTTTCCATCCCTGAGCACTTTTAATAGTTTTAAGCTATTTCAAACCTGGAGCATCTGGTATCCAAGCCACACAAACTAACCAAGTTGTAACACTGTTCTGTTTTTATGTATTTATTTTGAAGCACAGTCCCATGTAGCCCAGACAATGTAGCAAGTCTGGCCATGAACTCCTGGTCCTGCAGCCTCTGCCTTTTTGTCCAGGGATTACAGATGTGCCCAGCATGCTCACCTCCTTTGAACATTTTCATCTCAGTTTTTTTCTCTCTCTCCCTTTTTTTTCCACTGTGGAGATTGCCTTTAATTCAGTTATACATGTCGTTATTCCAAAGATGGATAGTCTGAGAACACTGGTATTAAAGGACAATTTTCTTAGGTTGGATTATAAACACTATCGACATTAGCACCATGTGCAGCAAACCTACTTTAAGCATCACGACTCAGATAAAAGTAAAATTTTTATCTGAGTCTTGGTATCAATTAATGCATCATCTTACCAGACAACCATGAAAAATCTTTGCTAACTATTTATATGACTTATAATTAATATGTAGAACATTCAGGAAAAAAGTCAAACTTCAGCTGTCAGTCAAACCTAAAGTCCTAGCACTTAGGAGGCATGCTAGAAGATCTAGAGGAAAGAAGCCTTACAGACTATATGTAGTCCAAGAGCCTATTCAAAACAAAAAGTTACTGATTTTATTTATTTATTATTATTTATTTATTATAATTCAATCAATAAATGAGTTAAAGCAGCGTAATAGACACTTTTCAAGAGAGATTCTCTCTCTCAGAGAGATGAACTTGAGCATAGATAATCTCTTTCTTGTGGGATGTCCTGCTACTTCGAGTGTGTAACTTCACCAAGGATTGCCCTTTCTTAGTTACTATAAAAGTCTCCCTTCTCAGCAAGCACTCTCATTCCACAGAGCAATCCTTTATCTGGTCAGGTTCACAATATCCTGCAATTTAGTTTTCTTTCCTGAGACAGACTCTCCTGCAGCCAAGGCTAGCTTCACACCCATGCAGCTGAGAATGGCCTCCAGCTACAACTGGTCCTCCGGCCTCCACTTCAGTGTCTTTGGGTCTAGATCGCTCACCTCAGGTGTTGTGTTCAAGGACCGCATCTGTTTCCTGAAGGCTGGTCCTCTTCTGGAACTTGAATTGCAGATTCTCTTTCGAGAAAATCACTCCAGTCGGCCATGTTGCTGTTTTCCATGTTTCACTATCAAGAGCATTCACGTTTTTACAGTAAGACATCTGGGGACCTCTTACATGAATATTCCTCAGATACCCTTAGAATTGTCCAAACAACACTGATTCTTTGCAGTGGAGGATGGTTTTAGACGCTAACTACCTGAGTACTTGGTATGTCCAGAGCTCTTGTGATGTGATTGAGTATAGAACTGCCCAGCACTAGCAAATATACACATACACAATCACACAAAAGCACACACACACACTTTTTGTTTCTCTGTCTCTGTCTTATACGTGTTTTCACACATGTCCTGTGAATTCTTCTCCATATTTGTTATTCTGAGCCAAGTCTTTCCATTGTTGCACATTTATAAATCCACAATGTAGTCAAGAGGAACTTAGCTTCATTATTCTCCATCTATCTATCTATCTATCTATCTATCTATCTATCTATCTATCTATCTACCTACCATATCTATCTATCTATCTATCTATCTACCTACCTACCTATCATATCTATCTATCTATCTATCTATCTATCTATCTATCTATCTATCTACCCCAGATATATGTGTGTATGTGGGCACATATGTATATAAAAATAAACACACTTATGGGAGTGGAGTATGTATGAATGTATAAAGCCATTTGCTCAGTATTAGCATCCTTTGCTCACCACTTCCAATCAAGGTATCAGATACACCATTGTCTCTATCTCAGCACGATTCCTCCTTCACCGTGTTGTCCTGAACCTTCAGCAATGTGCCTGCCACCACCACCCACCTCCTGAGACATGCCCACTCACACCATTGGTTTCCTCAGATACTGTCACCTATCCTGAGAGAGCAGAAAAGGACAATGGTGAAGGAAGGATAGGGTAACATCTGTGCCTTGCACTGAAAGCTAAAACTAGGGAATGTCTGGATTCATCCCTTCCCCGACTCTGGTTCCAGTGCTAAATGAGTACATGTTTTTTTTACATTGCATTCATTTTTCTCTACTCTCTTGAATTTCCTGTTCCTGTCTAGAGCTGTGTCTAAGCACCCTGGCATACAGAAATCCTTTCGTAACATCCAGCCGAGTCAGTTGGATCAGAGATCGCTACTCCAGGACCAGTAGGTGGAGCTCAGAGGTTCAGCTCAAAAGCACATTTATTTTGGATTGTTCCCTTTTTCTATACCCGCTTCTACCATCTGGTTTTCTCTTTTCAAGCTCTTTAAAAAAAATCTGTTGACATTCACAGTTCCCAGTATTGCTGTAGACACAAATGGTGAGAAACACATTCTTCTTGCTTTCCTTCCCAGAGTTCCAGTGCTATAACGACAAATGGAACGCCAGGCCTCTGAGATTATGTGTATACAGCACCCTGGAAATGATGCCACGGTGTAACCTAGCAGGGGAGTTGTGTGCTTTCCCACTCTCAGAAGACACACTGGCTTGGAACCATCTCCGATCCCTATGTCTTATAAATCTCCTGTTCTCCTCTTCCTCGAGCAGAAAACTCTCATTCATTTCATTTTTCCCTGGTCACCTGCTTATGCCACCCTACGGAAATATGACTGGGTTATTGGCTACATTCTTGGCAGCCGGAATGAAATAAAAACCAGAGGCCTGCCTAAGGTATATGACTCTAAATCTTCGATCTCAGGAGCCTGGGAGGGAGTTCCCAGAGGCAGGGAAGTGACCAGAATGTAAGAAAAGCCCCCTATGAGTTGGAGTCTACGGCAAAAGTGAAGGGAGGTGCCCTAGCATCTCTGATCCCATTAATGTTCAGAGCTCCACAGGCAACAGCAGAGAAATGACAAGGGCTTGTTTGCCCTCGGCAGCCTTCCGTCACGGGTGCGGCGATTTCATTTCACTTGTAACACATCTGACCTAAACTATTTCCCCTGGCAAGGAGAACAGGTCCCATGCCTTGTAGATGTAATTCCGCTGTCTTCAGAGGAAGTCCTGGGTCTCCATAGGACTTAGCATTGTCGTGGGCATTCAGTACCCACATACCACTGTGTCTAGAAACCACACGTTATCCAGATATGAGCAAGGCCTATTGAAAGAAAGTCTGTGGCGCTGCATGAGATTTAGATGTGTCCCATTGACTCTTTAACCTTTAATTGAAAACCGTGAGTTCTTTGTCTTCAGATGCATTCTGCTCATTCCTAAATTACAAGAGAGAGTGACTTTTTTTGCATGGTACTCAGGAAGGAACTAATTACTCAATAAGCAGAAGTGCTAACCTATCATTTTTCAATGTCACCTCCAGAAACCAGGGAAGGGTTTTCTTCTATTCACCACCTTAATTCTAGCAGATTTGACTAGATAATACAGAAAGCCATTTTGCAGTAGAGGAAAAACAGCCCTGAAAATGTTGAATTAACAGCCCTGCCTTATATAACCAGACACTGGTCTACTCCACAGCTGCTACCCATCCACTGGGATAGTTTCTCATGGTTTACAATGAACTGACATCCTGAGAACGGCCCAGACATATTCCTGAGTGAGCTTGAGCTGTCAATTCCCTGTTGTATCGTGCTTCTGTCTGGCATTGCTCAAAGGGTAATATTGACCATATAGAGATAGTGGGGCCAATCTCTCTCTCATGTCAAGGAAACATACATAAGACTATAATGACTTCCTCCTTGAGCTTTTGGGAATCTTGCCCACAAAATCATCTGTTGTTAGATTTTCTTTGCAAAGAAATATATATATATATATGTGTGTGTGTGTGTGTGTGTGTGTGTGTGTACATATATATGTATAGATATATGTTACATATATATATATTGTTTTTTATTGTCTCCCAGTCTGACAAATTATACATTTTTAGGTATTTGTCCATTGTATCTGTTTTTAATGTTAGCCTATAGTATCACTGAAAACAGTCATTTTAGTTATATTCATATCACTTTTTAATTAAAAATATTATTTTTCTCTTTCTTTTATTTTCTGTTAACTAGTTTTGTCAAAGGTTTATCTGCTTCATAAATTTTATCAGAAAAATCTATTTTTGAGTCAGGCATGGTTGGTCTGCATACCAGAACTCTGAAGACCAAGGCAAGAGGATTACTGTGAGTTTGAGGGTAGCCTGGACTACTTCACACATATCAGTCCAGCCTGGGGTACAGAGTAAGACCCTTTCAAAAAATATAAAACAAAACCAACTTTCAGCATTTTCATCTTGCTTAGAAAACATTGATTTTTCTGTCTCATTAATTCCTGCTCTTTATTTTTTCTTGTGATTTTTTGTTTTGCTAAATATAGATTTTCATTGTTAATGTTTTACATGCTTAAATTTAACAGTTTACTAATTTTGAGGCTATCTTCTCTTCTAATATAAGCACGTATTTTAATATACATTTTTATGGTTATTCAGTTTAAGTAACTTAATTTCGTTATAATAAAATATTAAATGGAAAAGTAAGTTTGTGCAGATATGGATACAGTGTTAAAAATAGCTTAGACTTTAGAGCATTTTAAGAACATTTATGTGCACAATAGATGTACATAAGTAGGAGGAACCTGGGACGCGGATGGTAGTTCTAGTGGGTTGAGTAGGCAGGAGACAAAAACAGGAGAGGGTTATCTAAGAGATGGAATAACTTTTTTTTAAAATGTGACAGTTAAAATTGTTTACTATCCTCTAAAGAATAAGGTATTAAATAAAATGAGGAAAATTTTCTTAACATTGGGTGCTTACCATGTACCAGACACAAGTGAAACCATCATTAGCTCCTCTCAAGGGAAGTCATAGGCAAGACTATTGTTTACTACTGAGGTTTAGTGCAGATCCAAGCGCCTTGCTCAATCAGTGTTAACCCAAGCTGCCTCGGAGTTCTTGGGTGGGATCACTCCAACAGCAAAGTGAAGCCTTCTGATAACCAGACCTTCAGGACTGTGAGAGTGATGGATGGTTCTACACCAACTTGACCATGCTACAATTATCTGAAAGGAGGGGACCTCGACTGAGAAAACACCACTGTAAGATCCGACTGGAGGCAAGCCTGTAGGACATTTTCTTAACTGGTGATTGATGGGGGAGAGCCCAGTGCACACTGGGTGGCTTGGTGGTCCTAAGTTCTATATGAAAGCAGGCTGTACAAACCAGGAAAACAAACCAATAGGCAGAATCTCTCCATGATGTCTGCATCAGCTCCTGCCTCAGGTTCCTGCCCTATGTGAGGTCCTTCCCTGATTCCCTTAGATGATGACCAGTGCTGTGGAAGTGTAAGCCAAATGAACCCTTCTCTCCTGAACTTGCTTTTGGTCATTGAGTTTCGTCACAGCGGTAGAAAGCCTGGCTGAGACAGTGAGGGAGGAAGCTTCCTGGCATGGGGATGGTTCAGAAGATCTTCCGGAGATTTGCTCTTGGAGAAAAAAACCCAGAAGCCTCTTTTTCACTTGCTCATTGCAAGCATCTTTAAGTTGGGGTGGGGGGTGATGACAGGGTCATTACTGCTGCTCCCCAGATATGAGTTTAAATGCCATAGCCTGGGAAGCTTCTCATCCCAACTGATACTGGGGAAATCTGGGTCCCTTCTTGGGTTCTTGGTCTCATTAATAAGATAAGAATGGATTCAATTTATGATAGTCCAAGGACAATTTGTTTTTATTTATTAAAAGAAAAGCACTAAGCCAGGAAAACTATAACTCTCAGCATCTGCCCAGAGGAGGACAACGGTGGGGGGAAGTGGGGCGGTATGCCCACATGGAGGTCAGACACATTGCGGACAAAGTAGCCACATGGGCGAGAGAAAGAGAAAGGAAGGCTCAAAAGTCAGAAAAGGCGTGCGTAGGTTCTAATCAACACCAGCAAGAAAGAAGCAGAGAAGTGGAAAAGGAAAAGTTGTGTCCTTCTACTTCAGGTTCGGGCAAGGTAGGCAGAGCCAGTGGAACCTCATGGTGGCTCCTGGGAATTGCGCTGGGGGACCCTAAAGGGGAGGTTATTCTGCCTGTCTCCTTAGCAAGGCTTCAGACGAGCCCTCCTTCCTAGGTATGGACCCTTGGCCAGGTGATTGACCTGCCCTAACTCAAATGTTGGGTCTCCACCCAGGTCAGCTATTCTGCTCTCTTTACCAGAGTTTTTCTTAATGGGCCTTTATTGTAACATTAACATGATCCGTAAAAGTCACAAGATTGTGAAGATTAAATAAAATAAGACCTAGAAGTGTCAAAGAAGCTGCACTCATGGAGTATCATTACCATGGCTGCCTAAACGAGACCCGAACAGGGACAGCACCACTAGACATGGGAAGGGGGGGGGTGTCTTATGGTGCTCTCGACCCTAGGCAAAGAATTTTAGGCAACTGAGAAATCAGGACAGCATCACAGGATTAACACTCTTCCCCATGGAAGAGCACACCTATACAATATACACAATTATACAATACCAAATGGTCAGCCCTGAAATCACAGAACAGGCTGTACTTGTAGAGCTAGGAAAGTATCTGTCTGTCTGTCTGTCTGTCTGTCTATCTACCTCTCTCCCTCTCTCTCTCTATATATATATAGATATAGATATATATCTACATATATATTAAATATGTGTGCATCTGTATACATATATGGATAGTTATAAATTAATATATAAAACCAAGAAATGGGAACCATGCATTTGAGAGAGAACAAGGTGGGGTGCATGATGAGAAGGACTGGGGGGACAAAAGGGGAAGAGAAAACATTGTAATTTTGTTTTAATTTTAAAAACACTTTTTTTTTAATTTAAGAAAAAAATAAGATAAGATGGTGGTAATTATGAGCACCGAGGAAGGTGCTGTGGCTCTGTGAATGAGAGGAAAATCAGACTGACTGACTGTACGGTGAGCACCGGTTATGTCAGACACTGCTCTGGTAAAGATCCTGGGATGGGATAGGGATGGAATTGATAGGAGGTACCCAGGTCGGAGGCCTCCGTCCTTTTTCCCCAGCTCTCTTCCACGTGTGACATGAACACACAGGAGTCTCCTCAGCTCGTCCTCCATTATCTATCTGAAGTCTTTGTATTCAGCGACACAAGTGGCAGATATAACATGGCACTTCCCCCACCTCCCCGCCCCAGAGTGCTTCTGGGCCAGTTACACAGCTGGGACGCTTTAAGGCATCAGCTCTTAAAAACTGAGATGGATCGCCTTCCCGGCCTTTTCCTTTCGCACATTTCAGGCTTCTTGGGATTTCTTGACAGTGCAGGGCTAATGACTTTTTGATACCAATCGATGCAAAGCTAATTAATTTACTTCACAATTTTCATGGACTCAACTGCCCAGGGGTTGAAATGATTAGATGTTGTTGTTTGTTTGTGTCTTCAGCTTTCAGGAGCCTCTTCCCGGTCTTTCCTGTACGAATGGACTAATTAGCTCCTGATGGCTTTATCTGTGGGTGGAATTCGGACTGTTGCTTTTAGAGAGAGCCCCAGTTTGATTGCAGGCACCCACATTAGAGCTCACAACTGCTTGTCACTCCAGTTCCCGGAGATCAAACTCTCGCTTCCAGTTTCCAGAGCCAATTGTATTCTCGTGTTCATACTCCCACAAGAAAACACATGCATAATTAAAAATAAAAACAAATCTGTTTAAAACAAATAAATAAAATAGCAAGCCATTATGACAATAGTCAAAATTAATCAAAAATAGTCAAAATTAGTCAAATTGCATTAATCTTTTTTTAATTTTACATTTGGAAGTATTTGAGGATTATTTAATGGACCACAGATTACACTTAGTTTTGTGGTGATGTAATTTAAATACAGCACTCATAGGATTTGTATAATGCAATTGAGAACAGAGAGACTCCATTGGCTTGCCCCGGTTTGATGTTTTCTCAGAAACTTAAAGAAGAGGGTGTGGGTCAATCCCAAAGAACCTAGACAACAATGAGGACCTTAAGAGAGACATACATTGATTTAATCTGCATGGGAAATAGAAAAAGACAAGATTTCCTGAATAAATTGGGAGCATGAGGCTCTAAGGAGAGGGCAAGGGGGAGGGGAAGGAAGGGAAGGGAACAGAGATATAGCTCAATAAAAGCAAAAAAAGAAATAACCCATACATGAACGATGTATGACCCCATCTATCTTGACTACTTGGAGTAGTCAAATCCACTGGACAAAAAACAGAGCACTGGCTGCCAGGAGAAGGGGAAATGGGCGGTTGTTTAATGGGAAGTTTATGGTTGAGTATAAAAATTCTGGTGTGGTGAGTAAAAAAAAAATCAGTGTGGTTGTACAACCTTAAGTACTATTGGCCGAATGGAACAACCACAGGCAATTGAAACTGTAATTTTAAGTTGTATGTTAGTCAGGTATAGTGGTACACATACTAGGGAGGCAGAGGCAGGTGGATCGCTGTGAGTTCAAGGCCAGTCTGGTCCCCATAGTGAATTCTAAGGCAGTGATGGCAACTACACAGAGAAACCCTGTTTTCTGGAAAAACGAAACAAAAAGCCACATGTGTTTTGCCATGCATGCCAAGAGGGTGTGTGGCCAGACTTAATTCACACAAGGTGACTCCTCCAAACGGAGCCATTGTGGGCCTTTCTGAACTGTCTCTGTGTTTGCCGCAGCTCCAGGGAAATGGAGGCTTCCAAACCCTTGCCTAGAGCAGAAATCTCCACACTGCTGATATGTACAGCCATTCTTTAGAAGTGATATTTGATAAGAGTCAGAATTCTGGAAAAAGCCTGCAACAGCGTATTGCAGGAATTGCCTAGAGTTATACTGGAAATATTAAATTTTAAAAAAGCATTGACTGCTTTTACTGCCAATATTGTGTTTCCTTATTGTAAAAAATAAAGATAATCAGAAAAGACTTATAATCCTGTCACCTGAAGAATGATCCTGCCAACATTTTGGTCAATACCCTCTCACTAGCTTTTATTTTATAAATAAACATATATTTATCTGAGAAGAAGAAGAGGAGGAGGAGGAGGAAGGGTGAAGGAGGAAGAAGAAGAAGATGAGGAGGAGGAAGAAGAGGAGGAGGAGGAGGAGGAGGGGTGGAGGAGAACGAGGAGGAAGAAGAAGAAGATGAGGAGGAGGAAGAAGAAGAGGAGGAGGGTATAGGTAGGTTATGTGCATTCCTCGAGTCTCAAATTCCCAACTATAAAATGAGTTCATGATAATCTGTGATAAGCATAATTGTTCAAACGGCAGTTACACACCTGTTCTAACAGTCCCGAGACAGGACACCGACAACACGGATGACATCAAACATGCCATCAACAGTGACACTCACTCATTGTATGTGGGAATATACAGTGGTGCAACATTTCAGAACATAGTTTTGGCTGTTCCTTAAATACTGCAGCACATCCGGTAACCCAGAAGCTGGACTCTCTGGTGTTTACACAAAGGAGTTTCAAACTTAAGTCTGCAAAGACCTCCAGAGAGAGTCTGTAGGTAGCAGTTTTGTGGATGAGTGCCAACCGTGGGAGCAGCCAAGGCGTCCTTGAGTAGACAAATGATCCATCTAAACAATGAAATACTATTCAAGACTAAAAGGAAATGAAATATCGGCTCATGAAAGACCATAGAGGGAAGTTAAATGCTTATGTTCTTTTGCTAATGGGTGTTTGTGCTTCTGAGGACACATGCATATATTGTGTTCATGGGAACAGAGGCCAGAGGGCAACCTCAGGTGTAGCCTTCAGGAATGATGTCCACCTCATTTGAATCACTGACTTTGAGTCATGCTGTTTCCGTGACCCAAATGTTATCTAACAAGGAAACAGGCTTTCTGATTTTGATGATGACCGACTGCGAAAGGCAAACTTTAAAGACAATTTATTAAGATGACTGCTTGCTCACCAGGGTGTGTGTGTGTTGGTGGCAGGGAGGGGGAGAGATTAAAACACTCTACAGACTTTGCTTGGCATGCTACTGTAGTGTTAGAAGTATGTCATTTGTACAGACCTATGAAATATACAACACCAGGAGTGGACCCCATTACCAAGTCTGGACTCTGCCTGACAATAGTGTATCTATGTTGATTCAGAAAAGTTGACACTTGTCCCACCCTGCTGGGGACACTACTGTTAGAGTTGGTAGGCAGGGAAAGTACGAGATACTCTGTTACTTCCTCAATTTTTCCATGAATCTATAGTTTTTCTTTGAAAAGAGTAAGTTTCAGTAAGTCATCGTGTAGAGGACGTGGTGTTTTTCTCAGCACAGAAGTGGGTTGTGGGAACTTGCCTGGTTGCTTATGGTCTTGTTTCTCTTTAGTTTGTTCCCTGTCCTGTTCTCTACCCCAAGAACAAAGCATCAAGGGAGAGCAGAGAGATACAGAAGATTTCTGGCTAGTTTACTTGAGAAAGGAGAATGTGGGTAGCTGAGGGGCCATGTGTTGGCTACCCAACTATCCCTGCATTAAATGATTCTATGTGATTTTCAAAGGCTCCTCGGTATGGCAGCTTTATGATTACTTAGAAACAACTACTATCACTGTATGGGGTAACTATTACATCCGTCTGTGTAGAGACTCATGCCATGTACGCTGAAAGAAGATTGAGGCATAAAACAGAACGACACTGACAGGCGTGTGTCCTGCTTTGTGTCTTCATTGGGAAAGTCCCACGGATTTGCTTTTAAAGCGATGACTGATTTTCACACCATTAGAAGCTGAAAAGACCTTTGATGTCAAAGGTCAAAACCACTAACAAAATAATGAGTTTGGCACCACTGGGGACAAGATAAACTCTGATGAGAGCGGCCGTTCTCGTAGTGACATTTCTAACATTTCTGCTAAGACACTGTTGTCCACTGAGAACACTAACAAATCTAATGTGTGTGATTTGGTGTGTATGGGGGGGGCAGGGAGCATCTCTGTAGTGCAGATGCTGAGAATAAAGCTAATCATTGCTCAGATTGCATCAAACGATAGTTAAACAGACTCGAAGTTGGCCAGACCTGGACCCAAACTCCTGGTCTCCTGCCATTAGCCGTTTGAAATTAGCAAAGATGATAGGAATCTCAGACTCATTTTTAATTTTTTTTTTCATTTTTTAAGTTGATATGTATGTATGCATGAGTACCTGTGTGAGGATATGGGCCTGAGTGCAGTCCCTTAGAGGCCAGAAGAGGGCATCTCATCCTCTGGAGTTCTTGCTGATTTTCCGCAACCACCATGTGTGCTGGAACGGACAACCAGGCGCTGTGGAGAAGCCGCAAGTACTCTTATCCTCCATTCCAGATGTTAGAGATTTGGAATTATCATTTATAAAATGCAGTTAAAAATAGGTCCCTTGTATAAATGCTGTGAAGATAAAATGTGATAACACAAGAGAAATACCAAACACAGTTCTGACCCACAAGAATACTCTGTTTGGAAGTCTAGTCTTTAATGTTTTCTATTAAGGGCTGCATTATAACTGACATTTAACTAGTAGCTAATGAGCTAAGGAAGTTTGAGTTAATGAATAATTAATGAGTTTGAATGGGTTTTGTGCTATAAGAACTTCTATACACCCTTTCCCACCACGATCCTCATCAACTGTACCTTCCATGTGTAAGAACTTTGAACAGCTCATTAACTAGACTCAGCCAGATCCATCGTGTCCCGGGACCACAATGAACCATTTATCATGACTTCGCCATCAATGTCCAAATCCAGAAAAGAGGAGAGACGGCTTTTTAAATTGGGTTTTTGTCTACAGCCCCTAGTAAACAATGAGACTAGGAGACTTCGAAGTAGGAAGAGGCGCTGCTGCCATGAACCAGCCTCTCCTTAGGAATGGGACCTCGGGCGGGCTCAGAGATGTGACCAGACCTCCCTACCGCCCCTGCTACCCTTTGCAGGGCTGCTTTACTGCCTCCTTTACAGATACAGAAAGCCTCTTGCTTAAGCCCTGCCTGCAAGGTGCCTTTTCTCAGTCCTACATGAACCCTCCAGCTCTTGCTCCTCCTGTCAGTGATGAGTTCAGAGACTGAGCAGAGAGACAGCCTGGTTTTAGTTGATATTTTAAGTAAGACTCCTTGTGGTGGCCCTGTTCTCTGCCCCTAATTCTTGGCTTAAAAAACCTGAGCTTGTATTGCCTCACTAACGTTAATAGCTTAACCTTTCACTGTTTCCTTGTGTGTGATGAACCCACATTCATTCCAACTGTGTAATTGAAGAGGAGAAACCTACCCCATTCTTTATAGAGGCCTTGGGTTATTCGGGGTCATGTGGCATCTTGATTTTGTTTTAATGGTATAATGCCAGAAAACAGTGTAGCATTCCATTACCTCAAAGAAAAGCACCCAAAGAAAAGTTCCCGTTGCCCCCCCCAAATAGTTAGCCATCTCAAAGTTCTGAGTGAATGGTGACTTTGATGAAGAGGATCAACTGCTAATTTAAATCTGCTAAACATCCTTCCCCTGATAACGGAAGATGACTGTTTCCTCCCACATAGGTGTAAAATCCAGCACATTTGCTTTTGGAATTCACAAGGAAATAATGAATGCTGTGTGTTAAATCTTCCCCCTTCCAGGTAATAGGCCCTCACCTTTCCAATTTTTATTGAATTAACTGCCAGCAGGCAGAGGACCCCACGCTCCCCTTTAGCCCCGAAAGGTATTTTAAGAACACATATCTAATGATATCTGTAGAGAAAGCTAGTAAGAACCAATATGTGTTTTCATGTGCTTATGCATGTGGGTACATTGGCAAATATGTGTATGTGCTTGTATGTGTGCATGTGCGTATGTATGTGCACATGCACACGTACTTATGTTTTCTCCCTTTTCACCATGGTGAAAACTCACTTGTGCAACTGGAGCCTTTACTCAGTGAGTCGTCTTGCCATTCCTGTAATCTTATAACACAAGTTTTGTTCAAAATGGAGTAAGCTTTTTTTTCTTCACAGTGGAAGTAACGCATATTTCACGCTGTGATCTACTCGTAGTCTGCTGATCAGTTCGGACTAGTTTCTTTCTTCTTGCCATTTTGCCCCATGTTTCTTGCTGCATAGCTCCCAAACGTATAATCCTCCAGCCTCAGTATCCTCAGTGCTGGAATTATAGGTGTGTGCTAGGGTGTGTGATCTCAGCAGAATTCGCCATCCCTTTGGAAGCAATGCAGTCTTTCTCAAGGAGAATCAGCAAGTTTGGACTGGAAGCCAGCTAGCTCCTTCCTGACATTTGCCTCCTGTTCTATCCCTTTATAGAGTCTGCGGGTGCCTGCTGCAGTGCTTGGAGAATGGATGGCCTTTCTCCTTTCCATTTCTCTGTACCTTCATGACTAAGAGACAGTTTACAGGTCGACAATCATATGAGAATTCCTAATTTCATGTCCAGAAGTGTCTCGCCAGTCATGCGTGTGAATTGCTTGCCCAATCGTTTCATCTTCCTCTTATATATTTAATAGTGGGAAATTCTTATTTCTGAACAAACCATCCATGTTACCTTGAAGAGAGTTTGTCTATGTAGGAACGTGGTGGTAACCTTTTAGAGAAGGACATTGTCCTAAAGAGAATCTATGTGATAACAAGATTTGTTTCATTTCGAAGCAAGTGATATTTGAGTGAGCAGAATTACAAAGTCCAAGGAGAATGACAGCTATAGCTAATGCCCAGGATGATTGAGGAGAGAGACTCCATGCTGTATCTTCTCTCCTACATCCTTTTTATCACTGGGGACAGAAGCGATTTTCTTTGCAATGTTGTGCAAAACTGTTGAGTAGTATTTCCACGGCAGCACAGTGAGTGGGGCCTTAGTGAGCAGGTTACATGGAGTTGACCCTGGGTAACAAGACTGGGAAAGTTTGCCTTCCTGCTTCATCGCCTGTCATCTCTAAGACATCTTTAAAACTCAGGACTTGAGATTCCATCGGGAAAGGTATCATGTTAAAACAATCACTCATTATTATTTCGTAGTTTTAAAAACAATTCCTTTGTTTCAACATTATTCTTAAAAATTTCAGTATTGCTCAAGTTGTTCAAAAACCCAGAAACCTGTCCAAAGTTTAATAGGCAATCTACTTATCTTCTTGGCAACCCCCTCTTCATAAATATAAACATATGAAAATATAAATGAGGAGAGGATTCTGGAAAGTTGACAGACATGGATGAAAGAGAACTCGGAGACCTTCCATAGGCAGCAACCACAGTGACAGCCACCTGTGTGGTAAAACTGTATAGGACGAGGGTTCATCGCTTCCAGCGGAAGGTTCGGGCTATGCGTTGTTAGTTACTTTGGAACAACTTTGACGCTTAGCATGGCAGAAGCCATTCATTCTTCCCTGGTTCTACTTTTCGTTGTTGCTGCTTTTCATAGTATTACTTAGTTGATTTCTTTTTCAGTTACACTCATTATTAATTTTAAAGACATTACTGTTTTCTCTCAGTTGATTTTCCTTCATGTTCTATAATTTTATTAAATCAACCACAGCGCTAACACCTGTTTGATAGAATCTTTAGAGTTCCCTACATACACGACCATGTAGTCTGGGCTCCAGGGTGATTTCACCTCCTCCTTTCCAGTGTGAATATCCTTTAGTTCCCTCCTGAATAACAGCTTTGGCTTCAATTCTTCATCGTGGGCTGAGGGACAGTGGTGGAGGCAGACACCCCTCTCCTGTTATAGTGTTCTCCATGTGACATCATGTGTGTCTGTGATATGGCCTTTATTGTGTTAGGACACATTGTTGAAAGTTATTGTTTTCAGATAACAACAGCGTTTTACATTTGTGTTCAAAGTAGTTACAAAGCTCAGGGTACCTACAGGAATCCTCTAGGAGTGACTGACACCATCTACCTCCTACCCCACCTTCACTGTAATCTCATAGGAGGGCATCACCACTGTCCCAAGAATATCCTTTTATTTAAAAGACAATTCTAAATGCTAGATTTCAGTGTGAAGTATCTTAATTTTTTTAATTTTTGGTTACAAATTCTATTTTCTTATTTGTTGTTGTTGTTGTTTCTTTTGGTTTTTTGAGACAGGGTTTCTCTGTGTAACAGCCCTGGCTGTCCTGGAATTCACTTTATAGACCAGCCTAGCCTTGAACTCACAGAGACCCACCTGCTTCTGCTTCCCAAGTGCTGGGATTAAAGGCATGTGCTATTATAGCCGGCTTTCAATTTCTTTTCAATGCATTATAATGACTCAGTTAATCCCCACCTCTTCTGCCAGATGAAGCAAATAGGAAACGCTGCCGTTATTCTACCATCACGATGTTATATTGCCGGCTTGGGAAAATGACGGTGGTAAAAACACGAAAACCTGAGTCCAGATTTCTAACACCTACACCAATAAACACTAAGAAAGTCAACTGCTGAAACAGTTCAGTGGGGAAGGATGCCTGTGGCCACACCCAGTTTTTTCCCTAGGACACACAAGGTGGAAGAAGAAAAGCAAGTCCCACAAGTTGTGCTTGGACCCCCTTCCACCCCCTCTCTCACAGAGAGACCCTATCTCGGAAAAATGAGGTGACAACGATTGTGGCAAACACCTGACATGGAGCAACCACACGCGTGGACATGGAAGGGTTTGGACACCAAAGCACAAACAGCTATATACACCTACAAACAAAGAAAGAAAGTAACTTTTAAACTTGAATTTAGCTATCAAGAGCAGAATTTGGGGGGAAAGAATCTGCAAGGTGGGGCAAGTGTTTTTCCTTGCGAGAGAGGTAGAAGTGAGAAGCCCATGCTTGGTATAAGTACCTGGAGCTGGAGAACCAATCACCACGGTGATAATTGTGCCCTCGCTGAGTCTGCCTGTGGCCTCTGCAGCTTCGTCGCCTGTAGGCTGGGTATTGAAAGGGAAACTTTGGACCAAAAGAGAGGTGGTAAATCAGCAAGCTGCAAAGTCAGTGAGGCAAGTCATCTCTAGGAGTGAGGCTCAGTGAGGACGTCTCCCTGAGGGGCTTGTCATTTCAAACATTTAACACAGGCCTGACAGACATGTAGAAAATACATGGGCTAGAAAGGACAAGACATCCTGATGGATGTCCACCTCCCAGCCCACACCCCTCATGCATGTCTAGAATCAGTTGTCCTCTGAATCCTGCTATGGAAACAGACCTCAAAGGCCAGTCCTTGTCTGGTGTTTGGTGATAACGGTTTGGGGAGGGGGTGTGCCTTCACAGAAGATGGGATATGCAGGTAAGGAAAGTATGGCTGCCTGCCTGCTCAGGCAGGTGGAAAAGTGGCTTCAGGCTGGACCTCCCCTTTTAGAGCGGCTTTTAGAGGAGGGAGGAGGGTGCCACAGTGCTGAATTTCCTCATGATGGATATTTAGCACCTGATTAGGTATAATGTTTGTTTTGTTTTGAAGCAGGGTCTCAGTATATAGGCCAGGTTAGCCTCAAACTCATATGACCCACCTACCTCTGCCTCCTGAGTTCTGAGATTTAAAACCTTTTCTTCCATGACAACCCTAGTGCAATGCTCTTAAAGGGGTGGGTCTGAATACTTGGAGATGACTTACGTCCCTCTTCTCTGGAGGACTAACAATATTTGGGCATACTCTCATGAAACACTCAAACAGAGCAGTGACTTTCTCTTTCTTTCTTTCTTTCTTTCTTTCTTTTTTTTCTTTCTTTCTTTCTTTTGTTTTTCATTTCTTTTCTCCAACCATGAGTTACCCAAAGCACAACTGCAGGAAGAAATCAGTCAGGGTGGTTCAGTTCCTGTTGGAGTGTGGGGGGTGGAGATCTGACAGCTTGGCTTCTTCTCTTCTGCTCCAGACTTTGTATAACACCTTTACCAAAACTAAGGCTGTGCGAAAGATACCCAGGAAAACTCTCGGGCCAAAGGTGAATGTGTACAAAGAATCTTTACACCTTGAAACAATATATAAAGGACATCACTATTTTGTAACTATCTTCATACTGTTTTATGTATTTCTTATAAACAACATCTCTCATTTATAACTAAGGAAACTATGATGTGGTAGAGGTTATACAACTTGATTAGATGCCTGCAGCTGTGTATTTAAGAGTTAGGATACAAATTCAGTAGGGAAATCAAGCATCCCATCCAGAGGAGAAAACTGAAGGAACCATGAGCTGAGACAGATCCCCAGATCAACTAGAAGTTTTAGTCTGTGCATCCTTTGTGGAAAGCAAGCACAGGGTGAGAGGACCAGACCTAACGAGGTAAGCAGTGAGCCTGAAGCCAGGGAGCCTAAGGAGGGAGACTAGGAAGTCTCAGGTTGGAACAAGGGGGCCATGGGCTGGTTAGGAAAGGGTAGAGCAGAAGCTCTGAGAATGCCAAAATGGGGATGTTGTCCATGGAGAAATACAGATCACCTGTGCCAACTTACAAGACTTAGTCATGATGGGTCTGTGGCCCACGGATATCTCCTCAGAGAAGGAGGGCATGGGATAGGCAGTTGGCTCTCCTTTGAGATTGCAGCCATAGCCATCTGTTTGCAATTCTGCCCTCACTGCATGTGGCCTCATGAGATGCTAGGGTACAAGAAGCTCCAATAAACTCCGTATGTGTGGTTATGAGGAAGCCTCAAGGGTCACCCACACTTCTACTGGTAACTTGTTACCCGTGTTCTGTAAGGAAAGTCCATAAACTCATTGGTCCTTAGGGTAAACTCTGGTGGAATTGTGCTTTGGTTTGTGGTTGAGACCTCATGAGGAACAAGTCGATGTTGTTTGCATCTCTCTAGAAAAGACATTATCGCCTTTTTGTGTGTTTGTTTATTTTTCAAAACAGCATTTCTCTGTGTAGCCCTGGCTGTCCTAGAACTCTCTTGGTAGAGCAGACTGACCTCAAATGCAGAGTTCCACTGGTCCCTGCCACCCAAGGGCTGGGATTAGAGATGTGTGTCACTGTACCTGGTTTAGAGAAGGAATTATCCAAATAGATAGAAAGAGGGAATGGATGCAGAGGGGCAGAGGGGGTGAGAAGGAGTGGAAAAGACAGTGGGAGGGAAATGCTGCTACTGCCTGGCTTGGCTCGCTCTGGCCCTCCAGGTAGTCACCCTCATTGCCACCACGTGCTCCTCCAGGTTTATCCCTGGAGAAACAGAATGCAAAGAGGCTTAGGAATTTCCTCAGGATCTTATTGCTTACAGATGCTAGACGTAGAACCCCAAACCACAATTCCTCATTCTCTTGCCCACTGTGGTGGTATGAATGAGAATGGTCCTCCACGGGCTCATATATTTCAGTGCTTGGTTCACCAGTTGGTGAACTGTTTGGGAAGGATTTGGAGGTGTGGCCATGTTTGTGTGATGTGGCCTTGTTGGAGAAAGGTATGTCACTTGGGGGTGGGCTTTGATATTTCAAAAATCCTTGCCAGCCCCAGGGTCCCTCTCTCTGCTTACTGCCTGTAGATCACAATGTGAAGCTCTCCACTACTGTTCCCGTGCCATGTCTGATTGCTTCCTGCCATGATAATTATGGACGAACCCTCGAAAACTGTAATCAAGCCCTCAATTAAATGTCTTGGCCATGAATCAATATGGAAAATCAGTTCTCTCCGTATGAAATAAACTGACTATCTCAAGCAGTATCCCATGAGATGTTTTTAAGAGATTTCATGGCAGCATGTATTTAGTTAAAGAGATGGTAACTTAAAGTTAGGCAGGTTCCTGTGCCCTGGTACCTCAGCCATATTTTGAATAGAATAATATGCCCTGAGAGTTGCCTGGAGAAGCCTTTACAGTGCAATGTTTCCTCGGCTCATTTGGAAAAACCTCTTTTCTCACAGAAAGGTTCCTTTGTGTTTCACCATGCATTAGTATTGCTCAGAATGCGCTTGCAGAAATGATAGCATAAGCACATAGTGCCTTAAGAATTAGAAATAGCCTCGGGACAAGTAAAACCTTACTATGTGGGCTGAGAACATGTCTTAATTATAAGGCTGGCCCATTCCCGTCTTTACAGGAGTCTCGTTTGCTCATTGCTCAGACCTGGGAATGCTGTACACTGCCCCCTACCTACGCCATATGCATCCCAGCTTCATCTCTGTATTTCCCTTGATAAGCAGCTTCCTGCCGAGCCCCTATGTAACACTCCTCAACAGTTCTTTCTCCCTCATAGGAAGTGGCTGCACCTGTGAACAGCCTGGACTCAATTACTCTACAAATTTGCATTCAGCTGACAGTCTAAAGCAGCAGCCCTTGAGCCCATTCCCTCCCTAATCATCTGATCTCAAAGGACACTCCTAAAGAGAACACGAGCCACATTCCCACCCAGGAAAACCCGGGGGCCAAGTCATCTGGTATTTGCACAGGTCAGCTGGATGAAAGAAAGGACGCTGAGTGCATTCATTGGGTACCATGGCACCCACCATCCTTGCCAGCCAGCTGCCATCCACCTACTAGGTCTCTGACTGCATCAATTGAAACAGTGCAAATGTGGCTGGGCAGCACTGAACTTTGAAAGGACTTAGTGTAGCTTATATTCTTCCTTAGATAGCAGATACAATCCATGGAAAGACCCAGTTGAAGAGAATGCAGCTGTGCAACACAGTGTCATATACTCTTGGAGAATTCTGCAGAATAACTGCTCATTGCCTACTGTCTTCCAGGAGCCCCTTTCTTCCATGCTAAGAATAGGCAGCTTCTCCTAATCTTTTAAATCTTGATCTGAAATTCTTACCTGCTTCATAAAGCTCGGGGAAGACTGTCTTTTGTATGGATGCATCGATGGATATCTCTGAGATAAGAGCTGTTATCTTAAGGAGATTAGGGACATAATGGGTCAAGAATTAGGTGCCAATGAAGACAGTATTTGTTGTGGTGTTTGGTAACTGTCTTCTCCTGAGTGATTTCTGTGCCCCTACCTTAATCTCAAGCTACTAAGAATCCTCTTTCCCCACTGCTATTTCTTAAGTGTGTGTACCGTATGGCTAAATTTAATCATCCAGTAACTCTTCCATTAAGGCCCTGGAATTTCTTCATAGAATCACAAGGAACTAATCCACTTAATGAACTGGTGGTCTTCGGATCTGTGAGTACTTGCTTCTAATGTCACTAAGAGGAAGCTTCTCATGGAGTGCTTTAATACTTGGGGGTATATCGTATCCCAGCAAATGAGGAGTTTTGAGCTAGTCCATGAACAGGACACATTAACAGTGATATATCCATTCTTTAAGGTCTGTTGGCTTTGGGTAGGTTGGAATGCAAGCCTTTGTGTACGGAAACTCAAAGATCTATCCCTAGAAATTGGCTTGCTCATGTTGGTACAGGGTACTATCCAAAACAGCGTTGAAAAACCTTTTAGCTCCAGCATAGTTCTTCTTCCTCTTTTTGTCATTGCAGTTTTGGAAGGAATTATCCCAACAAATACTCATGGTCTAGGTGAATGAAAAGAAGGAAGGAGAGTTTTATGTATGCACACCATAACCTCAGCACAGACAGAGGGAAAGGCTAGAAAACTCCACTGATGAGGAAAGGGATGCTGTTCTCACTTTTTGTCTGCACCTAAGAAAGATTTTATGTTTCGTGTGAATCCAAAAGCATTACCCAGAACCTAAAAGCTCAGTCCATTAAGAAAGGAGACTAGAAAATCTATGATAATGACTATTTTGGCCCATGCTGATACAAGTCATAGGGCTTTGATCCACATAATCAATGTGTTGAGATTGTAACTCTTAAGGAAATACTGACTTTGCAAAGGCAGACAGAATGGGTACTTACAGATACCATGTGTATCTGGGCAAAGGTGAGTAAATCAGCTTCAGCTTGAGTAAAGGGTGCAATGTGTTACTAATTTTAAAAGACTTAGGAATCTGTTGAGGGGATTCGCTCATTGATTTCTAATGGTTCACTTAATTAAATTTTGCATAGGCAGGTAGAGTTTCAGATCTGTGTTCCTACAGACTTGTACATTAACAGACCTTTTGAGACATTTGTATTTACTTCTCTGTTACAGACAGAATGCTTAACTTCCTCCAGGATGAGTTGAAAAATGTAATCCCATGTCCGCTGTGATTTCCATGAGAATAGAACCTCCCAAATGGGACTAGTGCTCCCATTAGGAAGTTGTAAAGCTAGCTCCCTCTCTGCCCTATGAGAATACAGAGAAAACTCCCCTCCATAATCTCCAGCATGGAAGCAGGCCCTCACAAGAACCCAACAATGCTGCCACACGGGGCTGTCTTCCTGTCTAATGTTCAGTACACATACTCTGCCAGACACAGAACAATGTACTCTTGTGTGTTGCTCTTTCACTTCATAGGACATCATGCATCTCAGGCATCTCCATCCCATTTATTTCCTATCCCTTCTTTCATATGCGCCCTCTGCCCTTGCAACCCTCCCAATAAAATAAAGTAAAATAAAATTTAAGAGAAAGAAAACTAAAGGAAAAAAGTCTCATCACGGAAGCTGCAGTGTGACATACTAACACAGTAAACCCTTTTATCCCTATATCTTTATGTGCAAGTGTTCATTGTAAAGAGTCATTGATCTGGTTTGAGGCCTCTTTTTTCTGCTATACTATCATTGTTGGGCCTTCTCTGGGACTCCTCCTAGATATCCCGTTGTTGCCCTGTGTCATGGCCATCCTTCACCTTTGGGTCTGCAAGACTGACTCCTTCATGTGCTCCAGCAGTTCACAGATGGGGTGGATATTGGGGTGGTTCTGGGCCTGGGTAGTTGCAGGGTTAGTCAGCCTGCCAGCTCTCCCCTGTTTTCACTACCAGGGGGAGCTCTCCAACATTGCTCGGGCTAATTCACCCTTTGCAGAGATGAGCAAGGGGTGGAGCCAGTTCTCCTGCATTCACATCCTCAGGGTAGGCTCTCCCACACCTACACCTTCAGGGTCAACTCTACTGAGCTACCAAGGCAAGGTGCAGGGGGCACTCTCTCAAGTGCTGCAGCTGGTAAGGGGAGAGTCAGCTCCCTTGCCCTCCACGGGTGGCAGGGGCAAAGAGTGGAGAGCATCTTTCCCTCACTCTTATCACCACATGACAGACAGGGGGTAGTATTATTTTTAGTTTGGATTATTATAACGTAACTACATCTTCTTCTCCCTTCACCTTCCTTCAGTATCTCCCATATACCCCCTTTCAAATTCATTACCTTTTCTTTCATTGTTGTTTTACACACACACGCACACACACACACACACACACACACACACACACACACGCGCGCACACACACACACGCACACACACATGCACGCACACCATACTTCCTGTTTACTCTATACTATTTCTTATATGTATATGTCTTTAAGGCTTACCATTTGATATTTGATAACTAATTATTGTGCTCTTGCGTGGGGAAGACCATTTCTCTCACTCTCAACATTCCTCAGTTGCCTGTTGTTGTAAGAAGATCACTTGTTGGTTCCTGGCTGCTCAGCCCCAAAATAAACACATAGAAACTATATTATTGTAAACACTGCTTGGCCCATTAGCTCTAGCTTCTTATTGGCTAACTCTTATATATTAATTTAACCTATCTCCATTAATCTTTGTATCGCCACATGACAGGGGTAAATTTCTGTCTGGCTCTAGTGGGGGCTACATGGATTCTCTCTGACTCCACCTCCTTTCTCCCAGTATTTACTTTAGTTTTGCCTGCCTACCTAGGTTATGCCCTTCTATAGGCCCAAAGCAGTTTCTTTATTCATTAATGGCAATCACAGCATGCCCGCATCCCCACATCAGCCTGTACTCCTTTGTTTAGGGTTGAGACCTCATGAACTTACTTCCATCTACTTTGGCAAGTCCATTTGGTGTCCTCCTGGTGTAGGTTGTGTTTAGGAAGCAGTGTTGGTGAGATTTCACTGGTATAGCTTCTTTAACATTTTTATAAGACACAATATCAGGGCAAACTTCCTGACCCAGTGGTGCATACAAGTGGTTCCCTTCTTGTGAACAATACCTAAGCCTTAGAGGCAAAAATAGATACGTTGTTATAGATATAGTTGTGTTATAGCTTTGTCATTTGGGACTGGACTCCACAATTCAATGTTTTGATTAGATTTCTTTAATAATCTTCTTATTTTGTAAAGAGAAGTTTCCTTTCTAAGAAATGAGAACTATACTTAATCTGTGTATTTGGGAAAATGTTTAAAATGTAGTTTAAATGCTGAGTGGCAGTTGGAGGTTCTCCAAGATCCATGACTCACTAGTTCTGGTTAGTTGGATAGGTTTCCAGTCCCAGGCATGATTTCCTTCTTGTTTAGTGAACTGCAAGTCAAATTAGAGAGATATTGTGGTATCTAGAGGTATGTGTGCCACTGCTGTGTCCTAAGAGTTATTATAGCATTCTGGTCCTTGTTGGTACCTCACAACAGTTCTGGATATTGTCTTGTCTAGTAACTTCACACACAAGTAGGCTTTCATTCAATATAAGAAAGATAGCCTCAAACATCTAAAGATTCAGCTGAGTACATGGCATAGACTTTTATTGTTGAATAATTTGTACTAAATAATTTGTTGGATGTATCAACAACCTTAAGTAAATAATGATTTCTTACTCACAAATCTGTAATTGGTGATGAATCTTCATGTAACACCCCAGACTGATGGAGATGCTCTTCCCCTGGCCACGTTGACTTGGTGCAGAGGACAAATCATAGAACCTTGGATGGATCCTTAGAAGAAATATGCTTGTTTACATTGTAAAGAGCAAATAAAACCCCACAGCTAGTCTGGAAATGGGGCATATCGTGTCACTAGATCAGATAGAGGGGCTCCATCTTCTACTTTGAGCCAGAGAAGTGGTTTGAAGGAGAAGATACAACTCATCTCAAGAGATAGAATTAAATGGTAAAAGCTAAGCTTCTGTGTCTCTGTGGTTAAGAAATATCCAGAGAAATCTAGAAACAGCATTTACCATTTATCATATATATAGAGAGGGGGGGAGGAAGAGAGAGAGAGAGAGAGAGAGAGAGAGAGATAGGGTTTTATTGCTGTGAAGAGACACCATGACCAGGACAACTCTTATAATGGAAAACATTTAATTAGGGCTGGCTTACAGCTCAGAGAATTAGTCCATTATTGTCATGGCAGGAAGCAACATGGCATGCAAGCAGACACGGTATTGGAGGGTTAGCTGAGAGTTCTACATCTGAATCCACAGTCAGCAAGAAGTGACAGTGGCACACAGGCCAGGCTTGAGCTTCTGAGACCTCAAAGTCCACCCCGTCATACTACCTCCTCCAACAAAGCCACAGCTACTCCAACAAAAACACACTACCTAATAGTGCCTCTCCCTGTGGACCTCTGGGGGCCATTTTCATGCAAACCACCACATA
Source organism: Myodes glareolus (assembly GCF_982192425.1). Lineage (NCBI taxonomy): Eukaryota > Metazoa > Chordata > Mammalia > Rodentia > Cricetidae > Myodes > Myodes glareolus. The sequence continues at coordinate 52,869,189 of NC_142030.1, forward strand.
CTGGATGCACATGTGCCTATGTGTGGACATGTGGAGGTTTGGTGTCCTATGTCATCCCCCTCGGCCCTGTTCCCTGGAGTCAAGGTCCCTCACTAAGCCTAGAATTTGCTGTTTCAGCCATGGAGGCTCAGCAGTCCTTCTCTCAGAATCTCCCACAGGGCTAGCGCATGTGAACGGACGTGCACAGCATTTGACAAGAGTGCTGGAGATTTAACTTGTGCACCTGCGGTTAGGCAGCAAACACTCTTACCCTCTGAACTATCTCCCCAGACATAGTACTGGACTGACAGGCTTGTATGTGAGTACGCCCAGCTTTTTACATCAGTGCCAGGAATCCTACTCAGGTCCTTACCTGAGCACAGGTAATGCCCTGAGCCACTGTCCTAGCCGTTCTTACACTGATTACTAAGACTATTCAGCACGTGGTGTGTTCAGGGGTTGCAGTTCTCTGAGGCCATTGTTACTGATGCGAAAAACAAGTTCCCTGAATAATGTGAGGAGATGAGATGAGAGAGAGAGAGAGAGAGAGAGAGAATGTGTGTATTGTGTGGTATGTGTGTATGGTGTGATATATGGTGTGTATGCATGTGGTGTATGAGTGGTGATGTGTGTGTGTGTGTGTGTGTGTGTGTGTGTGTGTGTGTGTGTGTGTGGTAGCTGTGTATGTAGTGTGTGGGGATGAGATGCCATGCTGTAGGTGAGTGCATTCTGAAGCTTTAACCAGTGCCCAGGGGTTCAGGCTCTGGAGTCAGAGTGTTGGTGTCTCTTCTGAATTCATTGCCTCTTCGGTTTGTAAAGCTGTTTGTGCTTTGCTCATCACCATGACAGAAGAGCTCACAGAACAACTGAAGGGAAGCTGGACTTAATTAGGCCTTTAGTTTCAGAGCGATTTGAGCTCATCACAGCATGGAAGGCATGGTGATGGGTACAGCTCTATCTATAGCTACAGAAGCATGAAGTGGCTGCTGCTTCACATGGCAGAAGACAGGAAGTGGCTTGGGCTGGACTCAGAAAGAGCATTTTTCCGAGACCTGCCCATTTTGACTCACTTCTTCCAGCAAAACCTCCTCTCTTAAAGTCCCTATAGCTTTTAGAATACTGTCACAATCCAGGGTTAAGGGTTTACAGTGTGAGCCTCTAAGGGACTTTTCATTCTCAAATCATAAACTGCTTCATCTTTCCAAGTCTTAGTGTCTTCATCCATCACAGGATAACAGTCTAGGGTAGTGTCCCTGAAGGCTTCCGGAGATAGCCCTCAGAAGTCATTTATAGAAAAGAGCATCAGTGATTGTCATCCCGTGGACACTATCATAGGACGCTGCTGATAAGAATAATGATGCATCACTAGCAACTTGTGTCAACAATACTCTAATCTAAGTAGGTAGTAGCATTTGTCGAGCGCCTTTCATATGCCAGGCATACAATTCAACTACATTTTCTGAAGAACCCAAACAAATAGGTGGGCTATATTGCCCACCTGTTTTATAGAGGAACTAATGCAGGTGTAGAGGAAATTGTCTGCTAAGTCACCTAGTTAGGAAAAGACATGGTGGGTCCGCATCCCTTAAAGTTACACATTACTCTTCTTGTGATGAAACACAATAGTTCTATAATTGTAATAGTTATAATGTGTGTGTGTATGTGTGTGTGTGTGTGTGTGTGTGTGTGTGTGTGTTGCATAATAGACCTATAATAGTGGGTTCAGCAGATCAGATATTTAGGAGGGTGATTCCAAATGCCAGTGCCTGTCTCTGCCTTACTGTCACAGTTTGGGAGAGAGGCACATTATTCTGAGACTATCACTCTTGAGTATACATTTTGTGTAAATCACCCAGGGAACTAATAACCCAATTATAAAGGTTGGCTGCTCTACACACTCTAAACCCCCCAGATCCCTTAGCTGTGAGTCAGTTTTGAGAGTATCTCTACGGCTATGCAGAAGGCGCTGCTCAGAGGCCTGCTGGGATGTCTGGACCCACTGTGGTCAACCTGATCTCCGATAATGAGGAAATTTGTGTCTGTAGAAAGAAAATGCCACATTTGGTGCGCAGATTGGAAAAGAGTAGGTAGGGTGTTGTGTTTATACGTGCTGATTAATTTACTTTTGCTTTGATTTTTGCCTGTCAGGCAGAAAAATCCCAGAAATGTTTCCAACAATCTCCTTCTGAATTAAAATATAAAATCTTCAGGAGGTAGTTTTGACACAGCACATTTCCGAGTCCCTAAACAGGGGGTCCATTGCACATCTATTTAACAATGTCTATTTTTCTTACTACCTCAGAACATTCCCCTGGAAGTCATCCATTTATTGCCATTTTAAAATTTTGCAATTTTAGAGGAAAATTTCCTTCGGAACTCCTGCCTGCTTTGGAATTTGGGTGACACTGTTGATTTTATAATGCTTCTCCAGAGACACAGCTACAGAAATACATGTTTGTAGTTTAACCTGTGTGTCAACATTGAGCTTCTGCTTACTCTGACCATACTGGCAATCATCATCATCATTATTAATTAATAATTATTAATTATTAATTAATTATTAACCCAAATAATCTATTCTATTTTGGACACTGCCCTCCATTTATCCCAGGAACATACTGCATGAGTCTATTGCTGTTGATATACAATGTGTGAAAAAAAAAATCACTGCCCTCCAGGGCCACACCCATTTCAAAGCAGCAGTACCTTGTGGGAGACAATTCTGGTACCTGTATATGCAGCCTCCTTTTTGTGGCTGCAACCAGAAGCAAAAACAAACAAACAAACAAAACCTGGACAGTTATGTGCTGACTCCAACATGCCTTGGCCCTTAATGTAGTATTTTTCTTCAGCATCCCTCAGTCAAAACTGGCCACAGTGAACTCACTTATCTTTCAGGACACTGGGAGTGGGAAAGAGTACGTGGTGTTTCCTGAATTATAAGCATTTCTTCTGTATTACCTACTCAACTTACTTGGCAAGGAAGGTGGAGCCGGGCAGATCATGGATGCCACAAGTGTGGTAGCTGAGGCAGCATGGAAGGAGGAAGGGAGGAGGAGGGAGGAGAGAAGGGGGGAAGAAAAGGAGGGAGGGAGGGAAGAAGGGAGGGAAGGAGGGAGGAGGGAAGGAAGGGAACGAGGGAGGAGGGAAGGAAAGACAAAGGGAGAGAGGGAGGACAAAAAAGAGAGGGAGGGAGGAAGGAAGGAAGGAAGGAAGGACAGACGGATGGACTAAGGGAGGGAGGGAGAAAAAAAGAACAAAGGAATGGAGGGAAGAAGAAAGGGATGGAGGGAGGAAGGGACAGAGGGAGGGAGGGATGGAGAGAGGGAGGAAGGAAGGGAGGAAGCAGGGATCTTTTGGCTGGTGTTTACCTGTTTTCGCCTATAGATCTGTTTTAAACAAACAAAAAGCAGTGTGTGTGTGTGTGTGTGTGTGTGTGTGTGTGTGTGTGTGTGTGCGCGCGCGCACGCGCCTGCATGTGCATACCATTGAACATCCTGAGAATCAAACTATGCCATCAGGCTTGGTCACAACCTGCTGACCCACCTGCTTGAAGCCACCTGAACTGATGAAGAGAGACTCTGTCTCAAAGGACAAAAAGAAAGTGCAGTATTTAACAAGAGGCTTGCTTCTGCCTTATACTGGTTTTTCAGTGACTCACACATTACTTTCCTTAGACCAGAGCATGGAGTCCATGTGATCATGTCCTGGGTAGCTTTTGTTGGGGAAGTTAGCATCTCTCTGTGAGGAAATGGAAACCTGAGGCCAGCATACTTGGTTATCTGCGGGTACAGGTTCTTGGCTAGGATACTGTTGCTTCCGAGGATAAAGAAAGATGTCAGTGAATAAGAGATACATCAAATGTATCTGAGGGTTGTAGCCAAAACCCAAAATGTATTGATTTCTTAGAAGTTACTGAAGCAACACAAAAAGTTTCTGTATTTCCAGACTTATTTATGGTACATGCCTGAGGGCAATTTCTTCAATCCTGGAGAAAAAGGAAAAAAAAAATTTACTCGTCAGTTTTATGTTTTTGATGGCTAAATTTTAAAATCTTTGAATATAGAATAAAACATCAAAATCTGAGAGGAGGTATGCTTCAAAACAAGATATCAAATGGAACAATCTTGTGTTAAATACCAAAGAATTGTTTCTATTTCTGTCCTTTTTATAGAGTTGAGCACTTGTGTTATTCTGCTGTGCTGCCAGTGTGTGGCTTTTCATTTTAATTTTAGGAAAGATCAAAAGGGATCCTTACGTAAGTCTCTTGAAATGGAAGGGAGATGGCTCGCTAAGTGCTTCTTTAATGTGGGGTGTGACAGTCGCTTCCAGATGAACAGCTTCTGATCAAATGTCAATTCTGCAGAGACTGATGGATTCAAATGATAAAAGCTCAGGGCAGGATGGAGGTGAGTGATGGAGAACACTCCACCGTGCATTCCTTTAAAGAAAACTTATAAATGCTACCTGGTTAATTGTATTTATCAGGGAAACTGAACTCTTCAGAAAACAGAAAGTTATCAATCGAGCATTGTGCAAGTTTGAATATAAACACTGCACCAGCAATTCCTGTATAGGAGTTTTTTTTTTTCTTTCTTGTCTATGCATTGGTTCTTCATCTGAAAAATAAAGACTGTGCAGAATCCATAGTTGGGTGAGAAAATAGTTATAAAACACTTAACTCCAGCTATCCTTACCAAGGGCATTGTGTGAACATCTTTATTCATCTACATAATACATGTGCACCCAGGAGGACAAAATGTGATGCCATGTTAATGACATCTGTTGGTGCCCAGTACTTTGTATCCAGGAGACAAACAACAATTATGGTTGATACTTTGTCATAGAAATGTCTGTTACTTTTGCCATCTCTGACTTGAGATGCCATCCTCCCTGTTACTCTCATTCAATCCATCATTCGCCTATCACGGTTGAATAACTGATAGATTAGTGAAAAGAAAGCAAACATCTCTTTCTGTAGCCCATTTGTTACCCAAAATATGAGGATAAATTAGCGGAGATAGTCTGATGTCAAGGGATCCCTCCACATCTGCGATCCTGAGCGGGAATGGGTAATTATTGGCACTCTGTATCATGGGCTTTACAAAGCCTGGAGTCGAGGTCAGAGGCACTGAGTCAATACCAGTGTACAGGTATGGTAGTGATAGACACAGAAAGAACCCTTGGCAGCTGAGTTTTACCTTAAAGTGTGTCTCTCTTTAATTGTGTAAAAGGACTTTGATATCCATTGAGCAAGGCCCAAAGAAAGGAAAAGGTAGGTTGATCGTTTGCAAAGTAGATCCTTTGTCCTGTGTCTCCTAGTGTCTTATAGACAAATCCTTACTGAAGCCATAAGGCTTTCTAGAAACGTCGAGGGATTTGAATAGTTACAGTGAGGAGAGGGGACCCCAGTGGCTATTGGTGGGCAATGACCATCCATACCAGACACCCTGCAACTTATCCAGGAAGCACACAGAGAACTGTCTCTCCCTCAGTGCCAATTAGGAAAGAGAAACCTTCTGAGTATTAAGTACAGACAGAAAAGGGGCCTAAGACTCAATAAAATGCAGCAATAATTCTGCCCATGGCCTTAAAAGCATCAGTGAATACACAGAGATCCTAGCCTTGAAGAAGCTTTCGTTCTTCAAACAGCAAAAACGATAGAAAGGAGTAAGTCTGTCACATGTCAGTCCAGGAGCTGACAAACAGAATGATTCAGACAGGAAGAAGATTGCAGAAGTGAAGTCGGTCACAGTTTGCTGTAGGTGATCAGGGTTGAAGACAGTAGTTGAAGAAAATATTAGCAAACTCATTTGTTTGGGATATGGGATGGAGGTATGCAATTAAACTGGAAATAACCACAGGGCTCATCTTTGGGGCGGATGCTCAAAATTGGCAAGTTAAAGTTAGTTGAAACAACTTTCAGCCTTTGAGATTCCTTCTTTAAGCAAGAAAACAGTCCTAGGGACATTATTGCCAGTTATGGATACAGACATACCTGTAACATGGGTTAATGGATGGGTAGCTGAATATAAAATGGCCTTCATACTGGTTATGTGCATCTCAGCATGCTTGCCTAATATGCATTAGACTCTGGGTTGCATCCTCAGCACTCAAAATGACAATCGAAAATCAGTAGGGAATTATCCATGTTTGATATTGGTGGGACTTTGTGAATTGAGGCTACTAGCTTTAGTAAAGAGGGAGAGAGGCTTTCAAAACCTGGTAGAGACAAGATTGGGTGAATTAAATAATTCCTGGAACCCCCCCCAAAACTCAGTCCATTGACATGCAATCCTTTCTCATGCAAGACCCAGTGGTAACCATGTTAATCTTGTTGAGAGTGAGCATCCCTGATATGTAAGATGATGAAGGCTTTACTTAGAATACTTACCCTTAAACTCTATGCATTAGGTGTAGCCTTGCTCTCCTGCAGAAACCAGGAAGCAGATGAATGAGACTGAACACTTTTCTGAGGTTTCACTAGACTGTGAAGCAGTGTAATAATGAAGGGTTGTTCATGGACAAACGTAGTCAGTGTTCTTAGCTTCCCTCTTCTCCGTAGAGGCAAAAGGGAACTAAAATGGCCAACGCTGCGGGAGAATTTATTTCTCCTTCAATCTACAAGAGGACTGGACTGTGCCCCCTAGAAACTCACATCATCTGTGATGATAAATGAACGTGCCATTAACACCCACTGAGGCCCGCAGAAAGTTGTTCTGCCAAAAGAAACATTCCTTTAAAAAAGAACTCTCGAACAGAAAATGACAAGATCTGAAATTAAAGATCAAAGGAGTGAGGTTGATCTTCATAGGAAATCCATCCCGGGGAGAAATATGACCTAAAGCAAACAGGCAGTGCTGGAGCAGCATATACACTATTGAAAAAGCATCAAGCCCTCTGCACAGTGGCAGGAGGGGATGCTCGGGAGGTACTGGTGGGAAGACAGGAGGAAGCCCCAGAGGGAGACTACAGCACTTCAAACAGCAAACCCAGGCAAATAAACAAAACCTTTGCTTTGTTTTATCAAAACACACATAGCACTGTGGATTTCAAAAAGTCCTTTGAAAACCCCTTTGCAGAACTAGCTGGAGAATGCTACCTGCAAGTCTTCCCTAAAGGAAACATAAGCAAAGACTGTAGACGGCATCTAGAAAGAGAAGGGAGCAGAACAAGAGGAAGTGGAGGGGCAGGAGTCATTGAGAAAAGCTGAGGGGGGACAGGGGAGGTGTCAGAGAAAACTGGACATTTAAATTACTTTCAAAACAGTGACTGAAGACATGGAATCTTCTAGTATGGTGTGGGGCTCACTTTTCCATTAAGTGGTAAAAAGCATTTTCACCAAAGCTCAATTAATACTCTTATTTTGGAGAATTGTAGAAAGAATGTTCGGTAGTTTCTGCCAACCCCTCCCCTCCCCTCCCCAGTTGTGTTTTCGGGAGTTTTACTAACTTGCAGTCTAAAAGTATGAGATAGAAAGTTCCAGAAATGAGTGATTTATTATGTTTTAAATTGCACACAAGGCTGAGGACCCTCTTCACTCCGTCCCAACAACGTGTGAATTATCTGTCTATCAGCTCTCTAATTCTGCTTGCCTGTTGGCTCCTACCTGGTCATCTGGGTTTGTCAGGTAGACTGCATACTGAGGTCCTATGTCCATAGTTTCCATGTTGGGAAATTTCCATCCTCCAAAAGAAGCCCCAAAGCACTTCCTATAAGTAAAAAGTGAAAGTCTGTGACTATTGGGGTGGGAGGGATCTTAGTATGCTAAACCCCACAGTGGGAACAGATCGAACTATCTAACTAGCTATATCTAAAATCTATAAATGAAAGTTCGTCCCAGGTTTGTTTGTGGAGCACAAAACAGGAGACATAAAAGTTTTGGTGCTGTCTGCTTCCAGGCATCCACTGGGGTCTTAGAATGTATTGCGCGATATAAAAAGAGATTACTCTAGTACATTACATAATTCCCCAAATTTATTTGACATGAATAGTGTTGCTTGGCTCTATGGATAATATCAAATAGGTTATCAACTCAGAGGCTGTCTCTAGCAATGCAAAAATATAATTATAACAGGCATGAACCTGCGTGCTTTGTGTTTGGCAGAATTGTGCGAGACTCTGAGCATACACCGCTACTCCAGTCTGCTGAGGTACTCCACAAAGCTGCTCAGCCTGGTACACATCCGACTCCAGGGTCCCTGGCTTTTCTTCAAAGCAATTTCTATTATTTGTGTTTTTGTACCCACCATGTTTTTCCCTTCCCCTCCTTTTTTCTCCCCTCTTCCTGTCTCATTTGTCCATTTCTCTCTCTTCAAATCTATGAAACAACCATTAAGAAATTGCAGTCAAAAGACAGGACTTCTCACTGTGGCTGTATCCCTCATCTTGGCTATATCCTTCGGTGCTTCTTGCTTGGTAAGGTACAGACAGGGCTGGCTGAATAGCCGCAGGGGGCCCGGAACTGGTGAGCCAGATTTGTTTGCACTGCTAGACACTGTAGGAGCTCTAGAGAGGCGGAACTCTGCAAAGCAGGGGCAGCTCCAGCTAGCGTCCCATCTGCTCTGTGGGAAATCATACTGACTTCCCCGGGAGTGGGTGTGAGGAAACCACACAAAGAGGCAAAACTGCAGCTGTCTCTCTGCCAATGGCGGGTGTGGGCTGTTTCCCACAGAAGCCTCTGCAGGAAGTAGCCAATCTCCAGATTATATGCCTGAGCACAACAAAAACCACTTCTAGACATCTATACATCAGTTGCTTCTCGTTTCAAGAATTGTATCCATGCTTATTTTTTTTTTTTTTTTTTTTTTTTGGTCTACCTTCGAGATACTTCTTGTCTTTATCCAGGTCAGTCATTAACTAACAGAACTTTTTGAAATTTTCTCCACCCATTTGCCTTCAGGTTTCTCCTGTATTCCCCCACATGAGCTTGGGGAATTGCCTCAGTCACTGCTTTCTACCTCACGTTAGAAGTGCTTGGATAAGCACTTCTAATGAGCACTGTGTCCAGCTTTTATATGGCTCCTGGAAATTCGAACTTAGCTTCTCCCATTCGCATAGCAGACACTTTAACCACTGAGTCCTCTCCCCAGCCCCTTTGTTCTCAATGGTCAGTTGTATCATAGTATCCCCATAGGATCTCTTTACAGTTGTGCCTCACAGGTGATCTGCACCAAGCAGGACAGAATCTGTGCCACGTGGGGCTGTCAGTATGGAAGGTCTGTTCAACGGAGCAAAACCAAGTGTAGGCAGGTACTCTGTGGGCAGAAGGCATGTAATACCAAGCAGTACCTCTTTGCCTTGCTCATTTCTTTCCTTCTAGTTTTGCATCGGTACAGATAGACAATTAGTAATAAGTAAATAATAAGTAAAATTGAAGCATCCCCTTCACAATGTAACTCCATGTAAATGACAGTCTTCCCAAGTTTTTACAACTATACAGAAAGTTTTCTGGAAAAACATGAGCTAATCTGGAAAGAATACTGTCTCCAAGGAAGGGATTCCATAACTATGTTTCTATTTTAAAATTGAAAAGCCACAAAGGTTCAAGTTTGATCCCTAGAACCCACATAAAAATGGCTTGCTAGTAGCATGTGCCTATCCTATAATCCCAGAACCCAAAAGGAGGAAACACTTCGAACCCTGGGACTTGCCGGCTAGTCAGTGTAGTCTGCTTGATGAGTTCCAAGCCAGTTAGAGACCCCATGGAACTCCTGAGAAACTACACCCAAGGTTGTCCTTTTGCATGCCCATACACATACCTGCACATACATATATATCTTACATACTCACATGTAGGCACACTTGATAGATATGCACATGAGTTTTCCACATAAATATGCAAATAAACTATACAAATTAATCGCCTGAGGAAAAATAGTACATAGATATAATATATAATAGATATATATAATAATAAATAATACTGCAGTGGTAGTGGTCTATGCAAAGCTATGAGAGACACAAACATAGCACCTCAAACAGAAGGTGGGAGATTCACTGTTGCTAAGATAAGGACTTTGCAGAGCTGAATTCGATCCACACCAGTCAGGAACCTACTGACATCACCTTGGAATCTGGGCTGGAGGAAAGGAAAAGCAGAGAACCCAAGATCGTGGTGCTTCCTGCGAGAGAATGGAAGGAAGCTCCAGTGCGCTTGCTGGCAGGCGGCCTAATCCGGAGCCTGTAAGGAAAGAATAGTTCTGTGCTCACCCAGCAAACATATTGTTAACAGAAGCTGTACCCCATACAAGTTCTATGTTTAAGCTATAAAATGCAGCAGGGAAAAAAAAAGAAACACAGCAGATGGGAGTATTTCTACAGTGCTTCAAGTCAACAGAGACAATATTTTAAAAATAACTAGGAGAAACCTCCAGAACATCTATTTATTTGTTTGTTTCACTTTTAAAGTTCATTTTCTTGGTATTGCCGTTTCCACTGACTGACAGAAACTAGTCATTACAATCCATGGGCAGCCCGGAACTAGCGCCCCGTCTACACATGACAGTCTGCTCAGAGCAGAGGCGGTGGGAGCAGGACCTTGCGAATGGGAAAGACTGCTTTATTTCTGGACAGGTGACCAGTTCTGTATAAGGTCAAGCAGGTGAGCTGAAAGTGACCTCACTGACAAAGCCAGCGTCCAGAGAGGCCAGCAGTCTGCCAGATGCTTGACACCCATAGACACTGAGCCCTGCCATATCAGTGGCGATCACAGGAGCGATGAAAAGATAGCCCTTGGGAAGGTTGGGAGGACACAGTCTCGGGAACAAGTGAGTCTTCCCAACAGACTTACTTTTGAGAATTGAAAGACTTTGAGTTGGTCCTATTTTTATCACCAGGACTGCTGATACATATGGTTCATATCCTTCTGACTCTTGCAGGGTGGGTACCATCCCACTTTGTAGCACAGGTGGGACGTTGCTATTTAGCAGGATCTGCAAAGGTAGGAAGCCTTCCATATCAGGGAATTAACCTCACTTAGAAACTGCCAGTTCGAATAGCCACATCATCAAAGGCCGCATATGTCGTGTGGTTGGGAGGGCTGCACAGGCTGAGGGTCTGGATTGAGATGGCTCTGCAGCCTGTGTGGTGGGGAGGGAAGGTCGGCTGATCCATAGTGGATGCCCTGTGTTCTTGAAGCAGAGTAAAGTGTAGGAGATTGTTATTCTGCTTTGAAGTTCTCTGTCTCTCTCTTTGCAGTGGATCAAAGCTTCCTTTTATTTTTTTCTTTATCTTTCCAGAATTCATATAAGCTCTTAATGCAAAGCCCTCCTCTTGATGCACTCAGGGTTTTTTTGTACCCCCCACCCCTTCCCCACAAACACAAGTCTCACAATCACAAAGAATAGCAAGGTGTTCTCTTTGGTGTTTTCCGCCTCTGGCTCCTTCCTTTTTGCACTCTCCCTGCCTCTTCCTGGTCCTCTCCCTTCCTGTTACATCTCAGCTGACTGAGGATATATATGTCCAGGCTTCCCAAAGCTTTTCTACAGCCTTATTTTCTTGCTAACAAAACATGGGTGTTGCTATTGTTTCTTCATTCTCTCCTCTTATAAAAGCAGAGTTAGACTGGAGGGAAAGCGGTTGTGAATGAACCCAATGGAATCAGTTTCAAAGTTGCTTTGAGAGCGGGAGAGAATGCGAAACAGTGTTTTGGTGACTTGAAAAGACTGGAACATGTTGTTTCCAGGCTGTTCCCTTTGCAGCGCCTGCTTTCTTTCTTTCTTTTTTTTTCTTCCTTCTTCTTTTGTGGCATCCAATGCTGCAATCCCCACAGTACAGGAAGCCATACTGAAATTGCACCACCTGTGCGAGGCAGGGGACATGCTCCACACACTTGCTCTACTGGCAGAGCAAAGAGACTGCCATCTTGTTGGCGGAGGCCCATTGCAAATTGCTACCCTTCAGATCCTGGCACGCCACTCCTCTGTGAGGGCAAACCCACGGTCCAGGCACACAAACAACATACAAACATTCGTATTACATTCTTAAATCCTCTAAGCAACTAGTTTTTTAGGAAACAGAGGATCTTAGAGATGGCAATTTAGAAAATTAATTCACAAACACCATCTGCTAAGCCTCAGTTTTAGGAAAACGTTGGGCTCCGCGGAGAGACTCCGTGTCTGGAGCCAGTGCTTGGTTTGCTCCTATATGGTCCCAAAGCACTTCTCTTCTGGAACCCAGGGCTCCTCTAGCCAGTTTCGATGAGGCCTTACCAGCTCCTGAAAATGTGGTATGGCAGAGACTCTCTGCCTCCCTCCAGTTCACTAGCGTACATATGTCTTAGGTCCCTCCCTGGATTTAGACTGCTATCCTCAAGGTCCTCAGAGTGTTCATTCAGCAAACACTGCCAAAGCACAAGGTAATTTGCACTCTCTAAAGAGGACATCAATGCCAACGTGGGCAACTGTGCTCTTTAGACAAGGAATTAACTTCAAGAGAGGGGATGATAAAGTTCAAAGAATGCAAAGCTAATGTGACGGAGTGCAGAGCCCAGGAATCTCGAGGGACCCTTCACAGTTCACTGCTTGTGTGGGAGCGCTTCACTGTGTCCGCCTCTACTCTCTGGAGTTGATCTCAGGGATCCTGAGCATACAGGCTAGGAAGGGCTAGGGGAGGAGGCTTTGTCCATGCTGTTGTAGGGTAGCAATCATTCATGCTGGGTGAGAACTTCCAAGAGAGCTGCTTTGGGGCCACTGGGCTCCTGTCAGTAATCCCTCACCTATGATCAGTAAGTAAACCCAGTAAATTTATTGCTTCCCAAGGGTTAGTCTGGTAGGTTCAAACTTTGGTTTGTGATTAGAACTTTAGAAGGTCAAGAAGGATCTAGTGCTCCCCAGCCCGGGTAAAAATTATTGAGATAGATAGATAGATAGATACATAGATAGATAGATACATAGATAGATAGGTGGGTGGATACATACATAAATACATACATAGATACATACATACATAGATAAATACATAGATAAATATAGATAGATATAGGTATATGGATATAGATAGATATCAAGATGGACAATAAGTTGGTAGCCCTGATCCCATCACAAAAACACAACCTAAATTTTAAATTCCTCTACATGAGTTACTTTCTCCGTGGCATAGCTTTGGGACTTCCTGTAACAATGGCTTCCTCAGGGTAAAGAATGTATACCAGAATTTGAACTAGAGGCTGGGAATGCCATGCATGTAGGGCATATGTGGGTACTTGCTCTTACGATATTTCCATTTCCTTCCCACTCCCCACCCCAAACCATCCCAGCAAGAATTTCTGTGGCATTGCAATGAATCAATGAAAATCTGCCTCCTGTCAAATTCTCAACAACCCTCCCAGCTTATTCTTTAATTCCTTAAGCTCTAAAATCAACCTACCTATTCCAAAGAATACCTCCAAATCCTTGCTTCAGCCTCTTCCTCTCAAAAATAAAATCTACGAATTTGGATCCCACATTTATGATTAAGAAAGGGTTCCAGGAATTATTTTCTCTTCACGCCTTCTGCTCTCTGGGAGCATGCTGACTCGCCTTCTTAAGTTGGCAGGGAAGCATGTGAGGATAAGTCTTCATGCAAACCTTATCGACAGCCAGAAGCCACACATTTCCATAGTGTAAATATGCAGCCAGTGTCTGGAGCCTGAGACACGGAGTCACATGAAAGTGTTAAAATAAAATAAGCTTGACAGAGCCACTTCATCAGAAACAGGCAGAGAATGAGACGTTATGAAAGGCTTGTAAGCCTGGGGAGTAAGGTGCTCAAAGACAATTACCAACTAAACATTTCATTAATGAAATAATGATTAATTATAATCACTAATTAAAATGCAGGATTATGCTGTTGGTTTTGAGCATTAACAGGAGTAATGACATTACCATTTTTAATGGAATCCCAGGAACGAAAATTATAACAACTCATAGAAAAGATATGGTTGGCAAACGTGATTAGGAGTTATTGTTAAACCCAGGGGCATAAAATTCTCCCTGCTGGTGAACTTAAGTTAAGTAAGTTTAATATGGTGTAATTTAATTACGATGCGTAGTTTTCTTCTCAGTGGGAAGAGATACCAGGTTTGGGCGCTGAGAACAAAAGGAAGACTGTAAATAGCTCTGGGTGACGGTTGGCTACTAGCAGGGAAAATCTAAGAGCATTCAGCTGTCTTTTGCATAATATTAGAGGGTAGATGCGTCCATTGTAAATTTTATTTAATTAATGCTTAGAGGATTAGCAGCAAAGTAGACTTTGCAGATGGGAAATGTAGGGCTGCTGGGAGGATCCAGAAAGTGATTTTCCAGAGGAAGGCTGTCCCCATTAATAATTAATGCTAGGCATTTTCATAAATGTCAAATTCCCACTGCAAGCAGCAACTTGACCCTCAGTAATAAACCACTTAAGATTCATTAAGTAGAAGCATCATTCTTAAACTGTTTGCCGTGGCACGTGAGCTCATCCATAATGTAAAATGTTGGCCTTAGCTGCATGTTTAAAAAAAAAAAAAAAAAGCCAACACTTGGCTTTCAGGTGTTCAAGACTACTGACGTCTGGCAGCCCCAGAAGGGGAAGTCTGGCTTCCCTTTGGTCTTGTCCCGAGTCAAATGATCTTCAAAGCAGAGGAGAAGCTCAGACCCTGTTTCCAGTTTCCAGGCACAGTGTTCCTCAGCATCATCGCTGTTGGGCGCTGGAGCTACATGATTCTTTGGCGTGATGGCACTATCCCGCACATTGTCAGGTGTGGGGCAGCAACCTTGGCCGCCAACAACGTGGGATAACCCCATCTGCCTACCAGACTCCTGCCCCTGATTGTGACAGACAATCCCATATGCCCTTAGCAATTTACCAGAGTGTATTTCCAGTAGCGTCCCCAGGCAGGTGCATCCCTAAAGCTGTTGTCATTCAGAATCCTAGATTGTCTCTTGCGGTCACTGCCAACCATAGAGCCAAAGACCTCTCACTCTTCGGTCATGCCAGCTGTAGTGTGTGGGCACAAAAGTCGCTGTCACAGTGGCAGTGAGTGAGTCATTAGAACTGATCTTGATGACCTAAGGCTGCTTTGTAGTTGGTCCCGTATGAAAATGGCTGTTTCCTTCTCGTCATATCAGGATGGATGGTCCAGTGAGGAACTACTACTGTTGTCCTGACCTAGCCATGAGTCCAGTGATAGTCACGTCCTCCCTCTCTCCCTCTGAAACCCCCCTTCTCTCCCCCTCGCTAGTACCCTCCCTCGCTCTTCTTCTCTCCCCCTTCTTTTTCTCAACCAGAAAACAGTATGGTACCCAAGATAAATTTTTCTTACAATTGTCTTAAGTCTGAAAACAAATCACAGAGGATTTTCTTTTTAATCAATATAGGATTGATTTCTTGATTTTTTTAAAAAATGTGCCTTTAATTCTGTCTGCATACACAGAATGCCCACATGCTGACTGAAATAAATGATAAAAAAATGGAATGAAAGGAACATGAAGCCATTTGGAAAGTCACTTTGTCTCCACAAGTAAGAGACAGATTTGACTAGTGATCAGTCTCCATTTGATTGTTAACTGAATCAAAAAGAGTAGTATTAACACAGTAACTCACAGCCACTGGGGATCTGGTATTCTCAACGTAGATCACAGTGGGTGACAAAACGGGGGCATGGTGTCCTTGAAGTTGTCCAGGTCACCCAGCTAACTGGACATAACTCCCTCCTCATGGTAAGGATGAGATGTGTCAGTGACTGGAGACCCAGACAGGCGTGTGTGTGCTGGTTTCTTCTAATGACATCAGTCCCAATTTGCCCTGGATATAATCACACTCTGGCCTGAAATCAGGCCATGGTAGCTATGTGCCCCTACAAGTATTGCTGTTTGAACCAGCCTGTTTTAAATGAACGAACCAAACGCTGTTCACGGATCAGAATCTGTGAGCAAAGAGCCTGCTTGCCTCACAACCTGAGTAAGACTTATTAATTCAAAGAGTAGAAAGTCTACATGTGCTAATTACCAAAAACTACTAATTAGCTTTAATTATAAGCTTGGAAGGAAGTTTAAGTGTGCTGCGTTTGATAGGAATGTTGACCTTTTCAGTGTGTTTTGGGGGAGGGTTGAGAAGCAGAGAGTTGTTATGAAATTCATCAGAGAATGATTAATTTAGGTCTTCTGGTGCTGTGCTAGAAATGAACACATCTGTGCACATCAGGCCATAAAGGTGCTTTAATGGAGCCTTCCAAGTACCAACTCCCAGAGCCTCACCCAGCTATGAAGAGATATCCATCCATTCCTAAGTGAAATCTTATTCTGCCACTGTTGCTAAGCAAAGTGACAGGCCAGGTCCAGCCAGATGGATGCTTTTATATGTAAATCATAGCTAAGACAAGAGCTGGCTTTGACTGATTTTGGAGGGTCACTGAGAGAACCTGTCCTTGTAGACATTTGATGAGATGCTCAGAAACCTATTTCATGCCAAGGTCTGGCAATACTGTCCTGTCAACCTCTCATCCTGTCATATTTTTCAATGTCCCTGGGACTCTCTGGCCAGAGGCTCGAGGCATTCCTTTTATGTGGCAGAAATGCTCCATACTGTCTTCTTCTAGCAAGAGGCTTGTCCATCTGATAGTTCCAGGAACGCAAATGGCAGCCTTCATAGCCTTCGCAGCACAAATGGCCCCCCTTGCTTCCAAAATTTCACCTCAGAAGCTCATAAAAGGCACCTGCAACCAGAGCCAACTAGCCAGCTTCTGGTTGCCTGCTGGAATTCCCGCACTCCAAGCCCCTTTTTCCTAGATTGAAGAGTCTGGTTTGGTTCTAATCTCTCAGAACTGATGTATCCCCTAGTAACCACAAGAGGGATCCCATATAATGTAATAAAAAGCGTGATCAATATGGAATAATCCCTGCTCATCCAGCATACACTCACCTACAAGGCAAGAGGTTAGCCCTGGCAAAGAAGTGGAGAATCAAAGAGTAAACAGAAGTTTATGGGTTCAGAGACGAGATCCCTAAAAAGGGAGGCATGAAAACAAGTGCAGGGGGCTGCCTTCCTCTCATCCTGCAAACAAGCCACACTAACTCACTGCCTAAAATGCAAGCCTCCTTACAAGTCAGGGTGCTCAGACCCGACTCCTGTCTAAATCATCGCTCACAAGTTGAGCTCCCGGGTAACGAAATTTCATGATGAAAACTCCTGTTTTCCATCTTTAAAACAGGTCAATGAGGTTGAATGAAAGGAAGGACTAACTGCAGTAAGCAATATGATCTTATCCAGGTCTGTGGGCTGCCAGTCTGACATCCAGCTGTTATCAGAGTCAGCTGCTAAAGTCTCTTGACAATTCTAAGGCGCTGTCCTTTCTCCCTCCCTGCCGGCCTCTGACGGTTGGCATCAGTTTTCAGTGCTGCTGGGTTTACAGATCTACGCCTCCAATTTCTGGGTGTATTTTATGTCGTTGTTCTCCGTATGGATATATGTATGCCTTCTAAAGACCTTGAAAAAAACGGAGCAGCAATATTTATAGTTAGCACCTACCCGAGTCAGTATTTATTGCCTCATCTTAACTAACTGCATCTCCCCAGATTTAATTTCCAAACAGGGTTGCATTGTGAGGTACCAAGTAGACCTGAGTTTTTAAATGACAATATGCAACCAGCCATAGGGTTCTTGATTTTTTTGATTAGTTTGCTTATGTATGTATGTATGTGTGCACATGCATGGAGGTCAAAGGGCACCATGCAAGAGTCAGTTCTTTCATTTCGCCTTAAGGATTTGGGGGATCAAAGAGAGATTGCAGGCTTAGCGGCTTAGTGTGCTTTACTCACTGGGCTGTTTTGCCGGTTGATGGTATGCAGTTGTTTGTTTCGATGCCGTTCCGGCTTTTATCCCCAGATATAAAGCAGATCTGCATCTCTATGGTTTATAGTCATAAGATGAAACCTAGCCTCCCCATCTAGAAACGCTGCTTTTACATAATTCTTTCGCCCTCCACCCCCAGTTTTTGGTACTTACTCAAAATCAGTGTGTGTCCTCTCTCTGAGCTCATGTAGGTGTTGCAGATGAAAGATGTGTTTTTATTTGTGTGTGTGTGTGTTTGTGTGTGACTTGCACGTAGACCTCTAGAAAACATCCTTTTTTACCCTACAGTCCATTTTTAGCTAATTGTATTGCCCTTATTGCCAGCATTTATAGGTATTTCCTGAGCTTATTGGGCCAAATCAGCGATGCTAGATTATCCCTGTTCTTAATACATGCCTGTCTGGCTGTGCTAATGGCAGAAATTGTGAGTCACTCAGCAGACGGCTGTGCTCCCAGGTCATACATGCTCGCGTGAGAAGAAACGTGCAGCGCATCAGACATTAGCAAACAGTTGTCAACAGGAGGGTAACAGGAAAAGAACAGGAAGATGTGTGGACCACAGGAGCAGCTGAACGTCTGGACCTGGTTTGCCTTATAGTAGAGAGTGCTCCACCATACCCACCCCAGACCCTGCCCCAACCCAACAACGTGGAAGGTGATGCGGTGGTGCAGGGTCTTGTCAGGAGCAGCGCCGTCTCGTGCAAGAGCCCTCTGCGCAGTAGCCTCATTGTACAGATTTGCCCCTTCCGCCTGAACTGGCTACCTCTCCTAAGAACCTTTATAAAGCAGGCTGGTCACCTGCAAACCTAGTTGTGGAGATAATCAGGGGAGTCTTACTTTTTGATATTACAATATGCTACGCGCTTCTATAAGCACCTTGGACTATATTCCTAACAATCCTGGAATGCACATAGCCTGTGATCTGCGTTCCAGGATTGCCAGATACAGATTGGGTACACCTGTGTCTAGATGGCAGTAATAGTTGCGCACTGTAAATATTCTAAGTGCCACTGAATTATAGTCTTTAAAGTAGGTAAGTGGTAAGTTTTAGTTTATGCGTAATTTAGCACAATAAACTAATCTTGCTTATTTATTGTTTATATATTAGTTTTCTACCCAAACTGAAGTCTTTTTTCTTCTTTGGGACAATGTACTCAGTGTTAATTCTCCCCATCCCCTAGTGACATTACCATTCTATCTTAGTTATACTTCAAATACTGGCATGTCCCTCAGTTGCTGACCTTTGAAATCTCTCATCCTGGGCAATCTCCACTAGCTATCACCCCTTCTCATGTAACTTTTCCAAAGTTGCACTGTGAACTAGGGTCTGCTACTGCTGTGGGGTGTAACTGCCTATATTATGAGATAAACGTTTGCTTTTGCCTGGGAATTGGGAAGCCTGGATTCTGACTCACTGTGCAACTTTAAAGAAGCCACGTATTCTTCCTGAGCCTGAGTTCCTTCCCCTGAAGAATGGAAGAGTAGGGAAACTCCAAGGTCTTTTCTCACTCTGAGAACTTCATATCCTGCTAGCTTGCCCAGACCCTGGTTTGTCCTGGTGATACCCAAAGTGCATTCTTGTTTAGCATCTCTGATGCAGTACTCATTCCCCTGATGCTCCAGTTAATAAAGGTATCACATCTTTCTCACTCATATTAAGATAGGCCTCCCCATCTCCACTCCAAATATGTGCCCTTGGATATGAAGGAGCAAAGGAGAGGCTTCCCCAAAACCCTGATGAAATCCTATCTAATTAGGTACAGCTCAACATTTCAAACTAACTTCAGTGCTTCCTTGCTGTATCTAACCTTTCCATAGCCTGCCTATTTCTGTCTAGTATGAAAATTTCTGAATGTGCTCTTGCAAGTCTTTTATTAGGTTTTACTATGAGGGTAGGACTGACTGCCCATATCCAGAACTTTAGTTATGTTTCATTTGTATGTTAATAAATAAAGTTTGCCTGAAGATCAGAGTGCAGAATAACCACACTAGTCAGCCATACAGGCCAGGCAGTGGTGCACACACCTGTAATCCCAGCAACTGCACAAGTTAACAGGTGGTGGTGATGCATGCCTTCAATCCCAGCACTAGAGAGGACTATAAAGTGGGATGAGACAGGAACTCGAACTCACTCTCTTTCAGTCTGAAGATTTCATAGCAGTAAGAGCTCTCTAGTGGCTTGTCTGCTTTGCTCTTCTGATCTTCAGGTTGATCCCCAATATCTGTCTCTGGATTTTTATTATTCATGCAACACAAGACAGTGCACTAGGTACCTCTATTCTACTTTACTTATCCCAGAGTTGTTGGGGGGGGGGTTCACTTTAAGGCTACTCTTTTTCTAGACCTGTCCAAATCAGCTAGATTATTAATGAGAAGAGAAGCTTATTGTCTGTGGTTTTTGTCCTGCCTGGTTCCTGCAGTCGTTAAGTCCAAAAGAAATCATACAAAGGTCTATTAGTTATAAACTGATTGACCTAATAGCTCAGACTTCTTATTAACTCTTACAACTTTCATTAGCCCATTATTCTTGTCTATGTTAGCCATGTGGCTCGGTACCTTATACGGCGAGGTAGTCACATCTTACTTCTTCTGTGGCTGGGTCATGACTGCAGACTAGGACTTCCTTCTTTCCAGAATTCTCCCATTCTCATTGACCCACCTCTACTTCCTGTTTTGTTGTCCCGCCTATACTTCCTGCCTGGCTACTGACCAATCAGCATTTTATTAAAATACAATTGACAGAATACAGACCATTGTCCCACAGCAGAAGTCATCTTGTTTTCTCAAGGGATTTCCCCTCCCCCTTTCTAGAAATGAGGCATGCAGGTGCCTTGGTGATCTACACTTGATGGTATTGCAGTTTCTCCTGAGACTCACCAGGAGTATACAGCATGTTCCACACCTGTGTTCTGCCGCTACAGATTAGGGGCCAGTGGGTCCTGTCCATCTGTAAGGAATGTCTAATTCAGTGGCTATGGATGATGTGAGAGAAGCAAGTAAACAAAAGATCATGTGGTCTAGAAAGGCCAGCATGGACCCAAAATGAGGATTGCTACCTAGGTTCAGTTCCCTTCACATGCCAGCTGTGTGGTGACAGACATGCTTTGCTTTGTTTCTTTCCTTTCTTTCCTTTTCTTTTTCTTTCTTTCTTTTTCCTGCCTTCTCTGTGCCTCAGCCATATTATCTGTGAAGTAGGGCTCATTATGAGTTTGCATGGGGCTACCTGCCTACTGAGAGCAGAACTTGGTCTGATACTTGTTATGCCCAAATCCGTGAAGTTCCCCAAAAGCCAACAAGGAGACAGTCTTGTATGTAAAAGCAAAGAGCCTTTATTTTATGCAAGTTTGCAAACTCGGTCTCGCCACAGGTCCAACATATTGGAATAAAGGGAGAGCCCCAGCTCCGTTAGAGCTGGGTTTTTATAGTAGTAAAGGTGGGGGTGATGGGTTTCTTAGGTTCAGGACCCCTGATTGGCTGACATTTGCCTTGGGGTGTTCTGGTGAGTGTCCTGGCAGGTGGTCCTGTCTACAGAGGTTGGAATGGTAGGCATTTCCTTTGGATGGTCTGTCTTGGGTGGTGCTCAGGTAATCTCAGTTTGTGGTTCTTCCTGCAACCAGGTATTGCTTCAGAGTAAACCACTGATACTCAGGCCTCTATTAAATTTATCGATGGCTGAGTCCTACTCTGGCAGGTGATATGATTAAAAGTAAAGGACTTCCTTTGGGTGATCTGTTTATATTTAGCTTATCATGGCTGGTTCCTACAATACTCTTTAGGTATTGCTTTCCTTCACCTTTCTTCGGTGGATCTTTAAGGATTCTGTTGGACAACTTTCATAAAACTGAATGTTAGAAAGCTTAAACACACATGTGTGCTGGTTAGCAAGAAAGAGCCCCTGTAGGGTCGCCTTCTAGATTTTCGTCTCGCCTTGAAAAGAACTTGTTCTTTTGGCCATGTGTTAGCGTACTAGCGGATTGATATGTTCTTCATTGACATGGAGAAAGGTGGAGCTCAGTGGAGAGATCTGGAATAGAGAAGTGGGTGCTTAAGAAGACCCTGGGAGAAGAGCTCAGTCCTGTGTCCTGATAGGTCTTTCCTTTACCTCAACCTCCATAATTCTGTGGGGAGGAAAAGAAAATGTTCTTCATCTGCTCATTGTAGCTTCAGGGGTGACATCCTATGACAAAAGATAGATTTCTAAGAGAAAGCACACACATATCTCTAGCATGTTACACAGCACTATAATTAGGTCAGTCGAATGGCAAGTAGATAGAGTAAGCTTCATCTTGGGGAGAGAGAGGAGGAAGGGCTAGGACCGGAGCTCAGGATGCAGGTAGCAGCTCTAGCCTTTCTAGCATGGGTAGTTCTATGGGTCTTCTGTCTCCCAGTTCCTGCACAGGAGCCAGTCAGAAGAAAGCTCCCAGTACTTTCTTCCTCATGGGAACCACCCCTGACCCTCAAGACAGATAATTGTCCTTTACCCTAAAATGCTACAAACAGAGCTCACAACCTGCCCAGAGGGTTTTGGGCAGGGTGAATTGTGTATTTGTTGAATTTTGTTTTTGTCGGTGTTGCTGAAGTTCTGTTTTGAGTCTTATTATGTAGCCCCGACTGACCTTGAACTCTTGGCCACCCTGCCTTATTCTCCCTCGTGTTGGGGTCCCAGGCATAGGCCACCTACTGAGCTGCGTTCATATCTTTAGGATGAACGTTTGTGAGGGACAACTGTGAGATATCCCTGTGAGGTCTCAGGTTTCCTCCTTGCTCCAGATGAAGCAGGCATGCAACCTCACACTGTAACAGACACTTAAAAACTGCTTTCTCTGAAAAACACTGACACTTCTCTTGAGGCCTTGGGGCAAAAGACACAATGTAAGCCTGATGTCTCTGCCTTCATTTTGTATTTCTTCTCCTTGACTCTGAGTCAGATTCCAGAGTGTCCCTGCATATGGACAAAGTAATTATGCCAGGACTTGTGTGTCTAGAAATGGTGATGCTGAGTTTATCACACTCTCCCACAACATTGAAGGCAAGAAGATACCAATCTTGTCCTAGACCTGAAATCACCTTGAATTCTAGGAACTTCAGCAAAGCAGGACAGTCCATTGAAGGCAATTATCTGTCCTGGAGCAGCTGTCTTGGCCAGCAGAGGGACTTCAGCAAACTACGTTAGAGAAGCAGGTAATGACCTGGTTCTGCGATAATGACCAAGCAGGTCATTTTGTCTGGGGCTGTGTGCCTCCTGCCCCTGACCCCAATTCTTCCTCTATTTAAACCCAGAAGATTGGCCTGGGCTCTTATTCCACTCTCCATAAACCATACTGATTAAACCTCCTTTCTCTGCTTCTCACCTTTACTCCCTTAATTGGGATCTGGAGTTGGGTGGTTGTCCAGCGGCTTGGACTTCCTGAAGGGAGAATGTGTGCACTAAAACTCTGTCTAACAGCGAGAGATTCACTCTTTGAGGAGCCCTTAAGGCTTTCCCTCTCTTGAAGAATCTGAGTATTTTATGAGGTAGCCATGTCAGTGATGAGTCCAGACAATTTCCCTCCTGTTTAAAATGCTTGACGCCCCAGTTCTGAGAAGCTGTCCCCGAAACTTGTCACTGCTCCAGATCTGCCTTAAATTTCCGCTGTCTCCTTTTATCCCCATAGTTGTAAAATAAATAAATAAAAATTTAAAAAAATAATAAAAAATCCTTCCTTTGAGGCATCTCTTGCTGAAGCAAATAAGAGTTATTACCGGTCCTTCTCCCCGAGGTTGTTTTGTTCAGGTTTGCCTGTCTAAGGCATCCAATAAGAGGAAATTTGGGGAACAGAGCCACTTTGCTTACTGTGGGTCACTCTTAATAGCCTCGGAAGGTCTAGAACATTCTCAGTTAGCAGGGTTTGCAGGAGATTTCCTTAAGTGACAGGCAGAGGTGTGATTTCAGTTGAAAGCCCTGCTTCCTTCTGCCTTTGTTCATATGCAAAGTGCTCTGTTAAAGTGAGGGCCTCTGCCCCGCAGATCCTCACTCTTCACAGGGAACCAGGCTTCACCACTGCCTAGTCTGCTAATGAAGCCAGAGCTGTTCTCCTGGCTATTGTCTGGACTGCTATCCATGGGAAGTAAGGCCACTTGCTGGTCCAGGGGATGATCTGCAAGAGAAGATGGCAATACCAGAATCTTTAAGGCTTGATGCTAAAGAAACCCGGGTTCCATTTTTGTCTTCTTCATCTCATCATAAAGAATTTAAGAAAGAACCAAGGACAGGAAAGAACTAAGGAAGGACAAGCTTAGTAAAGTTTGAAAGCAAGAAAACAACAGGCAAGCTGCACCTCTGGGCAGTTCTCTGTGGGGGGCAGGATGGAAAAGAGGAGGAAAGATTGCCATGCTTTTTGTGTTTGGTATGTAGGTCAGCTAAGAGCCGTGTCGCCGAAGAGCAATTGCTTGGCAAGATGTAGGATTCAGGTAGGGTAGAAAAAAAAAAGTGAGGAAGTGGCAAGGAGAGCATGTTCAGGCTCTGGTCAATGCGAGAGAGAGAGAGAGAGAGAGAGAGAGAGAGAGAGAGAGAGAGAGAGAAACGGAACAATTACTTTTTTACGAGTTACCTAGAAAAGCAAAGCAGGCTTACCTAAGCCACAAGGTGGTGGCTTAGGAAGAGTGTCTGGGCAAGAAAGTAGATGGCATAGTTGGTATAATAAAAGTGTTTTATTATGCTGACAGTCATCACACAAGGTTCAAACTCTAAGTTCCTAATTACTGCCCTAAGCCTATCTCACTAAAGCTGCCCACCTGTGTGTCATATCTTAGCTGAAGGTCAGGTCCAGTCTCTAACAGAAGTCTCTGAGTCTCCGAAGGTCAGGCTCCTGGGGGATTCTCTCCAACCATGGGGCACATCAAGGAGGCGTCTCTTCAAATGTGCAGAGCAGAGCATTGCTCTTGGTCTCTACTTATATACTGTCCAGTGGGTGACATGGGGTCCTAGGACTGTGTCTGGTTGTCTTGAGTGAGTGACGTCATTGAATTCTGGTTATCAGCTGCGGCCTTGGGTGTAGTGGGAATCCCAAGTTACTTTTACATGTCTAAAAGGCATATTTATACTATGCTCACTACAAAGTGACGACATTGTTGGGCGGGAGTGGGGGTTGTGCAAGGATGGGGACAGACCACCAAAGTCTAATAAACCAGAAGCAAACTTTATTCCAGAAACCAGAATCCAGGAAAAAATAAAATAAAAAAATCTCCATGGGGCACAGAAAGCTTATCAGCTAGCTGAGACCACAGCCAGAGATGGATTTCGTAAGACCATGGCAAAGGCCAGTTTCTGAACCTTGGTGGGGTACCAAGCATTAGGTCTGAACAAAGGAATTTTTACAATCTCGAGGGAAAACTCAGATACAGATTGCCTTGCTTTACAATCTCCATTAACAGAGTTTTTTCAGTGTTTGTACTTAATCTATTGTCTTCCTTGGTACTTCCACGGGGTGTTTACTGAAGCCCTGTGCTCTCCCCTTTGATGCTGCCAGTTTCACATAGCAGGGAAAATGGGTAACCCAGACGTCATATTTCTGTCTCCTGAAAATTATCTCAGCTCATATCCGTGTTAATCAAGGATGGCTGGGGAGTGTTAGGCTCTCAGTTTGCAGAGAGATGATTCAGCCTTGTAAATCGAGCTATGGGTTGTAAAGCGGAGTAACCCACTGTTAATAGTTAATTCTTAAGCTGCTGAGAAAGCTGCTGGCAGTCTGTTCTCGTTCTCCTAGGCTGACAAATTTTTATTTATTTATTTATTTACTCATACTTTCTTTTTTTTTTTGTAATTTTATTAAATTATAAAAAGTTTCCATTTACGCCCCTCCTCCCAACGCCCTCCCACTCCCCCCCTCCCTCTCCTTCTCCCTCTTTGTCCCCTAGGGAAGTCAGGGTCTCCTGCCCTGTGGGAAGTCCAAGTTTCTCCCCCCTCACTCCAGGTCCAGGAAGGTGAGCATCCAAACAGACTGGATCCCAAAAATCCAGTATATGCAGAGGAAACCAGTCCCAGTGTCATTGTCAATGGCTTCTCGGAAAGACTGCAGGCCAGCCACATTCAGAAAATCCGGCCACATTCAGAGAATCTGGTTGGATCACATGCTCGTTCAGTCACGGTCCATCTGGCCTTGGTAAACTCTCATTAGATCCGACCCCTTGTATCAGTGGGTGATAGTATCCCTCGCAGTCCTTCGTCATTTTCTTCCTCCTTTTGCTCCTCGTCTGGATCTTGGGGGGCTCAGTTCGGTGCTCCAACGCGGGCCTCCATCTGTATCGTCATCCAACGCCAGATGAGGGATCTATGGTGATAAGCAAAATATTCATCAGTATGGTCACGGGCCAAGGCCGGTTCAGGCACCCCCTCCTCTGTCCAGAGAACAATCTGGGGATCTCTCCTTGGACCTGGGATCCCATATATAATCAAGTTTCCTGTAAACTCTAATATGACTCCCTTAGTTGAAATATATTCTTCCCTGATCCCACATTCATCCTTCCTCCCTTCCCCCCATCCCGGTCAACCGAGCTTTCTCCATTCCTCCCCTACTCCCTTCTCTCTAACCCTCTCCCCTTCCATCAACCCTCCCACCCCCCCCCCCCCATGCACCCAAGGTTACCTGGGACTCTTGACTATTTCCTACCTCCTGGCGGATAGGTAAATAATCTTCATCAGGTTCGTCTTCTTATTTAGCTTCTCTAGGATCACGAATAATAGGCTCAAAGACCTTTAATTATGGTTAGAATCCACTTATGAGTGAATACATACCGTGTTCCTCTTTTTGGGTCTGGCTTACCTCACTCAGTAAAGCGTTTTCTATGTCCATCCATTTGCATGCAAAATTCAAGATGTCATTATTTTTTACCGCTGAGTAAAACTCTAATGTGTATATGTTCCACACCTTTTTTAACCATTCTTCTATTGAGGGGCACCTAGGCTGTTTCCAGGTTCTGGCTATTACAAATAGTGCTGCTATGAACATAGTTGAACAAACGCTTTTGTAGTATGTTTGGGCATCTCTAGGGTATATTCCCAAGAGAGGAATTGCTGGGTCCTGAGGGAGGTTGACTCCCAGTTTCCTGAGAAACCTCCACACTGATTTCCAAAGTGGCTGCACAAGTTTGCATTCCCACCAACAATGGATGAGTGTTCCCCTCATTCCACATCCCCTCCAGCATAGGTTATCATTGGTGTTTTTAACTTTAGCTATTCTGACAGGTGTAAGATGGTATCTCAAAGTGGTTTTGATTTGCATTTCCCTGATCGCTAAGGAGGTTGAGCATGACCTTAAGTGTCTTCTGGCCATTCGAAGTTCATCTGTTGTGAATTCTCTGTTCAGATCAGTACCCCATTTTTTAATTGGGTTAATTAGAGTTTTAGTGTCTAGTTTCTTGAGTTCTTTGTATATTCTGGAGATCAGACCTTTGTCTGATGAGGGGTTGGTGAAGATCTTCTCCCAGTCAGAAGGCAGCCTTTTTGTCTTACTGACAGTGTCCTTTGTTTTACAGAAGCTTCTCAGTTTCAGCAGGTCCCATTTATTCATTGTTTCTCTTATTGTCTGTGCTGCTGGGGTCCTACTTAGGAAGTGGCCTCCTGTGCCTATATCTTGTAGACTACTTCCCACTTTCTCTTCTATCAGGTTCAAAGTGGACAGATTGATGTTGATGTCTTTAATCCATTTGGACTTGAGTTTTGTGCATGGTGATAGATATGGATCTATTTTCATTCTTCTACAGGTTGACATCCAGTTATGCCAGCACCATTTGTTAAAGACGCTTTCCTTCTTCCATTGTATACCTTTAGCTCCCTTGTCAAAAATTAGGTGTTCGTAGGTTTGAGGGTTAGTATCTGGGTCTTCTATTCGATTCCATAGGACGACTTCTCTGTTCTTATGCCAATACCAAGCTGTTTTCAATACTGTAGCTCTGTAATAGAGTTTGAAGTCAGGGATAGTAATGCCTCCAGAATTCCTTTATTGTATAAGATTGTTTTGGCTATCCTGGGTTTTTTGTTTTTCCATATAAACTTAATTATTGTTCTCTCAAGGTCTGTGAAGAAGTTTGATGGGATTTTGATGGGGATTGCATTGAATCTGTAGATTGCTTTTGGTAGAATTGCCATTTTTACTATGTTGATTCTCCCAATCCAAGAGCAGGGGAGGTCTTTCCATTTTCTGGTATCCTCCTCAATTTCTCTTTTCAAAGGCTTAAAGTTCTTGTCAAATAGGTCTTTCACATCCTTGGTTAGAGTAACCCCAAGATATTTTATGGTGTTTGTGGCTATCGTGAAAGGTGATGTTTCTCTGATTTCCCTCTCCGTTTCTTTATCCTTTGTGTATAGGAGTGCCACTGATTTTTTGGAGTTGATCTTGTATCCTGCCATGTTACTAAAGGTGTTTATCAGCTGTAGGAGTTCTTTGGTAGAGTTTTTGGGGTCGCTTATGTACACTATCATATCGTCTGCAAATAACGAAAGTTTCACTTCATCCTTTCCAATTCGAATCCCCTTGATCCCCTTATGTTGTCTTATTGCTATTGCTAGAACTTCAAGCACTATATTGAAGAGGTATGGAGAGAGTGGACAGCCTTGTCGTGTTCCTGATTTTAGTGGAAAGGCTTTGAGTTTCTCTCCATTCAATTTGATGTTAGCTGTCGGCTTGCTGTATATTGCTTTTATTATATTTAGGTATGATCCTTGTATCCCCAGTCTCTCCAACACCTTTATCATAAAAGGGTGTTGAATTTTGTCAAACGCTTTTTCAGCATCCAATGAAATGATCATATGATTTTTTTCTTTCCGTTTATTTATATGATGGATTACATTGATAGATTTGCGTATGTTGAACCATTCCTGCATCTCTGGGATGAAGCCTACTTGATCATAATGGATGATTTTTCTAATGTGTTCTTGGATTCGGTTTGCCAGTATTTTATTGAGAATTTTCGCATCGATGTTCATGAGTGAGATTGGCCTGTAATTCTCTTTCTTGGTTGTGTCTTTGTGTGGTTTTGGTATTAGGGTGACTGTAGCTTCATAAAAGGAGTTTGGCAGTGACTTTTCTTTTTCTATATTGTGGAATACATTAAGGAGTATAGGTATTAGCTCTTCCTGGAAGTTCTGGTAGAATTCTGCATTGAAACCATCTGGTCCTGGGCTTTTTTTGGTAGGGAGATTTTTGATAACAGCTTCTAGTTCTTCACGACTAACAGGTCTATTTAGATTGTTCACCTGGTCTTGGTTCAACTTTGGTATATGGTACTTATCTAAAAAAATGTCCATTTCTTTTACATTTTCCAACTTTGTGGCATATAAACTTTCGTAGTAAGATCTAATGATTCTCTGTATTTCCTCTGTGTCTGTGGTTATGTCCCCCTTTTCATTTCTGATCCTATTAATTTGCAAGTTCTCTCTCTGCCGTTTGATTAGTTTGGATAGGGGTTTGTCAATCTTGTTAATTTTCTCCAAGAACCAGCTTTTTGCTTCATTGATTCTTTGAATTGTTTTCTGTGTTTCTATTTTGTTGATTTCAGCCCTCAGTTTGATTATTTCCAGTCTTCTACTCCTCCTGGGTAAATCAGCTTCTTTTTTTTCTAGAGCTTTCAAGTGTGTTGTTAAGTCTCCAATGTGTGCTTTCTCTGTTTTCTTTAGGTGGGCACTTAGTGCTATGAACTTTCCTCTTAGCACTGCTTTCATTGTGTCCCATAGGTTTGAATACGTTGTGTCTTTGTTTTCATTATATTCAAGGAAGACTTTAATTTCTTTCTTTATTTCTTCCTTGACCCAGGGGTGATTTAGTAGTTGACTGTTCAACTTCCATGAGTTTGTTGGCTTCATGGGGGTACCATTGTTGTTGAATTCTAATTTTAATCCATGGTGATCTGACAAGACACAGGTGGTCACTAATATTTTTTTGTATCTGTGGAAGTTTGCTTTGTTACCAAGTATGTGGTCAATTTTCGAGAAGGTTCCATGAGCTGCAGAGAAGAAGGTATACTCTTTCCTATTTGGGTGGAGTGTTCTATAGATGTCTGTTAAGTCCATTTGATTCAGTACCTCCAGTAAATCTCTTATTTCTCTGTTAGGTTTCTGTCTGATTGACCTGTCCATTGGTGAGAGAGGAGTGTTGAAGTCTCCTACTATTAGTGTGTGTGGTTTGATGACTGCCTTGAGTTCTAGAAGAGTTTCTTTTATATATGTGGGTACCTTTATATTAGGGGCATAGATATTCAAGATTGAGACTTCTTCCTGATGAATTGTTCCTGTTATGAGTATGAAATGTCCATCTCCATCTCTTCTGATTGATTTTAGTTTGAAGTCGATTTTGTTAGATATTAGAATGGCCACACCCGCTTGTTTCTTAGGTCCATTTGCTTGGAAAACCTTTTCCCAACCCTTTACTCTGAGTAGGTGTCTGTCTTTGTGGTTGAGGTGTGTTTCTTGTAGACAGCAGAATGTTGGATCCTGTTTTCGTATCCAATCTCTAAGTCTGTGCCTCTTTATAGGTGAGTTGAGACCATTGATATTAAGTGATATTAATGACCAGTGATCGATGAGTCCGGTCATTTTTTTGGGTAGTAGCGTGTATGTGTTTTCCTTCTTTGAGTTGTGCTTGTGGAGGGTCGCTAAATGTCTGAGTTAATGTAGGCAGTGTTGGGAATGTTGGATTCCTTGGGTTGTGATTTTCCTTCTAGTATTCTCTGTAAGGCTGGATTAGTAGCTACGTATTGTTTAAATTTGTTTTTATCCTGGAATATTTTGTTTTCTCCATTGATAGTGAACAATAGCTTGGCTGGGTAAAGTAGTCTGGGTTTGCATCCATTGTCTCTTAGTTTCTGCAGTACCTCTATCCAGGGCCTTCTGGCTTTCATGGTTTCCATAGAGAAGTCTGGTGTAAGTCTGATAGGTTTACCTTTATAAGTTACTTGACCTTTTTCCTTTGCAGCTTTCAATATCCTTTCTTTAGTCTGAATGCTTTGTGTTTTGATTACTATATGACGAGGGGATGTTTTTTTCTGATCCAGTCTATTCGGTGTTCTGTATGCTTCTTGAACCTTCATAGGAATATCGTTCTTTAGGATGGGAAAGTTTTCTTCTATAATTTTGTTGAGTATATTTTCTGGACCTTTGAAATGCAATTCTTCTCCTTCTTCTACTCCTATTATTCTTAGATTTGGTTTTTTTATTGTGTCCCACAGTTCCTGAATGTTTTGTGATGAGAATTTGTTGGATTTGCTGTTTTCTTTGGACAGAGTGTTTAATTTCTCTATGGTGTCCTCAGAGTCTGAGATTCTTTCTTCTATCTCTTGTATTCTATTGGTTATGCTTGTTTCTGAAGTCTCTGTTCGTTTACCCAGATTTTCCATAGCCAGCCGGCCCTCGGTTTGTGATTTCTTCATTGACTCCATTTCAGTTTTCAAATCTTGAACTGTTTCTATTACCTGTTTGATTGTTTTTTCTTGGTTTCCCAGAATTTCATTTACGGATTTACTCATTTCTTCAAACTTTTTGGTATATTTCTCTTCCATTTCTTTACTCATTTCCTCAATCTTTTTGTTATACTTATCTTCCATTTCTTTACGGCAGATTTTCACCTCCTGTTTAATTTCCTCTATTATTTTCATAAAGAAGCGCTTAGAGTCAATTTCTTCTATTTCTTCTGGCGTAGGGTGTTCAATTCTTCTAGTTTCGAGCTCCCTGGATTCTGGCGGTGCCATGTTGCCTTTCAGGTTGTTGGAGGAATTCTTGCATTGGCGCCTGCCCATCTCTTCCACTCTGGATGAAACTCCTCAGCACTTTCTGGATAGAACTCCTCAGCACTCTCTGGGTAGGACTTCACAGCACTCTCTGGATAGAGCTCCTCAGCCCTCTCTGGGAAGAACTGCTCAGCAGGGCAACAGGGCTAGCTGGTCTTCCCAGGACTCAGGAGACAAAGGGCCCACAGCAGTGGGGGGAGGGGAGGGGTCCCTTGGAACACCAAAGACCCTGCTGCAGATGCTGGGGGGGGAGGGCTGTGCTCTCTTCCTGGGCAGTGGTGAGCACCCACTCACCTCTCTGGGAAGAACTGCTCAGCAGGGCAACAGGGCTAGCTGGTCTTCCCAGGACTCAGGAGACAAAGGGCCCGCAGCAGTGGGGGGAGGGGAGGGGTCCCTTGGAACACCGAAGACCCTGCCGCAGAAGCTGAGGCGGGGAGGGCTGTGCTCCCTTCCCAGACAGGCAGGCAGGCTGCCCAGGCTAGCACCCACTCACCTCTCTGGGAAGAACTGCTCTGCAGGGCAACAGGGCTAGCTGGTCTCTTACTCATACTTTCTTGGGTCTACATTTTTATATTCTTTTTTTTTCTGGTGTTTTGAGACAGGGTTTCTCTGTGTAACAGCCCTAACTGTCCTGGAACTAGCTCTTGTAGACCAGGCTGGCCTCAAACTCACAGAGATCTGTCTTCTCTGCCTCCTTAGTGCTGGGATTAAAGGCGTGCACCACCACCGCAACATTTTTATATTCTTATTCTTGGATCCTTCATACATCAAAGGTAGGTTTTCTAGGAAGCACGAGTATATCATTTAAAGGGTAATTCTTCTTTCAATCACTTTAGATGGTTTGGTGATCAGTCTTCCAAATGGATAGTTTCTTGGCAAGGTGATTTAAAAGTACAGTTAAATTTGTTGTTGTTATTTTAAATTTTGCTTTGGATTTATCCTATTATTTTTATGTCTGTGAATCTTTTGCATTCATGTATGTATGTATGCCATGTGCATACCTAATGCCCATAAAAGTCAGAAGAGGGCTTTGGATTCCCTGGGACTGGACTTACATATAATTGAAAGTTATATGTGGATTCTGGGAATCAAATCTGGGTCCTCCATAAGAGCAACAAGTGCTCTAAACTGCTGAGTCAACTCGCCAACCCAAAATTAACTTTTTTTTTTTTTGGCTTTTTAAGACAGGGTTTCTCTGTAACTTTGGCGCCTGTCCTGGAATTAGCTCTTATAAACCAGACTGGCCTCGAACTCACAGAGATCCACCTACCTCTGCCTCCCGAGTGCTGGGAGGGCACCACCACTGTGAGGCCAAAATTAACTCTTTGATGAGGAAATACCAGTAATGATATCTAAATCCATGGCCAGAGGTCAAAAGAACCTATTCTTTAGACCAGGAGCAAACCTCAGCAGAACCTTCCAAGATCACTTAAAGGCTAGAATGGGAATTCTAAAATCTAGAGCAGAAATCCCCAAATCATTCAGCTGAATCTGGAATAGATATTTATTTGGGAATAGATACAGTTTCGTTTCTACCATGAAACTCAAGACAGAAAAGGCAGAGAAAATGAGTAGGTCTGGATGGCGGTGGTATGGGTGGGGACCAGGGAGGGTCGACCATAGGTCTGCAGGTCAGGGTGCTCATTTAGGTGGGAAGAAAACAGAGCTCCATTTACAGCATCCTAGAGAGAACCGACATTTTCGCTTCTAGCTGTGGGAAGAATTGGAACTGCTCACCTCTAGAGTCACTGCCCTTCCGTTGTCTAGCCAACTTCTATCTCTTGCTTTCATCTTTGACATTAAAACAGTAACCTTGCTGGGCCAGAGCTTCCCTATAAGTTCCTCATTCCTGAGCCTACTTTCTGTCTCAGTGACTTGGAACAAACATACCCTGTCCTTGCCTGTAAAATAGGGGAATATCTTAGAGTCTTGACGCTGAGAGATCTAACATATTGAGTTTTCCATTTAGAGAGTGGGAGGGAAGGACATATTCTTGTCTGCTTCTAAATGTAGCAGTAACATAGATTTGAGGGTTTCAGGATTGAAGTTGATGATTCCTGGACTGATATCCTTTCTGTTTTGGTAACTAGATAATATCCAGATTATCAGGGTAAGATCTAAGTCTTTTAATTTGTGTGCACTGAAAACTACTTCTTTTTGTACAGACTAGATACATCATCAGCTTTCGGATACTGTATCCAGATACACAAGAGAATCAACATATAAGAAGGAACGTTTGGGCCTGCAGTTTTGGGGATTTCAGTCTGGGATCAATTGACCTTTTTGCTTTGGTACTGGGCTGGGACTCAAACATCATGGCAGAAGAGAATGCCCCTTCGTAGAGACAAAGAGGAAAGAGAGACTATGGTCACAATATCTTTTCAAAGGGCTTTCTACCAATGACTTAACTTTCACCAGAACTTGATAAGGGTCCATTCTTTTCCAGTAGTGCCACAGGTTGATAACCAAGCTCTTTAAAACCTCAGTTTTGGGATGTCCAAGAAAGACACTGAAAACATTCAGTGGGCCTGAGCTGGCCACAGATCCAGAGATTTACCACCTGGCATCTGGCCTCTGCTAAGGCAACAGGAACTTAGAATCAGAAACCTTAGTGGAGATTTTGCAAAATGACGAACATCCGACAGGTTTTGTAGACCTTACATGGCCAAAGGGCTTTCCAAGTAATGGGAAAAAATGTGATGTAGTTATGGACGTGAGACCCTTGGGGCGATGAAAAGGATTCTGGGGACAGAAGAGAGGACATGAGCAAGGGTCATGGGTCATGCCATACACAACAGCTCAGAGCCATCAAAGCTTCATTCTCCACAGTTTCCCAGTGAGAATGGTAGCATCTGCCTCCGCGCACGGCTGGGATCCAGAGTCGACATGGCTCAGTGTTGTTCCTGGCTCCCCGACAGACCCTTTGAGGAGTGCGGGGTCTCTCTATTCTTTAATATGAAGTGTGGGCTTTGTTCTCTCAAGCTGTGATGCTCGCAAGGGCTGCCTCTTCCTTTGCCTCTTCCCGTGTTTAAAGACTCCATCTTCGTTTATTTATTTATGGAAGCTAAACGTTCGGAAGCATACAAAGAAGAAAATAACAATCTGTGTTCTCACCACACAGAATTAATTATGGCAGCTTTGCATTTGTACTCACTGTTCCTGCCCCCTCCTACTTTCTAAAACAAAAAAAAAAAGAAAAGAAAGAAAGGAAAAACAAACTTTCTTGGTTTTGTAAATGTGATAGTGTGTACATTATAAACCTTTTACAAAGGGGAGACCCCTTAGAGCAGCGAAACATGAGAATGGAGGAGAAACATGTATGACCTACCCTTATCAGACTAGTTACTGATGGGCTGGTGGTACAGTTCAGTGAGATAAGGTGTGTCCTCAGCAAGCATAAGCTGCAAGGCCCATCCCTCACACTGGATAATCTGGGTTCGGACAGCACAGGCCTGTTATCCCAGCCATGGAGGCAGGAGTGTCAGAGGTTCAAGGTCATCGCCATCTGCACAGCAAGTTCAAGGCTAGCTCAGGATTACATGAGATCCTGTCTCACAAATAATAAGTAAATAAAGTACAGGTCACTTAAGGGAACTTCGTGTGTTTTACAAAGAATGGAGGCTCACTGTGTGGTTACTATAGGGCTAAGTTTAGTAACACAAAGAAGGCAGATATACAGGGTGGGCACTGGTACATGGTGTTTAGTGAGGTTGGGCTATAGTTGTCAGAAGTGGGCTCCACGTGAGCAGGTAAAAGTCTGGTTAATTCTGGAGGAATTCCTCAGAGGAATTCCTGGGTTGCAGTTATTTGAAGGTCTTATTCAAGTTGGACCCAGGCTTTAAGATCTGCTTTCTTACTCCTGTGTTTTTGTGCATACTAGGAAATGGGGAGGTGACCGTGACCTTTGGGATTTTGAGGTCCTGGTACAGGAGGAACATCCCCAGGGACCAAGAAAGCCAACAAATGTTAGTCTGTGTCCTGCCCGCTCCTCTCTGCTACTTCCTTGTCTGCCTTTCTGAGCTCCTTTTCTCCCTGGTTTGAGCTTCAGCAATTGGAAGACCCAGGAAGCACTGTCTTCCTAGCTACACTATATATAACCTTTTCTCTCTCCCTGAGGTGTGCACAACCTGATCGCAGAGCTGACATCTGTCTTTGCTGGTGACTTGAGAAAGAGGTACCCATGTTCCTGGCTAACATGTCCGCTAGCCATTGGATGCAAATTAACTGTTGGAATAATGGCCTCTGTACCTGGAACTCATTATAGTTTTAAATCCATTTTGCAAAACCCATTGTTTAGCTCTCTGAGCCAGAAGCAAAAGCTCTGGCTGCTTGGTAAGAAACCCTTTTGCCCAGTGTTTGAAAAAATCTGGCACTGCCAAGTTCCTTGAGCTTTGTGAAAATTCGCTGCAGCGTTGCTTTGCCATAAAACAGGTGTCAAGCAGAGACTTCCTGCATGTGTTTGCGATCATTATGTTGTATTAAGCAGTCACGTTGCATTCCAGAATGAGAACAAAAGCGCTACCTGGCCCTCTACCTGCAAGGCAATTAAATTATTATCTGGCATGTTTATAGCCCTAGGACCAGTTATCAGCTTTTAGCTTGAATAGCAGACGTGGTGTTGCAACGCAGTGCTTTTCTGAGAGATTCGTACTTAGCATTTGCATTGGATAATTTAATTTAAATAATACCCAGGGAGCACAGTTACACTCCCTGGCAAGTGTCAGACTGAAAGGACTGAATGCGTTGCACGGCCTGTTTTGTTTGTTTGTTTGTTTGTAAACAGTTTCTTATTCCTGAGTGATTTCCACTTCCTAGTTGTTAACCTCTGTTACTCGAGTTGAATAAACCAGAAAATGGTGGTAGCCTACAAAGCCACAGCGCCACGTTTCTGTTTGCCTTGCCTTCCTCCCAGGGAAACAGTATCGGAGCAATCTTTAAATTTTCATGGTGTTGTGAAAGTTCCTCGCTGAACCATTAAAAACATGTCCCCAAAGAGAGCTTTGTGTTTGTGTGTGCATGCAAGATACCATTATATATTAAAGATCCATTTTCTGATAACAGTCTCTGTTCTGGAGAACATTGGGTAATTTTAGTAAAAATATTTGCTGCTGGAACAGTGGATCCCCAGGTTAATGTCCAATAATTTTACAAAACAAAGTGAATACATTGTAGCAAAAGGCACTCCTTGCCATATGCCTTCCTAAATATAGTTTGTTGGGTCTCCTCAAGATTTTCCTTTCTAGAAATCTCTGCCTACCAGACCAGTTTGTGGACTCCTAGGTAAAGTATTTCAACGAGAGTCTATTAATGTCCTTAACCGCCCTCTTCCCTCCTCCTCACCATCCATGGAGAGAAAATGCTCCCCCACATGGTCCTATCTGTGAGATTCCAGGAGAGCCTAGAGCTTAAAAGAAAGTAGATGTCTTCTTTCTTTGATTTTTTTTTCCTTGCTGTTTTCTCTGTTTTACACAACATTTTAAACTTACCCAGTTTGACCTACCTGTGCTTTCTCTGGATTAGAAGTGATTACAGTCCAGCGAGATTTTCCATCCTTCGGTGTCTTCTTGTTCTCAGGGCCTGCCTTGGCTTCCCAACATGGTGGCTCCAGGCAAATTAGTCTATGGGTGGCTTCAAAGGAAGTCACTGTGCTAGAGAATGACATCTGACCGTCCCCTTGAAAACACACTTAAGTAAAGGACATCTGTACCCACTGCTGCTTAGGATGCTGGAAACACCCGGGGGCGGGAAGGGGGGGATAAACTCACAGGCGGAGATCTGTATCTTTTCTCTAGTTTCTTTGGTGACAGAAGAATGGCTGTTCACAGACTGCCTTCCTTTTCCAGCCCCATCTTTACCTTTTCTTCTTCTTCCCTCTTTCCTTCCTTCTGTACACTTGTCTCTAATTGGTAAGCAATTGACCATTTCCTTCATGTGGATAATGTACAGTAGGATCATTGCTTTAAATATAGGGTTTGTTATAGATGGTTAATACTTCTATTCTTCTATCTGAGGTGTAATGCAATGTTTGGCTCTGTGTGTTGATTGTGGAATGATGAAGTCAACTCAGTTATCCTACTTATCTACATCATTTTATGGCCAGAACATATAAAATCCACTCAACAGTATCTGAATAGGTAGTGTGTTATACGTTATTGGTGCCAACAGGGCCCGTCTTTCACAGTAGATCTCTGAAAATACTCCATCTACCAGGCTCTGTCTCCCTTGCATCCTTTCCCATGTGCCTCGGGCCCAGTGTTCTGCTCTCAAGAGCTTCTGAGAGCACACAGGGTAAAGACAAGATCATACTGGCCTATTCTGTTCCTGTGTTCAGTGTGTCCCGGAAAGACCTGAGACTACCCTGATGCCCACCGAGAGAAGAAATCCTCATACTCTATGCCAGTTACAATGCTGGAGACCATTTTCTCCAAATCTCTTTTCTCCAATAAGCACATACTTTTGTTTTCTTGATGCTAAAACCTTGGAGCAGAGAACTAAGCAGCCAGTGGTCCTGCCGTTGACTCAAGTCACTGCTCAAGTGCGGCCTTGTCAACTCAGAAGTGTGTGTTCTCTGCACCCCCCCCCCCCACCAGCTACAGCATGTTAATGTATGTAACCAAATGTTCTGTCAGTAGAGTAGGTGTCATTTGTACCTGTGACTTTGGCCTTTGGTTACCTGTGGTCCCCTACCTTGAACCCTATGAATTCTGATAGTGATGGCTCTGCACTTAGTGGCTTGTGTTTTTGCATAACTCACATAATGGAGGGATTTGCATAGTCTCCTAATGGGACTCTTAAGTAAGATACCTTCCCTCCTGCTGTCCGGCCCTTCTGAATGGAATGGATGGAAATCACAGTGAGCTGCTATCCTACATCCACTCTAGTCTCCGCCTTGAATGACTAAGCTAAAGAAGAGCGGTGGTGAACTTCCCTAGGAATGCAGATACAGCGCATCCGCATCCCATGTTGTATGGCTTCCCTAGCTCCATCAGATAAAGGTTACTTAAGAGGGTTCTAATGGCTCTCTGTGGGAAGACAGGGGAGTGTCTCAGAAAAATAGAGTCATACTGTTCAAAGAGAAATCACAAACACAGAAGTTGTCAGCTCTGAGGGAACCCTGAGCAGTGAGATTAATATACTGTTCTTAGGGTAATATATATTCAGAATCTTCACAGGAACAAGACTGATAAAACCCAGTGAACACGGATGGATACTTCATCAGAGCAAATGCAATGATTTTCATTTGTTATAATTCTATGATTAGTTCTGTTAATGAAAATGTCTATTTAAACTATTTAAGACACCCACCGAAGGTCTATAATATTAATTTCATGAAAAAATTCCAACAGAACTATATTAGTATTCCCCCATTAAGGTAACATTATGGACTTTTAATGGTACTCTCAGCTATAATGGTTTTTATTGACCTAATTATTAAATGAATTAAAATCTGTCTCAATGCCTTGAAAATTACGTAATAACAGCATCAGTTCAAAAGCCAGGGATAGTTACAGTGGGGTAAAAAAGGAGAGATTTCCTTAAACTATATGCCCCTAACACACACTGCTTTATACAAAAACAAAAACAAATTGAATTTTAAAATCACTTGAGGCATTTGCCTTTGAAAATTTCTGAAATTCTGATAGCCAAATAATGTTTCATGGTGAGCTATATTGCACGGGGAAGATTTGTTCTCTTCTGAGTTTCTAAACTTTTGATGATTTAAAAAAGCAATACTAGAGTCATTAGTGGTAATAGTAGATGTATGACTGAATGTATATAGATTTTATAGTTTGAGGGATAAAAGTGTGATGACCAGGGAAAACAAGTGTGAAGTACAGAGGAAGAAGAAAGAAGTATTAAATCCCACTGCATCCCACTTGCCCAAGGTACCATAATCTAAAGCTACGGTTTTCAACCATTCTAATGCTGCGATCCTTTAAGACAGGTCCTCGTGTTGTGGTGACCCCCAACCATAAAATTATTTTCATAGCCACTTTATAACTATGATTTTGCTACTGTTATGGATAGTCAAGATTTTTGGAGACAGAGGTTTGCCAGGGGGGTTTGCCTGCCACAGTTTGAGAACCACTGATCTAAAGGTAAAGGAAGGAAGTCGGGACACACTGATTTGCCTCCTGGTCACAGTGGACATTTCTTTGGCACAGGCATTAAGTATAGGATACCAGTGCCTCTGGGCTCCAACTATTCCTGAGTCAGACGTTACTAAAAGATTGTTCCGGCCTTCTTCAATGGAACAGTACAGTTTCAGACTGATCTTAGGACCCTGCTTCAGACACGCTCATCTAGTTGACAGCTATTGAAACCCGTTTTTGCGTTTGTGATGATCATCCACAATTATGAGTTGTCTTTTATACAAACATAAATCTCGATTTTTTCAGTAAAGAAGTTCTGACACAAAAACCCACGTTAAATCAACTGATGTAGAATCGAAGTTTACTCCGCGAGGAAGCAGCACGTAGAACAAAAATACTTGAAAAAAACTCAGAAGTTTGGCGAGAAAGGGAGTGTGAAGGAGAGGAAAGGTGCTCACAGTGGGGCAGAGAAAGCAGCTGTGATTGCTCTGAGTTTAGCAATTAAGACGGAACCTCACACTTTATAGTAGATAAAAAAAGACATGAGCCTTGGGGGCAAGACCCCCCCTCCCCCACTGAAGGTAAGCTAAAGTGCAAATTTAATGCAAAGGACAGAACTTGCCCAGAGAAGGGGTTTCCCTAGTGGAGAATGACCACCTAGGGAAAGTATTTTCAAAGGTGCCCACATTGCACAGAGGCCTAAGGCTGTGGGGAATGGAAGTCGACTCCATCTTGAGCTGGAGGAAACCTCAGCAACATTGTCCACATGGTGCCGCTCTCGTAGACATGAAAAATGCAAGAGTTACAGGATCATGGAAGCCAGCACCAACGTGCCAGAAATCTGCCGAGGAAAGCTGAAAGGTGTGAACTGAAGCGGTTTTGAAAGAGGTCATGTGTGTTATGGACAACCAAAGGAATATGGCTACCCAAGACTGCTCGTCCCCAGATAATTCCATCATAAGAACCAAATGCCAGGCATGGAACTGCCAAATACGCTGCTCTCTGTGAGGTGCTGGGTTTTGTTTGTCCAGGATGTTGTCTTGCTGTGCCTCTATTCTTTCCTTTGGAATAAGAGTGCTTACTCTATCTCTTTTGTAGTGGAAGTATGGAACATCTAAATTATAGAAGCTCAGAAGTCTAGATTTTTGGGTACCCCTCTCCTGAGACATTCTTTGTTACTGGAGAAATTGCCCTTTCTTTGTGGTTATTGATATTATTAATCTAGGTATTTATGAATTGACTCAAAAGAAAGCTTTTCAGAATTAAAAGACAGTGTTCAAGACAAGCAAACTGTGTCCTCAGCTTCCTGATCAGAGGAGGAGGATGAAGAAGGCAGAGAAAACCATGTTTTTATGTTTATGTGGCACGTGGCAGAAGGGAGCTGGATAGCCTCAGACAAAAAGAGTAAAGTAGCACTGAGTGTGTAGAAAGCATGATCCTTTAGTAATGTCCTCAAAACAAAGAGATGGAATGAAGGAAAGTGAAAAGTTACGCATTTCTGAGGGTGGATCACTAAGAAGGAAGAATTTATTATCTCATTAGAGGGGTAATTATTCCTCCCTCCTCATTAGCATGACTTAAAGTGCATACCTTTTCTGGTTGATTGACAGACCCAGGTGTATTAACACTTACATTTTGGTTATCTGGGAATGTTAGGTTCAAGGCCAGAGGTCAATGTCATTCTTTTGACTTGGGGAAAATAGCTTTTCCTTAAGGGGACCTCAACAAAGCCCCTATCAAGGATACTGTAACTCTCTCCCTTTTGAAGGCATAACCCTGATACCACTTAGGAGATGAGCTGAAACTGGAGAGAGATATAATCCGTTCCTACCATGAGATCCCAGAGACCTAGTTTCAAAGCTTATTTACCAAAGTGAAGTTAGTGCCTGGGGTTCCTGGCTGGAGAACCACAGACATTCCTGTAGCACCTACCCCTGACACTGGCACTATTGTCTTCACGTTTTATAATGAGGAAGCCGAGCCATGGAGCCAAGATCATATAGCCAGCAAAGGTGAGGTTGGGGAGGTTTAGCTTCAGAGTCTATATCTTGGATTTAAAAAGGTCCCTCCTACATGCCAGCAAGTGGGACAAGACTGAACAAGCTTTGTAGCAAACCACACCTGGGTACTGTACTATCTTCAGCTGTTAGTTTAGGGTTTGGGTGGCATGACCTTGAAGGATTTTGTTGGATTCGGTGAATATTGTTAATAGAATGTGTCAAGAGAGTGCCCATCCCATAGAGCCCTACAAACCATGGCACGTAGGACCTAGGCGACAATCCTCTCATGGGGACATAGATGACAACCATAGCTATCTCTGAGGACTGTAGTGGGAATCGTAGGAGGGCATTGTTTAGAGGACCCACATAAGGCCCTCTTAAGGTTCTTCTACATAGTGGCTATTCTGGTTGATATAAGAGTAAGTGCCATCTTGAGTTTGTGGCATCTGTAGCAAATCAGAGCAGCAATAAGGAAAACCGAATCGTATCTCCTCTCTGATCGTCGCCTCTGCAACAGGAGTGGGCAGCAGCGTTGGTGCCCTGGGTGGCTCTGAAAGGCAGTCTTGCTAATATTCGCAAGCTGACACATTTTTTAATCCAGTCAGATGCTGTTTTGGAAGGAGCAATTTGTACTATTAGGGGAAGATTCCACGCAAAACATTTGGTGGGAAGTCTGATGCCTATTATTTAGTTCCCGTCAAATTTTGACAACAATATGTTCCAGAGAATTGCAGATGTTCTCCAATCGCATCCTATTTCTGTAAAATCCATGTGTGATGTTTATTGAACAGAGCATCTGCCATGGTGGCCGAGGCACGGTTCCTTTTTGATGGTTAAAAAACCTCAATCTCTAGTCACAGAGACATACTGCCTGTGCGCCAGGGAAGCTAATCATGTGTCACACTGTGCTGGTGGGACAGGCTCCCACAGCATTCGACTCATACAGCCTGTGCCACTTTGGAGAACAGGGCTGCTATTGCTGGGGCCCTATCTTGGATAATGCAGGCTGGACTTGAGGGAAGAGAAAATGACAGGCCTTTCCTGACCAGGATCTCAAGCATCAAACTCTTCTCCCTCCCTGGTAAACCTTTGTTTGTTATTGAGCAGAGAAGGTAGGGAATGATTTAATCTCCTACTCAAGGCCATAGAATGAGTCCTTTCCTCTGCAGATTTAACAGACTTAAATATAGTCTCTCATATACGGTCCCGTCTCCTAATTGAACCACGGTCAAGTAAAATCCTTATTCCTTTAAATTTTTCTCTGGTGATAGGAGGATTG
Source organism: Myodes glareolus (assembly GCF_982192425.1). NCBI lineage: Eukaryota > Metazoa > Chordata > Mammalia > Rodentia > Cricetidae > Myodes > Myodes glareolus. The sequence continues at coordinate 52,912,109 of NC_142030.1, forward strand.
TGTTTCCTTTTGATTTTGTGGTATTTGGGGGAGCAACCAAGAACCTGAGCATGCCAAGAGTTTCTGTACTACTGAGATGCACCCTTAGGTCCTGAATCGTCATCCAATTTTTGTCTGGACTAAGCTACTGGGAAAAGGAGCATGGGGATGGGGAACAAAGCGGTGGGGTTTGAAGGGTACTGGCCTGTCATCCAGAAGGTGGCAGTTCTAACACAGCCATGTGTCTTCATACAAGGCTTGTCGTTTTAGGCAAAAAGATGCCCTCCAGCACTTAGCCCAGCTTCTCATGGGCTCTGTCCCTCTTCTCTTGAAACTGCTACTTTCTCTGCGCTACCTTTCTTCCCTTGCTCTGTTAATTCTACTTAAGAGTCTCCCCGATTGCCTCTTTAGTAACTGCCTTGGATAGGGCTTCTTACTCGAGTCCTCAAGCAGACCTGAAATTGGACATAAAAGCTTGATTAAAGGTGATTTTTTAAGGGGTCAGAGGAGATATTGATGGACTTTTGTTTGTCTGTTGAATGGTTGCTGTTTAATTCTTTTCTGCCAGACCCTGAGCTAAGCAAGGGATGGAGATGGAATAGGGAGCTCCGCAGGCAGAGCCTCTCTCTGCAGGGGAAGAGGTGAGGACTGAGCACATGTGTGCCCCCAGGACGGGCCATGTACAAGGTGCTTTATAGCTTGAGACAGTCCCCATCTGGACTGCGCCTGGTTCCCTTAGAGTTCATATTCTAGCAAAGGGTAAGCTCCACAACCAAAGGAAAGAGAATGGGCCATAACAAGAGGCAAACATGGAGAACCAGTGACCAGACATCCGAGACTTTATTCATACCAGGTGAGACACTTAGCAATGCAGACCGTGAAAACGATTAGATTTGTTGTCACTATCACAAAAGTTAAAGTATATTGAGTTCCTAATAGTTCCCACACTTTCATAAGAATTGGAAGGCAATAGTTTTCTTTAATTTTTCTCCAAAGCACGTCGATGAGTTGTCATGGTCCTACTTTATACCTGGGAACAGTGCAGCTCATAGACATGACTGCTTAGGAATTTTTTGATTTACCCCTTCTACCAAAAAAACAAGTAGCAGTTGTGGGATTTATACTCAATCCTGGGCTCTTCTGCAGCTGAGCACAAAGGCGTATCTTCAGGGTGCTTGCATTGCGGCTGGGGTATACTCAGTATTCCCACATACCAAATATCTTGAAAGTCATATTTTCTTGAACTGGTAAACTTCAGAGCAAAACCCCAGAGTTGGCTCCATCTTGTCCTTTCCACGCTGGAGAACATTCTCTTCTAGGCAGGCTCTGGGAGCCCCTCAATTACCAACTCACGCTGGTTTATTGTACCTGTTCTGCGGCCAAAAAACCATTCATTGAGTTCAAAGGAGAAGAAAAGCTCTAAGGAGCTTATTAACAATTTAACACTTCCAGAGCACGTGGGATGGTTAATTCCATTTGCCACCGAAATCCTGTCATGATGATTAAGACTTAGTCACTACAGGAACGCCGAAAAGTGAAATCCGTTTTGTGGCTGCACAGCTCTCACTGTTGCTAAGCTGCTGAAAAAGCCTCTTCAGGGGGCTGGATGCTGTTGTTTCTCTTCCAGCAAGCCTTGGAAGGCAGCTTCTGGGGGCATGACTTCTTCCTTCTGTGAGTATTTGATACAAAATAGGCTCAGTCTCCTAAACGCCACCTGCTGGTAGTGTTGTAAACCCCACTCCCCATACACACACACACACACACACACACACACACACACACACACACCTGGCTTCATGAATGCCCTTGCCTTGAAAGTGTTCTGGTTTTCAGTCAACTAGCTTTTACTAAAGTCAAGGCCCGAATTGTCAAGGAGCCCCGTGTTCAGTAGTCTGTGACACAGAGAACTCAGATGTTCTTTTCCAAGTGACAGAAACAGAACTCACACTGTCCTAGCAAAGAGATCTGACTTGATTTTTATTAGCTTGTATGGTCTAAAGCTTCTGGAGCTGATTCAGGCTTGCCTGAATCTACGGACATAGGCCATGACATGGGGGCCTTCTGTCTTTCAAGTAGTCTCGCTTTGAGGAAGAGTGAGCGACTCGAAGCTTGCAGCCTATAACTTACCGTGAGAACAGATTCTTCAGTAGTGCTTAACTGATAAATATTTGTTGAAATTCCTCTGGTACAATGTGAGTTCTATACCCGTTGTTACACTAATAACATGGTCAAGGAACAGTTAGATACTCCATGAGACCAGATGAGTCCTGCTAAAGCCAGATAGAAATAAAACCAACCACATTCAAAGTCAGAGGAGCAGGTAGCTCCCCACATGAAGGAAAGGTTCCAAGATGGCAAAGAAGCCAAGGCTGCAGAGCATAAAGGTTCTAGGAACTCATAGAACTGAAGCTCTTTTGTAAGACAAAGTCCTCATCAGTCGGACCAAAAGGCAGCCTATGGATTGGGAAAAGCTTTTTACAAACTCCACATGCCATAGAGGTCTAATATCCGAGATATATAAAGAACTCAAGAAACTAGATATTAAAAAAAAGAAAGAGTCCAATTTAAAAAGGGGTGCAGATCTAAGCAGAGAATTCTCGGCAGGAGAATCTCAAATGGCCAAGAAACACTTAAAGAAATCGTCAATATACTTGGCCATCAGGGAAATCAAAATCAAAATGACTTTGAGATTTTATCTTATACCTACGATCAATAAAACAAGTGACAATTCATACTGACAAGGATATGGAGCAAAAGGAACATTCCTCCATTACTTGTAGGAGTATACATTTATACAGTCAGTATGAAAATCAAGCAGTTCCTCAGAAAATTGCTAATTGATCTATCTCAAGATCCAGCTATACCACTCTTGGACATATACCCAAAGGATGCTCAATCATACCACAAGGACACTTGCTTAACCATGTTCATTCTGGCTATTCACGACAGCCAGAACCTGGACACAACCTCGGTGTCTCTCAGCTGAAGAATGAATAAAGAAAATAAGGTACATTTACACAGTGGAGTTTTAAAAATGATATCATAAATACAACTGGAAAAAAAATCATCCTGACTGAGGTAACCCAGACACAGAAAGACAAATATGGTATATACTCACTCATAAGTGAGCATTAGCTGTTAAATAAATGATAACCAAGCTACAATGCACAGATTCAGAAAAGATAGGTAGGGAGGGAGGTTCCTTGGAGGGATGCATGGATCTCTCTGGGAAGGGGAACTAAAATAGATTCTGTGGGTGGATTGGGGGTAGGTAGGAAGGATAGGTGGGGGGGAATGGAAGGTGAGACTTCAGGGAGAGACAGTTGGAATTGGGGGGCATTTGGAATGTAGTGTGAAAACCTAGTGCAGTATAAACTTCCTGGATTTGATGAGGGAGACTGTAGAGGGGACTCTTAGTAATGGAAGGGAATATGGTGTCTGAACTAGCTATCTTTTATAGCCAGGCAAAACTCTCCAGTGGTAGGACTGAGTTGTATTTGGTTGAGTTATTGACTGAGGAGGTCCAGTGAAGATCCCCAAATAACCCAGGCTAGTGCTAGGACAGAGGGTTGTTCTCTGAAAACCGGTTGCTGAGAACATCATTAACCACCTCATTGAATGTAGAGAGGTAAGAGTCAGTGAAGGCTTAGACTTTATCACAGTGTTCTAGTCTCTTTTGTGTGAGAAATCCTCCACCTACCATCTATTCTGCCTGGAAGGTGGGCTGGTGCAATGGAAGTACAGAACTTCGGGGAGTGGCCAACCAAGTTTGGTTTAACTTGAGGCCTGTGCTGGGAGAGGGATCTCATGCCTGACACTGCCTGGATGGCCAGGAACTGGAGGCTGGATAACCTAGAGACCTAGTAGGATAAAACCAAACACAACTGGCAAAAAAAAAAAAAAAATCATTGAAATGATTCCTAATGATAGGTGCCTTATCTAGTAGTCATCCAAGAGACTTGAACATTATGTGGAGAGAGTCTAAGGAGGGCTCCATTATTTCCCTACCCTAAGAGATAGGGGAAGCCTGTGGAAGAGGGGGACAAAAGACTGTAGGAGTCAGGGGATGGAGAACAGGAAAACATAGCCCACCAAATCAATAAGTTAAAAAAAATAAAATTAAATATAGTTTTACTTTTATTGAAGGAAATTGTGAATATTAAAAATAATTTATAATACAGTTTATATTTGTTTTTTCTCATTTGCATCTCTGTGTTTATTATTTCATAATTATTTTTGTAAGATATTATGCTTATAATTTGGAATATTAGCCTCAGAGGGGACACCTTTTATATGAATGAGAAAGAAAAGTTTGCTTCATATTAAAATAACTATCTTTGCACGAGGGGGGGCAAAACCAACAACAACACAAAACAAAACAAATCACCAAACAAACAGACAAAAGCCTAAAACACTAGTAGAGCCAGGAAATGAAGGCAAGAACTCAGAAATCTCCCAAAGGATTTTGCATTTAGTCATGGAAAATAGCAGAAGCTCATCGGTCGTGCAAGGAGGTGACCTGACATCTAGTTCTTCTCTGCCAATGCCTCAATAGCAATGGCCCTGGAAAATGATTATTTATTTAAAAAGACTTCCTTAGCTCCCAACCGTGTAGCAGTGCTGGGTAGGAATGCTGCATGTGGTGGGTACTGGGTTGCTTTGCGTTGATCTTAAAATGTAGAAAAGAGACAAATACTAAACAAATAAGACTGTCAAGATGGCTGAGTAGATAAAGGTACTTGCCACTCAAGCATGATATGCTCCCAAGCCATAGTAGAAGGGGTGAACTAACTTCTGAAAGTTGTCCACTGGCCTCCACATGCACATGTATGCAATGATTATATATATATATATATATATATATATATATATATGTGTGTGTGTGTGTGTGTGTGTGTGTGTGTGTGCTCCCAGAATAATAAATAAAATTGAATTAAAAATTAAGTTGCTGTCCAAATGATAAAGTTATCATTTTAATGAGTGCTTAAGGGAACATGTTTATTTTGCTCAAGTTATAGAGTTATAGCCCATTAATGCCTTGAGTTTTGATTTTCCCAGTTTTAAAGTTGCTGTTTCCTACTGCTACCACCAATCAACAATATAATAGAACAGTGAAGAAGGTAGACAGATTCGTTTATACACATGTCTATACAGGTATGAGCACATACACCTACATACCTACATGCATAATGGACACTTTTAGCATAAAGTATCAATTAGGTCAATGGGACTCCTTATACCTAGATGGCTGGCTCCTCACCGGCTTTGCTTGCATCCTTCCCAGCTGGTGAATTTGTCCTCCTCCTCGTCATTGCTCCAAACCCGGTGCTCTCTTTTGGATGCTCAGTATCTCAACACTTTGTGTCTATCTCAGTACAGAGTTCTGTTATTTGCTTTTTACTGTAGTCTCCTATTAAGAATTCGAGGTTGGAAATGCCTTTTTCTTTTCTTTTCTTTTCTTTTCTTTTCTTTTCTTTTCTTTTTTTTTTTTTGGTATGGAAGCAAAGAAAGCTTGGAGCTGCTGTTTTTAAACTAGTGACTCGCTTATTCTGTCATTAAGATTATTCTGTTTTGCAACTAACCTGTCCGTTGGACATTTCCACAGTAAAATCCACCTGCATAAGCAGTTTGAAGAGAGGGACTCTTTGCTCATTTGCACATCCTGAGAGCAGCAATAGGTAGCTATCATGACATTGCATCTGCAAAAGTCACCACTAGGACAAAGTGGTGTGTGTGTCAGACAGAGACTCAACAGTGGACGCGCAGTCTTGGGTCTGGGAAGATTCTTTTACAGGGTGCAGTAAAATTACTTATTAAATGGAAGCAAGATGCTTATACTTAACATTTTTAATGTTTTCACATTCCCAGGTATCTCATAAAATCCCACTACTAAATCAAAGGACCCTTCACAGACTTTTGCAGAGGCGTTAATGAATTAGGGGTCCTAAAAGGCACATCCATAATCTTCTCCAAAGTCTACACTCCCTCTCCTCCATGTCCACGCACACTCCCTGCCCCCCAAATAAAATAAATTGGAAAGGGAAGTCGCAGATAAATGTCCCAGTGTCACGGGCGAGCAATGCATCTTTCACGAGGCAAAATGAGTTACTAGGAGAAAATTTTCTATGTGATTTAGAAGATACCATTTAAATTATATTAGAATTTCTTGAGATAAAAGGCAGTGAATTAAGTGAGAAGATGTAAACCTTCCTGTGATATTTGATTGCTAATGAACAGAAAGTATTAATCTTAGCAACTAAGAAGAGAAAAATGCCTAGTGTTTTTCATTAAATCAACTAAATGATTAAATGAGTTAGTCAGTGGAAACCATTTTAATTTTCTGAATATGAAATGTGCGACTTATAGTGAATAAATTCAAAGCACCTTTCTAAGCAAGTTTTGACCATAAAATGTGGGTTATAAAGATGTTTGGTATTTTCTTCTTTATAGATAGTCAGTATTTTAAATGTAGTGGCATTGATTGTGTAGAAGGCAATGCCCCTACTCCCCGGGCTTAAAGGAGTTGGCATCCAGAGCACCATCCCTAATGGATCTTCAGCACTATTACAAAATGATTGATTATTGTTGTAGTCATTTTAGCAGCTTTCAGAGCTGTTATATTTTTAATTAAATTGGCTGTGAATTTTGTAAGTGGCAAAGGTTGATAAACTAGCGCTCGGTGCTGTATTACCATTCTTCTTTGCGCGGCTGTCATAGTTGGTACATTTATGTGCATAATCTTCTTAACATTCATAAGTCTCTTTGGTCTCGGGCATTGATCTGTGAGATTACTTGCTGTTTGGAAATGGAGAAAACATAAAATCGCACTCAGGAAAGCACGTGGCTCAGAGACACATTGCTCCGTGGGCTGAGAGGAGTTTCCTCGCAGAGCTCTCAAGAAAGAGATTGGTTTACCATCCTCCCAGCCCCTCAGCAAGGAAAAGTAGCAGGTCATGGGTAATTTGTCAGTCTTCCTGATAGGCCTGGAGGGATTCTACTGAGCCAAGCCACCAGCTGGGTGTTCCTTAGAACAGGAATGGAGAGAGTGAAAGGGTCAGACACTGTATCAACTAAATAAAGAAGGAAGAGTTTGCAGAAGTAGTATGCAAAAAAAAAAATAATAATCTAGAATAAGAGAGACTCTGAAATCCAAGAGTCGGGCAAATCTTCCCGAACAAGTGGCACTGGAGCTGGATACGGTTGGGAAAACATGTGCCACGTTTCCAGAAGGAAAGCTTGGGAGCCTGCTGATCAGAAGTTGGGACAGCTGTTGGAATGGGTCCACCAAGGCAGGTGCTGGTGATCATAGCGCTCTCTGGAGGACAGCCCTCCTCCTATGACTTGCATTTGCTATGGGAAAGTCAAAACCCCGGAAAACTGGTAGGAAAGGGGGAAATGTATTCAATAGAATTATAGCACATCAGGCTGTATTTTACAATTAGCAGGAGAGCTGACAAACCATGACCCTTGTTACTAACAATTTGAAGATCAGGGAACTAAGCTTCAAAGGGGCAACGGCATAGGTTGAATGGCAGTCAATAATCTGAACATCCTAACGAACACTACACTTCTCAAAACACTGTCACTTCTGGAGAAATCACACTTTTGTTCTTGGGTGCAGAGGAGGGAACTGATTTCCCTCTTTATCTAACCAATGGTGACTAGGAAAGGCGTGTAACAGCCATGGCGAGTCAGCAGGAAATAACAGAGCCCAGGAGTCAGAGAGGCTGGGATTTGAATCCCAGATGAATTGACTGATTTTGGCAAGACAAATACACTCTCCACTTGAGCGTCCACGTTTGTTCTATGAAGTAGTGGGAGAGTCTGCATCACTGGACTGTAAGGATGGTATTATCCTTCAAATAAAGTACTCGGCTGTTGACATGAAGCAACTAGCTAACATTTGGTGACTATTATAATCACTTTAGAGCAACTGAATTAGACAAAATATTAGTAAAGTAAGTGTTTTATTCCATTTGTAGAAAAAAATAAAAACTTCAATTTTCAATGAAGACACAAGTGCCATTAAAATATGCTAATTTTTTTGCTCATTGTAGTTCTGAAGTATAAGAAAAATTTCACATTTAGGCAACCAGCTAGACTCTTTGTCACTAAAATCTTTTTAATGGCACATGAATCCTGTTACTTATAGGTATAGGAAAACGCCTCCTCCAACATACACACACACACACACACACACACGCACACACCTTACTCTCAAAGAGAGAAAAGTACTGGTTTATATTTGAATTTCCATTGTCATGGGAGGAACTCAGGCATTAGGTGCTGGGGTGATAAGGTCAATTAGTGAAGTTATGTGATATGGGTTGATGTATGTCTTTGGTACCAGAACTAGGAAGGGAGTCTGATGTATACAGTAAGGCAAGTTCCAGGCTACCCATGGCTCCAGAGTGATATCTTATCTCAAAAACAAGCAAAGAAGAGGGAGAACAACAATACACACCATAATGTTCTTGCAGAGGACCAGAGTTCAGTTCCTAGCACCCATGTTGGACAGCTCACTACTGTCTCCAGCCACAGCTTCAAGCTATCTGGCAAACTCCTCTGGCCTCCACAGGATACCCACACACATACTATTCACCACACACACACACAGAGACATAAATAAAACTGCTAAAACAATCCCATTCACATGCTATTTATGACACAGACACATATACATAAAACTGCCAAAAACAATCTTTAAAGAAAAGATGAGATTGGCCTGAAAGAGGATATAGTGACTGACCCGAAGTAAGCACCCATCAGGTTTGACTCCTCTAGTTATATGGAGCGCATCTTGACAATTCCCTTCCCATTTACGACATCATTGAGGAGGTCCTGGAGTGGACCAAACTCAATTCAGGTGTGTACCCCTTATTTCTGAAAATGATGGTCATTTTCAGCAATGCAAAAATAACCCCCACCCCACCCCAGGCCCGTGAGGAAGTGTTTGGATTTGGCACCTGCCACCTGGATTTCTCCAAACACACGTTCAGGGCAGCATTCACAGCAACAGCTAGAATATCAGGGGGCGTCTCTAAGACAGATGTATATGACTGAGGGGGAGCAGCGCATTCGTGAAAACTGCAGGGTAAACACAGCAGTTTCCTTTAGTGGTACAATCTCCATAGTTTTCAACCAGAGGCTGCACAAATTGCAGAGGAGGGAAAGCATGTCCCAGTTTCCATGCACCGAGGTTACAGATGAGGCACAGAGCTGCCATTTGTCTTTGCAGGCTATCTCAATCATTCCGGGTGCCCACCCTGGCACCATTCCAAAGCCGTACTTCACGTCACCCTAGTATTTTATCACACATTGCATGTCTGACACAGTTCTCCCTGGCATGAGAGTGCTTCGGGCTAAGTTTCAGATTTTGTCAGTGGGAACAAAGGCACTTGCTGCCACCCAGAAAGTGGCTGGGGAAACATTCCTCCGAGTGCTGCCGATTTGTCAAGGTAAAGTGCCAGGTGGGAAGAAAGGAGGGACAAGCGAGCTCACATCTCGCCAGTTTCTGTGCATTCTTCGCAGCTCATTCTCTGGCTGGGCTCAGGGCCAAGATGAGCCAAGTCACAGAGCTTTCCGCGTGCCAATGGCAGTCAATCCCTGGTACGCCAAGAGGAGAAGAAAATGGAAGCTGTTTCCCAAGCAATTCATATCACCAACTTCAGGCTCTGTCATCCAGGGAGACCATCTTGGTATATCACTCTGTCTTTGCCCTGTGGTGTGGCCCAGACTCCGCTGAAAATATAGTAGTCTCCTCTTTTTCTTCTGTACAACCAATCTGGTGCCTTGTCGCTGCCATGCTGTGTAACAGACCCTGGAAATCAAATGTCAGACATGACTACAGATCTCAGGTACCGTGAATGAAACTGTCAGGCGCATTTAAGGTGTGTAGGGGGTGGCACTCACTAGGGTACTGACTGATCTTAGTAAGCTGGCATCTAAACCAAAATTCAACAGTCTCCAATGTGACTACAAGGAACAGTTTGATGTCTGTGGTTTCAGCTGTTCCCACATCCTCAGTCTGTCTAAGAAGTGGGTAAACCTGGAATGTGGTACAAATACAAACCGTTGCATCTCAGATACCTATCGCTAATCCTGTGTCATATGGCTATGTGTGAAAATCACTTCCATTACAATTTGAATTTTTGTCAAATAAACTTGAAAACCCGTGAGGGGCTGAGGTTATAGCTGAGTTGAGAAAATGCTTACCTAGTATTGTAGGGGGCCCATGGTTCAATTTCCAGCACAACATAAAACTGGACACGGAGGCACATACCTATAATTCAAGCCCTTGGGAAGTGGAGACAGGAGAATCAGGCATTCAAAGTTAGCCTTGCTACATAGATAGAGTCTGAGACCAGCCAGGTCTACTTAAGACCTTATCTCAACAAACAAAAAAACGGAAGCCAAAGCACAGTAAAGCAAATCAAAGCTACCCAGTAATAGGTGTCATTAAAACAAAACAAAACAAAACAATGTCCCATTAACTCTCAGCTGGGTCCTTGGGTTCACTTCTTGGGGTCTGAGAGCAGGCTGATGTTCTCTGCCTAGGCTGGGGATACTGCTCAATGGTACAGCACTTCCCTAGCCTGTGGGTGACCCCAAGTTTAGTCCCCAGGGCTGGAGAGAGAAGAAAAAGCAGAGGTGGGGATCACCAGCCTCACAGTGCATTGCAGACAAAGGAGAAATGGAAGCACACCCCTGCTGAGACAGCATGGCCATGAGCTGCAAAAACCACACCTTCCATGCAACAGGGATGTGTGTCCACCACACAGGAGGGACCAGGATGGACTGGGGGAGCTGGAACGTGAAGAGCTGAGGAAGGAAGTAATGCAGGCAGTGAGTGGCTCCACAGGCCTTGTTGAGGAACTTTGTTCTAGAAGAATGAATGGCCAAGGAAGCAAACCCTGGGATGACACGGGCTGACTTTTGTTTCAGACAGGATTCACCTACAGAGGAAGGAATGGAAAGCGCAAAGCAGCACAGGGCAGAGGGAGCTGCAGGGAGGCTCCTGAGAAGCCACAGGAAGGATGATGGCAAGGGTGGTGGTGGCCAAAGCGGGGCCAGCAGCTGTGAGGGAGGGAGGCCTAGGAGATGTTTTGATTGGATGAACACCTACAGCTGGTACACAGTCCTGCTCCTTGGATGCTATGGCTCATAACCATTTTCCCTAGCAGCAACCAGGTCAGTCTGATTACTCGTCTATACTCCTTTATCCAAGAATCCCAAAGCCTTGCATCTGCCTGAGCTAAAAAAGACAAATGACTTACCCTGTGTTAATCCGTCAGCTCAGTCACCACTGTCCTTCATATTCCATATTCCAATGGCCTCTGGTTCATTCCGATTCTTTTGAATGCTGTGTCTGCAACTAAGACCCGAGACCTGAGAACATGATCTGTGTGCACTGTTTGTGGGGCCAGGACAGTGCTCCCATCATGTCTACTTGCCTTTAAGGCTTTGTGTATAACTCAAGATAATTTTGTCTCTCAGGAAGCATTTGGCAGATTCTGCATTTGCTTGGAGAAGTCATGGTGGAAAGGGGAGGGATGAGCTAGTCACATCAAGTGAGTAGAGATCAGGGTTCCTGCAGAATGTCATATAGTGCGCAAAATAACTTTCCACAACTAGAAAAGATCTGAGCCAGAACAGTAGAGCCTGAAGCTGAGACCTGTCAGGTGAAAGCAGCAGCCATGTTAAAAGTCAAGTGCTTCTGTTATGTGCTGTTACTTGCTGTTCTGGATATTATGTAAAAGGAGACGGTTCATTTGTTTCCCAGCTGCCCAAACCCAAATAATCACAGAGAAACTATATTAATTACAACATGGTTTGGTAGATGGCTTAGTCTTATTTCTAGTAGCTCTTACATCTTGAATTAGCAGATTTCTATTAATCTGCATATCGCCACAAGACTGTGGCCTACTGATAAGATTCTGGCATCTATCTCCTTCGGCAGCTACATAGCATCTGCCTGACTCTGCCTTCTTTCTCCCATCATTCAGTTTAGTTTTCCTGACTAGCTCTATTCTGCCCTTCCATAGACCAAAGCAGCTTCTTTATTAACCAGTGATAATAAAACATATTCACAGCACACAGAGGGGAATCCCATATCATCCTACATGCCTTCACATGTGTGTGGATGAGAGATGTAACAGCTAGCCAGATTGGGAGGGAGAATCTCAAGTGTCTCTGGGTATGCTGAGGTCAGTGGCTCGGAAGTTGCATGGTGAAAGAAGTCTATTGTTTCAGCACTTGAGAATCTGAGACAGGGGGATCACTAGTTTGGGGCTACCTTGGGTTAAAAGTAAGATCTTGTCTTAGAAACAAACAAACAAACAAAAAAGAGGCTAATCATAAGAGGCAGTTGGAGACTGGGCTCTGACCCTGGACACCTAAGATTGACTGTAGCTCACCTTTATAGATCCAAGTGGTGTTGAGGTGTTTCTTCATAGGCAGAACCACCTACAAGGAAAGGCCACTTAGATCACGGTATCTTAACAGAGTATGTGGAAATCAAATACTCTTCATATTTTCTTGGCTAGCGTCTAGGCCTGCCTGGAAAGCAAGTTTCTCTGATTTCAAAAGATGGTAGCAATTACCACTTTTTCCTAGGGGGAAAGATGCCACAAAGATAAAAAATATGTTTTAAATTGCTGCATGCCTCCTGCAAGCTTGGAGTCTATTTGTGAGACATTTATCTCCTTATGCACTCATTCTCCAATTATCATTTAATTAATAAACCTAACAACATGAGGTATGCTGATCAATAGAAAGAGAATGGATGAAGCTGAACCTGAAGTATCATGGTATTGACCCATCTGTAGGAAGCTGAGAGCCATTTCTCTAAAATGAACATGCTTCCTTCCACTGAGATTCAGAGAGAGGGACCAAAATGTCCTATGACGTTTAGACAGCTAGCATGATAGGTTCCGTGGGCACTCTTCTGAGTCATAAAGGAAGGGGTACTGGGTCTCTATTTAATGGACTCAGCATTGTGGTCAGAAATGAATTGGGTTGTAAACTGAGATCACTGTGTTCACTTCTGTGGACGTGGCCAACTATCTTTGTGGTATAGATACTGCCCGGCAGCTGACAGCATAGTCAGAAACCAAGGACATCAGCCTGCCTGACTAAATACATGTTTAGAGATGCTCACAGACTTTTTAAAAAAACAGACATATTTGGAAGACAAGACAGGAGACAGAAGCAGGTTCCTCCAAGGGCCTGTACTTCCTTTCCCATGTGTCCCCACCTTTCCTCTCTGAATGTCATGAAGGTTCTAGAACTCTCGATGTGAGACAGTTGCTGACAGCTGAGATATCCTATTTATTCACGGTGTCAAAGTCACAGCGATGAGGTTTAAACATCGCTATCATAATTTTGGAGGTAAACATCAGCTTATGGAAACCCACATCCTGTGGGCTGCGTCTTTCATCTGGGCCTGAGATGTGAGGGAGCGCCGAGATCAGCCTCATGTGGGTTCAATATCCAGCAAACACACCCAGGCTAACTTCGGTGATCAATGTTGCACAATGAAAATATCACGGAAATTCATTAGCAGGATAAGAATCTGTAACTTTTGCTGTCTCTGAGACCACTGGGAGTGCTTCCTCAGTGAACTCTTGGACTAGGGATTGCCTTGCCCTGAATTATAGTGAAATCTGTCTTAAGTGATCACCCAGGGACCATCAAAATCTGGAACTTGGTAGAGGTTGAACTTTAGCTAAAGGTCAAACAAAATTCTTCTAGAAACCTTGGGGGTTGCTTAAAGGTGAAATAAAAAGCTTCGAGGAAAATTGACTTAATCCCTGGTTTATGAACCAAGTAGCACTTGCTAAGCAGGCTGAGGAGCACTGTCAGCTCCAAAAAGCCTGACTAATCCATCTGAGAGGTCGCATCCCCCCTGTCAGGAACACAGGCTCTTCTGACCTAGGAGACACTACTGATGCTCTTGTTTGCCAAGGATACCCAGCCCCTTTGCCCATGGCCCAGGACCATTGCCAGGAGTGGAGTTACAGTGATATTCCAGGCCAGGCCTTGCTCATGTTTCAAAGAACACAGTTTACCAATGCCTTTGAGAGCCTACCTTCAGCAATACTAGCTAGCGTCTGTTCTCTATAGAAATGTTTTTCTTTGTTGGAGGGAACTGGGGGCTGAAGAGATAACTCAGCAATAAGAGCACATACTGCTCTTCCAGACGGCTCCAAGTAGGTTCCCAGCACCCATGTTTGGTGGCTCATTACTACCTGTGACTCTAGCTTCAGGAAATCCGATGCTTTCCTTTGGCTTCCACAGGCACCTGTCCACATGTCTACGCATGTGGTACTCATGCAGACACACATGTACACATAAATTAAAATAATACAATCTTTTTAAGGGAGAGATGTTTATTTCGGTCTATAATTGAGATTCATTCTTCTATTGCATCACGCAGGGCCTAGTGTGGAAAAGTCAGGTGCATACCTGTTTCTAACCCTCTCTAGAACACACAGAGGAGGCTTTAAGCCATCTTGAACTTACACGTTCTCTTACATTAGACTACCAGGGAAGAACAACATAGACTAACTAACTGTTTTCTCATAGTTCTGGTAGCTACAAGTCCAAGAGTAGGGTGCCATGACTAAGGTCTTGGTGAGGGCTTACCATGTTCCTGCCTTACTGATATCTTCTACTACCGAATCCACATATCCCAGAGAGAAAAAGTGCAGGTATCTTCAACTACTTGGAAGAACACTAATGCTGACATAGGGCTACAGAGTTAATCAAAGATTCCACCAGTAAATCTTGTACTGCAGTTGGGGTTTTGTGACATGGACTTTGGGGAACACATAGCGAGTAGCATTCTGGAATTCTTGGGGCCAAACAAAGTAGATAGACCAAGATGGCAGCTGTGTTCTGCTTGCTATCTTCCTGTAAGCAGAGAAGGACCCAGGCTTATCAGGTGCACATATGAACCATGACACGTTTTGATAGCTTAGTCTGCTCACTGTAGGATTTTCTTTATCTCTCAAATCAAAGCAATATAAATGCCAGTCATAGTGTTCACTGGACCCTTGTGCCGATGACCACCCTCAGCAAGCCTGCTCCCTACAGTGTGTCCTCGTGAATTTTCACCATCATATCTCAGTCATGGCACTCCTCCTCATTTGACGAGATACGTTTCCATAGAACATGAGTTTAACATGCTGATTCTTTTCTGGAATAATGGAGCGATCTACTGGCACAGCAAGGGACAGCTTTGAGGACAAGGACACGGAAGAGTGGCCTTCTTCATGGGAAGAGTAAACTGAGCTTGATGGAGCTGCTGCCAAGCTGGCAGTAGGCAGGCAACGCTGGTGGCTTTCAATTATCCAGAGCAATGTCCCCAAGATTGCTTCTGCCGCTCCTACCGCAGAGATGAGGCCTGCCTGTAAGCCGCTGTAGCCTCACACTTCAGAATCTGTCTCATGTGGGACGGGAGTTCTCTTACCACCATGGATATTTCATGTTTGCGACACAGTGGTCAGTGCTTTCTGTTGACTGAACTAACAGTCACAATTCTTGTTCACTTAAGACCCAAGCTGAAATGGGAGAGGCAGAGGGGGGCCTAAGGAGAAATGCTGACACAGGCGTCTTAGCATGGAAGCAAAGTAAATCCAGGACATTTGGATCTGGACGTCTTAGACCTTGCGTTGCTCTGTAGTAAGGGTTATACTCTATTTAGGTAATCTAGCTTAGTTTGTGTTCTGAAGAAACTGGTGTTTGGAGTAAATGGCGTATCCACAAAAGGAAGCCGTGCACACCCTCGATGCCTGCCTCACACAACTAAAGACTTATTTATGTTAATATCTTTTTTGTTAGTGGAGCTGACTTAGCTCGCAGGTCTGAGTGGAGGTGCCTTGGAAATCAGGCAAACGGCACAAACGCAGCTCGTGGATAAATCCTCAGAAGGGCTTTTGGGTTTACAGGTTTGTGTCTGGTGGCTCCAGCTTCCTGGAACCTGGTTGTTGGCTCCTTTCCAGAGCGATCATCCACATTCCACCACAGGATTTACTCTTCTGTTTATAGTGACTTCCAAGGCCAGAGCAGGACTGACGCACCGTGATGCCGTCTTCTGTTCCACACTCCTGTATGTGCACGCTACAAAAGGAGCTAGCAACAGAAGTTCCCGGAGCTCTGCAAACTTGGCTGCGGCTGGAAGCGTGATGATAGCAGGCGAGCCAGCTAAGCTTCCATCACGTTCACTGCTCAGCAGCCCCACTGCTTGCTTGCTTGATTTATTTATTTATGTATTTATGTATTTATTTATTTATCTCAACTGCGCTACAGTTGCAGTGAAGATCTGTGATCTAATATGTAGGTTCAGCATTTTGAATTATCTTTGTCTGGTTTAGCATATTCAACTCTAAGTAACCACTTGATTAGTAGGAAACATTAAAATAAAGGATCAATAGGAACCAAGGATCTCTCGCTCCAGGTATTAAAACTTCTAGACAGAGTTTGACACGTAATCAACCTATATTTTCTTATAATTCACATTAAAAGCCAACATCTTTATGTACTAAGCCTGAGGACTGTCTCCACAAGAAGACCCCAACAGAGGGCCATCCAGTAACAGACTAGAAGCCAAGTTGGAAATGCTGTTTGTTTGAAGACATAAGTATTATTGAAATACAGTTAGACTTATGAACTATTTTCTTAATACAATGGAAAAATATTTGTGGCATGGCATAAAAGAACACCTATTTAGCCTTTTATAGGAGAGAAATAATGGTTATCACTGTCCTTTACTAAAGCTGGAAGAAAATCTTAAATAACATGCAATGCATGTTTATTGAAAAGGCTGAAATAGGGCAGGCCGGACTCAAGTGTTCCACGTGGGGCATAATAAAGAGTTATCTACTGTACATGGAGGAGGCATGATGCGATGGACCACTGGATAAACATGGCAGGCACTCACTGAGCAAGATAAGACTAGAAACACAGATTTGAGGGTTGTAGAAACAGCATTTAAAGCCATAGCCTTGAAAGAGAACTTGTGGGAGGAAAGGGGAGTGAAGGGCAAGCAAGAGAACTGAGATCAAGCGTGGGCTGCTCTGACATTCCCTGCTTGTGTGTAGGAGGAAGAGAAAGCACCTAAGAAGCTGCTACAAATGCAAAGGCCTGGGGTTGACCAAGTGTGAAGAACTTGGGGGATGTGGTTAGACCACAGTACGTCAGGAAGTGTTGAAGCAAGATGTGGTCGGAGAGGAGTTGCAGTTTCACTCCATGTATATAGAAAGGCAAGGGATGAACCTAAAATAGCAATGACACAGTATATTAAAAAAAAACTGCATTCTGAAGTCGGATGCCTGAATTTATCTGAAAATCCTGCTAATTACTGGGATTGGTAACTTTTGAGGGTTAAATGAAGAATAGAGGAAACAATATTTGCAGTATGCTCAGATCAGTGCTAAGCATAGAAGCATACAGTATATGCTCAGTGGATGTTGGGGGTTTGATTACTATTGAGGTGAAAAGTGTTTGGAGATCAAGAAAACATCTGTTCTCAGTTCTCACTTCCTACCTTGCTTGAGACAGGGTTTCTTCTTCTGCCACTGCCTATGCCAGGCTGACTGGTCCATGGATGTCTAGTGTGTCTGTCTCTGCCTCACGTTTTGTGGTAGGAACTCTGGTATTCCAGATGCACCTCTGCTCTTAGCTTATAGGGTTTCTGGGGATCTGAACTCAGATTCTTACGCTGGCATGGTAAGCGCTTTACCCACTGATCTATCTTCTGAGTCCTGACTTAGACTTTTCAGATGATGAGGCTAGACTGTAAGCACTCGAACACAGAAGCAAGGAAACCATTTAAATGCAGCTCAGATGGTCCAGGGGAGAGAGGAGCCTCTGTCCAACTCTCTTAGGGCTCCGCCAGCTCCTTTGATTTTTCCTGGTGCACATTACTCTTTCACCATGGTCTCTGGTCCAGCAGATGCCAGCAGATGCAGAGAAGTGAGCTGCCTCATGAGCCAGCTCATGGCTTTAGTCTGTGCCCAGAACCCCCAACCCCCACCCCCGGACAGGTACTGGTATGTAGCACTTACCCATGGGGGAAAAAAACAGCAGCAGTCAATCCCAGCACATGGCAGGGAGGGGCATGTGCACAGATCCTTGTCATACATGGTGACAGAAATGCTGTGGGTCTCTGGTCCAAGTACCTTCCCCAAGAGACAATGCCAGTCCTCACTTCAGGGTGGCTCCTCAGCAGGCAGGCAGGCAGGCAGGCAGACAGGCAGGCTTTTCATGCTCCTTTAAATTCTGAGGGCAAGCAATTCAAATTCATTTCTGAGGTCACAGCACCAAACTGGGGCTGTGTTAGCCCACAAAAAAACATTAATGGGATAATGTACTTCATCATGGAGAAAGAATCAAAGAGACCGTAATGGGGCTTCATTATATCCATCTGTCCATCCATCACTTCTTGCCCATTGCTCACCACTTGACTTGAAAAATGAGACGCCCCCTAACTAATTAGATTTACCCTAATCTCCTTTATGGACCATCAATCCTCTTCAGAGGCCATCTGTGAGTTTAGAGTTCAGACCTTTAAGAATTATGCTAATCAGTCTTCCTCTAATTTAAAGTGTTCGTCTGATGACCACAATTTGAAGCTTCTGGCTGTGAGAAATGAGAAAACCATTGTGAGATTTTGTTCTAATTTTAAGCACCCTCAGTGCCGCCTAAGGGATAATTTCTAAGAAAATAGTCAAAAAGTGAAGGACCTTTGAGCCAGGTAACATAAAAAAAATGAAAGAAAGAAAAGAGAAAGGAAATCACTGAGTGTGGGGAGAATTTTAATTGTTTTGTAATTATTTGGACATGGTTTGCTCTCTTTTGTATGATCAAATTAGAAGTTGCCAGAGCTATTAAATTATGTTATGGCACGGAGCTGTAGATTCCACTGGCATATAAAACACAGTAAAACCGGCTCAAGGAGGGACGCACCAAGAGGGGTGTTATGATGAGCAGCAATTCTGCCCCCTGCGTTGACTGGGGGCTGTGGTGTGATCACATGATTTCAGTACAGAAGGTCACTGGTTTGAAGGTGGGAAGATCTTAGCACATGAGGGCTGCTGTAGAACCTTCTCCTGCTGGATAGAAATAACCAGCTACGGAATTCGACGCAGAGCACACAATGCTCAGGGGAAGGCCTGGTGCTCCGTTGCTTACATGGTGAATGAATAGAATAGCAGCCTGGGTTAGCACTGCTTAACCTCCACATGCCTGGGATCCTCTTGGAGATGCTGTTAAATAGTGGTTTCACTTCAGTGGAGCTGGTCTCGATCCCAGGTCAGCATTTTGAGCAAGCTCCCAGTTGGACTTAATACTGTACATCCGTAGACTCACCTGATATGACAGGAAAAAAATTATACATTTGGGGTCCTCTCTCTAGGCTTGTAGCCCCTGGAAAATGACTTTCTGCCTTTTCTTTCGTTCACCAACTATTTACTGAATCTCTACAGTGGGCCAATTCCGTCCCTGTAACAGAGAATCACTGTCCTTCTGTGGCTTCTGGTCTGGAGAAGTCTCAGTTCAGTTCAGTCCCTGTAACAGAGTGTCACTTTTCTCCTGTGGCTTCTGGTCTGGAGAAATCTCAGTTCAGTTCAGTCCCTGTAACAGAGTGTCACTTTTCTCCTGTGGCTTCTGGTCTGGAGGAGTCCAATAGGAAGTTATGAAACAAAGTAACTGGGTGCTGGCGGCAGAGTTAGGGTAGCCAATGAGTAGAGGGAAGCTCCCATGTATGAGGCAGTACTTAAGGAATTTCATGGGTACCATTCCTCGCATCACCTTATTTATTACACTCGGAAGACTCCATTTTATTTATGACACTCAGAAGCCCTCTTGCCCCACTTTTAGATAGAGACACTGAGCCTCAGACACTGTCTGAGACCTGTCTGAAAAGTAGTAAAGATGCGATTGTAAGGCAGAAAGTCTCATCCACAGCTCATGCTCTTGATTGCAAGAGGCCACATGCTAACTACTTGAGCTTCTGTAGGCTGCTTACCTTCGGTTGCATTCACTATAACTTCTGTGGCACCCACAGACACTTTGAAAATGGGTCCCTTGTCCTAGTGAAGACAGTAGGCTACGTATGACCTGTCCTTTACCAAACCTGCTCTTAATCATTACCCTAGACCAGCCCTTGCTTTGAAGCATCCCTGCCCTGTAAACATAAAATGTAATCCACACACATATTTTTAGACTTTTTTTCTGATAGTGGGTATGTTTAAAACACAGAAAGATTGCATTAATTGTTAGCAATACATTTTATTTAAATAAAAATATCCCAAATATTTCACTAGGTCAGCAGCATAATTATAAGTGAGCCACTTTATTGTCTTCTCTAATTCTGGTGTACGTGTGTGTTTTATGCTTGACTTTGCAGTTCACACAAACAGTTCTAAGTGCCCGGTGACCACATGGAACCGCTGGTGAATAGGCTGGGCCAGGAACCTTTAAAATGTTTCAGGGTCACCTAGGACAGGGCTAAATAGCTACTGATCTGTGGTAACAGCGACATACTTGCTTCTAGGGAGGAAGCACTAACATGGAGCAGGAGATGAACACAGCATGTTTGTGCCACCTGTCACACTGTTCCTCAGGTGACCCTGGGTGCCTCCTACACGTACCCATATGGTCCTCCTCATAGTTGACTTAATTCTCTAGGTATATTTGTTGAGTCATCCCACAGGTGTTGCTGGACCCTAACATCTTCCTTGGGGGAGGGAGTGAGATGGCAGTGTCAGTTGGAATCAGGTAGAAGGCGTATAGCAGACTCGTTTATTTAACAACGGGGTGGGGGCGGGGGCAGAATTTATATACTCTCTCAGCACTCAGGCGTTCTGATCCATTGACAGCTAACATCATGTGGTTGCCTGTAGCATGATGGGCTGGCTTGTTGGGGTTTCCTTCCCACCCGGTACCCCACAGCCGGCAAATCCCAAAGAAAATCGCACAAAGTCTACATTAGGTTATAAACTGATTGGCCCATTAGGTCAGGCTACTTATTAGCTCTTATAACTTATGTTACCCCATTATCCTTATCTACGTTAGCCACACGGCTCAGTACCTTTCTCAGCTGGGCAGGTTACATCCTGCCTCTTCGGTGATCTGGGCAGGAGTGGCGGAGCAAGCTTCCTGCTTCCCAGAATATTCCCGTTCTCATTGCCCCGCCTCTATTTCCTGTCTGGTTGACCCACCTATACTTCCTGCCTGGCCAATCAGCGTTTTATTAAAATATATGATTGACAGAATACAGGTAATTCTCCCACACCAGTTGCCCCTCACTGGCTAAGCAGGGTCAGGACCTATGACAGCTTCTGTGGCTAGGCCCTCAGGCAACATCACCAGGTGGTCTCTCATTGGCTAGGCATGACCTGGACCTCTGGCTGTGCCAGGCAGACTCCAGGTTGGCTCCTTTTGACCTGGTAGGGCCTTAACTTCCTCCACACAGAGAATTCAATACTTCGACTCTAGTATTTATACCAACTGTAGAGGAGACTGATGGAGACACAAGGTCAGTCTAGGTGAAAGAGATGAGGTGCGGCTTCCCAACAGCCTCTGATTTCATGTGTTCCTGTTAGTGATGTACGTCAGGGTTACCTGTAAAACTCGCCAACAGCATTAAGAAACCAATGCTCTCTGTGGGGATGTGCACACAGACACAAGACATGTAGACAGTGCTGATGGGAAGCAAGAAGGCAATTCTTCAGAGTCCTTCTTATCATCCTGGGGCTACTCTTCAGTGTCGTCCTGCTGGCTGGCATTCCCAGTCACGTGCTGACAGCTCACCTTGAGTCATTTCGCTGCCTGGAACTCTCTTTACTCGTGGAGAAAGAGCCATGTCTTAAGGGACTGAAAAGGACGAGATGACTCTATGGTTAGTGGCAATCAGTGTGCAAGCAGAAGGACTGGTGTTTGGATGCCAGCACCCACGTAACAAGCCAGGCGTGTTTCCACATAGGCTTGTAACACTAGCGCCGAGGAGGATGGAGACAGGAGGATTGCTGAGACTTGGTGGCTGCCCCCTTCGCTGAAAACAAAACCGTGAGCTTCAGATTCAGCAAGACACTGACTCACAATGAGCAAGCTAGGGAGTGGTGGACAAAGACACCCAGTTCCCTCCTCTGGCTCCCCCTCCACACATAGTTGCATACCTGCATAAACACAAACACACACAGAGGACAAAGCAAGGCAACATTCTACTCCACTGGACCCTTGTCAGAATTACAGTTACAGTTTATCATGTATAAAGCTGGTCCTCTCTCCACACTGTCACATTTTCCCATTGAATTCATACCAGTACCAAGTTCATATAGAATTGTTTTTATTTTTTCCTTTTGTTCTCTGTTTTTTTCCTCTTAGACCAGGGGTTCATCTCTTCTGAAAGATTGTTTTCCTTCAACGTCTATGTCCTTTGTGGAGCATATCTGTTTGCTGTCTGTTTGCTGTCTGTCTTTCCCTTTCTACCGTGACATCCCTCCTATGCCCACCTGTTCAGTCTTCAGTGATTCTGTTCATTGAGTTGTGTTGTTTGTCATTTCCCCTGATGGCTTTCATAATTGGTAGGTGATATTTGGCCTTTTATTCTGTTTTTAGAGATGGGATGAAAACAAAATAGCATTGCTACCCTCACCCTGAAGAAAGTTAAATTCCCTTAAGACTTAGGAAGCAGGTATTTCCAGAATCCTAATTGTTTAAAATAAATGGCTCTGGGTGTGTACAAGAAAACAGGAACCACTTAAATTTTGCTTAAATTGTGAAACATTAGAAGGAGCACAGTCATTTAGCCATTTCTGGAATGTGAGATAGGACTTTCTCAGACTTCTGGGTCAGTGAACTGTGGCAATGATTGTGGCCATGAGTTCTAGAGCCAGCCCTAACTGTGGACTATAGTGCTGTCTCCCGACAGCCTTGGAACCCCAGATACACCCTGCAGCTTTTCTGTGCCGTGGCGGCTGTTGGGCTTGGAGTAGAGGATGACACTGTCAGACAGCAGTGACTGCTGTCACGAAGCACACAATGACAGGGGCTAACACAAAATAAATTTATTGCCTCCCAGCTCTGGAAGCTGGAAGTTTAATATCAAGATGTCAGCAGTATCATCTCCTTCTGGGCAGGTAGGGAGAAATATGGTCCATGCCCCTCATCTTCTGTGTGGTCATTTGTAGAGTAATGCCTGCTCTACAGTTCGTGAGTCAGGCAAGGGGCTGGAGATTGAAACACACACACACACACACACACACGTAACGCTAAGACTTTTATTGTGTTCCAGGACTGCTTACATAGGGTCTCCTTGACTAATGGCCGTGCCCTAACTCTCAGCTACAAGCCCACCAGAAACCACTCCCCTGCCATCAGAAACTCCTGAGGGTCTTGTGCTCAGAGCAGCTGCAAGCATAGGAAAACAAGTTGTTTGCTCTGGCAGGCAGGGGGTCACACGAAATTAAGGGTCTGGGGGTCAACAGTCCCCAACAGCCATTTGGCAACTTTGGTATTCCTCCATTGGTAAAGCCATTGTCCTCATCTCTGGATTTACCCACACAGTATCCTCTGGAGTACATGGCTGGCTGTTTTCCTTTGGAGAAGGACATCAGTCACATAGAATTAGGTTGCTCTGCAGCTCCTACTGTAACTTGACTATCTTGTGAAGTCTCTGATTTCAAAGAAAATTATAATCTTTATTGATGGGAGTAGGCTTTCAGCATGTCTTACGCAACTGAACCCATGGCACATAAGCACCACTGTTAGAATCATTAGATGAGATAATCCAAGCCATACACATGTGTGGGAATTCATCTCCCCCCCCACCCCCATGCATCCTGAAGTAGCCAGAGACCCGACCTTTCTCACAAGTCCTGGAATTTCCCTGTGTTTCTTTTCTTTCTCCTTTTCTCTCACTTTTCATGAAAAAAGGGCAGAGAAAAGATCATATCTTAATGAGGAAGGCTCCATATTGGATCATGAGAACACCCAAAAGCCTATTTCAGTCCAATTCATTTGAGAAGCTATTTCAAGTAGCCAGATGATTTTACTTGAAAAATTTTAATTCCAAATATTTAGCTGATGGATTTTTTTTCTAATTTTCCAACTCACTGTTTGTGAAACCATGTTATAGGAATCAGATAAGCCGACTCAAAATCTGTAGATTCCATGTGTATTGCTATGGATCTGAAACACAAAGCATAATTATCTGGCTTAAGTTAATGAGACTAATGCTCAGAAGATCTGGCCTGGTGGTTTGTACTAAGTAATTATATTAATTTATTTAAAATGACCAAGACAAGTGGCACAGTAAGTAAAGTATTTGCCGTGCAAACGAAAGGACCTCAGTTCAAATCCCCATGATCTATGAAAAGATCTAGGCATAGCCATAGTGCTTATGACCCCAGGACAAGGAAGGGTGGGAAAACAAGTGGAGCTGATTCGTCATCTAGTCCAGCTAAACACCAAGCTCCATGTTGACTAGTCATCTAGTCTAGTCCAAACACCAAGCTACATGGTTACTAGTCATCTGGTCTAGTCCAAACACCAAGTTCCATGGTTAGAAAAAAATTCAAAAAGAGATGAGGTGAGAGTGATTGAGGAAGACATTCTGAAATCAGTCATTGCCTTCTATAAACACATACGTGAGTGCATGCTCCTATGTATATGGTTATGTATATATGTACATGCTCCTATGTATATGGTTATGTATACATAGATGCACCCCACACACACACACACACACAAGAAAAGATGCAATTTCCAGTGAGCAGAGACAAAAGAAACTACAACACAGCCTTACACACCCACAACTAAGATGCCATGGAGAAGAATAGACACTATGAGAAGAGCCTGTAGGAACCAACAGGGGTCTTGCCGAGTCTTCTACAAAGCCAGTTCATTAGTTAACTTGTTCTGCTGCTGTGATAAGTCATGTGTTAAAAGCAACTTAAGGAAGGACGGCTTTATTTTGACTTATAGTTCACGGATACAGTCAATCATATGGGTTGTCTAGAGTATGAAGCAGCTTGCCACATCGTCTCATCTGTGAGAAGGCAGCGAGAGATGAACACTGCTCCTTAGCTCACTTCCTCCTCCTGATTCTGTCTGGGGGCCCAGCTCATGGCATGGTGCTACTCACATTTAGGTAACTCTTCCCACCTCAGTTAAGTCAGTCCACAAATTTCCTCATGGCCATAGCCAGAGGTCTGGATGCCAAGTGATTCTAGAACTCATTAAGTTGATAATAAAGTTAACCCTAACTATGGGGTACTAATGTTCCCTTTTACTCAGTGAAGGGTGTGTGGCCATTACTGCAGGGCCTTCTCAAGATGGTAACTAATCATGGGTTTTCACTGGCTAGTAGACCATCTCAATCACCCCTAGAGCACCAACTCAGTATTTTATGCAGCCTTTCCTTCAAACAATGATTCCTATGGAATAGTCAGAGATCAGTTTTCTTGTGGTTTTCCAGACCCTAAGACAGTACAGTTGTCGCTGGCAGCGTAGACTGCCAGCCCGCAACAGGCACAGGCAGATCTTTCTTTATACTTCTGCTGTTTGTTTTCTCTCCAGCTATCACTGAAGGGGAGAAGGATGTAGCTACTAGGATTCTAGGGACAAAAATGGGTTAGCAGGAGATATTCAAGAGCTGGCTTTTTATCCGCATCCTTCATAACTTTATTGTGCCATCATAGTTTGATAAATAACCACCATTAAATTTTCAGATTGATGAGAGATGCAAAGAAATCTTATTTGTTCTGTACGTCTTTTCCAGAATGTCTCTGTTCTTGCCTTAGAATTTTGTAGTTTACAAAGCACAATTAATCCATTATTGGAGGGCAGAGAATGGGCAGACCTGTAGCATCCGCCAGAGTATGTTGTCACGGCTCGTTCATTTGGGTAGAAAGCACTTCACAAGCATCTTCTCTATGTCTAGCTGTGATCTTATAAGGTCGTCGTCATTAAGGTATTAGATTTGAAGTCACCATTAAAGCATTTGATTGAACAATAATCATTGATGTTTTGAAGGTCAATGTAAGATGGGCTGTCATGGATAGACATGATTTTGGGACACAAGCAAGCTATAATTTAGTGAGGAAGGCAGATGCGTATAATAGTATTTATAATAAATCTCCTGAAATCTCTGAAATGGACATCTCATCCTTTGGTGGATCTGGGCAATAAATGGTTTGGTTTTTTTTTTCATTTATTCCATGAAATAGTGAACAGCATGTGTGATGGGCTGGTGGTGGGCAAAGCAGCTGCTTAGAGCACAATGCCTGTTAATATAGTTGAGAGATGAGGGTAAAGTGGGAATTAAGGACCTTTAGTACCAAGATGGTAGGTCAAGGACCCAACTGTGAGACATCAAGTATCAGGAAACTAATTGAAGCTGCCCTGGCTATTAGTGATAGTCCAGTTTCTACCTTTAAAACTGACAAGCCCCTGATGTATGTTTCTTCATGTTGTTTGTTGAAGCTTATTTGTTTTGAGACTCACTCTTACTGTATATCCCTGGTTGGCTTAGAACTCACTATACAGACTAGGCTGACACTGAACTCACAGTTGTCACAATGACCTTGAGCAGAGCTGGTGGAGGCCTGTTGGAGAAAGCTGTTTCTCAGGCCTGAGTGGAGACTAGCATTCCAAGCTACAGGAAACAGAAAAGTTAATCCAGTTTGTTCAAACACTTGAGTTAAGCAGTGCCCTTCAGGAGGGTGGGTTAGAGAGATAGGAGGACCAGCCCTTTAATGCAATCCATACATTCTTCCCCAGAATCTCTGTTCTCTGTGCAGTTCTTCCACAGCCTCATAAGACTCTGAGTCTCCCAGGCTTCTCGAGTCCTGACTCAGAAAAGCGTAGCTTTTCCTTTTTTCTTCTCTTCAATGTGTCTTTTGGATGCTGACGTGTGTGTGTGTGTGTGTGTGTGTGTGTGTGTCTACTTTGCTTTTTCATGCTTTCTCTAAAGCTCACTCCTTGTCCTGTGACTGCAAACCTCCAGGCCAACTTAACACAAACAGCCTGGCTTTCCTTTGTCTCTTCTTCCTCTTCCAGGAAGCCACCAAGAGCTGCAGTTTACCTGTCCTGGGGGTTTTTCCTTTAAACTCTGATAAAATTGGAGCATCCTTTTCAGTAAGTTCTAAAATTCTTTTGTTTGCAAGACGAAGAACCCCAAGAAAGGACCCCAATTTCTCTAGTGACACGCATTAACTCTGCCAGGAGTCCCCCCACATTTTCACCAACACAGTGATCCTCCTACCTTCACAGTGCCTAGATGCCCCATTCCCCACTCTGCCCGCCCACATTTTTTTCTTTAGTTTTGGTCTCCAAGTTAAAAGCTAGAAGCAGGCCACTCATGTTATATTTAACTGAGGGTACTATTTAAACAGAAAAAAACAATTCAGAGCTTTAGACATTTGAAGTAATTTGCACAATCTTCCCAGACCTTGCTGTATAGTGAGGAAATTGATTGAATGACAGCTATATAACAGGGGTTACCTGTGGGTCACTACCCCTTTGGGCATATCATAAGTCCTGCATATCAGGTATTCATGTTACAATTCATGAAAGTAGTAAAACTGCAGTTGTGAAGTAGCAATGGAATAATTTTACAGTTGCGGGCATCACCACAACACGAGGAACTGTATTGAAGGGTCACAGCATTAGGAAGGTTAAGATCCGTTGCTATATATGAAAATGCTCCAAGAGGGTGGGCAGATGGTCTGTGATTAAGAGCATTTGCTTTACAGATATGAAGGATAGAGTTCAAACCTCAGCACGCAACAATAACCATGCCTACCACCCCAGGTCCAAGGGATCCTCCATGATGAGGTGAGCTTGGTACCCCAGCTCTTCTGGTGCCATCCACACTCCTGTACATAGCCCTTCACTGTGCTCTGTTGGCAAACACAGGAAACTCTTTGGTTGCAGGGCAGTGGTGGCACACGCCTTTAATCTCAGAACTCAGGAGGCAGAGACAGGCTGATCTTCATGAGTTTGAGGCCATCCTGGTCTACAAGAACTAGTTCCAGGACAGGTTCCAAAGCCACAGAGAAATCCTGCAAAGAAATAAAGAAAGAAAGAAAGAAAGGAAGGAAGGAAGGAAGGAAGGAAGGAAGGAAGGAAGGAAAGAAGGAAGGAAAGAAGGAAGGAAGAAACTCTTTGGTGTTACCAAGCTAGACTCTGGTGAAACCAAATTTCTGTTGTTGATAACCATGTGGGGTACACTTTTAATGGCATCTGACATGAAGCTACACACATACATGTGAATACAGTCACACGGATGCATGCACACTTTATTTAGCCCATTAATTTTTTAAAGGTACTTCACTGTAGAAACTTTAACGTTGTGCATTGTTAAATACAGAAAAACAGAAGGTAGGAGTGGGGTACTATAGTTCTAACATACAGCATGCTAAGATCATCGCTCTCACCCTTTACTGATGTGGGGAGCCTGGCAGGGCGGTCCTGGGTTATATAAGAAAGGAAACCAAGTGAACAATGGGAAAAAGGCAGTAAGAAGTACTCTTCCACGGCCTGTAGTGGCATTTCATTTGTATTTTAATAAGTAATGTTTGCCTGAAGATCAGAGAGTAAAACAGCCACACTGGTCAGCCTGACAGACCAGGCAATGGTAACACACACCTTTAATCCCAGTAGCCACACTAGGTTGCTATAGAAACCGGGGCAGTGCATGCCTTTAATCCCAGTGGTGCACACCTTTAATCCCAGCCTTAGAGACGAATATAAGATGGGAGGAGACAGTTCTCAGACACAGTCTCATTCTGAGATTTTTAGAGGTAGGATCACCATTTTTGGACTGAAGTAGAGGTAAGAGTCAGTGGCTGGCTGCTTTGTTTTTCTGGGTATTCAGATTAAACCTCAATATCTTTCTCTGGGTTTTTATTAATCGTGCTTCAATGGCCTCTGCTTCAGTTCCTGTTACCAGGTTCCTGTCCTGCCTGAGTTCATGCCTTGGCTTCCCCTGATGATGGGCAGTTACCTAAAAGCCAAATAAACCCTTTCCTCCCCGAGTTGCTTTGGTCTCCATGCTCTAGGATTGCAATAGAAGCCCTAAGACATCCTCTTTGTAACAGCATTGTATATCTGGCACCCAACACAGTGCCAGGCAGAAAGCAAGTACTCCATTAAGTGCAATCAAGGTAGAACAGCACAGTGGTACCATCATTATCCTTGGGCCCCCATCATTTGATGTCCACTGGCCTAGAGCAGAAAGGCCCTAGAACTGGACCAAAGACACCTCTCTCTCAGCCAGAACAACAAGCCATTTCCCATAGAGCATCACTTACTCCTGGTGGGTTTGCTGTCATTTTGCTGAATGCCCCAGCCCTGAATCTAGCTTTTTTTGTAAGTAGATGGGGTGCCTGTGCACTCAAAGTCCAAACTAACCATTTGCCAAGTGAAAAGAGAGTTAATCACTGGACTTTTTTTTTTTTTTGCCTATGGAATGCCAAAAAAAATCAGTCTGTCTGACTTGAGAATGTTTGATGTTTGATTTTTGGCACCCAGTTAGCCACAATCTGATAGCCAATTAGGAGCACTTGCAGATTTGGACTAATAATTTAGCTACCAGGCTGCTGTCTAATGTCTAATGTCAATGAACTGGAGTCAGTTACTGCCAGTGTCAAAATAGCTTGGAAATGAATCTTTTTTTCCAATCTACTGTGCAAGTTTTCTATGCAAATAGCAATCAGTGCACCATTCCTTTCCCCTGTGGAAAGCCGTAATAATGGAGTTGCAGAGCCCTCAAAACACAGTCTTGGTTTAAGAATCAGCATAAACAAACAGACTCAAAGAGGTCATAAAATGCAGAAAGAGCATGCATTTATTATTGTGATTGTAGGCATGTTATTAACATCCAGACAACGGGTGCTGTGCTGCCGAAATGGGACAAAGAGAAAACATGTAGAACAGAGAATATGGTGGTGAATATCTCAGCCTGCATTAGAAAGTATGTCACACTTGTTTATGAAGAGGTTGATCTCATGCAATATACCCTTAGTATAAAAGTCAGAATGACCCTCAAGGTGCACATCTTCTCCAGCCTGCAGTATTAGCCGGTATAATTATTACTTAAATTCACTTAGAGCTGAAGATGATGTTTTTACATTACTTAGGATGTGTGTGAGTGACAGGAACGTCTACAAGACTTATGGCTAAGAGTTGAGAAAGCGAAGATTTGGATAAGGGCTCTGTGCCACTCTTGATAAGTTTTGTTGTTGTTGTTTTGTTTTGTTTTGTACTGTTCCACTCTCTTTATATGTCAGACTCTATTCCTCTACTCCAGTGGGACATCACTGACCTACATGTTATAGGTACAATCCTCATACAACTGAACAGTGATGGATCATACAGCCTTAGGGTTCAAGATCACCCTCCCACCTGGACCACGCCATCCACACCCTGAGAAGCAACATGGCAGTTAGGATTCAAATGTTACAGGGCTGTTTGGTCCAGCGTGCCTTCAGTCACCTGCCACGCCAAACTCTGAGTCCAGGAACAAGCATTTTTCGCATGTTTGTGTCTGGACCTTTAAATAGAAACCAGAAACTGTAAGAACTTATTTCAAAGCATTTTTACTTTTTGTCTTTTAAAAGCTCCTCTAAACCTTTGAGCAGGATGAAGGTGAGATTAATTAAAAGATCAGCTCTCCTGCAAGCTTTTGGTGGGCCGTTCGCTCACTAACTCCTAACAATACTTCTGGCTGGGTTTGAGAATAACAAAGAGACAACTTTTTCAAATGAGACACGCATGCTCATCTGTAATAACTCTCCTTCCGCCTCCCAGACCTGAACCTCTCCACGGCCTCTTTAGCATTCTCAGTAATAAGATCTGGGGTTTGAGATTCACAGTAGGAAGTTGAGACTGGTGAGGGTTCTTCTCTAGAACAATGTTTCCAAATTGTCACCACCCTTCAATGGTGATTTAAGTTTTCACAGTGGTAAACTTGTTTGTATTTGTTTGAGTTGGGGGTTGGGGAGAAAACAAGGGACGTTTACCATTGCCTTTTATCTCTGTGGCGTATGTTGGTTTCTGGGTTGTGAACAATTGTAGGGCATATAAAATGAACATTGAGAAATTAATAGATTTGCCCACATCAGAGACAGTGACTTCTAACGGGTAAGGAGCAGCTTCAGATAGTGTGGTTTTGTCACTTGGGGCAGAACCCTGTTTCTATAGACGAAAGGACTAGTGACCAATCCAGCCGAGTTCTGAGAAGAGACATTTTATGTTAGTCATTTTTCATCTGCCAAGGCAAGAATCCTGGTGCCAGCCCCAGGCCAGCTGCTGCTGGTGTGGCTCTTGAAACTTTACCCAATGTGCAACAGGCATGCAGGAGGATGTCTGCCAGACCAGATGTGTCCTCCTGGCTTCGAGGAGGCCACCACTTGTGTAAAGGGCTCACTGCTCACCTACTTCTCCGTGCAAAGTATGTCATTTTCATGGCCTGATGGTGAGGTGGGTGAGATGGCAGGCCCAGCAAGTAAGCATCTATCTAATCATTGGCACTGCCCCTGGCTGGAGGTGGTGCTGAGTCCAGCTGTTTCTGACTGCCCTCTCCATCCTGAGCTCCCGGATCTGGATTATCACTCCTGCCTGACACTGTCTTTTGAATGAATCACGAGGGGTGGTGGATGTGCACGCCTTTAATCCCAGCATTCAGGAGGCAGAGGCAGGAGGATCGCTATGAGTTTGAGGCCAGCCTGGTCTACAAGAGCGAGTTCCAGGACAGCTAGAGCTACACAGAGAAACCCTGTCTCAAAAAACCAAACCAAAGCAACAAAAAGAGAGAATGTGTTGACAATGATCTCTTCAGTCTCCTTCTTTTTGACACTTGTGGCTCCTGTGCCTGTATTCTGCCCTCCATGGAAGGTTTCCTCACCCTGCCCCAGTCACTGCCATTTGGCCAGGAAGTAGTCCTCACAGCGTCTCTTTCCTTCCTGGGAGTTTGCACTCAGTGACTGATGATCTCTCTCCGCCTAGAGCCCCTCTCCTCAAATCAAATTCTGTGGACTACACTGCCTAATGTCACTCCCCTGCTCTCATGGACGGGACAGGTACAATGGACCCAAGTGCAGGCTTTTCCCCCCTTTTTCTTTTTACGGCCTAAACAGTACTATATATCAAATATTTCTCTAGTGCTCACATTGCCTTAAGTGTTATCAGTAACCAAGGAATGGTTTAAAGCATATAGAAGAATACACAACAGTCTCATACAGGAGCCACGCCTTCTTATCTAGAGGACTTATTTTCAGATCCTCCAGGGATCGGGTGAGTTCTGATCTCTCCCTGTGAGAATGAGGGATGATCATACTTGTTCTTCGTCTGCCTACAGTCTCTCAAGGGTGCTAAGTGCTGTCTAAACTGTTCACTATTGGAGTGTGAAGTACAGTGTGCTAGCACGGTAACGTTTGTTGAATAATGGAATGGATTCCGCAAGGAATGAGCATCAAATGCAAAGGAACGAGGAGTCTGCAAAGCCCCATCTGGGCCAGCTTTTCCAAATGTGTTTTTATCTTGAAAGCATAGTTGATGCTGCTTAGAATATTGGGTTAAGGAAGCATCCAAGGCTGTGTCTACATGCATTATTCGTTGTGAGCCTGCCTGGCTTTTGTGGCTGTGTGTTGGCTCAGATTCCTGTAGGGCGGACATTCTCTCCGCTTAGGGGAGAGTTATCTTGCCTACAGTGCATGCCTCTGAAAACCCTGTGAGGCGCCTTTGAAAAAAAAAATCAGCCATATGTGGCAGAGCAAATATAAAACAAAGTGTTCAGGAGATTCAAAAGGAGGCAGGAATTGGCCCTCTGCCTCTTCCATCCCCTGTTTGGAGTACTGAAGTTTGACAGCACTCCAGGATTAAAGGAGAACACTCTTGCTCAAGCACCAATATCTGAAACACAGGCGGGGAGGGAGGCTTACAGAAGGTAACTGGCCAAAGAAATTGCTTTTTGAACAAATGCTTCCTTCTCCGGAGCTGCGCTACGGCGGCCTCTGTTTTTAGAAAGGGTTTCATTTCATTTCTCGGTGAGCGTGGTTTCAGAAGCAGGAGGCCTGAGGCAATGAAACTGGTAGAAATCTCTGTCACCTCACCTGTTTCCCACCCGCTGGACAACCAGTAGAGCCAGGCTGAGAGGAGCCTGCGGTGAGATGTCAATGATCCACGATTACGTCTTGAGAACCGCCCTGAGATGCGGTTTGCCCTCAGGTGAAGAGGCGCTCCGGCTGGTTCTTGATCCCACTTTGAGTTGCTCTCCATGTGCGCCCCTGTTTGTGTTTTCTATGGTGTTGTAAAGCCCATGTGAATAAAAATTGACCTACTCAAAGCTCCAAAGAGATTAGCAAGGGGTCTAGGGGCACAGTGGGAGCCAGCAAACCTTCACAGAAACAGATACTCCTCCGAAGTTGCTCGAACGTGGGCTGAGTGATTTACGCCCCTAACTGACTTGAGGGCTGCGTGAGGAAAACGGGATGTAGAAGTTGAAGAGTAAGTATGGTATGGCGGGAAGGAAACAGCAGTTCAGGGACACACTGGGCAGGTGGCTTCCAGAAAGGACCCTAGTGTCAGAAATGGTGGAGTCATGAGGATACCAAAAGGAAGGATTTTGCTGCGCTTTGTTCGTTTCTTCCCTAAACGCAGGAGCGAGACAGGAAGATTTTCACTAAAGTAAAAATGGTCAGGAGGCTATAATTATTTGAAGAGCAAAGGACTGCCAGTGGATGCAATTGATTTCTTGACTGAACTCTAGTAGGCAGGCTCTCGGTGTAAGGGGCATCCGTCTGAATTCCAAGGCCAGCTCTTAAGTGAGGTCAGGCATGACCCTTATAAATGAGATTGAGTACAGAGGAAGAATTTAACAGTGGGGTGTCCTAAAAATGAGGCAGGCCATGCTTCATCCTGTCTGTGGTGGGTGATGGTTCTCAGGCAGAGCATGCTGCACACCAACCCTCACAGCGCAGCTCTTTCTGCCCAGGCTTTCTTTCTGCCCAGATTTGCAATATGAAATGAGGATGGCCAGCCATGAAGGAAGCGTCATGGCAGGTCCATTGGGTTTTTGTCATACATTTCAAACATAGCTGCAGTGATTGCTCTCCTGACAGGTGGCTTTCTGCATGTTTCAATTTAAATCAACTCTGTTCAGGATCTTGAGTCACATTTGCTCTTTGTTCACCTACTTCTAACATGATTTTTGTGGGAAATGGCACAATCCAGGGTAAATCATTGAAGGAAGGGTTGTTTGTTTGTTTGCTTGGTTGGTTTTTTGCTTGTTTGATGGCATATAATGAACCACAAATGTCCACTTTTGTTTGCACAGGTTTTATGGTTCCATTCCATATTGCCATAGTGTTCACAGTTAGTTGAATACTATCTAATCCAAAGCTCACAAAGTCTCATCTGCTGCCTTGGCAATTGGATTGACAATGTGATACTTTAGTGTAGAATTGGATAAGCAATGGGATTCTGTTACAGTAATGGCTTGGCATAATTATTTTCCAGTGCTATGGATTTTATCATTGATAAATACTTGGGGGGGGGTTATAAATACTTAGCCATCAACTCTCCAGACTTCCTGGATTTTTTTTATAATCTAACAAATAACTGGCTTTGGAATCTCCTCAGTGACTGGAGACACACACCCAAAGGGTTTATGACATCCCTCGTGTAAGACTAAGAAAGACAGCAGATGCACTTTGATTATGAAGAGATATTTGAAGAGCTCAGGGGTTCTAAGGAAAGGAAAACAGCAGGCAAAACCCCAGGTTAAAGCCAGGGCTGAGCCAGGATTGGTGGCGCTCACCTGTAACCCTATCACCCAGGAGTCCAAGGCAAGGGCATGAACCAGGGACACATAGTAAGATCTGTCACAAAGCCAAGACACAAGACACAAGAAGTGATTTATCAGGCCCCTAAGGTAGTGCAAGTTGGGTATTCATACGGGCAAATCTGTCCCGCATGCAGAAAGACTATCCTCTGTCTACCAGATAAGGTGCCCAGAGGAGGCAGAGGTGGGGCGGGAAAGTCAGAAGTGAGGAAACCTTGATGATGATGCTCCCGGGGGAGACGGGCTGGGGGTGAGGGTGGGAGATGGTTTCTTAGAGATTTTGGCTACTGTGTGACTGAAACAGAGCACCTATGGGGCAGGAAGAGAAGGATTTTCACACCTGTTCAGAGCAGTCTCCGTAGGAAAGCCCAGCATGCTTGCACTTTACAGACAAGTGCCAGAACAGGATGAGCATCTATAAGGCTGAGCCCCTGGTTAACTATCGTGCCAAGTTATAGGAGACTGGAGCCCCCTGCACTCCCTGTCCATATCATCCCAGCTGCCCTTGCTCTTGCATCCCAGCTCACATAGCTTGTCCTCTTCTAATCCTTTCTTCCTCCATTCTTTACGGGAAGTTATTCTGGTCCTTTCATTCCCGTGCTGTGATTCTATCTGTTTACCGCACCCAAAGTAAAACCTACATGGCCTCACCCGTACTGATTTTCTGTCATTACATTTTTCAAGTTAACTCTTGTTTTCAACTTCACTAAGTTTCCTTCAAAGAGACCACAAATAATTTGAATCTAAACCAAAAAGTTTTGTGCCAGGTACATCCAGTGTGGCTTCTTCCACTGTGTCTGCAGTCAAGTTGGTGCTACATTGAGGACATAGAAAACTCTTTAAGACTTTTCCTGGTTGATTAGAAATTCTGAAGCATAACTGAAAGGGAACTAGGGCTCAATGCTCGATAATGTTCACTGTTCTAGATTTATTTATTTTATTATTTTATTTGTATGAATGTTTGCCTGTGTGTATGTCTGTGAAACATGTGTGTGCCTGGCACCCACAAAAGACAAAAGAGGGTGTCAAATTCCCTGGGAATGAAGTTACAGACGGTTTAGGTCCTCTGTAAGAGCAAAATGTCCTCTTCAGCACTGAGCATACTCCCCAACCCACAGATTCGGGGAACATCTTCTGGGTTCCTGGCATATACAACCCATCTTGAAATTATTGGGACATCCAGATTCTGGTTAGAAGCTACCCAGAACATGTTAGGGTTCAGCAGAAAAAATGCTGAAGTTCGCTGTCAATGCCAACCAAGGAGCACATGATATAGGAGAACTGATTCAGACAACACGTGCCTATGGGCAATGTTTTCATTGTTCAGTGCAATGAAACCCTTTTCTCGCATCAGGTATTAAATCCATCCCCAATTTCCGCTATGTTTAAGGACAGCCTCAGACTCTCACTTTATCAGGAGTTATTCTCCTTTTCTAAGATCATGTGGGTGGAACTTGCAGCCCAGTTCCTCCATTTCAACTCCTATAAAACATGATATAAACATGAATCTGCCTG
This sequence comes from Myodes glareolus, assembly GCF_982192425.1. Lineage (NCBI taxonomy): Eukaryota > Metazoa > Chordata > Mammalia > Rodentia > Cricetidae > Myodes > Myodes glareolus. The sequence continues at coordinate 52,948,455 of NC_142030.1, forward strand.
CCTTATTGAATTAAACTCAGAAGACAAGAATTTTTGGCTTACTTATCAAGACATCACTCATAAAACCTAGCACAGAGCCTGGAAGAGAACTTGTATTTGGTAAAGTTAGTTTAGTTGAGTGCAATAGCAAGAGAATCAGATCTTTGAAAATGAAAGATTTACTGTTCTGGTAAACATAATATTTTTCCTTTCAATAATTTATTTACATAGCTCCTACACAAACAGAAATGCTCACCCATGAAAATGGTTTATTCAAGCTTTTTCTTCTGTATGTTCGTCTATAAAACTGATAACAGTAAAATATATTCTTTTATAAGAGCAACCAGGTTTCTACTCAGATATTTGCTTCTCAAGGAACATATTAAATTGGTTTTCTCCCTTTTGAAGGCAGCTTGACATTTACTACAGGTTAGTTCCACATTCTACAAAACATTCAAATGACTGTGAATCATTCCTCCTACTATATTCTGTTACAGAACTAGAAAAGCATCAATAGCCAAGACAGCTTGAGCATTACATGGGGGAATTAATCATTTCCCCATATATCTTGTGATAACACAGTCAATGTGCAGGGGAGTGGTGTCAGAATCCATACGTATCAGCACTTCTAGCAGAAATCCTCTTAACACTTCCTTCCCCGAAAGTCATTTCAAGCAGATCAAGTGAGATGACTGCAGATACTTTTTTAAAAAAATCTCTTTTCAAAAGTTTTATAGAAACAGAATTCCCTTGGAGGAGCCTTCACAGACTTCAGTGTATTGAATAGGAATGAAGACTTTGGTTCAAGTCTTTTGCAAGTTTTGTTACTCTTCTATAGACCTTCCTTCAAATAACGAAGCATCTGTGTGGAATTTGAGCTCTTGAGGCATCAGAAGGAAGAGAGCCTTGATGTTGAGCACTGGCACAGCAAGCTGCGTCACGTCTAGCTTCTGGGACTTAAGACAGAGAGGGGAGATGGTGACTTCCAGTACATCAAATCCTAACACAGTCAGAGTTGCTGCTATTCAGTGCATGACTAAGAAATAAAAGCCCTGACAATCAAACTGTGACACACTCTTCATGACAGGTCATGTTTTGATTCCAGAGATGTTAAAATGTGAAGAAGTGTGCATCTTGTAGTTGGTGCACTACAGAATTGAAGCAGTGCTCATGGTTTATGCAAGGCTCCACACAATAGTAATAGTGGCAGTAGAGGGCACATATCATGATGTCCTTGAATTTGATATTTGTGCAATCTTGCCACCCCCAACAGTCCACCACTAAATAAGTTTGGGAATAGCTCAATTACATGTTGTGGCTCATTATCGTCCTGTGGAAACATCCAAGTGTCTCCTAAGGTGACTTACCAGATTAACTGTGGGAGCCCATTTAAATATGGATTTCACTAAGTAAAAACAGAAAAGTGGCTGTGAATAAATAATTTCTGCATAAACATGAGGATCTGAATTTGATCCCCAGCACCCAGGGGGAAGCTGGGCGTAGCACTGAACAGCTGTACACTTGATTCCAGGGTCTTGTCTGGTGAGCCAATCTAGGTGTGTCGGCAAGCTTCTGATTCTGTGAGAGAGTTTTAGAAAATATAGTGATAATGGAAGACACATGGCATTTACCACCCAATGTGCACAAAAAGCATACACATGTAACACACACACACACATGTAAACAGAGACACAGCTTTTCTTTTGTCATGATCACCTGGTCCCAAATAAACACACAAAGTTTATATTAATTTCAGAATGTTTGAGCTGTAGCTCAGGCTTGCTATTAACTAGCTCTAACAACTTAAATTAACAAATTTCTATTCACCTACACTTTGCTATATGGTTTTGTGGCTTTACCTGTTCCCTAGCATGTCTTGTTTCTCTGGCAGATGGCTTGCATCTCTCTCAACTTTGCCCTCCTCCCTCTTAGTATTTTCAGTTTGGTTTTCCCAGCTAGCCTTATTCTGCCTTGTATAGGCCTAATTGGCTTTATTATTAATCAATGAGAGCAATATATTCACAGCATACAGAAGGATTATCTCATAGCATTTTACCCATTTTATCTGATCAAAAGGAAAGCTCTCAACTTTAACACAGTAAAATTATATTCAGCAATTATCAAAGACAAATTAGTTACAATATATAACCCATTTTTGTTAGGCAAAATTAGAGAAAATACTCTATTATCTCTCTTATGTTGGTGAGTTTAAAGTTTTGTCTCTAATTTATCTTTTTATTATAACTAAGAAAAATTATAATAATAACTATCTAGTCTTCAACTCCATCAAAGACCGAGAAAGAAATATTACTTGAGTAAGTAGGAAGTGCAGGCAAGCAACCTCCAAAAAAATGTGAGAAATGACAGAAACAGTTGGCTGTCTGGACAGTCACCCAAGGTTTCTATATAATGTTAGAGCATACATCTTTGGCCTACAGGCCTAAGATATATGACAGACTTTACTGTGAAGCAGGGAATTTTGAAGGACTGTGCTACCTTGTCTTGGCAAATCTTGTCAGTTGCCTTTCTTGTGTCCCGCTAGTCCAGGTTGGACAACAACTGTCAGCAATTGAGGCAAGGTGTTATTTGCTTTTTACTCTTTACTTTTAGGATCTTTGTGGGGGAACCACCAGGTCCTCAAATAAATTACTCGTAAGTCTTATTCTTACTTATAAATGCCCAGCCTTGAATAGCTTGGTTTCTAACCAGCTTTTCTTAAATGTACCCATCTATCTTTTGCCTCTGGGTTTTTTCCTTCTCTTACTTCTGTGTATCTTACTTCCACTCTTACTCTGTGACTAACTTGGTGGCTAACCCCTTCTTTTGTCAACACTTGATCTCCTTCTCTTGCTCCTCCTCTTTTTTTCCCCAGAATTCTCCTCCTATTTGTTATCTCTTCCAGCTAGCCCCGTCTGTCCTTTCTCCTGCCTTCCTGTTAGCCGTTCAGCTCTTTATTAGACCATCAGGTATTTTAGACAGGCAAAGAATCACAGCTTTACAAGGTTAAACAAGTGCAGCATGAACAAAAGCAATACATCTTTACATCGTTAAAACAAATGTTCCACAGCATGAACAAAAGAAGCATGCCTTAAAATAATATTCTACAACAACAAGGGCATTTTCTTTGCCCACATGGCCAACTTTTGTCATAAAGAAAATAAACTTGCTGTGGAGTTTCTTTGATGCCCACCATCTTTTCTGGAGTATATTTGTACTGTCAGGAGCAGACATGTCTCACTGTCATGAAAAGTCTTAAGTTATTAAAACATTTTTAATGCCATATTCCGTAGGTCTTTGAAGTGTTTGAAGATTACCTATCTATTTGAAATATATCTTTGTATACCTTGAAAACTTAACTTACATGACTATATATTTGACTACTGTAGATAACCATTAATCTGTATTTTTAATTATACATTGTATTTTTAGTTGAGCTGCATAAACACAATATTTTAAACAATAGTAGGAATATGCATACAGTATAACAAAATAACAGTATTTTATATATATAGTATAATGTAATATGTTAAATATTTTGAGATTATCATGTGCTTTTTGAATTAACATAGATTCAATAATCTTCCATCATTTCTATATCATATTCCTCTTTCTTCTTTTAGAAAGCAATTTACTACAACCAATAACAATGTATAACCATCCCACCCTCAAATGAAAACAAACATTTATAATCAATATTTTAGGAATGTGTCTATTGTTTTATAGACTTCTTCCTGTTGGTTTGTGGGTGCTGGTGATGTTTGAGGGTCTTTGGGAAAATCAGGATAATTGTTAAGTCTTGGCTGAAATATTCTGTGAGACTGGATTATGTCAGTCAGCAGCCTTGAAGCTGTTCTAGATGTAGAACTCAGAGGAAGTGGCAACAAAGGCACTCTGAAATGTTGGATCATCTGGGCTACCTGTTCCCATCATATATTTTTCAGGGAATTCTTCCTTCATCAACCTGTTTTTTCTTAATGCAGAATGAATTCACAGCCTTTCATTTCCCATGGAACTCAAAGCAGAACCTCTTTCTCAAAGTAACATATATTTTGACTTAAATTTTGAAGTCAAGATATTTTTAAAAATAAAAAGTTTGGCTTAATTTAGTAGCTTTCATAGTCAAATAAATAAATAAATAAATAAAGACTGTAATTATCAACCTGTGGAGCCCTTGTTGACTACTACTTAGGGAACACCCTCTCTCCCATCCCTCTTCTCTTGTTTGTTTCTTCAGAGAGAGTCTTTCAGTGTAGCCCTTGCTGTCCTGGAGATCCATCCAAGGGTTGGGGTAAAAGGTGTGTGTCACCCTGCCTGGACACCATTACTATTTTCATTATTACAGCATTTCTTTGTGAAATCTAGGGGTTCTAATGCTTTGTAACAAGCTGACCTAACCCAGATCCCTTCCATTTGGTAATCCCACAGCACTGGAAATCAGCCGTTCAGTGTCTGTCTTCCCTGTCTTCCTTGCCTTTGAGTGCAAGAGAGAACACTGTTTCCTTTCACTTCAGGGACAGATTGACTATTGGGTGTGATGATAATTAGGCATTGCCTCTCCCTTATTGTAGTCTAAAGTCACCTGGAAGTTCATTTACAAATGAAATCCCTAAACTCTGGTTCATAAGAGTCAAACTGGCCTTTTGGGAAAGCAGTTACTCAAGATGGTAGAACTCTACTTTGTTAACCTTGCATTGGACTACTGCAACCACATTCTTGGGTTACCTGAGAATTTTTTCACAGACTTTGGCAAGTTTAATTTCCTAGTCTCCACCATGGCTCTTCTAGAGCAGAATTCTTCCCATCCTGTCTATCTGAAGCCTCCCAGTTCTTGAAGAGACTACAAACCCCTTGAGTAGTTAGCATCATGTTACTTAGACCAGTCTTACCACCCAGAAGCCCCTTTGACTGATGCTAAACGAAAGAAAACCATGCTGCAGTGGGGTTACCAAACGGCAGATGTGATACTGTTGAAAAGGCCCAAGGAATGGGTGTAAAGATGAAAATGAGTGAGCCAGTGAGACCCAGTGAGCTCTGGGTCTGTGACTGGTTTGTCATCTAAGGCTTCAAGCGACCACTGACCAACAATGCCAGAAAATCAAGGGCATCTCTACTGAACACAAGCAGAATGAGTATTTTTCACATCATTTGTGTTGTATTGAGGTTTATAGACAGTTTACAAACAGGAAGCACATCAGATGATATATAAAGGTTATGTGCAAATATCATACATTTCATATCTGAGACTTGAAAACTGTGGATTTTGGTACTCTGTGAAAAGTTGCTGGCACAGATACAAGTTGACAGCTATACTTCCATTCGTGTTAGAGCCCTTACCTAAACACACGGACATCTTTCCTTCAATACTTATGGGATTTTTTTTCTTTTTCAAAATCTCTAAATATTTAATCAGAGTCATTAGTTTAAGCTGTGTCTTTTATCGTTTCTCTAGTAAGTCCAACAGGAATCCAGAGTTCAGCTGTCTTAAAGAAAAGGGAAAATCTTCCAACCGGGGCTGGCAAGAGGAAACCTCAAAAGTTTACCCACAGCCATGCCCATCCCAACTTTGCAAACTTATTTAGCTTGATCTATTGGTTTCCTAGTTCCTGTAAAGAATGTCTAAGTGATGCCATCTGTAAAGCATATGACACCAACAGAAGGGTGCCTAATAACCAGGAAGCATTAATGTTCTTAGCATCTAAATTATTTGGAATCATCTGGTGTGGTTTGTGTTGACAAGCCTGCTATGTCTTCCGACAGCAGCGCCACGGTGGGAAGGCCGCGTGCTCCGGCTTTTGCACTGCTCCTTGTCTTCCCCATCAAACTGTTACAAGATGGATTTATAACAGACCCAAAGGTAGTAGCAAAATGAAAATTAGTTCTCGGGTAGAATAGCAATCCCGTTCGCCTTGCCTGTAGCAACTGCGTCATATCTGCTTCTACAGCAAGGAAATGACTTCTTAATGTGCTTTCCTTCCACTAAGAAGAATTAAATCTGTATGGTAAAATGGAAAACCAGTGTGCTGGCAGCCAAATTCTGAAAGGAAGATCCATGACCCTCATAAAGATATTTGTGGCCTCGTTCTATGCTAATGAGCCTCATTTAGGCCCAGACTTCCTCGGTGTGGAAATACAGCCTTGCAGGAAAGCAAGGATGTCTTTCCTGTACTATTTCGTCTTCTACAACAAAGCTGCTCTTAGATAAATGTGGAAAGTCTCTGTGTTCTGCAGGCTGCTGGGGTGAGGTCTCTAGAGTAGGCTAAGGGTTTGGGGCCCAAGAGAATGAATATTACTATTTTAGTTTAAACGTTTTTATTTATTAGTAGTGTGTGTGTATGTTATGTGTGTGTGTGTGAGTGTGTGTATGGGTGTGTGTGTGTGTGTGTCTGTGGTGGGGGTTAGGCCTACATGCCACAGTATGCGTATGGAGGCCACAGGACAAATGTGTACAGTGATTCTCTCCCTTTCATTTTATCACAGTTTCTAGCGAGCAGCTTCTCATGTTCATACCTGACCCATGGAGGCACCTGGTCAGCATGCCTTGCTGCACTCCCAAGGTTTTTTTCAAAGCATCCCTGTTCCAAGTGAGCAGATACGCAGTGAGATGAGAGCAGTAACTATGGAATTGCCCATTTGTATGGATTCTCCAAGACAAAAAAAAAAAAAAAAAAAAAAACCTGGTTGGGCACAATGCTTTCACCCGGCATTCCATACCTAGACAAGTAAATAATTTTCCTGAGTTCCCCTGCCTCCATTTCCTTCAGAGTAAATGAAGTTAAGTAGTGTGTCTTGTGGGAAGCTGTAAGGATTGCGCAAAATATGAGCATGAGAGAAGCTGCTCTCCAAATCATAAATGTTGGCCGTCATTGACAGCGGTACACAGCCATCTATCTAACCACTGAGCGTGGATCACTACACTGTGTGTCCTGTGAGCAACTGGACCTTTAGCGCTCTCTCTCTCTCTCTCTCTCTCTCTCTCTCTCTCTCTCTCACGCACACACAAAGCCACAGAAATGGCAGATTGGTAACAGAACTGAATTACAATAGGCGAGCAAGAGAGAGATTAAATTCTACTAAAAACCTGCTCTCTGATAGAACAGATATGTGGTTCACTCTATACAGCAATTTTAAACATTTCTTTGCTCATAAGTCTATATATGTATACATAAATATATACATAAATATATGTGACTATGTATATATATGTATATATATATATATGCGTGTGTGTGTGTGTTTCTACATGGATAGAGAATTGTCTACAGAGGAACTGAATTGCCTAAGACTACATTGTTAATTTCCTATGCTGTTTTCTCATAGTTTCTGTTGTTGCAGATCCACTTAGATTCATAAACCTGCCACTTCTTAAAAGAAATTAGAAAACAAATTGCACATGGAAAATGGGTTCATGTTTAGCCAGACCCAGAAAGAAAGACTCAGTTTCTCTCTACTTCCTTTGAGACAGAATTACAGCTTTCTAGAAACATGAAAGAAAAGCCAGGACATGTGCAACTATGACACAGCAGCAGGTGTGAAGTCTGGCTAGCCCCTCCCCTGCAGGACACCAGGACCTCAGTCTCCCTTCCCCAGCACAAGATTTCTGTGAAATTCTACTTTGTTAAGAGTCTACTCTTTTCAGTAGCCTCATAGCCAAAGGGAAGGGACTTGAGTGTCTAACCCCAGAATGTCTTCCTGTCCAAATGCTTCCAACTCCTTGGGGTTCATAAAAGACAGCTAAAGCCAGAGAGACTGATAGGTAGGCTGCAGGCCAGAATGGAGGACTGAGCATGGGCAGAGACAACTGCAGTCAGGGATGTCAATAATTAAACGGTGCTGATAAGCACAAGAAAATGAAGGGGTGTTGAATAGCGGGATGCTGCCCCCAGCAGCCTTCTGCTTTATGTGGCCTTAGTCTGTCACAGGCCCTTGCTCATCCGGCAAGCACGAAGCAGCAGGCACCCCAGTGCAGCCGAATCTTGCGATTTTATTAGAGAAGCAAGAAATGTCAATTCTTACGTGAAACTCTTTATTTTCAAAATTGGGCAATTAGCGTAATTAAGATACACCTACAGGCCTCTAATTTCCAAGTTATTTTCACTCTCTCTCCTTTCCCCAACATTATTAAAGACGATCTCAAGGATTTTTTCATGAGCCTATTTTGTTCTCTTCCTCCAAAGCTCCAGAAACATGACAAAGAGCAAGAGGACTCCCCAGCCTTCTGGAGATCGGAGGAGGAGATGGCTGCAGAAGCCGAGGCGCTGCGTGTCTACTTTCAGGTAAGCATCAAGTACTTCACCTTCACCCAGCCCTCCTCATGGGCCTCGGGGAAGGGAAGATGACGGCTGGGGAAGATGAAGAAAAGGAACAGCACCGCTGTCTCCCCAAGGGGGACTACAAAGGACAGAGAAGCTGTGTAAAGACAATCTTGAGCCATGTGGGATTTTATGTCCCTTCTTGCCACTGTAGGAATGGACAGGAGCCTGGAGAAAATGTCCTCAGCTTTCCAGGTTCTTGTGTCCTGAAAGAAAGAATTGGCCAGGGGCCTATGGTGACTAATAAAGATAGAGGTGGTTTATTAATAAAGAGAGCACTCCTGAGTGTGCAAATGGGTCAACAGTTGGGGAGGGACAGGCTCTGATGGGCTGAGCCAGGAAAGTGGCGAGCCTTTATGGACCATCTGGGTAATACCAGCTTCTCTGGCATGTGCAGTTGTTCACATAACTCTCACTGCTGGACATGTTATAATTGGTTTATTCCATTGTTGACCTCTCCCTATACTTTATAAATCAACCTCTATCATATGTATAGAATAAAGTATATGGAGTACCGGGTACTGTCCCTAGTTTGGGGCACAATGAACAGAATCCCCTGCAAGTTAAAAGAAAACCGCTGTACACTGCTTTGATATGAAATGCAAGGAAGTGCAAAGGCATATGCATTAATTGACCATTCTTTTCCCAGCCTTACTTTTCAAATACATTAATTACTTAATGACCCAGAGTGCTGTCCCTTCTGGTGTCACGTTGCCAGTGTTTGAAGTCTCAAACTAGAAAGAGCACACTGAGGACTCGTTCCAAGTGTGTCTAGGTTTTCATCACCATCAGAAAGAATCCAGAGATAGGACAATGTAAGGCATTAACAGAAACAGCCCATATAAAGTAAAGTTTAGGCTGTAGACAGGAAATTTGAGAACGTTTGTTGGATGAGCAAGTTTGAATGCAAGAAAGGATTATTCAAGAGTTAAGGGAGGAAGTTCAGAAACCAGTATTTATACTTTTTATTTATCTTTTTGTAATTTTTGGATGTGTCATAGAGGCAGATACAAGCAAGCCATTTTATAAGGCTAGTGCCATCATGGCCATGAAGCGCAGGTTGTTTGGTGGCCCCAGTAGGCCGTGTTGTTGCTCTCAGCCATTATGATAGCCTTGCACCACCCTACAAGTGGTTCGTGCTTTCTCTATGCCTCTCTGACTCAGTGCAAGCAGGCCACTGCAGCCAAGCACTGCAAAGCTCAGTTTGTTCCGCCAAACATGCGTCAAGTCTGTGTTCCTTTGCCTGATGGAATACAGAGAAGCCACCGGTCATAGTTTACTTTTATCCTCTACCCCCATTCACCTTCTCCTCTGTCTGAAGAGACAGGATTGATAATGAACACCGGCCCATGGGCATGACCAAACACAGTTTTCTGTTCAGTTCCTCTTCAGAAGTCTAGTGTGTCACTTTGGAATGCCCTGTAGAAATGAGGGTACTACATCTTCAGGCACAATTGATTAGAGTGAAATTGTTTTTCTGAGCTTCCTATACAATGGGTGTTTTCAGGTAGAGGCGAAGGGAAACTCTAGGCTTTTGTGGAGTCCTTTGTGGAATCGTAAGGGTCTACCTCAGAAGAGGTTATCTGCGTACATTAAGATTTTGACTTCTGACTCGATGCTTCCATGCGTCTGCCTTGAGTCCCGAGTTTACCTGCCTTCTGAGAAAATTTATTTAACTAGAAAGACATCTGTCCTAGGCAGTGATATAAACACTGCTGGGCACCAGGCCTATTCATTGTTTTAATTAACTAAAACTTGCATTTTTCTTTAATGGGCTCTGGTTACAGACTAAATAACTGACCTATTCAGCAGCCTGATGTGGGGATTGAGACTAGAAAAGGATTTGGTAGCCACTGCTCTAATGTGATGAAGGGTTCTTAAAATTTATCAAGAGCGTCACCACTACGTGCAATACAAAGGGACTAAATTTACTTCCCTCTGTACATCTGGTCCTTAGGTTAGTCCCTTTAGCTATTTGATACTAGGCCCTTCATTTTCAAATTTCGTCTTTATATCAAATTTGCATATAGTATTATCTAGAGTAATAATGCAACATTTAGATTTACCCGAGCTTAAGGAAAATACTTTTTGCTTATGTGAAATTAAGATGAATGTGACTTTTCCAGACTTTTCTGGTAATACTGACAGCAGCATATCCACTTTGTGCCGGATGTCTTGAAAGACTTGCTTTGTTGCTGCTCTTCAAAATCTTGAAATTTCCAGGAGACATAGCCAGAGACAGGATGGGGACCCGGGAGGAATTATAATCATCAATTGTTACTGAGAAGATATAAAGAAAAATATCTTATTATAAAACCCAGGCTTGGCCGTGTTAATTTTTTTCTGTGCTCTGTGGTTTAAAAGGACAATATTCACAATGCCAACACAACAACTCGACCCAACCGCGTCATTCTTTGCTGTCACACTTCTCACCATTCCAGCCGCTTCATATTTCCTTCCGCGGCTCCAATATTGCCCCTAAGCAGTCCTTCTATGTTCTTAGTAGCCTGTCTAGTGTCCTCGGAAAAAGGACTTTCTTCTCTGCTGCTTGATTCCTTTGTTTCCCAGCACCTGGCTCTCTACCACCCTGGACCAGGTAGTAGGAACCAAAACGAGCCCTGGTTGGTTTCACAACTGACTTTGCTCTACTTGTAGATATGTTCAGCTGTGCTGACTCCTACTAGGCTGCTCTCCTTCCTGGTTTCTCTATCATCTGCCCAAGTAGTATGACCTTGGGTGGGTCCAGTGTTCACCTAAGCTCACTCCTGCCTCCCTTGCCCTATAAATTACTCTTCTCTTTGTGGACCCTGTAGGGAACTGCTCACTTACTGTTTCTGTGATTTGCTTTTTGCATTGCAGTACATGTATCTCAAGCTGGGTAGTCTTGGCCTCAATGTCAAAGAGAACACTGCTTCTAATCAGAAGTATAAGCATAAATATAAAGGAGATGCGGTGCTTCTGAAACGCCAGCACTCTGTAGTTGCTCACCTACAACTACCAGGACTGAGCTCCGTCCTATCTGCTAGAAAGAAAGGCCAGTTGTTCCTTGGCTTAAATGCTATCACTAGATTGAGACCCTGCGACCCCCTACTTGATCTAGTTAGAAATATTGTAACAAAAGAATCTCTGAGACATTTAATATGATTCTCACCTCTGGGAAATCAATAGGGATGATCAGAATTCAAGAGTAAAATGACTCCAGACCTACCCCTCCCAGTGGGGAAAGATGAGAACTATGGAAGAAAATCAAGCTTATCCCTTAGTCACTTTGTTGTACATGGATACAAGACATCCTACTTCATCTCAGGCTATTAGGTCTACGCAGAATTGCTACTTCGCCTAGGAGGCTGGCTTCTGTTTGCTAAGAGTCTGTGTTTGCCTTCAAAGAGTTTCAGAGAAGAATGTGAACACCTACAGCTGAGACACCCTGTATCTGTAGACAAAGGAGTGTTACTGGCCGTGAACTGCTCTGTGTGTAGAGTTGTCTTATAAAGTAGAAACCACACTCCCTGTTTTCTCTGTGCACACACTCTCAGCACACAAGAGCTGTTGGGACCACACCGTTAAAATTTCCCCCAAGCCACACATGTGTACTCAGCCTCTGGCAGCCATCAAGGCAACAATATTAGAGGAGTTTCCCCTCTCCTCCCTATGCCTCTGCAAGGCAGATGGCGATTTAGCCTCCTGCTTTTCCTCTTTGTCCAACCAGAATGCAACTAGATCAGAATTTCTCGGGCAAGCATGAAAAGCAGCCTCTGCTTTTGCTGTAGCACTGAAGTTAGGAGTTCACTGGTTGCTGGGTGATGCTATAGCTGTCTCAATGCCTGTCAGACAGCTCACTGATGAGGCTAAACTCCTTTGGTTCCAGGAATTCAGTGCCTCCTCTCTGCCTGGATGAATTTATACATTGCTTCCCTGCACACTGAGCTGATTTCCGGGATGGATTTCGTCCTGTGGCAGTGGATCTGCATCTCTTTAACCTTGCCTCCTTTCTGGAGCGTGATGATTCTCTCTGTAGATATTTAACACTTGGGTTTGCTGCCTTTCTAATTTTAATTCAGCAATATGTGTACCAGTGGCAGAATGATGCTGTCATCTCCTCCTCCCCACCGGAACTGGGGGATCTCTGCTGGAAGATATGTAAACATCACCTCCCAGCTTTGATGAGACGTCAAAGCAGGACAGGTTCCCACACTGTGTTGTGTCAGGGAGATCGTCTCCAATTCATCACACTCTCCTCTGTGTGTGTGTCTTGACTTCACAGATAATTGGTTGCCTCTCATTTACTTATAACAGTGCAGTGCAATTTCAAAGCAACTGAGTCTGCCCCAAACAACATTATTAGTAGTTACAGATGTACAGTCAAGGGAGATTTTGGCACCAGCAATTTTTAAAAGCCGCTATAATTTCAACCGCTGGACAATCGGCGATAGTCATGGACAGACGGTGAAGGCTGACAAGATGCAGCAAGTCTGCCTGTTCGTTCCATGCTCCAGGCTGCAAATGACGCCTCTTAAAACCTACCCCACCAGCCGCAGAGAGGGTCTGCCCTTCGCACAAACAGCTTCCAGTGAGAAAGTCTCAAGGGATTCATGAAAGAAATTTGAGGGGAAGAGGTAGCCTTGCGCTGGAACTTGAGGGATTTAGTCTGGACCACATGAGCAGGAAAGCCTCATTAGCAGCAGTGAAACTGTCTGCCCCTCCTCCTTCAATCAGCCCCTAATTGATATGACCACACATTTTCTTTAGCATGGTAAGAGATCATGCTCCCCTTAAGATTAAATATTTGAATATGAATACATTTGAGCATATTCATCTTCACTCTGCTAGAAACAGATATGGTTGGTGATTTAACAGAAGCATGAAAAGAGAATTTTTACTTTTTTTTTCTAGTCCTTGCTTCTTTTGGATCGTGGAGCCCTCTATGCCCTTCTCCTTGTGTTACAGTTCTAGAATGTACTTTCTACTGCAAGGTCATAAAGGTAGACCAAGTCCCCCGGGCTTGAGGATGGTAAAACAGAATCATCCGGAGTGATCCAATACAATGTCCCGTTAAATGACTTATCCAGAATTATCAGAATGGTCACTCTTTTAAGTTGTTATAGTTGTCCGTAAGACCGACTACCTCAATATTCATAATAGGGTTTATGAATAGTGCTTATTATTTTGCGGGGCTAGTACTTGAACTAAATAGTTTAGATAAAAATATGTCTGCGGGCCACTGATGGCTACAAATTATGGGGTGTGGGTAGGATGTGGGTGAGGTGAGGGTGGCATAAGAATGGGTTGAAGGCTAGAAGTGGGGCGAGGGGTAGACTTTTCTAAGAATATGTATCTCCACTTGTAATAGAAATGGCTAGTGTCACGGGTTCATTTTTACCCGTAGGAGTTTTGCAACAGCATAAGCAATCAACAGAAAATTGTTTTCAGGAAAGTGTGATCCAGTAGCAAAAAAAAATGTGAATTTTAGGCTGGAGAGACGGCTCAATGGTTAAATACACCTGCTGCTTTTCCAGAGAACCTGAGTTGGGCTCCCAAAGGCTTCTAACTCCAGCTCTAGGGGACTCAGCACTCTTTTCTGGTCTCTATGGATAGGCACTCGCATGCACATGTGTGCGCGCCACACACACACACACACACACACACACACACACACACACATATCCACACACATCGTATCTTGAAAAATTTAAAAATAGAGTTTAAGACTTTTTCTTGCACCAAGTAAAATGGAAATATAGCAAAACATAGCTCTCCATCCCTATCTCCAGAATGGATGACTGCCTGTGAACCACATACTCTGCTATTTTATTAAACATCAAATAAAGCTGTCTGTTCACTGGCTTTTCCTTTCTCTACTTGTTCCTTTTGCCTTTGACAGTCCTCTCCTAACAGGGTGTGAGTTTTTCCCTGCCTCCGTCCTTTCTAGAAAAGACTCCTGGAGATCACGGGAGGTGAATATGAAGAAAGGCAATAAAAATTCACAGTACTAATCCTTGACCTTGTCACCTAATAATAGCAGGTATTTATCCACTTCACCTGTTCCACTGCCTCCATTGGACCTCAGCCACCGCTTCCAGAGTAATGGCTGCATCATTTTGGCTTGTTTGAACATCACCCCAGTTATCACATAGCTGCTCAACCTGGGTGATTGAGCAGCTCAACCAAGCTGGATTCACCAGCAAAAGTAGTGACTTCTCCAGTAAGCCAAAATATAGCTCAGTGTATTTAGTTCATGAGTGGTGGGTATTTAAGAGTGTACCTTATCTATGAAATTGTCTTCTGTCTCATACCTATGGAGAAAAGGAATGGTTCGATGGATTTAGCAGTATAACTAGTAAATTAACCTCAGCCCACATATAATTAATGCACTCTCTCTTCTTCCTCCAAATGCTTTTACCCTTAAGGGAAATTGAGGCAGAACATTATTTTCTAAAAAGAACACTACTGGTACAATAACAATGGGAGGAATAAACCCACATTTTCATGTAATCTAGCTCTTCAAGAGATGACTCTCTGATTACTCCTCCTTTTATGCCCCCACCCCCTGGCTCTTTGGGCCCCACATTACCATTATCATTGAACAAACATTGAATCTCCTACAGAAATCTCATGTAAGCATTTTAGAAACGAGAGTGAAAAAGCTCTAATGGCAGTTAATGCCTCTTCTAAGGCAAATGTGTTGGTCTTGTGCTTTACACGGAACATTCTAGAAGATACTTCGAAACATAAAGGCCAATATGATGAGCATCGTAGTTATAAAAGCATCTCCCAGCCTCGTCCTGGTTCTCTCTGAGACCAAACTCTCGTTTTCATCACTAGGTGAATAAAAACAACCCATGTACTCTAAACCTGTAGTCTTCAAGATCACACCACAAGTTGTCTGCAGTTTTGGCGTTTACATTCAGTAAAATAGTAGCACTAAATTTATTCTCTGGATTAGGACAGATCACCCTTTTATTCATCAGTTTACTCATCTGTGAATTGTACTGGTAGAGAATGCACAACACATGCTCCCTAGGACTGCTTTAAAGAAAACAAACGGATAGGACGTGAAACTATCATGTCAATGTTGTAGGTCATTGTTTTCCACATTATTTAATATTTTGAACATAACAAACTATTGGTGTGGTGAAGTCATTACAACTTGGTGACAAATAGTTATGAAATACTAAGGACTACAGAGGAGAGAAGTTTTTAGACTACCAGAATGGAAAAGAAAATCACAACCTGTGCTTCTGTCGCTAATTCAGACTTCCTACTCTACTCAGCTAATAATCTGTACAGAACATCTAGACCTATTGGAGATACCAACACAGTCAAATTTTACATGGTCAGGAGAAGAGAGGAATCCACAGAAGTGAGCCCCGCATTTGAGTTGCTTTTTCACTGAAGGTACACATGGCTCTCGGAGACAAGGATAGATTTAGAGCTGGTGCCTGAGAGAATGCTTACAAAACCCCTGCAGTGAAGTGGGATGCCAGAAGTCTGGCAGGATTAATCCCCACAGTAAGAGTGAGCCACTGACTTTGGCCCCACAACTAATCTTCTGCAGCACATCTGAGAAAGTCTCTGTCCTAAAATTTAATTCAAATGATCTCAAATTCTTAGTCCTTTAACTTACTGGCAGAAAAAAAAAATTATGTTCCTAGAAGACTATAACATCAGCGTATTATCTTAAATTATTTTTGTGGTTTGTTTCCAAAAGAATGCACAGCATATGTGTCTGTGTGCTCATCCATAAACACACCAAAAAAAAAAAAATGCCAGGAAGCAGTTGCCGTGTTCTGCCTCTGAACTCATATACTAAGGTCTTAATTACCACGTGATAGTGTTATGTGTGGTTCTTTGGCAGGTAATTGAGAATGGCATTGTGAGCATGTGGCCTCTATGGTGGATTTAGCAGCCTTGTACTGTGGGTTTCCGTTTGTCTTTCCTGAGAAGATAGTCTGAAGGGGCTGACTTCAGGACAAGAGAAGCAACCCAGAACAAGTGGCCTTGCTGTTGGACCACTGTCCCCCAGAACTGTGGGAGGTGGACTTCCATTGCCTCCTGGCCTATGGTATTATGGCATTTTGTTACAAATAAGTGAACACTCATAGTTTTATGTAAAAATTGGAGCTATCAGACACAGATGTTAAAGCAACTGTTTACATTGTTTATGGATGGAGAATGTCGAATGTTTTAGTTTAAGTTTTTTTTTTTTTTAATTTAGCAGAAAGCTGAAATCTATTTTAAAAATCACAGATGTTACTTTTTTCACAGATTAAGCTTTTTTTCTAGTTTCAAATTTTTCATAGTTTTTTTGTGGCAAATAAGTGAATTGGAAAGAACAATAAATATAAATAAATAAAATCTAGTAGATATTGAAGGTGTAAAACCCTAAGTGAAGCTCCATGGTTTCAGAATGGCTTTCTACTATACAGATGCTCTTTGGAATTTATAAAATTCGGGACCAGGAACACAAGTGGAGTCACGCTGTGCCGTTGCTGTGATAAAATACCCAACACTGTAGGCAAACAAAGATCTGTTTTGACTAATGATTCCAGAAGGATAAAGCCAATCATGTCTTGGAATTCATGGTAGCAGGGGGCAGGGGCAGGGGCAGGAAACTAACCACTAGTTTTAATTTATACATAGGAAGCAGAAAAGGGGGCCAGGAAGTGGAGCAAGGCCATGACCCTCAAAGCCAGCCCCTCGTGGCTTCCTGCAGTAGGCTCCATTCCCTTTCTAAGCAGTGCCACCTGGGAGCAAGCCTTCAAATACAGGAGCCTCTGGAGGACATTTCTCATCCAAAGCCCCACAAGTGGCTTCTTTAAAAACCAATTGTGTGAGACTTTTCATTTGTGAGTTAAAGTATCGGATGGTTTTAATAAAATGAAGTCAAGTAGAAAAGGATAATGGAATTGACAGTTATTTGTGGAAGGCAAATTGAAGACTCTCGAGCTACATTTTTCTTAAGCAATAGAAGTACTTTTATCAAATAAAATTTCACAAAATACTCATTAAAAAGTCTCAGATGATGTGAAAGAGTACCAAATAGAATCAATATAAAGTTGAAAAAAAACTACAGAATGGATTTTGTACTGCATCTTCATAAACACGATTGTTAGTCAACTCAACCATGGACCATGTGGAAGGAAGAGGACAAACCACAGTGAGGGAGAGAGACAAAGAAGAGAAAGTAGAAGTACAATGAAAAAGTCCAATATATATTAATTTGCAAATCCAGAGTTTTAGTGGAAATTATATTTTAAGAGAAAAATGCCTGAAAAAATTTTCAAGCTGTTAGGGAAAGACTGAATGTGCTGGTTCATGTCCGTAATCTAAGCACTAAGGATGCTGGGAAAGGAGGACCATTTGACTGTAGGTGTTCAAGATCACCTGTGCAACATAGGGAGGTCCTGTTTCAAAAAGGATGTAGCTCAGTCAGTCAGGAGCTTGGCTTGCATGGATTCAGGGCTGGGTCTGATCCTAGCACCACATAAAGCCAGATATGGTTTTACACTCATGTAAATCTCAATACTCAGGAGGTAGAGGCAAGAGGACCAGAAGTCCATGGTTATCCTTAGGTACATGGTTAGTTTCAAGCCAACGCAAGATGAATGAGTCTCTTTTCTCTTCTCTCTCTGTCTCTCTCTGCCTCTCTCTCTCTCTCTCTCTCTCTCTCTCTCTCTCTTTCTGTGTGTGTGTGTGTGTGTGTGTGTGTGTGAGAGAGAGAGAGAGAGAGAGAGAGAGAGGCCAAAAAATTCAAGAACTTATCCAAGCTACAGTACAGAAAGAAGGATAATCCATATGAAGACATTTCCCAATAAAATTGCAGCAAAGATATAAGAAAGCTGTGTGTCTTCAAAGGCAACAACAACAAAAGCTATCAAAATCAGTAGACATGAATATTTTACGTAGCCAAGAGAAGATAACTACCAAGCTAGACAGATATCCATAGCATTCATTAATTCTTTATAAATGCTGTAGTTTAGATCTGCAATGTCTTTAATGTCCTGACATATATTGAAGGGTTGGTCTCACTCTGGCACCTGTGGGAGGTTACAGGACTAAGAACTGAGCATAGTGAGATGTCCTAGATCATGCTCCTGAAGTAAACTATGGGATCATGATCTTCCTCTTTCTCTTTCTCCTGCAATGGAGTTAGTGGCTTTGCTCCCACAAGCCCAAGTACAGGAAGACTAGTTGGCTGTTTACTAAACATATGAACAAAAATGCAACTTTTCTCTTCATGAGTTGATTTATTATTATTTATTATTATTATTTGATATTATATCTTATCTGAAGTATTTGACAGGAAGTTGACAGTTGATGGGGGTGAAGTAAATACATTTTTTTCATATAAACCTAAGAGACTTCATCATCGATTCACATACTAAAGGAATTACAAAGTAAAAGCAGTAAGACGAAAGATGAAAACTCTTCTGAGCTAAATGAAGACAGCTAAAACTTGTAGTGAACTAAGCAGGTATTTAGAGGATGATTTTCTTTTAACTATGACTTAATGTATTTAATCAATAAATTAATATCTGAGAGGTATTATAGAAACCATTCTGAACAGTTAGAGAACCTAACTGTTTCAAAATAAGGAGACAATAAAGATAGGTAGTACAATGGCAAACACACGTACAATCAAATAAAATGATCAAAGAGACCAAATCTTGATTCTTTTAAAAAGAGAAATCACCAAGGAAATCCAGTATTAGAAACAAAAAGCAAACTTCTGTATAGTTATTGTAATTGCTGAAAAGAGAAAGAGAATGTGTGAAATAACACCAGGGTAATGCATTTGAAAGTTTAAATTAAATAGTCACGTTTCCAGAAAAATAAAATTGATCCAACTTACATACGTTCAAAAGATTCTATGAATAATTTGATAGTGATTAGAGAACTCAAACTTATTTTAAATGTTTTTCAACAAACCAGTTATCAGGCCCAGACAAATTGACTGGTATAGCCTGCTATACCCGGGCCAACAAAATAAGAATCATACTTAGCTTCTGCCAGAGCAGGAATGGGAAGGAAAGAGAAATTCTTTTACTGTCTGATTACTATATGAGTTGCTCTGCAAATAAACCAAACAGGAGCAGTACAAAAATAAAATGTACAGCTTTAATGGGAGGAAACGAATCCCTAAATGATGCTAGATCGGTGGAGAACAGACACACACAGGTTATATGTTCATACATCTATGAACAGGATGATATATACTGATCAGTATGACTTCTGCATCGTGGTAGACTATCAAATAATGTCAATGTCATCCCTCAGATTAGTCGAAGAGAAAATGAGAGGACCAGCTCAGGAGATGTGGATTAAATTACCGGTGAAAATACTATGTACATAAATATTGAAGTTCTAGGAAAGCTGGAAGGGAATTGATAAGTAAAAGTGAAAGGCTGTCAATCTGAGATTGACAATGACATCAGAATAATCCCTGCTGACATGTGTACTATGAAATGTGCTCAGGTTCCCAGCACACAATAAATGAGAAGGAGTTAGAGATGAATAAAGCTGTTATTATTTGTGGGCAATACGATAACATGCCACAAAAGCCCAAGAATATATGGAAAATTGGTTTAGAATTGATCAGGAGATGTAGAAGGACCTCTAAATATAAAAATAATATACATGGTTTCAACTTCCCTATTCACAATTAGAATGAAAAATGTTTTAATTTAACATTTAATTTAGATTTAATTTAATTTTATTTAATTTATATTTAACACCAAAAATCAGATATTTAGAAATAAAGATATGTAATATACTAGACAGAAAGCTATAAAGTGTTAAAAGCGTTAAAGATGAATTAAATAAACAGATTGATTACTGGTTTTGAGAAAATTTACATTTCTTCAGTTGTCTTTAAATTCAGTGAGATACAAACCCAAATTCCCATGGTTTGGTTTTGGTGAAAGTTGACAAGCTGTTCCTAAAATCTTTATAGAAATGTAGTCAGAAAACTTAAAATAATAAAAAAAAACATTCCAAGGCTTATTCTACAAGATATCAGGATTTATTTATTTATCACAAGGCCACAAGATTTAAGCAAGCACGGTACTGGCACAAGCGTAAGCAGACTGAAGGTACACAATAGGAAGCTGGAAGAGATGCAGGCATGTATGAACACTTGATTTATGAGGAAATGGTACCACAGGACTCCGGGGAAAGGAAAATCTTTTCAGCAAATGGTTCTAGGAAAATTGAATATCCAGGTAGAAAATTAATAAAATGAAGCCCTACCTCACATTGTATATAAAGGCTGGTACCAGGTAAATTTTAATTCAGAATGTGCAATATAAAGCAATAAAGGGTTTGGAGACAGCACAGAGATTATCTTTTTGATTTTGCTATAGGAAAAGACTGTAACTAACAAGGTACCAAAATCTTTTCAAACACGGCAAGAAAAGGTCAAGAAATCAAACTTAAGAGGAACTTGACCCCTCCAACCACCCTCTCATAAAAAAAAGAAAGAAAGGAATTGATGAAATGGTCAGCAGTGAATGTAGCTTGTAGCAGAAGGCAACGCCAGACATGCTTACTGCAATCATCAGTTTCTGCAGACAGACTGCTTTGAGTGCTTTTAAGAATATGGAACAACAGAACTACATAAGAGAACACAAACCCTGTGATTGCCTTCATTTTAAGTCCCCAAACCAGGCAACTTTATATGCTGGTGCTTACAGACACTCACTGAGATGGTGACATTAGAAGGGAAGGCATGGAACAGTCCCTGCAGAGGTCAGGCCCCATGAATGAGGTGGGAAGGGAAAGGGGCCGTGTGGGCTGAAGTGGGTGGGGGCTGGCAATATTCTATTTTTTTGCCAGGCGTGGTAGAAGATATGCTTTTATATTGTTTTGTATTAATTCTATTATCGAGATACAGGCCGTCTGCAGTTTTTCTCTTTGTATTATATTTCAAGAAAAGGAAACAAAACAATAAGACAAGTGGGAAAATAACAACAACAATAATAATAAATGGGAAAGGAAAGGAAGAACTCAATTTTACTGTATAGTTTAACTGCTGCCTAGGTACTCAATTGTTACATGTTGGCTTAAGCCAACACAAAATAACTGTGGCAGGGAATCTCTGCAGACATACTGCTAACACATGGAGGGTTGCCCACCCCACCTGCCCACCATCCTCCTCGGCTTTATGATGCTGCCTGGGCCAAAGGCATCATTATTTGTAAAATAAAGAATGGAGACCACTACAGGGAAGACCCTTGTTAGTTTGTAGCAATAATTCCTGCTGACACCGCTTAAGGAGAGCTTATTATGAACAACTCGTTCTAAGCACATCTTCGACTTCATTGCAAATTCCTCAGTGACTCTCCCGTCTTCCCTGGTTTGCAGAAGCAGAAATGTGACGTCGAGAACTCTGGAAATTTAAGGTTTAGGCTGTCTGACTTCAGAGTCCATGTTTAGCCTTCACAACACCATTGCTGGGCCTTTTGAGAAACAGTTGCTCCTAAAGAATTCTAGCTAACTGGGGGCTGGAATTATACAATGGAGCAGAGGAGCAAGATACAGTTTGCACTTGCTTCTTCAGTGACTTCAGGAACAAAGCCAGCATTTGATGATTCTCGTGCTAGTGGCTTCCTGTATTTCACTTTAGCCAAGAATCACAACCATCTGCTGGGGAGATCGTGCTACCCCAAGTCCCCAGGAACAAACTCGAAAGTCCACACTTCATTAGATAACCAGGAATAAGCCGCAGCTAGCCAAGATTGATGACAATCCACTAGACACTGCGTTTTTAAGTCAGTGAGGACTCCCAGGGGCTCCGTTCAAGATCCTTCAGGTAGCCAGAGGGTCTTGGAAAATCTGCCATCTTTCTTGGATGTGAAAACATGTAGAAAAACCATTGGAAGAGTTAATCAGAGAATAGGAGCAGAATGGAATGCAGCAGGGGTTTGATTTTGGAACTACCGATTCTGTAAGAAAAATACAGTTCCAGAATGTGATCCCAGCTAGGTCAATTAGAGATTTTCCCCTTCCGTGGATGTATTAATACAGCTCCAGAGGCTGTCAGCTCGGGTGTTGACAACTTCAAGCTTCAAGTGGTCGTCCAGCTCGTCATTGGGAGAATCCAGAAGCAGGAGAATCCTCCATAATGAAAAGAGCCAAGAGACCAAGAGGGGAGTCCAGTGCTGTTAAAAAGGCAGCTTAGGCACTTTTCATTCAGAGAAACATCTGACTTCAGGGCATGTTGCTTTTTATCAAAACATTCCTGATGATACCAAGTGCTTAAACGGCTATTTGCTTAGGGATAATTTTAAACGGGAGTCTCCAGAACTCAACCACAAACTATTCTCTGATAACTCATTTCAAGCCAAACACAGTATCAGGCAAGTTATTCCCACCCAATAAGAGCGGCGATAACTCTGAAGGACTAGGGTGACCACGAGAACAAGAGGGTGTGTACATGGGTTCTTGGCCAATCACCAGCACATTGTGTACAACTCAAATCCAACTGGCTTCTTTCTTTTATCATACCATAAACCAGTTGACTTTGTATTGGTCATGTTTATCTACCTCTCTCTGCACCCCTCTTGCCATTACAAGCCTTCCCAGAGCCATTTCTTGATCTAGGATTAACCAATCAATGATAGAGGGTATTTAAGAGTTCTTTTTTTTTTTCAGTCAGTGGATGTTAGTACATTAGATGGTAGAGGCCGTGTAATAACTGAGCATTGAAAGAGCTCAGTTGAGGAGTCTTTTTTGCCGGCGGATATCTTTGGGTCAAGGAGGTCTGTAAAAGCTGGAAGATCATTTTCATTCCTTTAAGACAGGCAAAAATTCCTTGAATGCAATTAGAAGCTCTCATCAAGTTCCATCCACTAAAGCCCTGCATCTTTATATGGAATAAAACTTAGAGCTGCCGGCATCCAGAGGTGCGAAGCGTTAGTGTGGCGTTACCTTGAAGAACTCAAAGCTCGCACTGGTGCTCAAATCATCTTTTCATTACAAAGCAATGAGCCCAAGTCACAGTTCCCAGAAAGGGGAGCTTTCTAGGAAGCACCAGTCTTATCTCTGAAGAGCTCCGAGGAGCTGGCCAAACTCTTCCCCCTATATTCGCTCATGTCTCCGTGGGTTCTGCAAATTTTGGAGTTATCAGTTTTTGCTGCAGATCACGCCTACAGTGTAAAGCTGCCCCTGTCCCTGGCACTCTCATGAAAGTCTTTCTTAACTCTTCTTGAAGATCTCTTGTTAATTTGGGAATTTCTTAACAGCTCGTGTATGGTTAGCTTCAACTTCTTTAATGTTTGAAGGGAGTGAGGCTCAATGGAAGTTTGAATTCAAAAGAAAAGTGCAAGAATTCAAAAGAAAAGCATTTTCTGAAAAAAACTCTAAGAACTCCCTCATTCTGGGTTAGATTGAATACCAGAATACAGCAATTAAAAATACCATTTCTTTATATAGACTGTCATATGTAAGCTGTTAAGTCTGACTCTTAAAATAAATATCTCTATTCTTTAGCTCACCCAAGGTCACACCGGAGAAAGAATGCATTAAAACAGAAAATCAAGTTAAGATCACTACCCTTAAATGGAAAGCAAGGTCATGATCTTCCAGCACACTGAAGAGCCAGCCAGGGCTAGATCACATGAGGCCTTGGAAGATGTAGCTAAAAAACTGTTTTATGCCCCACAGCAGTCCCCAAAATGTCTTTCCTAATCTTCCTGTTTCTTGCTGGTATAGGATCAGATCAAACACTGACCTACCCCCGGGGACCATGGAGCATGGGGGCACCCTTCTTACTAGAATAGCTTTTCCTCCTTCTTAGCTCCATTCTAGATGGAACTCAAATATCGACCTCTCAGAAAGATGTCCCGAAGTGCCCAGTCTAAGACAATGTCCCTATTTCCTTCTCCCTTAACTACAATGTCCCTTGAATAGGCAAGGGTCATCCCATGGAAGGACCAAAGGCATAAAGCTGGCTCTGGCCCTTGTCTCTTTTCCTGTAAATGGCTTCTAAGTTGGTGTAGGACATGTTAACCTGAACTTTTGTATCCATGACGTAGTGATGGGGTCCTGAGGGAAAATAACCCTTGGGTCCCCAAAAGGAAGCAGTTTTCTCTCCTAGGAATGGTGCCGCCATCTTTAATGCCCCTCCTGAGAAGCTTAAAGATGGCTGTATTTTGATTATTGTTTTACAGAGTAAGAAACTTTGTAAGTTTTACAACATTTGGTCTAGAGTCTAGGGAATGAAGGCAGTGTGGAATAGTCTCTGCTCCTGCTTCACTCATGTTCTATTACAGTTTTCAGTGCTTAATCTTTTTTAAAAATAAACATTTTCTTTAAAAATTAACTGTGGGGCTGTGACCTGAGCTGCCAGAAATTATTGGATACCCTGAATCTGGAGTTATAGGTGGTTGTGAGCTTCACAGTGTGGATGGTGAGAACAGAACTTAGGTCCCTTGCAAAGGCTACAAGCACTTTTAACCACCGAGCAATCCCTCTTGCCCCCTCACCCCTGCAGCGTTTGGTTCCAAGATGGATTTAATCAGAACAGAGACTGGCTGGCTTGTGACTGAGGTAGATCAGAACTTACCCCATCACCTGCCTCTTACCCAACAGGTTAAAGGTTCATCGTGTGACTCCTGTTGGATTGTCCTGATTGAGATAATAAGCTTTCATCCGTTAATCAGAGGATTTATTTGCGCTAAAGTCTGGACTCACAAGGAAAAAGAGTTGTAATTTCACCAGCACCAGGTCTTTTAAATGGTGAAGGAAAGGGCGGGGCGGGAACCTTTACTTCACTAGTCAGGTGAAAGTGCGGAAAGCTTATAAACCGCGTGATGATTCTGGAGTGGGTGCCTATAGTCCTTCAGCAAATGTGCCCTTCCAAGCAGCTCCAGAGGTGTGTATACTCCAGACACAAGTACTATTAATTAAATGATATGCTCAACAAACTCTCAGAACCGCTAATTTTATCAAAGGTAGCCTGTTCCATGCTTGGCTCTAAACTCTATTATAACAGAAGAACCTGAGTTAGAGCTAACGGAGGTGCTGGAAGAAGGTCACCCTCAAAAGCAACACCAGAGAAAGCTATCAGAAAAAGTGAATGACAAAGCATGCGTGCCTTTTTGCTTCTTTCTTGCCCATTTGCAGAGTCTGAAAGTGTCTCCCATTGTAAGGAATTTCTCAGAATTAGTTTATCTCCTGCAAGATACAAGTGAATAGAGAGTAATCCTTCTTTCATTTTGACCCGGTTGCAGAGAAGTGTAATATCAGCAGAAGATTCAGAGACCATGAAAGTAGATTTTTCATAAGCCCCAAGGAACGGATGGGGTCTTTTAGGGAGAGTCCCTGCTGGGCATGCAGCAGACATGAGAATAGAAATAGAGTAAGCCGCAGATAGAGCCTCAGTGCCTATCTATAGTAGTAGCAGGAAGTGCCCAAGTTGTGTTGGGAGTTTCCCAGCCTGCTCTGCTTTCCCCTCCTTCTACCAGGCTCAAAGCAGATGCTATTATATTTGCAGAGGAGGCAACCTCAGGGATACCAGAGCATGTAACTCAGAGCTCCAAACTTTCAGGTCAGTTTTCTTGTGTGCTTCCAATTCTTAGAGTTTGAGTCTTAAAGTTCATGGTCACTCTCTAAGCAGAGGTGGGTCAGCCCCAGCCTTACCAGAGAACAATTGTCTTCACCCTACTTCCTGAAAGGCTGGCTCTGCCATGTCCAGGGCTGCATTTTGATTTTTTTATGACCCTGCAGATGGGGAAGCGAACCCTGTTGAATAGGAAGTTCATTAGCCCTTGACCGTCTCAGGAAGTGGTGTTATTATCCAGCATGTGAAACATGCTGCAGAGGGGTAATTTGGAGTCTGACGGCACGTGTGGAAGTTACCCACTCTCTGGATTTTACCCTCACGCTTCTGAGTTTCTAGCAGTGAACCTGAGATAACCCCTTCCTGTCTCTCGATGGAAGCATAATTGTACTGTCTCAGAGATACTGATCAGAGCGGATCTCTGACCCGTGGCATCTCTCCATCAGCTTTTCCGTTTCCCACCTACTTTAGCACATCGCCGTCAGCAGCTTTCGTGCTGCAGCTTTTCCAGGCCAGTTTATTAAGAAAAAGCTAAAGAAGAGAGGTCAGGGGCTCTGCCCTTAGAAAATTGTTCACTTGCTTTGGTGTGAGTAGGATGCCTTTCTGTGGCTGCTCTGCTGCTTCACTAGCCCGCTTGGAATTAAGGTTTTAGGAGAAGACAACACTTGCTAAAGAGGTATTTGTGCGAGCCTCTCAGGGCTGTGCTATTGCTAAATGTGGTAACTAATTTTAGAACTATTTCTGGGTCTGAGGAGATAGCTCAGTCAGTACTTGTCATGCAAGTTCGGATCCCCAGTACTCTAGAAATCTGGGTGTAGTGAAATGCACCTATAATCTCAGCACAGGGGTGTAAGGATGGGAGAAGCAGATCTGGGGCCACCTGGATGGCTCCCAGGACAGTCAGAATTAAAAGGATTGCTGAGATCCAGTTTCCGTGAGTGATACGGCCTCACCTCAAAAATGAGGTGGAAGGGATGTGATTAAGGAAATTATTTAACACTGACCTCTGTTTTCTGTGTGCACACGCATGCATGTGCATACACACACACACACACACATACAGAGAGAGAGAGAGAGAGAGAGAGAACAAACCATTTTTGTCACAGTCCTGTAAGAAAGCCAGCCAGACCATGTCACTGATCCCCATTGGCATGGATCACTTGTCAATGAGAGTGATCTTTATGACAAAGGCAGTAACAGACCCAATCACGTGAGTGAGGGAGACAAATACTCTTAGTCCACCCCGTTCTCAGCAGTAAACCACACGGTACCAAGAGCACGTTTATAGTGGAAGCCTCGGTGAAGAATGGAGAGAGGTGAGGATGCTGCCGCTCTCAAGTGTAGTGATTTCCTACCACAGTTTCTGCACACTCTAGATCAGTCTGAAGAGGCACAGCAAGGCGTGTTTCTATCTCCATAGGTAATTCCAACAGACAATCAGGTGTGGGACCACTCCCATAAAGAGAGAGAAGGGCAGCTGGACTCTGGAGTCCAAGCCTTCCCTTTATACACGATTAGGATATTTTGCCTGTGGACAGCTTCCACCCAAGTTCACCTAGAGGAGAGAGACAGCAATTTGTCATTTCAGCTTCAGTGTAGACGAGGACTTCCCCTGGTCCGAGCATAGTGGAGCTGGAATGGGAGAGACAAACCTCTTTAATACATCAGGTACAAAAACACTGCCTTCAATGCACCCAGAGGCCATGGAGAAAGGTTTTCTAGAGGTCGATGAAGGTACCATAGAATCTACAATGTCCGCTAAGGCCTAGGGGCTAGAGGCTTGATCCCCAAAGTAGCGTTAGTCCTCTTGTCTTTTTTTCCTTCTTTTTGCTTCCAGCCTACCATGTGATCTCACTGCTATGGACCAAAGCAGCACGTCTGACTGATCACAGGCAAACTCTCCAAAATGTCAAGCCCAAGTCGACCTTTCTACTTTATACGTTCTTTATCTTAGGAATCCATCCGAGTAATGGCAAACTGGTCAACATGATAATGGTTGCACATTCAACAAGTCAGCAGGGTTCAGTTCAGGCTCACAGAGGAGCAGCCCAGTGACACCTATGATTTTACCTGTATCCATCAAATCACACAGAACACAGGGAAATTTCAAAGACCTCCCTGTGGGGTTCAGGGGCACATGAAGGTAAAGGCTTCTATAGTCTTTCTCGAAAATTTTGATGATGGTCTTCCATAAGGCATTGTCATTTCCCTTCCAAATTCAAAGCTTTCCTCTCAAATTATTTTTCATACTAGGAGAGCAATGGAAAATTCCTCCTGTTGTCTTTCATGACTGAAGAATGTACATCTGACAATATAATGCCTGTCATTTATCAAACATATTATTTTTTGTTTGTTTTTGTTTTTGTTTTAATTTTTGAGACAGGGTTTCTCTGTATGTATCCCTAGCTATCCTGGAAATTGCTCTGTAGACTAGGCTGGCCTTGAACTCATATCGCTCTGCCTGCCTCTGCCTCCCTCGTGCTGGGATTAAATAATGCACCACCACCACCTGGTTTATAAAGCACATTTTTGCCACTGTATCTATTAAGAACTTAGACATAGTTGAAAATTGGGGCATTCATGGCTCCTTAGCTCTCTGGCTGCAGAAACCCATGGACATAACCTGCCCTGGCCTTACTCTGCAATAAAGTATTATTCCAAATGGTCTAGAAGCATGTCAGGGATTGAAGCATTCATTTCCTCACTCTTTTGGGAGTCTTGTTCCCTCATCAGCAAATCCTTTGATTGACATTCCTGGGTAATTGAAAGGCTCTACCATCAGTGGTGGAGGTGACATGGAAGGAAACTGAGGATCTGAAAGTGGACACACTGTTTTAGGTCCACTAAAATGGAGAGTGGAACACGTCACCACCTGCACTCTACACTGTAAAAGAACCTGCATGCAGTGCAAAATGCAATTACGGAGACACGTACATATATGTGCACCAAAACACTGCTTAGCCAAGTGCTGAGTCTTTACTGGCTACAAAGATGGCAGAAACAATCCATTCAAACAAGAGAGGGAGACCCACAGAGGGGAAATATTGCACTACCCTAGCCACATTTGTGGGTGCCTTATGTAGACCCTGCAGCCCCCTACTAAATGTACTCAACTCACCTCACCTCCCACTACAGAGGCACAACAGAACTTTGAACACATTTTTTCTCAAATGTAAGGTTTGTAAGCCTTCCCAATGTGTGGGGTAAGAAAGGTAGACACTGCTTTCCACGAGACTCCAGACAAGTTATATAAAGGAAACTACCACAGACGGAGCCTTGAGAAGCGAGAAGGATGTGCGGAAGCTAAGACTGTGTGAAGGAGAAGTTCTAGAAGCAGTGACAGCGGTCTGAGAGAGTCTCCTGTGGGGAGAGGGTTATAAGAGACTCAGAGAATACAGAGCTGGACTGAGAAAGGGAAGTGGTGGCTGGAACATGGGCTACAATGTTCAAAAATAAAACTGATAGAAACTCCTAGGACATAAATCTGCCCTAGACAGGCAAGGCAGAAGAAAAGAGAGGCCACATCCATTTTCAGGCCTGCACAGGTGCCTCTGACTCAGAGTCAATAATTGTTCAAGGACGAAGTCTGTGATGAATGTTCAGAAGTTGACCCACATCTCCAGACAAGGCAAGGAGGGCTGGGAACACCCACACATGGTCCCAGGGTCCTGTGAGAATAAGGCAGGACCCTTCTCCGGGGGGCAAGATGGCCCGTTTAACACCTGGCCTTCCCACCTTCTTTATGGTCCAGGTGAGGAGTGACTTAGCCTCTGTGTCAGGATCCCAAAGGGACTGCATGTTATTATACTGAACTGCCTCACCCTGTGCTCTCTGACATTACTACCAACTTGCAGGAAATGGGTTTCTAGACTCATGAAAATTCTCCTCTGTAGATCAAAGACCAATGAGGTTGTCCTCACCAACATGAGTTTGAATGGATCTAAAACCCAGACAGCCTTAAACAGAACCCTTGAAATAAACACAGGGAGCTTGCTCTTCACACCCAGCAGCTTTGGGACTGCACTAGAATCCACAAACGGCAAACCAGATATGAAAGGCAGCTTAATTCTCATCTGGAATCTCTTTCAAACATTGAAGGAGGGTCTGCAGCTGTGGCTCAGGAGATATGAAGCCTTGCTGCTCCTCCAGAGGACCTGACTTCAGTTACCAGCACCCACATAGGCCACTCATAACTGCCTAGAACTCCAGCCTCACAGGATCCAGTGTCCTCTTCTAGCCTCCGCAGGAACCTGCATGCAGTGCAAAATGCAATTGCACAGACACGTACATATACGTGAATCAAAACAAGGTTTTGGAAAGAGAAGATACTTGAGAAGTCTGTGATTCAGGGCCGTTATTTCTCGAAATCTCTTCATTTATCACATCCATGGTGGCTACCCTGTTTTCCTAGCACGTCTTCCCCTAGTCTTTTCCAAATTTTAAGAAATAAAACTCACAAAGGCTTCCCCTCTTTCCCTTCCTACTTTGCTCTTCTTCTGGTTGTTACTTTGCTCCCAGCTACCAGGCCCTGCCTTCCCTGTTGCCAGTCATACCCATCTTACTGGGGTCAGGCATTGAAGTTTAGACAGGTTAAGGCTACAACAAATAAGGCAGAGGCAGAGGCAGAGCTGTGTAATGTAACTCCACGTTCACCTGGATTTCGATCTAAACTACCCTAATATGCCATCAATAATTTCTTCTTTTCTTGCTAGATAAAATAAGACAGTGATGAGAAGTTATTATTTAATCTTGTGAGGAGAAATGTTTGAGGCCTGACACATATCCTTAAGATACCTTGGCTATTATGGAAAGCTGAATCAGCCAGGTGCACAGGGCCTTAACAGTTTCCCAAATCCAGGTGCCAAACCCTTCACATTCGCATGGGAAGCTTGCTTTGAAACAGATTCCTGGCCTCTCTACAGATCTGATGAATCAGAATATGGGGGACAGAGTCCAGAAATCTGTATGTTTATGCTCAGCAGAGAGTTTGGACAATGGTAATGTTTGGCATGCCCTTTTCATGTAGGGCATACCATCTGAATTGGTTTTCTCTTCGAATTGGTATAATGTGGAAACTTAAGAGTTCATTTATCTGACCTTTGGTGATGGGCAAAGGGCAAAGAAGAAAACGCATGGACCCAGAGGATAAGCGTAGGCATCATCAAAAGGTCTGAAATCATTTATTTTCCATAGCTTACCCACACATCAATATCATTTCCCATAAAATGTTAACGGCAATCTAACAGATTAACAGTAAACAAACTTATATTCTGTTTATTGCTGTGCCTCAAAAGAAACGCTACCGGTTCTAACTAAATGTCTGTTTTTATGTTCTGTCATTTCCAGGCATGAAAGTAACTCAAACAAATCCCAGGGCATAAGGAAATGGGCCTCGCTCTTCTGGACTCTGCAGCATTGGAAATGAAGCTGAGCAGACTTTATTACATCCCACGATTCTGCAGCCTTTTGCAAAGCATTTTATTGCACTTGTGGAAGCCACTGGGGTTACGTTTCAATCACAATGACTGACAAGCTAACTTCCCAAACAGTAGCAGAGAGAGCCTGCCACAGTTGCTCAGTTAGGTACTGAGAATAGGACCTTTTCCATACTGTCCCTTAGCCTGGATGAAAATAAAGTGGTAACTAAAATATCTACCCGGTGTTGCTGGCTGACTTAAAAATTGGTATTTTCAGACCTCCAAAAGGTCTAACCGAAGAAGCTGCTCTTTTGGAGCAAGTAGGTTTCCTGTGAGCCAAGAGTTGGTTATAATAGAGGTGAGATTTAGAGAATTTCATTGACTGGCTAATAGCACAGAAACCTTTCCTTGGCCAAATTTTCCTCCTGACATCAGTACACAAAAGCTAAGTTGGAAGAGATCAAGATGGACAAGGTCACTGTGGGAAGTGAGTGAGCACAAGGTGCTACTCATGTATCTTGCATTGTTTTGTGGTTTTGAATTTTTCTTTTCTTCATCTATCTATCTGTCTATCTGTCTGTCTGTCTGTTTATCATCTATTCTGTGTATCTGGGTTGTTTTTACTCTTTAGCTCTTTTGTTCTTTAGGGGGCCTGTTACCCAGCTCCCCAATAAATCACACATAGTCCTATTCTTGCTTATGAATGCCCAGCCTTACCTTGGCTTATTTCTAGCTTACTTTTCTTAACTTAAATTATCCCATCTACCTATTGCCTCTGGGTTTTATCTTTATCTGATATATTTTTCTTTACTTCTCACTCCACGGCTTGCTGTGTAGGTGCTGGGTGGCTGGCCAATGGAGCGCTCCCCCTTCTCTGACTGCTAGATCATTTTTTGCTTCCCTATCTCTCTTTTCCTCCTATTTATTCTTCCTGCTAGCTCCACCTCTCATTTCTCCTGCCTTGCTATTGGCCATTTGCCTCTTTATTAGACCAATCTTTGCCTGTTTTAGACAGGCACAGTAACACAGTTTCACAGAGTTAAACAGATGCAACATTGAAGAATGCAACAGCAACACATATTTGCGTCATTAAACTAATGTTCCACAGCATAAACAAATGTAACACATCTTCAAATAATATTCTACAGCAATCGTGTGTGTGTGTGTGTGTGTGTGTGTTGTCTACTTGCCTCAGTATATTTGTAGAGGTCAGAGCACAACTTTCAGAAGCTGGCTCTTTCCTTCCACTTTGTGGGTCCTGGGGATGAAGCTTTGGTTGTCGGGATTGGCAGAAAGCATTTTTACCTGAATGAGTCATCTTACCGCCTCTCCATCATATTTTTTGAGACAGAGTCTCTCTCCTAGTACCCAGGGCTCACTGATTATATTAAGTAGGGCAGCCAGCAAAACCCAGGGATCCACCTGTCTGTACCTCTCCAAATGCTTGGGTTTTAGGCACAGGTTATAATGCCCTGCTTTTTGGATCAAACTCTGGTGCTCACGCTGGCGCAGCAGGCATTTTCCTACCTCTCAGTCCCATACAGAGTACCGGGACTATAAGGGAAGGAGGCAGGGAGGCACTCAGTACTTATCTAGTTACTGTACCTGTCTCTATCTTGCAAATTCTTTAAGAAAGAAATTATGGAAGCGGATCTTTGTTCCGAAATTTCAGAGACTAGGGTTAGAGTTTGCACAGGTAAATAGTAGCATGAAAACAAATGTCTGAAGACAGCTTTTTTTTCTTCTCAACATAAATCCTCTTTGAGAATTTCCTTTGGCTTATTGATCACTCCCAGCTTGACCCCACCACCAACATACAGTGACTCAGTATCCTATGACTGCAGGACCTAGGCGGCTTATACCTTAGATAATTCCCTCGACTGCTGCTGCTTACCAATCCTCCCACCTCCCTTCCTCTCCCCCTGATCCTGCATGGCTTAGAATACCTGTTTTGGACTTACAGCCACTTACATCTTCCAATGCCACCATAAGAGCACCTCTGTTTCTTTCCATCTATGAAGCCCACCTATTCCAGGAATTTAAAAAGGGTTTCCCTTTCAGATAAAGCCCACTCTTCAACCTACCACTTAGGGTGTTTGGTACTGGCC
This sequence comes from Myodes glareolus, assembly GCF_982192425.1. Taxonomy (NCBI): domain Eukaryota; kingdom Metazoa; phylum Chordata; class Mammalia; order Rodentia; family Cricetidae; genus Myodes; species Myodes glareolus. The sequence goes on from NC_142030.1 coordinate 52,981,828, forward strand.
TGTTTCTGATCTTGTCTAATAGGCTGTGTATGACTCAGTGCATTTTGTTTAAACTCTTGTTCTAGGTCTTTGCCAATAGTGGCAAGTCGCTGGCAGGGACTGGCAGTGCCTCCTGACAGGGAAGCTGTTTGGGCCTCCAGCCTAGACTCTATAGTTCTTTTCTTAGCTGGAAATTAGAAGCTCTGTGATCTGCACAGGCTGTGCTCAGTAGATAAAACACCAGGGAACGAGAGGGAATGGGGAGCATACCCAGAAATCCCCCAGCTGGAGGTTTGCTGATTGGTCAGTCAAACAAAAGCCCTAAAAACCATCATTCCTCTACCATGGAGCTCAAAAGTGTCGCTCTTTGACTTTTGTAGCAAAGGGACTGGAAAGCCTGCTCCTGCCCCTGCAGTTAATTCCGCTCTACACCCACTGGCTCGAAAGCACAGGTGAATAAGCGCTTAGTCACAGGGAGCAATTAGTTGAATCATGCCACAAGTCTTGTTTGGTTTTCCTTGTTGTCTGTGCTGTCAAAGCCCTGCAAAATTCCTCCTTCGTTTCTGCCTCTTTCTCCACGAGTCTCCTTACCTCAGTCTTGGCCTAACTCTCGCCCCATTGTGAAACCGTGCTTTATAAATGCATACACTGAAATGGTGTCGTAGGATGAAGCAGAGTCAGGGCCTTTGGGAAGTGTTAGATCATGAGAGTGTTAGGACCAAATCCAAAAGCCAACAAGGAGACCAAGTCACATATGTAAAAACAAAGAGCCTTTATTTTATACAGTTTCCAAACTCGGTCTCTCCTTGTGTCCAACGTATTGGAATAATCAAAAAGCCCTGAGCACAGTTAGAGTTGGGTTTTTATAGTAGTGGAGGTGGGAGTGGGGGATTCAGGGCCTCTGATTGGCTAGCATTTGTCTAGGAGTGTCCTGGGGAGTGTGTGCTGGCAGGTGATCCTATCTACAGCGGTTGGAACCTTAGGCATTTCCTTTAGATGGTCTGTTCTTGGGTGGTGCTCAGGTAATCTTAGTTTATGGTCCTTCCTGCAACCAGGTATTGCTTTAGGGTAAACAACTGAGACTCAGGCCTCTATTAAATTTATTGATGGTTGAGTCCTACACTGGCAGGTGATAACGGCTGGAAGTAAAGAACTTCCATATTTAGCTCATCATGGCTGCACCCAGACCATGGACTTCATACCTCCAGAGCTCTGAGAAAGGAATGCGTATTGTTTAGGAGCTATCTTGTTGCCTGTGTATTGCTTCAGGTTGTTCAAGCGACTCCGGTTTGCTTTGAACTGCAAAGATAAGGGAACTGGGAAGGGTGGGCCTTGTTTCAGTAAGACTGTAGATCCGGCATAGGTGTTTGGGAGATGAGTTGGAATCTGTTCCTGTTCATCACATCTTCCCTCCTCTCTGTCATACCACACACACTGCTCCCATAACATCCTCATGACAGGCATTGTGCTGGAAACGGTCAAAACCTCAGCGCAAACAAGCTTCTCAAAACCAATCCTCTTTTCTTTAACATACATTCAGCATCTATCATACGCCCCACACTAGAGATGCATGGCAATCCGGGGTCAGCAAACCCATGCACAAGACCCAGACACCCTCTTCGTGTAGACCAGGAGACCGAGGCTGAGAGACTTTGTGGCTTGCTTTAATCTATATGCTAAGAATGCACGGTCCTCTTGAGAAGCTACCCTCTTCCCCCTAAGCTAAACTGTTTGGGCTGCTGAGGCTCAGTCTTTGTCAGTAGAGTATACATTTGCTAAGTACCCTCAGGACGCCTTTCTTGTAGAATCTTCTGAGAATTATTAGGGTTTTCCTGGACTGCTCTGCCGTTTTTTCTGAGAGTATTCAGGGAACTCAGAGCTCTCGGTCTCTTTATGATCTTCCCTCCAGACTCTTTTTTTCCTCACTCCCCCTCTTTGCTCATGTTCTCTTCCACACACACACACACACACACACACACACACACACACACACACACACACGTCTGTGAGCTCTAGAGGCTTTGCAAAAGCTGTGGTTTTCATACTGATGCTTTGGTCTGCATCACCAAGAGTGTATGTCAGAACTGAGGTTGGGAGTTGCGGAGATGGCTCAGCTGGTAAGGATTAGAGTATGATCCCCAGAATCCACATTAAAAAGCCAGACATGTTAGCACCCACTTGTAATGCCTCCACGGAGGAGACAGGGACAAGCAAATCCCTGAGACTCACTAGTTAGCCTTCTAGGCCTAATTAGCAAGCCCCCAGTCACATTGAAAGACCCGATCTCTTAAAAGAAGGTGGATTTTGAGATGGCTAATCTTGGTTATGAACTTGACATAACCGGGAAGAGAGAACTTCAGTTTAAGACTTGCCTCTGTCAGACTGGCCACTGGGCATGTCTGTGGCCATTTTCTTGATTGTGGATTGGTATAGGAGGGCCCAGCCCACTGTAGACAGTACTATTCCTAGGTAGGTGAGCCTGGGCTACACAAGGAAAGTGGCCCAACATGAGCCTGAGAGCAAGCCAGGAAGCAATACTCCGCCATTTGCTCTGCTTCAGTTTCTACTTTAAGCTCCTGCTTGAAGTTCCTGTCTTGGCTGCTCTCGGTGATAAAGCATGACCTGAAAGGATAAGATGAAATAAAGCCTTTCCTCCCCAAGGTGATTTTGGTTGGAATCACTGTGGTTTTATCACAGTCACAGAAAGCCAGCTAATACAGATGTCACTAAGCACAATACCTGATACTGATCCTATCAAACACACAGAACCGCAATAGCAAGTCAATCCCTTTAGCTTTCCCTGCACAGTTCCAGGCCAGAGATAGTCAAGCCTCTTTTTGATGTTCTTTCCATCATATTTTGAAAACCACCAGTATAAAGGGATTCTTGCCCCCACCAAAACAAGTAGAACCTTCTCAGTGGAGAACTCAGGTCCTATGTGTACCATATTTTACTCTGGAGGAAATGAGCTGCAAGTGAAATCTAATTAGGCCACTGGAGCATCTCCAGTAGGGTTTGAGAGTTATTTACCACCACAGAAGTCTTCTGGTCTTGGCTAATTAAGTGGTTAGCTTAGCTCGATAGAAGATGAACAAGGAAGGGAAAGAGGGACAGTCATATCTCACTACCAGCTTTAAAAAAATGGCGGTGACGTCTGCCACAACAAGGAACATGGGTTAAAACTAGATTGCTGAAGACTTCTGTATGTCAGTTGTAAGGGGAAAGGCATTTGTCCATGCTTGTAATGGAATATGTTATTCAAAAAAAAAGTTTGTATATGGCCTGCTTCAACGAGCTCAACTGGACTTATAACTCCATCTTAAGTCAGGGAAGCAGTTCTGAACAAAAGTTGTGTGCAAATTTTCTCTAACAGCTGTGGCCATCAAGCCTGGACAGAGGCAGGAATGAGTTTCTGTATATAGATTCGCATCCGATGGGGCTTCCATCCGAGAACTACAGCACACAGGTCACAGACCCACAACTAGTCCTGATCAGAGGTTGTCTGGGAGCTGAAATTTATGGCTCATCTGCCATGTCCAAGTGACCTTTCAAATCAGAAAATGAGAAATCAGGAAAATAGGAAAATGAGATTCAGGGGTTCCCTGAGGCTGTAGGGATGATGGTGACACTGGAAATAGCACTAGAACTTAATGTTTATTATAAATTATGTTTGCAGCTTGCCCCTCCATGTCCTCTGTATTAAAGCAACAACATTCAAGGTACTAGTATTAGCCCATTTTACAGATAGGAAAACTACAGCACAAAGGATGTGCTAGTTGATAGTGAGACCCAGTGAGAAAAGTTAGATCTTGATTTGAATCCAAATATTGTAGATTGGCAATCCACAGTGACCTCTGCTTGGCTGGCAAGCCAGCCCAGGCTGACTAAGATATAAAACCCATCCCACTATCTCCTATCCTTCCCCTGGGGAAAGAACAGGTGGGCCCCTTCCATACAGTGTTGCAGTTCAAAGTTCCTCAGCACTCTACAGAGCTGGGCTTTGTATATTCACAGCGACTTATTCATCAACACACCCAGACGGCTGGCTTCAAGGGAAGGTGGAGCCACATTGGAAGTGAGAAACATCTGGGAGTGCACCCATGGGTGTCTCCCCATGGTTCTGTGCTTCCAGCATTCTCTCTCTACCGTTCACATTTATGCCCCAACTATATCACCCTTCTCCTGTTCACTCTTTCTCTCTTACATGATTCTCATTCTCTCTTACACAATCCTCCATTTTCTCAGTGGAAAAGGAAGTTTCAGGATGTCTTGCCATAAGTGGAAGTTCGCAATAAGAATGAGTCCCATGAAAAACTGAAAATAGAACTTATCAGATTCTAGGAAGGGACTGCTGCCCGCTGAGAGCCCTGCTTGGAGATCTGTCTTCTCACTTTGTTGTAAAAGGACATTAGCAAGTGTTGGAGGGGTGTTAAAATGACCTCCCACTTGTACAGCCCTGCTCCTTGAGGATTTGACGAGCAGAAGGAGAGAATAGCTCCTCAGCTTGTGTTCTGCTGGGTTTTAACATGTTTTGTTCACAAGTCCCCATGAAATCCACTGCCCTCCCCACCCTTGAAGAGCTGTGCCTCTCACTGGGACTAACACAGACCAGATTGTGTGGGCTGTCATGACCCGCCAAGTCCCGGAACCATGGCGAGCTGCCTCCTGTTCTTCCCATGAAACAGTTGTATCTGGAAAGAGAAAGATGGCGTGGGTGACATCCAGGTGCCTCGGGGAAATAGACAAGAATCGAGGCAAGAGAGCAGCTACAGGGTCCGAGCAGCAGAAGGAACTCCCAGTCCACCAATCACTCCAGAAAGAACGGCCCCTTGAAAACACCTTCCTACAGAACCTGCCGTCTGTTGCAAGAATAAACAAGCATGAAGGAGCAAGAGGAAATGTTCGTGCTTCACTGCCAGAGATGGCTCAGCTTCAAGAGGAAAATGTCTACGTCTGCATCTCCTTACCTATACCCACGCCCAGGTAAGAGAGAAAGGAGGAGGAAGTGAACGGAGAAGGGAGAAGAAAAGAGGAGATCAACCAAGAACACTGAAATGCTCATACGCTTAAATAGTCCAAGACAGCCACTATACTCCCTCTTCCCACACTTCTGATCCATTCCCCTCTTTCTTAGTTTGGGTAGGGCCCCGTTATTATAGTATAAACTGTGTCCATAGTAAATAATAAGTTTTAAAAACTTATCACACAGCCATTTTAAATGGAAAAATTGTCAAACCTATCAGAGCTGTCTTTCCAAAAAGTATATGAAGTCCACAGACAAGGGTCCATGTAAAGGATGTGGCAATACTGAAGACCATGGGACAAACACTAGAGCTTGATTCTAACAACCACACAACCAGTGAGGGGTGCTCACCTTACAGATGGGCACCTTGAAGTGGGAGAGCATCAGTGACTCAATGACTTGCCCACGATTATAGAGCTAGAATGTGCTAGAGCCAGGCCTGGTCCCAAGTCTGTCTTGCACCCAAGGTCACAGTTCTAACTACCAAATTATGCTGTGCTGCTGATGGAAATGAACCAAGTATTCATTACTGTTTTTTTCTAATTACACATAATTAATTTTGTATAATTAAAGCCAACAGTCACACTAATAGAAGTCAAACCTTTACCCAAGGCTCTACTGATGAAAAGTTAGTTTGTGAAAGATGTAGGAGTCTCATGACGTCTTTATATTAAAATCTTACTTCTTTCCTTGTGCACACCACTGAACAAGCCCTAATAAGATCAACCAGCTCAGGGCTGGGAAGATGACTCAGTGGGTCAAGTGCTTTACACACAAGCATGAGAACCCATGTGAAGCAGACATGGTAGCACATGGGTATATTAAGCCCAGACATGAGAATCCCTGTAAGCTCATAGGCCAGCTACCCTGGAGTGTGTGGAGATGGACAACAAGAGATCCCAGAGGCTGTCCTCTGATCTCCACATGTGTGATGTAGCACATGTGCACATACATGCAACATACATATCGTCATCATCATCAGGACCAACCAATTTATTAAATGCTTTAGAACAGTGAACTCAGCAACGTGGTTTTTTGGCATGACCCTTAAATCATAAATAATCTGGAAATGATAACACTTGCCTTTAGTTCAAATACTTGGAAGGTTGAGGCATGTGGATTGAGAATTCCAGGTCATCCTGATTTTTATAGTCAGAGTCTTACACACACACACACACACACACACACAGTAAACAAGACTATATGAATAAAAAAGCATAATAATCTGCAGAATGGAAAAATATTTACAATATCCTCACTTATCAAGGGATTGGTTGTTTTCCAGAATACATACATGCATACAGGTATGCATAAACAAATCTGAGCATCCCCTAATAACACAAAAACAAATCATCTAATTAAAAGGGGCAACAGATAGGGTTTCAGAGGAAAACCCTATTTTCCTCTCTGGTGAGCAGACCCTTGAACATCATGCACAACACCCTCAGCCAATTGTGACTCAGGATCAAAATGAGCTACTCCCCTCCGGGGAGAATGACTGACGGCCAAAGGACAAAACCAAGAGCGAGGTAGGGGGTGGGTTAGAAGGGACTTGGAGATATAAATGAGTAGGATTATTCTGGAAGGCAACATGGCAGTCCCTCAGATGTCTTAGAACTATCACGTCCTCTAAATATCCAACTGCTGTCTGTTCAACAGACGTCTTTTTATCCCCATGTTGATTTCAGTATCATTCTCAAGAGCTAAGAAACAGAAACAAGGAAAGTGCCCATCAACTCACAAATGCATGAAGAGAATGTAGTATACACACAATAGAATATCATTCGATCATAAAAAAATGGCATTTTGTCATTTGTAGTAACATGGACAGATATAATAATGTTACATAAGCCAGGCACAGAAGATGAGTCCCTCAGACCTTACTTAGGTGTGAAATTTTTAAGAAGTTCAATCAGCAGAAGTAGAATGAAGTTGCTATAGGCTGATGGAGAACCGGCCTGGCTCCATTTGGAAGGCAGGAGCCATTACACTATGTTATTAAAAGTAAGTTTCTATTTACTACAAGAGCTAAGTTGCTGTTTTTAAATCGGTTTCTTAGAACGTGACCTTCCCCGACCCACAACCTTGACTTGTTTTTGGGAATACTTTTACTAACCTCACTGATTCTCCTTGAACCTGGGGAAGCTGATCACATGGTGATCACATGATGCTTTATAAGACTTTTTTCTGTATTTTCCCATTGCCCCACCGTGTCTCCACTATAAACCCACTGTGCAATTGCTCATGATCTTATTCCTGTAAAGGAGTCCGAGAGATGGATTCCAGACTTTTCTCTTTTACAGTGACTTAGGAGGCAGTCACTGGCCAGCTCTTAGGTGCACCCCAATAAAAATCAGGTTTGTTTAAATTCGGCTCAAATTGTGGTAGTGGTCTTATTCTCGCCAGTGATGTTGATGCTGAAACACTGGAGCGAGAAAGAGAGGCTTCACCAATAGTTAGAGTTGATGCAGCAAGCTCTGCAGTTGTGGTAACCACACCTACACCTGTCCAGTATTTCAAAAGACTGGGAGAAAAGAATAAAAGGCTTCATCATTCAGCACTGGTAATTATTTGAAGAAATAAATCTGTTCAACCCGATTTCAGCATTATGCAATATTGGATATACATGTATCCGATATTGTGTTACCTCATTAATAAGTACAAATTGTGTGTCTATGTTCAATAAAACTATATATAAATAAAGGAAAAATTAAAAGGATAATAAATTCTAGTAGCTGATATTTATGGTGCATTAATTTAGGCAGAAAATTGAATAACTCCCAATCATCATCTCTATTCATAGTTTCCAACCATCACCTATAATATATTTGTTAAAAAGTAGAGATGATATTGGTTACTGTTCTGATTGCTGTGGCAAAGGCATGACAAAAGCAAATTAAATGAGGGTGTGTCTATTGGGGGTCACAGTTTCAAGTCCATCATGGCGAAAAGTCATGGCAGGCACAGCATCCACAGTCAGGAGGCCGAGAGAGAAGAATGCTGATGTTCAGCTTGTTTTCCCCTTTACATTCAGTTCAGAGCTGCAGTCCATGGACTGACACCTTCCGTATTTAGGGAGAGTCTTCCGGCCTCTGTTAAACCAATTGAGAGCTCTCTCACAAACATCCCAGAAATTTGTATCCTAGGTGATTCCAACTCAAATTGACAATCAAGATAAGCCATCACAGATGTGTCCAATCATTCAAGGTCATGCCGTTTGTAAGGAGAAGAGCATGGCTGACAACCCCAAAATCTCTCTGCAGATTGCGGAGCTTGGTGTTTGGTAAAGCCGGAAGATGGAGGTGGCCATGGACCTGGGGCATCACACTTTCATCTGCAATAACAATGCCTTTGGGAGGAACAGTGAGGCTCTAGCATTAGAACAAAGGCTGGGTAGACTGGACTCTCTGAGCACTCTTATGCATGGAAAAGGACCCGCCACACACCTGCACACAGAGACACGCCTTCTTGTAGGATCCCAAAGATGTTCATGCACTTCAGGTAGTCTATGATGTAGCTTGAGAGGCTTAGAGGACACACAGGACCTAGCAGCCCTCTAGAGTTTTTGATCTTCAAATTATTGATGTACTCAGCCTATGCATCCACAGAGCCCAGGTCTAGTTTTGGTGTGCATCTTCAAATTCCACCCCTGTTCTTCAACTGTGCAGAAAGAGAGGCTACTGCACCTCGGGGATTCAGAAGAACTTGTTGAAGAAATACAAAGTCCTTTCTCTAGGAATCTCACCCGGTAGGCCTGAGACAAAGCCCTGATAATTAGTGACAACTAACCACTGGAGACTCTTCTGTGGGTTCAAGGAAGCACTGGTCACAAAACACTGCTTAGATTTCTACAAAAGGGTTTATTCTCAACCTTGGAGACTTCTGCTTCCATAAAATCTTTTCTGGCCATCTTTACCCATCTGAACTCCTATGTTGTAATGTTTGGTTATCTTTGGGTCTTCTTTTTTTCCCATCTATTCTATGAGTAAGATATAGGGACAAGAAGGGAGTGGGGGATGGGAGATACTGAGTTTTTGCACCCCATAACCCTCTCTCCCAACACAATAATCCAAATCAAACCAAATCAGACAGAATTGGGAAAAGCCCAGATTTAATACATACCACTCTCCCAGATGACTTTCTAGCCCCACAGAGAGGAGACAGGAAAGGAAAACCGTAAAACCGTGTTTTTGTTTTCTGGGGTCAGTTTAAATACCTTGTGGGAGTGGTGATCATTTGGCAGACTTTCTCTGGGGTGGAGTCTGGACTGAGGCAGCTCCAGGGGAGAAGGAGAAGGCTTGGGGTGGAGCTTGGGAACAGACACATGGACACAAAGAGAAAAAGAGTTTGCCAAGTCCTTATGCTATGACTTGTGCTCCTGGATCCAGCTGTACCTGAAGCTCATAAACCTCTATACATAGCCTTATGTGAAGTTACTCAATGCTCTGTGGGGCTTAATCTATGAAGAAAGTGGCCAGAAAGCAAGTAATGATTCTTTGTTTGCATGCCCTGGTAAATGCACACACATATGCCCATCTTCATGTTCCAGATGGAAAGCCGAGTCAGGATCCCAGCCTGTCTGCCCTCCCGCAATCTCTTTGCCACCATTAGCATAATTTCAACCCAAATGCTCTGGTTTAATTGCTCAGGATGCTGCACCTTGGAGAGCGATGCACAAATAGCTAATGATTGCCATTTTTTGCGGCTGTTCACAAAAGAAGCAAAGATATTAATGGAAACTTTGTCATTTCACTATCTCTGTGTTTCCAGTATCAGTGGCTGATTGACAGAAAAGGCCGCCTAGAAGCCAGTCTTAAAGTGTCTCCCTAGATCTTGTTTTCCCATAGCTGTCTTGTAACCCTATAGCTGTCTCCTGCAGATGAGAACTGGGGATCCAGCAGGGGTCTCTTTACAAGTGTGAAGCAGCAAGCAGCGCTCTGTGCCTCTTCTCTCCTTAAAAGAGCTTTTCACAAAGGTCTTGGTTTCCGTTCTTTGTGCTTCAAGGTTGGACCCCAAAATGCTTGAATTCACCTTGAAACCTCCCAGCTTTGACTTCCTGATACAAGACATTTCTTTGGAGGCAGAAACGTGATTAAAATCCGGCTCTCGGGCATAGAACATACCCTGCCTTGTTTGAAGCATTGTATCCAGACAGAAATTGATGCTTTCTCCCTAAAAGCAAGACTACACTTTTGGGGACCAACTCCTAAGGCCTGAACTCACAGTCCAAAAACTCTCTGGGCACTGGCGCCCTGATGTCAGGACTTCACACCTGCTTTCTTCTTTGATTTTTTTTTGTTTTCTTTCCTTTTTTATTCAACATCTGCTAATCTGTTAGATGAAGAAAGTCAGCTCCCAGAAATCAGTGATTTCACCAAAATAGCACAGTAAGTGAGTAGGACAACTGGATTGACCACCTCCCGTGCCTTGTCCCAGGGTCTCACATGAGTCCTGTGAAAATGCACTTAGAGGAGCAGTCCAATGATACTCTATCTAGGTCCCCTCCTGCTGAACAGGCTCTCCAAACAGTTCAATAATACTCTGTGTCTAGGGTCTGTAATGGTCTGTCCTGTCCCTTTAAGAGACAAGCCTCGCCCACTGCCTCCCCCCATGCCAAGGCAAGTGGATCTTCCTTCCACTTCCTGCCTGAGGTCCTTCTTCTGTCTCTCTCCCAAAGAGGTAACTTCTGCTCGCTCTCTCTCTCTCTCTCTCTCTCTCTCTCTCCTACCCACCAATCTCTGTGCCCCTCTTTCTTCTTCCCTCTCCTCCCTTTCCCCTTTTCCCTTACCCATGCATAACCCACTAAGTAAACTAACTTTCTCTGCATGGAGTGTCTATCTGCCTCTATCTCTCACCCACCTCGGCTCCTCGCAGGACCAGTTGACCGGCCAAAGTCTCTCACCGGCCACATGACTGGGACCCGCTGACGCTGACCTTCGTGGTCCACTGCCTGCTGCTGTCCCCCCGCTGGGGAACGACGTCTTTTTATTTTTGCCATTACAGGGTCCCTTTCTGCTGAGCAATCTTCCTGCTTCTTCTCTCTAAAACTAAGTTTTGTTAAAATTCCTTTCTAAACCCATCCTCCCATTGCCTTGGAGTTTTATTCTCCACACTGTGAGAATCAGACGCCACCGAGTCTGTGGAAATTTTGTCTGTTCATGGTCACCCAGCACCCACGACCACCGGCGGCAAGAAAGAAAGCTTGTTAAACACAAAATGCACTCCACTTTTCCTTACTCAGGACGTTGTTTCTCACCCCTCTTTTCATCCCAAACTGAAATAAAATTCACAGAGGCCGTTATCACATTCATCTATCTGAGATTTGTGTACAAAACTTCTCTTTACCACTCTTGAGAACAAAGAGAGCACAGGACCTTTATTGCAGAGGTGATGGGTAAGTTTGTTTATCTTCTGTATTTCAATCTTACCAGTGATGAGTGCTCAAGTACTGAATGAGCGGGGCAGGCTGAAGGCATTTTGAATGCCAGCTTCATTTTCTTCTTCTTGAAAGAGTAAAGCTATCTTAAGAGAAACCATGGGGCTCCATTTGACTTTATTTAAAGCTCACACTGGGGATCTTAGTTATTATGCTAATAAATAACCACAATAACATTTCTCTCTTTGCATAAGCCAGGGGTTTCAACCTACTGAAAACCATTTCCCATTAAGATGCCACAGGGATCTTATTGACACACAAAGACATCCCATATATGAAACACATAGACATCCCATAGTGACTGGAATCAAACTCACCTTGTTATTCTATTTGGATCCCAACATCAATACCTTCAGGTTACTACACTGTGTTGTCCTAGTCAAGAGGAGAAATGGTGGATTCAATAATGACATATTCGATAACTCACCTAACTTCATTAACTAGAGCTTGCCTATACCCTGTAGAAACTTCTAGCACATATTAGCCTCTGAAATGATGCCAATAATTAGCTATACTCCCCAAGGCTCTCCATGATGAAGGTTCCAAAGCCCTAGAGCCATCTGTAGTAGTAGCCTCAATCCACAGGCCTGGTGTCTATGAGCCCGGGAAGCATTTGAACTGATTAGCTTCTGAACTTATTCATCCAAAGCCAAAGTCAAGGAGAGGTGCCTACCTTCTACCCGGCAAGGTCCCCTGGTCTGCTCAACTCACTTCCACGTCTGAATGTCAGAACTGTACATAAAAATAAAATAGAGGCTAGCTCCCCCGCCAGCCATCCCAGCTTCCATCCAGAGGGCCATTGGAGGGGTGAGTTTGCTTCGGGCCCGCGGCAGGGGCCCGGCAAGGAGGAGCTCGGACTTCCCCCGACCCCATAGACTCCCAGGTCACTCTGCACTGCTGGCTTCACCCTGCTAGCTCCCGCGCCAGCCATCCCAGCTTCCAGCTAGAGGGCCATCGGAGGGGTGAGTTTGCTTCAGGCCCGCGGCAGGGACCCGGCGAGGAGGAACTCGGACTTTCCCAGACCCCATAGATTCCCAGGTCACCCTGCAGTGCTGGTTCCACCCTGCTAAGCTCTCCCGCCTGCCATCCCAGCTTCCATCCAGGTACAAATTCCTATATTTCTCCCTTCCCACTGGGGCCATAAAATTTCCCCAGCTCAGCTGCCTTGCATGCTGGGCCTGCTCTGTAAGCGCATCCCAGAAAGAGGGAGTGCCTGTGCTTCAATAGCCTGCCTGAGGAAAGGTAGGCATTCTATCAGTGAATTCCCTGCCCAACAAGGGAACCTGACCTGCTACCAGAGGTTCTAATAGAGAGCATTTGAACGAAGAGATGGGCAGACGCCAACGCAAGACCTCCTCCAACAATCTGAAAAACAACATGAAAACACCAGATCCCAACGACCCTACAACAGAAGGACTTGAACACTCTAACCCAGAAGAAGTGGAAAAAAGTGTCATTATGAAAGCAATAGAGTCCCTTAAACAGGATATGAATAACTCCCTTAAAGAATTGGATGAGAAATATAACAAAAAGTTTGAAGAAATAAGTAAATCCGTGAATGATACCCTGAAAAACCAAGAAAAAAACGATCAAACAAGTAAAGGAAACAGTCCAAGAATTGAAAACTGAAATGGAGACAATGAAGAAAGCACAAAACGAGAACCGGCTGGATATGGAAAACCTAGGTAAATGAACGGAGACTACAGAATCAAGCATAACCAATAGAATACAAGAGATAGAAGAACGAATCTCAGGTACTGAAGATACCATAGAGAAAATAAATGCTCTGGTCAAAGAAAACGGCAAATGCAACAAATTCTCTTCACAAAACATTCAGAAAATCTGGGACACAATAAAAAAACCAAATCTAAGAATAATAGGGATTGAAGAAGGAGAAGAACGGCAGATCAAAGGCCCAGAAAATATATTTAACAAAATTATAGAAGAAAACTTTCCCAATCTAAAGAACGATATTCCTATGAAGGTTCAAGAAGCATACAAAACGCCGAATAGACTGGATCAAAAAAGAACATCCCCTCGCCATATAATAATCAAAACACAAAACATTCAGATTAAAGAAAGAATATTAAGAGCTGCAAAGGAAAAAGGTCAAGTGACTTATAAAGGTAAACCTATCAGGCTTACACCAGACTTCTCTATGGAAACCATGAAAGCCAGAAGATCCTGGATAGAGGTACTGCAGAAACTAAGAGACCATGGATGCAAACCCAGACTACTATACCCAGCCAAGCTATCATTCACTATCAACGGAGAAAACAAAATATTCCAGGATAAAAACAAATTTAAACAATTCAAAGCCACACATCCAGCCTTACAGAAAGTAATAGAAGGAAAATCACAACCCAAGGAATCCAACATTGCCATCACTACCTACAATAACCCAGACAACTAGCGACCCTTCACAACCACACCTCAAAGAAGAGAAACACACAAACTCTACTACACACAGACACACACAAAAATAATAAACGGAATCAACAACCACTGGTCATTAATATCACTTAATATTAATGGACTCAACTCACCTATAAAAAGGCACAGACTTAGAGACTGGATAAGAAAACAGGATCCATCATTCTGCTGTTTACAAGAAACACACCTCAATCACAAAGATAGACATCTACTCAGAGTAAAGGGGTGGGAAAAGGTTTTCCAAGCAAACGGACCTAAGAAACAAGCTGGTGTGGCCATTCTAATATCTAACAAAATTGACTTCAAACTAAAATCAATCAGAAGAGATGGAGATGGACATTTCATACTCATAACAGGAACAAATAATCAGGAGGAAGTCTCAATCCTAAATATCTACGTCCCTAATATAAAAGCACCCACTTATGTAAAAGAAAAACTTTTAGAACTCAAGGCAGTCATCAAACCACACACATTAATAGTAGGAAACTTCAACACACCTCTCTCACCAATGGACAGATCAATCAAACAGAAACTCAACAGAGAAATAAGAGAATTGCTAGAGGTAATGAATCAAATGGACTTAACAGATATCTATAGAACATTCTACCCAAAAAGGAAAGAATATACCTTCTTCTCTGCAGCTCATGGAACCTTCTCGAAAATTGACCACATACTCGGTAACAAAGCAAACTTACACAGATACAAAAAAATATTAGTAATCACCTGTGTCTTGTCGGATCACCACGGAATAAAGTTAGAATTCAATAACAATTTGAATACCAGAAAGCCTACAAACACGTGGAAGTTGAACAGTCAACTACTGAATCATCCTTGGGTCAAGGAAGAAATAAAGAAAGAAATTAAAGTCTTCCTTGAATTTAATGAAAATAAAGACACAACATACTCAAACCTATGGGACACAATGAAAGCATTTCTAAGAGGAAAGTTCATAGCACTAAGGCCCAATTAAAGAAAATGGAGAAAGCATATATTGGAGACTTAACAGCACACCTAAAAGCTCTGGAAAAAAAGGAAGCAGACTCTCCCAGGAGGAGTAGAAGATTGGAAATAATCAAACTGAGGGCTGAAATCAACAAAATAGAAATACAGAAAACAATTCAAAAAATCAACGAAACAAAAAGTTGGTTCTTGGAGAAAATCAACAAGATTGACAAACCCCTATCCAAACTAATCAAACGGCAGAGAGAGAACACTCAAATTAATAAGATCAGAAATGAAAAGGGGGACATAACAACAGACACAGAGGAAATTCAGAGAATCATTAGATCTCACTACGAGAGTTTATATGCCACAAAGTTGGAAAATGTAAAAGAAATGGATTGGTTTTTAGATAAATACCATTTACCAAAGTTAAATCAAGACCAAGTGAACAATCTAAATAGACCTGTTAGTCGCGAAGAATTAGAGGCTGTTATCAAAAACCTCCCCACCAAAAAAAGCCCAGGACCAGATGGTTTCAATGCAGAATTCTACCAGAACTTCCAGGAAGAGCTAATACCTATACTCCTTAATGTATTTCACAATATAGAAACAGAAGAATCATTGCCAAACTCTTTTTATGAAGCTACAGTTACCCTGATACCAAAACCACACAAAGACACAACCAAGAAAGAGAATTACAGGCCAATCTCACTCATGAACATTGACGCTAAAATACTCAATAAAATACTGGCAAACCGAATCCAAGAATACATTAGAAAAATTATCCATTATGATCAAGTGGGCTTCATCCCAGAGAAGCAGAGTTGGTTCAACATACGCAAATCTATCAATGTAATCCATCATATAAATAAACTGAAAGAAAAAAACCATATGATCATTTCATTGGATGCTGAAAAAGCATTTGACAAAATTCAACACCCCTTTATGATAAAGGTGTTGGAGAGATTGGGTATATGAGGATCATACCTAAATAAAATAAAAGCAATATATAGTAAGCCGACAGCTAAC
Source organism: Myodes glareolus (assembly GCF_982192425.1). Lineage (NCBI taxonomy): Eukaryota > Metazoa > Chordata > Mammalia > Rodentia > Cricetidae > Myodes > Myodes glareolus. The sequence goes on from NC_142030.1 coordinate 52,997,670, forward strand.
ATCAAATTGAACGGAGGGAAACTCAAAGCCATTCCACTAAAATCAGGAACACGACAAGGCTGTCCACTCTCTCCATACCTCTTCAATATAGTGCTCGAAGTTCTAGCAATAGCAATAAGACAACATAAGGGGATCAAGGGGATTCGAATTGGAAAGGATGAAGTTAAACTTTCGTTATTTGCAGACGATATGATAGTGTACATAAGCGACACCAAAAACTCTACCAAAGAACTTCTACAATTGATAAACACCTTAAGTTATGTGGCAGGATACAAGATCAACTCCAAAAATTCGGTTGCCCTCCTATACACAAAGGATAAAGAAGCAGAGAGGGAAATCAGAGAAACATCACCTTTCACAATAGCCACAAATAGCATAAAATATCTTGGGGTAACTCTAACCAAGGAAGTGAAAGACCTATTTGACAAGAACTTTAAGTCCTTGAAGAAAGAAATTAAGGAGGATACCAGAAAATGGAAAGACCTCCCCTGCTCTTGGATTGGGAGAATCAACATAGTAAAAATGGCAATTCTACCAAAAGCAATCTATAGATTCAATGCAGTTCCCATCAAAATTCCATCAAACTTCTTCACAGACCTTGAGAGAACAATAATCAAGTTTATATGGCAAAACAAAAAACCCAGGATAGCCAAAACAATCTTATACAATAAAGGAACTTCTGGAGGCATTACCATCCCTGACTTCAAACTCTATTACAGAGCAACAGTATTGAAAACAGCTTGGTATTGGCATAACAACAGAGAAGTCGACCTATGGAATCGAATAGAAGACCCGGGTATTAACCCACAAACGTATGAACACCTGATATTTGACAAGGGAGCTAAAGGTATACAATGGAAGAAGGAAAGCATCTTTAACAAATGGTGCTGGCATAACTGGATGTCAACCTGTAGAAGAATGAAAATACATCCATATCTATCACCATGCGCAAAACTCAGGTCCAAATGAATTAAAGACATCAACATTAATCCGACCACTTTGAACCTGATAGAAGAGAAAGTGGGAAGTAGTCTACAAGATATAGGCACAGGAGACCAGTTCCTAAGCAGAACCCCAGGAGCGCAGACAATAAGAAAAGCAATGAATAAGTGGGACCTACTGAAACTGAGAAGCTTCTGTAAAGCAAAGGACACTGTCAGTAAGACCAAAAGGCTACCTTCCGACTGGGAGAAGATCTTCACAAATCCCTCATCAGACAAAGGTCTGATCTCCAAAATATACAAAGAACTCAAGAAACTAGACACTAAAACTCTAATTAACCCAATTAAAAAATGGGGTACTGAACTGAACAGAGAATTCACAACAGATGAACTCCGAATGGCCAAAAGGCACTTAAGGTCATGCTCAACCTCCTTAGCGATCAGGGAAATGCAAATCAAAACAACTTTGAGATATCATCTTACACCTGTCAGAATAGCTTAACTTAAAAACACCAATGATAGCCTATGCTGGAGAGGATGTGGAATGAGGGGAACACTCATCCATTGTTGGTGGGAATGCAAACTTGTGCAGCCACTGTGGAAATCAGTGTGGCGGTTTCTCAGGAAACTGGGAGTCAACCTCCCTCAGGACCCAGCAATTCCACTCTTGGGAATATACCCAAGAGATGCCCTATCATACTACAAAAGCATTTGTTCAACTTTGTTCATAGCAGCACTATTTGTAATAGCCAGAACCTGGAAACAACCTAGGTGCCCCTCAATAGAAGAATGGTTAATAAAGGTGTGGAACATATACACATTAGAGTTCTACTCAGCGGTAAAAAACAATGACATCTTGAATTTTGCATGCAAATGGATGGAAATAGAAAACGCTTTACTGAGTGAGGTAAGCCAGACCCGAAAAGAGGAATATGGTATGTATTCACTCATATGTGGATTCTAACCATAATTAAAGGTCTTTGAGCCTATTATTCGTGATCCTAGAGAAGCTAAATAAGAAGGTGAACCTATTGAAAATCATGTAGCTATCCGCCTGGAGATTGGAAATAGACAAGAGTCCCAGATCCTTCATCTGACGATGGATAGCGATACAGACGGAGACCCACATTGGAGCACCGGACTGAGCCCCCCATGGTCCAAATGAGGGGCAGAAGGAGGAAGAACATGAAAAAAACTCAGGACCGCGAGGGGTGCGATCACCCACTGATACAAGGGGACTGATCTAATGAGAGTTCACCAAGGCCATTTGGACTGGGACTGAACGAGCATGTGATCCAACCAGATTTTCTGAATGTGGCCGGATTCTCTGAATGTGGCTGGCCCGGAGCCTTTCTGAAAAGCCACTGACAATGACACTGGGACTTGTTTCCTCTGCATATACTGGATTTTTGGGATCCAGTCTGTTTGAATACTCACCTTCCGGGACCTGGAAGGAGGGGGGAGGAACTTGAACTTCCCACAGGGCTGGAAGCCCTGACTGCTCTTAGGGATGGAGAGGGAGGAGGAGGGGGAGGGGGGGAATGGGAGGGTGTTGGGAGGAGGGGCGGGAATGGAAACTTTCATAATTTA